>NW_027509175.1:2875000-4117500 GCF_051911475.1 Siphateles boraxobius
ACACTTAAGCCTCGTTCACACCGCCAGCGACACGCAGCTACAAAGCGACATGACTCCATTCACTTTAAATGGAGAGTTGGCGACTTTCGGCGACAGTGACTGTTGGTGACAGAATGTAGGTGTGTCAAGCGATGGGAGACACACGACAAGAGTTTTTGACAAGAGAAGGCAATGATTTAATGTACTGAGCACTGCTTAACATCACAACACTCTCCAACAGCAGATGCTACTTTTAATTCGTTTAAGTCTAATTCCTTGTCAAATTAGAATGATATCTTAGTTTTGTATATCATTTGTGATTGCATTTTCTAAAGATATGGCCAGACGTGCAGTCTACCAATAACATTAGAGCGACAACATTAGGAACGCCCACAAGAATCTTCACAGTACAGAGACTAGCGTCATACAGCGACACAGTTGCTGGAGGTGTGAACGAGGCTTTAGGGTTAGGGGTTTGCTCATATTACTAACCCAAGGTACGAGCAAAACAAATACTGATGCAAACACCACTAATTACATGTTACAGTACCAGTATTTCACACCGAGTGCTTTCAAAGAGCGCTGAATTCAGTGAGTGTGAATGGATGTCACTCCTCCATTTATATATTATGCAGAACAGTATATAATTTAGTAATGATATGTTGAAAGATTTTTACACAAAGTATATGATCCTTCACACAATAACAATATCTCTGATTAAGTTTTCACAACCTGGCAACATTTGCATCCTATAGTAATTTGACAACCATCTTCTTATTTAGATTATAAAAAAGCAAAATGCGTATAAGCTTAAAGTTGTTGCCAAACCGCAATTCTACTTAGTGGTTATTTTTTACTTACACCTCCAACACTGAGACTGACATTTAAAACAAATTACAACACAATTATATGACAAGTACATTTTTCACAGTAATGTTCTCTTCTTAGAAACTAATAAGAGCCTAAAGAAAATGACATCGGGACACGCACACTAATCAAAATAAGCCAAACTTCTTAATATATTCTCAGTAAAATCAACATTTGTGACCTCAAGATTCTGAAGAAAACGTATTTCCCAATGTTAGGTTTGATTTGTATGACATAAATCATTGCCTCCATTTGCAGCATTTAAAATGACATGTTAGCTCTTGATACTGGT
The DNA here is from genome assembly GCF_051911475.1 of Siphateles boraxobius. Lineage (NCBI taxonomy): Eukaryota > Metazoa > Chordata > Actinopteri > Cypriniformes > Leuciscidae > Siphateles > Siphateles boraxobius. Next base: position 2,876,139 of record NW_027509175.1, read on the forward strand.
TGCCAAGGCACAAAACATAAAACGTTGTATGTGTAATGGCAAAATATCAATGTCCCTTTATACAGAAGAATAACATAAGAGGCATCATTTTAAATTAGAATCGTCAGTAATGTCGAACAAAAGACAATGTGGTAAACAGAGAAAGACAGAGACTGTATCCCAAGTCTTTGAACTTCTGTTGATCTCATGAGATCCTCTTGTTTACATGGCTCTACAGAAACAGCTTAGAGATACTTGTAATCCCTAAAATTGATTTGATTTTGGATTAACCTCCTCTCCAATAATATGTCCCACTCATCAGTTTTAAAGAAGGGGGGCCATTACTGACCATGGAAGCTTGTTTCAGCCATGAGATAAATAAAACTAAACAAACAGGGAAATTGTGACTTTTTTATTGCACAATTGTTCGCAATTCAGACTATTTTTCTTCTAATTAAGTCAGATTTTTTCCTCAGAAAAATGCGATATAAACTCACAATTTAAAAAGGTAATTGCAACTTTTCCCCTCACAATTTCGAGTTTACATCTCATAATTCAGAATTTATAACTGTAAACTGTAAAGTCCAATTCTGAAGAATTGCAATTGCGTGTTATTAAGTAAGAATTGTGATACAAACTCCTAATTCTGACTTTTTAACATGCAACTGAGACTTTATATCACGCAATTCTGACATTATAACTCAAAATTGCAAGTTTATATAATGCAATTCTGAGAAAAAAAGCCAGAATAGCGAGATAGAAAGTCGTGATTACCTTTTTACTGCTTACTGCTATATAATTATTATAAAGCATTTGTTTCTATGACAAATAGAAAGTAGTTTTTGATTTGTACGACTTCATTATTTTTCCAAATTAAATATGCAAATGTGTAAAGCTTTAATTTTTATACAGGATTATAACTTTAAATTTACAATTTGGGATAACTGGAACTTAAAAATAGATTACAATATTATTACAAACAAAAAGCCTGATATCAACTTACCAGTTGAGCAGATTTTTCCGCATCTCCTTTTCTTCCTTTCTTCTCATTTTTCTTTCGGAAGATTTCTTGCAACTATTAAAAGAAATAGAGAAGGAATAAAGCACATAAATAACCAAGACGATTGTTTAAAAACAAACTTCTAAGGCCAGAATCTTCACTCCATCCACTCACCACAAGAAATTCCCGTTTATCCACCATCTGGTTACCGTCAGCGTCAAACATGTTGAAGGCAATCTTAAAGCCTGCATGAGGCTCTGAAGAATAGATGTGAAAAGAATGTTAAGCTATACCATGCATAGAATTAAACAATACTATGTATAAATGTATTTACTCATTCAGCACTGCACATTTTGCAGCAAATCTGGTAAACAATTATTAAAACATTTAACCACTAGGTGGCTAAATCCCAGATCAGATCAGAGGTGAGGCTCACATTTGTAAGAACCTGTTATCACCCTTCCAAGAACTTCCAATACACTTTTGCTTTCACCACTTTTCCTTTCATCACTCTCTTCAGGTGTTTTTCAACCCATCAAGAGTCACATAGCTCCTCCACTTTGTTATGTTACCCAAGCAACAGCAGAAGAGGGAACACATGTTAGGCAGTTCATTTCTGTTTATACTGAGTGTAACAGCTACTTTTAGATGCACGCTTAGTCAGACAACTCTGCACGAATGGACAATCATGAATTAGACCTCAGTTATTTCTCCTAAACGGTACATGGAGAACAAATGAAGACTTTTGTTGAAGTCTTCTCCTTCTCACATTTTTATCTTGAGGAAAAGACCCTATTCACACACATGAATGTTTCATCTCAACAATGTAACAAACTGTGCTCAGATTTGCCAAGATACTAAAGTCTGAGATATTAATTTGAAATGAAATATTTCCAGTCAAATATACCCATCAGAAAACTACCTGGGCTATGCTATTCATTAATATATGTAAAGTTATACTGCTATACAATAATTGTAATGCAACATTTGTCTAATTTGTTTCTAGATAGATGACAAATGTGTTTGGAATTTTATGGAAATTTATTGCATAAGCAATACAACTTTTAATAATTAAAAAAATTTGAAGTGTTCCAACGGAGGTTCTGATAACAAGCATTTTTAGGGAACTCAAATGAATTTTGTTAGTCAGACAAAATTCGACAACTGGTGACAAAACTGAGTCAACTACACTTTCGGTAATCTAAATACTCTAAAATTCAAATTCAATTGGCACTTAAGCTTTTTATGATTATAGACAAAAATTGCGGTCTGCTGTCCAGACAAATACATATGTTTATATATAGCCTACACACACATGAGAATGAGAAACATGAAATTTCAATGATTTATATATATAACTGAGAATATAGTCTTGTGAGCTTAGAAATAACCTCTCTGTACTCTGGCACAAAGTCTAAAACATTGATAAATGTGCAGTGAGTAAAATGTGGCTTTAGCGAAACTGTTTTGGGTGTGGGTGAGAGTCTGGGTGGGCCTTGTCTCAGTCTGAGCCACACTATAGACATAAAACACCCATGGACAAGAACGATCCTTGATTCATGTTTAAAATAGGATACATGCATAGTGTGCTGATTTCAAAAGAGAGAGGCACAGAAAACTAAAGCATGGGATAAGAATGAAAGGTTAAGAGGGAGAAAAGATGGAGAGATAGAGGTCATACTCACTTGTCAGAATGCAGAGCAGAAAGAGATACTCCGTGTAAGCGATGATGCCTGAAAAAGGATATCAAAGGGTCACATCCATTCTGCTAATGTACAGTAACACACTAACAACCTTCAAATGGCCACGTCTTCCCTTTTTATAATCTCCCCTTTTTGTTTTTACTCTTTGTCTAAACTGAAAACTCAGGAGGCGGCTCATCTGAAGCTTGGATTAAAATGTTTACTGAAATTTCAAAGCTAGGGGCCTCTAGAGATAGATTGAGACGCGTACCCTTTTCTCTTCTTCTCCTGCTCCAAAAAAAAAAACCCAGGACAAGTAATCCCCTCTTTCATGATGATAACATCTAAAAAGGTGCCTCTCAGCTAAAGTGTCCATCTACATTTAGGCAACATTTGCCCCGCGTTTGGCCCACACACTGAAGCTGAAGACTTTGACACAGTGAGTGACCGGCTGTGGCGTTCAAAGGCTTCTGTTTGGATAAGGGTGTTCTAGAGGCATCAGTCAGGACAAGGAGATGTGCCCCATTTAGACAGGGAACTGTCCCTGCTTTTGTTAGACTCGTGAGAAAAGTGGCAAAGTAGAGTACGGCGGACAGAGAGAGAGTCAAAAGAAAGGCAAAAAAGAGACAAAGCGAAGGTGGGCTGATGGAAAGATGGAAGTCCTGTAAAGGCACTGGGGGAGGGCAGAGAGAAGGGATACATTTTCCTACACATCCACTGAAAGTGTTCCTCTCCACAGCTTCTGTGTGAAGGGGGACATGGAGACAGTAGCAGGCATACAGATAGTTCAGGGTGAGTGGACTGAGTGTTACGGGACACTGCCTGTGCGCCTTCGGGAGGAAAACCTGACACTGAAAATTCAACCCAACACCAGCAGTCTCACACACTCACTCAAGCAATACAGAGGCTTTCAAAGTCCACTGAGCAAGACAACTTGGGCCAAAAGAGACAAGATTCGAGAATATTCACTTATTTGCCTTAGAAGGAACTGAACTTATTCCCTGATAAGCGTTCACTCTGCCAGAGCACTCAAATCTCATTTGCACTCATGTTCAATTGAAACTTTGACATTTTAAAATCTGGAATAGATATTTTATGGAAAATAACAGGGTTTATATTGGCACAAAAAATGTTTTTTTTTTTTTTTTAACAATCATGAACTACTCCTTTAAAATTCACTGTGGTTAGACCTGAAGACTCTGGGTCAAGGGTTATCATCGGGGATCTAAAACCGATTAATTGATGTCTAAAAGCTGCTTTAAACTAGTAAAACAAGGCTTTTAGCAGCAGACATTTTGTTAATGTTTATATGCTGCTTACATATGCAGTAAATCTTTGTTTTGGCGCAGGGCTCCTTAAATAAAGAGGCTCTGTTTTACATTCCATTCATTCTTGTTCAATACAGTCCCAATTTTAAGGATGGATTGTCTCCTAGTGAGGTGTATTGACTTTAAATGCCAAATCTGATGTGTTTGTACGAGATGCTACATACTTTTAAGGGTGTGCATACCGATCGTTCTCAGGAAAGGTCTGGTTCCTGATCTGGATGCATATCAACAGTAATGGAAAATATTTGCAGCATTTTTGTTATAAAAAAACATGCACAAAAGTGCTATTCATACAGTCTGTATTAGTGCTTCTCAACCAGATTTTCCATGGACCCAACAACAACAAACTTGAAATCAAACATTAATCACAGCTTCAACAGTAAGATGAGGACGTGTCACATAACCTGTTCATGTTGGTACATGTCTAATTTGTCTGGCCAAGTGACAGAATTTGCATGGTTAGTTTATTTTAAACACTAAATACAATAATTTTTAGAGTTTGCATTTATTTATTTATTTTTTACTATTTGCAGTTAATAGTTTACTATTGCAGTTAGTAAATTCAAGCAAAATTAAGATGTAGGCCATTGTACTATTTTTATAGAAGAAAAAAAGACATTATTTTAAGGAAACAATCATACTCATAAATAAATTAATAAACAAATAAACCAATAATAAAAACAAAAAACTAACAAACACATATTTGCGGTTTTATTTTAAGGTGAAACAAAGGCATACTCATAAATATATAAATAAACTTAAAATCAAAATTAAACAAACTAACAAACTACAGTAACTAACTAATAAATAAATGAACAAACCAATACATGAATAAATACATAAAATGATGTATTAGCAAATACTGTTTGGGTTCCAAAATGTATTTATTTATTTATTCATTTATTGGTTTGTTCGTTTATTTATTTGTTAGTTAATGTAGTTTGTTCAATTTTGAGTAATACATTAGGTTTATTTATTTATTTATGAGTATGCCTTTGTTTCCCCTTAAAATAAAACAGCAAATATGTGTTTGGTTGTTTGTTCTTATTATTGGTTTATTTGTTTATTCATTTATTTATGAGTATGATTGTTTCCTTAAAATAATGTATTAGACAATACTGTTTGGGTTCCAAAATGTATTTAAGTAAACAATCATACTCATAAATCAATCAATAGTGTTCTTGGTGTTCAATTCCTTGCTATAAGGATTTCTCAAAGTCACTGAAGATTGTCCTGCAACTTTTGAACTTCCCATGTTTCCTTCAAGTTCTTCACAATGACGCCCGCTGTGTTCGCTTTCTCTAAGAAACTGCTCCTTGGAGACCAGAGCACATTTATGGATCTTGTTAGCACGGCTTCCTCAATTAACTTCCGCATGCTATCATTACCACAGCTTGAGATCAGATGCCGAGTCAAGCTGAAGCTTCTGGCACACAGGCATCTTCTGGATGCATAGCTCATCATCAGTGAAACCAAGATAAATGTACCACCGCCAATTTAAGGTGATGATTTCAAAAACTGCAATTACTACAAGGAAGAACAGAATTCAGAAGGTTTATTTTTAGAGTCCTGCTGGAGTGTAAGAGGGTGGAGTGGTGTGTGTGTGTGTGTGTGTGTGTGTGTGTGTGTGTGTGTGTGTGCGCGTGTGTGTGTGTGTGTGTGTGTGTGTGTGTGTGTGTGTGTGTGTGTGTGTGTGTGTGTGTGTGTGTGTGTGTGTGTGTGTGTATAATTATCACCACTGGGAATTAGCTGGTGGTGTGAGCAAGTGCTGTTGCGTACGCCACGAGCAAATACTTTAATTGTGGCTGTGCTGCTGAAGACCTGCTCGCTCGTGCAGTTATTTCAGCAATATTTATTTATGTATTAATGCCATTCTGCACTCTGTTTTTATGTTTTATACTTCGTTTTGGTCAGAAAGCATGTATTTTGTCTGGAGATTGTACGTTGCACTGGTGCCAGTGAGAGAATGAGAGGGAGGAAATGGAAACAGTAAGAGAGAGGGAGACATAGAGAGTGAACTGAGCTATTTTAGGAGTGCTCACAGGAAGTGAAAGCCTCAGGCCTAGGCTTAACTGGTGCTTGACTGGTACCCATTGAGAGAGAAGAAGAAAAAAAGAGAACGAGAGATGGGAATGGTGAGGACAATTCAGCATCACTCAGAAAAACTCTGAAAGACTGGATTTAACTTTATATTATTCTGTACACCAGCCACAAAACTGAGAAACAACCTTTTTAGCCCTATTTCTGTCTATTAGATGGTAATTTTAAGGTACATCAATACTGAGTACTGTATTCATATACCATGTTCTTTACATGGTATATGAATAGATAGTTCGAAGAGGGTCATGACATCATATTCAAAAACAAACAAGCAAAAAAAGCATGGTAATGCCATGGTGCTTTTAAGAACAGAACTACTAAGAAAATCAAATGTGATCTCTTCTCTTCTTCTTTTTTCAAGATTTACATATAATTATGCACTACCATTCAAAGGTTTGGGATCAGGAAGATATTTTTAAAAAGATTAAAACTTATATTCAGCAAGGATGCATTATTACATTAATCAAAAGTGACAGTAATGACTGTGACAGTGTTACAAAATATTTCTATTTTAAATAAAATTAGGTTGAACTAAAAAAATCCTGAAAATATTTTGTATAATGGTTTCCACAACATTTTTAAGCAGCAGAACTGTTTTCAAAAGTGATAATAAGAAGAAATTTTTCTTGGGCAGAAAAGCAGCATATTAAAAATGATTTCTGAAGGATCATGTGACACTGAATGGAATTATTGACCCCACACTTTAGAGGGGCAGTATATATTTTCCATATTTTTGCTAACACACACACACACACACACACACACACACACACACACACACACACACACACACACACACACACACACACACACACACACACACACACACACACACACACACACACACACACACACAGCTGAAATTCAAAAAACCCACCTCGTTCCCGAAAGTTCCGGAACAGCTTGGATGTTCCTTTCCAAACTGGTGGAGTGTCAGACAAGATCTTCTCCAGCTCCTATAAAACATGAAAAAACATACAGTATAAAAAAAAAATTCTCTGGACTGTACATTATTTGCATGCATAAATACATTATCATAGCATGCACTAGTTTTAAAACAGACCTGTTTGTTGAGGGACCTCCAAGGTTTTTTGACTAAGAAAAATGGACGACCAGAGACAGAGAGCAACAAAAAGAAACAGAAAGAGGGTGGCCTGTTAGATAAGATCAGGATAGGGGTCTCATGCCATTTAACAATCAGACAAAACAACGAGAAGGTTTTCAGAGTAGGATTTTTCCGCCCAACAAAATCCTGCAATAAAAAGGTTTTTAAAATCCCAACTAAAATATCTATGTGTTTTTTTTTTTTTTTTTAGCAGAGAGAGCTACTATTTACAGTTAGTGTATAGGAACAGAGCTGGGCTACACAGTCCTGTTCTCTCTCATAGCAACCAGCCAAGCAGCCCTCTGGAGCTCTGCTGGAGGCTCAAGGTCAGTTTGTCCCACAGGCTTTGCTTCATGTGCCAAGAGCATAATCTGACATAATGCAACTACTATCCTGATTGTGTCTTTATTTATGTATTATGAGCATACGTTATTGTTGCAAACATAGAAACAAAACAACTACATTTAAATCACACCTCCCTTCTGCTATTCATGCTCAACTATAGAGCTGCACGATTTGGGATAAATTGAGAATCACGATTTGTTTCATTACTGGATGAATCGGCCGTTTGGAATCATTGATTCAAAGAAAAATACATTTTCAACAGTCACTTGTAGCCCCCTACTGCTGAAATTATGTAATTGATACAAACATTTTTTGAAGCGTCAAGTTACTTTCAAAAGGTGATTCTATATACTCTATTTGAGGACGCGTTTCCACAGTTATTACATCACAAATCTAGTAAAGTTTTTAATGTTTTAATAAAAAAAAAAATGTAATACACATTTATTACGTTATATGTTGTTGTGTTATATTACCTTGGAAGTTAATGACAAAAAAAATAACACTGGGAACTCTGGAAATGTGAAAAGGCTCTATATGAATTATTGTAGCAGAAATAATGATACTGTGTGGTTGAAAAGACTGTTTGAGAAACTGTTTCATATCTAAACATGACAACTGCTCTCTCTGGGTCAGCGGCAGATTTGAATGTTCCGCTGTGATCGTACTTGTCCAAAGGTTAAATAGACAGAGGCAAATCGTTGTCATTTAGGAATAAGATTGCATGAGTGCTTGAATCAAAATCACGATTTTTTAATGATTAATCATGCAACTCTATGTTTAATCTTTGTCACGACATGGAGCAAGGACAAACAATAAACTTTTGTGGATGTCGTGCTCCTTTTATATAAGATTAACGCCTGGTGTGTCTACTGGAACATTGTGACATTTATTGTATTTATTCTATCAAGAAACATGCAGTTCAAAGACAAAACAACAGTAGAGATCTAATCCAGCTAAGTATGCACTGCTGTGGGTCTCTTCAATAGCTTTGATCCGGCCCATTAAAACCCACTAACTTTCAATAATGATGTCCATTAATTAGCATACTATTAGATTAAGGCACATCAACAAAACATTTAACTCACACTGCTGTCCTAATTATATTATGTGAACTATGAAGTACTGGGGAAATAGAAGCTAGTCATGTTTTATCAAATAACAATATGAGTGTTATTTTGTAAATCATGGACATCTAAACATCTCTTCCTCATGTGTTAGTCACTTTGGATCAAAGTGTGCCTGCTAGATGAATAAATGTACAAACGAAATGATGCACATAATCAGACCTGAGTAAAGTCTACTTGAAACTAGTTAACTTAAGTGGTTTGAGAAGACCACATTAGGTGAGTCCAAGACCATCAAGTACTTCATAAAAAAAGGATACAACTCTACTTTGAGGCAATTAAATACTGTTGCCCGGTTTCACAGACATGGCTAAAATGCACGCTTGAGACGCCTTAATTGAAAGCAACTTGCACTGACATATCTTATTTTTTCTCAAGATTGACACAGTAATGTTTTATCTAAGGCACATTTAAAAAAGTTACATAAATGTACAAATTTAACTAAGGCCTAATCCTGGTTTAATCTAAGCCCTATCTGTGAAACCAGGTCTATATGTTCCATTTTTTTGAAGGCAAACATTTTGCATGCTTTTTAAAGTAAGGTAAATTAAGGAGATTTTACAGTAAACAACTTTGCAATTTGCTGCTGTACCTGCAGAAGTTTACATGAAGTATAACTCTGAGTTTAGATGGAGCATGTGTTACTCACTGCGGGGCTCACTCATGGTGACTGACTCGATGAAGTTCTGAGGAGTCATGTACAGCTGTCCCTCATACTCCACTGAGCTGAAGAGACGGAAACGATGCTCATGAGACGACATGTACACGTCACCTTCATCAAAATCGAACATCGGAGCCTGCAAGAACCAATGACAAGCAAAACACAAATTTGTTAACATCTATATATACAATATATATATATATATATATATATATATATATATATATGACAGTGAAGACATTTATAACGTTACAAAAGCTTTCTATTTAATAAATTCTTTAATAAATTTAATAACAGTTAATAAATGCTGTTCATTACCAAAGATCCCTGAAAAAACTATCAACATTTGAAAAAAGTATGAAGCAGCAAAACTGTTTTCAACTGTTTTCAACATTTATCATAATAATAATGTTACCTAATTACCAAATCAGCTTATTGTAGACTGGAGTAATGATGCTGAAAATTTACTTTAAAATTAATATTTAATATATAGGCTATATATATAGGCAATATGTAATATGCACACACACACACACACTCTCTCTCTGTCACACACGCACACAACTAAGTCAGAGAACATTGTCTTTAATGTGGTAACACTCACACAAGGGATGAAAGAACTTGATGCAACATTTCCAGCCCAATCAAGAAAACATTTAGTTACTAAGTGGAACAGTCAGACCAAAACATCTGGCAGCCCATGGAAACCAAATCTGACCGTCTGCCAAAGGTACAAAAATCCCAAAAAAAATGTTTATATGCACGTGCCAAAGAATTCTGTGCTTAGATATGACAGCTCAATTCTGATAGGGTACTGTTTGACAGGCCTCTATGATACAGCACAGGTTCATAGCTGTTTTAACCAACCGTAACGCTCGGAAATGTGATCTGAAACCGTCACTGTTGTGCGCAGTCATTTCAGCACCATGACAGGGGAAAGCGCCCTTCTTCCTGCAGCAGCATCACACAAATGCGCATTGTCATAGTCTGGAAGCATTATGAATGTTTGTTTGCCCATGCAAAACAATTCACAACACTCTTCAACACGAAAATCCCATTCCATGACCCACAAGTAGTTGCATAGCAGAGACTTGACAATGAAAAACCCTTGCCAGGAAAAAAAAAACATTAATAGGAAGCAGTTACGTGGCACTGAGAACAGTGGGAACAGTCATACCTTCTCCTTTGCGGCTACAGCGGGTAGTGAAGGCAGCAGAGCCCGGCAGCCCGTTCCGTTTTTCGGGGCTTGCCTCCCTCTGAATCCGCACATATTTGAATGACAATAATACAACAACGCTCCTCCGGCCGCAACACCCACAGCAACTGCTATTCCCCTACGTATGCATCGGCTATCCTTCACCGGAGAACGAAAAGGAGCATTCCGTGGAGATGACGGCAAACTCCTAAATAAGACTCCTAGTCTGCGCACAGCGGCCATTATTATTGGTATGACAGAATTTGTGCAAGATTCTCGAATTCTCATTCTTTCATCGCGAGATCATGCGCTGCTCCCTCACCGGGATCATCTAGAACAGAGCAGCAGCAAGTACAATATGACATTTGTGCTCTGGTCGTAAACGTAGCCTATATAATATAAACTTATATAATGAAAATGTTATGTAATAAAAGGGTTGCCAATGCATATGTAAGTCTGATTACTTGGACGTCTCAAATTCAGGCTTGAACCCCCCACAAGAAGTCTAACATAAGGTCGGGGTGTTCTTTTTACATAGTATAAATTAAACGTTTCAAATAAAGTTACAGCTATTACAAGTTAGTCAAAGTGCGCTAAACACGTCGCCTATGCCTGATGAGGTAACCATAGCAACTGCCGTGCTTTTCGTTTTTGGTAGGACGACAAAACGTGCTAAAAAAGTAGCCTACAAGCAATTTTAATTTCACTTTATCATTATAGATTAACATATAACAAATTAACATCAAATAAACATCATATAAACGAATAACATAAAAAATAGTGTTTTGTTTAAACTTTAGTTCAGTGACAATTGGCTAGGGCGGCAAAAAAATAAAAATAATTGTTGCGCGAGATGAACCTCAACAGATGTAGCCTAGCCTACTGCAAAATGTAGGCTACCACCTCAGTGACAGAAATTAATTTAAGAAGTCTTCTGAATAACTCATACATTGTAAGCTACAGTAGGCTACCAGCATCTAGAAAATTCCTTATTTAGACTTTTTCTCAACCGTCTCATATTTAGACAACTTTAGGATATATTTGCACATAGTTCTACTTTGTGCGAATATACAAAGTTACGCAAATATGCAAAGTTATGCAAATTGACACTTCACTGTACAGTCATTGAAGTCAAATGTGCGCACATCTACTTTGCACATCTGTAGTAGCTAGTAGGCTAGTTAGGCCAACGACTCAAGCAGAGGTCTGCAATCGGAACCCGATGCAACGATTAACGGGACAAGTGTTAAATTGCGGAGCGCGGATGCGGGAGTGTGCGCAGAAAGCGAGTGAAATTAATGACTCGTGGCTCCAGCAAAATATAATTATCTAATACAGCACGCAGAAGCCTGTCACTCGATAATCTATCTGAACCGTCGTGTGTGGAAATTGAAAAAAAGAAAAAAGTAGCCTACACCAGAACGAGGCAGAGTCAAACCGGACCGGGACTGAATCCACGTAGACTACACCAATTCATACGGGCTTTTGCGAAAGGGACAAAAGCGAATGTTTCGGGTGAAACATATTTTAAAACATATTTTTGGCGGGAGCGGCATTGAAAAATCCATTCCGCGCAGACATGTAACTCAAAGGTCTCATCAGAGATTTTATGAAAAACGCCAAACTCATATGACGCGTTTTTGGTTTACTCATGCAGTAAACTGTCAATGTCACCACGAAATCTGGCACATAACTGACATCTCTATCGCAAGTGATCGATCAACTGCGGCTGTGGATTGATCCTGCTCTAGCTGACCACATTGATTTTGGTTTAAGGTATTTTTGGAGATCATAAATACTAATGAGCTAAGGGAAATGACGTGGGAGAACTTGTCCCTTGAGAGAACCGTTGATAAATCACCTACTGTGGACGTGATATATTCTCTTGTGAGGTAGCAAAGAAGGGGTTTGGCACTTAAATGTTTCAATGATTAGTGTGTATATATACAGTATATGTCTACCTATAGCCTATAGGCTTAGCTTACCCTACACTATAGATAGCCTACACATAGTAGATAGTATACTAATAGTAGGCTATTATAATAGTAGCCTATATAGCTATAGCTATATGCTATTACTATTATTAGTATAGCCGGTTGCCTTTATTAATGTTATATTGTATAATAAACCACGACTTAAAATATAATAAATTGACTTATAAACTGGGTCTCCGAAGAACTTGTAAGAGCAGTTGATTGCGCGCATCTTGTTTTAAATGAACAAGGCAACACCAGGTCCATACCTAAGTAATCTTTCATGTAATATCTACTTTGAGGCATGTTCTTAGCTGTTGGGCTGGAAAATTTCTATATCAATCACTCTAGTATCAACGATTTGCCATCAAACAGTTCGTTTCCTTTGTGTTAATGACCCTTCTTTTGTGCGTAATGAATCTTTGATCTTTGATATCTTTGATACTTCATCTCAACTCATGTTATGCTGGAACTGTTCAAAGGCACGTTGACATCAGTCAGAGTTGACATCAGTCAGAGTTGACAGTGCAGTGATGGCGTTCGCACAGATGTGCAGGTTGTTTTGACTTTTCCTTTATTATTTTAAAGACAGTTACATGCACATTGTATAGGTCATATACATTTAAATCGATTAAGCGTAAGTTTAAACCCAAGTATAATGGCAAAAACCAAGTCGCAAATCAAGAACAAGAGACTTTTTGCCATCAACTAATACTCACGCACAACGCACACACATTTAACTACACCTTGAAGTCTTGTCTCTCTCTCCCTCTCCCGCTCGTTCTCTCTCGAGCACCGCCCCCTTTCTTTTCCTTTTTCCTCCTTGGCTTCCACCTGCTTCACACTAGAGATTCGCCAGAGCGCGTCAGTGCGCGTAAACCCCGGGGAACGGAACGTATCAGCACAGTGCGCATCTCTCTTCACCATCCAGCTGCACTTTTCTTTTCCTCGTTGCAAAGATTTGCGCACTGATCTCCACAATGTTGCTTTCTGCACTTTTATCATAATCCATCAATGGATTAAACGCGTGGATGCAGATGACACCGATCATCAAAGAGGACAGAAGAAGAGGATCAGACGATCAAGGAGTTATGTTTCAAACAGTCATCTATAAAGGGAGCAATTAGCATATGTCAAGAGGGCATTTACATAAGGGCCATATTTAGGCTGGTGTTTCAGTACAGAGCCAGTTACATCCAGAGAGCACAAGAGGAGAGAAGCCGCATAAGCTTGTGTGCTGGAGTGCGTAAGAGAGAGTATTGGATACACAGGGGACCGGAGCAAAGGGGAGTAGCCTGGAAGGTCGAGAGAGCATGTGCTAAACCGAGAGGGAGAGAGCAAGAGAGAGAAAGAGAGAGAGAGAGAGAGAGAGAGAGAGAGAGAGAGAGAGAGAGAGAGAGAGAGAGAATCGGATGTAAACACGCATTGACTGTCAAAGCCGCAAGCAGTGACTGCGCAAAACACTGGGGAAAGAAAAACCACAGGGGCTCTCCTCACGGCAACTTTTCTTCGACTGTCGGTGATGGGTGCAGTCGGTGAGCTGGTGGGCAGCTTCTCTCACGGCTTGGAGAGCTTTGCGCACGGGTCTCATTTCATCCTCACGCCCCCCGGGGACTCCGGTGCTCTGGTGAACGAGCACATCGTCTCCGCCGAGCGCCTGTCACGCAGCACTTCACCGGACCTGACGCATCTGAAAGGGATCCTCCGTCGGCGGCAGCTTTACTGCAGGACCGGCTTCCACCTCGAGATACTACCGGACCGTTCGGTGCAAGGCACGAGGAAAGACCACAGCAGATTTGGTAAGTGTTATTCATTGTTGTTTCATTAATATATTCAATGCTACACACATTGCATGTCACTGTAATAAATTACTAGCATATAATATTTAATATAATAACAACAATCATGCAACACTGTATTTTTAGACTGTGCATATTACATATTTGAGTATAGAAATTGACCAGGACTGATAATGATTATTTTAATGGTTTAAAATTCTGATAATTGTTATTTAAAAAAATTGCATCATGATTATTGCTGACTGTTGGTCAATATCTACCTAACTGCACTCTACTGTATAATGTAAAATGTGATGATATTATTATGACAAGGGTGGTTATTATTATTTTCATGGTTATACTGTTTTCGAATAATGTTCATTATAATATAGCAAAACACAGTGATTAAGCGCGAAAGACGTCATGAATTAAGTATAGGGCAGATTGATGCCACTATTGCAGGTGCTTGTCCTGCTGTCTCAACTGAGAACTAACAGCTGTGCTTTTCTCACAGGTATATTGGAATTCATTAGCCTCGCTGTGGGGATGGTGAGCATCCGTGGTGTGGATAGCGGATTGTATCTGGGAATGAACAGCAAGGGCGAACTGTACGGATCTGTAAGTATAGCATAAATATAGTGTGTTTCTGTTACTGCTACTGTGTTGAGTAATGCAACAATTCATTTCATTCATAGCCTGCCCGTGCTAAATTGAGAGTGTGATTTATGGTGCAATTTCAAATAGCCTTTGGACACAGTTTATCCTTCTGTTTGAACTTATTATGCAGTGTGGTTAACCCTTGGTTTCCCCTCTCTTTCTCTTAGGAAAAGCTGACAGCGGAGTGTGTGTTCAGGGAGCAGTTTGAGGAAAACTGGTACAACACTTACTCTTCTAACCTGTATCGACACGGTGAACGGGGATCCCATTATTACGTAGCCCTCAACAAAGACGGAACGTCTCGGGATGGAGCCCGCTCTCGGAGGCACCAGCGCTTCACGCATTTCTTGCCGCGGCCTGTGGATCCAGAGCGCGTTCCTGAGCTCTACAAGGAGATACTAGGTCACAGTTGAAACCACTGAACCTTAAAACTCAAACCCCAAAAAAGCACCTGCATGCTCTTTATCCCCCCAGACAGACCTGTCTTGAGAAAGCAGTGGAGAAGGGGTGGGGGGGAAGAGGCCCTCTTCTGCGGCCAAGTTGGAGCAATAGCAGGAGATGGAAAGCCCTCGATTGCAGTGGCACGAACCAAATGTCTGGACTCTGGATAGTTCCTGAAGAACAGAACACTGCTTTGGATCCATTCACCTGCTATATGTAGGGATTTTGGATTAAAAGAGGGCAAATTATCACTGGTGGACCTCGTGCCAGAGAATAATGGACATTTACTACTACTGAAGATTCTACAAGGCTTCTGAAGGAATTCTGCGAAATGTTTTTCATAGAAATTTCATACTCTTCCAAACACTGGCATGGACAAGCAGGAGACAAACTCCTCCAAACATTTCTCTTTAGGTCCTTTAATTTATGTTTTTTTCAAGATATTTATTTTATATATTTATTTATTTTGAAAGTATATTTTTACAAGAATATATGCAAGATGTAACAGGAGGTCACGAGAGCTTTATTTTCTACCGCTATAGAGACACGACTTCTAGAGATAGAACTACTGAAGAAAGTATTTTCTTATGAGTTGTTAATTTTCGGTTGTATGTGGTCCACCATGGTGTCCCCCATTTTTTTTTTTTTGTGTGTGTATCTCTCATGTCATTAAACCAGATCCTTAAGAGCCTGAGAATGTTCCAGAATTCACTGGGGAATTAAAACAGTTAAAATGATTGCATTTTGTTGTGTCTGTCTTTTCAGTAGAAACATAAGGTCACCTGTCAGAGGTGAATGGTTATTGAATTTCTATTTGGAGAAAGAAAAAAAAAGGTTGACTTTTAGGGAAATGTAAGCAGGGACAGCAGGTGTCTTTCTGATTTTCATCGATCCTGTTGGGTGAAATGAAAGCAAATAAGCTTTTAATCGCTTAAAAGCCTAAATGTTTATGCTAAACAGTACACATGCATGTAAGTCACGATAATGTGATTTGCAACAAAAAAAAATGCTTCAGGATCTTTCCATTTCACTAAATTCCCTGCGTTCCCTGCCACCCTCTGTTAAAAAGGCAGTACAATGCTAACATTAAAACACAATGACCTAAAAACAATTTCCCCTCCCCTTCTCTTCCTACGGCAACCTTCTCAAGTGACACCTTGGGCTGCCCTCTACAAAGTGGCCTTTTCTTTTGCTAAGTGTCTTTTGAAAGCCTTGCTCTAGGATTAAAAAAAGCTGTGGTAGAACGCGGGATTGTGGGATATTCATTTACTGAGCCAGTGCAGGTGGAAGTTTTCTTTGGAAGCATTAGGTCATTTCAAGACAGACACAGTCACGTGCGGTCTGAAAAACCACAATTACTGACTGGCAAGTGCTTTGTGTTTTTCTCAACTCTTATTGCTTTCTGTTTGATGCTTTTCACTTCCTATCCCCCCTTACGGTTGTGATTCATGAGCTTTGATGACATTCGATGAGCTGGCTGCCTCTCAATCTGGCTGTCTGTGAGAGTGAGGTGACTGTATGTGTGTTTAAGGAAGAAAATTATCCTTTTTCAAGTATAATGTAAAGGGAGAGGCACACATGCGTTTTCAAAATAACACTGGTATGAGGGTTCTCGGTCACACTACAGAGAAATAGGGGAGATGGTGCACATTTAAATGCAACAAATCTACTACATATCTAAACTGTGTAAAAAAGTGTCAAATACAAGCGCATTAGTGGCACTAAACAGGGTCAGCGGGAATACTAAAATTATGTCCATCACCTCCCTCATTTCATTTTAAATATAATGCAAAACAGGATATTTAGAACTCATTTGAACTCAAACAGCATATTGAAAAAATATCTTACTGTAAAAAATGGACTCGGTATGATTTAAAAAAAAGACGAAGAAAATAATGGTTTTATTCAGCAAGGACATTAAATTGATAAAATGTCCCTGCGGCATATATTATGTTACAAAATACGTATTTTTCAAATACATGCTGTTCTTTTCTGTTCATCAAAAATATATCATGGTTTCCACAAATATATTAGGCAGCACAACTTTGTTAATAATTGATAATAATTAGAAGAAATCATTCTTGAGAAACAAATCAGCACATTCAAATGATTTCTGAAGGATCGACTCTGAAGACTGGAGTGATGATGCTGAAAATTCAGCTTTTCCATCACAGGAATGAATTACATTTTAAAATCTGTTTAAATAGAAAACAGTTATTTTAAATTGTAATAATATTTCACAATATTGCTGTTACTGTATTTTTTATCAAATAAATGCAGCCTTGGTATGAGCATAGATACTTCTTTTAACAACCCTAAACTTTTGAATGACAGTATATAAAAAAACTCTAAAATGCAACAGTATTAAATGTGGCAAATGTAGCCTCTTTATGGTTCTATTATAAGTACAATATAAAGTAATGTTCCAACCCATCCCATCTGTTCAGTCAAGATATTTCATGTTTGTATAACATGTAGAATGAAATCATAAGTTAACGTGGATGTTATATATCAAAATCTTGCTGATTCAAATGACATTAGTTCTGTTACTAACATCTATTAACATGATCTCAAATCAAATTGTAAATCTAATGTGAATTTTCTTACAGTACACTGAAAAAATGATATGATGGTGAATAAATCATTACAGAATTAAAACTATCCCTTTTAGGTAAAAATTACAGGTTACTATGTTTTACAGTGTACCTCAACATTGTTTTGTAATTGTTGAGTAGCAGTAGACAGATAGAGAAATAAAAGGAGAGATTTTGTCCTGTGTAAAAGTTCACAGCAGAACTTTACAGCTTACATAACTGACATTATGTAGGGAAGGAGTGTCTTAACTGTGAGTCTTTTCCCCTTTTTTTGGGGGGGGGGGGGGGTTGGAGGGTGGGATGATGCATCTATTTGTGTGCGTAGGCATATCAGCAAGCTCTGTAAGTTGTGTGATCTCCAAATCTCTGTGAAGATGAGCCAGGGGTTCTCCTAAATGAGAGAGAGAGTCAGTCGGCCTGCCCTGCACACAACACACAACACAACACACACACACACACACACACACACACACACACACACACACACACACACACACACACACACACACACACACACACACACACACACACACACACACACACACACACACACACACACACACACACACACATAGGGGTTTTCCCCAAAGCAGAAACACTGCTATAGCTACGGATGTGGTGAGGCTGATGTGGCCAAATCGACAGATCTCGATTTCATTACTTTTCACCTCAGAGAGAGAGAGAGAGAGAGAGAGAGAGAGAGAGAGAGAGAGAGAGAGAGAGAGAGAGAGAGAGAGAGAGAGAGAGAGAGAGAGAGAGAGAGAGAGTCTATGTAGTCACATATCTCTCCGTGTGTGTATGCGTGTGTGTACACCTTTGTACCTTTGACTTGCCGCATGAACACCTGTGCAGTTTTTACCTGAGCCACAAAGACATGCAGGTGAGAGATCACTCACTTCAACACCTGTCTCAGAACAACACATGTGTTGTAACTGTCCCGACACACATACACTCAGACATATATATACACACACACGCGCCTGATGATGAGAATGAGAGACGTGTCAGATTTTGGATGCTTGAGGGAATTGTTGTTCTGCTAGGCCATTTTTACACTTGTAAACAGAAATAGGAATAGAGAACTTTTTTATAGCGAACATGTCTTGGTCTGCTTAACTTAAAGTCTCTCTTATGTCACCACTTATAATGCATAAAAAAACGCATTGTTTTTTTTTCTTTCTTTTTTTTTACAGCTGACATTTGAAGTTTGTAAGCACAATTCGGTTCTCCGTTTGCTTCAGGTTCAATGTATATTGTGTTCAAATATATATATAAAAAACTAAAGGCATCTCAAATTACTAATAGTAAAATAAATAAATACATAAAGTTAAATATATAAATAAATAAGTGACAGTAAAGACAGACAGATAGATAGAAAGATAGATAGATAGATAGATAGATAGATAGATAGATAGATAGATAGATAGATAGATAGATAGATAGAAAATTGTGAGCAACTTCTGAGCTATAATAAAGTCTTCTGAGACCGTACAGATTAAAGAGAGAAAGTGAAAAAATTAGTTCCTCTTTCTGCCACCACGTTTGTAGATGTTTGAGGTTGACACAATCATTATAAGTGCAGTTATGTTCAATGTTAACATAATCACTGTTTGTGCCTTTATAAGATGGAATTAGCTGAACCACTAATTCACCTAGTGCACACACACACACACACACACACACACACACACACACACACACACACACACACACACACACACACACACACACACACACACACACACACACACACACACACACACACACACACACACACACACACACACACACACACACGCGCGTTGAATTTCATGTTTTATGGGAACTTTCCATAGCTTTTTATAATGTACAAACTTCTATCCCCTAACCCAAAAACTACCCGTCACATAAAACTTTATGTATTTTAACATTTTCAAAAAAACATCATTATGATTTAAAAGCCGTTTACCTTATGGGGACCAGATAAATGTTTTCAAGGATTTCGGATATTTCGTCCCCATTTTGCTGTTCTTTTTAGCACACACTTTACATCTATTTTAATGATTACACCCCTTCTTAAAACGCAGTACATATTTAATAGACTTTGATTCAGCTATATTAATGATTAGTAATTTTCTAAACAAAAAATACCTCAAGAAAGCCTGAAAATAAATTAAAATATTTACACATATAGCTTCATTTATCCTAACAGAGGAAGTTGGCCGTGACAGTGCCAGTTTTAGCATGATGGATGAGGAAGAGTTCCCCATCCTGAACTTCTCTTTAAGCTTAGGGAGGAGAGAGAGAGAGAGAGAGAGAGAGAGAGAGAGAGAGAGAGAGAGAGAGAGAGAGAGAGAGAGAGAGAGAGAGAGAGAGAGAGAGAGAGAGAGAGAGAGAGAGAGAGAGATTGAGTGCTGCCTCGGGGTTCAATTTGATTGACAGCGCGCTCCCAAAAGACAATCCTCTAATTTGCATGTCTTATTGAAAACATGCCTTGTGTCAATGCAGCAGATTTGGCCTACAGTTTACTCTTCCATTCTTAATGAGATAAAACACTTCAGCTGAGGAGGAGAAAAAGTAAGTGCCAAGAAGAATGTAAAGTGTACCATTCTACTACCGTCTACATGTTTGTTTAAAGGGACAATTCATCCAAAAATGAAAATTCAGTCATAATTTATCCCCTATAGTTTCAAATCTTTTTTTCCTCCATAGAACACAAAGAAATATAATGTACCTATTTAAATATGGGTCGGCAAGACGCATTGCACCAGTTTTGACGTGAAAAATTTCATACACAAAGGCGAATGTTATAAAAAAGGGGAAGAGTTCAGTCTGTACCACACAAAAAGTTATTGTAGGTTTCAGAAGACTACCTGCATGCAGTGTGGTTTAAAAAAACAACAACTAAAACTACATTCTCTTTGGATACATGAAATGTCTACGAATTAATATTTTGGATTAAATTTATCTTCAAAGCAAAAATATTAAAATATGATTATTTTTGTTTAGAAAATTACTCATAATTAATTCAAAATCTAACTGTTATGCCATTGTCTGAATTAATCTGCAAAAATAAGAAGGGGTGTAATCACTAATATATATATAATGTGTGTGCAAAAAAATTGTTTTAATTAAAAAGAAAATTAAATATTTTTTATTAAAAATAAAGCTGAAATAAAGTACAATGTTAGATGACCCCCCCCCCCCCCCACACACACACACACAAACAAATATCAGAAATGTTGCCTTGCAACTCACTGAAATACAACAAGTTTAAGTAGCATTTAACTATAATAAAAGCAAATACAATCTAAACAGCAATATTAAAAAAATAACAAATAAAACTAATAAAAATGACAAAATCAAATAACAAAGCTACTTAAGATTAAACAAAAAGACTAAAAATATATAAATGAGTAAATTATACAAATATATACATACAGTTTTTGGAGCTCATCAGGACTAGACAAAACTGGAAAAGAGCAGTGTCATTTTGCTAAACAACTTATTTTGTGTTTCATGGAGGAACGGAAGTCATTACATTTAATTAAAGACTTGAGGATACATGGGCACAGCATTTTTTATTTTGGGCACACCAACCAAAATAAGCAACCTCTGTTTTTTTATTATATTCTGTTGTGTCCCCCTGAAAACAACCTGAAATATTGAAGCTCTCACAAAACAGAATAAACAGTCTCATAAGAAGTGTCCTGAGGCACCTGTCCTTGCTTCTGAAATGCACACACACACACACACACACACACACACACACACACACACACACACACACACACACACACACACACACACACACACACACACACACACACACACACACACACACACACACACACACACACACTGTGAAAGTAATTAGTTAGAGTGAAGGGGGACTGAAGAATATTGAACTCATCTCTCTCTCTCTCTGTCTTTCTCCTACACTTTCTTTCTCTCTCTCTCTCTCTCTCTCTCTCTCTCACACACACACACACACACACGCACGGACGCACACACGCACGCACGCACGCACGCACGCACGCACGCACACACACACACACACACACACACACACACACACACACACACACACACACACACACACACACACACACACACCCTACTGAGTGATGACTTGTAAGGATATATTGATTGCAGACATTACACTTTCACTGCTACACAGTTCTCAGAGCTGCTGCAGAGTCTCTAATAATAGATATGCATTTATTTATAACATTGCATGAGTTGAGCATGTTTCCCTTTGGGGTTCAATTAAGTAAGTCTATGTATATTTTAAATGTTTTTAAACATATGACTGAGTATGTATAGTTTCCCTTTAACGGTGTGTTTCTGTGTTTTGTGCATATCATCTAAACATCCTTCAAATGTCCATTTCGTTGTGTGTTTGTGACAGTTCAAGGCAAACTCAAACATGCAGACAAACTACTATGTGACTATCTTGCTTTGATTCCGTGTAATGATTTTACCTAAATGAGAAACTCGTCTTCTCTCTCCTTTCAATTATCGGATCAATGCTACTCAGGAGTTTTTGCCCCTGCACACACGCATAAACATGCATGTACCCACAGGAAAGAACAATCACAAATGGGATTGTTTTAACATCTCAGTGATTTCATCTGGACCCAAATGAGATTAAAAGGAGAGCAAATGGATACTTTTGCTTCGGTCTCCACAGATTTTTCGCCTTAAAAGGACTCCTCTTTGTCTATACTCGACAGTTTCAGAAAATCTGTATTGTCTCAAAATTGGATGGATGGATGGGCCAATATACCCAGTAAGTCTGCAATAAAAGTAAAAGATTTCAGAATGAACTCAAACATTCAAATCCAATTCTTTCCGATTTCTATCTTTCTCCTCTTTATTTACCCAGTTTTTATCATTCCACTTCTGCTGGCCTGCACTTTTACT
This sequence comes from Siphateles boraxobius, assembly GCF_051911475.1. Lineage (NCBI taxonomy): Eukaryota > Metazoa > Chordata > Actinopteri > Cypriniformes > Leuciscidae > Siphateles > Siphateles boraxobius. Next base: position 2,899,006 of record NW_027509175.1, read on the forward strand.
TCAGTGAATCAAATAGCAAATCTGAAAAGGCGACAAAATCCCTAACGCACACACATCACATTGCATGTCACATTGCTGTTTTTCACAATGAGCACTATGTTTTTTTTTTAAAGGTAAACTATGTAACTTTTGGCCCTCTAGTGGTTAAAAAACGAAACAAGTGACGAACACGGCTGGGACATGCTCATTGTTCAATGTCTACTCTTGAGTGGCGTTTTCAGTGACCTGAAAGGTGAGACTTTTTGTTTATTTTAACATCCTGATCATATGTGCATTGTGAGTATTTGCAATGCATTTCTGTATTTGGTTGCGTTGTGAATATTTGTAGCACATGTGTTGTCAAACTGATTAAGATGTTTTCTTAATTTGCTGGTGTTTTTTCTATTTGCATTTGTTTTCTTCTTCGTATTGAGCTCTCTCATCCATGGATGGATATGACGAGACACGCACGGACGAGTGATGTAATATAGCCTGGGAAAACCCAGACGAACTTCCGGCAAATTTAGATTTGCTCTGCAAGTTAATCTGGCGAAGAGCCCATTCAAACTCATTTCCAATCTCTCCAAATCGAGGCACCAATCACAAACGTTGAGGCCGGCTTTACAAGATGACGATCGATCTGATTGGTTTTAAGGTCTATGGAATTGCTTACAGAGGCATTTGAGCGACGTCCGTTGGTGACGCCCCTTTGGAAATGAGCTGTGAATGAATCTTCCCCAGACCCTAACTCAGTTACGACTGAGAAGGGTCTGGTTTTAAGGTGAGACACGGTAGGCAAAAACATCGTTTTTTTTTCACTGGTCAATTTTGAGATTTTAGGATATTTGTCTTCAATAACATGTCTTCTTTCAGACTTGTGGTGAAAAAAAGTCAGAAATACACATTTAGGTCTTTATTTTACTACACTTTGCCTGTTTGCGTCTGTAGATTTCTCATAAACTCATCAAAAGTTGTCGTTATAAATCATCCTTCTGCTCCGCGATCGCGATCTGCACTCTGTCATCACACACACCGTTAGAAAGCTTGCTCTCTGCTGTACAATACTGCCGGATCCAAATATGGTCATTTCCTTTTTATCAGCAACCAATCGCGAAAGTAAAAGGGGGGATTTTACTCTAAATGCACGATCTCATTGGCTGATGCTAATTCTTTAAAGCCCGTTTTCTCAAAATGACTTTTCTCTCTCACTCCAAGTCCGAAATCTCCACGTCAGTAGCACCTATATACACCAAACTTTCCAGTCTTGTACCTAGTTATATTATGAAGACATTTACAGAGGGATTTGTAAATATATTATTCTTAGCCTGATTTACATAACATTTTATTCCAAAAAACATGTCGAAAATAATTTTTTTAAGGCTATTGGCAGTATATTCTGATTTACAGGATAACAAAAGTAGATATCCATAAATCCCTCTGTAATTTTTTTCCCATCTAATATGTGAACACAATGAAAAAATAATTTTGAACCTGGCTTTATCCAATACTCAGATTTCGTTTTTTAAAATATATGCAGATTTGCGCATATTTAATTAGATAATGTCTAATTTGCATATTTAAACATTAAATTACAGAAAACTTGTAATACATTTTTTTCTCATCTTAATGTAGGTAATCAACTGGCAAAGTTTCATGGTGATATCTGCTAGTTAAAAAAAATACCCTATTCACCTGTAGTGTCTCGCCTTAACCAGGCTAGATGTAATATGCAATTTCGCGTGAAATTCATCCCGCTCTGTCTAAAAAAAATGGCTTACCATGGTAAATTATGGTAAGACAAATACACGTTTTGGAAGAAGGATTGATGATATATTGACTCATTTAAATAGTTAATTTTGAAAAAAAGAAAAAAAGTTACATAGTGCACCTTTAAGATGTGATTTAAAGTAGTTTATCTTTGAAAAAGGCTTTGGTAGATCCCTCCAGAACCCTATGCAAATGTTCAATAATATGTTTTTCCACACTACAGTTCAAAAATAAGGTACTTAATCCTTTATTTTCACCAAGGGTGCATTTATTTGATCAAAAATACTGTTAAAACAGTAATATTGTATAATGTTATTACAATTTAAAATGGCCGTTTTCTATTTATAATATTTTAAAAAGTAATTTATTCCTGTGATGACACCATTACTCCATTCTTCAGTATCACACAATCCTTCAAAAATCATTCTAAAATGCTGATTTGGTGCTCAAGAAACATTTCTTTCTTGTTGTGCTACTTAATGTTTTAGCAGAAACCTTGATACTTTTTGTCCAGTGTTGTTAAACATGTACAATTACAGCTTAAAAATAACCTTAGAATATATGGAGACACCAGCCTTCTGTTCTATACTGCTCTGCGCTGCTTTTGAAGAACATGTCCTGTGTGGACAGCCCCAAAGTCAGCACTGAAAGCTCATGCAGACAGAGGCAAGATCAATCAGACAATCAGAGAGTGTGTGAGCGAGCGAGAGGAGGGGAAGGGGTGGAGGGCGAGTCTCAGCAAGCCTGTAGAAAGAGAACTGACACAGGTAACTCTGCCTGTCCATGGCTTTCTTTCTCACTTTATAAGACAGAACAATAATTGTGGCGCACATCTGCTCCTGGTTATTACAGAACCTTTAATATCGAACAATAATGGGATTGGCTATAGGGCAAAATCTGGACAAAATATACGTTTTGACTGGACAGCCTGTAAATGCTATTGCAGGGATGACTGACATGAAAAAACAACTCATTCTGGGAAGGAATGATGAAAAAGAACGGCTCTATCTCTTCTTTTCCTCCTCTCCTGCCATAGTGTGTCATCACTTCTTTAGAAAGGTGTGTGTGTGTCAGCGAGTACAGAGGGAAACAACATGTACCGTAAGGTGCTGCTGTAACCTGTCGGAGAGCAAACATTATCTGGTTCAGATTTTTATGCGTTTTGTGTGTGTGTGTGCACTTCAAAAGCGCATGGTGGTGCGGCGTGCAGCCACTTCTACACAGTCCCTCCCCCCGCCCCCCCCCCTCACACACACACACACACACACACACACACACACACACACACACACACACACACACACACACACACACACACACACACACACACACACACACACACACTCACACAAAGAAGCCGCAGCAAAGAGAGGAAATTCCCTGGTTGGGAAAACCAAGGATCACTCACAATTAGATCTTGTGATAAGCAACAAAGATATCACTGATTGTGCATGTGTGTGTGTGTAGTGTGTGCGAGTGCACACTTGTGTTTCTGCATGTCACATAACTCGAACCCAACCAATGATGAGAATGATTGATAGAAAAAGTGTGCAAACAAATCCTGAATCACAAACACTTTGTATGCGTTTGTTCTGACATACACCCCCATTAGCTCAGTGTGTTTCTTGCACAAAAATACACAAACCTGAGTGAGCGCCACACTTTCCATTCTCTTGTCTTGACAGCTACACAGTGGCCATCCCTATTTGATGTTGTCATCTCATTCCAAAGGAATTGCAAAGAGCCAGGTGGAGAAAATATCTCTCACAGGCTCTGTCTCTCTCAATGCACGTGGCACTTTGTTATTTTTTTCAACATACAGGATTCTTCCACACTTCATAGTTCTCCCAAGCACGCACGCAAAAGATGACACACTGCAGAACAGATGTAACATTGGTGATTACTTAGCATCGATGAAAGCAGTTTCACGTAAATATAGTGGGGTCCAGCAGTCTGAGACTACTGAAAATGCTACATGATATATTCAATATTAGCAAATGTAAAATACACATTTAAATACATTTCATACATAATATTAATACTGTAATACTAATACACAGTGCTGCATTACTTGTAATAAATGTTGTGAGGTGCATCAATCTTCGGTCAAGATCTTGTGAATGCAAGAGTCAATAATTCTTCATGCCCCCTCCAACCATTCTTTCACAGTTTGAGCCTGATGAATCTTGGCTTTGTCATCCTGGAATATGGCAATGATGTGTCTTCCTACATGGTTTATTAAGAAGTAAAATCCATCAATTAGGGTTAAGAACTATTGCCCAACATATAACATGCTAGAAATATCACAGCAATAATGATTTAGTCATAGACTCTTAAGTTTCACTGAAATATTAACATGAATTCCAGAATTCGTTTTTAGTTTGAGCATATTGTGCTTCAACAGAAGCAAAAACATTAAACCATCTATACAAAGGATTATACACAGTAATTTACCCATATTTGTGACATATATATAGTTTGAAATGTTTTGTATATTTATAGATATTTATACACACAATATAGAGAAACAAAGTGCGAGAGTGTGCTTTTGTGCTGACATGTGTGAGTGCCTGTGTCTCTCTCTCTCTCTCTCTCTCTCTCTCTCTCTCTCTCTCTCTCTCTCTCTCTCTCTCTCTCTCTCTCTGTGTGTGTGTGTGTGTGTGTGTGTGTGTCTGGATAAATGTTATATTTGCTCTGACAAGTACAGGTCTTTTCATACCGAGCCCTGCTGTGTGAAAACAAACATGTCTATCTGGAAGGAAGCAAACAGCTGAGCACGACTGCTCCACCACCACCCTGCACAACCTTTAGCCTCGGGGAAGAGCAAGTGTGTCTGTTTGTGTGTGTGTGTGTGTGTGTGTGTGTGTGTGTGTGTGTGTGTGTGTGTGTGTGTGTGTGTGTGTGTGTGTGTGTGTGTCTGTGTGTGTGTGTGTGTGTGTGTGAGTGAGTGAGTGAGTGAGTGAGAGAAAGAGAGAGAGAGAGAGAGAGAGAGAGAGAGAGAGAGAGAGAGAGAGAGAGAGAGAGAGAGAGAGAGAGAGAGTGCCTATGTGAACCTTGTGAAACTGCATCAGATCAAACAAAACAATCAAAGCAACGTGTTTTTCCTCACTCTGCATCATTCACACACTGGGGAGGTTGAACACCTATCGACTATTCTGTTGTTCTGAGTATCAGCGGAAATTTAAATTGCTCAAATGTAGGTCTTTCGTTTTTAATAACATTCATTTACAGTATGTTTTTTTGAGGTATCAATTTTAGCACAATCTTAATTAGATTTACATTAGAGTTACTTTCGACAAATGTGTTCTTGCTGAATAATATTAAATGGTACCACATTCAAGAGCTTGGGGTCAGTAAGTTAATTTTTAAAAAAAACTTTACTCAAAATCAAATAACGAATTGTTGTGATGTAGTTTCAAACAAAATAAGGCTAAACCGAAGTTAGTTTTATTGTTCATTGTGGGAGTAAGAAACAGTTTGTTAAAGCGAACTTTACAGAAAAGTTCGTTCTGGTTGGTACACACACACACACACACACACACACACACACACACACACACACACACACACACACACACACACACACACACACACACACACACACACACACACACACACACACACACACACACACACACACACACACACACAGACACGTTGGTTTTGCTGTAGAGGTGCAACGCAAAACATTCTCTATTAGTGCTAAATTACATTCTTTATAATGAATTTGATGTCATTACCTATATCAAATATTCTGAATGTTCTGAATCTCAATATGCCAATGCCAGTCAGTCGGAGTCTTAGAAAACAATATAGCTTTTTTTATATCATACCACACACAAACCCATAGACACAGTGGTGTGGTCTGACCTCCTTCACACTCCTCTACGCTCACACTGCGTGCTTCCAGATCCAATCTCATTCGGTAGCAGCTCTCCCATGCAGTTTAGAGATTAAACTGTGATTCTGGACCACTACGTCACAGCATGGGTTTGGACCGCACTAGTAGACAAACAGACAGAAGGACAGAGCTGCGAATACACACATACAAACACACAAAGAAGGCCTTTGTTTGTGCAGGAGACTCGCTGGTCTCGGATATCAAAGAGAGATGCGGCCGCCGAGACAGACAAGCAGTGAAGAGGTGACAGGATGCGGGTGAGAGAGAGATACAGAACTCTAGGGAGACAAAGACCAAAAGATGGGGTTAAGAAAAGAAAGATCAAAATAGAGATGAGAAAAAAGGACAGCGATATTGAGAGACCACAGAGATACACAGACAGTTTTTGAAGTGAAGTACGCAGCGGACTCAACTTTAGACGGCACACCCAAATTCAGTTCACTGACCATCTGATACATAACGCACACAAAAATGGCGAACTCACCAGTTTTAATCTGATTGACTGGCTTTACATTACTTTGAGGAGTAAGTGCGCACATTTTTAATTGTGTTTAATTATGTTTAAAGGGGTGGTTGATTGCGATTTCACTTTTTTCATTTTAAATAGTGTGTAATGTTGCTGTTGGTGCATGAACAGTATCTGCAAAGTTTCTGCGCTGAATGTTCAATGTAAGCAGAGATATCGTCTTTTAAAAATCAGGAAGTTTAATGCCTACAAAAACGACTCGAATGGGATTACAACGAGATACTCCCGGGTTTTATATGTAACTAACCCATAACCAACCCTCCCTCCGGAATATTCAAAAAAGGGGGCGTGGCAAAATTTCTGCTGCTTTGTCGCAGAGGAAGAGTTATAGTGGAGAGCTGTAGCCATGCCGTCGAAATTGTGTTATTTTCACCCAGCTGTCAGGTCTTCTGTGTTCAGGCTTCCTACGGATGCTGTAGTTCGTCAACAATTGCTACAATTTATGTTTGATTATGTTCCTGAAAATTACAATCGTAATTTAGCTCTCTGTGCTGCGCAGTTTACGGAAACAGCTTCCATAATCTCCACAATTCAATACCGTATTCAACAACAAACTGTTACTAAAGCATTAAGCAGTTCCAAATTTAAAACCAGAGGCAACAGTTGTTGGCCCACAGCCTGTAAGTAAGACTTAATAATTTTAAATGTATTTGCATGTATAATTTTAGACGTAATGCTATAGTTTTTATTAAGGACGTAAACAAATGCCAGTGCTGGCTTTAGTAGCCACTTAATTATGCTATTTCGTGTGTCTATGACAAACGCGTACAAACATTTTGGACCTGAATTTGTAATTATGTACTAATTTTGTAAATGTATTTTCCATGTATACTTTATGACGTAATTTTTCGATTTGATCAAGAACGTAAACCAATGCCAACGCTGTTTGTAGCTAGTTAGTTCTTTGCTATTTTGTGTGTATAAGACAAACGTGTATAAAGTTCAAAAAATTATATGTAATTGCAACAGCAAACTTCAGCTGCTGTTATCAGATGTTTTCACGTTCTGTTGGCATTTTAACACAGTTGCCACATGTACACCTAAAGAAAACGATACACAGAGTAAACTAAGTTTTGTGAATAGATAAACGGGTGTTCATTATTTCGACAAAACAATAACTTTAAAAAACGGTATTACTAGTCATTTATTCAGTTATATTAAACATTTAATCAGGAAAAAAAACGTATCTCAAAAGCTAACAAGCAGCAGTAGCATTTTCAAGTAACAGCATATCGAAATTCTTATATAATAATAGTAGAATAGAATAATAATAATGATTCAAAAATGTACCATTCAGAAACGTTTTGTAAGAGCCGTGTTTGGGGAGGTTCTGCTTGACTCTTCATTGCCGCTTTCCGGGTCCGATTCTGGCTCAAGCTGATACGCAGCATGGACACCATTATTTACATTCGACCGGAGCACATGCAGCTTTCGCCTGTAAAGGTAATGGGTGTGAAGTTTCAGCCATGCAGTTTATCCAATTGCAACACAGCGGCCCTACTAACCAATCTGAGCCCATTGCCTGTTTCTGAGGGAGTGGTTTCATAGAATCAGGAAGTCTACCGGTCGTTCAAATGAAAGAGGAGAAAGCGGCTTACAACAAACGTGAAATTTATGAAAAATAAGGCTTTAAAACAAAAAAAATAAGAAGACATGTTATATTACACCCCATAAACACAGTCATGCAAAGAAAAAAAGCAGTAAACCACCCCTTTAAGGAACAGTTTACCCAATTTTTTTATTATCATCATTTACTCACTATCATGACATTCCAAACCCATAGGACTTTTGTTTATCTTTGGAACAAAAATAAAGATACTTTTTTATATTAGCTTATCATTTTTTTCAATCCATGGAAAGTCCATTTAACCATAACTTTCATGCATAGAAAATGTGCACATAAATTTTTTGAAAATGTTTACAGTATTTTTTTTTAAATGTTTTTTTTTAAATACACTATATTAAAGATTGATTATAGGCCAATATATATATATATGTATATATATATATATATATATATATATATATATGTATTTTAAATTATCTGGTCGATATTGGATATTAAATTGTTCATGCTCATGATCTATTTTTATATTCAGACTACCTTTACAGTCATTTAATCCATACTTAATGGGCCTAGAATTCTGAAACCCTTGTTATTAGTGAAGTGAATTGCAGCCAGCAATTTATTGCTCGTGCTCACACTTGAGCACACAGTCAAAGATTCAACCAACACGCCATCAGCACCATCTTCAGCTCCACCTACTCGTTCCCAATCACCAGAATACTAACCTGCCACACCTTTGGCAGTAATCACATCATTCAGTCCCATGGCCCAACCAGCGACCTTCTCTAGCGGTGGAGCTGAAGCGGATTTCTCCTACAATATTTGCTTCTACTCAGTTGCTCTCTTGACAGCTTTGTCGCACACTTCAAGGAAGTGTTTAGTCAGACCAGTCACCATACCTCGATCCACGATCAACTCTATCACCTCTTTAAAGGTAATTATTGCTTTTGGTTAAGGTCTTTCCGCAGATTTAAGGCTTCAAATGGTGATTTTTTTTATGACACTATGGGACTAGAAAATATGATTCAAAAATCCATTCGTGTTGCTCAATGCATTTCAGCATGCCAACTGGACTCACCACTGGAGCAATCCCATTCATTTCTACTATCAGCTGCTCCAGCAGCACCACCTAGCGAACCTATGTAGGTTGATGTATTCCATCTTACCCAAACTGAGTGACAACGACGTATCCACAACAATCTGTGTTTATACCATGGCTCTAAAGATCATCTCATCCCAGACTGTCTAATCCGTTCTCCTCGGGCAACCCTTCTAGCTCAAGTTTTCATCGACTCAGGCTCAGCTGGGAATTTAATCTCAAAGGAACTTCTCAAAGATCTCCGCATCAAGAAACACCCTTGTTCACAAAACTTGAGCATCCATTCTATTCTGGGTAAGCTGCTTGGTTGAGGAGTCATAACATAACTGCACACTACCCGCCACGCTCAGTATTGGAGACCTGCATAGGCAGGAGATCTTGTTTCTGGTGATAGAAGGCTCTACAGCCCCTGGCTGCAGATCCATCCACCCATTGTTTGTTGGTCCACTGGAGAAGTTACCAAGTGGAGTGAGTTCTGTTCCGATCATTCTATACATCTTCCCCAGAAAGATCCTGTATACCAACCTCCTGAATCCACTGTTGATCTCCACTCCGCCACCATTGAAAGTCCAGAAGTGCAGTCCACCGTGAGGGTGCCAAAAGAATACAGGGCATTTCCAGTAAACAGCTGAGGTGGAAGCTACTAAACTTCCACCTCATCAGCCATGGAACTGTGCCATCGAGCTGGTACCTGATGCCACACTGCCCAAAGGCAGTCTACCCTCTTTCAATCCCAGAAAATCTACCCTCTTTCAATCCCAGAGACACAGGCCATAAATGAATACATCGAGGAAGCTCTTAAGCAAGGATTCATCCAACCACCCACTTCAAGCTTCTTCTTCGTGACAAAAAAGGATGGAGACTTAAGGTTGTGCATCGATTACAGAGCCTTCAAAGAAAAAAACAGTCAAGTACCGTTATCCTCTGCCCCCATCCAATCTGCCCTGTAACAACTGAGAGGTGCTTGCGTCTTCTCCAAGCTGGACCTGCACAGTGCCTACAACTTGATCTGTACTCGTAAGGGCGATGAGTGGAAGACAGCCTTCATCACAACCTCTGGGCACTATGAATACCGGGCCATGCCGTACGGGCAAGCTAACTCACCTTCAGGCTTCCAAGGCTTCATGAACAAGGTATTCTGAGACATGAGTAAAAGATTTGTCATCATCTACATTGATGATATCCTGATCAACTCCCGTAACCTGGATGAACATCACCATCATATTGTGCATGTCCTTTAACGCCTTAGAGATCACCAACTCTACCTCAAGCTGGAGAAGTGCATTTTTCACCACCCATTCATCCACTTCCTGGGTAACATCATTGACGGATGTGGTATCCAAATGGACCAGGGGAAGATAGATGTGGTAAAGAACTGGCCTCAGCCCCCTTTCATTAAGGAGCTGCAATGTTTTCTGGGGTTCGCTTACTTTTATGGGAAGTTCATCGTCAACTTCAGCCTAATTGCTACGCCCATCACATCAGTACTCCGTAAACGGCCCAAGTCTCCTTCCTGGAGTTCATCTGCCAAAAGCCTTCACCCAGTTGAAAGAAGCCTTCTTCGTGTGTCCGATCCAATGGTCTCTTAATTACCAGATCACAGCTGCTACCAGAGAAGAGCCTGCTCCGCCGGTTGGTCCTGAGGGGCAGACTTACTTTCCATCTAACCCGCGTGTAACCCTCATTGACTCAGTTTCCAGGATCTGGGTATATAGGTAACCAGCAAACCCTCTCGCTCCTCCGTGAACGCTAGTGGTGGCCAAGTGTGTCCCAGGATGTCCAATGCTTAGTTCGAGGATGTCCTAGCTGTGACATCTCCAAAACACAAAGGAACCTACTGGAAGGCAAGCTCCATACCCATTCCTCACCATCCATGGTCTCACATGGGAATAGATTTTGTCACTGACCTACCTCCATCCGATGAAAACACCTGCATCCTGGTAGCTGTCGACTGCTTCTCCAAAGCCTACAAACTTATCCCATTCAAAGGCTTACCCACTTCCATGGAAACCGCCGAGGCCCTTTTTCATAACGTCTTTCGTAACTTTGGGTTACGAAAATACATTGTGTCGGATGGAGGCTCACAATTCACCTCTCATGTCTGAAAAGCCTTCTTTTATCTTCTTGTAGTTTCTGTGAGCTTGTCTTCTGGCTATCAGCCCCAAACCAACAGCCAAACGCTGAGAGCTGAGAGAGACATTTAGATGAATATGTAATATGTGCTGCACATTTTCCTCTCATTAACAAAATAAACATATAACAGAGGTGAGAAAACAGCAGTTAAGAAAGCATCTGATCATAGCGATGTGAATATGACTGCACAAGCCCTGCAATTCACCGGCATTGTGTCAGCAGATGATAAATTTAAAATTACACTGTTATGTTAGTTTGATTTTAAAGTATATATTTGAGACTATAGACTATATAGATCTGGCTATGTGAGACTAGTTTTAATTAATCCCTTTTCTTTGCACGGCACATTGACATTCAAGAACAGAATCCCAGCTAGAAATTTTTTGTTCTAAAAATGTTCTGAGAACATTACCATGCAGTGTTCTAATAATGTTTTCAGCGGGTAGTTTTATTTTGATTCCCAGAATGTTCTCCTAAAAGCTAGGATAACATTCTCTAAAAACATTCTAAATATGTTTAATGCTAACATTGTTAGAACATTATTCGCTAATGTTCTTATAACATTTTCAGCGGGTAGTTTTCTTTTTGTTCCCAGAATGTTCTCTTAAACGTTTTAATAACATTCTTTAAAAACATTCTAAATATGTTTAATGCTAACATTGTTAGAACATTATTCGCTAATGTTCTTATAACATTTTCAGCGGGTAGTTTTCTTTTTGTTCCCAGAATGTTCTCTTAAAAGTTCTAATAACATTCTTTTAAAACATTCTAAATATGTTTAATGCTAACATTGTTGGAATATTATTCCCTAATGTTCTTATAACATTTTCAGCGGGTAGTTTTATTTTTGTTCCAAGAATGTTCTTAAAAGATCGGATAACATTCTCTAAAAACATTCTAAAAATGTTTAATGCTAACATTGTTAGAACATTATTCCCTAATGTTCTTATAACATTTTTAGCGGGTAGTTTTATTTTTGTTCCCAGAATGTTCTCTTAAAAGATGGCATAACATTCTCTAAGAACACTCTAAAAATGTTTTGTGATGACCTTCTAAAAAGGTTTAATCATAACATTTTTCGAACATTACATCCCCTAACATTCTTATAAAGTTTTTAGCGGGAAGTTTTATTTTTGTTCCCAAAATGTTCTCTTAAACAAAAAAAATGCTTAGCTAATAGCTATAACATTGTTAAAACATACAATTTTATTAATCTCAAAACTAAAACATCAGAATCTAACAGGTTTATAAATGGCATCCACATAAATCATTAGAAGTTCTGCGTACAGTAAATGCCCAACATTAAATGAAGAAATCAGTAAAGTCCAATGTGCAATCATGCGTCTTGACTGCAGTGTTTGCTCAGAGCGCTCATCATCAGTCTTTGCTAGTCTTGGTTCTTGCAGAAGAATAATACAGTCATCTGTATTAATATGTGTTCTACTGTTCTCTCTTCTAGTTGTCCAGCTGCTCTCCCAGTTAGCAGCAGTGAACTCTATTATCTGTGTGCATGGTAGGGTTTTTCCTCATAGCCTATAAAAGAAGATCATGCAACAGTGTAAACAGAAAGAATACAAATACATACATATTAAGATCACAAGCAATATTGACATTGAAAACTTTCAAAATTAGCCAGCCTAATTAGTAATCAGAAATTATGTAAAGACTAATTTATTGAAAGTATAAATATGATACCTTATGAGTATCTTTTTTGTTTCTGTAATTTAAAACATATACTTAATCCATATTAATAACACAACTAGAGGCTAAATTATGTGAACAAACGTTGATGTTGGCTTGAGAAGCCTGAACCTCGAACCAGGACTGGAACTCAGGTCGCGGTGAGCACAGCTCCAGCATGGCACAGCGCTGCCCACGAGGCTATTGCTCTGACTTAACAGCGCTTATATTGTCTATGGATCGTTACATTTCTTACAGATTTCTGCTTGTTTTAAATCAGATACAGATAAAGTAACACTGCATTTGAATGTATTGGCGATAGAACTATTTCTAGAGTGAATTAATCATACCTGTAAGTGCAGCATCTCTTTGCTATTAGTGAAGCTGTACGTTTTAGTTACTTCAAAAGCAGAAAGAAATATATGCTAAGCTAGTTATTTTAAAGCTAGTTATTTTAGTCAATAAAGTTTTAAATATGGATATTTTTCTTACACAAACGCATCGCTTCGCTTTAGTGCTGGGCGGTTTGACCAAAAATTTATATCACGTTTTTTTTTCAAAATGATGCCGGTTTTCCGGTTTATGACATTTTTTTTTTCTCATGCATAATCAGGTGTTCAAAGCATTTTCTACTGGTTGAGAGAGGAATTACTGCAGTAAATTGACTTAGGATGGTCTATTTTACTGTAATTAGTGAATATTGTAGAATATAATAGCGCCCAGTATAACCTAAAATTGTTATTTCTTAACGTTCTAACAACGTTCTTGTAACCAGGAAATAACGTTAATACAACGTTTATATAACGGGAGAATTGAACGTTCTTATAATGTTTTGAATAAAGTTCTTATAATAACCAAGAAATAACGTTAATACAACGTCTAAAAAACTGGACGTTTTGAATGTTCCTATAACATTCAGAAATAACGTTTTTATAACTTAATGGGAACGTTATGAAAACGTTCTTATAACCTAAAATTGTCAGCTGGGGAAGAGGAGAGATTCGCAATTGCACTGAACACGTTTTAAGTGCAGGATTCTCTGAGCGAGTCCAGAGAAAATAGACCTATTCTAAAGCCTCGTACACACCGGGACGAATATCGGCTTGCGTTATTCGTCAGCGTTTTTCAACGCGTTTTTTGTGTTCACACCCAAGCGATTTTCGCTGACGATGAGCCGAGTGAACATGGAAATTTATTCCCTGACATTAGATGGCGCTTAATGTAAAACAGAAATACCCCGGTCCACAAAGTGCTTCTGACACACGCTTGTCACTCAGAAGAAGAGAGCAAGTTTGTCGCGTTTGTCATATAGTTCTTTATTCTCGTTGGTGTCTCTTTATAAAGACACCAACAAGACCAGCAGCTCTACATTCATCTGGCCTTGCATCTTCCTCGTCTTATTTCTTCCCGGCAGAGTGTAGTCAGAGAATGTCTAATAATTCTAATAATAATAATGTCTAATAAGAGAATGTCCGTAGACGGGCTTTGGTCATTAGACATTCTCTGCTTTGGTGTAGTAGACGCTGTATATCTTCTTCGCCATTACGTATGTGTGCTCGGCAAGACCGTTTTGTGTTTGAGCGCCCCCAAGTTGTGTTTTACTGTAACTTCAGAAGCTCCAGACACGTGAGCAAAAGCGCCAATCTCATTGGTCGGATAGTTTTTGACGCGGCGCGTCAAACCAAAAAAACGAACCCGAGGCGTTTTAAAAAAAATGACGCTTTTACGCGTGGCGTTTTACGCGTCGGTGTGCACACTCACATTGGCGCCCATTGTTTAGTCACGAGGCGTTAAACGCTGCCGAATATCGCACACGAAATTCGTCCCGGTGTGAACAGGCCTTTACGTGAGCAGCGTGTATCTGAGAGCGCGGCACATTATATTCCGCGCGTGAGCAGAGAGATTCGCGCTCACGCATTATATTAATGTACTTTCGCGCTACAATAATGCGCTCTCGACATTTGACAGGAAAATAACGCCATAGTTCTGCAGCATCCATCTTCCCTGTAACGTAACACCAGAGCACTGCTGTTTACTCTCGCCTCGCAGTCGCTGCTTAGAAGTGCAACATTGTAAAGGGTCCGTCTGAAACAGTGTCGCGTGGCGTAATGTCGTTCCGAACGTTGTGTAATTAAATACATCGGTATGGCGGTATATTAAAAATTAATATCATAACAAAAATATACACCGGTTTTCGGTATGAACCGGTATACCGCCCAGCACTACTTCGCTTCAAAAGGCCTTTATAACTCCGCCAGAGCCGTGTGGATTATTTTTATCATGGATGGATGCACTTTTATAGACTTAAACAGAAACGGCCATTCACTGCCATTATAAAGCTCGGAAGAGCCAGGACATTTTTTAATATAACTCTGATTGTATTTGTCTGAAAGAAGAATGTCATATGCACCAAGGATGACTTGAGGGTGAGTAAATCATGGGCTAATTCTCATTTTTGGATGTCTTTTGGATGAGATCATTTATGGTCTGTGTTAGGTGCTTTTAGCACTAAAGCTCTAGGAGTTAAGAGTTGAAAATTTTTGTCTCAGAAAAATAATAATAATAATAATATTTAGTTCAAATAGGTTAACAATATGTTGGCTTTCTTAAACCAACATAATTATTTCCTAACATTTGAACAAGATTACTATAATCTGTATTATAATATAAAGGTAATTCTGTGGAGATTTACAACAAGTTACAAAACCACCTACCAGTTACAAGGCTCTTTAGCTCCCATATCCATTCACCTCTGCAGGTTTATGTTTGACAGATTGTGTCCTTTACATTGACCATCAGCCCCAGAGTAATTACCTGAAATATTTTAAAACATGGTCTGTCAACATACAACGATATTACAAGCACATACAATATTTGCTAGAAACACAAAAGACTGAAAACGTTTTAGACTGAATGCTTTTTTTGAATGCTGAATGCCTCTTTATGAATTACTGAAATATTATTAACTTTTACTTTCAAAAGACAATAAGATTAACACTTTTAAGTTGCAAAAATAGAGTATTCATATACACAGAACACAATATTATAGTAGGCTACCTTTGTTGTAAATGGAGACTTTATTGCGTCATCGGTTTTATATTCATCTTCAAACAGGCAGTTTGGAGTCTGGATTAAAACATATCTAGCTGTTATTCAAAAGTAACATATACTCAGATTTAATGCGACTGTCATACAATTCTAAGAAAGTAAAATCTAACACTGAAAGACATATATCAAGGATAAGAGAAAGCTATATGTAAACTGAAAAATACACACAAAAAAAAAACTTACAGTTGTGAAAGAGCTCTTCCGTTGACCAGGAGTTCTGTTGTTTGGCAATTTGTCAATTTAGACAACGGGCATTTTGCGCCGATTTCTTCAACAAAAACGTTACTTTCTTTGCGCTGTTTGTCGATTTCAAATGTTCTTACGTCATGAGAAAATCACGCTGTGATTGGTAGTTTTAAACGTCGATCCACAGTGACCCCCAATCAGCTTCTCGTCTCTTCTAAACACATTTCGCGCAACAGTTCAAACAGTTCAGAGTAATATCCTCAAAACACTTTACAAATGCTGTTTTGATAATCTCCTCTTTTAATATGGAACATTATGCCAATATTTTATAGGTTAAAATAATTCTACAATCTGTTACCTAAACAGCTTCCCTAAAACATCCTCAAAATGTTAGTTATAATGTTCTTGCTTTGTTAACACTTCACATTACAAGAACGTTTTATAAAAAAACACTCCGTCATCTCAGGCCTCAATGATATCCTCAAAACATTTTGCGAACGTTGATATGATAATGTTCCTCCTCTGTTATTATGGAACATTGTGCCAATGTTTTATTTTGAACATTGTATTATCTGTTATCTCAAAAACATTCGCAAAACATCCTCAAAATTTTACATTTAAAACGTTCTTGCTTTGCTAACACGTCACATTACAAGAACGTTTTATAAAAACACTCCGTCATCTCAGGCCTCAATGATATCCTCAAAACATTTAGCGAACGTTGATATAATAATGTTCCTCTCCTATTATTATGGAACATTGTGCCAATGTTTTATTGAGAACATTGTCTTATCTGTTATCTCAACAACATTCCCAAAACATCCTGAAAATGTTACAGTTATAATGTTCTTGCTTTGTTAACACGTCACATTACAAGAACGTTTTATAAAAACACTCCGTCATCTCAGGCCTCAATGATATCCTCAAAACATTTTACGAACGTTGATATGATAATGTTCCTCTCCTGTTATTATGGAACATTGTGCCAATGTTTTATTGTGAACATTGTATTATCTGTTATCTCAACAACATTCCCAAAACATCCTCAAAATGTTACATTTAAAACGTTCTTGCTTTGCTAACACATCACATTACAAGAACGTTTTATAAAAAACACTGTCATCTCAGGCCTCAATGATATCCTCAAAACATTTTGCGAACGTTGATATGATAATGTTCCTCTCCTATTATTATGGAACATTGTGCCAATGTTTTATTGAGAACATTGTCTTATCTGTTATCTCAACAACATTCCCAAAACATCCTCAAAATGTTACAGTTAAAACGTTATATCTTAGTTTACATTTAACCTTATAGGAACATTATTTGAAATGATAAAACATCCATAAAACATTCTTAGAACATTACATTCAAATGTTTTCTTTAAAACATTAACCAAACTTGTAGGGAATGTTAGCCAAAGTTCTGAGAACGTTCCCTGCTAGCTGGGATGGCTCTTTTGGCATTATCCTGACGATTGTATGAGCTTAAAGAATGGAAAAGAGGCTCTCTGCTCTCAGTGTGCATGTAAATGTCACATCCTTTAGATTTTCCCGGCAAAAACGGCCTGAGTCTTTCACATAAAAATCAGTCTCGAGGCTTTCATAGACAATCTAGGAAGTCGAGGAAGAATTTTATTAAATAAATTCTTACATATAGCCCTTAAAGTTAATCTTTAATAACACCAATAATAATACATTTAACACTAATTTTTGTGTTTTATTTTTAACTTATATTGACCAAACAGAGTATAATAATAATAAATATTGGCTTTTTATTGTTGATTGGCCATAACTTGAAAATAATTGTCTGTATCAGTTAAACATCTGTGTATGCCTTTTTTTTGTGCCAGTTTAATTGTGGTACCATCTCTTTCAGACAACCTTGCCCCTGAAAGCACATTGTGACAAGCAGGTTGCGATATGCCGAAATTCAGGGCTGGTCCGAGAGCAGTGAGAACAGAACAATTGCTAATAAGTGCCACCTGCACGCCATACCGGCCTTGTATCTCACAGATGAGTTTTGGGAGGATAAAGGAGGAGTGACGACAGTGAAGGATGAGAGAAGACCAGGCCGAGACATTTAGGTTGTGATTTTATTATGTTTTATGCTGCAGTCACCCGTGAGGGGCTGCCGCTTTACTTTCGTTTTGTGTTTGTTTATTTTGATATTACAGTTTTGAGAAATGTTTTTTGGTTCCCGCCTCCTCCTCCCCTTATTAACTAACCTTGAACTACACAAATAACAACAAAAACTGTGGTCGGCCACTTTCCATGTTAATCAAGTGGCCTTTTCCTGTCCAAGCTGGCAATGATTTCCAGACTGTTTGCCGCAGGTCGAACCAAGTGACCTACTCAAGAAGCAAATCACAAATTTTCGTCTAACAGGAGCAATGATGTCATCTTTCTGTGTGTGAGACTGTGTGTTATTGAGTCGAACGCATAACATTCCTCGGCGTGGCCTCGGCATGTTGTGGAAATCTTGTACACATGTACACACACTTGGGCACACAGACACAAACAAATCACACCGCAAACAGATACAAGAAGACAGCAGCCTGCCAAACTGCCATGCCAGTACACACATTCAGTGAAAGAGAGAAAGAGAGAGAGAGAAAGAGATAGAAAGGATTGTAGGGAGGGAGAAGGAAATACATTAGTGTCTAAGGGAAATTCCTGGTGCCCTGGAGAGCTGCAGATCTTAAAACAAACCGTAATGACACACACATAGTGCTTTTAAAGAACTCAATTTAAACACACACATAGATCAAAGCCTGAGGATGAGCAGAACAAGGGAATATGTATATCTTGTACTACATACAGAGCCACTCTAATGGATAGATACAAAAGTACACGGCGCGCTGATGGAAATTAGTAGATGCTTCTGGTGGGTGGGGACGGCTTTGTGTAGGTAACAAGAAATTCATCAGCTGAAAACACACATGCATGCATTTCCAATTTGAAATCATTAATATTTAATTTTTTTGGACAAGGCATCTATCAATAACAGTCACCCAAGGGCATGCACACCAATCTGACACACTCTTGAGAGATGTCTCGTGTGCTACATCGGAGCAGAACCTGTTCAGCCCAATAACTAATGCTGAGTGAGCAAGTCACAGACAATGTCAAATGTCCTCTAAACATTAGTGTACTAGTCACTCACAAAAGAGAAAGATTGTTAAACACATCTGTCTTACTGACAGTCTATGCCCAATGGGGCTCCTCCAGGAGTAGGCATATGGGTGATATGCCGAAAGCGATCAGTCTTGGTTACCCGTATGGATTTATTCGCTTTGAATCTTGGGATCACAAAGTTCGATGGGGCTGTGATGCGTTGTGAATTTTGACCTTGCGATGACATCAACAGGGGATTTTGAGGTCAAAAGAAGGTGTAAAATAAAAGTGAGTTTGATTTTAAGAATGAATTACCAAATTCTTAAAAGACTGAAAAAGACAGCTAAAAAGTTAAAGCTGTGGTTAATTTTACAATGGACAAGTGGTGACCCAACTCGTACAAAAGTAAACACAAATGCCAAAAAACATGGACATTTAATAATATTTAACATGAACTGCATTTTCATCTAAATATCATAAAGCTTGTTCAATATAAAATGTTTAACATGACACAATGCTATAGGAAAATAACAGCCTGTCATGTTAATATTTTAGCATATTATTAAACAATGGAAATAAAAAGCTAAAAAAAAACATGGAAATGAATTAATATTACCATGAACTGAATTTGCACTAAAGAATTCAAAATATTTGACAGAAATACAACAACAGATATTGGAAATGTTTCCTCCTACTTTTTAAAATATATGGCTACGTAATATTTGTTCCTATATTGTGTTTATACAGTGAGTTGCATTTTATTTTTTTACTAACACAACCCAAAACAGGAACATACCCGATTTTGGGTCACAACCTACCAGTTGAGAACCAGTGAATTAAAGCCAATAAAGGCCATGAGAGGGAATTTAGTTAAGATTCTGTTATTTGTTCAAGTGAGGAATTTAAATTAAGCAAGTCAATAGCGAGCAAAAGTGAGATCTAAGAAAGCCAAGGTTGCACATTCTTACAAAACTCATTTCCCAAGTTGTTGCGATGTGAAATTCAAAGTCAAGAGAGAAGAATGTATTCTTTTTGAAGTGTTCCTGGTGCCACCTGCATGCTATATAGAACTAACATAGTAATGGCAACACAATTCCTCAGCATTGTAAAATCAAGTCAATGGCAAACTAAAGCAAACTAAGAGCAAACTAGAGCTTTGGCTCTAACTCGATCCTAAGCATAATCATCTGCCGACTTTTTACACCAACCATCCATTCCGCAATGAACTAGTTTGACTATAAATCATCACTATTAACTCATTCACTACCAGCATTTTATTTTTAAGTTGACAGCCAGTGCCAGAATTTTTTATCATATTCACAAAACTTTCATGGTCCCCAGAATATTTTGTTGTATGAATATTAAAAGGAAGAACAGAGGTTCATTTTTTTATTAGCACTTGAATGAGGGCAAGTTTAATAAAAATAAAAAAAAACATTTCAAATAAAAAGCTGAATTGCAGGAATAACTTGTCAATGGTGGGTAAGTGTTGTGTCATTTATGAAGGAAAAACTTGTCTTGAGTAAAGACTTGTTAAGAGTTAAGATCTTGAGTAAATATATTGCTCAAACTTACGATTATAGGTTCTTTAAAAACTTTAAACCTAAGCAATCAACTGTGCAAATATGCATAACTCGCATTTGAGCTATAGCAATGAATGATACCTCAAATTGCGCAGTTTGTTGAGGGGAGGCGTGCTATTACTTTTCTAAGTGATCAAATGTGCGATTTCTACCTCGTTAATGATAAAACTGTGAAAAAATACATTTGATTTATATTTGAAGGAAGTAACTTGAATTACCTTGGACTACCATGGTATGCCATTGATACTTATTGTAAGGCCAGTGCCAGACATATTTCTCTCCTTCCCTCTTTACCCTTCCATCTCATCATCACTTTCTGTTAGACGAAGAGCTATTGAGGGAATAGGTAAATGTGAAAAAGAAGTACAGGCAGCAGGGGAACCCTCGTTGTTGTGGATGATGAGGGGGCGACTGAATGCTGATAGCTCTGGTGGTTCACAAATCAGAGGAACGGGAGACAATGACGGGTTTATCGACCCAACAAAAGGCCTCTTCACCGGGGTTACGAAGGCTGGGAACCACTGGCAGATGGGAGCCGGGGGGCCCAGGTAAGGCCAGGTATCATGTCGGCTCAGAGAAGAGCTTTTTAAAGCTACATTAGCATGCATTGCTAGTGCTGAATTAGAGGGGGTGATAAGAGAGTTTTAGGAAGTGCATGGTAACATGATAAGACACTAATGCTTAGAAGGTATGGAGAGATTTCAGCAGTAGATACAGTTGATGGGAATAAGACACACTAAGGGCGCAATTATGTGCACAAAACATGCATGCATACATAAAGCAACAAGAATGGAAACACAGACTATACACACACACACACACGCACGCACGCACGCACACACACACACACACACACACACACACACACACACACACACACACACACACACACACACACACACACACACACACACACACACACACACACACACACACACACACAATCCACTGACCTTGGAGTCACAATGTAACTCCAAACAGATTGTTTATCAAATTAGACCAGGGGTTTTCAAACTGGAGTTAGGGGCTTTGTGGGACAAAAAATAAATAAATAAAAAATACATGCATATAGTTTTGTCAAAAATACATTTATAAATTTACATCATTCATAGTATATACTGTATGGCTCAAGTTTCTCCTTCAACTTGAGTCTATGGGATCTCCTCTCCTCAAAAGGTGGCACAATTTAAGATACAATTTTTGTCAGTAGCAAAAAACAATGCAGGACGAGTTAAATACCAAAGTTTAATACCAAATCAATGTGGAAACTCAAAAACTTTGGTCCTCTTGTGAAAAATCCCTTTCCTAAAATAAAAAGACAACGATATGTTTTCATGCATAAAGACCATTTTATACTGTAATTACTATAAAATTGATGCAGATAATCTGAGGAAAATTAAATTTGCAATCCAGAAAAATTGTTCGGTAATATCTAGAAGATACCTTAAAAATATCTCACTTGGTTGCAAACTTTGGTATTTTAGACTATATCAATTTAGTCCAGAAACCCAGTTAAAAAAAAAAAAGGACACAGTTTAGTTTAGGGTCCAATTCTCACTATTAACTAGCTATTAACTACGACTTTGGCCTCAATAAACTCCTAATTATTGCTTATTAATAGTTAGTAAGGTGATTGCTAAGTTTAGGTATTGGGTAGCAACTGGGATGGATTAAGGGATGTAGAATATGGTCATACAGAATGAAGCATAAATATGTGCTTTATGTACTAATAAATAGCCAATAGCAACATGCATGCTAATAAGCAACTAAATAGTGAGCACTGGACCCAAAACTAAAGTGTAAAAAAACCCCAAAAAACCCTGTGCTAATTAATCCTTTACACTGAAATGTGACTCACAAATTCACAGAAACACACTGAAACACATGCATACACACGCAATCCTGCACATACAGTCAAAACAGCTATTAGTGCTTTGACTGACATGGAGAGGTCTGGAAGTTTCTCCGGTGAGTGTGTGTATGTGTGTGTGGATGAGGGTGTGCACATGGGCGGGTGATAGACGCACTTCAAAGAGAGCCAGGATCACATCAACAGCTGGGCTGAGTGTGTTCTCAGAGAGCCTCGACTGCCCACCCACCTGGCTATAGCCGTCACCACACACGCACACCCATATCACAGACATACAGATGAACAGGGACACAGATGCTCACTTACACACATTATGACTCGGAATAGAAATGGAAGTTGTGGATTGTCATTACCAAAGAGGTTTGCTTTTAGCCACAGGCTAGTGATTTTCTCTCGCTCGCTCTTACACACTTGCATGCTGGTAATCTCCCTCTCCCGCAGGCCAACATGATGAGGCTCTTTGATGCGAGATACAAACAGATGAACTAGAGATGTAAATCTCTGTCAGAGGATCTCTCTCTCTCTCTCTCTCTCTCTCTCTCTCTCTCTCTCTCTCTCTCTCTCTTTCTCTCTCTCTCTCTCTCTCTCTCTCTCTCTCTCTCTCTCTCTCTCACACACACACACACACACACACACACACACACACACACACACACACACACACACACACACACACACACACACACACACACACACACACACACACACACACACACACGTAGTGTTTCCATGTTTTATGGCGACTTTCCATAGACATAATGATTTTTATACTGTACAAACTGTATATTCTATTCCCTTACACTAACCCTACCCCTAAACCTACCCATCACAGAAAACTTTCTGCATTTTTACATTTTCAAAAAACATCACTCAGTATGATTTATAAGCTGTTTTCCTCATGGGGACCAAAAAATGTCCCCACACGAACAAGGATTTCAGATATTGCCATCCTTATGGGGACATTTTGTCCCCATAATGTAGGGTTTACCAGGCCACACACACACACACACACACACACACACACACACACACACACACACACACACACACACACACACACACACACACACACACACACACACACACACACACACACACACACACACACACACACACACACACACACTGAAATGGAGCTCAGTGCTGCCACGCTGTGGGTTCAAGTGGGAATAGTAGATTGTGGTTATAAACCAAGGTACTTCACAATACCTGGAGAAAGCTGTCTATTAGCGTTAATACGTCGGGTCAGAGGTCACTCTTCCGCCGGAACTAGACTTTTATCGGAAGCCAGTGATTATAGTTTATAAAGTTATAAATATGGACATTTTTCTTACAAAAACACATCGCTTCACTTTATTAAGGCCACAAGGCCTTTATTAAGCCACTGGAGCCATATGGATTACTTTTATGATGGATAAATGCGCTTTTTGGGCTTCAAAATCTTGTCACCTTGTCATATGTTTGTGTTTCTGGTCTGTTGTGAGCACATGACTGTCTTGTTATTTCTTGTGCCATGTGCTCTCCTGTCTATTGTCTAACCCCGCCCATCTTGTTATCAGATTATTGGTTAATTTGTCCCACCTGTCCTGCTCGTTACCCTCCTTTGTTTGTTCCCCTATTTAGCCTACCTGTGTTTGTAGTCCTGTGCTGGTTCGTTGCCAATGTTTCCTGTTTTGTTCTGTTATCTGTTTTTGCCTGAAACCTCTCTTGTTTTACCCCACGGGGTTGTTTTGTTTATAGCTTGTTTTATTTTGTATTATTTAATAAACCTCATCTCATCCTGCTCTTGTATCCTCGACTCCGTTCAACCGTTCCGTGACAAATCTAAGGTACCATTGACTCCCATTATAAAGCTTGGAAGAGCCAGAATATGTTTTATATAACTGATTGTGTTTGGCTGAAAGAAAAGATATACACATATGGCTTGGGGGTGAGTACATTATGGGAAAATTTTCCTTTTTGGGTAAACTAACCCTTTAAAAACAGCCCTTCTGTGTGTGACGAGGTTGTTAACCAAAGGTATTTGCTTCTGTTAAAGCTGTCAGCCTGCATTATTTCATCTTATTTTTTAAATAATCGTGTTTAAGAGAAATTTGTGGTGAATTTTGTATTGTAAAACATTATTACAATTTAAATGAATTGTTTACCTTTTTTACACATTGTAAAATTGAATAGAATTTTTATTTTATATCCAAATTTTCTGAAGAGGCACGATCGCTTTAATTTACACTTTTATTCACATTTAAACATTGATCAGTGGACATAAACCGAAGCTTAACCAAACCTCATTGGTTCTCGCGGAAGCTCAAACGCATAACACACGAGAATAAACCTCATTGGTTCTTGCAGAAGCTCAAAAGTGCTGCATAACACAGAATGAACCTCTTTGGTTCTCTCACGTCAAGCAAAAATGTTTGAGCTTCAGTTAACCACAACTGATGTGTTCGCTAAATAATGTTTATATGTAAATAAAAGCCTAAATTAAATCTGTTCATCATAAAAAGTGACCGTGTCTCTTCAGAAAATGTGGACTAAACCACTCAATTCATATAGATTAGTTTTATGAACTTTTTGAAGTGACTAAAAACACGAAAATATCTTCATTTGTGTTCTGAAGAGGAATGAAAGTCTTAAGGGTTTGGAACGATATAAGGGTGAGTAGTAAATGACAGAATTTTTAATTTTGGGCTAACTATCCCTTTAATCCAGTCTTCAGTGCCACACGATCCTTCAGAAATCATTCTTATTAAGAAACATTTTTTTTATTACTATCAATATTGAAAACAGTCTTGCAGAATTAAATTTGTGTGGAAATGCCAATCATTTTTTAAAAAAATATTCTTTGTTAAATATGCATCCTTCCTGAATAAAAGTATTAATTTCTTTAAAAAAAAGTCTTACTGACCGAAAACTTTTGAATGGTACTGTAAAATATCAATGTAATGCAATTCAGTTTTATACAATGATTAATGGGGTTGCCAGCTCCATCGCTCTAAGCAAGTGGTCGTTGGCCTGATAAAGATTACACTATCAACTAGCAGCAAACAATACTTAATTTATATTAAAACACTATTTATTAAAACCAAGTAATTTCTAGCCTCCTGAGACAAGAAAGCCCCTAGTATAAACACACTAGCTGAGTGCACTAACAGTGTGTGTGTGCAGATCATGGCATGTGCATTAGTAAAACCTTTTGAGCGTCAGTGCGTTAGTATATCTGTGTCTATATTGATCAGGCTGGATCAATGCCAGTGATTTCCAATGAGGCGTCCTGTGAGCGTTTGTAAGTGTGTGCGTGAGAGTGTGTACATGTGAGACAGAAGATGGGAGCCTGGAACTCTTCAGGAACAAATCTGAAGAAAGACATCTGCTGATCCACTGCAGTATTTCACAGTGTGAAAACAGCCTAATTCTTATTCCTAATTCACTTGCACTTGCTTGCATTCACATACACATTCTGGCCGTTACTCCAGCTGCTGCAACTCATGCTCCTGATGTCACATACATTTCCTGCTGTGTAAGGTGTAAATTCCTCCATTCCACTTCATTTTGCTATCTTTCCTCAGATGCTCAATTCGAGTTATCAGTTCAGCTGTAGATGTCATTGCTGGTTGGCTGATGATACCACAAGAACATATACCTGAAAATATGGGACAAAAATATTTTTGTAAAACATAAAAAATGTTTTTTATATTAGAAATGCCAAACAACAGGTCAAAATGATTACTATAACATGTAATATAATGCTTTTAAAAATATATTAAATTACAATATAAATTCATATGTTGCTTTTTAAAAGGATTGGCTTTGAATTATCATCAATGGCAATGTTCTTTTAGTTTATTATCATTATCATTTATATACCATTACAGTATTTTTAAACATTAAATGTAACTTTTTTCATATTTTCAGTTTTCATTTACATTTAGTTTACTTTTTATGATTTGTAATTCTTTTCTCTTTTTTTTGTATGTCTATTTAGTTTTAATTTGTCAATTGTAGTAATTTAACAAACTTATTTTATACCAGTAGTTCCAATGGCAATTTTTTGTTAAGATTTCCATATATTATTTGTATTTACACTTTATTAAAGGTTTTATAACAGCAACGATCAATTGAGCAAGATTTGTTTTGACTCCAGAATGGAGTACTTACTGGACCATGCTAACCTTTACCTCTTGGTTCAAACCAATCCAGTCATCTTAGATCCACTTTATTTTGCAACGTGGAAGTAAAAAAGTATTTTCTTTAAATGTGTGACACTTCTGACTCATTAATCACTTAGGTAAATAACTAAGGATATCAAAGTAAATCTATTTGCACTACAAACTATACTTTTATGTTCCCCAGAATAAATGAAGTCACATAATTTTAAGATTTAGTTGAACTAATTATCTAAAGTCAGCATGAAACGGAAGTCACAATAGTCTTTTCTTACCTTGTGATGTACTGTGTATCTGACTGAAATGGCTTCTTGAACAAGAAAAAAAGTAGGGTGTGACTTGATTTTGTCCATCGGGAATTGATTGGATGGTTGTGGTTTGCTATTGTTGTGATCTCATGTGAGTGACAGGTTGTCTGATTAAAAATGACGTAGGCACACGAATAAAAATATTTTATAAATTATAATAATAATGACGTACACTGATAATTTATGATAAACCTGCAATATTCCATAATGTTTTGATTTCATGGTGACTTTAACCCAGCCATTCATTTCCTCTTCAGCAGACCTTGACTCCTCATTCGCCTCCTGTGAACACGTACCTCTGCAAACCCTCGCAGACATTTCCTGTTCCTACCCAGCATATTGTACAGTAAGGTCTGATTTACTGGGTGGGCCAGGAGACTCCCGCCCTTGATATATCCCTCAGGAGCAGTTATTGTCCTAGCCTGAGCACTGGGCTGCAGTGAGGCCCCTCATTGAGCCTGGGAACACGGACAAGATGCGTGATAGCTCACAAGAACAGCTCTGACCTCCAATGGGTGGCATATGGCTGTCAGAGGAGGTGCCTGTGTATTGGATTTGTTTTATTGTCTTGAGGTCAAGCGATAGAAATAAATTAGGCAGGGAAGGACGCAGTGAGAGAATGACAGAATGAGGAGCGTGACATCATTAGATAACAGTTATGATGATTCGGGACATTGGATAAAGGACTGAGGGAGACAGAGGAAGAATAAGGGAGAAAAATACCATGCAATTGATTTAAACAAATTAATCTAATTAAAGGGATCAAAAATGAAAATTTGAAGAAAAAAAAAGATAAAAATTACTCAACACAATGTCATTCCTGAATACAGCTATACATGAAGAAAAGATATTTCTTCATTAGAATTCACAATTGGCAGCACATATTAAAATTCTGACAGGACACCAAAAAGCAATATCATTTTGTCTAAATAAATTTAAAACAAACTAAAATTAATTATGTTAAATGCCAGAAGTAAATCACAACATTATAGTGTCCAGTATGAAGAATGAATACTCATGAGATTTGCTATGTTTTTATGTTGTTAGTGATTAATTGTAAAAATATAGAAAGTAAGCATACATAAATATTCAGTACCAACCAATAAATTAACCAATATGCATTTCAACCCGCCCTTCGTTCTCTTCTTCATTCCCTTGCATCAGTCTTGTTTCATATCCTCTTTAAAAAATCTATTTAAACAGAACAGCACTACAAAAAATTATAAATACAGGTAAGTACACGTCCGTGTACTCCTTGATTTTTTTTCCCAATATTATCTTACCATTTTCAAGTAATTGTAATAAAACTACAAATTGACACAAACTTAAATTTGTCGATATGGTTTACGTAAAAAAAGTTTTAAAGAAAAAGTTTTATTCACAGTATTTCAATAATAGATAGCAAAAAATACGATACAAAAAATTCAGAGGTACAACACCTTTAAAAGTAAGATAATGATGACCACACCATCTGTCAGAGATGAATCTTTCTGTCTGTACTGCCCTTGCCTGTCTTACTCCATTATGAAGATTAATGCCTTTACCTTTTCCAGCTCTGCACAGTTTGGTCTTTCATACTGAGAAAAAAAGACACTTTGCTTTGGTTTGTGTGTGTTCATGTTAGAGAGTTTTTGTATATTGCAAGTAAGTTGAGAACAGGGCAGACACCTTTCTAAAACAGGCCATTGTTCTGCACTTCCTGTCAATTACTGAACAGTAAATGAGGAGGGAAAGACCTAATACCCATGTCCTTCTACTCTCTCATTCCTCCCATTTCACACTCCAACCACTCCTTTCCGTGACCCATGATGCCTCATTACATCTCAGTAATATGGTTTCCTGCCCAGGAATTTGATATGTTGCCATAGACATGCACTCTGTGACAGGTTTGGAGATAATGAGAGCCATGTTCAGATGTTGAACATTTGATTTGTTCCTGTTGGAGGAGATATAGTCGCACTGTTAGCATATTTGTTTTACAAGACAGCATACATATGTCATATTATAAGTTATTTAGTGTGTGTATATATATATACATATATATATATATATATATATATATATATATACATTATATATATATATATATATATATATATATATATATATAATGAATGTATGTAATTACATTTGTAATAACACTGTTGACCAGTCCCTTACATCTTAACCCACCCTTAAACTTACCCATACCACCACACCTGACCCTAACCTTACCCGTATCACACCTCAATAGCAGCACAAGTGTTTTACAATACAACATCAACATCATACTTTGTACTTATTTTTTGATGTAAGTACATAGTACTTAAAGCCACTTATATAAAGTGGGACCATAATAATTTTTATAACAAAGTTGATGAAATAGCCAATACAAAAATGATCCACATATTACAAAAAAAAAGGTTATTTGGAAGGACTTTGTTGCCATCTGGTGGTTTGATAAAAATAAATTGCAGTCCTAGTAATGAATGCAGCGCAGGATGAAGGAAAATAAATCTGCTGCCTATGAATGGATTGTAAAGCAAGAAACAGTCACGTTTAGACACATCTGCCACTGGATCTGCCCTTTTAGGAGGCTGTGGGCTGTGCAAATTTCTGAAGCTTGAAACAACCATAAACAGTAATTATGTCATTACATCAACAGAGGGCAGCATTGTACCTCCAAAAAGCACACACACACACACACACACACACACACACACACACACACACACACACACACACACACACACACACACACACACACACACACACACACACACACACACACACAAAAAAAAAAATCAATATCTTTGGGGGCACTCTCCTTAGACGTAAAGGTTTTTATACTGTATAAATGGTATATTCTCTCCCTTTACACTAACCCTACCCCTAAACCTACCCCTCACAGAAAACTTTCTGCTATAGATTTTCAAAAAAGATAATCCTGTATGATTTATAAGCGTGTTTGACCAAAAAAATGTCCCCACAAGGTCACACTTTACTGGTATTACAGTTTTTTACAGTCGCTAGGACACATTTCTCAATACTTAGATCACTTTTTCAAAACTCTTCACACAGTTCTCCAAACCAACTTTCAGCTCGGCACAGCAGTTCATTTCACTTTCAAAATGCACTAAAACTACCAAATCACTTCATACATGTCTCAAATCAACATATTCTTCCATCACACTAGCAAAGGTTGACAGACAACAAACACACTTTGTCACCCACAAAACATGTCTCAAATCAACATATTCTTCCATCACACTAGCAAAGGTTGACAGACAACAAACACACTTTGTCACCCACAAAACAATGACCTAAAAAACACTAACAACAGGTAACATTATACAATGTTTTCTTCTGTAAAACAAGCACACCTCTCTACTGTTTAGAATTCACTCCAATATATTTTACTGGAATGAATCAGACATGATGCAGTATGCTTCAATATATTTTGTCTTTTTTGTTTTTGTTTTTTGCACAGACTAATTACAAAATACAAGAATTTGTACACACCATTCAGCGATACAGATACAATAGGAATCAGCTGTGGTTGGTCCAATTGTCCAATTGTTTTTATAGCATTTCATTTTTAGATTCAAAATATATTTCATTACAATATTACTGTAGAAATGTAACAAATTGCTGTCATATTCAGTTTTGTATTATGTTATTGTTTTAAATATAAGTTTAACAGTTTTGAAAACAGTATGTAAGCATGTGCAAATTGGCCTGTAAGTACACAGAGTTTTGGTGGTGGTTGTGTCGAAGTGAGAAAATAATGTAATTTGAAAGATGTAGTCATTGAATGCATTTTGTGCCAAAGCAATGATAAATGATCCACAGTTTAGCCCACATATACTTCTGTTGTGCTCACTGTGTGAAGAGTTTTGAAAAAGTGACCTAAGTATTGAGAAATGTGTCCTAGTGACTGTAAAAAACTGTAATAAAGGGGGACATTTTGGCAAAATTTAAAACATAAACATTTAACCAATTCCCACATTACCACAACAGATGCAATTCCCACAATCACCCACATTTTGGGAAAAATAAAATAAAATAATTCATGTGTAAAATTGTGTTTGCATACTTTTTCAACCGTTTTGAGGCAGATCTCAGAAGACTATACAGCATTAAATGCTTCTTCAAGAGTCAATGACTTCTATACTGCATGGGCATTCACATTTCCATCTGAAGTTTGGGGTAGGGGGCACTTTCAACCCCAATGCAATATTAATGCCCACTCTATACGTGTGCCGCCTGCCAACACACCCATAATGCATCAGTGTTACTCAGTGTTACCCGACTCAGCACTTTTATGCGGCAACCTCATCACCTGACATGATGAAGGTTGTCTCGCACCCTTAAGGGGTCACATCATCTGCCAGGGTCACAGGGCTTTTTTAATACCTTACTACGTGCACCTGGCTTTCCTGTAATGAAAGGTGTTGTCAGGCTACACAATTTTACTTTGAGCAAGATCCCGCCTGTGGAAAAAGCTGAACTGAAGCCTTTGTGATATTAAAATTGGAATTTTATTGGATATAAATAGGATTTGACAAATTATACTTGCTATAGGATTTTTTTCTAATGAAAAATAAAGAAAAACATCCAAAGGCAAACAACACATGCATTACACAAGGGGATACAGTGAAGATAACCTGAATATTGATTTTATTTTATTTTAAACTATTATGAATCATAATAACAATAGGTATAAAGTTAAATCATTTTTATTTTATTAAATGTTTTAGTAAGAAAGGATCTTCTGTGAAACAGTTATGGACTAAACAGTATCATGATTTTTCATGGCCAATTCCGATTGGCGATTTTTTTGCAATCAAATTGGCTGATTCCAATACTGATTGCTGATTTTGTTTCTTTAAGCAAATTAATTTGTTGTTTATTTGCTCTATTACAGGTCAAACCAGCCTTAAAAAATATCTGTAGCCATTTGAAATTAGAGGCAACCACTGCATTTTATTCACAATCCAAACATAGATGCTACATACATTTAACGTGCAGTTGTTTTTTATTTAAATTAGATTGTATAATTTTAAGATTTAAAGGAAAAACATAATGGTCTGACTTAAGCTTTGTGGAATCATACCACATAAATCATTCCTGCACAAAACAAAAATAGCAAATGGCCTGAATGAAAATGCAAATTCACTCTCTGACAGTAGGTGGCGCATATGGAACAGCAGTGGATAGCGTTTCCCTGGTTCCTGCTCTACACAAAGCAGGGGTTAGGGTGTGGGAAGCAGGGTCAGGACCCCCAGGTGGCATAGTCCACGGCGAGACTGGCGTAGGAAAGTTCGGAGGAAGAGTCCACAAAGGATCAGATCACCACAAGGCCAGCTGTGGAGGAGATGACCATGACGAAGCTGATGGAGGGAGGAGACAGGGTGAAGTCTCGGTAGTGGTTCAGGGCAGAACAAAGGGGAATTGTCTGACTGAGGCCAAGCCAGGAGAGATGGAGACCCAGGCGGATCCGAAGGGGCGAAGACCCGGGATGACACCACTGGTCTGGAGGGCCAAGGCGAAGCCGTAGGGTTGATGAACATGGGTGGACTCGGGCGCTCGGAAGGCTGAAGCCGACACGGTGGAAGTGAGGACGAAGGAGGAGCCGGAGGTAAGGAGGAGCTCAATGGAGCCTAAAGGCCCTTTCACACTGGACGTGTCACGAAAAAACGAAACGAAAATACGAATAGTTTGCGTGGGAATAGTTCACGTCAAAACCCTTCACATCAGCCGCAACGCAAATTTGCGATGTTTATAGCTTCAACATTCCAAAACTTTTCCGCCGACAGTTGAGAAAACATGGACACTTCATCATCATCATCATCCAGTGAAGATGAGGTTTTCATTTTATTTAAAAGACAGAAAAGAAGGTTTTGGGTGCACCCAATCTTAAAGAACAGAGAGTCTGAAAGGGAGTATGCTAACCTTGTACAGGAGCTAAAACTTTATCATGGCCGGTTCCGAACTTACTTTCGGATGTCTGTGGGACAATTTGAGGAGCTTCTTCAGACAGTGGCACCGCCTCTGACGAGACAAACCACAAACTTCAGGGAACCAATCGATCCAGAGCAGCGTCGTGCAGTCTGCTTAAGGTGAGCTGTCCTCTTAAAATCATCAGGAGCTACGTTTACATGTTTATATTTTGTCAAACAAAACGGGGAGTTGCCGACACACACGCAATCAGAAGATCCGTCATTGTTGCTGTGACGTCACTTTTGTTTCCCTGTATGTGATTGGCTGAAGCCTTTTCTGTCACCGCAAAAGTAAAAAAAAAAAAATCGACATAGAAGCGAAAAAAATTAAAGTCGTTTTTTCGTCACAGCAGATTTGCGTTCGGTGTGGAAGCACTCATTACACAAACAGCTGATCAAAAAATTAAACCATTGCGCGAATTATCCGTGCGTCAAAATCGCGTCCAGTGTGAAAGGACCTTAAGGGTGGTAGGGATGAGGCGGAGACTTGGAAGTCTGTGGTGAAACCAGGGTGATTCCTGAGCCTGAGGGATGACAAACCATGGTGGAGCCAAGGTGCAGTAAAGGTGGAGCCGATGGGTCGACAGGCCGAGGTAGACTCATGGGCTCAGAGGCCCGAAATAGAGCCAGGGAATCCGAGCACCTCGGCCGAGCTGAGCACGGGAGGTCCGAGATACACAGGACCAGCACAGGAGGAAGGGCCAGGGAACTGTTAGGAACCAGAGTCCAAAAGGCTGGATGGGACAAGCTGAGCAAGAGGGAGTTTGAGGCTGGGCACATGGGTGGGAGTCATTTCCAGGGTGTGTAGATCAACGAGTTCCATCTCTGGGCCCACTGGACTGGGGACTCCAGGACTTGGGACCACCGGACTTGAATCAAGGGGCTCTGAGATCTTCCTCCTTTTCAACCCCAGGTGGAAAGTAGTTGTCTCGAGGCTTGCTTTGGTATGTGCATTCAGCCCTGCCAAGAAGAATGCACAGAGGGAGTTCTCCGGGTAGTGAACCATGCATGCCAGTTCTAAGTCCCCCCATGCCCCCTGCGTGAGGAAGAGGACTTTTGGTAGATCCATATGTTGGTATGTTCTTCTGTCATGGCTAGTTAAGTCAATGCGAGACAAGGATTTGGCTGAAGAACATGGCTGACCGACTTATACAATGACAAGAACAGACAGAGGAGTGAACTGAGGGGTTTATAAATACACTGAACAACAATAAGATAACAAGGGACAGGTCGGACTAATTAATTAACCAATCAGCAACTAATGCAACTTAGGAAACTGGGACAACACACAAGTAAAGAAACTCAACTCAAAGTAGCAAAACACAGATTATGTATGACAGATGAAAAATGAACATAAGTTAATCTCAGCATTTACTAATATATTTTTAAGACCAGAGTTGTATCTGTTAAAATGTGTTACTACACTGTAAACTAACATGGACATGGAGTTATTAACATTAATTAATGTATTAATAAATTAATTAGGTTGATAAATGCTGTAAAAAATATATTACTCATAGTTAGTTTATGCATAAATGAATGTTAACAATGCTACCTTCTTGTAAAGTTTTAGTTGTATTGTGCTTCTCTCACATTCTCTCTCACACACACATTTACAAACTGTCTTGGCCTTTTGCTTCTTTTGTGGAGGTGGAATTGCAACTTGACATGTTGTTCATGCCAGAAATAACCCATTTGTGCTCAAATTGTTCTGAATAGTTTCATGCATATAGTCGTGTTAATAGTGTCCTATGTGAACATGTTCTGCATTTATTTTCCCCAGGTTTCTTTTTTCTTTTCTTGAAAATCATATTTGAATTTGCCGGTGGGCAAATATGTAAGCACCCCCTCAATGTGGAATTTGAATAGGAGGAGAACATTTGGCATCTAACTCAAAATAACTGCTTCCAACAGATCAATCTTTATTCATTAACAAATGTATTATGTATAAAAGTCGAAGAACATTCGATGCAAACCCAAAAATGCTGCATCTAGCTTATAATCTCTTGAATATGAAAACACAACAAACAACTAATCCATTTGTCTTAACCGTTGTGTGCTGTAACATCATGTAACATTATTGAAAAACTGATTTTTTTCCAGTACAAAAACTGCTAAAGTTCGACAAAAAGTAACTTTTATTGTTATAATTGTGATTTCATAATATGTAGATATGAATCCAACTGAAAAAAAACTTGTTAAAAGATGTATTTTAGTTAGTCAAATAGCAAATAGTGGAGCTCTGTCACACCACGGTCTGTCCAGCAGAGGGAGACTGAGAGCACAAGACCTTCCACATCTTCCTCTTAATCCACTGCTCATTATTGGTTCAATGTAACCACCTGTGCCTAGCTAGCTAGTGTGTTAACAGGTGTATATTTAAAGGCTTGCATTTGATTGTATCCTTGCTCAGTCTTGAAGTTTTCTAGCCTAGCCTATGCTTTTGTGTTTTCCCAATTTGACTAACCTGGATGACTTTTTCTCAGACCTTTTGACCAGCTTCTCTGGTAAATCTTTGTTTAATATTATTGGACTCTTTTGACTGCATCATCCAGTGTGGATTTGTATCTTGCTCAACCCAGCACTTATGCTGAATCCTTTGTTCGTGCTCAGGAAAGAAAAACTAAGTAAAGACTACCTGTTTTTTTCCTCCTAAACCTGCCTCTTGTGATTATCTGCCAATTGGGTGCACACTGTTCGATCCCCAGACCTGACAGCAAGACTGAGCCATACAAGATATGGACCTGGCAGATACTGAACAGATTCACGGAGCCATCAGCAAACAGGGTGCTTAGCTTGGATCACATGAGACACAGCTCCAGAGACTGACAGACGTTGTGAACCAGATTGGGGACTCGCTGCGACAAATACAAGCATGCTTGCCTCGAGAACCTGTGGTACTACCAGCGTCAGAAACCCCACCATTAACTGCACCAATGTCCCAAGTACCAAAGATTCCAACCCCACAGCGCTACGGTGGGAGGCCTGGCGCCTGCAAGGGCTTCCTGACTCAAGTGTCACTCATCTTCGAACTCCAACCAGCCACCTTTGCTTCTGAGAGGCCTAAGATTGCATACATTATCTCCTTGTTGAGTGATCGTGCACTGGATTGGGCCTCAACTATCTGGAGACAACAGTCCCCCACCTGCTTTGATCTAAAATTGTTCACAGAGACTATTCAACAAGTGTTTGACCATCCAGTCAGTGGCTATGAGGCAGCTAGGAATCTACTAGACCTACGTCAGGGGCAACAATCTGTGGCTGACTTCGCCATTGATTTCCGTACTTTGGCTTCTGAGAGTAAGTGGGATTCAGATGCGCTCATTTCAACCTTCTATCGTGGCCTTTCTAAAGGGGTTAAGGATGAATTAGCCAGTAGAGATTAGGGTACAAGTCTGGAGGAATTCATAACTTTGGCTGTTCGAATTGATAACTGTATTCGTGAAAGAAGAAGAGAACACAGCACTATCTGAGACATGCCCATGTTATCATCCCCCAATGCCCCAGAAGTTTCCTATTCTACTCAACAGACGGAGGAAGAGCCTATGCAGCTTGGTAGGGCCCGCATTTCTCCTAAGGAGAGAGAGACACGCATGCAAGAAGGTCTGTGTTCCTATTGTGGTGGCTCTAACAACTTGCGCTCTTCGTGCCCCGAGTTAGCTTTAAAAGCCAAAGCTCGCTAAGGGGAGTGGGGACCTTAGCGAGTGGAACTGCTCAGTTTGAAGCTCCTCACTCCCGTTTACTGCTGCCAGCTACACTTACTTGCGGGGACACCAGGGAGAAGACAGTGACTTTGAAAGCATTTGTGGATTCAGGTGCAGCAGATCACTTTTTGGACATTAATTTGGCTAAGAAAATGTGTATCCCTTACGAGACTTGCTCTTCGTTCTGGAAGGTTGAAGCCCTAGATGGCAGACCAATAGGATCTGGAATAATCAAGTTCAAAACAGTTCCTTTATACTTGACCATTGATTGTAACCATCATTAAACAATTATTTTTTTATCTGATTAAGTCTTCCAGAGAACCCCTTATTCTAGGTTACCCCTGGCTGCGGCTTCACGACCCTCAATTCTCCTGGACCTCTGGAACCCTCCTCCGTTGGGGCTCTGCGTGCGTGGTTTCTTGTACCTCTCCTGCTTCCACTGTGGTCGGGAATAAAGAAATTCTGGCGGCTATTGAGGCTATCTGGCGGCTATTCCTTGAATAAGCCACAAGATCTAACACTCATGCCCCCTGATTACTATGACTTGAGAGAAGTGTTTAGCAAACAATGTGCTACTAAGCTACCCCCTCATTGACCATATGATTGTGCTATTGACCTTCTTCCGGGCACACTCCCTCCTAGAGGTCACCTCTATTCCCTCTCTGCCCCAGAGACTAAGGCCATGCACAAATATATCCAGGATGCTTTGAGTACTGGTTTTATTCGCCTGTCATCTTCACCAGCTAGTGCTGGTTTCTTTTTTGTCCCCAAGAAAGACGGTGGTCTTAGGCCCTGTATAGACTATCGTGGGCTCAATAAAGTGACCGTTAAGAATCGTTACCCTCTCCCACTAATATCCTCGGCGTTTGAACTACTCCAGAAAGCTAAGATCTTTTCAAAGTTGGATCTGCGAAGTGCTTACAACTTGGTACGCATAAAGGAGGCAGATGAATGGAAGACAGCCTTCAGTACCCCAACAGGCCACTGGGAATATCAAGTCATGCCTTTTGGGTTAGCTAATGCCCCAGCAGTTTTTCAAGCCTTCATCAATGACGTCTTGAGGGAGATGTTGAAACATTTTGTGTTTGTCTATCTAGACGACATACTGATTTTCTCAGAATCTCTACAGGAACACATTCACCGTGTCCAACAGGTGCTGAGGAAGCTTCTTGAAAATCACCTTTTCGTAAAACTTGAAAAATGTGAGTTCCATGTGCCCCAAGTCTCATTCCTAGGCTATGTTGTCTCACAAGAAGGCATCCAGATGGAACCAACGAAGGTATCTGCCATCACCAACTGGCCCCAGCCCAGATCACTAAAGCAGGTACAAAGATTTCTTGGTTTTGCCAATTTCTATAGGAAGTTTATTCGCAATTTCAGCACTATTGCAGCACCCATCTCCACTCTTACTAAGGGGTAACCCACTCGTATCCACTGGACTGCTGAGGCGGAGCAGGCATTCGACAGGTAAAAGGGACTATTTTCTTCTGCCCCAATCCTGGTACACCCAGACCCTGAACTGCCATTTATCTTGGAGGTGGATGCTTCAGAAGATGGAGTTGGGGCAGTGCTCTCCCAAAGGCCTATCACAGATAACAGAGTCCATCCGTGTTCTTTCTTTTCCAGACGCCTGTCGCCAACTGAGAGAAACTATGATGTGGACAATCGAGAGCTCCTTGCTGTGAAACTTGCACTGGAAGAGAGGCGCCACTGGCTGGAGGGGGCTAAGCATCCTTTTATTGTGTGGACAGATCACAAAAAACCTGTCCTACCTACAGCAGGCAAAGCGCCTTAAGCCCCGGCAGGCCAGGTGGGCTCTCTTTTTCACACGTTTTAATTTTGTTAAACCCTTTATAGACCTGGATCCAAGAATGTTAAGGCAGATGCCTTGTCACGCCAGTATGATTGTTCCCAGAGAGACCGTTCTCCAGAATTCATCATCCCCAGAGACTGCATTTTTGCACCGGTTCGTCGATCTATCGAGGACACAGTGCGTGAGGCTCTACGGGGTGTAAACATTCCTGATGAAGTCCCTGCAGAATGCTTGTTTGTGCCCAAGGAATTAAGGTCCAAAGTCCTCCAGTGGGGTCATGCTTCTGCCCTGGCTGGACATTCAGGAACTGAGAGGACATGGATTTTATTCAGAGACGCTACTGGTGGCCAGAGATGACACGAGCGGTCCGATCTTTTGTACAAGCCTGCCTGTCTGTGCTCAACAGAAATCCTCTAATCAGCGCCCTGCTGGCCTACTACATCCCTTGCCTATCCCACAACGTCCCTGGTCTCACATCTCCATGGATTTTATCACTGGTTTACTAGCATCTGAAGGTAACACTAGTGTACTGGTGGTGGTGGACCTCTTCTCTAAGTGCGCACACTTCATTCCGTTACCGAAACTCCCTTCTGCCAAAGAGACTGCTGACCTTATTCTTCAGAATGTGGTAAGAATCCATGGAATTCCAGTGGACATTGTTTCTGATCGAGGTCCCCAGTTTATGTCTCGTTACTGTAAAGCATTATGGTCTCTGTTTGGCCTTTCTGTCAGTCT
Organism: Siphateles boraxobius; assembly: GCF_051911475.1. Classification (NCBI taxonomy): domain Eukaryota; kingdom Metazoa; phylum Chordata; class Actinopteri; order Cypriniformes; family Leuciscidae; genus Siphateles; species Siphateles boraxobius. The sequence continues at coordinate 2,938,225 of NW_027509175.1, forward strand.
ATCCTCAGGTTTCCACCCTCACCCAAACAGAACGGATAAATCAGGAGTTGTAGAAATATCTCCGTTGCTTCACGTCCCATCAGCCATCCTCTTGGAGCCGTTTCTTGTTATGGGCAGAGCTGGCACACAACACCTTACGCAGTTCCTCCACTGGTCTATCTCCATTTAAGTGTCAATTCGGGTTCGAGCCACCATTGTTCTTCAGCCAAGAGATAAAGGTTGGAGTCCCTAATGCTAAGAGATTTGTCGAGCGCTGCAGAAGGACATGGAAAAGGGTTCACGTAGCCTTGAGGAGTGCTTCCACCCGCTACAAGAGGTATGCGGACAAGAGAAGGAGGGCAACTCCACACTTCAGAATCGGACAGAGAGTCTGGCTCTCAGCTAAGGACTTGCCATTAAAAGTTGAGTCCAAGAAACTTGCCACAAGATTTGTTGGCCCGTTCAAGATCACCAGACGGGTCAACCCTGTTACATACCAGCTTGCCCTACCGAGACCTGACAGAGCTCTGCAGCTATCTACTGGTTAAAGTGATAACATTTTACTTTTAAAACTGCATTTTTTCAAAAGAAGGGGTAATCCAATTATCCATGTTATCCCCATGAATGAAAGATCAAAATGTGGGTCTTTTATAAAGTGAATTTTACATAAAAAGCAGTTTTTTAAATAATAAAGTTTGCGGAGTAAAAATTTCCAAATATGGAGTATAAACAATAATAAACTTAAAATTTAAGTTTATTAAAATTATATTTGTAAAATGACATTTGTTTAAAAAATATACATTTATAAAAATATAAAAATAATATTTTGTTACAAAATTACATTTTGTTGCCTGGGGTCTCTGGAGACCCCAAAGAGCCCGACTGTAAACCGTAAACAAACAGAGCACAAGGGTTAAAGTAGTGGAACATAGTGCAGAACAAAGTGCAGCCATAACAGGGCATTGTGTATTAAAAAGTGAATCAAAATGAAAATAAATAAATACAAATAAAGAGAATAAAGAAAAATGACATCTGCAGTAAAAACAAAAACAAACAAAAAACAGTGCATACAGACAATTTCTGTACAGTAGAGATTTCATTTAAAGGGTTAAGTTATGTTTATGCACTAAACAAGACCAATAACCTTGATTTATTAACACAGTATACCTCATTTCCCCATGATATATGTATTTACAAAGCATTTGCCCACCGGCAACTGACTTTTAACTAAGTATTAAAAAACCCTGAAAGATATCTTGTAAGATTTGTTTTGTTTGAATGATTCTAGAGACCTTCATGACTATGAAGACATATATATCAACAAAGAAAATACTTATTAGTAACATTAAAATGACCTTTCTTGTCTAGGTTTGCCTTAGCCATGCTTCCTGGAAGTAGGGGTAGGAAGTTGACAGCCTCATGTGACAGGAAGGATGTGAAAACCTTTTTTCTTTTCTTGAAATCCTTTATTTGGTTGTTTGCTTGCATGTCATTGAGATATAAAACATGGATAACATATAGAAAAATACTTACAAAAGGAACACTGCGGCAACTTAAATACATGACATACATTAGTGCATGTGTTGCAACTATGGAAATGGAAGAAGGCAGCTTACATCAAGCATGGACACACACACACACACACACACACACACACACACACACACACACACACACACACACACACACACACACACACACACACACACACACACACACACACACACACACACACACACACACACACACACACACACACAAACAAGATCACAAGATAAATGTGAGCGAATACTAAATGTGTTCATGGCAGCTGAGAAAGGGAGGGTAAAAAAGTATAAAATATTAAAGATATACAGGAGTCTGTAGGAAAACTGCCACTAAGATCAGACACAGAGTGCTAACACAGTAACAATGTCTGTCAATCAATGTCTGTCTGGGACAGGATAGGACACACAGCTTGGGACTTGTTACAAATCCTACAGGGAATCTGTAGCCAGACTAGTGTTATGGAGCAATGTGAAAACCAATACTACAGTTTCACAGGTAATATTGATCCAGTGTCTCTCTCTCTCTGTCTTGCTGTCAAGATCATCAAGTTGGGAAGTCTTATCTCCCAAATGAGTCACACATAAAGGGGCTATCTGTTAGTGACTGGAGTTACAGAATACATACACCACAAAAAGACATATATAGACACAGAAAGCAAGAGAGATTATTAAATATTTAACCTGCCTCGGGATTGATAATGAAAAAAATGAAAAGGCTGAGGCTGGAAGGGCTTACAGCAAATTTGCCCCTTCACCTTTTCCCTTTCTCGATACATAATACTTATAATTTTTTCTCTGCACAGTTTGGTAAAAATAAATATTTTAAAATGTTCAATATTATATGAAATGTTATTATATAATTTTTAATATTATATAAAGTACTTGAAAGCCAATATTGTATAAAATAAGACTAGAATAAGTCTTCCAGCCACAAAAACTAAACGAGACTTCTGTACAATGCTTTAGATACGACAAGAAGTGATGCCAATGGCAAACAACACACATTGCACAAAAGACCCCATGTACTAAACTGTTAAATTTATCTTTGAGAATTATTTGTATAAATCAAAATTAAGTTTTATCATTTTAATTTAAATCTAGGCTATTTTCTTATACCACTGGATAATAGTTGTAAGCATTAGGTGTAATAATAACAACTTTGTAGCATTGATATTTATTTATTTTTTGTAGCACATCCATTTTGGCTGACTTTGCACTCTCACTGTCTCAACCTTTCAAGTCAGAATATTCATATCCTTTTCTCTTTCTATATTCACCTCATTGGCTGTTATATAACAAATATTAAATAAGTAATATTAATACAGAGGCTAAAAAAAATAAAAATAAGAAAAAGTACTGTGACAGCTTGGCTTCTATTCATTGAACAATAGGTTCACATGTGTCTCTTTCATTGTGTAATGTCAAAACTTTCTTTGAGCTTTCCGAACTTTTCTTCCCACACTGCTTCCTTTGCACAGAAAAAAAAACATGTTTTGTTTACATGCACGTAAGATGCTATTGTGTCATTCTCTACAGTTCAGTGCAGGTTGACTGTATAAGATCGCTGACACCTCTGTTTACTACAACTGTGATGATTAAATGTTTCATCACAAACAAGAAACGGGCAGAGATGGTAGGGAAAGTGATTACCTTTAAGTGGGTCAAAGTACCTCAAGAAAAATACATTTATCTTGCATGGCAACAGAGTCTCTCTCTCTCTGCCTGTAGTGAAGGTTGTATGTGAGCACAGTAGACGATCGAAGGGTTTCTGACAAGAGACAGATGGTGCTGTGAAAACAGCCCGCTACTCTCACTCTCGTCCTTTTTTATCTCCTCAATGGTAGTCCTCACCTCATCTCTAGAACAGTATATTGTAGTCAAGTCCAAGTGTGCAGGAAGGCAGGTTCACAGCTTGCTGTACACATCCGGGATAAAACTATGAAACTTCCGGAGTACATAAGACAGAGATGGTGAAAAATTTTTACAAGGAGAATTAGCTGTCTGAGCAGATGAAATTTCACCAAATAAGCTAATTAAACCGAATTAAATGTGCATTGAAAATATATAGTCACAAAACTTGATAGCACAGTCTTCAAGAAGCACAACTGTCAGCATTGATGATAATAATAAATGTTTTCTTGTGTACCAAATCAGCATTTTAAAATTATTTTTGAAGGATCATGGGTAATACTTTACAACATGGGTGTACTAATATAAATTAATTCATGCTTAACTACTGCACAGATAATTATGAGTTAATGTATGGCTCATGAAGAAACAAACCATTCATTAATGATTGCATCAGCAACTAATAAAGAGTCTATCAGATTAACAGATTAAGTAATATATTGTAATATATTGTGTTACCGGATCATATGGGACAGGAGTAATGGCTGCTGAAAATTCAGCTTTGCCATCACATAATTAGAAGAAAAGAAAAGTATTTTGAAAATAAGTTATTTTAAATAGTAATATATTTCCCAATACTACAGTTTTTACTGTATTTTTTTATCAAATAAAAGCAGCCTGAGCAGAAGATATTCCTTTCAAAAAAATGTAAAAAAAAATTACCAAACCTAAACTTTTAAAAAAGGTACTGTACATCTTAAGACACTCATCAATTGTGACATGTGCTAACATCCACATTTGGACGTGAAACTCAAATGGTACAGAACAAACCAAAGCAAGCCCTTGCAGTAATGTTAGCATTAGCAATGTTATTAGAGTTTCTGAGCATTAGAGTTTCCGAGGTCTGCGGCGGTTGGATAATATTTTTTTGGATTGCACATTCTTCAGAGTGATAGTAGGATCCTATTGTGAACCCAACACTATATTATATTTATGTTGCTTATCATATACACAAAGTAGCCCACTATCAACATTTTAAACTGAAAATCATTTTCAGTCTTTCAGCCAGCTGTATGGAGTTATCAGCACTGTGCAGTCAACTGTCAAATGCAGCCTATAACGTTGAACTCCCAAATCTAATTTATGAAAAAATTCATTCACATACATTTAGGTTCTATATTTGTTAGAAGCAGAATAAAGAATCCTTTAGAGGCTTGTGTGTATATATATGCATATTAGGGACTGCTATCAGGCTGTTAGGGTCACGATTTTGGTACGGTTCGGTATGTTCAGTGAAAAAAGGACTATAGTCCAAAAAAAAAGAAAAAAAAAAGAACAGAAAATCAAACTACAAGCAACATTACAATTAAATACAATAGAGCAAAGATACAAATAAAATAAATATGCTTTTCAGGTTTTTCAGGTATTGTATAGGATAGAATAAAGTAATCAAATGTAAAACAACATTGCATATAATCTTCACTATATACAAATTAAATAAAAATTAACCATTGTTAAAGTTACAAAACCTATTCAGTCAAGAGCAACGAGTGATTTCCTTGTCTTTTGTTGTTTGATTAACATTTAAAACATAGACAGCAGGAATTTTAGGCTGCTGTCACTTTAAAAATAATGCACTGATCCAGTACACTGATACACATGCGTTGTCTTTCTTGACTGTTTACGTCCTCTTAAGACATAACCTACTATGTTTACTAGGATACTCACCTAGCCGGGGGCATGTTGGCAATTTTTGTGTGAATTTGTCCGTTCAAGCGCAAGACTTGAAAGAGACTTCAATATTTGCGTGCTGTCTGAGACGTGGCTTTCCGTGACTTTACCCTCCCCTCCAAGGGTGGCTCCTGACACCCACAAAAATCTTTGTCTTTGAGGGTCTTGATTGGTCCTGGAAGGGAGGGTCTGAAGCCGCCTCTCCACTGCACATGACAAACGACAGCCGTTCGACCAGAAGTAATTAATTTAAAATGGAGAGTAGTATGGGATCTGCGTGGAGTTCCACTGTTATGAGCACTAAGTTAAAATTACCAATATTTTAACACTTTAAAATTATTTTGTATACACTATTTCTGTAAAATTGCGGTTATTAATAATTATGGCAGAAATAATTATTTTATAATCAATATTTATGTTGATCAGCTCTATAAAATCTGTTTTTATTTGAGATGTATTGAGTACTATTTGTTTTGTGTAGATATACAGTATTAATACATGCATTACATTCATTAAAATTTTACTGTGTTGAATAAGCCGAGGTAGCTGCAATTTCCCCTTGGGGATTAATAAAGTTTTTCTATTCTATTCTATTCTATTCTATTCTATTCAGTGGAAAGGCGGCTTGAGGCATTGATGGGGAGTAGTGAGTGAGAGGACAGTGAAGGAGTTAGTGGAGGAAAAGACTGAGCCAGAGTAGAGCCAGGATGTGGAGCCATGGAACCGATGAAGGGTGGATCCAGGATGAAGGTAGAGATCTGACCGACAGAGGTGGAGACCCAGGTGAAGCCATGGAAACGAAAAGCCAGGATACCTTGCTACCACATGACTGTCACCATTACAAAAAACAAACAATCAAACATTTTCACAGTGTGTCAGTAGTATTTAATATATCTCAAATTAATCAATATCCTGCTTAATGACTTAATTTAAGCTTAACTCATTCTTATGTAGTCATTTTATTTTATAAATGTTGGTGTTTAATTTTTATTGCTAGAAAACTATATATATATATATATATATATATATATATATATATATATATATATATATATATATATATATATATATATATATATATATCATAATTAAATAAGTATGATAAATTAAACCTAATTTAACAAAGTTTCAACAATTTTGTACCCTACTCATAAAAAGTGCCATTCAGTTTCCTTATCTGGAGGTAGGTGGCACCATTATACTGCAAATTAAGCGTTTGTGATCAATACATAGGGCAGAAATCAAGAGGGTGAAAACCCTGCCAACGTACCATGAGAACGAAAGGAGGAACTGAATCATGAATCATGGACCAAACTTGCCACAGTAATTTTGAAAGATATAGTTTTGTGCTATTGAAAACCACTGACGTGTCTGCGAGAGTTACTTCTACATAGATGTATTCATCTAAAGGCCCAGTGAACCAAATAATATGAAAAAAAATTGAAAAACAGTGATGTGAGAGAGAGAGAGAGAGAGAGAGAGAGAGAGAGAGAGAGAGAGAGAGAGAGAGAGAGAGAGAGAGAGAGAGAGAGAGAGAGAGAGAGAGAGAGAGAGAGAGAGAGAGAGAAAGAGAGAAAGAGAGAAAGAGAGAAAGAGAAAGAGAAAGAGTGAATGACGACTGTCAGATGAGAAGATGACTGAAAGAATGGCAAGAAACCTGGGGCAGTCTCCTCTCACATGTGTCTTAAATATAGGTGACTGAAGAATCATACATATAAAGCAGACCGGGATGCACTTCACTCCCATTCGAGCTTTAAACAGAAAAAAAGAATACCCTCTCAATCCCTAGACATCATAATGGAGAAGCCAGGAAGCTTTACCTCTTTATATCTCCTGGGCTGGCTTCTTCAAACAAAAATTGCTTCTGTTTTTTTTTTTCTTGAGAAAATATCCTTCCCCTTCTGAAATAATGCCTTTATGCCCTGCTCTTACGGGGTTGGGTAGGAGGATGTGGCATTGCTTTTGCATATGCATCTGCAGGAGCCAAGAGATTTTCATGTTCCAACATGAAAGCTGTATATGTGATATAGTTCCGGCGGTCACACTGCGATGCTCTGAGACTCAAAACAACCCTAACGTAGTTCTTCGGCGTGGGATTATGATTTGGAAGTAAAATTCGATTACAAAAGTTTCTCGAAGTTTGAAATTGCACAAGCCCATTAGGCATGGCTCTGAGGAACAATATTTCACGCAACATGGTGGTTGTTCTTGATTCGGAAAGTACTTTTGACAGTTTTATGGCTATGGGGAGGAAAGTATACATGTTTCTATTAAGTTTTGGAAAGTAGTTGAATTAAAAGTTACTGAGCAAGAGACACCTTTGCACACTGTAAGGTTTCTACATGAGCATACTTTTTAGAAAAATTTAAAATAGGTTGATATTGATTTGTGAACTATTCTCAGTTCAAATAAATATCTGCTCTTTTAGCTTTTTAAAACTTTTAATGTTATACAATTCACACAGTAATTGTAAAAAAAAAATAAAAAAAAATTAAAGCTTGGCAATTCAGTTATTTTTTATTGTGTAAATATCTAATGAAATCCCTCATCTCAGCCAGCTTCATGAGAAAAATGGTATCTCATTAAGAGACTGGTCAGAAATTAATTTTATCAGCCAGCTATCGTCGAAACACAATCTCTTTGTATGCAGTTAGCCTACAACACAAAAAAGTTGAGTGTTTTATCACATTTTAACCGGCTTCATTACGGGTGACAGATTTCACACACAATCAGTGTAATTTGTGGCATAATGTGGGTTGACTGTTCTTGACCGCTCAGAGAGCATGACTCTTTCTTCCGCTTATTTATACAGAGGTCTGTGGAAACTAGCTTTGTGCAATGCAATGCAAATTACTTCACTCAAGACTAAGAAACTCTGGATATAGTAAAGGTAAAGTTGGTTATTTAGTTATGTAATATGAGCTCAAAAGCCTACAATTCATAACAGGCAGCTCATGATGTTGTTGACAGCTCTACTATTCATACTGAATGAATTTCATTTTAAGTATATATAACTTATTTCTTTTTTTGCTTATGGTATAACAGTTTGCTGGATGGCCTTGAGAAGAAAAAAAGGTCTGAGAAAATGCACATATTTTATCATTCAATTAGTTGTTCTTTTTACAATTTAAATGAGTTTGACTCATTTGAGATGCCAAGGCTATTTCTGTCAATAAGACTGACTGGTGCAGTGCCACACAAAAGCTATTTTTACACCACCATATCATAGAATAGAGAGTAAAAGTGTGTATTAATAGACATAAAATTTAAAAACCAAATGTGAGTTAAGTTTACCAAACATAGGTGCTATGCTTCTTCTTTCGACTGTTTTTCGACTTTCTTTCGCCTATGTCTATGAGTTATATTCTTTCCGGTTTCCTGTTTATAATATGTGAATACTGAAGCCCGTTAAATGAGTTCCATCCAACTTAGGGTACGTTTACACAACAACGATGTATCAATTTTTTTTCACAGTTTTTCACAGACAACAATGCTGTTAAAACGATGCCCGTTCACAGTTCACAAGGATGCACGAAGTGACTAAAAACACTGTATTATGAATGCCAGGCCAGTAATTGGCGATGCCCCTTTGTAAAGAAACACTATGCACCTATAGACTGAACACGTAATACATGCATGACATTACAGTATGTGTGAAATTTACTCACATTGTAGAGGGCTGCAGAGGTTACTGAAATCAGCATTTACGTGTTTCATTTATAAGGTGACGGGCCGCAGAAACCAGCAACTTGTGCACAAATGATAAGGGCACAGACGAGGATGGAGGGAGAGCAAAGTTTTTTCAAGTTTTGCTTGTGAGTATAAAGGCCAATTCACACCAAGGACGATAACTATAACAATAAAGATATTTTAAAAATCATTCTCAATATAAAAGAATAGCAGAGTCGATTATGACACAGTAACGAACGGTAATGACACAGAGGAACGATATCCATTGAATCACGTTCAGAACGATTTTATATCTGAAAAATTATATAAACATTGACAGCCAATCAGAATCCATCCTGCTTTAAACATCTAGAGTATTTAAAGCAGCAGATGACAAAACTACAGCCTGGAGAAAAGTTTACGTTTGTGTGGACCCTTATATAGTTATAGTTATCGTTCTTGGTGTGAACGGGGCTTAACAGCTCACTGTCCCTTCACTGCCGAGTGACCAAAGAGCGCAGAACTGTGGCGAATGTTGATCTAGAGTGACGTAAAAGTCGCATGAATTCCGATATGACTTTTCAGACTCAGGTCGCATTGCAAAACATCAGAACTGTATCTGATTTAGGACAGCATATGAAAGTGGCCCAAATCAGAATCGAAAAGATCAGATTCCATATGGTTTGTGTTGTTCAGACTGTTAGGAAAAAACAGATCAGAGTCGAATGTGAAAAAATAATTTGGGCCACTTTTACTTCTAGTCTGAACGTATCTTTAATATGCACTATACATTTATGTAGGATTTAGGCCTACTTTAAAACTATTTTTATTGATAAATTGCTAGTGAATTTCACAAATTGTTACAAAGAAAAAAGTAGCACTAAGAATAAAATGTCAACTTTTTAATTTCAATAGAAAGACTAAAATAGTATTTTCATGTACTCCAATAATCTTAAAAAAAAAACAATTTACTGTTACGGGACAGCTAAAGAAAACTAGGTGAGGACTCAATTGCAAAAGAATAGTGATTTATTTAATAAAAGAAACATAAAGTAAAACAAGAACCCACAAGGGGGGAAAACATAATATAAAACAAAACAGCAACTTCAAAAACAAACATACCGGAGGGTCACGGGAAAACAGGAGACGTATACAAGACAACGAACCGATACAGACTGCAAACAGGTGGGATCGAGACAGAGACAGGAACACAAAACACCACATGTGCTGAGGGACAGACCAGGGAGGGGCGGGCGGGTGGGAGGGACAGACCAGGGAGGGGCGGGCGGGCGGGAGGGACAGACCAGGGAGGGGCGGGCGGGCGGGCGGGAGGGACAGACCAGGGAGGGGCGGGCGGGAGGGACAGACCAGGGGAGGGGCGGGCGGGAGGGACAGACCAGGGGAGGGGCGGGAGGGACAGACCAGGGGAGGGGCGGGAGGGACAGACCACAGACCAGGGGGGGGGGCGGGAGGAACATTGTTAATTGGGACCAACTTCCGACTCGAAAAAAGTAAAATAGAACACCACTTGTGACTTCAGACTTGAGTTTATGAGGTCACACGAATATTACAACTAATTATAGATGTTTACAGTAATAATCATTTTTAATTCACACTCCAGTAAAGCTAACCATTTTGTTTAATTTAATCTCCTTTGCAGATGTAATGAAATAAGGTTGAAAGTTAGGGATATCTGACTGGAATGCCGCATACCAGAGCCCTTTACTTCCTAGAATCCAAATAAGCAACACAGAAATCCACTGGTCTTATCCACAAATCCAGCTTGGTGCTAAAGTCATTTCCCAGACCCTGGGCTTGCTTATGGTGAAAGCACTTAATTATTTTTCTTTTAGTGGTGCAAAGCAGGGCCAGGAGAAGACAATCCAGTGCTCTGGGCAAACTAGGAATTTGCCACCCCCTACGTAAAATCTGTATCACATATTGACCCCTACTGTTGACAGGTGTAATGAATTTATACAGTTGATACCATTTAAAAGAGGAACTTTCTTGCTTTGGCTGCTGCGAACTCTTCAATTATCTTGGAGTAATCCAATTTGCGACAGATTTGATGCTCAATTGAAATTTCGGCCAATACATTCAAACGATCTTGTGACAAGTGGGTATGTGTACATACACACCTTTTGTTTCAATCGGACTGAATTCATTCCGATTGATGAATCCGAACGTAGTGTTTACATGAACACTAAATTAAGTGATCAGGTTGATGTGAGTTTGTCACAAGCTTCAAATCAGTATTGATTTTTTGACATGTGCACACTGCATGAATATACAGACTTTCCCTCTGTTTGCGCATAATAACTATTCTTCTACATTGGTTCATTATTTGTTTTAAACAGCAGATTTAATATCCATCTCTAGTCATAATTTGGAGACAATGAGCATGTGAACCGCTGTGCCATTGTCATGGTTTTGATGTGTTCAGTTTAGTCCTGTGATCTTGTTTCCCCCTGTCTTTGTGATTTTGTTTAGTCCTGTTAGTTTTTCCCTGTCTGTTTAATTAGAAATTCCTGTCACCTGTGTCTTGTTAATTTTCCCGTTAGCCCCAGTACATTTAAGCCCTGTGTTTTCCCTCAGTGTTTGTTGGTCGTCGTCGATGTATGGTTGTGTGTTTTTGAAGTCCTGGAGTTTCCTTTCCTTTGTCCCTGTAAGTTTATAGAAGTGAAGTTTGTAAATAAAGTACCAATATCACAGATCCCGTGTCCTCGTCTTCAGCAGCCTACAGCAACCCTGACAGCCGTGATGCTTATATATATCACGACACAAAACCAATCGTATAAAAGATATATCAAAACTTGTTTCAAATGTTTAAAAACACAAGAAAAGTACTGCATTTAAAACATGCTACATTATATATTACGAATTCTAGCATCATTTGTCATTTTGTTTCTTTTTAAATCATCTTCCAAGCATCTGACAAGAAAGCGCACAAAAGTCAAAGATGTCAAGTGGGAATATCTCTCTACCCAAATTGAATCGTTTAAATCTACAATGTGAACAATAGGAAATGATGATCGAATGTGGCAGAATTCCAGGGGTAAAGAGAAGTGCGCTAAGCGGTACCTGATGGAGTTGTGAAGATCATATTAGCCGGGAAAGATATTACAGTGCGGCTCTGATGTGTCGACATACCTTAATCTAATGACCTGGAAACAGAAAGTAGTGTGTAATCAAATGACCCTGTGGCAAAATAGGGAGTCTGAAAGTCAACAACCCCCAGGTCAACATAAATTAGCTGACGTTATAACACGAGAGCAGTGAGCTGGCATGAAATCTAATGAGGAGAGAAGGCCGAGTGTGACCACACCACAGCTGACAGGTGGAGAGTGGTAGGTGTTCGTGCAGTGAGCAGAACCGCAGGAAAGTGGATCGGCAAGGAGACCACTGAGAGATTCCAGCATTGCGGACATCTGGCTCATTCCCACTGGCCTTTGAAACACCCATCAAAGCAGTCGGTGCTGGGCAAGAACAAACTGCCTCCAGGGTATGGAGAGGCAAGATGTTTGGGTAATTTTGCTGTGGTGGATTCCAAGCACTGCAGGATAGAAAGGAATGGACACAATCAAAGGCAAGAGAAGGTGAATTGACAGATACTCCAAACACAATTGTTGAGATAATATACTTAGAGGAGAAGAGTGGCAGTTCTTTGCAGCTGATATACTAAACAAGCAATAATTTTACCATAACTTTTTTTTTAACAAAACAACTTACAGTACACTTCCCCGCTAAACAGAACAGCATACCTGGCCACTAACATATATTCTGGATCCTGTTCCCCAGTCTATAACACACTGCCTGTTTTTTAGTAACAAGAATATTCTGATATTAACCACATCACATGTTCACATTTTAAGCTACCTGTAAAAAACACCCTGATTGCATAATAAACTGGCAATCAGATTTAGAGCAAATTCCGATTTGTATTTGACAGCTATTCAATTCAGCAATTCGACAGCAATTCGACTTTCTGTGCGTTTCTAGGAGATATTAAATAAATATAACTGCCAAGTCATTTTTGGAGCAAGAAGGAGACAAATTTTACCAACATTTTCCAAGCATTAAAAGAAACAATATAGCCTACATTTTGCAATTTGTCACACTCTTGATTTTTTAAGCATTAAAAGACATCAACACTGATGATACGATATGTTTCTTAAGCACCAAATCAGCATATTGGAAAGATTTCATGGATCATGTAACACTGACAAGTGGAGTAATGATGCTGAAAATTCATCTTTTCCATCACATTAATAAATTAACTATTTATTTCTATTTTAACATATTTTAAAATGTATTTTTAATTGTAATAATTTCACATAATATTACAGTTTTTACAGTATATTTGACTAAAGGCATGGATCCTTGTAGAGCATAAGGGGCAGTAAAAAAATCTTAACGACCCCACACTTTTGAACGGTATGGTGTATCTCAACAGCTTTGTAAAATTTAAAATGTAATCTAGAATAAAAGCTTGACCAGAATTTAAGCCTTGTGCTGTGAATGGAAAATGATGTGCCTGTAGACGTGGTCAATACAGACAGACACTATATGCAACCATATAGAATCTATATCAATCAGTATCCACACTAACAGGCGTCTCTGTGAAGGTACGTGATGAGTTGTAATAGTCTTAATAGTACCCTTAAAGCCAGAGATTAAAATCATCATTCAAAGGCAATAAAGTCATTTTCAAAAGACCATTATCTCCGTATCTCGCTCTGGATCCTTTTGTCTCTCTTAAAACCACTCTCTCGCCCAGGATCATTGATCAGAATAAGTGCAGGATGAGTTTGTGTGTACGTACACATGTGTTTGTGCATGCGTGTTAATGGTAAGTTTAAGGTTTGAGAGCTTTGCGCACATACTCATTTACTGAGTAATGGCCGAGGGGCAAAGAATGTCAGCCCTGAGGGCACATGCACGTGCACACACATATATATTAGCTCTTCAAAAAAAAAAAAAAAAAAAAAACACTATCAACTTACTGCTATTTATGTGTCAGCTTTCTTCAGCCAAAACAAATCCATACTATCGACCTCTAACCATGATACTCGATACTCTAAACATACATGTTCATTCAGAGCTGAAGAGATTAACAGTTTAGCTGTTGAAAGCATTGAGAGATATTAAATTAATTCTAACATTATCAAGATTTAAAGGGGACCTATTATGCAAAATTCACTTTTGCATGGTGTTTGAACATAAATGTGTCAGCTTACACTTGCACGTTAATACATGAATGAAATGACTTTCAGTTGGCGCGAGATTCCTGACTGCATTCAAAACAAAGCAAACAGATGAAAACTGATCAACTGTTTTGATAAAGGTAACTACATGATGTTTTTTTAATAGTAGGCTTCTGTAAACGCTTATGTTAAAGCAAAGCAGAATAAAGATGTGTAGCTTTTTTTCTCTCTTCCGCCAGTGAGATACTATCCTGTCAGTGAGAGACTGTGTGCATGTTCGTTAGCTTTGTTTACAAAAAAGCTGTGGTCAGAGTCGGTCTTGCAATTTTTTTGTATAGGCCTATTTAACCCTTATTTAATCAAATTTCTTAAGAGTTGCACGTCTTGCAACAATGTGTAATGGTTTATGTGTTTATTATATGGGTTGCATCACTTCATGGAAATAGCTAATAGGAAAGGCAGTAGCAATAATAAATATAGGATATCTGATATACGAAAAAAAGTCCCCATACCTTGTGCCCATCCATTGAAAATAAATGCCCCCCTGCTGAGCGCAGTCTGAAGCCGGCTCTGGTTACAGTTACACCTCTAGTTTTGCGTCTCTGCGTGTTCTTTTGGCGCCTGCATTTGAGCATAGGAGGCTGTGTTATCCACTTGGTAAGACAAAAAAACGACATGGAGAGAATTAAACAAGTTCTGTAATCATTATTGCTTATACTGACTATACATTGTTGCAATGTAGAGTGTTAAAGCGAGCTGTGCCTGAATCCACTGTTGTCACGGAGCTAAAGGCAGTGAATTCCGCTGAAATGGTGAGTTGTTTACCTGGCGCTAGGCCTCTGAGATCGCTAGCATTTAGGTTAATCGGCGCTAATGGGTAAATGAACGCAAGGGTGCTGATTGTGTAAAGCTAAGGTGGTGAGCCTGCTGTGTTCATATGTTAATAGTGTATTTAGCCACAATAGACTAGCGAAATACTGGTTAATGCCTGTGAAACCAACTCATCATTTTGTTTGTGGGTTATAAAAAGATGTTACCTTTCCATGCTGTTGCTAAAGGGTTAGTTTGTTAAATAATGATGTTAAAAATTGTGCATTCAATTGTGTTTACTGGAGGTTAGAGAGGTACATTTTTAGTGCATTTCTCTCCACTGTTACCAGTGCAGATGGGGATAAATAAGCATGCTAACGCCTTAATGCATCTAATTTAAAGTAATACAAGTTGATCAGTTTACATGCAATTCATGCAGTTTTGTTCTTAATACTACCAATGTTACAAAGGTTTTATAAAACTTTAATTAGAAATGTGTGTTTTTATGAGAGATGTATTTTCTGATGTAAATGTACTTTTGATACTGGAGAAATTCATATAGTTTGATACCTGAGAAGAAACATAAGAGCTGTTGTACAACGAGAGAGATTTTGATATTGCATTATAGGTGTACTGAAATATTATCTAATTTTATTTTATAGCAGCCTGTAGCAGTCCATTTATTCACTGAATGGTAATTGAGAAAAAATATTTGGCCTTATTTATAGGTCAGGTTTTGGTAAAGAGTTGGAAACATCGTGCAAAGATCCTTTCCATGGAGTGATACAGATCCAGACGTTCTCCCAGAGATTCAAGGATTCTCAGTCCGGGTGGCTGGGTGGCGAGCCAGACGTGTTTGTGACTCTGACTTTAGACAGATTACCAGGATCATCTTCATCTTCATGGTGGTAGGACAAACACTAACACAACTCAAAAAAGGGCCCCAACGGGGAAAACTGAACTCTTGTTAATAAAGAAAAGTGGAACCGAGAACGAACTGAGCTCAAAGGAACTGAGGGGAAAAAAAGTGTTTTATTTACCTGCGCACTTTATTTTTCTGATTGTTATTTTTCATAAATGTTTTTTTTTACATGTATGTACCAGCCCTGTGTATTCAATACAGTCTATGCAAACTGTCATTCTGTTGTGGCATTCCCTTTATTGGCATTCAATTCTCAGGCTCTTAACAACTTAGCATCTTCTGATTCTGGTCCAAATTCACAGTATTAATAACATCTAAGACTACTTTAGACTACTATACCCATGTACATTATTACTACCTCGTAATAGGGTTACATAAATTGGCGAGTCAGCCAGTGAGCCAGAAACATTGAATATCAATATTGAAAGAATATGCAAAATGGATTTCATTCAGGAGTCAGGTGTTACAATTCCAAATGCAGTGATCATAAGTGGGGTAACCCAGGTAGCAGATCAGGATGAGCAAGTTGTTGACTTACTTAAGAAGTATGGTTCCATCGAAGAGCCCTTTTCGTTGATGATTCTAAATCCGAATTTTACCAAAACCTGATCATCGAGTTTTCAAGCAGTTACGCTTTAGAGAACTTAGAGCCACTTTTGCCATACACATGCACAGTGCAGGGTGATCCATGTGCTAAATATGTTGTAAAAGCATTAAGCAGTGTGTACACTATGCAGATTGGCAGTAATGTTACAAAAACATATCTAGCTGAGTTAAAGGGCTTAGCCAAGCTAAGTGGCAAAGACTATGGGGAGGTGTTGAAAGAGATGATGTCTCAGATTGGCGAAGATATTGAAGCTATGAAACCCGTGGTTACAGAAGTCTCCCCTTCACATGTTGAGACCCCAGTTGTGACACTTCAACCTCCTACCCCCCAACATCAACAGCCCCCCGTCTCACTCTTGGATGCTCCTCTGGCAGGAAATTGCTTAAGTGCCACTGATTCAGTCCTGTTCACTAATGGAGGGAAAGCTCCGTCCCTTTCAGTGAGTGACCTAAACCCAGCAGAAATACAGAAGGTGGTGGTTGAGCGTATTGTAAGGAGGGAAGATGTTAGCACACACTTGCAGTATCCCGTGAGGTTTGTTCCTTTTCTGGAAAGATTCCCAGACCCTGTAATGAAGCTGATTATGACACTTGGCGCTCACACATCGAACTGCTTTTAAATGATCCCAGCATGTCCCATCTCCAGATCTCAAGAAGAATTCTTGAATGTTTACTTTCGCCTGCAGCCGATGTGGTCAAAGGGCTACAGCCTGGATCACCCCCCACCGCTTACCTGCAGCTCTTGGACTCAGCCTTTGGTACTGTTGAGGATGGGGAAGAACTTTTTGCCCAGTTTATGAACACCCTTCAAGATCCGGGTGAGAAACCTTCTACTTATCTTCATCGATTGCAGCTAGCATTAAACCTAGCTGTGAGAAGGGGTGGGGCTGCACCTGAAGAGGTAGATAAACACATACTCAAACAGTTCTGTAGGGGATGCTGGGACAATTCTTTGCTTTCTGGCCTGCATCTTGAGCAGAACACCCCACCATCCCCCCCCCCCCACCCCCCCACCCCCGTCATTTGCTGACCACTTGCTGTTACTAAGAACAGAAGAAGACAGACAGTTGGCAAAAGCTAGTCGCATGAAAAAACACATTGGCACCACCAAGCAACGTGGCCAGCTTCAGCTCCAAAGCGCGTGGGCCTGTGCAGAGTCAAAAGAGAAGTCAGAGGTCAGTCTCAGTGTTATTGAGGATCTTGGGAGGCAAGTAGCCAGTCTACAAAGCCAATTAACCTCTTTTATGGCACAGAAAAAAACAAAGGGGTCTGATAACAGGGGAGCAGCAGGGAAAGGTCCAGACAAAGTACGAAAACTAGACAGTGCTCACACAGACATGTTAAAACAGACCAAGAAAAAGCAGACTAAAAGACCCAGGCCTTGGTACTGCTTTAACTGTGGGGAGAATGGGCACATTGCCCCATTTTGCACAGACAGGGCAAACCCCGCTTTAGTGGCTGAAAAGAGAAAACGGTTAGAGGAGAAGCAGCACATGTGGGAAACACAAAACGGTCTCAACTTACCTTTAAACGACTAGCAGTTCGTGTTGTTGGACAAACAGGGGCTGAAGAGAGTCAACCACGTCCCTTAGACGTAATCGGCAAAGGCAAGGCTGAAGTATGTGCTAGTCTAAAACATTCAAGTAAGAACCACCATTTTAAACTTCCTACGGGGTTGGTTGGCACCAAGGGTACAAGTCAACATAAATTCAACATAAAAGGTGAAGAAGTCAACTGTCTACTTGATACCAGTTCCCACGTAACAACAGTTCCCCGGTCATTTTATGAACAGCACTTTTCAGAATAGGAGATTAACCCCCTGGAGTCGGCTATCGCGTCTCGCTTTTTTCTTATCAGTGCAAAAGAAACTCAAATAACTCCGTCGATTTTTGTCATACAGGCAAGTGTTTTACATAATTAAAAACTGTTAAATGTCTTCTTTTTTTGTGTACACTAATAATAAAAACAAAAAGTTGTGTTTTTCGTAAAATAAAGAAAAAAAAACATGATGCACGTTCTGTCTTCTCTCTCAATGTGAAGTTCATTCTAAAACGCGACAGAAAATTATCAGTAACTCAGCCAATACTTGCCACCCACACATGAAAGTAATGTCTTTAAAAAACTTGAAGTCTCCTTTTTTAAATGAAGTAAATCATATCAAAAACAAATATTCTCGGTTTAAGAAATCCGTATGAAAGCAACGACATGTACAGTTTCTCCAGCCCGAGCTCATTAACTTTAATTTGACCACACCCCCACAAGCGCAAGCTGTTCTCATTCAAATGATCCACATGAAGGAGCAGAGCTGTTCATCAGCTCGAAACAAAGACTCAGCGACTCCAGTATTTTTCTACTTTTCATCAGTTTGGAAGACTGTTTTTGTTGTGGATTTACCTTGGATTTACCTCAGAAGAAGACGTTTTGATTATGAGAACAATTTCTAAGGTAAGAGACATAATAGTAAGTGTTTTATTGTTGCATAAAGTTTACATTGTAGCTACTAAACTGGTGCCAGCCTAAAATGTTATGAAATGAGATACAAGTATGCTAGTATGAGTGTTCTTTCTTATATGGTGAATATTTTAATGTTTAGACCTGTGTTTACTGTTAAATACTGTGTTTGTGGATATCTGCTCAAACGTAGATGTATAATGTAACAATAATGTTTCATAGTTTGGGTCTGAGTCACGGTGTGTGTTTGAAAAGCAAAACACGTCACACATTAGGCTTCACGCCAAACTCATCTCATTTCATAACGAATAGTAATATTTGAAGTAACATATGATAAACAATATATGTTTGTCTAGTGTAGTGTTACTGAAGTGATCATTTTTAACGATTTATAGGCTGCCTGCTATCTAGGCTATTGTTATTATTTTATGCAGCCCTACACATGCCTATATACAAGGCACAACAAACTAGGTGTTTGTATATATATTTACAAAATACATATATACACTGCCGTTCAAAAGTTTGGGGTCGGTAAGATTTTTAATGTTTTTAAAAGAAGTCACTTATGCTCACCAAGGCTGTATTTATTTGATTAAAAATACAAAACAAACCCAGTAATATTGTGAAATATTATTTCAATGCTATTATTTCATTACTCCAGTCTTCAGTGTCACATGATCCTTCAGAAATCAGTATGATGATGTGATGCTCAAGAAACATTTCTTATTATTGATGTTGAAAACAGTTGTGTACCTTTTTTTTGAATTCTTTAATGAACATAAAGTTTAAAACATCAGCATTTATTTGAAATAGAATCTTTTGTAACATTATAAATGTCTTTACTGTCACTTTTGATCAATTTAATTCCTCCTTGATGAATAAAAGTATTGATCCATTTTATTTATTTCCCCCAAAAAATAAAATAAAAATTCTTACTGACCCCAAAGTTTTGAACGGTAGTGTTTAGTGTTACAAAGGATTATTTTTCAGATAAACGCTGTTCTTTTGAACTCTCTATTCATCAAAGAATCCTGAAATAAAAATGTAAATAACTGTTCTCTTTCATAGGTTCACTCACGCTGCATAGCTTAGACGCAGTGGGGAACGCCCTCCGGGTGTGCCGATTGTCTGAAGCCCTTATAGAATCACGCCAATTCATTGGCTGATGGCGCGGGCGCCGTCATGACGCTCCTGCGTCATCATATTATACTAGCGCGCGCGCCATCTGCTCCTCAGATTTCTCTGCCTTCACGAAGCGGCCATCTTAGCAGGGCTCTCAAGTCTCACTCATTGGGCGTGAGACACACGCATTTCAACCCGTTCACACGCTCACACGCCACACCTTGTATTTCTCACGCTGAGGAGTAAGGGAACTTGTCCCGCTATACAATTAATGGACGAGGCGCAGGCAAACGGAGGGAAGTTCTCTGCCGAGTTCATAGCATCTGTCTCGAGTTATACAGAGTTAAATGCTAGCTACCAGCCAATCAGAAATTATAATTAGTTGTTTCCGGGTAAATTATGTGTTCCCGCTGCAAGCAAGTTCGTTACTAGACAACACGTGCACACACGGAGTGGAAGTTGAAAGAGCACGATCTGATGAATGCGGTTTGCGGACATCTTCATTTATTTTTTATTTTTTTTAGCATTTTGATTTTACAATTCCTGGACGATATCTCTTGCCTCTGATCAAAAGACAGTGAGAGCAGATGTTGAGGAGTATAGCCAAATTCGTGCTAAATTATTTTTGATGCATTCAAAAACTCTCCAACTGCTTTTAAAGGGGTCATCGGATGCAAAATACACTTTTATATGGTATTTGCAAGTAAATGTGTCTTTGCAGTGTGTGGACACAATCACCATGCAATGAAAAAAATCCATTCACTTTTTTTTAATCCTCAAAAAGCCAAAAAGTTGTTGCTCATTATCATTTAAAGAGACATGCACCGAACCGGTTCACTGTGAACAGAGATGTTTTTGAAGAGGTAAAAAGGGTGTTGTTTTACACAACCATTGAGAAATTTTATCCAAACTATGTTACAAACTTTACATGAAGACCCAAAAGAATCATACCAACTTGTGGAAAATGGGCATCCGATGACCCCTGTAAAGGTGACCGGTTTGGGTCTTGACCAGAGTTGGGTATGTTACTGTATTCTAATTACTTTTCGTGGTAACGCAGTAATGTAACTCATTACATTTTAAATTTATGTAATTTGATTACAGTTACTGATGTCAATAAAATTAAGTTACTTGCGTTACAAATGTATTGTTAAGAAAAAAATATTTAGTAAAATGCCTTTCTAATCACGTTTGGCCGGCTGCGTCAGCATGCGCTTTAATGAATTACCGGAGAACGCGCTTCATGAGGCACAGACACACACACACACACAGACACACGCAGCGCTACACGGTTTGGAGCACAGTCTGGCCGTTTCTCAATAGTAGCCTACGCAAACTTCGGAGTTCGAGCCAAGTTCGACTCAGGAGAACCAACTCCCGAGGACGAGAGGACGCGAGTCCGGTTATTCTGCAAACGGAACCGCGGCGTTCTTGATCGCGTCACTCAGCACGCTCTGGCTACTCCGGTTATCTCTTTATGTAGCTATATTTCAGGCAACAATTAAACGAAATATGGTATAAAGTACAACTCTGCCTCTTTTCGTCAACAATAAAACAAAATATGTTATAAAACACAACTCAGCCTCTTTTCATTAAAAAAAATCGTAAACATATTAGGCTAATGGCCACACAAATGTCCGCATACATTGATTATCTTCACTGCATATATTTATAACAACAGGATATATAAAACACAACCCTGCTTTTTGTTTTCATTTTAAAAATATGAAACATTATTGATCATTAAAACTGACATTTAACAGAGACAGACGTGTCATTTTATTTGATTATACATGTACATACAGTGAAGAGAATGTATAGTAAAATAAATATAAAAAATATTCTATATATTTTAAAATATATAAAATAAAATTACACAACCCTGTCTCTTTTTGTTAAATGTCAGTTTTAATGCTCAATAATATCCAGTATAAAAGTATAAGTAGCCTAAAAGGTATAAGAAGCTGTACAATTAGAAATAAAGCAAACAGTTCAGTCAAAAGTTAAAGTCACCTCTCGATGCATCCTGGGTAAAAGGGGCGGATCAGGAACACATCAGTGGTCTTGAACTGGACTTGGCTAGATGTGAACTCTGAATTGGAACAGTACTTGGGCAGCGACTGATGACGTTTCACAAGTCCACAAGAACATATTGAGAAACAGCCCTCTCTTCTGTCTCGCATGCGCGCTCTTTCTCGCTCGCTCTAGATTCCGGGAGATTTGAACTAATTTGCGGGCATCAGGGAGCCGCTATCAACATGCGGGAGACTCCCGGAACTTCCAGGAGACTTGGGATGTCTGTATTCTGCAATATTAAATTACGGAAAGAACTGAGTTTCACTTTGTAGTGTATTCTTGTAGTTTTAATAGGTTTTCAAAGTAACTTGAAAGTAAAGTAATTAGTAATCTGATTACTTTTTACAAGCAGTAATCAGTAATGTAATCAAATTACAATTTTAAAGTAGTAATTAGTAATTTGTAGTGGATTACTTTTTTTGAGTAACTTACCCAACACTGGTCTTGACATACATGCTCAGGGCAAGTTGTTATGACACAATGTTATGTACATTGAGCACTGATGTTCAGCTGGCTTGTTTGGGGTCAAATTTATTTTTATTTTTCAATAAATGTGTATTTTTTAAATATAACTATTTATTTTATTTGGATGAATTTGTCTTTTTATCAGATTTAACAATTGTTATAATTTCCATTTGTGCTGGTCAATTATGAACAATAGGCAAACTGCTTTGAACTGCTAGCAAAAATTGAAGCGAATTTGGTTGGGTCGAGGGACCGCTGCTGCAAATATTTGGGTGGCTCCTCCCCTAAATCTCACGCTAAACTTTTGATAAAACTTGAGAGCCCTGTCTTAGCCCTTCGATTTCGTTTTTTCTGAGCCCGTATATTCGGATTATCACCAGCTTCTTCATCTGCTTCTTCATCTGCACTTCAGCGACTGTGATTAGTGGAACTCTGTTCTCCTTGCGGTGAAGTGCCATGGAGTTTCGTCGTTGCCCGCCGCCATGCGTTCGCTTTATTGCCCACACAGTAAGTGTATCAAGTGTTTGGGTTTTTCGCATGCGCGCGAGGCTGTTTTATACCAGGCGTATGTTTTAAAATAAATGGATGAGGGAACGGGGATCACACCGGAAGCTGTCAAGGAGCTTCGCAAGGCCACGGATCTGGCCTTAAGGGCCACCAAGCACACTGCGCGCGCTATAGGGCGTTCTATGGCGGGGGCGATCGCTGCAGAGCGCCACCTATGGCTCAATCTCACGGAAATCCGTGATAAAGAGAAGGTTTTCCTCTTAGATGCCCCAGTGTCTCAATCTGGTCTGTTTGGGGAGGCGGTCAACACTGTGGTTGAAAAATTCGGGCCGCAAAAACCCAGTCAGCTGCCCTCAGGCAATTTATGCCCAGGAGAGCTAGGGAATCCTCCAACTCCTCCCAATCCCAGCCCAGAGAACGTCCTTCTCATAGGCCGGATTTTGCCACTAGGAGAAGTGACTCGGCTCATCCCCCGCCCGCTACGGTCTGGGGAGCCCGCGGTCGCCCGTTCCCCCGCCAGCGGCCCCATAAGCATCTGGAGCTGAAGCGGTCTAACAAACCCTTCACCCCAGCCTCCTCGAATCGTTCCTGACCCGCAGGTCAGAAAAAGGAGAGCCCCCCTCGATCTACGAGGTTGGGACAGACCGCATAAGCGTTTCTGCCCACCTCTCACTTGCTCTCCTTCTCTAAACCTGTCACCTTCGCCACCCAGCGTGTTTCGAAGTACAGTTACCCCTCAACTTTGTTCAAGCCGTCTGGCACAGGAGGAAGGAGACGCATTCAGCTTTCTCCCCTTGCACCCGACGCGTTTGATACCAGCCGCTCGAATCGGAGACACTTTCGTTTTCTCTCAGGAGCAGGCAGACCCTCTGGCCTTGGTCAAACAGGCAGTGGTGCCTCCCACTACGTGTCAGGACGTCAAGTGCTTTCCTTCACGCTGGACCGCGCCACACCACGGGAGACAGCGAACTCAGGTATGTCCGCCGCATTGCATCACTCCACCTCCTCTATCTCACTTCTTTCCGGAATGGAGGCGTCTGCCAGGGGTATCGCCCTGGATCCTCCGCACGGTTCGGCTCGGCTACACACTTCAGTTCTGTCGCCCGCCCCTTGCTTCAACGGGGTCTGTCCTACTGTAGTCAACAGCGCCCCAGAGGCTTCTGTTCTACAGCGGGAGATTTCGTCCCTTCTCCTCAAGGGAGCTATAGAAGAGGTTCCTCCGAAGGAAGTCGAGCAAGGCTTCTTCAGCCGCTACTTCTTGGTCCCGAAAAAGGGCGGAGGTCTGGGACCGATACTAGACCTGCGCCGGCTGAATTTCTCTCTTTACAAAGGGAAATTCAAGATGTTGACGCTAAAAGCTATCATATCTCAGATTCGGGCAGGGGACTGGTTCGTGACAGTAGACCTGAAGGATGTATATTTTCATATTCAGGTCGTACGGCGACACAGGAGGTTCCTCAGGTTCGCCTTCGGAGAAAAAGCATACCAATACAGGGTCCTCCCCTTTGGTCTCGCTCTAGCACCGAGAACGTTTACAAAGTGTATGGATGCTGCTCTGGCCCCGTTGCGGCTCCAGGGCATCCGTATACTCAATTACCTGGACGATTGGCTCCTCTTGGCCAACTCCAGGGAATTAGTGACTCACCACAGGGACATTGTCCTTCGTCACATCCAGTCTCTCGGCCTGAGGTTGAACACAGAGAAGAGTGTTCTTGCCCCAGCTCTATGCACAGTCTTCTTAGGGGTGCGCCTGGATTCCGTTCTGATGCAGGCCCGTTTGGCTCCTGCCCGGATTTCCAGTCTTCTGACATGTTTGGCCCGCTTCTCGCTCGGCCATCATGTTTCTGTGGGCAATTGTCGCAGGCTGCTGGGT
The DNA here is from genome assembly GCF_051911475.1 of Siphateles boraxobius. NCBI lineage: Eukaryota > Metazoa > Chordata > Actinopteri > Cypriniformes > Leuciscidae > Siphateles > Siphateles boraxobius. The sequence goes on from NW_027509175.1 coordinate 2,963,035, forward strand.
CTCATGGCCGCAGCATCCCCCCTGCTCCCCTTAGGGTTGCTCCACATAAGACCGTTTCTGTGGTGGATGAAACTCTCAGGTGCCCGGTCCACAGGATCGGCTTTTCGCCTGTTGAAGGTGTCGCGCAGTTGTTTCCGCGCGCTTTCAATTTGGCGGGACCCTCTTTTCCTTCAGAAAGGGGTCAGCATGGGTGCGGTTTTCCGTCACCAAATGATTACGACGGATGCCTCTCTAACCGGATGGGGTGCGGTTTTCGAGGGCAGGCCAGCATACGGAGTCTGGACTGGGGAGACTCTCGATTGGCACATAAACAGCTTAGAGCTGAGAGCTGTTTCCCTGGCCCTCCTTCATTATCATGTCATTGTCAGAACAGACAATATGGCGGTGGTGTCTCATGTAAACCGACAGGGGGGTTTACGGTCGCGCACCCTGGACAGGCATGCGCGCCGCCTTCTCCTATGGTCTCAAGACAAATTCCTGTCACTGAGGGCAGTCCATGTTCCGGGGGTCCTGAACCTCACAGCAGATTTTCTGTCGAGGCAGAAACTCGAGTCGGGGGAATGGATGTTGAACCGCCGAACAGTAGTCCTGATCTGGGAAGTGTTCGGAAAGGCAGAAGTGGACCTTTTTGCATCAAAGGAGTCATCCCAATGCCCACTTTGGTTCTCCCTGAGCCCCCCAGTGCCACTGGGGATAGATGCATTCGCCCATCCATGGCCGATGCGGAGGCTTTATGCATTCCCGCCTGTCAAATTGATACAGGCAGTTCTGTCCAGAGTAAGGAAGAGCGGAGCTGGTCTCCTACTTGTAGCCCCTTTCTGGCCGTCCCAGCCGTGGTTCTCAGAGCTGGTTCCTCTCCTGGAACTCCCCCCTTGGGAGATTCCGGTCAGGGAGGATCTGCTGTCCCAGCTTCAGGGCAGGATATAACATCCCCGCCCCGAAATTTGGAAGTTATGCGTGTGGCCCATCAGGGGCCGTTAGCTTTAAACTTTGGTCTTCCCGCTGACGTCCAGGAGACCATTGCGAATGCGAGAGCCCCCTCCACAAGAAAGTTGTAATCTTCTAAGTGGGGGGTTTTTGAATCGTGGTGTTCGGTACACGCTATAGACCCAGTCAACTGCCCAGTCGGTTCAGTGCTGGAATTCCTGCAGGAGAAGTTTGCTTCTGGAGCGGCCGCTACTACTTTGAGAGTGTATGTTGCCGCTATTGCTGCTCATAGAGAATCGGATGAGATCCCCCTGGGCAAGTTGATGTTAGTCTCAGCTTTTATGCGTGGGGTTAGGCGCCTGAGGCCAGTACGCTCCCCTGGAATCCCCTCCTGGGACCTGTCGGTCGTCCTGGAGGGCTTAACGGAGGCCCCCTTTGAGCCCTTAGAGTCAGCTCCAGAGCGGATTTTGACTCTCAAGATTACTCTTTTGTTAGCCTTGGCCTCTCTGAAGCGGGTGGGGGATTTGCAAGCTCTTTCTGTTAGCGAGTCATGTATTGATTTCGCTCCTGGCTTGGTCAGAGTGACTTTGAGACCGAAACCAGGTTATGTGCCCAAAGTTTTGTCCACGGCTTTCCGGTCTCAGGTTGTTAGCCTTCGCTCTTTCCATCCTCCTCCTTTTGTCTCTGAGGAGGACAGAAAGCTTAACTTGCTCTGCCCGGTCCGGGCATTGAAGTTATATGTGGATCTCTCTAGTGGTTGGAGAAAATCCAACCAGCTCTTGGTATGTTTTGGTGCTGGCCGCCGCGGGCTTGCCGCATCAAAGCAGAGAATTTCCCACTGGGTTACAGAAGCTATTTCACTGGCTTATGAGGTGCGCGGTCTACCTTCACCTCTTAGCATCAGAGCACATTCCACCAGGGGCGTGGCTTCCTCTCAAGCCCTTTTTAGAGGTGCCCTCCTGGAGGACATTTGTGTGGCGGCAGGATGGTCCTCTCCACACACTTTTGTCAGATTCTACAGTTTGGATCTTGATAGGACTCCAGGTTCCCAGGTTTTGTCTGCCTGAACCAGTCATGTGAGTTATCTGGTCTTGTACTAGTTGCGGCAGCGCTTAGCTTGGCGAGTTTGGTATTTCGTTCACACTGCGTCTAAGCTACGCAGCGTTGAGTGAACCTATGAAAGAGAACGTCTCTGGTTACTGATGTAACCTATGTTCTCTGAATAGGGAACTAGACGCTGCGTTCGCTGCCAAGCTCCTTGCGCTGCCGAGAAGCTTCCTTTTTCGGCAGAGAAATCTGAGGAGCAGATGGCAGGTGTTTATTTATTTATTTTTTAGAAAGGGACCAGATGCCACTGGATGAGTCCTGCTGACTTCAACATTCACATGAGTCTCTGTACATGAACATGGTAAAATGAAAAGTCAAACACCTTGGACATGACAGGTATGTAGGCTACTATGTTTCAGGAATGGCACAAATGTGTGTGTGACTGTTTAAGTCTTTTTCTTTAGATCAGTGTGTTTGCTAATGTGCTTTCTGTCCTTTGTTGTGTATATTTGGATTATGTTGTGTTGTAAATAAATCCAGACAATCTAAAAGCCATTCTTTTTCTAATTTCTCCTCATTCTTTGTGCAAGGCTCCTCATAATGATCGGGCCTGATAACACCTGACAGGGCCATTAGGGGAGGGTCTTTGTCTTTCTCAGGTGTAAAATGCATTCATATTAATGAGAGATCACGCCTCCTCGCATAAAGCTTTCCCACACAAAACACGTCATACAAATTTTAAATCAATATATCGTCTTATCTAAATGAGTATGCAGGATGATTTTCACATAGTTTTGGAGCAAATATTCTTGGCTATGTGATACAATTTTCAAAAGTCTTCAGAAGAAATAATCGCTATGGGTTTCATGACCTTATTTCAGTGACATTTGTTTTTTTGTTTTTTCACAAAACACGCATAAACATTATTATCTTAAAACTCCAAACTTTTACATACATGCTGCTGACATATTACTGTAGCAGAGTTTGTGCTGAATACAATGTAATAAGACTTTAGCCATGAAAATGTCACAAGTAACAGAAATAAGCACAAATGTCAGAGCATGTCAGAACACCTCCAGGACCCAGAAAACAACTCAGACCTCAGAGGGTTAAGCCACTACATGATCACTTGGAGGTGGAAGGAGTGAATGGACAGTCAGTACCCTACTTGGGTTACATAGAAATGACTGTAACTTTTCCAAAGGAGTTTATTGGAGCGTCAATTGATGTAAATACACTCGCTTTGGTTGTTCCTGACATTCAAGCCACTTCACAGTCTCTTGTGCTTATAGGCACCAATACCCTTGATGTATTGTATGACATGTACTCGGAAGCCGGATTGACACGCCATCAACCCATCCCACATGGCTATAGAGCAGTTCTTAAATGTCTTGAGCTTAAACAAAAGCAGACCAACAACCGTCACCACAGTGTATTGACATTGCAAGGCAGAAGCTCTAAAGTCATTCCAGCTGGTGAAAGTTTAGTAGTTGAGGGAGCTGCTGTAGCTTATAGCTTGCAGAGTGTGAATTCCATAGTTATTGAGCAGCCATCTTCACCTGCCTAGCCAGGTGGCTTCCTGGTAATAGCTAGCTTAGTCGACATTCCCCAGCAGCGGCCCTATAAATTACCAGTTGTCATCAGTAATGAGTCTGACCATGATATAGTCATTCCCGCTAAATGTGCGATTGCAGAGATAAGTGCTTACCAGAGCATCTTGTTACAGGAGCACAGTGTTGTAAAACAATCAGAACCCCACCCAAATTCACCAGAGGCTCAGTCAAATAAAAAGCACGACCTAAACTTCAATTTCGGTGAGTCCCCAATTCCATCTGAATGGAAAGAACGCATAACTCAGCAGCTTATCAACATGCCCGACGTGTTTGCACAACATGACTTGGATTTTGGAAGAACAGATAAAGTAGCACACAACATAAAACTCTCAGATGAATCTCCTTTTAAACAGCGTGCTAGACCAATACATCCACAAGACATTGAAGCTGTTCCAAAACACATTCAAGAGCTTCTTGATGCATGAGTCATCAGAGAGTCAGAGTCACCGTTCTCGTCACCAATAGTGGTGGTCAGAAAGAAAAATGTCCAGGTCCGGATGTGCATAGACTACAGGCGCCTGAATCTCCAGGCCATAAAAGATGCATATTCTCTTCCAAAGCTGGAAAGACACATTCTCAGCGCTCAGCGGTTCCCAGTGGTTCTCCGTCCTTGATTTAAAGTCTGGTTATTACCAAATCGAAGTTGAGGAAGCAGACAAACCAAAAAGACTGCTTTCGTGTGTCCTCTTGGTTCTGGGAATTTAACCGAATGCCTCAGGGAGTGACAAATGCGCCGAGTACATTTCAAAAGCTAATGGAAAAGTGCATGGGGGACATGCATTTAAAGGACGTGTTAGTCTTTATTGACGACTTGATTGTGTTCTCAAAGTCTCTAGAGGAGCATGAAGCAAGGCTGATGAAGGTGCTCACACGCCTTAGAGAGTTCGGGTTGAAATTATCGCCTGAAAAGTGTGTCTGCCAGACGTAAGTCCGTTATCTTGGGCATGTGGTTTCCAGGAATCGAGTCGAGACTGATCCGGAGAAGATCACTGCTCTTAAGACTTGGCCAGTCCCGAGCAACCTGCGAGAGCTGAGATTTTTTTCTTGCGTTTGCTGGGTACTACAGGAGGTTTGTTAAGGGCTACTCTAACCTCGTGAAGCCCCTTCACAATCTAACCTCTGGTTGCTCACCTTCTCAGAAGAAATTAAAGTCAGAAGAGAAAGAAGGTCAGTACCACAACCCAAAGGAGGTCTTTGGGAGTCGCTGGACAACCGATTGTCAGCAAGCGTTTGACCTGGTTATTGAGAGCCTTACCTCCGCCCCTGTGTTAGGTTTTGCTGATCCCCAGAAGCCCTATATACTCCACACCGATGCAAGCACCACTGGGCTCGGTGCTGTTTTGTATCAGGAACAGGAGGGCCAGTTACGAGTCATAGGATATGCAAGCAGAGGGTTTTCAAGGAGTGAGAGTCGCTATCCAGCACACAAGTTGGAATTTTTGGCACTCAAGTGGTTAGTGACAGAAAAGTTCAGTTATTATCTCTACGGCAACCACTTCACTGTTGTTACTGATGGCACTCCGCTGACATACATACTCACCTCAGCAAAACTTGACGCGACAAGCTATAGGTGGCTGGCAGCACTGTCCACGTTCTCATTCAAACTCCTCCATCGTCCAGGAAAGCAAAACGGTGATGCAGATGGATTGTCCCGCAGGCCTTATGGGGAACTGGCTGATGATCTAAAATCTCAAAAAGAGAGAGAGCGCATAAGACAGTTTACTCAGGGTCATCTCTCTGATCCAGAAAATATATAGATGCAGTAGATCAAGCTGTTGTGCAAGCAATCTGTGAGAGACAACTCATTTAAAGTGTCAGTCATGATGGCCAAGATTTTACAGATGGTGTTGCCTTAGTTGAAACCCTTGCCATACTCACCTACTGCTGTGCCTGACAGTTATGGGCAAGAAGATCACGTTGGTGGGTTGCCAGTTATCCCCCACTTAACTGAGGCAGAGCTTGTGAGTAAACTGATCAAAGAGCTGATCAAAGTATAAAGCATGTAATTTCCCAGATCGAGCAGGGATATAAGCCACCCCCAACTTTGTGACATGAACTCACTGAGCTTCCACTCTTGTTGAGGGAGTTAAATCGCCTTAAACTACTCAATTACCTATTGTACCGGAGACGCCAAGTGGGCTCTCAGACCTTTTATAAGCTTGTGCTCCCAGCCGAACTTCGTGACATAGTTTTGACCAGCCTACACGATCATATGGGTCATATGGGGGTTGCCCGCACACTGGATCTTGTAAGGACCATATTCTTTTGGCCAAAGATGGCTTTGGATGTTGAGAGAAAGGTCAAAACATGTGGCAGGTGCGTACGGAGGAAGGCGTTATCTGAGAGAGCTGCGCCTTTGGTCAACATTAACACCACCAGATCCCTTGAGCTCCTCTGTAGGGATTTCCTCTTTCTTGAACCTGACAAAAGTGGGACCAAAGACATACTTGTGATTACAGATCACTTTACCAAGTTTGCGGTTGCCATGCCAACACCTTACCAAAAGGCCCGCACAGTAGCAAAGTGTCTGTGGGAGAACTTTATGGTGCACTATGGAATCCCAGAAAAGTTACATACTGATCAGGGACCAGATTTCGAGTCCCGCACGATAAAAGAGCTGTCGAGTGGCCGGCATACATAAATTAAGAACAACCCCATACCACCCTAGGGGCAACCCCGTTGAGCGATTTAATCGCACCCTACTAGGCATGCTAGGTACCCTTCAAAGCCCCGAGAAATCTCATTGGCATGATTTTGTAAAACCCCTGGTCCACGCCTATAATTGCACCAGGAATGAGGTGACAGGATTCACACGATACAAACTGATGTTCGGACGTCAGCCTCGTCTGCCGGTTGATCTGGCGTTTGGATTGCAAGTTCAAGAAGGTCAGCATACATCACACTTAGAGTATGTGCAAAACCTTAAGTCACGACTTGAAGACAGCTACAAAATAGCAATTGATAATGCTGCAAAAATAGCATGCAATAACAAAATGATGTATGACAGGCATGTAACTGTTTCAGACTTGGAAGCTTGAGACCAAGTACTGGTCAGAAATGTTCGTATTCGAGGAAAACATAAGATTTCAGACAAGTGGGAGTCAACTGTCCATGTAGTGGTGAGGAGAGCAGATACTCTGCCCGTATACACAGTCAAACCTGAAAATCAGGATGGTCCTTTAAGAACACTGCATAGAGACTTACTACTTCCATGTGGTTATTTGCCTACAGAGGTCAACAAGGAGCCTGACCAGCAGGCCGTAAGGTGCAGGCCCGCAACCTGTGCAAATCCTACTGTGGATGAAAATCATTTCTCAGAAGATGAGGAGGAAATCATTCCTGTTTACTGTTTCAGAGAACCCCCAAATGCTCAGGTTCCCACAGTCCATGACAGTCTAATGCAGCCTGATCCAACTATGTCTACTGTGCAGGATACACAGCATATTGAACCTCCAGGCATTGGTCCTGTCGAGATATTTTTAATGGTGCTTCAGACAGTCCCCTCACACTTAATGATCCTAACTACCACCACTACGACACTGAGGGCCTACTTACTGAAAGAGTCATGCCTGATGAACAAGTTGATAAAATAGTTATGACCGAAGGTAACTTACCTGTTAGTGAACACCCTGTGGAGGAGCAAAACTTACTTGATGATGACATCCAAAATGAGCAGCTTCCAGTGTTCTCTGACATGTCAGAGAGTGAAGAGGAGATAAGTCGCGTTGGAAATGAAGAACCAGAAGAAGAAAGAAAGGATGCGACAGTCAGGAGATCAGAGAGAAATCGTCAGCCGTCAAAGAGACTTGACTATACTGAACTTGGAAACCCCTTTGTCACAGTCGTTAAATCATTCTTTCAAGGGTTAACCACAGCTGTGGCTGACATTTTAGGTGAGGGTGAAAAATCAATATATTCTTCTGTCCTGTACCCTGAGATACAAACAGTTCAACCATTGCCATGTACAGGGACGTACATGAGTTCAACGAGGGAGAGTGTAGCCAGGCTTAATAATGAGAAACACTATTTAGCTGTCTAACCCAGTCACAAAAGGGTTAACTTATTTTCGTATCTTTGATGGACTTGAAAGTGAGCTAATGGGTGAGCTCGGTGAGACAGTGAGCTGACCAATCAGCTGCTAGCTAGGCTCTGTTACAGTTACGCCTCTAGTTTTGCGTCTCTGCGTGTTCTTTTGGCGCCTGCATTTGAGCATAGGAGGCTGTGTTATCCACCTGGTAAGACAAAAAAACGACATGGATAGAATTAAACAAGTTCTTTAATCATTATTGCTTATACTGACTATACATTGTTGGGAAACCAGGGAAAGACCTTGTGACAGCCTGTGGAGACAGCTGACAGGTGGAAAGAGACCCCAATGGGGCTGGTAAGGGTTAGTTACCCTTGTCGGCAGTATCCAGCTCTGTGTTTATAGGATGCTGGAGACACCCGCCCAAGGCTTCTGAGAAATTAAAGAGAAAAATACCCCTAGAGTCTGCGAGAGCAGGGCCGGAAGATGACTCAATTTTGGACAAAATGGTTAACGACGTTGGAATGGAAACGGATATGAGTATGGAGAGTACTTCACAAAAGACTAGTTCAGGTTCTGCAGTTAGCAAAGTCATTGAGCTCCAAGCTTGTGTCTGTGGCTGGAGCAAGGCGACAACGGTCAGGGGGTTGAAGATTCATCAAGGGAAAATTAAATGCTTGAGGGAGAAGGGACAAGGGCCTCGCATTGATCAGTACTTCTTACGAAGTCAGTCAAGTCAGTCGAATGAAATCCAGCGACAGGAAGCAAACCACAGTTCGCAGGATATCAGTATCCCTGTCATAGAGGTGATGAGGGTTTGCACAGTTAGTGATGAACACATTAATACTTGTGAACCCGGTCAGACTAACCAGCATAAGAGAGAAAAGAACCTCAACGGGCATAGGCCTTGAGTTAGATGGCCAAGAGCTTGTGAGAAAACTGCATGGGACACGGTAAACCCAGATCTATGCTTTGCATTGGAAAGATTAACTGGTACAGTTGAAAAGAAGCTGGATAATTTTGGGGACATCATTTACGCATATGGAAGTGAGAGGTTTGGTGTGGAAAAAAGGAAGGAAAAAGTACAAACTACTCCTGCTGTATCTAGACGGCAGCAGAAAATTGAAGGGTTAGTTAGAGAAAGGAGACAGCTGAGGAAGCATTGGAAAAAAGCAGAACAAAGTCAGAAGCAACATGACGCAGAGCTGAGCGCCTACGGAAACGCTACAAAAAGAAGGAGCATGAGAGGGCTAATTTCTATAAAAATCCATTTAAATTCGTAAAGAAGTTATTCACCAGTGAGAAGAATGGCACTTTAAAAGCATCTAGGGTTGAGCTAGAGAGATATTTGGAGGAAACGCATACAGATGCAAAAAGGCATGAGCCTATGTCAAATCCGTCAGATATCCCACCTATCAATCCACCAGAATACCAAATGGAGGTCTGTGCACCTAAGTGGAAAGAGATAGAGCAGGTTGTGAGAAAGGCAAGGTCTTCATCATCTCCAGGGCCTAATAGAGTTCCGTACAGAGTGTACAAGAGTGCATCAGGAGTTCTACGAATTCTGTGGAAATTGATAAAAGTGTCATGGGAAAAGCAGGTTGTACCTAGAGCATGGCGCCGAGCAGGTGGAGTCTTTATACCTAAAGAAAAAGATGCTACAAGCATCAGTCAGTTTTGTCCTTGTAGTGAAACTCAGCGTGGGTGTAGGAAGAAGAAGACAGGGTCGGCGGAATTGGGACTCGCACTTTATTTATAAACAAAGAAATAAAAGAAACAAAAAGGGGCGCTCGTGCGCATTCACCGTAGTGAAACACTACAGCACAATATATGAGACACTCTGCCCGCTGTACCAGCTCACGCTGTATGTCTCCAGCTCTCACAGTTCAGTCAGATGACCACTCTTTCCACTTTAGCAAAACTCAGTCCGTTTGATCGACAACTCTTTCCCCTTCAGTAAACTCTCGCGTGCGAGTCCCAAGCCTCTCTCTTCCCACTCACTCATTTCTGGAAGCTTATATGCGGTCTCCACGCCAATGACTGCAATCAGACACAGGTGTTCATCATCTGCACTTGACCTACTTACTCACCGCACAGCTCGCTGACTCGTCTCTCTCTACAGACTTCGCGAGACCACGCCCCCCTCGCCACAGTCCTATTTCACTATTAAACGTCGAAGGTAACATTTTCTTCAGCATTATTGCGCAGAGATTGTCAACCTACCTATTAAAGAATGGCTTCATTGACACTTCAGTTTAAAAAGCAGGCATTCCAGGGTTCTCAGGATGCTTAGAACACATCAATGTTATCTGGCAACGAATTCAATCAGCTAAAAAGGAGAAGAAGGAGCTCCATATGACATTCCTGGATTTGGCTAATGCATATGGTTCTGTGCCACATGAGCTTCTTTGGGCAGCATTTGATTTTTTTAGAGTACCAATGTCAATAACAAATTTAGTGAAAGCCTATTTTGGAGATTTGCAATTTAGTTTCTCAACTCCAAAATTCAGCACCGCATGGCAATGCTTAGAGGTTGGAATAATGGCAGGATGCACCATTTCTCCACTGGCTTTTACCATGGCAATGGAAGTAATAATTAGGGCATCAAGATTGGTAGTAGGAGGAGAGCGCTTGGCTTCTGGGATGCGACTACCACCAATCAGAGCATACATGGATGACATGACAACCATGACTACAACAGTAGCCTGCACTAATCGGTTATTGGGGATGTTAACAGATATTATTGAATGGGCACAAGTGCAATTTAAGCCCTCTAAATCAAGGAGCATCTCGATAGTTAAAGGAAAGGTAGTAGATAAAACATTCTTCATTAATGGTGAGGCAATACCAACAGTTTCTGAGAAGCCAGTGAAGAGTCTTGGGAGATGGTACGATGGGGATCTAAAGGACACAGATCGAGTGGGAGAAGTTAGACGACAAGCAGTGGAAGGGTTGAAGAGCATAAACAGCTGTGCTCTACCAGGCAAACTAAAACTCTGGTGCTTTCAGTTTGGTCTACTGCCAAGGTTGCTGTGGCCACTGACTGTGTACGAGGTTTATTTGACAACAGTGGATAAGCTGGAAGCGTTAATAAGTTCATACATCAGGAAATGGTTGGGAGTTCCATGCTGCCTCAGCAGAGTGGGACTTTATAGTAAAGGAGTATTGCAGCTGCCAGTCTCTGCTTTAACCGAGGAGTTTAAGTGTGCCAAGGTCAGACTGGAAATTACTTTAGCAGAGTCACGTGACAAATGTGTAAGGGAGGCAGCCCCTGTGGTAAAAACTGGTAGAAAGTGGTCAGCAAAGAAATCTGTAGTAGAGGCAAAGGCTGCCCTTAAAATTGGGGATATCGTGGGACAGGTACAGCATGGAAGAGGGGGTTTTGGGCTCAGTTTAGCTCCTCCTAAATGGCACAAGACAGGCCCAGCTCAAAGGAGGAAGCTGGTAGTCAACGAGGTGCGAAAGCAGGAGGAGAGGATGAGATGTATAAAGGCCATTTCCCAGGCCAAGCAGGGAGAGTGGATGAGATGGGAGAGTGTGGAACAACGCAAAATGGCTGGCAAGACCTTTGGTCAATGGAAGAGAGTAGGATCAGTTTCCTTATTAGGTCAACATATGATGTTCTCCCATCACCGCAGAACCTAAACCTCTAGGTAGGAGAGGATCCCTCTTGTCTTTTGTGTTCATCACCTGCCACATTAAGGCACATTTTGACAGGATGTAAGGTGGCTCTTAGCCAAGGTCGGTTTACTTGGCGCCATGACCAAGTATTGCGATGTTTGGCTTTAGCATTGGAAGGCAAGTTTATTATGACCAATTAGTTGCCGCCTGTTCTAGCAAAACATTACACGCAGAAGACAATATTCCTCCGCCCAGACGAGCAACCACCAAGAAAAGGTGCTAATACCAATTCTCGCCCAGGACAACTGGAAGCTGCTAGGGACTGGAAGATGCTGGCTGATCTTGATCAACGGCTTATTTTTCCACCTGAGATTGCCACCACTAACCTACGACCCGATATTATTTTGTGGTCTGGATCAGCACCAGTGCCGATCCTGACCTCCCTGGGGCCCTAAGCAAAATTCTGCTAAGGGGCCCTCTACCTGACCCGTGACGCCGTAACGTGAGCTATATAAACCATTTGCCAATGCTACACAGTCACACTCACACCTGACACTTCAGTGCTCCAAATACAATCCTCCCTCCTTTAAACAAAACAGTCAAAGAACAGAATGAGGTTCAAACAAACAATATTTATTGAATAGAGTATTTTCCATAGAATATTAAGATAACAAGTGAATATTATTAAGTAAGTGAAAATTAACGTAAACATAAATAAGAATAATATAATAAATTATAACCCTGAGCTTTGGCTTTTGGAATTTACTTTTGTTCTCTCTACAGCCTGGGCATTTTCGGCAGCAGTATGGGCAACAACAGTCTATTTGGACTGTCTAGAAGAAACTTAGAAGAATATCACATAGTTAGTTAAACAGTCATCGTTACATGTTACAAATGTGTAAACATTTGAATGTTTGAATTAAAATCTTACCATCAAAATATTCCTTTTCTGCACTTTCTTGAGGCAAAATCATCAATGATGTCATCATAGGACAGGTGTTTCCCCACATCATGATTTATGCTCATGATGGCCAATCCACTCAAACGTTCCTGTGACATTGAAGACCTCAGGTAGCTTTTGATGAGCTTTAATTTTGAAAAGCTCCTCTCTGACGATGCTACTGTTACAGGCAGGGTGACTGCAATTCTTAGGGCTATCCAAAGATTAGGATAGAGTTCCTCCAGGTTTTTCTCACAGAGAAATGAAAGCAACTCAAATGCAGTCATCTTATCTGATGGCAGATCAGGTAAATTCTGAATCTCGTGTGCCAGATCCATTCCACTGATGTCATAGTCATCTCTGAAGGTTAGAGTATTTTGAACTTCCATGCAGTGAGCCTTTAAAGATTCACTAGACATCTGTGAGGCAGTGCTGAAGTTTAGCAACACTCCATATTTGGATTTCACCTCGTTGAGTGTTTCAAATCTCTCATCCATGGATGTCACAGCAGAGTCGACCACAATGTTAAAGAAGTTGACTTCAAGGTTTTTCAGTGCATCAGTCACTGGTTCATCAGGAGCCTCATAGCTGAAATGCCTCTTGCTGTTTCTCAATCTCTTCTCTTTCAGAACAGCCTCCACATTCATTACTTCGCAAATGCTTTTGGCTGTTGTCTGTGCCTCAGAGAATCCAGTTTCCCGGTATGTAGCGAGGGAAGCCTTTGCATTCGAGATTCAATTAACTGCTATATCCATCTGCATTGAGGCGGATTGGAGGAGCTTGTTCACTATGTTTGTAATAGTCAGTATCTCACACCATACGACACAGCAAATCAAGAAGCGGTAGGACCCAACTTCCTCTGCAAGTGCTTGTGCCTCCACTTTGGCCACAGGATCATTGATTGTCTGTCTGGCTTCCAGTAATGCCTCCCGAACCTCAGATGCATGGTGCCTTATTGCATGCACGCTTTTGAGCCTACTCTCCCATCTTGTGTCACTCCATGACTTCATGGTTATCTTCACGTGTTTCTTTAAAATACTCCATCTTTGTGTGCCAGCTGAAAAGAAGGTGAAGAGCTTTTGCACATGTCCAAAGAACCCTACTGCATCTTTTGAAGATTTGGCAGCATCTGCAATTACAAGGTTTAGAGTATGTGCTCCACATGGGACAAACACGCGTCTGGGATTTCTTCTGAGCAGTCTGGCTTGTACTCCTTGGTTCTTGCCTTTCATGTTGGCCCCATTATCAAAAGCTTGCCCTCTGCAATCTTCAAATGAAATCTTCAGCTCATTCAGCTTATTTAAGATGACAGTGGACAGATTTAAACCTGTTGTAGCCTCAACATTCACAAAGCAGAGGAAGTGGTCCTTGATCTCTGGCTTTCCCCTTAAAGCCACGCTTCTCAGAATAATGGACATTTGCTCTTGGTGACTAATGTCAGGTGTACAGTCCAAGATAATGGAGAAGTACTTTAAGTCTCTTATTTGAGTCACTATTGCTTCCAGAATTTTGCCACTCACAATCTGTATTATCTCATTCTGTGTGTGCTGCCCAAGGTAATGAGCATGTGTATCTCCATCTTTAATTTTGCTGAGATGGTTTTCCATAATGGGGTCAAATTTTGCCAGTAATTCAACCTCTTTTAGGAAGTTTCCATTATCTGGCTGGAAGAGTTTTTCTGACGAACCCCTGAATGCTAGGTTTCGTTCAGCCAGAGACTGGGTGATACTTATTAAACGTGTAAGAACATCCCGCCATCTCTTTCTTTCAGCCTCATAAATGGTCATTTGTACCTGGTCAAGAGTCTGTCCCCGACTTAGGCGCAGATCAAGTTCTCTCCACTTAATCATGTTTTGTGTGTGTTCAGGACTACTCTCATGGTGTTTCAGAATGGCATTGATATTTGACCAGTCATTCACACCTTCCTTTATAATTTTGTTGTATTTTGTTGAAAAGAGCTTACAGCAAAAACAATAAACAGCATTGTTTTTGATTGAGTATGAAAGCCAGCTCCTGTGAATCTTTTCCCCATTTGACAGTTGTCTCTGTAATAAGCCTGAATGGAAAGCTCTTCTAGACTTGTCTTTAGGAAAAGAAAAATCCAGTCCTGGTTTGAATGGACCTCTGCGCACTAACTCAGTCCTCATAAAGTCTGTTCAGACTGGGGGCCAATCTGCTGGGTCATTTGGTGGAGCGGCAACTGTTCTATTTGGGTCTGAGCTGCTTGTATCTGCTGCTGGCTGTACACCTCTTGTTGTGCTAGTACTGACTGAGGCTGCCTGTACTTCACCTGGGTCTGTCACTGTGTTAGTACTTCGTGAGCTTAGAATTATAGGGTTCTATCTCCACTTTTGGTCAAAATTGAGTTTTTGACATAATCTTATCCATTAGGTGTTTATTAATGCCTGTGTGGTGTTATTTTTGTAAAAAAAAAAATTGTTGCTAGTTATTAATAAATTAGAAAGGTTCCATCTCACAAAACAGCAGGGATGTAAAAACTTTGACGCTCAATATCTCAGAACTACCCTAAACGGAGATAGAACTGTATAATTCTAAGGTCACGACTTGCTGAAGACGGCTGTACTGTATTTGCTGAAGCTGGCTGTATTGGGTTTGTGCTAGTACTGGATGAGGCTGCCTGTACTTCACCTGGGCCGGTCACTGTGTTAGTACTTGCTGAAGACGGCTGTATTGGGTTTGTGCTAGTACTGGCTGAGACTGCCTGTACTTCACCTGGGTCTGTGTTAGTACTTGCTGAAGACGGCTGTGCTGTATTTGCTGAAGCTGACTGTACTGGGTCTGTGCTAGTACTGGCTGAGGCTAGATGTGTATCAACTGAGTCTGTGCTTGTACTGGCTGATGATCCAGCATCTCCTCTACTGACAAACTTAAGCATAGCACCTGCAAATTATAGATAACTCATTTTATAAGCTTCATCAGACCCATTCAAACTGGCTCCCAATTTCCTTTTATACATTTTCAAATATAAAATACTATTTATACTATGGCTTGGCTCTTGTAATATTTAACTAGTGAACTAGTGATGCAGATATCAATAATCCCTGTGAGTGATGACATCATTGAAATCAAGAATTAACTTTTGTACAAGTGAACATGTAATTCCTGATATCAAAAATAGACATTGGTAGATAAAAATGTAACTAAGGGGCCTTACTAGTAAAAAATAATCAAGAATTCACATTGCAAATAGTAAAAAAAAAAAATGAATTCTTGATATCAAAAAGACATAAACTGTGAATGAATAAAAGCTAAAATGGCTTGCCATGGCATGTTAAAGTTTTTTTTTATTATGCATGTTGAAGCAATTCTTGATTTATGGTTATTATCTACTGAGGGATGTGCATCCATATTGACCAGTATGTCCAGCTAATCAACATTTTAAATTCAATATAGCCTATATATCAATAGTCAATCAATGTCAAATTGTCAATATTGCTTTCCATCTTGCATAATTAGTGCTGCTGCAGTTGTTTAGAATGTTTAACTACACATTGACTGAGACTAGATAATCAGTGTCTTGTTTTAAAAGTATGTATGTATAATGTGTACTTTGATGAGGAGTGCCATCATTTCCCGCCCATATATTGTACAGTATGTCCACATATATTTCTGCTTGAAAAATGCGCGTTTAATTTCGTGCACGCGCATATGAACGCATGATAGCCTAACACACGCGACACGGTTATCTTTTCCGAGCTGCAGTAAACAAACACCGTTGCACAACTTGTACTTTGTTGTTTATCAAAAACAAACGTAATAAATAATTGTATTTTACTCTCACTTTTGTCAGTCAGGCACAAAGAGAAGTGATGCAAGAGATGCACTGCCTGTCTGCCCAGCGAGGTTAGCAAGACCGAAAAAACACAATAGAAATGCACATAAACTTAACTTTACTTTGCTGACTGACATCAAACTTGGAGAGGAGAGAACACAAGTTTACCTGAATGTTGTTCCCGCAATTCACTCTCATGTTTTTTCTTCTTCCTCTTTTCGTGACCAGAGGGATAGTTTCGCTTCATTTTGTCAACATTAATTGACGCGCTATGACACGAGGAGGGGGAGGCGGGGCCTTGAGTAATTTGCGGGGCCCTACGCAGCTTGCGTAGTGAGCGTATAGGGCGGATCGGCTCTGATCAGCACGCATTGTTCAACTGATAGTTAACAGTGCCATGGGAGGATGCGGTAGATGAGACATATGAGAGGAAGAAACTGCGGTATGCTCATCTGGCCACTGAAGCAGAACAGCGAGGATGGAGAGTCCAGGTTTATCCAGTGAAAGTGGGTTGTCGAGGTTTTGTGGCACACTCTACAACCCGGTTCTTGAAAACTTGAAGAGTCTGTTGGTTTATTTGTATAGGTTGTATAGTATTTACAGTCATTACGTTCCTGTGTATATTGCGTGAATGACGGGTGGTTGGGCAGATATTGTGTTTTGCGGTAGGTGGTATGCCATACGGAACCGTTGCCACTGAAACTGCATATTAACGCACCAGTGGGGCTCGACAGCCTTAGTTAAACGGGTTGGTGCGTATGGTTGGGTTGCGGAGAGATTGTGAGATTGTGGTTAGGTCTCAGCAGCAGGAGGGATGTAGAGGTCAGTAAGCTGGGCTGAGTTGAGTGGGGGACGGAGGGGGGTGACTCTGGGACGCCAGAGTCACTGTCGAGCCCTCTTGAGGTGTCGTGGGCTAGTCGACGAAACACTGAGGACGGAAGGTGCCCACTTGAAGACCCTAGAGAAGTCCCCTACTCAGCTCAATCCAGACGGTTGTCATGGGGGGACCCCACTGTGGTTGCAACCGTTGTGTGTGCTGACGCGTGTTAACACTAGACAGAAGGAGATTTACATCACCAAATGGAAAGAAGCGTAAATGGATGGAGAAGCATAGGTTACTGTAAAGCTATGTCTTGGTTGGTGCTTATCTTGGCGAAAGCCGAGTACAAATCAGCATGAAGTTTTAACATCTACTCTTGTGTAATGGAAATCATAATCTCCACTGTTACCGGTGCAGAGGGGGATAAATAAGCACGCTAACGCCTTAATGCATCTAATTTAAAGTAATACACATTGATCAGTTTACATGCAATTCATGCAGTTTTAATCTTAATACTACTAATGTTACAAAGGTTTTATAAAACTTGAATTAGAAATGTGTTTTCTGATGTAAATGTACTTTTGATACTGGAGATATTCATATAGTTTGATACCTGAGAAGAAACATTAGAGCTGTTGTACAACAAGAGAGATATTGATATTGCATTATAGGTGTACTGAAATATTATCTAATTTTATTTTATAGCAGCCTGTAGCAGTCCATTTATTCACTGAATGGTAATTGAGAGAAAATATTTGGCCTTATTTATAGGTCAGGTTTTGGTAAAGAGTTGGAAACATCGTGCAGAGATCACCAACTAAGACATAGCTTTACAGTAACCTTTGCTTCTCCATCCATTTACGCTTCTCTCCATATGGTGATGTAAATCTCCTTCTGTCTAGTGTTAACACGCGTCAGCACACACAACGGCTGCAACCACAGTGCGGTCCCCCCATGACAACCGTCTGGATTGAGCTGAGTCCATGGAGTGATAAAGATCCAGACGTTCTCCCAGAGATTCAAGGATTCTCAGTCCGGGTGGCTGTGTGTTGAGCCAGACGTGTTTGTGACTCTGACTTTAGACAGATTACCAGGATCATCTTCATCTTCATGGTGGTAGGACAAACACTAACACAACTGAAAAAAGGGCCCCAATGGTGAAAACTGAACTCTTGTCAATAAAGAAAAGTGGAACCGAGAACGAACTGAGCTCAAAGGAACTGAGGGGAAAAAAAGGGTTTTATTTACGTGCGCACTTTATTTTTCTGTTTGTTATTTTTCATAAATGTGTTTTTTTACATGTATGTACCAGCCCTGTGTATTCAATACAGTCTATGCAAACTGTCATTCTGTTGTGGTATTCCCTTTATTGGCTTTCAATTCTCAGGCTCTTAACAACTTAGCATCTTCTGATTCTGGTCCAAATTCACATTATTAATAATATCTAAGACTACTTTAGACTACTATACCCATGCACATTATTACTATCTCGTAATAGGGTTACACAACACTAAAACATAACCTGAAACTGTTATATAATGTTTATCTAACTTAATCAAAACATTTGTATTCTGCCTTTCAGCTGCTAAAAATTCTTTGTTCTTTTGTCACTTCTAGAAAACACCATTACATCACAACAGTGTTTCCCAAACTTCTTTCAGTCGAGGCACCCTGTGAAAATTGAAAAACAATTGTGGCACCCTACACTAGTGTTGTCACGATACTACTTTGATACTATACCTTGAAATGTATTGATTTTCAATACCACAGGGAATAACTGCCGTATATAGGCCTACTGCCATATAGATATTTTTTAATATTATCAATTTTTTTGTCCATCCATTTAAAGTCTAGGAAATCATTAATTTCTTCTGCAGAGATCACTTTACATGATGACATATTTAATTAAGGCTTTTATTCATAATTCAGTAAAACATTGCTCAATTACCATTGCAAATCTCACCTAAATGTTTGCTCACTCAGTGTAGGCCTATTTGTGTTTTATATTGGGATAATTTTGTTATAATTGCACAAGATAGCTTGTTATTAATATATTTTATAATGTAATAATTTCACAGTTAATCTCCAAATTAATGTATAAACAACATAAAGACAGTATATTTTAAATAATTGTTTAATGGCATCTTTTTTATGAATGAAGCCCAGTATCACTGATACCAATACTGCTACTGATGTCAGGAAATACACAGAAATTGAATAAAGTTATCAAACCCTTTACAGTCTTCACTGCATAAATAATAAATAAAATATAGATGAATCCTTATTAAAGCTACAAGCGTTCTTTAGTCAAGAGCAGTGAGTAATTTTCTCTTTTACCTGTTCTTTGATTCTGTTGTCACTGCTGCACTTGTTTATCTCACACGCGTCCCATCTTCTCACAACTCTAATTTAAGATTTTAACTAATTTAAGACTGCTCTCATGACGATACTCAACAAAACGGAAATTTTGGCATAACTTTGTGTTATTATTCGTTCAAGCACGAAAGAGAAGTCGATTCTGGCACGCGATGCGCTTCGTCCTGTGTCAGCAGGACATTCACAGACAGCGCGTTCTCTTTTGTCTTTTCGCGGTTGCATGGTTTAAAAGCATTTGCATGAATAAGAACGTGATTATGTAATGTAAGGCTAGCCAAAGGATGACAGAAAAAACGGATGCTGCGTTAATTGTGTTTAAATATTTTTTAACGCGTAAAACTGAAAAACATTAATCGCACGCGTTACCGTTGACAGCAGCACGGACATAACCGATGTGTTTGTGAATATGCGGCAAGACGGACGTTGTGACAATGTTTCGTGTGTATTTGACCGTAAGCGCAACAAGCCATGAAAAAGAGGCAGCTTTATGTGTGGACGCTGGGAATGAAGCACGAGAATGAAATCATGCGGAACCCCCGCAATTCAACGAACGCAGAAAACTTATGATTTGCATTTTTTATTATAAATTTGTGTGCATTATTTGTTGTTATTAGACGCTTCCGACGATGCGAGATTGATGATACATTTATTATTTTTTTTTACACATTTGAGCAATTTAAAAATGTTTAATGGAGTTTTTACACGGCACCCCTGCTCTCGCCAGAAGGCACCCCAGGGTGGCGCGGCACCCCGTTTGGGAAACGCTGCATCATAATGTAACATAACATGTCTTTATTTTACATGACATTTAAATTCAACATCACTGAGTCCAAAGGCAGCAGGCATCATGCAGATCACTATTTTTGAAACAATACTGACCAAGTCCAACTAAAATCCAACAAAATATATAATGAACAAATAAAATATAACCAAAACATGAATTTAAATAATTGGCCATCTGAGGGCTCGAAGGTCACACATTTTCAACAGAGGTTCCTGTCTTGCCCTACACCGAGATTTCTCTGGATTCCCTGAATCTTTTCAGAATATTATGTATGGTAGATGGTGAAAGACCTAAATACTTTGCAATCTTACATTGAGATTTTTAATTGTTTGACAATTCTGTCATGAAATTTGGTAGTTTTCCTTTTATTCCTAATCACGATACCCTCACCTGTTACCAATTCACCTGCTTATTGTTGACCGTTTCAAAACAATTTCACTTGGATATTCTGTAATCTTTTCACATTTATTTTGCCTCCGTTCCAACTTTTTTGCAGTGTGTTACAGCCATCAAAATCAAAATGTGTTTAAATGTACAAAATACAATTAATTTGGCCAATGAAAACATTGATTTTTTTTCTTGTTGGCTACTTTCAAGAGTTCAAGAGAAGACATGATAGATTTTTTTTTGCATTTTACAATATGTCCCAACTTTACTGGAATTGGGGTTGTATAATAAACACTGTAATATTTCATAAAGAAATTGAATGGTCAATGTTGCTTTCATTGTGGACTAGGGTGACCACCCATCCCGCTTTGTGTTGTACCGGACAGCATTTTCAACCCTTGTCCCGCACGTCGCATATTGAGAAAATGTCATTTTCATCAGTCTGTTGGTTTTTAATGACCATATTAAGAAAACTGCAACAATTAGAATCATTGTTCAATTCACAAATTATTAAAAAGTGTAATTAGAAGGAATGGTAATGTGACACAGTGGTAAACATGCCTCTGTTCCAACCTTTTGGAGAGTGTTGCAGCCATCAAAATCCAAATTTGAATAGTTGGTCAGTGAAAACATTGAAAATCTTTTCTTTGTACTTTTGACATTAAATTAAATTTTTATTTGATCTAATCAAAGGCTGGAGGAAACTCGCTGCTCTCTAAATTGTGACAAAATAAACATTTTAAGCACCATAATTCTCTAACTATGTTCTGCTTTTCTGTTTTACCTCTTTTTAAT
This sequence comes from Siphateles boraxobius, assembly GCF_051911475.1. NCBI lineage: Eukaryota > Metazoa > Chordata > Actinopteri > Cypriniformes > Leuciscidae > Siphateles > Siphateles boraxobius. The sequence continues at coordinate 2,984,165 of NW_027509175.1, forward strand.
TTATTCTGTTCATTAAAAATCCTGCGAACATGATTATTTTATTTTGTGATGCACACACACACACACACACACACACACACACACACACACACACACACACACACACACACACACACACACACACACACACACACACACACACACACACACACACACACACACACACAATTGTATTTCACAAGTTTTCTCATTTCCTCTGCTCATCACCAGGCCCACATGGAATTTGCACCTAGAAAATTCCAGAGAAAGCTCCACAGATTTCAGCACAATCGGAATTACCTTCATTCATAAAACTACTGTATGTTTATTTAATAAATATTTTGGCTAATCTGAATATTCTTTCAGCTACCTTTTTAGCTCCATTTAACACATATTACCACAAATTTCCCTGTAATACCTGCACAGAAAATGTAATCAAAGTCCACATATTTCAACTGGGCCTGCTCCTTACTCACAACAGGTATTTATCATGAGGATCACAGGGCTCCACTAAAAGCCAGATGAGAGCAAGAAGACTGAAGCATCCCTGACTGCAAGAAACCAGTCATCTCTATTAATTACAGTTTGCTGGGAAAATGGACGCCACCTCAGAGTGAACATAATCACTCTACAACAAATGCATCACCTGAGAATGAGAGAGATGAAATTGCTTTCCATCGCTCTCAAGCTGGGTGGGAGCTTTGGCTCAATAAACCACTAGGATACACTCAGTCAACCTGCCTGTTACCCTCAACACAAACAGATGTGTGTTTATTTCTGTGCACCTTGTCTAGTAGGCTATGGGCAGTCAGTTTGTATCGGTGCATTCTTGTTTGTATAGGTAATTCATGGTCTTCATAATTTGAAATTAAGCAAGCTCTTCTGAAAACGTTAGTTTTGTAACTAAACATTAGTTTAACTAAAAGTTGCTAATGTAGGCCTACAATAACATTTCAAAAATATAACTTTACGATTATCACACTTCCAAGAGCGCTGTTGTTCCGAATATCACAAACGTGAAGTAGCTCAGACATTAACAACAATATATTTCGAGTGTTAACAACACACATAAGGTATACAATCAACAACACATAGCCTACTGAGTGACTAAGGCTACATTTTATTGCTCCATCAAAGACAATATTTCCAGTTACTAGCAACACTCACAGAAGTGGAATTTCCCCATTCCTGAATTCGTCCTTGTCGTTTGAAAGAGTCTTAAGATTTAATAATCCACTCATAGGACAGTTGCTTGGCGCCAACTACTGGCGTAACGATGTAACCTGCAGTTGATGGCCCTCGAAAATAAATCAATAAATCAGTGAATGAATCACTGAATCATTCGAATAAACCGAAAGATTATTATTATTTTTTTTTTTTTTACAGAAATCTAAATGAGAAAGTAACACGACTTTTATAGGAAGAGTAAGCTACATTAGATCACAGGCTTGTTTGCCTGTAAAGAGACGTCCACAATGCAATGCATCAAAAAGCATTATAAAAACGTACTTCCTTGTGATGTATATTCGAGTGAAACGGCTTCTCGAACAAAAGAAAAAATGTTGGGCGCGATTTGATTTTGTCCACCAGGATTGATTTGTTGTTAAATACTAAATGTCTTCAACTTGAAGCTAATCGGTGTATGACATCAAACTACCGCGAGACTCTGCGAGAGCTATTAGAGAGCAGACGGCTCCATACACTTTCGAATCGTTCTAGCGGTACTTTGATGTCAAACACCTATCGGTCTGCACAGTGCAGCTTCAAGTCGAACACACCTTCGGCTGTGATCTCATGTGAGTGACAGGGTGCCTGCGCCAGTAAACACATCATCAGAGAAGATAAGTCATTGAGAGAGAGAGAGGGGGGGGGGTAGTTATTTTGATTAAAGATTACGAGGGCACGTGAATTAAAAAATGTATAATTATATGCACAGATAAATCATTTATAATATATACTACAATATTCCATAAAAAATCGTCATGGTCACTTTAAGTTAGTAGTGTCAATTCTTTTAGCTTTTAGTGTAGACACATTACTTTCAGTTTATCTAAGATTACTCTTCTCACCTGCCTTTTATTCTCCAACATGATGAGCAGACAGACACTGAGTTACTGTGAAGTGTTTTGCTGAGGTGGCAAAGTTTCTGTGGAATTTAATGTGCCTCCATCCACTGCAAAGAGAACGAGTTCAAGAGTTCAGCCTATTCCTTATACATTTTTATCACCCTGATTATACAAAGTGAATTAACTTTACAGTATTTCTGAGGTTTCAAAGTGGGAGGGGTGACATTTGAGGACATGGAGAAAAATATGGCATGCGAACTGGGAATCAAATGGTGATTGCCTTCATTTGTTCAAATAAATCTCACGCTGAAAAGAGCTATGAAAGGGTTTCAGGTGCTGTCAATTGCCAGGATCGTCTGTGAGGATGACATTCTTATGAGATGAAGACACATCTGAATGATGAAAGGCTTGAGTGACAGTAAATGACTGTAGAAACCTGATCCTGATTATGTCTAAAGCTTCCAGCATCAATTAGGAATATCTATTTGAAATGCATTAGATTTTGTACATCGGATATGCGTTTGAATAATGAGGAACAGAAGACTAATGACTTCCTTCATACCAGACTCACTCATAGATTAAATATATTTTGATCTGAAAATTAGATTAGTTTTCTCAAGAGAGTGGCAAACTCTTTTGTAAGAGACCGATCTAATGGAGTGCAGACTCACAGAGAAGATTTATTATGGGCTAAACACTGTACAACAGCACTGTTCTTGCACTAGAACCTTATAAAGGGGCCGTTTACACAGGACGCATTCTTTTTTATGATTATTTATTTATTTAAAGGTTGAACATGGTCCACAAGTGCGACCACATATAACTATGTACAAGACCAGGGTTTGCTTAAAAACAAACAAAAAAACAAAAAAACAAAAAACACATATACATGTATATGAATAAGTTAGGGGGTGGCTTAACAACACCAACACAGGTCCAGGATTACCACTGCTCCTCCTTGATAACGCTGAGAAGTAATCAGTACGGATGACCTATTGAGTTATTGTGTGAGATAGCTTTGTAACAAATTCAGTCCAGGCCTTAAGCGTTTTTGGTTTGGCTTTGTTAATTCTCGCTGTAGTAAGTTCTAATAGTGCAATGTATTTAATTTCTATGAGCCACAATTTACCTGCTGGAATTGTGGGCTCATGCCACATCTTGAAGATAATTTTTTTGGCTGCAGTTAGAGCAGTGTGAAGAATCCTACGCTGGCTAACAGACAAATCAAGATCAGCATCATCATTCAACAAACAGAGACTGGGGTGCTTAAGGATTACCTTGTCACATAGTTCTGTTACAACTTGAAATACCTCATCCCAAAAGTTACCAATATGTTGGCATTCATAAAACATGTGCATATAAGTACCCACAGTATTTGAATTACAGAGTGAGCAGAAGGGGGTAGGCAAGCGCTTCATTTTGTGCAAGATATTTGGAGTAGCGTAAGCCCTATGAAGCAGAAAACTGATGGGCAAGATTTTTTGACATTGTTGGAATAGTGTCCCATATCCAGTCCCAATTTAGTTTGCAAGTAGCTAATTCCTTTTCCCATATCATGGTGATGGGGAGCTTCCCACAGCTGTGCTTGAGCAGTCTGTTGTAAATGAATGACACTGCTCCTCGTGTCTGTGAAAAGTTCACACAGTCCATCAGAGGGTGAGAGTCCAAGTTACAGTTCCATGGTACTCCATAAGCGCGCATTGCGCTTCTCAGCCTTAAATACAGAAAGTAGGAATGTCCAGGAAGATTATAACACTCTTTCAGATCTTGAAAAGACCTTAACCCCTGATTATTGAATATATCACCAAGAGTATGTACACCTTGATCCGACCATGGCTTAAAAACAAAAGGTCTGTTGTCGGATTGCAAATTATGATTATACCAGATCGGCGATTCAGATGAGAACTTAGATGAACTTCCCATGAATTTGCACACCTCCGGCCAAATTTTAAGAGAATTGTACACAATTGTATTCCCAAACTTTGGGTCTTTCTTTGATAAACCAGTGAATAAAATATCCTGGAGTCGATGTGGAAGCACCGCTGATGCTTCCACGTCCCGCCAGGCGATCCGCGAGTCAACCTGTAACCAAATCTTGAGCGAGCGCAGCTGACATGCCCAAAAGTACAATTGTAAGTTCGGAAGTGACAAGCCTCCATTGTCAGATCTTCTCTGCAATGTTGAAAGTTTAATTCTTGGTCGTTTCTTATTCCAAATGAATTTTGTAATCAAGGAATTCATCTCTTTAAAAAAGGTTATATGGGGAGATAAAGGAGTCATGGAGAACAGAAATAAAAGTCGAGGGAGGATATTCATTTTAATGATTGCAATTCTGCCTTGCAGTGAGACTAAAATAACGTCCCATCTCTGTAAATCTTGTCTGATAGTAGTAAACAAAGAATTATAATTTTCTTTAGAGATAGTCTGCAGAGATGGAAAGATCTGAATTCCCAGATATTTAAATGTCTTACTAATTGGGATCGAGGTGGACGCTAATGCAGTATTTGTTGACGCAGACAGGGGCATTAATACAGATTTTCCCCAATTAATTTTGTAACCACTTATGACGCTAAAGTCATTAAATATTTTAAGACACTGAGGTAGAGAAGAGGAAACATTAGACATGTAGAGAAGAATATCATCCGCGAAAAGAGAGATAGAATGCTTGGAGTCGCCAACAATAATCGGGGAAATAATATGGTCCTGCCGAATTGCCTGCGCTAAGGGCTCTAATGAAATTGCAAATAACAAGGGCGATGAAGGGCAACCCTGTCTAGTGCCTCTATTCAACGGGATTGCATCTGAACAGCACAACCCCGTTGTAACCCGTGCGGAAGAGTTAACATAGAGAGTCTGAATCATATGAATAAAACGAGGGCCAAATCCAAAACGGGTTAAGGCAGACCATAAATATGTCCACTCGACCCGGTCAAAAGCTTTCTCCGCGTCTAGCGAGAGGATAGCACGTTGTTCATTAACCGGGTCGAGCGAGTCGATGATGTTCAAAAGGCGTCGCACGTTATCTGTGGCAAAACGATCCTTAAGAAATCCTGTCTGGTCGTGAGCTATTAGGAAGCTGGCAACTGATCCCAACCGATGGGCTAGAACCTTAGCATATAACTTGACATCCGTACCAATTAGTGAAATCGGCCTGTAGCTAGAACAGCATAAGGGTTCTTTCCCTTTTTTCAGAAGAAGAGAAATAAGAGCGGTGTTCTGATCTCTATGGAAACAACCTGTATCAATAGCAAAATTAATGGAGTCAAGGAGGAGTGGTCCAATCAAATCCCATATCGCCAGATACAGCTCCGGGGGTAAACCATCCAGACCAGGGGCCTTACCCTTATTCATAACTTCTAAAGCCTCCTTCAATTCTTTTAATTCTATTGGAGAATCAAGAAAAGCACATTGCTGCTCACTTAATTGGGGTAGATCTAAATTTAACAGAAAATCAATGACAGGTTGTTCATTCACTCCCACCTCAGATTTGTATGGATGCTCATAAAATTCCATTGAATATCCTATTTACATCTCCCGGAGCCGTGTGAAGAACATCTGCATTGTCCTTAATGGCAGTTATTGAGGCCAAGCCCTCATTGCGTTTCAACCTTAACGCCATTAATTTGCCTGGCCGTTCTCCATTGAAATAGTAATTTTGTTTGGTACGGTGAATCAAAAATTCTACCCTTTTTAGTAAGATCGCCTTGTTGTCAGTTTTAAGATTCCCCAGGATTCTGCTTTTCTGTTCCGTAAAAGTTTTTTTAAGATCCTTCTCTACACATTTAATCTGAGCCTCCAAACGGGTTAATTGTTTTACTCTGGATTTATTTACATAGGAGGCAAAAGAAATACAGTTTCCTCTCAAAAAACACTTGGTTGTTTCCCATAGGATCTGTGGATTAGTAGCTGAGCTCGAATTTTCTTTGAGAAACAGAGATAGTTTAGAACGTAACTGTTTTACAAAATCTTCATTTTGCAAAAGAGTTGTATTCATACGCCACCTTTTGGATCCTAGGGGAATTATCGGAGGAGATAGATTACAAATCACAGCGGAGTGATCTGAAATCAGTATGGGTAAAATATCAATATGGTTTACACCTTGAGTAAGAGATTTAGAAATCAGAATGTAATCTAGCCTCGAAAATGATTTGTGACGTGCAGAATAGAAAGTATAATCTCTACAGCTCTCATTCTTCACTCTCCAGATATCACATAAGTCGTTATCAGCAATGAGCTCGTTTAACGACTTCGAAGCCTGATCGCCATGAACAGAGACAAGGGATCTATCGATTAAGGGGTTACAAACTGCATTAGCATCTGTTCCTACGACCAGGTTGTAGTCAACAAAATTAAGTAGGGATTTGGTAAGAGATGGAAAAAAATCTACATCATAATTATTAGGGGAGTATACTGAGAAGAGAACCATTTTCAAATTATTCCATGAACCTGACACATATGTAAACCGCCCGTTTTCATCCCCTCCCGTTTTCTCTATTAGAAACGGGAATTTTCTGTTCTGAAGGATAATAACTCCTCTTGATGCACTATTATACGATGAAAAAGCTATCACTTTAAAATGTCTATTCTGAAAGCGGGTAACATCAGGAGCCTTGAGATGGGATTCTTGTATTAGGACCATGTCAGCTCGTTTGCGATGAAGATAATCTAGGCATTTGGATCTTTTTACGGGAGAATTTAGACAATTGAAATTCCATGATATCACATTAAAGTCCCTCATTCTGTCACAATATAATTATACATGAGACAAAGGTAGCTATAGTAACCGAACGCATCGATAAGAATTTCACCCCCAAAAAACACCAATAGTACAACAAAAACGGCAAACCCTGGTAGTTCTAACATTGTAATGGTTAAATACAATAAAAAAACAAAAAACAAATTACTATCGGCAGCTTGCAGAGAGGAAGAACACCCTCTCTTATCTGCCTGGAAAGCAAATTTAGTCGAGGCCATGCACTCGGACTATGAGTGGCAACAGTTAACGTTACTCAAGCATCAGCATCTCTCACCTGAGTGTCCATCACAGCGAAAATTAAACCTATATCCCTACTCAAAGTGCCATAATAGAAAACAAGGAAGGCCGAATTTACTCATCAGGCATCCCTGTAGGCGCGGTGGTGTCCATTTCCGTAGTGGCGCTCAGAGACGCGATAAAACGCTCCAGGTCTCGATCGTCGACATGCTTAGTTTTATGGCGCTCAGTTGCTTATCAAGCATTTCGGCAATGGCGTCGTGAAGATGCTCGTCGTCTTTATACCTTTTCTTCGCCGGGGAGTGGATTAAATCTCGTTTAGATGCCATCTAGAGTGCCACTTAAACAAGGAATTTACATAAAATTCGGCCAAAAACTTAGTAGGGATGGATAAATCTGAAAAAAAAAGACAACTGAGGTAGAGCGTCGATATTAAGCAGCCGTCACCGTCCGCTGCGCATGCGCATCCCCCACAGGATGCATTCTTGTGTTCACCAACAGCTGAAACAAAACACAGGTGTCTTGAGGATTGGTTTTAAAAAGTTAAACCTCTTTTATACATGCAGGATGTACAAATAACAAGGTCATATGAGACACAGCTATCTTTTAACCGTATACATACTGGGAACTATATTCTCAGAACGCAAAGCACTGCTACTTGGGCAGAGTAATTTGCTCGCAGCACCTGAGAAGCCCCGTGGTGAGGAGCAGAGAGTTTGCTCAGAGTGTTGCACTGATCACTATTATGCTAGCTGGAGCCATTTACTTCCAGTCTTTGTGCTAAGCTATGCTAGCGGTGGGTGCGTCAGACAGAGTTACAGCACGCACGGAGATGAAAAGGGTATGTATGGACTTATCTAACTCTGGGGGATACGGTGAATGAGCTAAAGTCCCAAAAAGTTGGAGTGTTCCTTTAAGGATCTACCTAGCAAATAGTGAACATTCTCAGAGCTTTGGCCAACGTTCTGTCAATCTCTTAAAGTTATGAATGGTTGTTGAAATAATGTTCTCAAAACGTTAGCACAAAAACGTTATTTATACATTGTTCATGGAACTTTATTTCTGAAATATTTTAGTTGGACATTCGTCTAACGTTTTTTAAATGAAAACATTAAAAGTAACACTCCCATAATGGTTGCAAAACGATAAATTGTTGGAATGTTTTGAACATTCTGAGAACATTTAGAAATAATGTTTTCATTACTTGATCAGAACGTTAGCAAAAAGTAACTTCAACATATTTTTGTTAGCTGGGTAATCAGAGCTCAAGATTTGATAAAAAAAAAACCCAGAACCCCCTGTATTTTTACCCGTACATTTAACCATTGGCCATTCTAAACGTTCCATATTTTAATGTGGAATTTAATGTGCCTTCATCAAAGAGAGCAAAAGAGTTCAATCTTGTTTCACATTTCAGATTGCTCATTTCACGAGTTCACACTTACATATAAAATATGCAAATTTTTTAAAAATCAGAATCAATTTGAGGACCACTTGTGTAACCAGGTGATGGTTAGGAGTCTTAATGTTTTTAATTTGTATAAGAGATATATCTGATGAGTATGTATTGAAGGGTCCTTTAAGAGGCATCGGGTGACGTCATCGCAAATGGAACGAACAAATGAGCGTGAACTCACGAGGAGGAAGTCACAGAGTTATGCTGCATGTGTGTGACTGCTGTTCGATTGTAATTTGTCATCATCCAGGTACAGATCTATGTATAACGATGTTATGATAGTGTATATTTGCTGTTTACTGGAAGATTTCCTCGAATGTCGATTTGTATCCATAGGCAGTTGCAGGATTGCATGAATGTGTGAGTGTGGCTGAGCTAACACACCGCTTGCAACGTTACAGATGAGGCCTGTTCGCGTGGAAGAAGTGATTTATTAGTGTGTAACGTAAGAAACACAGGAACAAGTGAGTAATATCCACAATATGTAATTTCAGGTGTATTTTGTGAATGTTATTTCAGTCTAACTGTTCATGCAGTTCTTATATGTTATGTTTCCTTTACAGAAGTAGGCTACTACTACTGTATTATTGTTATTGGCATTTCATTATGTGTATTATTCTTTATTATTGCACACAATAAGAGGTGACAAATTTTACTTTTTATATTTCCTTTATTTTGGGGTGAACAATTTTCTGTGTAATCCTACTGTCACTGTATTTTGTTTTGTTTTGGGTCTTTTGCCCCATGTACTTACAATAAAGAAACAGAAACTCCTAACTAATTATAAGGAATAAAATACAAACCCCGTTTATATTTGTTGGTCCTGTGTCATTTTCCTGTGGCCACACTTGGAATGCTTCATAACAATCTGGGCTAGTCCGTGAAGTTCAAGGTTGCAAGTTTAAACACTGCAAGTGGTGATTCCTGAATTATACCCATTGTGACCTTGAAAAAAACTAAACCTCAGGCAGCAGAAGGAACATCCTGTAACTTAGCATGACAGCACCACATGAAATCTGCGTCTATACCACCTTCCCATGGTCACAGATAAATAAATAAATAGTCTTATAAAGATCTGCCTTTACATAAAATACAGTTACAGTTTTAAATAGCTACATAGTTATTTGATGTAAAAGTGCTACAGAGTTGTGTATAATAAGTGCAGTCTGAAGTTTGTAATGACCTGTTCTATAATTGAGATGGTATACAGTTGTCCTCTCCCTGGTTGTCTCCTATTATTTGGTGTTCCAACTGGTTTCAGAGGCAGGCTCAGGGAGGAGGGTTCTGATACCCTCGTCCACCAATCACCATCACCAACAGCCACCGCCATCTGCTCCACCTGTCTCCTGCAGAGATTCATACACACGCTCACTAACTTAATGAGAGTAAACATCATCGCCTGCTAACTCATTATCACAGAGAGACTGCGACATCATGTAGAAACCGATAACAAACTCCCTTTATGGCAGGGGTTTAGCTGGTTTATCGAGGTGCCATACAATTTTGTTCAGGCTTACATTCATCAATGCACAACAACTTCTTTGAAATATATATATTGGTTGGAAATATATATTTTGTGTATTATTATTATTATAAACAAATGCACAAGTAAAGTTCCTTTCTAATTGAATGAAAAACTTAAAAAAACTTGTCACAGTTCCCTAAGAGGGAACGAGACGCTGTCATGATGTTGTGACGCTATGGGAATTCCCCTGCGTGAGCCGGTGTCTGAAACGTGTGGGAAACGTACCATCAGCACGTCACCAAAGGCCATAAATAGATACCAGAAACATGCGTCACCAGGTTGTAATTGTCTAAAGGAATATGTTTTCGGCCATTGCATGAAATAAACATTTACAGAAACATACATAACCTGAGACATTCCCTTACAAGTGGAACTCCATGCTGCGTCATGATGTTGTGACGCTATGGGAACATTAATACCCACGTCGACATACTGAAGGCATGCCTGACCAATTAGGTTGTGAAGTATGGACAAGCACAAACCCCATGGTCTAAGAATAGTTACGCATTGGAGAAAAAACCTGGGGTGAACCATCAAATGCAAATAATAATAAGAGGATGTGTTTGGTAAATAGGCTCAAACATGAACCCTCTCCAAGAAAAGAACTGTAATATGCATATATTGCAGAAAGGTGCATGCTGTCTACTGTCTGGAGCAATTATAATTTTGATAGTGCAAACGGTTGAAGAGTTATGATAAAATGAATACAGCTTAGTTGGATGTTTCGGCGGCCACACCCGGTTTAAAAGGGTTAAGGGAAAGGTAACATATTCTATGGCCCCTTTCACCAACAGAGAATGCTGCTCCTGTACTAGGAATAGAGCTTGATCCCGCTTCACAAGAGTGGAATGCACTCCATTGAATAAAGGAGGTCAAAAGCCGAACTGAATTCTGTAACCCTTTTTGATCGTATGCAGAACATTGAGATAAATTTGGAAGAAGTTTCCACGCTGCCAAATGTTCTGGAAGAGGAGTTTGTTTCTCGACTTTGACTTGCAACAGGGAGGAACATTTTTCGGGGCCCTGAAACAGCATAATGGTTGGAAACTACCAAACTTCGATCATCAGAGGTTCATTGAGGCAGGATTGCCTGACCCGCTCAAGGGAGGCGAGTGCCTGAATAAACTTTGATATTACTTTTTGATCTAACTGCGGGCAACCCACACCGGTAAATATTTTGTTGGGTGAATATTGGGCGGGAACTCCACTGGGGACCATCATCCCCCGAAATACCAGAGGTGGTGGGATGAGTGCAAAGGACCCCTGAGGGCTCAGAGGAGGAGAAAAAGCATTTAGATGTATTGGTGTTTTTGTCTCCTCTCTGGAGGGGGCATTCTCCCTGATGCCAGACAGGTGGAGCCACAGTTGCCACTCCATGGCAATGATAGCAGCCATAGCATGGCACACAGAGCGGTCTGAAGACTAAAATTTTACTGTTTAATGTTATTTTTTGGTATTATTTTCCCTTTTTCATTTTCATAATAATTTCATAATGTATTTTCTGAAGTCAGAGTATGTTGTAGATGTGTGCTGATGAGAGAGCTGTGAGAGTTATACTGTATATTTTGCTTAGAGGTATGTGTGCAATGCAACGTTCACTGAGCAGAGATGTTCCAAATGATGATGATATATCAAATATGTACAGTTAGTATGTTCTTTACAAGGAAAGGAATGTTTCAACTGATGCAAATGTACCACTAATGTATGCACAGAGGGAAATTGGATTGTACCATGTGTAAGCATGAGGTATACGTTCCATTTTTAAACATAAGCAACATGTTTTGCTACCTTACAAGGAAGTTGTAAGTTCCAGACTGGTGTACATAATCTCAATCCTTACTGTACTGACTCAGAGAAGCATAAAGGGATGAAGGGGTGAGAGGAAGGAGAAATAAAGGGATGAGGGGGTGATGGAGGAGAAACGTCTCGGTTACGTATGTAACCCTCGTTCCCTGAGTACAGGGAACGGAGACGTGTCGTCGGGGGAGTTCCCTGACGAATTGGGATCACGCTAGGGAGACCAGTTGCCTTCGAGTGAATTAAAACGAGCCAATGAAAATTGGCATGCAAGATTTGCATTCCGCGACCCGCCTACCAGCGCGGGTATAAAAGACGGAAGTATACATTGCGCAATGCTTTTCGCTGAGGAGCCGAACGGTGTCCAGTCCTCCGCGAAGGTACAGCAACATGGCGAAGGGACGACACGTCTCCGTTCCCTGTACTCAGGGAACGATGGTTACATACGTAACCGAGACGTTCCCTTTCGTCCTGGGAACTCCGACGTGTCGTCGGGGGAGTTCCCTGACGAATTGGGATCCCTAATAAAACGCCATGGTGCTGGCCCCTTCCAGCGCCCGGCAAAGCTTCCCTGCAGCAGTTTCTTGAAATAAGTTGCGGGAGCTAGCACGGGAAACACACTGCTGTTCCGCGAGACCCGCACAGTGGATATTGGATAACACTGGGAAAGCGTTCCCTCAAGAGAGGAGGGAACGCTGCGGAAGCCCCAGCCTGACGGAGGAAGGCCAGGAATACACATATGTACTAGCCCGAAGGAATAGTGAAACATATGGCAGTCCCTGAGATAGTCCCAATCCAAGGGAAGTGGGAGCGTACTCAACAGGGACGACGAACGAGTCCGTCAAGGGGAAGACACGGCTGAACTGCACGTGGCCTCATGGGTCACAATAGAAACCACTGGAGCACCCAGTCTACTAGCAGCTCCTTACTAGAGGTAGCAGACCTGGTGCCGGGCGGTCCGCCATGCCCAGCACCGGAGGGGTGAAGGAGGAACTCACGAGGCTCACCAACGTAGGGCGCCATACGGAGCAAAGAACGCACGTATCCGCTGTTTGAGGCGGAGTGGCGCAGCAAGCCGACACAACCTATTCCCTCGACCCACTGGCCGTAGCCAGAACACGGGAGGAAACAGGTTCCACACGAAGGCTATAGAACCTAGCGAACGTGTTAGGTGTCGCCCAGCCCGCAGCTCTACAGATGTCTGTCAGCGAGGCGCCTTGAGCCAAAGCCCAGGAAGCAGCAACACCTCTAGTGGAGTGAGCGCGCAACCTGGGAGGACAAGGCTCACCCAGAGACTCATATGCTCGGGTGATAGCATCCACTAACCAGTGGGCTAACCTCTGCTTGGAGACGGCCTTCCCCTTCTGCTGGCCTCCGTAACAGACAAAGAGCTGATCTGAGGTTCTGAAGCTTTGCGTTCTGTCAATATAAACCCGCAGGGCACGGACGGGACAGAGAAAAGCCAGGGCTGGGTCTGCCTCCTCCTCGGGCAGAGCTTGCAGGTTCACTACCTGGTCCACGAAGGGAGGGGTAGGAACCTTGGGCACATATCCGAGCCGGGGTCTCAACACAACGTGAGAAAGGCCCGGCCCAAACTCTAGGCACGATTTGTCGACCGAAAAAGCCTGCAGATCCCCGACCCTCTTGAAAGAGGCCAATGCCAACAGGAGCGCTGTCTTAATGGACAGGATATTATCTCTACCATCAGCAAAGGCTCAAAGGGAGGACTTTGAAGAGCTCTAAGTACCAGAGCAAGGTCCCAAGAGGGTACAGAGTGCGAAACACGAGGTGGATTTAACCTCCTGGCACCCTTAAGGAATCTGATGACCAGGTCGTGTTTCCCTAGGGACTTACCTTCCACTGCATCGTGATGCGCAGCTATTGCTGCGACATACACTTTGAGGGTGGAGGGGGACAGCCTCCGCTCCAACCCATCCTGCAGGAAGGAAAGCACGACAACGATCGGGCAAGTCCGGGGGTCCTCCTGACGGGAGGAACACCAATCGACGAACAGGTTCCACTTCAACGCATAGAGGCGCCACGTAGAGGGGGCTCTAGCGGAAGTGATGGTGTCTACCACTGCCTGTGGTAGACCACCTAGAACCTCCGCGTCCCGTCCAGGGACCAGACATGGAGTTTCCAGAGGTCTGGACGCGGGTGCCATAGAGTGCCCCGTCTCTGAGGAAGAAGGTCCTTCCTCAAAGGAATCGGCCAGGGAGGAGCTGTCGCGAGGAGCATGAGTTGGGTGAACCAAGTCCTGGTGGGCCAATATGGCGCCACAAGAAGGACCTGCTCCTCGTCCTCCCAGACCTTGCACAGAGTCTGTGCAAGAAGGCTCACTGGGGGAAACGCATACTTGCGCAGGTCGCGGGGCCAGCTGTGAGCCAGGGCGTCCGTGCCGAGGGTCCCCTCGGACAGGGAGTAAAACCACTGGCAATGGGTCGTGTCCGGAGAGGCAAACAGGTCTACCTGTGCTACTCCGAAGACACTCCAAATCAGCTGGACCGACTGGGGATGGAGTCGCCACTCTCCTGGCAGGGGAGGCAGCCGTGAAAGCTCGTCTGCCACACGGTTGAGGTCCCCTGGAATGTGAATGGCACGAAGCGACCTCAGATGCTTCTGACTCCATAGGAGGAGGTGGGAGGCGAGTCGCGACAAACGACGGGAGCGTAGACCACCGTGATGGTTGATGTACGCAACGGTCGCAGTGCTGTCCGTACGGACCAGTACATGCTTGTGTCTGAGAACCCCTCTGAGGCGACGCAAGGCTAAGCGTACTGCTTGCAACTCTAGGCAGTTGATATGCCAATGCAGTTGAGGCCCCGTCCACAGACCTGAAACTGCATGCCCGTTGTACGTGGCCCCCCACCCGGTGGCAGAGGCATCTGTGAAAACCACAGCATGCCTGGAAACCTGGACTAAGGGCACTCCGGCCCGTAGAAACACAGGATCCGACCACGGGGAAAAGGTTTGGCGGCAGTGCGGGGTCACTTTGACCCGGAACGTGCCGCTGTGCCACGCCCACCTCGGGACTTGATCATGAAGCCAGCGCTGAAGCGGTCTCATATGTAACAGGCCGAGCGGCGTTACTGCGGCTGCCATATGCCCCAGGAGCCTCTGAAATTGCTTCAGTGGAACCGCTGTTCTGCCTCGAAAAGACCTGAGGCAGGTGAGCACTGACTGGACGCGTTCCTCTGTAAGGTGTGCAGTCCGGGCGACCGAGTCCAGCTCCATACCGAGATAAGAGATCCTCTGCACAGGGCAAAGTTTGCTCTTGTCCCAGTTGACCTGAAGCCCCAACCGGCTGAGGTGCCGAAGCACCATGTCCCTGTGATCGCAAATACATCTCGCGAGTGAGCTAAAATGAGCCAGTCGTCGAGGTAGTTGAGGATGCGAACGCCTTGTTCACTCATTGGAACAATGGCCGCCTCCGCGACTTTCGTGAAGACGCGGGGTGACAGGGCCAGCCCGAAGGGTAGGACCTTGTACTGATACGCTCGACCGTCGAAAGAAAACCGAAGAAAAGGTCTGTGTCGAGGGAGAATCGAGACGTGAAAGTACGCATTCTTCAGGTCGATCGCTGCAAACCAATCCTGGGGACGGATGCATTCGAAAATGCGCTTCTGCGTAAGCATTTTGAACGGGAGTTTGTGCAGGGCCCGATTCAAAATACGCAGGTCCAGGATTGGCCGTAACCCACCGCCTTTCTTGGGTACAATGAAGTAAGGGCTGTAAAACCCAGACCTCATCTCGGCAGGAGGGACCGGCTCGATCGCGTCCTTCGCCAGCAGGACATCGATCTCTTTCCTCAAGACAGGGGCATCCAGTGACCGCACACGGGTGAAGTGGACGCCCCTGAACCTGGGATGCCGGCGTGCAAACTAAATTGCATAGCCGAACCGGACGGTGCGGATGAGCCATCGGGACGGACCCGGAAGCGCTCTAGCCAGGCTTCCAGATAGCATCGCAACGAACCCACCTGAACCACCGGCGTACCCGCGGAGGGGCAGCGAGGTGGAAGACAGGGACCCGGCTCTGGTGGCGTTGTAGCGACCGAGAGCGGGGTTCTGGGTGCGCCTGACACCAACCTGCTTCCACCGAGGGGCAGACGGCAGAGAAGGCTCGTGGGCGTTCTGCTGCGGACTGCCCGGTGGCAAGGGGAGGGGGAGAGACGAGGAACGAGGCCCTGACTCCTCGTATGCTGGTCTCTGCGCCTCCGGGCCCAGCTGCAGACCGGAGCGACGCAGCCGAGGCTGCGTCACTGCTATCTGCAAGCTGGGGAGAGGGGAACGGGAGAGATGAAGCTCGGGGGCGGCACGCACTGCCATTCTGACCCTCTCGGACGGAGGAAACTGGTCTTATTATACTGCCAGTCTCGACCGTGAGGGGAACGAGGCCCGGGGGCATCGAGTCCTGGTTTCCCCTCACCCAGCGAGAGACGAGAGTGACAAGGCCGTAGCCCTCACTGCCATCTGAGCGCTGGGGCCCGTGAACGACTCAGAGGAAGTGGACTGCTCAAACTTTGCACTCCTGAGAGAACATGAACCACCCACGAACGCAGTCTCAACACACTGATTAGGCATGTGAAACCGTGATCGTGGCCGTCAACCAGGCATGCAAGATAGTGAACGTGGCCATCGCTTCGATGACACACGGCACGCTGGGCGCTCAAGCCTTCAGGCAGGGCGAACAACGTGCCGACGTGGTCATGCTCTCATAAGAAAGCATAAACCACCCACGAACACAGTCTCAGCATGTTTGCGATGCGCTAGAGGAGTGAGTGGTTCGTGCTCACTGAAACCCTCAGATCACCAATGTTATTCACCAAAGTAGCCCTCCTCTGGTGCACCAGAAGAGAAACTAGATCGGGAAATAAGCAAAGGGACTCACCTCATAGAGGCACGCGAGTCTTGATCTTGACCGCGCATCTTGAGCGCCGAATGACGCGCGCTGGGTTGCCGTGACAACCCGCGCTGTCAGCCGGCGCTCGACGGCACACGGCACGCTGAGCGGCTCAAGCCTTTACGAGAAAGGGGAGACGAACAACGTGCCGACGTGGTCATGCACTCCTGAGAGAACATGAACCACCCACGAACGTAGTCTCACACACTGATTAGGCATGTGAAACAATGAACGTGGCCGTCAAATAAGGACAGGAAACGATCGCATCCAGAAACACACGAGTGAAACGTCATCCTGAAAAGGACGCGATCTTCACTCGTGTTGCTCTTTCAGGAAGAAAGTACTCTCTCTATCGTGCTGAAGCACACAGGGACCCAACGCGGCAACACAGCGGGGAAACTGCAAGCCCGCTGTGCGCACTCAACCGTTTACCAGCTGTGAAAACAGCTTTTGAATCAACAGCATATAGACGCAGCCGGCAGACAGGAAACCGCGCGGTCGCTGAAACGCCACCTCACCAACACAGAGAGATCCCCTCCCGAAACAGCAGACTCGTAGCCGTAAGAAAAATACAATCTTAAAGCTCACTCACTCAGAGAGGACACAATCGGTCGGCTCCGAAGCTAAAAGCATTGCGCAATGTTTACTTCCGCCTTTTATACCCGCGCTGGTAGGCGGGTCGCGGAATGCAAATCTTGCATGCCAATTTTCATTGGCTCGTTTTAATTCACTTGAAGGCAATTGGTCTCCCTAGCGTGATCCCAATTTGTCAGGGAACTCCCCCGACGACACGTCGGAGTTCCCAGGACGAAAGGGAACACCAGGAACACATAAACTTGGCACGAATACAACATCTTCTCAAGTTTCTCTCCTATGCTGACGAATAAAAAATTTTCTTGGCAAGATAACTGGTGTCTGGTTCCATGAATCAAATAATAATGAGGAAAAAGGCTTAATTCCTAGTCTACATGGTCAATAGCCTCACCTGAGTCCAAGTCATTGAGCAGGTCAGCCTGATACACTTGGATAATGGCTATAGTGTGTAATGACGAACCAGCCTGACACGTTGCTTCATATGCTTTGCCCACAAGGCCGATGTCACCCAGCAAGGCCTCAAAGGCAGTGTGGGTTCCTTTAAACATATAGCTGCCATGGGGGATAACTCGCAAGCATCTCTTTGGCCCACGGCATACCCATATTCCCCAAGCCCCACGATTTAGGTGTAATTTCACATTTATGGAGCATGGACTTGAGCCAAGTATTTTCTACTCAAGGCCTCTAAGTCTCAGCATGGAGGTCCAGAAAGAATGGCAGATGTCTTTGAGGATGATGACTTGCCCCAATATAAAGAAAGAAAGGGATAATCTAATTTGGTTTTCTTTACTACTTTCTTCTTCTCTGGCCATTGTAAAACTAGTTTGTCTACAGTGCAAGTCACCAATTCCAACAACTCAGCAGATGAACAATCTAATTTCAACGTGAAGAGAGCCAGACAGGAGCAGAGTTTCCTCAAAGTGAGCTTCTCACAAAGAGGGCAATCAGCTCCCTCAAGAGTCAATCGAGCATGCTCCGCTCCCAAACAGATGACACAAACATCATGTTTGTCATGTTTGTCATCCTTGGTGATGTAAAGAAAGCATCGCTGAACACACTTCTTGTAGTTCTCTTTCAAACACAGACAGTAGATAAACATCTTTTGTTTTTCTTTTAAATAAACTCCTAACACACAGAGACACAGAGTTCCCACACACATACAAACCAATGGCTTCCTGAAGACAAAGAAGCTGGTGACGCGTGTTTCTGGTGTCTATCTATGGTCTCGGCGACATATTGATGCTACGTCACCTGGCCACGCTGTTGCCAATCATAATTGACGTTTCCCACACGTGCTTCAAACACTGGCTCACGTAAGGGTGTTCCCATAGTGTCACAACGTCATGCCGCAGCGTGGAGTTTGGATTCCACTCTAAAGGAATCCAAAAAATCTATTTTAAATCAATGAAATAAGGCAAAAATAGTTTAAAAATGTTCTTCATTTGTTGAAATGAGCATAAGTATAAATAACTTTACATTCTCAATTTTCCTATTCAAAAAATTTGAATATTTCTATTTAGTCACAACAACTTTTAGTTATGTGAATTTTGTCAATGTTTAGTAATGTTTAGCAAAAGATACAAAAATGCATTCATGTTTTAATGAATGTTCAGATATGGATAGAACAATCCTGAAACAGATGTAGCATGTCATGCTACATGAATTTTACTCATAATCTCTTCCATGCTTCATACAAAACATACTGCAAGAGATTATGGATAGACCATAAACTCACTGACACATGGGAGGTGTGAATGAAAGGGTATTATGCTGCAGGGGGTCTCTGGTGATGATTTCAGGGGCTTAGAGGATAGATTTAGAGTCTAAAAACCGGATAGGTGGAAGATGAGAATCTGGTCTCTGAGGATGTTTAACTGCAGAATGATTCTTTAATGGCACCAGCAAGACAAGATGGAGGTTGGCTAGAAAAAAGGCAATTAAAAAGTAAACACACATTTGTAGTCGCACACACTCCCTGATCAGATCCGGGAAAATAAATAGTCTTAAACACATTCATCTTCAAAATAAAGTACAAAACACTGCAAACAATCAGAGGAAATAATTTCCTAGGATATGCAGTGGAAAGAAATGCACACTCAAACACATTTTATCCACCGCAATGACATATCACAATGCTACAAAATAAATTATGTAGAAGACTCTCAATACAAACGACATAGAAAATCAATTGGCACCAGGAGCTATGTTCTTTAGCTGCAGGCTGATGACAGAAGAGAGCAGGATGCAAACAAGCCAAAGAGCCCAGAGGCTGTCTGAAACAGAACACAATGGAAAGCCAAGTAAAATTCACTCCATCTTGTTCCACATGAAAGATGCCTCCTAAAGCGAGAGAGTGAGAAAGAAAGGCCCTCATTAACTGAAAAGGCCAGATACGCACTGGCCCAATCTTTCCTCAAGGAAAAGCTGTGGACTCTTAGTAGACTTTCCAGCACTCAGGGATTAATGAAGATTGCAATCTAACACTTAAAAGGTTTTGCACTTAAACCATGACCTCTTCACTCTGCATCAGCCTGAGCTTTCTACAAATGTGTGCGTTACCTGAATAGGTTAGTTGTGTCAGGGACAGAAGCGGTTGAAGCTGTAGTGTAATTTATGCGCCACTAAGGGAACCAAATGAAATTGGAAAAATAATGACCTTTTTCCCAAACACCACTGTCCCTTTCCGCTCGGTCTGCCATTGTTTAGATGAAAGCAGGTAATTCTGCCTCAAACTCATGCAAGATTGGAACAGAAATCAGCTTACCTGTATGAATGACTTAGATTGCTACTGTACCTAGCTGAGAAAAGAGAAAATGGAGATTTTAAGTTCAAACAATAGTGTTTAAAGCTGTTGTTCCGATGCCCACCATTTTATGTCCCAGCTTAATATGCAGAGCCAGCTAAATAAGTAATGAGTAGCAAAATTACAGTAAATAACTAACTAATCAATCAATCAATCAATCAATCAATCAATCAATCGTTGACACTAAAATGTTTAATATGATGCTCCTTGTCATCTGATCATAACGAAAGTTGGTCATTTAAATAAAAAAATAAATTCTTATAATGTTTTCATAAAAAAGCTTACTCTTACTAGGACAATTAGCAAACAAGTAATTAGTAAACAGTAACAATAAATAACTACATTAGCAAGGATATATAATATCCTAAATATAGTGTAGGTAATTGTTTAAGAATCTGAAAATATATATAATACTAGTTGATCACTAATATTTTTAAAATTACATATCTTGTCATATGAGTATAACAAAAGTTCATTTAAATAAAAAGGTCATTTAAATAATAATAATAATAATAATAATAATAATAATAATAATAATAATAATAATAATAATAATAATAATAATAATTCTTACAGTTTTCCCACAATAATTTTGTTTTCTGTTCTGCTGCAATCTATTAAATTGGCATTATCAAACATCATTGCATAACTATGCAGATTTCTCACTCAATTTGGCTGGAAATAAAAATTTATCACATGGACAAGGTCACTAGTGTCTTCAATTTTGATTATGTTTTTACAAGAAAAGTAAGCTGAGCTCTTAAATGGCTGTTATATCCCTAGTACTTTGGTGGGAAAATATACTTCTTGAAATTTTAGTAACTAAAATGAAACCAAATAACAGAATTAGCACAAATGTCGCCATTCCCAGCAACAGATTTAGACAAAAAAATGGAGAGATCAAGTTAATGTAGAATTGGAATGCAAGAAAAAGAGAGAGATGCAGAGGAAAGAATGGGAGATTAGAGGCAAATTGAAGAGAGATGCTATGTGTCTAGTGCAGACAAAAAAATCCTCCAGATGTTGTATGTGCTGTTGTATGACTTTGAATGAACGTGAACACATGTGATTTATGTAGTCTAGTTCTAATATATCTCAGTACTTCCACCCTGCCATCACTCACACATGATGCTGATTGGATATCATAATTAGACAAACTGAAATACAACCTATGTCAGGAGTTCATCAGTGTCAGTGTCTATATGGAATGTGATAATTCAACACTGAAGACAAACAGATGCAACAGCATTGCCTTCTGTTCCACCAATTCACACTAAATTAGCCATGCATTAACATAGGGACTCCATTAGCCATAGACAGGAAGTTGATGAACCTGTTAGTGTAACGGAGGCCAGCTAGTAGGAGCTGTGCACGTTAAGCTCACTCCCCTGGCCTGAAGAGCGCACTAGCGACTGACACTGTAGGCTGTTGTATTTAGCGTACTTGTTAGCATGCCCGCATTCCATCTTGGAGATGGTTGGTTCGAATACCGCTCGAAGCGGTGTGAGTAGAGCTGATGCGAGTCACAGCACCTGCTTCCCATGCCAGAAACGGCAGTTCGAATCCCGGTCGGAGTGGTGCAAGTAGAACCGTAGGGGTTACAATGGTGCCTTGACCAGGATGAGAGTGATGTTTAGGTGGGTGAGTGTAACAGAGGCCAGCTCGTAAGAGTTGTGCGAGTAAACCTCACTCCCCTGGCCTCAAGAGGTGCGCTAGAGGCTGCTTCCTTGTTAGCATGTGCTCCTCCAATGCTGAAGGCAGGTAACATGTGGAGAATACACATATGAACTGGGTGGATGACCGGGCAGTCCAACATATGGACACTGGGGTGGCTCCAGCCTAGAGAGGGGGAGGTAAGACCGGACAGTGACAGCAGAAGAACTCTGCCAAGGGAAAGACACGGGCTCGCCGTAGGGAGCCGTACTGTAGAAGAATACACATATGGGATCACCGTAGGGATCACAACATATGGACCCAGCCTAGCATAGGTTCCACACTGCTTACGAGTGGTAGGCCTAGCACCGGATGCTCCGCCACGTCCAGTGCCGAGTAGGTGCGGAGGAACTCAATAGGGTTTGGACAAGGGGAACTCAACTGGAGCAGAATGGCGCAAGTATCCAGTCCATAGGAGGGGAATGGCACAGCAAGCCGACACTTGAACCGGGCTCACGGTGTTAACTGGCTTCTATGTGAAGAGAGCACACGGGAAGCAACCGGCTCGACACGTAGGCTATAGAATCTAGCAAACGTATTAGGTGTCGCCCAGCCCGCAGCTCTTCAGACATCTGTCAGCGAGGCACCCTGTGCCAACGCCCAGGAGGCGGCTACACTCCTTGTGGAGTGAGCTCGCAGTCCGGGGGGACAGGGTTCACCTTGGGACTCATACAACAAGATGATGGCATCCACTATCCAGTGGGCCAACCTCTGCTTGGAGACAGTCTTTCCATTCTGCTGGCCTCTGTAATAGAACAGGTCCCGAGGCTTTGCGTTCTATCCACATATAGGCGCAGAGCGTGGACGGAAGAGAGAAAAGCCAGTGCTGGGTCTGCCTCCTCCAGGGGCAGCGCTTGCAGGTTCACCACCTGGTCCCGAAAGGTTGTCGTAGGAACCTTGGGCACATATCCAAGCCGGGGTCTCAGGACAACATGAGAGTTAGCCGGCCCGAATTCCAGGCACGATTCGCTGACCGAAAATGCGCGCAGGTCCCCTTACCCTCTTGATGGAGGCCAAAGCAAGCAGGAGAACTGTCTTTTGAGACAGAATTTTTAACTCTGCTGCCTGCAGCTAGCCTAGAAATCTAGACGCACCCTAGCGGCAGCAGAAATTATTTTGCAGCAAAGTGTGGTCTAGCAACTCTCCGTTGGCATTCGAGCTGGAAAAACCAAACTCTGATCAGGCCAATCACATCGTGTATAGAGTTGGTGGGCGGGCTTAACATAATGACGGCAGAGTTGTGACGGTTCCGCGTGATTTCCATAGGTGATTTCCCTGCTACTTGAAAACAAAAGAAGATGCTGCTGGCGAACAACGGTCTTTCGAATCGGCTTTGGCCGCGAATCTGGATGACTTTGAGTTAAGAGAACGTCAATTAAGTCATTATTAAAAAAGGAAGATGTGTTCGGAGTTTTGACGACCGGATACGGCAAAAGTTTAAATATAGGCCTATCAGCTCTGCTGGTGGAAAAACGCATGGGAGAGCGTGCAGGAGAGCTATTGCGTGCAGAGAGAATTTGAAAGACAACTGTTTATCCCACCCCTCAGATTGAGGTATGCCAATTGTGAGTTCCCTGACCTAACATCTTGATGTAGGTCTGGCTTGCCAGGCTAGCCTGCAGTGGCTCAAAGGGAGGTCTCTGCAGTGCGGTTAGCACCAGAGATAAGTCCCAAAAGGGTATAGAGGGGGGGTGAGACAGATTTAATCTCCTTGTTCCCCTCAGGAACCTGACGATCAGATCGTGCCTTCCCAGGGACTTTCAATCCACTGCATCGTGATGTGCGGCAATAGAGGCAACATACACTTTGAGGGTGGAGGGAGACAGCTCTCGCTCCAACCCATCTTGCAGGAAAGAAAGCACAGAACTGACCGAACATCTTCGGGGGTCTTCTCGGCGAGAAGAGCACCACTCAACGAACAGGTTCCACTTCAGGGTGTAAGCATGCCTTGTAGAGGGTGCTCTTGCAGTAGTGATGGTGTCTATGACTGACTGTTGTAGATCACCTAGAACCTCCGCGTCTTGTCCAGGGACCAGGCATGAAGTTTCCAACAGTCTGGATGCGGGTGCCATACGGTGCCCCGTCCTTGAGAGAGGAAGTCCTCCCTCAGATGAATGGGCCAGGGAGGGGCGGTCGAGAGGAGCATTAGTTCGGGGAACCAGGTCCGGTTGGGCCAATAAGGGGCAACTAGCAAGAACTGCTCCTCTTCCTCCCTGACTTTGCACAGTAGCTGTGCGATAAGGCTCACTGGGGGAAACACATACTTGCGGAGACAAGTAAATAAAACAACTGGCAATGGGACGAGTCCGGAGAGGCAAACAGATCTATCTGTACGGCCCCGAAGTGGTCCCATAACATCTGGACCGCCTGGGGATGGAGTCACCATTCTCACAAGGCCACAATCTGTCATGAGAGCTCGTCGGCGGAACTATTGAACAGGCCAGGGATGTAAGTGGCATGAAGCGAACTCAGATGCCCCGACTCCATAGGAGGAGGTGGCGGGCGAGTTGTGACATATGACAGGAACGTAGACCACCTTGACGTTTGATGTACGCAACGGTCACAGTGTTGTCCATACGGACTAGTACATGCTTGCTGAGCAGCGTCATCTCAAGGCGTCTCAAAGCAAGGTGAACTGCCAACAACTCGAGGCAGTTGATGTGCCAATGGAAGCGGGACCCCGACAGGCCGGGGTGATTATCACACGGAGCGTGCCGCTCTGCCACGCCCACCTCGGGACTCGGTCGTGAAGCCAGTGCTGAAGTGGTCTCATATGAAGCAGGCCGAGCGGTGTAGCTGCGGCTGCCATATGCCCCAGGAGCCTCTGAAAAATGTTTTAGTGGAACCACTGTTCTGCTCTTGATAGAATTCAGGCAGTTTAGCACTGACCGGACACGTTCCTCGGTGAGGCACGCAATGTCCAACTCCATACCGAGAAAGGAGATCCTCTCCACGGGGGCGAGTTTGCTCTTCTCCCAGTTGACCTGAAGACCCAACTGGCTGATGTGCTGGAGCAGCAAATCCCTGTGTTTGCACAACTTCTCCCGAGACTGCACTAGTATCAGCCAGTCGTCGAGATAGTTGAGGATGCGAACACCACGCTCTCTCATGGGAGCGATGGCTGCCTCCGCGACCTTCGTAAAGATGCGGGGTGACAGGACCAGCCCGAAGGGTAGGACTTTTTACGATTACGCATGGCCCTCGAACGTGAAACGCAGGAATGGCCTGTGTCATGGCAGGATGGAGACATGAAAGTACGCGTCCCTCAGATCGATTGGTGAAAACCAATCTTGGGGATGGATGCATTGGAAAATGCGCTTCTGTGTTAGCATTCTGAATGGGAGCTTGTGAAGGGCCCAGTTCAGGACGAGCAGGTCCAAAATTGGCCGTAACCCACCACCTTTCTTGGGTACAATGAAGTATGGGCTATAGAAGCCGGTCTTCCTATCGGCTACTGACACCGGCTCTATCGCGTCCTTTGTCAGCAGGATATCCTTTTCAAAGCGCATGACAGGAGCAGATTCGCTCGACACTGAAGTGTGGCGAACGCCGCTGTATTTGGGCAGGTGTCAGCGGAACTGAATCGTGTAGCTAAGCCTGATGGTACAGAGGAGCTAGCTGGACCGGTTGGGAAGCGCTTTCCAGGCTTCGACGAACCGGGCCAGGGGGACCAGAGGTACCACAGGAGTACCTGGGGTGGGGCAGCGAGGTGGAGGACAGGGACCCGGCTCAGAAGGCCCATGGCCGGCCCGAAGTGGGGTCAGAGTGGGCAGTGCCGCACTTACCTGTCTCCCCAGGGCAGCAGGGGATGTGTGAGAAGGCGGATGACCGGGTCCTCGAACGCATCGTGCTGCCGGCTGGCGAACAAGAGGGGGCAGAGGGGTGCAAGGCTGTTTTACCAACACAGTCTCATCCTAAGGCGTCATCTAACTGACGCTTTTGACCATGCGTCAACATGCCGACGCACATGGCACCCTTTAAACGTCAATATGAGACGCTCATCCTCGGGCGTCATCTAACTGACGCTTTTGACCATGCGTCTAAATCCGACGCACATGGCACCCTTTAGCGTCAGTTAGATGACGCTTCCGTTATGGGTAGGTTTAGGTCTGGGGTAGGGTTAAGGTTAGACCACTAGGAGGCGCGTCTCATATTGACGCTTAAAGGGTGCCATGTGCGTCGGCATGTTGACGCATGGTCAAACATGGTCAAAAGCGTCAGTTAGATGACGCCTTGGGATGAGACTGGGCTGGTTTTACAGGGTCGCATACTGTCAGCCCTCGCTCTCTTGGGACCCAGGGACGTAGAATTTTGCTCTTTTGACAATTCGGGTACCACTGGACTCCGGGGAGCCAATTGTAGTACGGTAACCATCTAAAGAGCTCGTCCTCCCATCCCTGGGTGGCCTGTCTCAGGGACGCTTTGTCTGACACTTGTCCCCTGGCTGGGCAGTGACCAAGATAGACTCCCTCGTTGTATAACAACACTCTTCGGAAGACCTACACATAAAGCTCAGTGCCGAAGTGAAAGGCAAATGGTGCGTGCATCTACTGCCGTATTTATACCTGTGCTGCAGTGCGGAGTGTGAGATGCAGATCTCGCACGGCAATGTGCATTGGCTATTTCAATAATACTCGAAGACGATAGGCTCCCTAGCGTGATCCCATTTCCCACCTTCCCATAACTGGAAGGGTTACATTAGTACAAAAAATATTGAGCCCCTAACAGCAAATAATAAATACAAATACTTGTTAAGTTAAGGTTAAGGTTAGGTTGCACATAACCACATTTTTAATTGATTCACAAACGTCTCGGATGAATCAGTCTCTCTAAATCTCTCCTTTCCACAAGCCTATACTCTGCTTGGTCTACCACTTACAGCGCTTGTTGGAAGCTAAATGCCCATCACCATAACTAATCTTAAGTTCAGGAGGCTTCCTCAGTCATCAACGATTGTTACATTGTCAAATTAACAAACAGTAATAATGACGTGAATTTTACCATATCAATCCAAGCGCAAATCTGATAATGAAACATTGGAAGAACTAGCTATCCAGGACTAGCCTGGCTCCGCCCTCCTACGTACTTTTCAATGTTCATTTTCCTTCAGCACTAGGTCTGTTTTTTACCGGGCCAGTCAGCGAACAGAGGGAGTCGCTGAGAACGATGACATTGATGTCGTGCGTTATTTTGAGTTTGTAATGGCAGTGGAGAAAGATGCGAGCGAAGCCATTCGGTCCGTTGTGGCAACGCTGCCGAATATAAAGAAGTTAAAGCCGGAGCAAGAACAATATTTTCTTAGTTTTGTTGGTGGCCATGATGTTGTGGCCCTCCTCCCCACGGAGTTCGGGAAAAGTTTGATTTTCCAGCTCGCTCCGTTAGTGGTGAATGAGTTGGCTAAGGCGAACGCTAGGCATACGTCACGACCAGACGTTAGCGATTGGTTATGGCAGATCCAGAGTGACTCTGGGCAGATCCAATAGTTTTAGACTTCAATAGAGTACCCGCCTACAAGGAAGTTAATGCTTGTCAATGGAGCGGTGCCAGACTCTATGTACAAATGAAATGTACGAGAGTCTGGTGGGAACAGGCTAATTCAGGACAGGAGTCAACTTAATTTAAAGAAATAATTGAAAAGAATTGAATTTTTGTACGTCAATTATGCCACCTAGGGACTTACACCCCAGGAACTCACAGTGAGTTTCTGGGGTGTAAGTACCTAGGTGGGGGCTTTTATCTACTCAAGCCACACAGCTTTGTTATCAACAAAGAAATGATTGGAGACATGGTTTCCCCATAAAGACACTTTTATTAATGGAGTAAAAACTTCAGAAAAAAAGAAAACAATAGCAAATGGATCAAAACATTCGATAAAAAAAAAAAAAACGGGATAAAAACTCTCTTAGTCACTCGCACTCTTAAAAGAATTAGATACACAGAACAGAAAACGAAGTAGAAAGTAAATCAAAATTAAAAAAAAAAACAAAAAAACAAACAATCAAACCGGGAGGAAATAACTCCCTAGTCACTCAAATAAACACACACCAAAGAAAGTAGGGCTCAACAAAACGAAGGAAAAGAAATTACATAGATAATCCATCTACCATTCATCCTTGTTGAGTTCATTCTTAGCCTTCTCAGGGCTTGACCATAATAATTTATTCCACTGCTGGGAATTCATCTTAACACTGAAATTGTAAGTAATTGGTGCATGTAGAAATGCAAGTGAACAGATGATGGTGCTACAGTGTGGACATCTAGTGTTTGTTGACCCTCACATGGGGCACTGAGTGACTTAATATTCTGACTTCCATTATTCCCGAGTTTCCATGACAGCCCCCTTACCAGAAAATGATTAACAGTAATGAGCTCAGTCCCTGTAGATGTAATTGTGAATGAAATATTGCCATTATCCTCCACATTTATTTATGAAGCATTTCAAGATATGTTTGAGGAATCATGGACTAATAAATCATGCATGAACAGGGTTATTCCTGTTATGCAGTACCTTTTGAACTTAAAAAAAATACTGATGCATGTGTTTTGCTTTAATAATAAATAAATACAACTTTCTATAAAAGGGTATAGAAGACTTTCAGAAATATGATGATTCCTGTATTTTTTTAAATCTAAAATGGCTAAGTGTTTTAGAGTGGGACAAACCAACTAAAACTACAAAACATCACAGACTTCATCAAATTCATTGCTAATACTTGGCAGTGGAAACGTGGCTACTGATGTTTGTGATGTAGCCTTCCCATCCAAATAATGTCACATCTTGGAGGATGATGTCATTAAGACACCTGCTTTAAATGGGACATTCCTAATAAAATAAAATAAAAAAATGAAATAATTATCAATTAAACCAATATCCTCAAGAAAATATATTTTGAAAAATTAATATATTTAGGAATATCTCCTAATTAATCGACATATTTAACCCTCAGGTTGTCATGGTTTTCAGGTTCACTGACTCATTTTTTGCTGTCTCTCTCTGTGGTCGTTAGTGCTGATTAAGTCATCTGTGTCACCTGGTCCTCATTAGCACGACTCTACTTAACCTGTGCCTTTACTGTTCTGTGTTGTCAGAAGTTTGGTGTTTTTCGTGCAGTGTGTTCCAGCTCACAGTTGTTCCTCCTCAGTCCTGTTCCAGTGTGGATGATTGCTACTCTGACAAATTCGGATCTTGTTTAGGACTGTCTGTTTGCAGCTCTGGTTGTTGCCTTGATACCCACGACTCTGTACCAATGTTTAACTGCTTTGCCTGCTATTCACACTAGTGTAGATCTAATAAATTAATCTTACTGCATTGGCGATTACATCTGTCTTGTTCATCCCTGACACTGGTGCTGTCGGTAATTTTTTGACTGAAAATTTTTCGTTTTGGATTTTTACATTTGTTGAACTTCATTGTAATGGTACAACTCTATTCCTGATCATCTATCTGTACCTTGCTAACAATGAAACTTGGTCAAGGTTTTGGCACACAAATCATTGACATAATTCAAAAAGGTTAAATGGTATTGAAAAGAAATAGTTGCACTTTAACTGTTCACGGTCAAAAATGACAGCACTGAAAACGAAGGGAAGTGAATTTCATCTAATGGAAACGTTTGGTACAGCACCCAAACAGATTCTTACTGAAAGCTCATTTTTTGAGTTATTAACATTAAATCTGGAAATCAACTTGTTTAGATTCATGGCTTTGGTTTTCTCACATTTAAAAGTAAAACATGCTTTGGAAAGTATATATTTAAAAATAGTATTTTATGATTTGTTTTTATAATGATAAACTTAAACATCTATAATCTTAAACGGCAATAATCTGCGAAGAGTCTTTCAAAAAAAGATCAAACTGTGCTCTAAAGCATTCAAGATTTACGACAGGTTCAGCTGGGAATTTCATTTTCTGTACAATACACATACAAATGCAATTCTGGACTTTGTGCTGAAGTGTGTGTGGTGGGAAGACTTTCACCTTCAGAGGGTCACTGGGAACAGAATCCAAACAAGTATTTGGCAATATCTGTGATGACTATGGATCTAATCAAAAAGAAAAAGAGCGTAACTGGCTAGTAATGATTAAGCATGGTTAAAATTGGAATTCACAGTTTACAGAGACTGAGAGTGCTTTGAAACCTAATGTGGGTGGCAAATCTATTGCCAGAAAACCTTGGAAGCATTTCAAGGCACCGTAGGGTATTTTGAAAACTATTTTAAAAAGTAATCTGGTAAGTAGTGATATGTTAGAGAATGTCTTTCATATATTCAAGCTCTGTGGGCTACTTATCTCCCTCACACATGTTACATCCAAACTGGAGCCTCTGAGCAAAGCTGTCTTGCAATCCTAAAGGAAGGGTTTGCTGGCTTTTCAAAGTGTCACAAATGTTTGCTCTTCTCAAAAGGATCCTTTGGGTAGAGAGAGCCTACGTTCCTGAAGCTCTGTGCTGAGTGGCAGCTTAATGGGTGTCATAGGAGATTCCAGTAGAGCCTCCATTCGCATATATAGCTAGAGAAAACTAAAGCACATTGGGACTAGCATGATGACATATGTTCACAAAAACCCCATTATGGCCTTAGTGAATAATACGACACGTTCCCCAGATGCACACCAGTCAGTTCACATCCAGGAAAACCAAGCTAAAACTCCTCAGTTTATTGGCTAATAACAAAACTCTGTTTTGTTTCTGGCAGTCTGAATTAGAATCAGTTAGTCATGTGGTTTAAAAATAGACTGTTTCACAGGGGAGAGCCCAGACATGTTTGCTCTGAATTACAGAGCTCTTTTCAAGCTCCCATATGGCTCAGCATATGGACATCTCTCTTACAACAGATCCCCTGAGTAGATATTGCCTGTTGGCACCGATCAGCGACCGGGTCCCACAAGTCATAACCTTCGCTATTCTGACAGACAAAGCAAAGCTGTTTTCAGGTCAGCTAGAAGGTCGGTCATGTAAAGAGCATGCACAAAAAAGACTTGCCTAACATATTTTTCACGTGTTTCTTTTGACGCCATGCAAGACACACACACAATTTTTTTAAATGCAATCACTGCCTGAGGCATAAAGATTATTTCCAAATAATGTAGCATGCACAATAGAAATATACAGCAGTTTGAAATAAAAAAAATAATAACATACATATTTTACAAAAGTATTGATATGCCCGAATGCAAGTGCATGCATTTTATTTTTTATTTTATAACTTATAGTTTAATATGTGTACAACAAAGAGGTGTTCAGAAATGACTGCTAATTCTGATTATCTGAAAATTGTTCACTTTGTGAAAGTGAGTAGTCTAGTAATAAAGTGCAGGATAAAACGTGTCGGATTTTTCACTAAGCCAAGAACTGAAATCTCCAAGGTTTCATTTCAAAGTTTTGCTAAGTTTATTCTTTTGAACAAAGATCAGCTTTGAATGAGTCGTATTGGAATTTTCAACACTTCTGGAACATGTACGGTGGTCTTCGTTGTTTTATTAAAGCTCTTCAGTTTC
Organism: Siphateles boraxobius; assembly: GCF_051911475.1. Classification (NCBI taxonomy): domain Eukaryota; kingdom Metazoa; phylum Chordata; class Actinopteri; order Cypriniformes; family Leuciscidae; genus Siphateles; species Siphateles boraxobius. The sequence goes on from NW_027509175.1 coordinate 3,015,489, forward strand.
AAGCTTTATTTTATGTCATATTAAAAAATAGGCTGCATAGAAAGAAAATATTGTGTAATCACTTATTTCATACACTTTAACCCACAGTATGCAGAGGCAATATATAAAGAGATAGTTTGACCGTTACAAATACTTTCATAATTTACTCACTCTCAAGTCATTCAATAGCGGGAAAAATATAGCTTTGAAGGAATACAACATTGGACACCCCTGACTTGCATACAGAAATGCATACAGGTTTTTAATGAGATGAGGGTGAGTAAATGATGAAAGAGTTTTCATTTTTGAGCGAACTATCTATTTAAGAAAAATATTTTCAGAACTAATGGCAGGTACAGTAAAAAATCCAAACAGCCCATATTTCAAGAATCAGTGACTGGTTTGTCAATGCACAATGACCATATAATGGCAAAGCACCTTGGTTTTTAGCACTGCCAGTTTATTGTAAGATATTCTCATTGAGATATAAATAAAATGCTAGCACTGCAGAGATTAAATCTGTTGTTTTGTGTCATGCTTGGTAGATACATCAGCCTTCAGAACCCGCTTCTCAAGCGTATATCATTTCCTCAAGAATCCGTGTGCATGGGACCCTGAAAATGAAGGTATTACTTCCTTTCCAGTAAGTGTGTTATGTGCCATGGTGCAAGAAAAGTAACCGCAAATCATTCTGATAGCTGGAGCTCTCTTTAATCAAGACATCTTAATTTCTCTCCAACACAAGCTTTGAGAATCTGAAAGGATCTCAACAGAAACTGGACTTCATATTGCTTAAAGGTAAATTACCTTACTAAATTTCTGGAAAATGTACCCTCCTCTGGTGATCTCAATTGATAAAATATTATTAGTGTCTGGCAGCTATTACAATGCTAGAATGGAATAATACTTATATAATTTTAGTATCGATTGAACACACATTCATATTCTTCACAGTAGGTATAAATTGTTTACAAAAATGTTGAAGATGAAAGAAAAATGATGGTTACCTTTACTCCTTTACTTTTCATTTATTAATCTTTGACTGTATTCAAAATATAGGCTTTAGAGATTAAAGATAATAGATGCCCATCCTCAAAGACACCACACATATACAATACAGTAGGTACGTTATGGATGCCCTGCACAACCTAGTAAAATAAAGTTTTGTTCAAATGAAATACATTTTTCAAAAACATACTATTAGTAAATCAAGTCTGTAAGTGCAGCAAACCACTAGTATTGCTCCAGGCCTTTACAATCTTATAATATTTTTCACAGACTACAGATAGCATAAACAGCAGAGTATGTACTAAGACACTATATACATTGTATGTCAATAACACAAAACACTTAGTTTGGTCTGTCAAGTAAATCACATTAAAATTCAGAGGTTATATTAGAAAAAGTGCACAACACACACAAAGCCTTTCCTCGTGACTTTGCATACTGTATATAGATTTTGCCTTCAAACTCACAAATTCACATCTTAGAGTATATTTCTGTCATTGAAAAATTACGGCAGGGTTTTTGTCTATATTTGACGCAAACATATATATATATATATATATATATATATATATATATATATATATATATATATATATATATATATGCTACATTATGTATTATAAAAGCCACTGATAGATCCATAAAAAGCCTGTAGAGCTAACTTGTCAATACACCTTGATAGATGACGCTATATGAGCAGAGTCCCAAAAGATAGCACTCTGACCAATGAGAGGATAGTTTACTCACATGTGACTTGAATCAAAACATTCTGGTGAACTTTGAAGCGATGTCTTGTGAAAGCGAATCGAACCAAGAAGAAAATGCAACATTGTGACCTCCGAGGGTCATTACAATGGCCACCATAGATCTCCTGTGAACACTCTGTTGAAGTGATATCAGCGTGAATGAAATTGAGCAATGAGCTAAAACTCTCTAACAGCATTCAACCATACCTTACGTTTGCAATGGCTCTCTCCTGGGGCGAAGGTCTCCCGTACCTATGAGAAAAATGGATAGTGCGCCGCTCCGGAAGCATCATTAATCACTTTTACTTCTGTGTTTACCTTTCCTGGTTTGTTTCAATTACTCTTAGTGGGTTCCAACTTCATGAGCCATGCTACCATTTACCCAGAGTTAAGAAAACTATTCCAGGCTTGAATCATTCGGCAGAAGAGGAAGTAACAGTTGGTGACTAATAACCATTGATTAAATTAAAAAAAGAAATCATTTGTGCACTTTAAGCTTGAATGCCTCGTGACCGGGAAAGATAGAGTCAATGAACGGTGCAGCTTCAGGGGGAAACTAGAAAAAGAAACCTGAAAACACAAATCGCAGTCTGCAGACACATGAAAAAGAACTGCTGTTTCAGACTGGGAATCTACACTGGGAAGATGTTAGATAAGATCTTTCTGAAGCGGCTTCAAAGCTTTAAAAAAATATTAGTGTGACAAAGAAAGGTTTGAGAAAAAAATGAACATTAAGATTGGAGATGTAATGGAACATGCAGCAGGCAGAATTAATATGCTGTGTTGATCTAGTACCAAGTCTAATAAAAGCTTAAAATCATGATCAGCACAAATCAGGTCACTGAAAAATCACTTAATAAATGCTTTCATGCCCCTTGTAGAAGTAGTAATTTGCTGAAAGGTTGTGCTGTGATGATGTATGTAAAAAAACAAAAACTAAAACATAATACAAATCCAAAAAAACAATATTAAATAAAGAAATAAAGCAATTATTCTAGAAGTTTAGTTGTATTCCTTTGATGTGGGAGTCTAAAATCATGATTATGTACATAGTGGATAAAAATGTTGTCAAATTGGACAGACATTTACACAAAAGAGCTTTTCTGCATCTGAGCGTGTTTCTCTTCTGCTCTTCATATATTTTCAAGGCAGCTGTGTGAAGGTAATTTCTGGTAAATTACACTGCAGAGTTTTAACATTTTTGGTGCTGATAATATCGATAGAATACATGTAACATAATAAATATAAAAATATGTATATTGATTATATTGTGTAAAATAATACAAATAATAATAATAATAATAATAATAATAATAATAATAATAATAATAATAATTATTATTATTATGTTAATACAAATAATGCCATTTATCATTGTCATTCCACATGGCTACATTCAGCAGCTACAATTGTCATGACTCTGTGGTCAGGCAAAAGACATCAAACTTATTGATTTTTGACTTCTTGTTTTACATTTATTCATGTTATTTTTATATAGAACTATGGTTTTATGTATTTTCTGTGTTTTGGTTTTTTGAGTTTATATTCTTTACCCGTGTTTAGTCCCTGTGTTCTTGGTTGGTTCCCAACCATTGGTTGATTGAACCGTCCCACCTGTGCCTTGTTTTACACCTCATTATCTTGTGTCTTTATAATACCCTGTTTGATTCTGTCTGTTTTCGTTGTTTATGGTGTTTTTGTTTGTTTGTTTTGTTTTTGGGCTCCTGTCTGTATTCCTGAGTCCCTTATGCTGGAACACACTACATGATTTTCAAAGTCGTCAGATTGCTTTTCTTCTCACACTACACAACTGTGGGGTGCCATTAGTTGCTGTTGTGTCCATACATTGCATGACAGATCAGTGACAGGGGGTCACACATTACACAATATTTCAAAAGGAAGAATTGCTGACAACTCTGACTGGTCTACAAACTATATTTCACAGCCAAACATACAAAAGAAGGGCTAAAATCTTGTAGTGTGTACCCAGAATAAATAAAAATTGCTGGGTGAGCTCGGATACCTGCGCCACAAGAGCTTGAATAGCCTGAACCGACTCATTCATGTTCCTCTCCTGGGAATCCATCCGTGCAATGCTGGTCTTGATGAACTCTTCCAAAGAAGAGGAGGTTCCACTTGCTGCTTTCATCGCTTGGTCAGATCGTTCTGTCACAAACACAAGGCGGAAGCAAAGATGCAAGTAACTCCTTTATTGAGTGGTCAGAAAACACAAAACAGTTCAGGAACACGGGTGGGCTGGTTGCGCAGGGACTAGATGGTCAGCGTGTTGGTGAAGAGTGATGGTCGTGAATCCAGTGCAGGTGAACATCCAGACGAGACGAAACCACGAAGACACCGAACAGGAACTCGAACCAGAACAGGACTGCAGACAGGCACACGATGAACAAACACTGAGGACACCAAACCAACGATCTGACAAAGAGAGGCGAGTGTGATGAGTTTATAAAGGTGAGTGAATTGGCAGCAGCTGGTGCAGGGAATGAGATCAGCTGGCACGCTGATCAACGGAACGAGCGGTAACGCCCACTTACACACGCTCACACACACAGAACAACAATTACACGAGACACGAAGAAAACAGCGAATACATGAACCGTGACAGTACCCCCCCTCCTAGGAACGCCTCCTGGCGTCCCCAGACTCCCTTACCTGTCGTTTGTAATCATCAATAAGGGAGTGATCCAGGATGTCTCTAGAAGGCACCCAACTTCTCTCCTCCGGACCATAACCTTCCCAGTCCACCAAGTACTGGACTCCACGTCCCTATCCGCCTTGAGTCCAGAAGATGATCAACCGAATATGTGGGTTCTCCTTCTACGAGTCGCGGCGGTGGGGGAACCGGGGCTGGCGGATTAATGCGAGAATGAAATACGGGATTGATTTTGGATACATGAAAAACGGGATGAATTCTCCTGTACACTGGAGGAAGATTGAGGCGGACTGCCACCGGACTAATGATCTTGGTCACAGTGAACGGGCCAGTGAATTTGGGAGCAAGCTTATTAGAAACGGAGCAGAGAGGAATGTTCTTGGTAGAAAGCCACACTTTGGAACTGACGACGTATACTGGAGGTCTAGACCGGTGGCGATCGGCCTTGGCCTTGGTGCGCGCTCCTACTTGGAGTAGAGTCTCACGGACTCTAGTCCAGGTGCGATGACACCTCTGGATGAAAGCGTGAGCGGAGGAGACCGCGACTTCAGATTAAGACTAGGAAAAATTGGTGGCTGGTAACCTACTCTACACTCAAAATGAGATAGGCCCGTGGATGACACTGGTAACGAATTGTGGGCGTACTCCACCATTGACAGTTGTTGGCTCCATGAGGAAGGATTCTTGGAGACCAGACATCGCAACGTTCTCTCCAAATCTTGGTTGGCTCTCTCAGTTGACCATTGCTCTGGGGATGAAACCCTGAGGACAGACTAACAGTCGTACCCAGTAATCTACAAAAATTTGGACACAAATTGGGGTCCTCTGTCGGAAACCACGTCTGTCGGGAGGCCATTTAACTGAAAGACGTGGTTAACGACTGTTAACGCTGTCTCCTTGGCTGAGGGTAATTTGGGCAAGGGAATGAAGTGGGCCGCCTTCGAGAACCGGTCCACCACGGTTAAAACTACCGTGTTACCCTGAGAGGGTGGGAGGGCGGTGACAAAATCTAGTGCGATATGGGACCAGGGCATCGAAGGGACCGGCAACGGTTGAAGGAGCCCATCTGGGGGTCGATTGGAAGTCTTACCAGTGGCACAAACTTAGCAAGCAAAAACAAAACTGTGTACGTTGCGAGCCATACGTGGCCACCAAAATCGTTGCTTGACTAAAGATGTAGTGCGACTAACTCCTGGATGACAAGCCACATTGGAACAATGCCCCCACTGAATGACGTCGGACCGTAATCCCTCTGGCACAAATAAACGGTTCGGTGGACAACCGACCGGAGGCGTTACCCCTTGTAAGGCCATCTTGACCTTCGATTCGACCTCCCATGTGAGTGTAGATATAATTAAGGTCTCTGGAAAAATGCACTCAGAAGTAGACGGGCGATCGGAGCGGTCAAAAATGCGCAATAAAGAATCGGGCTTAATGTTTTTAGAACCCGGGCGGTCCGAGAGAGTAAAGTCAAAACGTCCGAAAAAAAGTGCCCACCGAGCCTGCCTAGAGTTCAATCTTTTCGCGGTTCTAATGTATTCCAGATTTTTATGGTCGGTCCATACGATAAAAGGTACCCCCGACCCTTCTAACCAGTGGCGCCATTCTTCCAACGCTAACTTGACTGCCATCGACTCTCTATTACCAATATCATAATTACGTTCGGCAGGGGACAAACGGTGAGACAAAAACGCGCATGGGTGCATTCTGTCGTCTGTAGGAGAACGTTGGGTTAATACTGCACCTACCCCCACCTCTGACGCATCGACCTCCACCACTAACTGATGTGATGGATCAGGGGTGACCACGATGGGGGCTGAAACAAAGCGGCCTTTCAGTTTGGCAAACGCAGCCTCAGCTGCGTCTGACCACCTGAACGCAGTTCTTGGGGAGGTCAAGGCGGTCAGAGGTGAGGCTAGTTGGCTGAAATTGCGAATGAACCGCCAGTAAAAATTGGCGAACCCCAGAAACCTCTGTAGGGCATTACGGGAATCTGGACTTGGCCAATCCACCACAGCCTTAACCTTCTCAGGATCCATAAGCATTTCTTCAGACGACACAATGTACCCTAAGAAAGGAACAGACTGTGCATGAAAAGCGCATTTCTCTGCCTTGACAAAAAGCCCAATCTCTAGCAGCCTCTGAAGCACTCGTCGAACGTGCTGCACGTGTTCCTGGAGAGAAGAAGAAAAAATCAATATGTCATCCAGGTAGACATATATGAACTGGTCGACCATATCTCACAGCACGTCATTGACGAGTGCCTGGAAGACTGCTGGGGAGTTGGACAAGCCGAAGGGCATGACCAAGTATTCAAAGTGCCCCCTGGGGGTATTAAAAGCAGCCTTCCATTCATCCCCCTTCCTGATGCGGACCAAATGTTAAGCATTACGTAAGTCCAATTTTGTGTAGATCGACGCTCCCTGCAACCTCTCGAAGGCTGAAGACATCAGCGGCAAAGGATAAGTATTCTTTACTGTGATGCTGTTCAGCCCCCTGTAGTCAATACAAGGTCGCAGGGAGCCATCCTTCTTCCCCACAAAAAAGAACCCCGCCCCCTGCTGGAGAAGAGGAGGGACGGATGAACCCAGCTGCTAGAGAATCAGAAATATATTTCTCCATAGCCTCTCTTTCTGGGACAGAAAGTGAATATAACTTGCCCTTAGGTGGAGACGTACCTGGCAGTAACTCTATAGCACAGTCATAGGGACGATGCGGAGGGAGGGAAGCAGCACGAGACTTACTGAACACCTCCTTCAGGTCTTGATACTCCGTGGGCACGTTTGACAAATCCACTGCTCCCTCCTGAAACGTAGAAACAGAAACAAACGGACAAGCAGACACAAGACAGGACTCATGACATTTACTGCTCCACTCTGATACTGATTTCTGCTGCCAGTCTATCTTGGCGTTGTGTTCAATTAGCCAGGGGTGTCTTAAAACAATGGGTGTGAGGGGGGAGTCCAGAATGTAGAAGGAAATGGTTTTAGTAAGGTTGCCAGATACGCTGAGTGTGATGGGTCCAGTGGTGAATGAAATGGTGGGAAGCGCTTGGCCATTGAGAGCGTGAACTGCGATTGTACAGGTGAGAGGTAGAAGGGGAGCCTGAATCTTGAGTGCAAATGTGTAGTCCATGAAGTTACCTTCTGCCCCGGAGTCCAGTAGTGTCGACAGTCGTGAGTGTGGGCTGACCACCTTAGTCTTACCGGGAGGAGCATAGATGTTGATGAGGTCTTTTCAGCGGAGATCCCACCCGACAGTAGCCTCAGATTTATTGCCGGGCTTGCCCTTTTACCAGGCAGTTGAAAGCAAAATGTCCCGCTGTGCCACAGTAAAGGCAAAGGCCCTGGGATCTCCGCCTCTCCTTTCCTTCCGGGAAAGCCGAGCTCGCCCGACCTGAATGGACTCGTGATCGTAGACGGGGCTGACCGCCTCCCCGCCGCTGGCTCGCAGAGTCTCCACCGCTCCAGACACCCGAGCGGGTAACCTCCGACGTTCGACTCGGGAGAGTCGGGAATCCACACGGAGCGCCACTTCGATCAACTCATTGAGGGTAGTTGGTAAATCCAGAGCATAAATCTCTCTCTGGACGCGGTCAGCCAGCCCATGCAGGAACATATCCCACTGTGCCTCCTCGTTCCACTGACACTCTGCCGCCAAAGTCCGGAACTCGATAGAGTAATCAGATTCAGATCTTTCGTCTTGCTTGAGGCCCGCGAGAATCCATGCCGCTTCTCTTCCCGCGACCGCACTGTCAAAAACTTTGTTTCTTTTCGGCGGAGAGTGTCTGGAACGAGGTACAGCATGGATCTTGGTTCTCCCACACCGCTGCCCCCCATAGTGCTGCCCTCCCAGTCAGTAGCGTGAGCACAAATGCAACCTTGCTTTGTTCATTAGTAAAGGTCCTGGGCTGCAGAGAAAAGTGCATCAAACAGCGTTTTAGGAATGCTCTGCAAAAGTTTGGCTCACCATTGTAAGACTCGGGAACAGGTAGGCGGGGCTCTGACTGGGAGACGCTCTCTGGTGGTACGGGGGGAGTGGGCGGTGTGGGTGGCACAGTGGGAGCTCGCATAAGTTGGGATTGCTGGGTGAGCTCAGACACCTGCGCCACAAGAGCTTGAATAGCCCGACCCGACTCATTCATGTTCCTCTCCTGGGAATCCATCCGTGCAGTGCTGGTCTTGATGAACTCTTCCAAAGAAGAGGAGGTTCCGCTTGCTGCTTCCATCGCTTGGTCAGATTGTTCTGTCACAAACACAAGGCGGAAGCAAAGATGCAAGTAACTCGTTTATTGAGTGGTCAGAAGACACAAAACAGTTCAGGAACACTGGTGGGCTGGTGGCTGAAGAGTGATGGTCGTGAATCCAGTGCAGGTGAACATCCAGACGAGACCAAACCATGAAGACACCGAACAGGAACCCGAACCAGAACAGGACTGCAGACAGGAACACGATGAACAAACACTGAGGACACCAAACCAACGATCTGACAAAGAGAGGAGAGTGCGATGAATTTATATAGGTGAGTGAATTGGCCGCAGCTGGTGCAGAGAAGGAGATCAGCTGGCACGCTGATCAACGGAACGAGCGGTAACGCCCACTTACACACGCTCTCACACACAGAACAACAATTACACGAGACACGAAGAAAACAGCGAATTCATGAACCGTGACAATAGCCTACTGTTTTTGCTTAAATCCTTCACCTTATCTCACTTGTCTTGGCAACCAGCCATGAAAAATGTAGATCAGGAAAGTCGAGGGAGAGAAATGTTAACTCATAAGCTTTGAAATTTAAATTCATAATTTAAAAATTAAAACGCATCAAAATGTATTAAATTACATAAAATACGAGAATAAATTAGTATTTGATGCAAGGCATTCAATGCTAATTCTTTCCTTTTTTCTGTACATATGTGATGCCATGTAGTGGCTCCCAAAGTGACAAATCTCTCTTCTTGCAGCCATCACTGGCATGTCATCTGACACTAATGCCTCCAGATCTGAGGAAATGGCTCTAGATCCAAGAAAACCTCCTCACCTCAGAGGTTTGGAAATTTCATAAGAGCAGGGCTAAACTGATTCCAGCCGAGGCAACAGAATTAATGGAAATGGAAAAGGCGGATAATGTGGGGAGGAGGCCACGGCAAATGTTTTCAGTGGGACACTTTCTGTTGTGACAGCATATTTGCAAACAGAATTTCGGAGAAATGCAAACTTAAGGTGTATTAAATTTGAGCATGTGACACCACCCTAAGAGACTTCGCTGGATGGCAGACACTTTTCACACTGTCTCAGCAGAAAATTTTGTCTTTGACAATAAATTCTGACACATTGTGTTTCTGAGTGGTTTTAGTGAAGCTAGTCTTATGCCATTAGAGAGATCCACAGCATCACCAGACATGACTGGCAACTCCCTTGCATCTTCAACGGCCATTTAATAACCAGCATACACACCATATGAAAAGAGCTACAATCCATAATTTATCCCTGCTTCCTCTGAGTAGTTCCTCCTTCCTTCAGTTGAAGAGCAATGAAAACCAAACAACTTCCTTACACAATATGCAATTAGAAGGAAATCAATTCCCCCTGCCACATATTCACTGATGTATTGTATGATTATGCTAATTGGAGAATTATGGAAAGATCAGGACGGCTATAACGTCTCAGAGCAGTTAATGAGGAGCATGATTCTGAAATAGATCATACTTTCATCCGTGCATCTTGTCTTTTATGATCTCTCTGATATTAGGTGGCATACTAAAGACCTGTGGTAAACACTTTATAAATCAGTCTTTAATAGGTTTAAAAGATTTGACTGAGAGTTCATTATGATATTCTTTTACTGACATTGTGTATGTGTGATGACTACACTTTGGAAATAGTCTTTCTATCCCATTTCTACAAGATATAACATCTTAAATCCGACATTTCAAATGTATATATGTATTGTGTATATCTTTAACCCTTTAACAGGCCATTTTGAGTAATGATATGCTGGTTAAAAGGTTTATTTTAAACACCAGAAGTGTGCAAAGCACTCGACTTGTACTTCCATTTACAGTGTGATAAATGAATCAGAACTAGAGTCAGCTGAGGTGTGTGGTGTGTGTGTGTGTGTGTGTGTGTGTGTGTGTGTGTGTGTGTGTGTGTGTGTGTGTGTGTGTGTGTGTGTGTGTGTGTGTGTGTGTGTGTGTGTGTGTGTGTGTGTGTGTGTGTGTGTGTGTGTGTGTGTGTGTGTGTGTGTGTGTGTGTGTGTGTGTGTGTGTGTGTGTGTGTGTGTGTGTTTGAATTATTATTATTTTTTAAATAATTTATATTCCCAGAAAATATCTGAATGGCACTTGCTGAATTACAGGGAGGTAATATTGTCATAAATTATGTTTTTGAACAATATGAACAATTTTGACTTATCACAGCTTTTAAAAACATTTAAAATAGTATTATTAGCATATTTAGTTTTACCTTTGCATTATCATTGGCATTAACAAATTATTTTAATGTGTATTTGAAAATAGCAATATTTTTATTTGATAAAACATGGCTGTACCTCCCCTTAAACACTGAGATCAAATGATTAACTTGTACAACATTGCATAATTATACACTACGTATAATATATACTATAATACATTATACGCACTTTAATGAGATAATAAATTGTACTGCTGTCTAACATTATTAGCATATTCCTGTTTCAAGAGAAAAAGATACAGTACTCTTTAATGACAATATGGTTGCAGAATTATAATGCTCATGTGGGTGGGAAGGTCATTAAAAATGTCTAACAGTGGTTCACTCTTAAAATAAGCAAAGCTTCAGGCAATGCAATCTTACACAGCTGTAAAGCTGGTGAAAGAATGTTGTCAAGCTATGTTCACTGTTCAGTATGTTGGAGGGGTAAAGGCCATATGCAGTCACAGAGTGTTCGAGGTGAATACTTCGCTCTAGTGTGAAATCACTGACAGAGATGTATCACCATAGACTCTCACCTTAAACACACACACACACACGCACGCACACACACACACACACACACACACACACACACACACACACACACACACACACACACACACACACACACGCGCGCGCGCGCACGCACGCACGCACACATTTTCTTCTGCTTTACATTTTACTAATTGTAATTTTGTACACCAAAGCTCTTTGAAGTTGTGCTATACTGAGCTAACTTCATCTGGATGGAGGGCAGTGTCACTTTACTGTAATAGACGTCACAACTCCACTAATTCTCTCCCTAATTAGCATACATGAGGCTGATGTTCTGTACTATAATCAGATAACAGGCTTTGTGTTTTTCTTTAATTTAAAGCTACGGCAACTGAGGCAGGAGATTGGGATGATTAGAAGTTAAGAAGAGGCTGGCATTTTGAATTGGTTCATCAACAACCTGACAGGTGACAAATGAAGTGCATGGACTTATATAGATGGGTTGAATTTCACCTAGAATGCTTTTATTCTTTTAGAATAGGTTTTGTTTCTTATCATCTGATAAACGTTTTGGGACTGTTCACTTGCATTAGGGCTGATTCCATCATGCAAAATATGCCACATGGTCGCATTTATATAAATTGCACACTTATGTGCACAGAAAAGGTTCTTATTTAAAATTCCAAACAGCTGCGTAGGCTTTGTTGATGAATCCAGACTAAGGACCGGTCATACACTCCTCATTCGACTGGCTTCTATGCAGATCTAGGAGATTGGAAATGCAAGCTCATGCAAATATGGTTTAGAATTCTCTGCGTTCCAAAGTTCAAGTTCAAGTTTCAACAATGGCCTGCAAATTTGTCACGTGAAGACATGTGGCCAATAGCACATTGGTACATCACAACGTGACCACTTAGGTGCAAAACCAAAACCAAAAAACAAGAGTAGATTGTATATTTTTTACATTTTAGATTTATTATTATTTGTTATATGTTGAATTTACATTTTCTAAAAAGGCGCCACAGAGCATGACTTCAATAACCAGCTTGTTAGTTGCAGTGTTCATTTTTTATTTTTTTTTATACCCATATTTGTCTTGGCACTTGACCACTTGTTTACTTTCATGGCGTATTTACAACATCTGGCCAAAGTGGGTATGAAGACCACAAGTCTATAGAACTTTTAGTTACCTGATGAGACACAATTATAACATATAGTGTTGAAAATTTGCAATTAAATTCTTTTTTACAGAACTTTATTTACACATTTTTATCATTGAAAATTCCCATTTCCACCATCAGGGCAATAATTAAGTCCCAATCAACTGAAGATGTTACGAATCTTTCTGGAAGAGGACTATATTGTCTGAGTGGCCAAAAACTCTCCAAGGATCATAGATGGAGATTTGCAGAGATTAGTTGAGACTGGGTCAGAAAGTCAAAAGAAAATAATATATATATATAGCCCTACATTACCAAATGTTGTTTGGGAGGGTTTCAAGACAAATCCTCCTTGTTCATCCAAAAACAAACTCCAGCATATTCAGTTGTCAGACACGACTGGACTGGAACTTTAAAGGGACCTGGTTCCATGGTCAGATGAAACTGAAAAAGATGGGTTTGGTGCAAACAGGGATAAAAAGTACCCCATGCCCACTGTAAATAGACTGCTGGATCTTTAATGTCGTGGGTCTATTGTTTTTTTTTTTGCTGAAGGTCCTGGAAATCTTGTTCAGATACATGGTATTATGGATTCTAGCAAATACCAACAGATAAAAAATCAAAACCTGACCGTCTCTGCTAGAATCTTACAATGGCCTGTGGTTGGATCCTCTATCAGGACAATGATCCAAAACAAACATCAAAATCAACACAAAAATGTGTCACTGAACACAAAATTAAGCTTCTGCCATGGCCGTCCCAGTTCACTGACCTGAACCCTATAGAAAACGAGTGGGTGAACTGAAGAGAAAAACCACCAACATGAAGCTGGGAATCTGAAGAGTCTGGAGAGATTCTGTATGGAGGAATGGTCTCTGATCTCTTGTCAGGTGTTCTCCAAACTCATGAGGCATTATAGGGGTGAACTTGCTGTTATCTTGGCAAAAGGACGTTGCAAAAAGCATCTAATAAAAGGATGCCAATAATTATGGCCAATGTGTTTTTAGTAAAACATTTATTTCATAATGTGATTTTCCCTCCACTTTCAATTCTTGTACTTCAATGAAAGGTTACATTTTTGCGAATTTTTTTTAATGAAAGATCGTACAGATAACAATGCAGATTTATTTTTTACAGCCATCTTTGATCATATTTACCAGGGGTTCCAATAATTCTGACCACAACTCTAGGCCTACTTTCTGATTATCCTAACTTGCACTGGAAAGTTTTCCTTAAATTCTGGTGATTTCAGAGCACAAAGTGGTATTACCAATAGTGTGGATTCAGTGTGCTTTAAGAGCAATAAGCTTTGGCATTTTTTCGACCTGGGACAATCTTGTGCACTTACTTCCAGTTGTGCGCACATGCTCTCAAGTAGCCAAGACCACAAGTGTGGGTTAATTTGTGATGTACATGTAAAATGTTTCTGCACAGAGATAGTGAACAAGATGCTTTGTCATGCATACTGGCTCAACTCTGCCCTGTGCTTTTAAAAACTGGTCCTTGACCTCTGCTGAAAGACGGCAGTCTATTTTTTGGACTAACTAGCAGCAGGTACGGTCAACCGCAATATGTCTTTTCCTTGGGGGCAGTCGGTCTGTCAGTCACTATTGACCGAGCAACCATCACCCAATCCACATCTGAACCATATTCCTTACACACACATGCACAGACATAGCTAGGCTGTCATTCCATCAAGTCAAGGCTGAAATGCGACATATCGATATGCCATGGCCCTTTCACAGGAGACATGTCAAAACAAACTGTCACTCACTTTACTGACAAGACACAGTGGTAGAAAGGAAGCAATCAGAGACCCTGAATGGCCAACTCCCCAAAGAGCTTTTTCATATCACAACAGCGAATGATCACAGGCCTCACATGACATCAAAGATAACAGGCAACATCATATAATGAGCTCATCTTCATTAAAGTCACCATTAAATCAAAATAAATTAAAAAATCATGGAATATTGCAGTATTTGTTACAAAAGATTTGTCATTGTCCTCTGACGTGTTTTTCGGCGCAAGGGTAGGACAACCCGTCACTCACATGAGATCACAGCAATAGCAAACCACAATGATCCAATCAATTCCCGATGGACAAAATAATTCACTTTGTTCAAGCCATTTAAATCTTATATAGATCACAAAAGGGATAGTTCACAAATAATGTAATAATCACTCATGTTGTTCCAAACCTGCATGACTTCCACAATCTTCCAAAAAACCCACCTTAAATGTAAAAAAATGTGAAGACTGTTTTCCATGCTCTATTCTGCTCAATTACAATGAACTGAAGCTTTCTTGAAGTTTTCTTAAGCCATAGCTTTTGTATGAGAAACAGACATAAAATCGTGATATCCAGCAAAGCTGTCCTTGAGGAGTTAATAAAAGTAGTACAAATAAACAGCTCAGAGTCGTGACATGACCGACTTTTTTTTTTTAACAAACCTATGGTGTAACTGATTCATTGAATCATTCAAATAGACATTCACTGGTCGCCACCGACTGGTGTTATTATGCAACCCAGAGAAAGGGTTACTGAGGGAATCAGTGAATAGTGAACGGAATCAAATGATTCGCCACCATTAATCATTTTCAGGGATTCGTTTGATGCGATTTACACCCAGGATGCGTTTAACTCATTAAGCACTTCCCCTCAGGGGAGTATCCGTTGCCAATTTGAAGTAAATTCAACTTCATCAAGTGGGCGAGGGAAGTTATTTGGATGGACCCTCGACCCCACGATTTTGACCAAGGGATTGAGTCTACTCATTATGTACACTTCACAACGCGATTGTGACTTCACAGCAGATCTCGGTTAATTAGCACACAGCTCTGGTGTAGGAAGTTATTTTGACATTTAACCACATAATACTTGTAGCTACCTTTAGCTGAATTTTTTTTACACAGTTATAGTTTAATGTATTGTATTTTTTTATATTTTCCTCTAACATCCCAAGCATACATACATACTATAGAATGGTGTATAAAGAAAATTCATAAAGAAAGAAAACTGTAAATATTAAATCTGCTCCATTGCGGATTCCAAGTGATCAAGGGCTTAGGGTGTTATATTTAAACACATAAGCAATGACCTACAGTAGATCTGAGTAAATGAGACGGAGGGAAGTTAGAGAGGTAAGATTATACAAAATTGGACTTAAGCTTGAACAAGTTGCTTACCAATAGGATCCGGTTCTCAAGCTCAGTAATTTTCTTATACAAAGCAATCATTTCAGAAGAAACAGAGTCACATGGATTATTTGTATACAACTTCTGCTTTTGCATTATTTGAATCATTGTTGAAGCTTTAAATCTTTAAAAAGTACGTTTTGTAAATAAATTGAAAAGAAAATATTCTTAATATTTTATTCGTGTTCCAAAGAAAAAGAATGTCATTCGGTTTTGGAATGGTGTGAGTAAATAAAGTCACAATTTTTTTTGAGTGAACTATTCCATATAACACACAAGGGGATTCAGACTGTCCTACCTGGTAATGATACAATGGACATTGCCAGATCAAAAATAAATAAATAAATAAATAAAACATTTCCCCTGAAGATCACAGCATGAGTCTGTTATCTAAGAATACAGGCTGAAAACAAGTAGGATTTTGTAATGGTCAAGGATGACTCTTTCCAGCATGTTAGAAGAAGAATAAGGAGAGAGAAGATGACGAAAGCAGACACATTTAGCACTTGAGTCACCTCAACATGCAGTTATGAGGCTGAGGACTGTAAGTGGTAAACACATTGATAAAACCATTTCTTTAATAACACTTGTTTGTCAAAATGCCACCCAGAGGCAGTTTCCATTATCACAGTTTCAACACTTTATGAGCCATCTTTAAATACAAGCCACGTATAGCGTGCTGCCCGTGAGAGCGAGCGAGAGTGGTCTGAGGTCTCAAAAGCATCCTCCCCTCAATTCTCCCGCATTGATTTTAAAACACCCCATTCCGTCTCGTGGGCAAAGAGCAATAGACTTTTGCTATTGAAAGAACCAATTTTGGCATATAAAAAACAGAGTTTAGTGCCGTTTCATCAATTTTCCTGAAAGATGACACGGCAAAGCAAAAACTTCCACTGTGTGGAAATGATCTTCATTTTGCTTTGGTCACTTGATGTCAAAGCCACAAGAAATTTCATAAAAAAGGGTCTCATATCTTCCTTGGAGGAAGATGTTTATGAAGCCATTGGTCACACTCAAGTAAGCATTTATGCATGAAAAGTCACAGAGTATCATACTCTCATATCATATTCCTTTTTATGGTTATTATGGGTACATCAGTCACATTAAGAATATATATATATATATATATATATATATATATATATATATATATATATATATTTTTTTTTTTTTTACAAATTCCCCATCAATTGGATTCCTTCAGCTATGACATGATTTCTCTTTCCACAGAATGAGCCTGATGACCAAAGATAAATAGTAAAAGGAGATCAACATGCTTTTAGCAGTAACTTGCATTATATTATCCGCATCTTCACGTGTCATGGGTGAACAGTCGTCATTTGTCATAGAGTGACAGGCCCGGAGGCTCCCCAAAGCTAAATGCATTATTAATTCTTCTTCCTACTTGATAGATTCAATAAGACTCAAAACCAGAGATAAAAGAGAAACAGTTATCTCTCCAAAACATGAGTCTTTCTGACACAAAATGAAAGAGGTCAAATTGGAGATCCATGGATTAAGTACAATTTTTTTGAAATTTGAACAACATTTCTCAGCATTTAAACATTTTTCTATGTGATTTTGTAGTGGTCCAAGTCTAAAGAGCCTTTCAAGTCTCATGTACTTTTTATTTTAGCCTAATTGACTCAAATCCATTTTCAGTCTGAGCATGAAATTTATTTTGTGTATTTCAGTGACAACCACTGCAGAGTTGTGAGCAAAGCAAACGTAGTATGAACAGAACATGAACAGAACACATCATATATAACTTGTATAAACCATATATAACTTGCAGTTTGAACAACAGGTCTAAAAATTTGGATTTTTCCTGCAGTATTTTCTTGTAAAATGTTCCCCAAAAACCTTTAATTTATAACTTTTGAAAAATATTTTTTTACAATGAAGTTGTCAGCACAAAATGAAACATCATTCCAAGGGTTATGTGCTGAACTTTCAGTTATGTATGAGCAAACAATAAATCCACACAAACTATAGCTAGTTATACTCCATCTGAAGATTTTTAATTTATTTATACCTGATTCAAATCAAAGAGGCTTCCCTTCTGAGACACTGAAACACAATAAGACGGGCTGTTAGGCACAGAAATGTTCAAGCACAGATCGGTTCGAGAGAGGAATGGAAAATAACATTTATGCTAATGTTTCACAGACGATGAGCCAAGACAATAAACAAGGTGTGTTTTGGGTGTGCACTTCCTCCGTGTTCACTGGCAACTCAAAACTAATTAACTCACTCTGCAGTGAAGCCTCTTGCAGCCTGCCTATTCAAAATTCAATTAGAGCTAGAATTACTCAAAACAATCATAACTGGCAAAAACCTCTCTGGTATTTGATTTATTTAGCTTGATTCTAAGTGGATTTCCAATTTCCACCGTAACTGTCCTTTGGTTTACTCTTTCCCTTACTTCAAAAATAAAAAGGCTGCATTCCAGAGCAACGATCATTGGCACACATTTCATTCTGCTGGTGAAAGCAGCTAATGAAAATATACAAGACGTTTTCGTCACATAGCAAACACGACACTCAAATTAACGCAAATCATATTTGGTTCATTCGGGGTAGCAAAACACACATAATAAATAGAAGAGTCCTTTCAATCACCACAAAAGGGAGTGAAAAGCTTAGCAATTAACTTACATAAAAATGAATGAATGTGTCTGAATGTGTAATTTGTAAATGTCAAAGTTTAAGAGTAAGAGTAATTTTTAACCCTCTGGTGCTCCTCATGTGGTGGTCAAAAATATATATTTAATTTCAACTAAATGAATGTACTGTATATTTGATAATGTATTTTTATTTAATATTTTGTATTTTTAGGGGATTTTATGGTACTAAAATTATATTTAAGCAGTAGTTATAATCCATTTATTGCCCGTTAACCACCTTTTGAGGATAGACCGGAAAATAAAATGTCCAACTTTAACTATCATAAATCTTGCTTTAGAGTACAGGCTTAAGTTGAGTCTGTTTTTAAAGAGGACACTTAGGAGACTTTTTTTTGTGATTTTTTTTTTAAAGTGAACTTAAAAAATGTTATAGAAGTTTAAGTTGATTGTTATAAAAATAAATACTATTTTCAGTTTTTATACATTTCCCAAAACGTTTTTCTTGTTTTACGCAAAAACTGTGAAAAAAAGCCATAAATCTAAACAAGTTGTGTACAAAATTTGAGGTTGATCTTTCAAAAAATGAGCTTTCAGTAAGATTTTGTTTGGACGCAGTACCAAACGTTTCCGCCAGTTGAAATATGTTTCCCATTCATTTCCAGTGCGGCCATTTTTGACCTTGAGGAGTACAAGTGTGACTATTTTTTTCAGGACCGTTTAACCTTTTTTAATCATGTCCATTATATATATTTTTTTGTAACTTTACATACAAGTGGCAAAACATTTACCATGTTATGTACCATTCTAATGAAGTAAAAAAAAATTCTTAAAAGCCAAAAAGTAGTACTTTTCTGACACAAATTACCGAAGAGCACCCGAGAGTTAAGAATAATTTTTCACATTAAAAAAGTTGGAAACTTAAAGAAACAAATTTGCATTTGAAAACCTTGTTGCCTCGTTGAAGCTGAATGCCTTGCTGAATATCTCAAAAACCCACTTCGACAATAAATTCTTGTATTATTCAATTTCTACAATGTCATCGGTAACTGAGAATTAATTATTATTATAATGTTACAATATGGATGAACAACGTTGGATGTTCTAGTTGTCAGTATAAGTCCAAGACGATTGTGGTATCGGCCAGTGCAACATTACTAATTAAAATACAAGGTACACTTTTAACATTTTTGTTGTCATAATAAATGCAAATTGCACACAGTAACATTTAATTCTTATATATGCACACATATACATATCTATATATATATTCAAAATATCATAATCTTCTGAAAATCCAACTGTGCACTGCATGCACATTTGTTACAGTGAATGAATGTTAGAGGTTTCAGGCAGTTCATATATCAGCGCATCCATCAGTGTGCGTGGGAAAGCAACCCAAGACATGAGCCTTTTCCTTTCGTTTCTTTGAGATGGGGTCAAATCGATGTTCTCGCAGCACTTTTTGTACCTTCCTATTGAATCAGACACTGCGGATGAAGGCATTGGCAGTAAAGATCGATCAGTCTGAGTCAGTAGGTAACAAACTTTCCCATCTGCTGAGAAAAGACTCTGAAATTAACCCATGAATGATAGTAGGCGTCAATTAGCATGTTAAATTCTCAATTATGCACATCTGCAAATTTAGCAAAGGTTTGAACCCGTGTGATATTCATTTCATGCATGAATGACAAACAACTCTGCTTTTCAAAAGCTGTTAGATGCTAATGTCTGCCTTGTGGATTTACAGCGGATTTAATACAGTAGTGAATAGGATAAAGGCTGTGTTTCTATTCAGCTTTTAAGCCCTCTGGCAAAGCTCATCAAATATATATTTTTTTTAACGTTATTTATGAGTTTTTTGCCTTTATCGGATAGTGTAGAAAGACAGCAAAATAGATTTGCAAGAGGAGAATGGGACTGATATATGATGCAGACCAGATAAACCAGCATCCATGTAAGCATTCCTTACAGAAAAGCGTAAAGACTTATTTTCTGGCTGTTCAAAATGGTAGCATTCTGGATGCCTTCAGTGATATCTGGCCTTTATAACATGACCTTGTAGATCTAAATGTCACTGTCTGGCTGAATGAATACTGTACACTCAACACCATTAGGTTTAGAGCTTTTCACGATACACATCATTTCATTGCAGCTTTGGATTACAACAGTATAATGTGATATGGATCATTACTGTGATCGAAAATCACCCATTTCGTGGTACAATATTTTGGTCCTATTGCCCACCTCCAAGTATTTTTATCAAGGAACTGCTAGAAAATATTCTCCATAACTCTTCTATCCCTCGTGATTTTAATCTTTTGAATGAGTTTATAAAAAAGAATCATTCAGATTCATTTACTGATTCGTTCAGAAACTGTTTCTGAAGATTGCATAATTTTCAGTGTTATAGTATTATTTGTACAATTATAGTATTTCTGCAAATTTTTAATTAGCTTCTACTTTTGTATTTTTAGTTTTTATTTAAATTTAGCATGAGCAATTTTGTTATGTGATTTTGTCATTTTATTAGTGGTTTTCATTCAAATATTTCGATGTAGTTTTGATTTCTTTCAGTTTTAGTAATTTACTTAACCTGTTAAGTGTCCCCCCCCTTTTTTTGAATAGACATGAAAATGCACATTCCAAACTTAAATGGTATAGGATAAGAATCCTTTGGAATATAGACATAAAATTGGTCTTGTTTTAAAGAAGACATTTGGCAGATTTTTGTAGAAGTGAAATAAATTAAGAAAGTGAAACAGAAAAAAAGTTACAGAAGTTTGAGTTTATGAAAATGTACGATTTAAAAAATTAATTATTCATATTTTATATAAAATATATATTTTCAAAACCTGGACAACTCTTAAACTGCAAAAAAATCAAAGCCAAAAATCTGAACAAGTTGTATTTCAAATTTTAGGTTGATATCTCAAGAAATGAGCTTTCAGTAAGATTTTGTTTGGGCGCAGTACCAAACTTTTTCACTAGGTCACAACCAGACTCCATTACTGCCCATATAAGGGCGCCTCCATTTCCATATGTGGTTTGAGTGATCTGAACCATCATTTTCACAATTTTCATACAATTTATAAAGTAGACATCCTATTCAGAAGTAGTATTGGAAGTTTGGCAGATTCTGATATGAATTAAACCTTGAATAAACACATAAAAGAACACATATGTGCGTTATAGCTCGCGGCCACATCACAAATGGTGAATCTATTATTTTTTCTTTATATTTAAAACATTTTCAGACCTTTTTTTTCTAAAATAATTGAATGCTTGCCATCTTTTGAACTCTTGGCATGAAAACAAACTGGTTTCTACCCTTCTTTCATGATTTTTCATGTTCATTGCTATTTCAAAATAAAGGTCTGAACACGCCTAGGAGTATGAAAATATTCTTGTTGCAAATTAATAAATTACGGCTCCTCTGTAATTTGTTTTGAGATTCAGTAACCAAATATGGAAACTAGAGATTGTAAGCTTTCAAATGATATATAGTTTGTCAAGATTAGTTTAGGTTTAGTATAGGTTATTACTGTTTTAAATATGTAATGGATTTGGGCCCACCGGTGGGCCCATGACATTTAAGAGGTTAAACTTATTTCAGTTCCCTTTCAGTCGCTCACGTTCGACGTAGTCGACTGATTGGGATCACGCTTAGGGAGCCTGTCATCTTCAAGGTATTGTAAAAACAAGCCAATGCCCATTGGCGTGCAAGATTTGCATCAAACACTTCGCCCTGCAGCGCAGGTATAAATACGTAAGTGGATGCACGCACCAGTTGTCTTTCGCTACGGAGCCGATCCGTGTCCATGTCTCTGAAGAGTGTTGTACTATACAATGAGCGAGTGTGTCGTTGTTCTTCTGGAAGACTCTCCCAGTGCTGGAGTTTCTACAGCACAAGTGCAGCGGTGATCACGAGCTTCTGAGCTCTCAACTGCTGTTTTAACAGCCTCAAATTTCTATGTTTGTTGACGGTGGTTAGAGGACGAAGAAGTGAGTGCTTCACTGTTTAAATTAGCTGTTACTGTGTTCCCACGGTCATTCCCCTGTGTGCTCCGGCACTGGTGACGGGTCCCAATTCCTGAAAGAGCAACCCGGGTGCGTTTGCATCTTTCTCAAGATGCCATTCCATCCATGCATTTCTGGGTGCGGTAGGGCTCTGTTCCCCTCTGACGGTCACAATAGCTGCATCACGTGTTTGGGCTTACAGCACGCTGAAGCAGCTCTTGTGGATGACCTATGTTCTCACTGAGGGAATATGACCATCTCGGTGTTGAGATCGAGGCTCGCCTTCGTTCGCGAAGGTGGAGTCCCCACTCCCATGCCCTGCTCTAGTGCTTCTTCTGGACCAACTTCCTATAAGAAGGCTAAAGGGCCATGTGGAGTGGGTGATCTGAGGATCACAGTATGAGGTAATCCGCCCAACAAAGCCCTGTGGATCTCTCACTCCTCTTTTGCACCGTAGCCAGTGGAACTCCCCGATGAGCACGCTGGTCCCTCTGTAATGGACTGACCAGCTGTTTGGTCCATCGTAGCATCGGAAGGTGAGCTGGGCTCTGGAGATGATGACTCTCGGCTGCGCTACCTCCCTCTGGGAAAGTAGCGTTGCCCGAGCCAGATCCAGAGATGGCAGCTATGCTGAAAAGGGCCGCCGAGGCGGTTGGGCTCGAGTGGTACCCTCCACCGTGTCCCGAACCGTCTCGGTTGGATGATTAGTTTCTCGGGGCGGGCCGGTTTGATTTGATTTGATTTGATTTGATTTCTTTATTGTCATTGTACTTACATATAATGAAATTTTTAGTACTTTCCAACGTACACAGTAAAGAGTAGTTAAATTCATATTGCAAGTTGCCACTTAGTCCGGTCTGGTTCTCTGCCCGCTGCCCCAGTGCCATTCTTCCCTGAAGTGCATGAGGAGCTTACGAGGGCATGGAAGGCACCTTTTTCTGCCAGAAACCGCCTAAGTAGCCCCTCCCCCCTCACCATCCTTGACGGGGGAGCAGCGAAGGGTTATGAGGCTATCCCTCCAGTAGAATGGTTTGTCGCGATGCAGCTGTGTCCGACGACTGCTACCTCGAGGAAGGGGGATCCTCTTCTCCCCTCTAAGGCCTGTAAGTTCTCGTTCGTCCTTACGGGCAAGGCTTACAAAGTCTGTGGGCAAGCTGCTTCCTCTGCATGCCATGGCGTTGCTTCAGGTCCACCAGGCCCAGCCACTCATGAACATGCACGAGGGTAGTCCAGACCGTGAGCTCATAGGTGAGCTCCGCACTGCAAACGACCTCGTCCTCTGGGACACGAAAGTTGCAGCTCGCGCGATCCATCTGGCGATGTCCACCTTAGTAGTCCAGGAGCGCCATCTCTGTCTTAAGCTGACTGACATGAGGGATGCAGACAAGGTTTGGTTCCTGGACTCCCTCGTTTCACAGGTTGGCTTGTTTTGCGACGCGGTAAAGAACTTTGCCCAACAGTTCTCTGCTGCCCAGAAGAAGACGGCGGCCATCCGGCACATCCTCCCCCAGCAGCCTGCTGCTGCCTCCACCTGTCCGCCGGTGGCAGATCCTCCGCCTGCTCGTTGCCAAGGGCGTCCGTCTGCTGCCGCCTCCGCTCCTGCTGGGCCTCCGCACCAGCCTCCAGCCCGCTCCTGGCACTGCCAAGCCAGTTGGCAAGCGTAAGCGTAAGTGCTCCTGAGCGGGCCACTCAGGGATGGAGAGAAGAGCTCTTGGATTTGGTCACCGATCCACTCCCTCCCCCCGGAGGAGGGCAGGGTGGAGTTCTTTGTTTTTTACTGTGTCTATTCCACCACTGGCTCCCAAAAAAGCGGAGCCAGGGGTACCCACATTTTCAAAGAAAGAGCAATTTCCGCTGTTCATGAGTCCCAAGAGGGCAAATCTGGCGGTGTGCGACCCTGTAAAGCCTTGCACCCCTCAGCCCCCTCTTGTTCGCCAGCACGGCAGTGCGGGTGCTGTTTATTGAGACGGCCCCTTTTTCGAAAGCCTCCGTTCAATTTGTTACACAGAAATGCATTTCCAAATGCTCCATCCCCAAGACTGGACTGCAGCATTCGACCTGAGAGACATGTACTTCAGATATCTAACCTTCCGTACCACAGACCATCCTGTGTTCATGTGTTCGAAAGGTGTGAAGTATCAGTACAAAGTCCTACCCTTCAAGTGCTCATAGCCAGTTGGGTCCCCAGGTCAGATGGGAAAGAATAAACTCGTCCACGGGCTTAGAATCTCTTTTCTAGTTTGGAGATGGATTCGGTCCACCAAATCTCTGAAAAAGAGTGTGTGGCTGGTTAGTGCTAAATAGAAGGGTTAAATATAACCCACTGAAACTCTTCAGAGGCTCCTGGGGCATATGGTAGACGCAGCCGATCGGCTTCCTCTATATGAAGACTGCTTCAGCACTGACTTCACGGCCGAGTCCCGAGGTGGCCGTGGCAGAGCGGCTCGCTCCGTGTGACAGCATCCTGGCCTGCCGCCAAACCCTCAGTCCATAACAGACCTTTTGTTTCTCCGGGCCAACGGTCCCTAGAACGAGTGTCCATCAATACCGGCTGAGGGGCCACGTACATGTGTATGCAGTAACGGAGGTCTGGGCAGCCCCACGACTGCATTGGCATCCATTGCCTCGGGTTGCTTGCAGTTCATCTTGCTTTGACACACCGCTACTCAGTGAATTTGTACTGGTCTGAAAAGACAACATTGCAACCGTTGTGGTACGCTTCCCTCGCATGTCAGAACTTGCCCGCCACCCCCCCTCCTCGGAGACAGAAGCTTCTGAGGTCACTTCATTCCACTTATTACTTCTGGCCTGCCCAATCATGCTGCTGACGAGCCTCACGGCAGCCTATGGCCAGGGAGAGTGGAGTCTCCGTCCCCAGGCGGTCCAGCTGTTTGGGACCACTTTGGGGCCGCACAGTTACATCTGTTGCCCCTCCGGACTCATCCCTCCACCAGTTGTTTTTCACAGAAAACACAGAAAAAACTCTGGTTTCAGCTGGCCACCGCAGAAATGCATTCCCCAGTGAGCCTTCTTGCAAACAACTGTGCTAAAGTCAGGAGATGGAGCAGGTCTTGCTAGTTGCCCCTTATTGGCCCAACCAGACCTCTCCTCTCAACAGCCCTTCCTGACACCTTCCTCTGAGTACATTCTCAGGGATGGGGCATGATGACACCAGCATTTAGACCTTGGAGAGTTACACGACTGGTTCTAAAAATAACGGGACGTGGGAGGTACTGGTTACTACCGCAATAATTTTTACGCCGTAGAGACCATCACTTCTGTGAGAGCACCCTCTCAAAAGTGAACTTCCCTTAAACTTCCCTTAGAAGTGGAACCTATTCGTTGAAATGAGTCCTCTCTCTGTGAGGAGGTGTTCGATCACTTCAGTGCTTCTTTCCTGCTAATGGGTAGGAGTGAGGGCTGTCTCCACCTCAAAATGTTGTTGCCTCTGTATTGACGCTCATTATGATGCAGTGGATACAAATCCGTGGGAAGCACGACTTGATCGTCAGGTTCCTGAGGGGAGCAAGGAGACTGAATCTGCATTGGGCCAGGTAGTGAGCCTGCAAACGCTGGCCCGGAGGAGGCAGACCCAGCCCTGCCTTTTCTCTGTCAGTCCGCTCCATTGCAGTTATATGTGCTCAGAACGCAAAGCCTGGACCTCAGACCAGCTCTTGTCTGTACGGGGAGCAGCAGAAGGGAAGGCTGTTTCCAAGCAGAGGTTTGCCCACTACATGTGGTTGCCTTCATTTTGGTGAGAAATTTTCGCAAGATGCACGTGCCCACCTGGGTGGTGAGCTCCTCCTAAGTGAGAGTATTGCTCCCTCCTAGGTGTTGACACAGAGTGCCTAGCTAAACAGATATTAAATAGTTGGGGCTGGGCAACACCTATCACATTCACTAAAGAACGAGCCTATGTGTCTAGCCTATGGGTGGTGATGGCGCAGTGGAAAAGACACATGCCTTTGGTGTGAGAGACCCGGGTTCGAATCACCAATGTGTCCCTGAGCAAGACACTTAACCCCTAGTTGCTCCAGAGGCGTGCAACCTCTGACATATATAGCAATTGTAAGTCGCTTTGGATAAAAGCGTCAGCTAAATGAATAAATGTAAATGTGTCTAACCACTGCTTACCGTGGGCTACCTTCACATGAAGCCAGTTTCACTGTAAGCCTGGTTCGAAGTGTCGGCTTGCTGCGCCATTCCCCTTCTATTGACTGGATACGTGAGCAATTCTTGCTCCAGTCAGTTCCCCTTATTAGCCGAACCCTGTCGAGTTCCTCCATACCCTTCGGCAACAGACGTGACTTACGGACGCAATTTCCACGAAAACCATTCCGACAGGTCTAAAATGTAAACACTTGAAGAGATCAGATGCAAAAGCCTCTAAGTGCCATTTTAAATTTTCTTCTAGAATGATATTTTTATCAAGCTTTTATATTTAAGTTCAGTAATTTCACATAAATTACAATTAATAGGTAATCTTCATTGCCATTTAAGTGAAATTACTGAACTTAAATATACAATCTTGATAAAAATGATCATTCTAGAAGAAAATTTAAAATGGCTCTTAAAGGCTTTTGCATCTGAACTCTTCACTTATAACAGTCTTACCATAGTGAATCAGGGTAAGACAAAAACATGTTCTGGGAGAAGGATTTAAAAATATGTATTTTAAGTTTGATGGCAATCAGGGGATGTTTTTAGGCTAATTTGTAAGGGTAAACGTCTCCCCTTAATTGTAGATGGTATTGGTGGATGACAACTCTTGTTTCTTGAGGACCAGCAATCTACAAACCCAATCTATACATTTGTTTGCCAATTAAAGGTGCAGTAAGCGATTTAAACACTGTTGATATTTGAAATAATCTCAAACATACACACCCCTTCCTTCATTGCTCCACCTCCAAAATGCACGAACATGCAATGCAAGAGTGGATGTGTCATTGTTATACCTAAAGCAAAGCAAAATACGTCTTTGCAAATAATTAAGCAAAGAAGACGAACAAACGACAAAACAGAACAAAAAATGAACATACAGTATAAACGAGCAAAAGTTGGTTGTTAGTCGCCAGCAGCACACCAGACATTCACAACTGTCCTTGCATTTCTTGGTTCTGCATGTGAAACGTATAGCAAAACGTGATAATATCTTTTGGCCACGAGATATTGATTTGTAGGAACGTCATTATAACTTAACGTTATGTTGTGGCCACGTGATGTGAAGTCATGGCCTTGAGATCCGATGTTAAGGGGAACATCTTTTTCTCATGGTCACGACTTATATTGAGGGAACGACATCTATTTCTCGTGGCCATGAGTTTACTTTGTAAACAAACCTGCGTGACAATAGCAATCTGGAATTATCAGAAATGGATATTATTAAGACATTAATATTGCGAAATTACTATATTAACCTATATTATAGACCTACTATTAAACTAAACTATATTGCATGCGATATTGCCTATAAAGACAGTATTTGAATGAAGTTTGTTGTTATAAATAAATGTTAAAAAAATACGTAAGAACATAAAATAATATAGGCCTACAAGAAAACATTTTTATCCATCCCATCCCACAGCCTTTTAAATCCATTCTCTGATCGTGTTTTTTTTCATAGCGTGAAAGGTTAATGACTAATAATTTCTTAATTCCACACTTTTGCCATTATTATTTCAAAATAAAATATTAATGTATTAATAACATCCATTAATAATCCCAGATTGCTATGGTCAAGCATGTTTGTTTACGTATTAAACTCGTGGCCACGAGAAAAATGTTTTTTCCTCAACATCAGATCTCAAGGCCACGACTTCACATCGTTCACGTTCCTACGAGTGATGTTCCCACAAATTAATATCTAGTGGACACAACATATTATCACGTTGCAATGAGTTAATAAACTAAGTGAACTGAACATGTCCCCTCCCAGTCACCGTATGATTCACTTTCAACAGCGTTTCTCAGAAATCGCTTACTGGACCTTTAGAGGATGCAATTGAATATTGTTGCTTATATGTGAAGATGGATACAATAAAAGAGTAATCCAATGCATCTACTATTAAATTTCCATTTATTTTAGTATTCATAAAGACACTCCTTCAAAAAAATTGGTTAGATCACACTCTAAGAGCAAAGTATACTCAAACATTCCTGTAGAGTCTAGTGTAGTACCAAGTCTAAAAGGGGTCACGATTGAAATGCCACTACTTACTCTTTCTTTTCCACTTCCTTGCACCTGTCCAACTCTATTTCCCTTCATACCGCCATTTATTGTAATGACTGGTTTGGAGGAGGTCTGTGTTTGTTTCTTGGCATGCAGGTGGGCAGCTATACATTCTCACAGGTACAATTTATCCTTGCACACAAGGCTTGGGTTCCTCCCAGTGAGGTCATGTTGTTTTCTTTGATCTGAGAAAGTAATCTCCCATTGTTTCTCTTCTATATGCAATTCCATTCAATCATGTGGAAAACTGTGACAGCTATGGGGAAAAGATGTAAATAACAGTCCTGAATCATTCAAGTTTTTCAGGCATTCTGTCACTGTGGTGACTTCTTGCTTTCCCAACTGGTCCCATGATGTGTGTGTGTGTGTCATTAGGACTGCCTATTAAACATGTCATCACAATGGCAGCACCAGAGCAGCCTGTCTCTTTGGTTATCACTGAAGCATAACCACACTAAAACTGTGTGATGGGGTCCCTCAGCTCAGCGAACGCTACTGACTGCAGCATATTCGGCTGCTGTTAGCATTAGTCTCCAATCGCACGGCTGCCGATGCCTTTTACAAAGAACTCTTATTAACTTTTAAACAATTAGCATTCTATCTAATGTTGTGTGCTAAAACAATTTGGGTGGATTTAATCAATCAAACATGACTAACTCAAAGTGACTCGTGCCGTTTTTGGTATCAAACCAAACGCTATTTAAAAAATAATTTGCATACATCTGGGTTTTTCAGCTGGAAAAACTTAAGCAAAAAATTGCTTAAATGTGGCACATTTTTGGCCCTATTTTAACGAATTAAGCACATGGTCTAAAGCGCAGGGCGCAAGTACACTTACAAGAAAACGTACAGTCCGAATCCACTTTTGCTAGTTTAACGACGTTTGTAAAAATGGTTGGCGCACAGTCTAAAAGTGTTGTCCCTATTCTCTTAATAAGTAATGGGTGTGTTTTGGGGTGTAACGTGCAATAAACCAATCAGAGTCTCATCTCCCATTTCCTTTAAAAGCCAGTTGCATTTGCGCCATGGAAGAGGCACTATTTACATGGCGGAATTTGCAAAGCGGAAAGACTGAACGCGTCTCCAGTGAGGAAACTGATCTGCTCGTGTGCAAGGTTAAAGTGCACAAGCAGACCATCTACAGGACAAGTCATTGTAATCATTTTATTTTTAATATTTCAGTGTACACGAGTCCCTGTGTGTGTAATAAGCAGAGTGTATGCGCGTTGTGCACCCGCCTATAGGCGCATATTACTAACATGCTCTTTACATAAAAATTTAAAAAATACTGCGCAGTCAATTGCTTCAAAATAGCAATCCGCCAACAGTTCGC
This sequence comes from Siphateles boraxobius, assembly GCF_051911475.1. NCBI lineage: Eukaryota > Metazoa > Chordata > Actinopteri > Cypriniformes > Leuciscidae > Siphateles > Siphateles boraxobius. The sequence goes on from NW_027509175.1 coordinate 3,045,406, forward strand.
CTGAACACACCTTGTTTTCAGACCAGCAATCCATTTGCTATTTAAACAACGTGGTGCAGGACGTGAAAACTGAAAACTACCGGGCTGAAACTACCAAAAGACACTTGTGTTGGGCCGTGCGCTGCATTGCGCTGGGTGTATGATGGGGCCCTTTAAGTTAAAGGGAGGAGAAAATACTCCTAATATTCTCCCCAGAGACTTCATGGATCATGAAAGTAGTTTGTTCCGGCTAAGCACTTTAATTAATTAATGATTAATTAGTGTTGATTTAACACTAAATTAAATCCAGATTTGGAAGTGAGGCCTTCTCATTGATTTTTATAACTCTTGGCCTTCACTATGTATGTGTGTGTGTGGGAGAGAAAAACAGAGGAAGCATTTTATTTGTTTCAAGCAAACTCTCAACAGTTTACACGATCAGTTGGTAAATGTAATGCTAATAATCAGTTTATGAGACTGGCTGCTGATGTTACACTATAGCAATAGTAGTAATGCTGTCCATATATCTTTGACATATGTTTTAGAGCAAAAGTGTATTTCTTTATGTTAAAATATTTATTTTTGTTTCTCTCTAAATTTGTATATATATATATTTCCAAGAGAAAGATTAAAAAAAAGATGAGAAAAAATAAATAAATATCGAGAGCCAACGACTCCTACTTCTGAGAATCCCGGCATTGTGAAAAGAGTGCATTACTTTTAACAATATTACATTCTAAACAGATCTGTTAAGTCATGCCAATTTGTAGACCAACATCACAACTCATATTTTGTTCTACAACATAAATTACACCTTGTCAGAGGTGTCTCTTTTTTGTTTGCACAATACTAACAGTTTGGAAAATAAGAACTACACGTTGCAGGAGTTGTAGTCCTCATTTAGCTAATTATTAGCAGCCAAAAATGCATGTTTGAAGTATGAAATGCATGAAACAAAAATGTCAAAGTCAAGTAATGTTAACTATAAGTTAGTCAAGGGTCTCAGCATCTAGCAACCCCTTTGGTTTGGGCAAGTGTGTGCGTGCTTGTGTACCTTTGTAATTACACTCTTTGAAACTTCAAAACATCCTGTTATTTGCAGTAAAAATGGAAATATATAAATAAATAACAAGCCTTGCAATTAAATGATACTTCCACAAGTTATTTTTGGAGGACATGAGAGGGAAATGCAAATTGTGTTTATGAGTCCCACAATTGTATTTTTTTTATCCAGTTATCCCCTTGAGGATAAGTACTGAAAGTAAGATGACAGTGTGCTGGCAGCTATTAGAGTTTCATCCTGAGAATTCCTCTCTACTGTGTGACACAACCTACTGTGACAGAATTAAACTGTAATGAGTTAATATCTTCTTGGCTTTTATTGAGGTTATGAATCACCTGCATCGTAATGCTGATGTGATGCAACGCCCATGTCTGAAACAGGTGCAACTTAAATTAAGAGACATGCAATAAATCCTCTTGAAAGCTTTTTCATGTTAAGGGTCGTTCACACTGACAGTCGTACTGGGTTCAGCTCATTGACTGCGGTATCACATGAGCTCAACTTTTCATTGGTAGTGGCCACATAGAATTGCTGCTCATTTGCATAAAAGTTATAGCTCATTGTAAATGGTTTTGGTCACCTTACCAAAGCAAATCATTGTCAATGTTTAAGTTCCTTTAGATGCTTTACCCCAAAAGCTTTATCCAACTAAGAAGGCGGATCTGCATTTCCATTGGTTGATGTATAGCTTACTTTTTTGCATAAGGTTGAGCAATTCTCACTGTCACTTTGTTAGAAACTTTCTAAAAATAAATGACTCAGGTCACCCTGTCCCAGCAAACTTCTATGAATAGTGTGACATTTTATGTGAGATTTTTTTCTTTCCCAAAAATATCTGGAAATGCCTGAAATTAGATAAATTTTCTTGAGGAGTAAAGCAACTGCATAAGATAATACGATTTGATTTCTTATTTAATATAATAAAGGTTTGTGTATTTTTTTCTTACTTGTTTATACTGTACGTACAAAATTGGAAAAATCTGCAAGTGCATTAAGACAAAATACACTTATATTAAAGGATTATTTCACCCAAAAATGAAATTACTTAATTACTCACCCTCATATCTTTCTAAACCTGTATGACTTTTCTTTCTTCTGCTCAACACAAAATATATTTTGAAAAATGTTGTTAACCATTAAAAAAACAACAACAACAATGTGGTATTTCTCAAAATATCTTCCTTTATGGTGCACATAACAAAGAAAGTAATATAGTTTTGGGGGGAGGAAGGTAATTAAATGATACATTTTTTAGCAAACTACTCTTTTAAAATATGCATTCTCTGAAAACAAGTCTTAATGGCCAGGTTTACACCTGGTATCCTGGCACCTGGCATCGCGCCATGGCGGATTCGCAAACGGAAAAACTGAACGCTTCTCCAGAGAGGAAACGGATTTGCTCGTGGGCGAGGTTAAAGCGTGCAAGCAGATCATCTACGGGACAAGCCGGATTCTACCATATCTTTATGTACACATTATTAATCTTTTACATTGTAATCCTTTTATTTTATTGTACGCGCGTTGTGGACCCGCCTATAGGCACATATTACTAAAGCGCTCTTTAAATAACAAAAAAATATATATACTGCGCCATTGACTTTAGACCATGCTTTTGGTCAATGGTGCATTCTATTTCAATTGCTTCAAAATAGCAACGCGCCAACAATGCGACTGAACACACCTCGTTTTCAGACCAGCACGCCAATGGGCGCAAATGCATTTGCTATTTAAACAACGTGGCGCAGGACATGAAAATGATAACGGTGTTGAAAGTAGCAAAAAACGAAACTAGCGAAAAATATGAAACTAGCAAAAAACACTTGCGTCGTGCTTGCCTCTGCATTGCGCCGGTTGTATGATAGGGCCCAAAATGTGTAAACATTATGGGAAGAGCGCTAGCCAGACGGGATTTAAACTTTGTCAGCTGAAGACCCAAGTTTGGTTTGAAGACGAAAAACGTACCAAGCACAATGTTCTCAACCATTCCTGATTTCCAACAAGCACTCACAGCGTTCGCCATTCTCTTGCGGCTGTCAGAACAGAACAGAGAAGAAAGCTGCTGCTCTCCATATGTTTTGCCGTCGTTCATATGTTAATTGTGTGAGCTTATTTTTGTCCATTAGATCAAAAGACTTACCCATACATTTACCACCCATAGACGGAAATGTGTCTTCCTCGTCTACTTGTGATCCGATTGACCAAAACACATCTTAATACCTGGTGTAAAAAGGGCCAATATCTTATGCAGTATTACTTCTCAAACTTTACATATTTTTACTGAAAAATAAAATAAAAATACTTAAAGGAATAGTTCACTTAAAAATGGAAATGCTGTCATCATTTACTCACCCTCGAGTTGTTTCAAACCTGTATGAATTTCTTTCTTCTGCTGAATACAAAAGAAGATATTTTGAAGAATATCTGTAACCAAACAGTTGATCGACCCCACTGACTTCCATATAATTTATTTTCCTACGATGGAAATCAATGAGGAAAATCATACAGGTTTGATACAAATTGAGGGTGAGTAAATGATGACAGAATTTTCATTTTTAACTAAACTATTTCTTTAAGTTTGTTTTGTTGTTGCAGTGAATCATTTTTGGTCTGTTAATTAGTATGTACACTGCTGTTCAAAAGTTTGGGGGCGGTAAGATTTTTAATGTTTTTAAAAGAAGTCTTTTCTGCTCACCAAGGCTGCTTTTATTTGATTAAAAATACAAAACAAACCCAGTAATATTGTAAAACAGCTGTTTTCTATGTGAATATATAGTAAAGTGTAATTTATTCCTGTGATCAAAGCTGAATTTTCAGCATCATTACTCCAGTCTTCAGTGTCACATGATCCTTCAGAAATCATTCTAATATGATTTTTTGATGCTCAAGAAACATTTATGATTATCATCACAGTCGAAAACAGTTGTGCTGCTTCATATTTTTGGGCAAACCGTGATTCGTTTTTTTTCAGGATTCTTTGAAAGTTCAAGAGAAAAACATTTAATTAAAAAATAATTATTTAGCATTATTATCAATGTCTTTAATGTCACTTTTGATCAATGCGTGCTTTCTGAATAAAACTATTAATTTATTAAAAAAATAATAATAAAAAATTGTTATTGACCCCAAACTTTTGAACGGTAGTGTATATTTTTGTTTAGTGGAAAAAAAATTACTTGTTAATGTGGTAGATTTTTTCCCCTATATGCACCTGACTTAAGTTTACCTGGATCATCTCCTAATCGACGCCCCTAAACGTCTCCTGACAGACTATCGATCATATTTATCCTAGCATGTCTCCTTATCGACGTCGCTCAACGTATTGTCCCCTATGAACACTATCACTTAAAAAATAAGATCTCTAGTGCTCCACTAACTTGCTGCACAGCAATAAATAAACAGACTCCATACAATGCCTTCGATTATATACCTCAGACAAATTTCAGATGTATAATCCAGGAAATCCTTATGTAGGTAGAAGCAATTTCTTGCTTTACTTCACTTTGTTTGTCACTCAGTCATGAGTTTATAAATGTAGACATTTGTTTATTTTCATTTCCCCTTTTGTTATGTTTGGACATGATTCAGACACACTGACTGAATGAGTGTTTGGAGACATTTCAGGTTTCAAAAGCATGTAATTGTTCCTAAAAATAAATATTAGTTATGATTCACATGCTCTGTCCTTGTTATCTGTGTCTTCTGTCCATTAATTAACCTTTAAAATTCATCCTTTGAAGTACACTGATCCAACAAACAGAGATAGGCACTGTGGGAACGGGGAGAGGGAGTTGCTTGAAGACATTAGAAAAGGGGATGAAAAAGAAAGGTGTGGGGGGGGGAAGACACACTGAAATTGCCATCTCTTCTCTGCGCAAATGAAGGATGGAGTGGTGGCCACTAATGTGCTTCGACAGCTAAAGAGGAATTACTGCCAGTTTAAATTTTCTCAATTGTAATGCTGCTGTTGGTTCTGATTTGATGCCAAATACCCTCTTTTCATATTTGCTTTTCACGCTACTAATTCGACTGAGCATCAACAACAGCACTTCTATCACTATAACGTCTAGCTGTGCAGCACCATGTGCTTACGTTTGTGTGCCACATAGACAATGGATTTACTGTGGATTATAAATCATTACGAAAACATACAAGTAATAATTTAAATAAAAACCGCACACCACATGCATTAAAAAACATTTCTAATATTTTGAGTCATTTGTTTTATTAATTGAGATTTAAGTATAGTATTAGCACATCTGAAGTAAACATGTTTGTGCTCTTAAGATAAAAAGGGCTTCTTAGGTGGCAGAATTGGGCTGCGTTATAGACGTCAAATCACTATCACAATCACTAATTAAATACTTTCTGATGAGTAATAACACAAAAGTAGATGCGCCAATAAATTTGTATTAAAAGCTTTAAGGCAGGGTTGACATTATTGTCTATGATGACAGCTAATTTAGATTAAATCCTTAAAGGAAATCTTTGCTTCTAAGAAAAATGTCATGGGCGTTATCATCCAGTTCTCTTGTTTGAAGTTAAATAAATATGTTAGTTCGGATATTGGATTGAATTTAATTGGATCGGTGGTAGCAGAGTTGGTTTTAATAAAGAAGATTAAAAACCCCTTTCATGACCTACCCAAAATAATGGGGAAAAAAATACTTAAATATTCCTTCACAGATTTCAGAAGAGAGAGAGAGAGAGAGAGAGAGAGAGAGAGAGAGGGAGAGAGAGAGAGAGAGAGAGAGAGAGAGAGAGAGAGAGAGAGAGAGAGAGAGAGAGAGAGAGAGAGAGACTGAAAAGGAGAAAAAAAAAACTGACTGAGGGGGACAAAAAGAGGACACAATCTGCTGAGGCGCGCGCAATGGCCTCAAGAGAGGCATCATAAACGGCAATAACAAATAACAGCCTCACACACAGATGCACGCACAAACACGCTTCTCTCCCCGCAAAACCTTCAGGACAAAATCCTCAATTTGCAATTAAAAACTAAAACTGGTCATACAAGCAAAACACACACATGCACAACGCACACACAGACAGACAACGCAGTGCACGGCAGTGGGTAATAGTTCAGTTTATTTATCTTATGTCACACATGCAGTGCGTTACAGTCAAACAGCAGTTGAATCTGAAGTTCGGCAGCTTTTTCTTTCACGGCATTATCTTATTTAATCAGGAAGCTGAAAGAGAAGAAAAGAGAAAAATAGAGAGAGAAGGAAAAAGGAGAAGAGTGTGAATGATTAAATATTCACTGACTGGAAGTGACGTCATCGTCCAATCATTAAAAGATCTCTAGACTGTAAAAGGTTATTCACTAGAGTCTCTACAATTACCACAGTTTCTGTACATTTAAATTAGTTTTATTTGATTCATTAGGAAGCATTTGGTCTGGGATGAAGTACATGAACAGTTCAGCAAGCAAAGGAATGTTTCGGAATTTTTTCAGCGCTATTGGCACTGCTTTTGAAGGAATCTTTTATGAAAATTAATTATTCTCGTTCACTTCCATTCACTGACTAATTTTCCGGTCAGGGAAACTTGTAAAGACTTTGCTGCCTTTTCCTTCCTCCAAACACGGCCTATATAGCAATATATCCTTGGACTTATTCAAGCTAAGTTAACCCCAAAGCTTGACAGATGAAAATAGAGCAAAACATTATGATGCTCAACAAACACTATCTGCAGAATATTTTAGTAGATCTATACACATAAATGTAAATGCACATAAAAATATCCTATTTATCTTTTTTACATTTTCAACTTCCTTTAGTGTGTAATCTTGCTGTTTGAGCATGAAAAAAGCCTGCATAGTTACAAAGTTCACTCAAATGGTGTTATTCTCTTTATCAGTGCACACTGTTTCTGAACTCCCTGAATGCTTAAATCGTAGTCTTCAGTTTTCTTTCGGGAACGTACACACCACAATATCCCTCATTTAAATAATTCCTGCCAAAAGCATACACAAAAAAGGGGTGAGGCCTGCCTGAGTTGCGTTAGTAGTGTGTTGAATATAGCGGTCATGGTAAGGGGCGTGATATTTCCGAAACGGTTGACTAATCACAACACACTCCAGCCGACCAATCAGAGGGCGCTGGGGTGCCGCCCCATCAAAATTCCAGAACTATAAATGTATACAAAAATGATATAAAGATGAAATAAAAATAAAATAGTTTACTCATATGATGTGCAGGCTGGTAGTAAGAGCCTCAGCATCTAATAAAAACTGGCTTTAATCGGGTAACTATTTTATATGTTTTTCAATATGTTTCATGGGCGAGAGACGCCGAAAAAACGGATGTCTATCAGAGTCCTTAAATTGTCGGGCGGCATGTGACCTGAAGCTGGTCTCTAATTGGTTTCTTAAAGATTCTCCTCCGGACGCAGGTCGCTGCGTCCCTGGTGAATCAGAATTGGATACATTTTATTTTATCCAATCTGATTGGTTCTCGTCACCTGTCATTCAGCTTTACGGTCTTGGCCACTACTGCGAGTGCGCAGGCGACTCCGACAAAACCTTGCTAGGATGATCACTTTCGTAGAGATAATGGCGGCAGTTAAACCAAATTCTGTCATTGATTTACAAAAAAAAAAAAAAAAAAAACTTTCACAAGGCGTTCACTGGAAGAAAAAAAAGGATACAGGATCTCGGACCGGACCAACCCAATTTACAAATCCAGCAGCAGGGCAGTGACAAAGGACGAAGCTTCTTATGAGAAACGGAGGTGGCTGGCCGGATGTGATGTTAGCAATGCCCTTTTTTGCTTTCCCTGTCTTTTATTTCAAAGTGTCGGCACTGAAGTATTGTGGACAACAACGGGGGTAAGAGACCTCAAACCTCTGAAATTTATTTGTATTTATTTTCGCCCCACCCCCCCAACAAAAATAATTATCACCAGCCGCCACTGGCACATAGTACTTTTCAGAAGGAGGGGCCTCATAGAGACCGGAACCAAACGGACAGACTGGGATGAGAGGTGCTGCAATCATTTAAAATATGTAAAAAAAAAAAAAAACAAAAAAAAAAACACAGTTTTTTTGAACATTCAAGCATGAAAACTTATTCTAGTAGACCCCCAAAAAATAAAGACTTTGAAAAAAGGGCATAATAGGTCCCCTTTAAAGAAATCAGTTGTGGTTGTGATAGATATTGGTTGAAATGTGTTTACAGTAATGCACTTACAATGGATGTCTAGTTTAAATATGCTGCATGTATTCTAATAATAATAATAAATTACTGTTCATTGTTTGAACCGTAAAGTTGTCTAAATTGTCATTTAGCAGTGGGACTACAGTTCCAGGGAGATGAACTTATTTATTTATTTGTTATTTATTACTGACGAAATTCATCTTATTGGAGTAAGCTCCATGTAACAGTACTTTGCAAATAGTTACAATAACTCAGGGTGTGTATATTATGCGAGAGTTATTTGTTCTCACCAGCTTCAAATGGTCTTGGCATAAGCTTTACTACTATTCTACAACAAGTCATTGAAATTCTCATGCTAACATTAAGTCTTGTGGCTGTACTTCCATATTATTAGTGCATTCTAACCTTTAATCCAGAGCTCAAATTTTGTCTGGTAGACTTCCACTGTAAGTGCATTACTGTAAAATCTTTTTTGTGTGTGGGACAAAGGTAATCAACAGCATGTCGTTCATAGAGCTGAACCCATAACATTGCTGTAAATCAAAGCAGAGAAAAACATTAAAACAAAATTATATTACACTGCACAACAAATAATTCACTAAAACAAGAGTGTGTTTTAACAGCAATAGACTGCATTACATCTTACCTGTAAGGATAACCATGATATTTTGATCTGAAGATGGACAGCAGGAAGCTAAAGAAGAACACCACCAAACCAAGCCCAACAAGACAGATAACTGTAAAACAGAAAAAAAGCACAGTGAGTGTAACTCTACTAATGAGCTAAATAATGCTTCCATTGATTAAACTTGATTAGTATGCTACAATGGTATTTTATAATGGGATTAAGCCTTTGGTGAAAATCACTTTTCATGATCTTTGATCTAAAAGCTAATCCCAAACAGCCATCTTAAATTAAGCCATTACTAATGAATGAAACAATAATCGCTACTTAAATGCTTATAAAACATGCTGCATCAGCTTTTTTAGATAGTGCCCACAATTTTATAACCTGTTAAATCACATTATAAAGTGACTTTAAAGACTAGTCAATGATGCCTTAAACATTGTGCTATTGGAATAAAAAAAAGCTGATTTTATCAAGGAAAATAAAATGTAATTTACAATACTGCAGCTCAACACTGAAACTGGTCAGTGCATATTCTTTGCCTACTGCTACCAAATAAATTACTGGATTGAGCATGCATATTTAAAATCACATACATTTATGCACTTTTGTATACACTGACACATGCAAAATTTATAGCATCCAGAAAGACAGAAAACTTTTTTTTTTTTTTACTAATGTCTGACTTCGATGGACTGAACAGAAGAAATGAACCAGAGAAGTTTCCATGTCAAAGAATTCAGAGCCCCAGAGCAAACCTACCTATTACATAATCACATTTAAAAGGGACCTATTATACCCTTTTTACAAGATGTAGTCCAAGTCTCAGTTGTACCCAAGATGTGTCTGAACTTAAAGCTCAAAATACCCCACAGATATTTTATCATACCATGTTGTAAATGCCCATTTTTGAGTGGAAGGAAAGAGGGCGGTGCCTTTACAGCTCATGCCTCGGACACTCAAAAACTAAAACATCTGTTTGATTTTGATTATCATCTCTATCGCAGTCAAGCTCACGTGACATTTCAGGTCTTCATTTCATCATCATGAAAGTTTATTATCTGCATGCGTTTTAAAGCCATATCAATCTTAACTTCTGATATATGGTTTTATGAGGGCACACATCTGAAGCACACGCACAGAGAGCTGGATGTCAGACACCCTGTGTGTAATAAACTAAGATCTCTTTCACGTCTGTTTGTGCTTAAACTGTCAAATACACACAAGGTCATGTCAAAAGCACACAAAGATGTCTGTCTATGAACTTAAACAGCAAGTAAAGAAATCGCATGTGTATATAAGATCTGTGTATTTAAGTGACAGCAGCGTAATATACAGTACCTACTGCTATATATACTGTTAATATGAATCAGACAACAAAAGAAAAACTAAAAATCACTCAATGCTGCTATTAAATGCACTGGCGAGGAGATATACACGGTGGACTCCATACAGCTCACTGAGGGCGGGGTCTATGCTAATAGGGCAGAGTCTGTCATCAGTCATGGGTGGGGTCTGTGCATTTGTGACATCACAAAAGCTAGAATTAGCAAATGGCTTGTTCTGAGAAACTTATGGTTTATGGGGATTAAAAAAAGAGGAGTGTGTGCATTTGTACAATGGCAGAGTGGTTTTGTACACACACTGCCAATACACATGTATGTTCAAACACTATGTAAAAGTGAATTTTGCATATTAGGTCCCCTTTAAGTAAACACTTCCAGAAAGTTAGCTTTGGCAAGCGGTTTCAAACTCCCAAAATGAAGAAAAAATGTATGTCATTTTGCCCTAATTTTGTTTGAAATGACATCACACCAGTTTATTCTAAAAGTAAATATCAGGGTCTTAAAATAAACATTATTCATTGTTTTTTTTTTTGCAGCCCCTTAGGTTCAACAAAGAGCTTTTTATCAATACATTTTTTGCTGTATTGAGTTAGCTAAATAGTTCTTGATATATATCCTTTTTGTTCTGGGTAGCTTTTTACAGAGAGGAAAGTCCTGGTTTCTTTAAAGGCACAAGATAGTTTCCAAATGGCTGCATGAGTGTCTGAGAGAGTCAGCGTGTAAGTAGTAAACATATTAAAGAGCGAGGCAGTGGCAGCTGCTGTTTAGCTGAATGAGAAGCTAATCAGAGCTTAATCAAAGTGTGTTAACCTCCTCAAAAGAGAGGGGCACCTCCAATTACACCACACCGCCAGCACTGTTCCTCTCCAGATTAGTCATCCAGAAACACCCTCTTATCCCAGGATCACACCCTCAGAACACAAATACACAGAGCTTTTAATTTAAAGTTTCAGTATCTACTGAACTTCCCTGAAGACTTGTTTTCAAGGCTTCATGCGACAACGTTTACTCTGAGACCTTGAAGTTCTCGAGCCTATTATCATTTCCCTGACATGTTACACAAGCCTTCCCATAAGACTCGTGGTAGTCGCCGCAAAATTACTCTGCATTACACAAAAATGACGAACATGACTAACTGAGATGTGACATTTAAAAGCTGCTAAACATTTACTTTCAGGGTCGTCTGTGTCACAGGGTAACTAATGTGATGTTGCTAAAAAAACACCACTCTGGTGCAATAACATTTGGCTGACTTTCCTACAACTGGACTGAGTCGCTTGCCGGAAATGTTTCTGGGGGGGGGGGGGGGTGGGGGGGGTTTGGGTGTTGTTGTTTAAAAGTACAGCGTCACTACTCCAGCAATCTTCATTTAGCATTTTCCTATTTTAAATGCTTCGAGTCAGTGTGTTTTCCTTGACAACCGCTGGGTCTGATCAACCACTCACTGTGTAAGTATTCTTATTCTGCATAGCAGCAATTAACATGAAGTCACCAGAGGTGGAGGTTTTTTGCATGTACGTTACTGTCCGTTTTAGATAGAAGTAAAAGTACAAAAATGATACAAAATTAAAGGAATGATGAATTAAAGGGAGGAAAGAGCTAAAAAAGGTGTTTTTTGTTTTGTTCAATACATAAAAGTCAATAGGATCGAATATTTCTTTGGATCCCACATTGTTCAAAATATCTGTTTTGTTCCATAGAAGACAGTCATACAGGTTTGCAATGACATAAGAGTGAGTAACTGATGACATAACTTTAATTTTTTTAGGTGAACTTTTCCTTTAAAAACATTATTATTTTCTCCATTTTGTATGGAAACAATGCAGACTGCCGACTTTAGTTAAAGGGTATTTGGAACACAGATTGGATAGTTGGATATTGTAAATTAAGGCTCCAGGAATGCATGTAAACACTGAGTTTATTTAGTTGTGGAGGTATATATCATTGTTTATGATCATAAATGCAGGTTTATTACATTGCTGCTTTTTGGTTTATGGACCAAACATCTGGACCATCTGGACCAGCTATCTGCTAGCTTCCTGTTGCAATCAGTTTTAATGCACATCTTTGTACTTATTTTTATTTATTTGTTTTATCTTTTTAATACACATCAGCTTTCTGGTCTAATCATTCATTACTTTTGTGTTAGAAAACATTGAAACTGTCACTCTTCACTATAGCTTTTGCACTAGTTTTACTAGTGAATGTTTTGTTTTCTCCCTAATGGCCCAACACACAATAGTTTGCCTTTGGCTATGCATTAAACATCATTTTTATGATGATGAGCCTAATAAGATACTCCATCTGCTTTTTTCACAAATGTGTTTAATGCTGTATAATGGGCTATTCCCTCTAAACTGTCTGTCCTAAATGCATTAATAGGCTTTATAAAATTACTCTTAGTATGTTAATTAATATTCGGAGATTCATTCTATCTGTAGCATGAAAGAAAATACATTTTGCTCATCACAAAGTGTTAAACTGTAAGTTGTTTAAAAGTCTATGAAGCGATCATTGTCAGACTACTTTTTTGTTTACATGACTAAGATGGGTAGTTGTTTGGAAACAATCATTATTTCTGTAATTTCACACTTAATTTGTATTTAACCTGGAATCTAAATTCAATTATGTGAGCCCTTTCATTTTTATTGAGTATTTTGTGTATTGAGCAAAACTCTACAGGCACTCAATTTCCTAGTTGTTGGAGGGCAGTGAACAGGATTTTTCTGCATATAGGTCGACCCCTCTAACCTTGTTGGGAAAAAGTCAATATCCATTATAGTCTCTCAAGGTGTTGCAGTACTCAAGCATTTTACAGTGTGTTGTTATAACTGGTGGAAACAAACTGAGAATTTATTTTTTTTATTAGGCAAGGACCTGCATTTAAACTGACTGCCTTTATGTGCTGGAATGTTTTCTGCTTACAAGTAAAAATATATAGTTCTTTAAATATATCCAGTCACAAAGCCTCACCATTTACCATCAGGAGATGCTTTTGTAGAGGCATTAACAGCGAGGTTATTTTGTTCCTAGAAAATCCCCATAGGAAATATTTCTACTTTGTGCCACTTTATATACATTATAACTTTGGGATGAAACCTGAAAAAGAGTCTGTTCTGGAAGTGACCTATGATGCTAAGATGAGTTTCACTACATTGTGAACGTTGAGGGTGCACATCCCACAGAATGTTCACTAACCATGAACCAATTAGCTTTACATTTGAGAGTGGACTTCAGCAATGGTAAAATGGGAGATTCTGTATCCTACTTTATTTTCAATAGAACTTCAATAGAAATATTGACTTGTGTACTGTTTTAGAATTACAAAACATTTACTCAATACATGTTAAGGCAAACCCCTGTGGAAAAAAAAACTGTGTTCATATTTTCATAACATAATGTCGTAATGATCAATGCGGAAGCAGAGAGGATAGAGCAAAACAAAACAACAGTCACAAATTAGAAGTGCTGGAAGCTAGATATTTTAGTCGATAAAGTTTTAAATATGGAGATTTTTCTTACACTAATGCATCGCTTCACTTCAGAAGGCCTTTATTAACCCCCGCAGAGCCTTGTGGAGCACTTTTATCATGGATGGATGCTCTTTGATGGACTTCAAAACAGAAGCAGCCATTCACTGCCATTATAAAGCTAGGAAGACCCAGGACATTCTTTTAATATAACTCCAATTGTATTCATCTGAAAGAAGAATGTCATATACACCTAGGATGGCTTCAGGGTGAGTAAATCATGGGCTAATTTTCATTTTTGGGTGAAATATCCCATTAAAAATAGTTGTGTTCAGACAGCTTCAGGCCAACCTCACACATACATTAAAGAAAGCTGAATTCAGTTTTTTATATACATTTGAATAAGATGTGGCTGATATAGTTATGATGCATAAAAACTACACATCAAATACAAAACAAATTACAGAAGCATGCACAGATTAATACAGACACCATATCCCTTTGAGTAAGTTCATCTTTGTGACATGCACTTAAAAGCACACGCACATATATATGCATGCATATGCATGATGACACAAATGCACACATCTCATCAGTCAGAACTTATTACTCTAACCCCATCACATAAATTAGTCACTGCTCCCTTCTCATGTACCCCCAGTGGCTGATAGAGGGCCAGAGGGCCCAGGAGTGCATATAGAGCAAGCATCTGCCTCATCTGCTTCTTTCACACCCCAGGGGAAGCGCTTCAAGATGGGCACGCATCCCTTCTCCCTATGAATAACCTAAGTCTCTTCCTCTGTAAAAAGAACTCTCTCCTCAACAAAGATTCCTGAGACTGACTGATGAGACTATAATAATGCAGATTCATATATGCCTAATGGTCAATTAACAGTGACAGGTGCAGGAAAAGCCCAGTGCTGAGGTGCCATCGCCGGTTTAATGATCTGCTGCGCTAATGTGACCTCTGACCCCCGTGCCACGGCCCTGACGTGGCAGATGATGGCCGCGGCAAATTTGGGTGACGTAGGGGAAAATGTATGACACAACCTCTGGAGAGAGGAAGTCAAGAAGTTACGTGTCACTAAAACACTCGCTAATGTGAGCTTTATGAAGGATATGAATCATTTCAACACATTCATCTGTCTAGATCAAGTCTAATCTTATATAAAACATCTTACCGTGAAACACTAGATTTGCTTTTCCTGGAGGAAATACCAGAGCTTAGATTTTGGTTTTGTGTAAATGAAATGCCACATCAGATCTGCTTTAAACATCGCAAATCAATGGGAATCACATAATGCGACACCATCTTTGCAGCATAAAGATGGCTATAGATAATCGCTGTTATTCTCTGCATATTCAGAATGATTCGATTAACGACTACTCGGTTCAGTAAGTAACCCAATCCAATCCACTTCAGCAGTTTAAAAAAAAGGTTAAATGGCAATTACAATTAACATGTTTTAAATCTTGCACACTTCTGTAACACACTGCAATTAGTTAGAATTTTAGCATTTTAATTTAATTATGCCAACATAATTAGCCATTTAAAAGATATATTTGAAGATTACCAGATATAAATCGACAAGATTTATAATTGAAAGAAAAGATTAAATCAATCATTATGCAGATAAATAGAAGAAAACAAGATAGATTAATGATAATTCAGTGTGCACATATTACGATGACATTAATGCTGTTGGTTAGATTTTGAATTGCAATAGTCGAAGGATTGTCAAACTTAAAGGGATAGTTCACCCAAAAATGAAAATTCTGTTATCATTTACACACCCTCAAGTTGTTCCAAAACCTGCATGAGTTTCTTTCTTCTGCTGTACACACAAGAAGATATTTTGAAAAATGCAACTAACCAAACAGTTGATGGACCCCATTGATTATTTATTTTTTCATAGTATGGAAGTCAGCGAGGCCTGTCAACTGTTTGGTTACCCACATTCTTCAAAATATCTTCTTTT
The DNA here is from genome assembly GCF_051911475.1 of Siphateles boraxobius. Lineage (NCBI taxonomy): Eukaryota > Metazoa > Chordata > Actinopteri > Cypriniformes > Leuciscidae > Siphateles > Siphateles boraxobius. The sequence continues at coordinate 3,061,024 of NW_027509175.1, forward strand.
TTGTTCGTCAATTCACACAGGTTTGGAACAACTTGAGGGTGAGTAAATGATGCCAGAATTTCCATTTTTTGGGTGAACTATCCCTTTAAGTGCTTTCAAAAAGGCATACAATAAACAAAGCAAGTTCTGAAGGTGATGATAACATACATTTAGAGGGAATAAGCTGTAGTCAAGTGTTTCTAAAAATTAATACAATACCATAAAATAAAAATCACTTCTATAATGAAAACTACAAACTTACTGTAAAGTACATTTGTATGGGAGCCTGTCATGTTTAAATCTGTGTGTATGGTACTGTTTCATAAGAGGAATACACACTACGTGTTCACACAGAACACATTTTTCCATTCCACTGCGCCACTATTCCATTACTTTTTTAAATGTAAGCATGAGCTAGATGGACATCTTTAACCATTGTTCTCACGTCTCGCGTCTTTTGCAGCATCTCGTGCATGAACCAAAATTCTCAAAACGTGGCACTCAAGTTAAACTTAAAAAAAAAAAAGTGTCTCTAGACCTTGCACATTTTCGTTCCACTGACCTGCGTTTCGCATTTTTAACAGCAAAAACACGTTCTGTGTGAATCTGCTCTAAGATATAATTCTATTCATTCACTGTTTTAAAAGGTTCAATTAGGTAATTCTGATTCAAGAAACTAATTCTAAAACAGAATTACTTCTATTTTCATCTCAAATAAAACTTTATTTGTGTGCTTGAGTGGTATTCAGCACGTTAATAACACAAGTATGGTCAAAAATGACGTGTGCATTTAAATGGTGCTACATATTCATGACTGCTAAAACTCCTGCTTTACACACGAACACCCACACAAACACAAATTGCAATTTCCACAATTATACACTTCTGCTGACATACACATACAGTAATTACAAGCATTTCTATCCCAGCGTATTGCATAAAGAGCTCACTTCTCTGTCTGAGCAGTCTAAAATCAGAAACAAAAAGCACTCCCCTTGTTTGTCATGGAGGTGAGTTGGAAACCAAGCCAAAAATAACTCGTCATTTACATAACTCAGCATTTACATATTACCCATAGTTCATACCATTAGCATATCAAAGCTGGGGATGACTCTTTGGAGGTGGGATGCAGGCCATCACATTAAGTGCTCTCCACAGCTAATGCAGTGATAATACATGGAAAGCTATTCATCTATCACAGTCTGGAAGCGATGCTTGTCTTTATGGGAACCCCTGAGAAGCACTTCAAGACGGGGAGTGAGAATGAGTTTGATGTGAGAAGCTCAGTGGAAAAAAGAAAGTCATGTAAAGCAAACTTGTAAGTGGGACAGAGACTCAAGCTGGAGGTGATTTCCAGTGCCACACACCTATGCAAGATGCATACTCATGCTCAGCCAAACACACACTTTAAAACACAACCCAATAAAATATACATGCACACACAATATCAATATGCAAAGGAACAAAATATGCTACTTTTATGCCTGTTATAGGACATGACTATGAAAAGCGTTCAACAAATAGATTTTTTTTTCAACATATTCAAAATGCAGTGTGAGTGCTGCTTGCCCTTGAAAAACTCAAACCCAAGATGCTGAGGTTGTGGGTGGTTTGCAGGCCATTTACTGGGTGTTTATTGAACTGTGCACTTTTAGAAAATAAACTCTCTAAATGAACTGAGCTGAAACTGTTCACACTCACACTCCAACAGTGGAAATACAAATCCCACCACAATGTCATTTTTACCACATCTCAAATTATACCTATTCTGTTGTGGAAATGACAGTAGATCCGTAGGTCCATCCATCCATCCATTCTGTTTGAATGAATTTTGGAATAAATTGGCATACTACTTTGTCTTGCTAAATCAAACGTCACACTTTTAGCATAATATAATAAAGTATTGCATGATTGGAAATAAAAAATATATTAGTGATAGTTACTTTCATATCTTTTTGTTTTCTTCACACATCAAACATCTAATTTAATTTCAAGTACGCTTTTTACTGACTCTCTTTCCATGGTAACCTATTACACTAATTTCAGAAACAACTTTAATAGACGAAAAATATCAGTGTGGTGGAAATGACACCACAACTGTGGGACAGAAGCAATTATATATTTTCATAAATTAAATATCTAAATGGTTTATGATTGTTTCATTGCTTAGATTATCATAGTTTAAAAAAATGTGATACAATATATTATTAATGTATAATCATATCTTAAGATTGAAAGTCTGGAAGAAAATATAAACGATAAAAATTTTTTTTTTAAATGATTAAAAACAACAACAACCTGAAATCAAATCAACTACTGAAAGACACTTCCAGTCAAAAGTTTGCAATAATTAATATTTTTTTAATGGTTTTGAAAGAAGTCTCTTATGCTCATTTGATTAAAACAAACAAACAAGCAAACAAACAAACAAACTACTGTGATATATTATTTAGACTTAAAATAACTGTCATCTATTTGAATACTTTTTAAAATGTAGTTTATTCATGTGATAGCAAAACTTTTCAACAGACATTATTCCGGTCTTCAGGGTCACATGATCCTTCAGAAATCATTCTTAAATGCTGATAAGATTGGCAAGAAACATTTCTTATTATTAGTTTTAAAGACAGTGCTGCTAATTATTTTTGTAGAAAACTGATACACATTTCAAAAACATTTCATAGAAAGTTCAAAAGAACAGCATTTATTTAAAAATATAAATCTTTTGTAATATATATAAATACAATATAAATACATTCATAATATTCAGAAATGTTTCTAGAACACCAAATCAGCATATTAGAATTAATCCAGAAGGATGATAGGTGGTTATTTTCCATTCACGTTTCTAAGATATTTTGGTTCCTATATATGGCTATAGTCCCTCCTTCAGTTAGCTATACATGGATTCTGAACACAATAGCAATATGAAAGAAAGAAACTTACTCCTTCGTTTACCCACGTCTCCCTTAGAGGTGGCTGCTTCGTTCAGAAGGACCATTCCCATGGTGATGGCCGCATCTGAGATGGAAGTCAAGGAATGACTAGTGGCATGGATGTGGTTGGTTTGCACAATAAACAACCAGGACCTGATATGACGCTTACAGAGTGCCTGCAAAACTAAAGATTGGGCTGCAACTAAAGAAAGCATAGCTCTAGGACACAATGGGAAAAAGACACTCTTCAACTCTGAGCACACTTCACTCGGCTGGGAGGTCTCCTCCAGCCTGGGGGGAAAGCTAGGTGTCGGCAGACAGACAAACACGAGGTGTTCCGCCAGCAGGCAGAAGCTCCTCTCTCCTCCAGCAGCTGAGCCAGATGCTAGCAGTGGGTCTCGGTCTGTCAGCACACTCTGTACCCATCAGGCAAAGTCAACAAAACCACGTAATTACAGGGAAAGTTCACACAGAGAATGACACTCAAAAGGACATACTCGATATGGCCAGGTGCGCAAGTGTGTGTACAGTATGTTTGAGAGTTTCTATGAGGATAAACACATATATTTGTAAGAACATTTCACACAGCTGCACCTTGATGGATTTTGACAACAACAAATGAGTAGACAACACGTCTGACATTGGACTATTTGACAAAATAATAATAATTTTAGTTTACAAAATGTATATATTCAAGTTTGGGGTCGGGACTTATAATTTTTTTTTCTCTCTTATGCTCACCAATGGTAATGTTATTTAATAAAAATACAGTACACATAGTAATATTGTGAAATATTATTGCAATTTAAAATAACCATTTTTTATTTTAATAAATGTAAAAAATATATGTATTCATCTGATGGCAAAGCTGAATTTTTAGCATCTTTACTCCAGTCTTCAGTGTCACATGATTCCTCAGAAATCATTCTGAATCATAATATACTAACTTTGTTCTTAAGGATTATTATTATAAATGTAGAAAAACAGTTGTGCTGCTTAATATTTTTGGAACATAATAAAAGTATTTACTGTCACTTGATTAATTTAATGTGTCTTTTAATTTAAAGGAGCATGTGAAACCAGCAGACCAATCACAGCGCTTGCAGTCTGTGTAGAATTGACGCGTCGTTACATTTTTGGAAAGGTGCACATCAGGCTACACGTGCTACACACAGCCTACGACGTGCTACAGGTTCGACACAGAAGTACAAATCAGCTTTTACTGACCCCAAACATTTGAACAGTACTGCATTTAACTAACATATATACACTGTTTTATTTTTGTCTTGCCATATTTGTTGTCAGCAGTACAGTATGTGTAAATAAAAATTATATATGTATTTTTGTTTTAATTTTTACAAACAAAATAATCTGCAAAACTAACAATCTTTTTCTAAACACTAATATTCTTCTACAATTCTACATTTTCAAAAGTTAACAGAATGATGAAGAGACCTTTGTGAAGTCAGTGGGTTATTACGGTTAACTTCATTAACAGAACAATGTGCCAGGTCCATTGTGCAGAGGGAGGTTTTATGTGAAAGGATATTCAACAGAAGAATAATGTGAGATTCAGCCACAAATTGAGCTTGACTGCTGCCGTGGATATAACTCTGAAAAACACAGAAAAAAACAAGATGATAAACAAACAGTGAAAGCGGAGCTTGAAAGGTCTATTGTCTGAGTCGTATCACTTGACACTCCAATACTATGGCTTTTTGATAAGTAATGCTTTATCATATTTATCATACTACAAATGCATGAATAAAAAAAACACACACTCCATCACTGACTTTGTATTTAAAACATATATATAAATACAATCTTAGAAGGGAAAAGGTCAGATAGAAAATAGCCAATAGACAAAGGTCAAAGCAGAAGAATGAAAAGAAACCTTGACAATAAGTGATAAGAGCTTCAATGGGTCAGTGAAAAGAGCACTGAAGCATTCGAACACATCAAGTCATAATGACATCTCCTGTTCTCTGGAGTAAAACCACTCTAAACGTAGCATAAGCTAAACCTTCATTCATCTGTGGTAGATGAATGTGCAGGAACATCGCAGAATAGATGCAGGTTCAATGAAAGACTGAAGTTTCCAGCCTTGCGTGGAGTTTTAAAGAGATAGGTCATACATGCATTAGATTAACTCATTTCATTACAATCAAACTTGAGTCGCTATATTAGGCTGCTTAGATTAGGTCAGCCGGAACTGGGAACACTTCCCTTAAATCCTGATGTACTCGTTACATCATAAGAAGAATGGCATCTACGCTAATTTTAGTGTCTTTGTTTATCCCGAGGTTATCCCGCAGCCTGCCGGATCCAGGCCGTTTCCAGATCTGACGAAGGACTTTCGCCTGGACCTGATGACAATGCAGTGCTGAAGTGCCAACTAGCCTCTCCCTATGGAGGATCCCTATACCACTCTACAGATAAAGCGTTGTGGAATTTTTCGGTTCGCGTACCTACCTGAATGATAAGATAAAATAAAATTCTCCATCAAAATTTATAGACGAGACAAGTAGTCTGTTTAGGCATGGTTTGTAAGGAATTACAAACCTGCGCACATATATTCAAACGCACATAACTATAGAATCACTTCTTAATGCGCATGTGAACGCCATCAGCGTCTATCACAGGTTCACGTTTAAAGTCTGTTTAGAGAGAACGGTGTCATCTTAAAGGCCCCTAATTTAATAATAAATGATCATTTAGACGGAAGTGAATAGATCAAAACTAACTTTAGCTGGAAAAAACATTTTTCAAGAACCACTATAAAACCAAACCAATCTCTGTTACCTTAAATTACATGTTTATCTCTGTAAAGCTGCTTTGAAACAATCTACATTGTTAAAAGCGCTATATAAATGAGGATGACTTGACTTGACTTGACTTAAACACAATGAAATGTTATTTATTACGTGGAACACAAAAGGAGTAATTCAGCAGAATGTCCATGATGCTCTTTTCCATACAATAAAAAAGAAACAATGCAATGTACGTATTATACAATTATTTAAAAGAAACCCGTAGGACTCATGTGCCATATTGCAATTCTTCTAAAAACATGCAATAGAACAGACTGAAATTTAAGTCTGAATGTGTTCTTTTGTGTTTGGAAGGTAAAGAACAATCATACAGGCCTAAACTGATATAATCAGCCAGTGCACCAATTTAACTTATAAAATCTACAGCTTTAGAAATCAAAACTTTGTATTCAACAATGTATTCAATCAATCTACTAACATATTTACATAGGAGGCTTAAAAGAAGCGGTATAAAATGATAATATATTAGATTAACTCACAGATGGAAAAAGTAATTTCAAGGTGAGATAAACACATTCTTTAAGAGCAATGTACGTTATCTTTTAGTTCAGGGGATTTTATTTTATTGTCACAGAATTCTATCTAGATTTAGGGATCAACTAGATACCATCACTGAATGTCACTGAAATATATGAATGAATATCAAAATTTTGAATGAAGCCTATGTTGAGACATGCAAATATTGAATGCTTTTGATATTCAGTGTGACACTAAATATAAAAGAATCGATAGTCGACTTGAACACAGCAATAACAAAGTATTGAGGAACTAAACATTGCCATAAACGGCTCCTCGATACTCAAGGCTGTTGTCACTTGCAGGATTTCATGTAGAGACAGAATAAAAGAAAGATAAAGGAGGGATTGTGAAAAGTAGGGATCCATTAAGAAGAAGAAGATATGAGCAAGGCCAGTGCATTTATCACTGTCATGTCACCTGTCGCCTCTGGGTTAACGCATCTGCTAACATTTAAGCACAGCCATACCCTGCATATTTTCATATGAAAGAAAATGACATTAGAAGCTCTTTCAGCACTAACACAGAGAGACACCACTGTATTATTCTACTTATATGCCGTATCTGTCATTGGGCATTTGCAACTTAAAAACAGTCATTTGTAACTTTTGAAAACACCCGCAAGTATTTTTACTTATTTATTTGGCAACTTTTTGTTTAGAAGTCATTTATTAATATTTTTTGTTTGTTTGTTTTGGGAGATTTTGTCATTTTTATTAAAAAGATAGTGAGAGGTTGTGATATAAAGCGATAGGAAGAAGAAACGAAAACTGAATAAAGAAATAAGCTGGAGTAAGAGGCCACGTCTACAACTGTAAATCACTTATTAATATATAAATTACAGTTCAACTTTAATTTGGAATGGTTAATTCTTAAGGTCTGTCAATTGATTATTTTTCATTCAAAATTAAAATTAAACAATCAACTGACAGAACTAATTTGAATACTGTCGCTGTCGGGCGGAAACCTTGTCCAAAACCACTATTTTTCAGGAAATGGATTTTCTTTTTCAAAAGTTGATATTGTGAATTTTATATATGGTCAGACACATGCATTTGTCATTATATTATTAAAATTCTATAAAAAAACAAGCTCAAATGGAGTTATGAGGTTTTTGTTTTTTACCAGCGAACCAGACATGTGTGTTTTGTCCGCCATAAGAACGGCCAAATCTGAGGAAGTGAGTGCATCACATTAGGTTTTCATCAACTTACAGGTTATAAAGTTTACTGCATAGCTATGTGGGCTCTCAGTTTTTTCTCTGTCATCTGGCTCAAATCTCATGTTATAAAAAATGAAGTGCTTCGCACAGGCTATTTAAGACAGTGTTGATCATGTCTTTATGACAAATGCTAGACCAAGACACTCTTCTCCGCTCCTCAAATACATAAAACATTAGCCTTTATATAGTGTTTCTTAAATAAAGAAAATGCTGTACTTATTCAAACAACCAGTTATTAATTAATCCTTGCATTGCACACATGCAGAGATGGTCCAAAATGCATGTGGCACTTCATTCAAGATAGAGATGGGGCATAATTATGAGGTTTACAAGGTTTAGTCACAAGCTTTTTTTATACTTTTCCTTGGTTAAATATTTGCAAAACCCAAAGACAGACATAAAGGGTGACCAAAAGTAATGGTTTATAATAAAGAACTAAAAAAATGACTAACTATATGGAGATACAAGGTTTTCGCTTGACAGAGACAATATGACATTTGTAAGTTAATAAAGTGCCTGCTAACAACAAAACAAGAACTTAATTAACTGCACATAAACACAAAGTTAATGAAGTGAACAAAAGAGATTTAAATACAGAAAAACAGAGGAATGAATGAAGAGGTGTAATAAAACATGTGAGAGAATCAGTAGTTGTTAGGACAAGTGTTGGTGTCATTGTGTGGGCAGATATATCCTCATCATACTGTTCATTTATTCAGAGTTGACTTCTGCTCTGGGCTTTGAGGCAATGCTCTAAAGAGGCGATCCAACGTACCCATGGTGCACTAGGGTTACAGATGTCTACTTTACAGTCAGACTGACGTCACCATCCAATGAACCATCAAACATCATATTTAGTTCTGTGTAGGAGCATACATGACTGAATGTGATCATTACAGCCGCCTACATGCATTTGATTTAAAAATATACATTATTTTTGACTCATGCTAAAATTCTACTCCTACACTTTAAAAAGTGCACCGTCTGTTAAATGAATGTCCTCTGGCTTTTGAAGTTTAAAAACATGCAAATGTGAACAAATCACTAGAATTAAATTATTAGACTTGTTTTAAATTTATCATCTGTTCAATTAGCAAAATAAAACAAACTTACAAATATCAGACTCATCACGACGGCGGCATATTTTTCACACCAAAAAAAAGAAAAAAGAATATTAAATATAAAACCATGAAATAATATCAGTGTATTCACGTATGGCATGTGCGTTTTTCATTAATAATTTCACTAAGTATGAGGTCAATATACATTAGCCTACAAACACAATGTTGGTGGTGTGAAGCAAATGAAAAGTTATTAAAAATGTGCTGAGAATATAAATGTAATAGAATATAAAGAAGGAACCACCATAATACCTTTTCACATATACAGTACAAACCAACACATATGAAAGAATATGAGACCATCTCTATAGTTTGCCATTAGGTTTAGCCTTGAAATTCAAAGACAGAAACTCAGTCAAAATGCCTGGGGACACTTCAATAACGGTTTAATGATATACTGGATTCTCAATAATGCCACTAATTTCCTCCAGAGAACAACAGACAGTAGAGCCACCCGGAGAATGAATCAGCAGTGAATTATCTTCGTCTGTTGCGTTCTTGAGAGGATGGTTTCCCGGAATACTCATCTAAAGTGACTATTGTGACTAGCTTGCAAAAAAAAAAATTATAATAGTAGCTCTAGTATTTTGAAATACTATTATTTTTCTATTTATTCAGACAGAGCAGATAACATGGATGACTAAGTGACCAAAAATATGGGAGGAAATTGTCATTATTTACTTCAAGTTCACGTCATTATAAAACTGCACAACTTCATTTCTTTCTTTAATTATTCTGGTATGATGCTTATCACTAAAAATGTAACTCTCAAATTAGATATTAACTGCTGCATCCAGATTATTGAGTCAGAACTTGAGAAGCAGATTGGCACAATTCATGAATTAATTGTTCAGAATTGTTTTGTAAGCTGAATCACCTGACTCACTCCAAAATATGTGACTAAAGAATGATTTGTTCATCGCTACTTTACCCATCATGAACACCACAAGAAGAATTGAAGTAGATGTCAAGATTTTCAGTGAATATCTACTTAATTTTCAGATTATTCCTTGCCTAAAGTTATCGTATGGTTTCAGATGAACCGGAAAATAGCATGCATGTAATATGAACCATTTATATGTTGCTTCTGAGTCCTTCTTGAAGCTCAAAAACTCTCCATTCATTGTACAATTCATGGAAAACAATAACCAGCACCATTCTTGACTTTTTTTTAAAGATTTATTTTGTGTTCCACAGAACAAATTAAGTCATACAGGTTTGGAATGACATGCTGGTGAGTAAATCTTTACACAATTTATTTTTGGGTGAACTGTTCCTTTAATCACAGTGAAAGTTTACACAATTTGCCACAACCCACGCAAACTTAATCTATGAGAAGTGAAGACAAGTTTGATCCCAACTTCAGATAAAATGCTCTGAATTCTGCATATGGAATTTTCAAAACAGGACGGATCATTAGAATGCCAAACTCCTCAAGACACCCTGCTGTATGAATCTTCCTTTGCAGAATGGTTCAAAATTGTCCCAGCAATCACTTTGATTTGCATGGAGTTTCATCTGAGCCCACTTTGAAGTTCTCTTATTGAAAAGCAATTCATCTAGCTCAAATAATATTGATGCCTTTTTACCGTGCTCCTCTCAAAAGAACAAATTCTCATAATCAGCGACGTAATAACGTTTTACTACGACCCATGCAACTGTTTCCAATAAACAACACTACATATTTCATCACCATGGTTGTTTTTTTGCCCTTTTCTTTTTTATTCCCTTCATTTTCCACTTGAATGGCTTATTTTAATGCTGCATTCAATCTGTGAAACAACGCAAAGCTTTTACTCAAAAACCCAGAGGAACATGCATAGCTAATTAGCGCAATGACATAAATTCGAAAAGTAAATTGCAGTTGTGCACAATAGTCGCAATGAAAAATACCGTAATACTCTCTGTGGCCCTTCCAATGGATCTGATGAATTAAGAATTACAGTATGTGTTCTCTTTCCTTAGACAGGGAAAATAGCTGCAGCTAAGTGTGAGTAGGGAGGAATAAGTTCAATGCTCAGCACAATAATTGGACAATGAATATATGTGTGATTATTCAATTAGGGATACAAATCTATGAGAGACCATGAATTTATTCAGGTTTCAGGATTATACATTTGGAGACTGATGGTTAGAGACAATCATGTCTAACTGGATGTCGAATAAGCTAATTTCAACATTTCTTTGGGGTGTTGAACTGAACTTCATAGCATAGCATAAAACCGTTATGGATACCTTTGTCTTGAGCTTCGATGAGAAATCCATTTCTTTTCCCAAGTACAAGTGTATGAGACCCCTTGTACACTGACATTGTATACTCTGTAGGTTTTGGAGAAAACCCTGCTGTTTAAATTAATTGCTGTAATATAAGTGATGTGTGATTTTAAACTGCAAACGACAAATTTTCTTCTTCAGGGACGTACAGTCACCTAATAGTTTTGATGTAGTAACCTTTGCAAACCATTTGTTCCTGTATTTTTTTTCTCCCACTGTTTTAAGGCTTCACTATTAAAGGTCAAAAGAATGAATCAGTGATGGAGATAAATGAAAAAGGGGGGGGGGGGTGAAAAAAGAGAGAGAGAGAGAGAGAGAGAGAGAGAGAGAGAGAGAGAGAGAGAGAGAGAGAGAGAGAGAGAGAGAGAGAGAGAGAGAGAGAGAGAGAGAGAGAGAGAGAGAGAGAGAGAGAGAAAGGCAAAAAAATATAGGTTTGGTTTAGAGCACAAGTGGGATTTTAATTATACATTATTGCTTACGGATGAAGTTCAGCAAATAAAAAAGAAAGAACCCATTCATTTTCTGTCTATTTTTTAATGATGACAATGAGCATTTGCAAAACACACACACACGAGAAGGAAAAAAAAAGTCCTACCCTTATGAAAGTTTCAAAGTCAAAAAAAATAAAAAAAATAATAGTAATTTATCAAATCATCACCAGGCCAGGGCACTTCAATCTTTAAGGGGCCAGATTATCAAGATGAAAAAACTCAAGGGAAGAAACAATTTTCAGATTAATTATTAGCATATCATTACACACATGCATGTGAGTAAGATGTTAATATGAAAAACAGAATAAATACACTTAATGTCTGTTTACATTTAAAATAGCCATGGGAAATTCAATTCAAGCTTTATAAAATTTATTTAAAAGGATAGACCTGAAAACTGGATTTACTTGTAATTAATTAAAGTCAAATAAATAAATAATTCTAAGATCTTAGTTAGTTTTAATTGTAACAATATCACTGTTTCCCTGTACTTTGCTGCATTGGCGAGCATAAGAGACTGTAAAAAAAATTTAAAAAGAAAATAAATTTCTCACCGACTGCAAACTATTGAATGTAGGGGTGTAACGATATTCGAACCGAACCGAAAAATCGCGATACAGAACACACGATTCGAATCGCGATACTTTCATTGCGTTCCGAACACGCCCCTCCCCGCCCCCTGCTACCCCGGCTGAAAAACTGCCTTATGTTCAGTTTACATGTTTTCATACAATGTGTTGTGTGTTGATTATTATATCTAAAAAATAAATAGCATCTGAATTTAGGTTAAAAGTCTAGGCTACAACCTTTAATGTTATAGTAATGTGCGGCTCCCTATATAGTTTACAGATTTAGCAGATTTTTTTTTAATCCTTGTGAATTGTAATTGAATTAATTTAAAGACAAAGAAAATGTTTTCATTAATCCACTGTTTAAAAAAAAGAAAAAAAGAGCAATTTTAGCTTTTTAAACCGAACCGAACCTAACCGAGACGTCAAAACCGTGGGAAAACCGAACCGTCAATTTTGTGTATCGTTACACCCCTAATTGAATGGTAGTGTATAATATAGAACAGTGGCAGCTCGTCAGGGGAGGCACAGTCTACCGAAAAATGAAATGTAAATAGGAGATGGACAATTTAATGTTCCCCGTTATTTATTTAATTTCATGTCTCAGAATGAGTATTTCTTGTTTGTAATTTCACCACTGTAACAGTTGGTAGAAGAAGTTGGAACCACCGCTGGTCTTTCCTGAACGAGCCGAATCTACTGATATAATTAAACTGCTAAAGCGAGTCTGACGGAGAGAAATGCAGGGGGAGCAAATCCATAGCCAGAGACTTGGGCTGCATCCGAAATCGCATACTTCCCTAATATATAGTAGGCGAAAAACAGTAGGTGATAAGAGAAGTATGTCGGAAATCACAGTACTCATAAAAGAGTAGGGAAAAGGTACCTGGATTACCTACTACTTCAGTGAGATTCTGAAGTGCATATACAATGGACACTTTACTATCCATGAGGCCACGGGAGAGGATTTATGAATGACAATGATGCGACGCAACTGACGCTGGAAGGTCACATGATAATAACAACATGGCGAATGTAGTTTGCCAGATTGTATACATACTACACACATTCATACTATATAGAACGTACTTTTTTAGCAGTCACAATGTAGGTACTTATTCCAAATGAATACCAACTCCAGATACTATGTGATTTCAAACACATCCTTGGTTAAAAAAAAAATAGCCTCCGTTGATAAAAACCCACCAGTCTCCACTGATATAGAACTCTCATTTTACACAAGAGCTGATTTTTGAAGAATTTCTTCTTTGAACCAAAACTTTGGTCTACTTTTTGTCACAAATTTTTGCCTGTATCGAATAAGACACTGTCATCATTTTGCCTGGAGAAGACCTATTAAAATAAATAAATAATAAATAAAATAATAAAACCTATTTAGAGAAATTTTATTGGATAAAACAGGATAGAATGTGATACTTCTAGTTCATGCCTAGGACACTATAGCTGAACTGTGGGCAGAAAAAGCTTAAAAGCACTCTGAATGTGGACGAGCCATCGCTAAGATTTGTCCAAAGTACGCCCTGGTGTATCAGGCACTCCAGCGATTATCAAAATCAATCGGAAAGCTGTATACAAATGATTGACGGGCCATGTTTGGCCGTCGGCAGCCAGCTAAAGAGCCCTTACATAGGCAGTTGAGTCCTTGCTTTTTTGTGTGTGTGTGTATGTGTGTGTTTTGTTTGCAAATAGCCCCCAAAAAGGTCAAGGTATTTTTTTTAGACATTTCATGCATCATCAGTTTTGTAACATTGCTTAAATCGTGCCAACAACCGAAGCATTCATTCAAGCGCAGTGGCCATTTTCTTCCCTCAGTATTTCATCATAAAACCACATTAAAAGGAGCACTTGCTAGGAAGCAAAAATCCAGTCACTAAGGTTTGAATGTGCAGTACGTAGCTGGGAGCATCTATCAGGCTTTTGAGGAATTTTTGCGGTTTCTGCTGGCAGATTGAATTTTTACTCTGTGTGGGAGCAACCTTTCATTACCCCTACACTGTCATCAAGCATTACGTCTCCACTCACTCAATTGTTGGCGATGCGCTGGCCCAGCAGTGGCTCAGTGTTGGCATCACCATGACTTTAGTCCCCCTGAGGCCTGTCACTCCTTCCAATGGGTTTTAGTCTGGTTTTAAAACACGTGTTTTAAAAGACTGGTGTTGGGTGCATAATGTTGATGGTGGATTTAATGCGTTGACTTAGATCTTATAATCGGCGTATAAGTACAAAACTGTTCACTCCAAGACATATCCAAATGGTGAGTACACCACATCCTTTCGTGTGGATTGCGTTTCAAACGGTTCTGTGTGAATGGTAGACATCTCTCCCTTGAAATGAGCACTCTTTTTGGGTTGGAGTGGTTTTGATTCAGATCAATTTGTCTGGAGCGCCAGCTCATCAGCGGGCTGTTCTGAGAGGCACTTGGAAACAGGCTGGCCGACAGCCATAGAACCAGACGCACACTATGAAGGGAACGGAATCAGTACTTATAGGGGTGTGAATATTCAATGCTATCTCACGACCAATTCATACGAAATTTACACGAGTGAGTAAAAGGTGGCTACGAGTGAGGTCGTACGAATTTGTACGATTTGTCTAGGCCCACGTGATGGGTAGATTTAGGGGCGGGGTCAGGGGTAGGTCATTCGTACGAATTGGGCAACTCGTAAAATATGTATGATTTAGCAAAAAATCGTACGAATTCGTACGAGTGAGGTCGCATGAATTTTACGAGGTGGCTAATTCGTACGAATTTATACGACCTCACTCGTACGAATTCGTATGATTTTTGCTAAATCATACATATTTTACGAGTGATCGTAATTGCCGTGACATCGGGTTGAAATATTTGCTTTCAAACTGAATGTACAAAAAAAATGTACATGCACATTCTGTAATAATTTACTTGCCCGCATTAAATTCAAAATCTGTTCGACTTTTTGTTATGTTGAACAGAAAGGTGAATTTTGAAGAACTGGATCAGTCTAGTTTGTGAATGAAACATTAAAACCTGGATCAACTGATTAATTATGACATCCAAAACCTCATAATGATTCATGCAGATTGCACCAATAGCTATGTTTCCATTTAAGTTTTCAATTTAACTTATGCGCAAAATTGGAATATCGCATTTAACATTTGCGAAAAAAGCAGCGTTTTCATCCCATGTGTTATCTTGCGTTCAGATGGCTGGTATTTGGGAACGCAATCATCCAAGACACTTCTGGGAGGTCGCCATTATACCAAATCATTCTGATGACACACTTTGGCTCATGTATTTCAGAATGATCAAACCAACATTTGTGATGCTGTGCATTAATGGGTCCACTGGCTAGTCCAGTTACACAATCACATCCACTGTTGAGGCAAAGTCAGTTTCTTGTTGAAAAAGTTTTTTGTTTTTTGCATCAAAGGATTTAATCAGTTAATGTGTTTACATCGTAATTTATGTGCATGTGTTCTTATCGGATAAAAAAATGTATCCGCATCAATTGAGCGATTAAGCCTTTTAATGCACATGTTCAGAATTTATGCGCATCTTGGCATTTCCTTCAAGCAATTTGTTTATGCAATATTCCAAATTATGCATAAAAATAGGTTGATGGAAAGTTGGAAACATAGCTAATGAGAACAAGGTCGGATATCAAATCATGCAGTCTTTTGTACTTCACTATCATGTGACTTCAGATCATTCAGAACAAAGTGCATGAATTGTATGGACAATTTTAAATTCTTTTGTCATTTTGGAACATTTATATAATAATCATTTTAATAATTTTGCTCAACGGAAGAAATAATGTTTTCTTTAATATTATTGAGAAAACTAGTTTAAATAAGGCAATGGATCAAAATCTGAAATTCTGTCACAATTAGGGCACGATTCATAATTATTCTAAAACACATCCGTAAAAAAACATAAAAAGGTTTTATTTATAATAATTATTTTATTTATAAGGTAAATTACAGATCTACGTTTTATAGAATATAGGTCAAAATTATATTCGGTTTAATATATTAAGTATTAATTTAGAAATAAAATATATTATTAATCTTCATTACCTATGCATTTCATGCGCTTCAAGCTCAAAGCAAGCACTTTCTGAAGAATGCATCTACACCCTCCAACACAGGCTGATTCTTACATAATCAAAACACATAATCAGGATATTCAAAATACTTGTAAACACATTCAGCCATTCTTTCTCCACCATATTCAGGCCAGTTGGATGTGACAGTGCAAACAGCCTTTCAGAGTGTGTAAAATAAGGCTGCCAGCTCAATTTAGAGAAAGAGTTTTCAAGCCTGTCAAAATAATTCTCAAGCTTATGGACAGGGGGATACCGAGAACTCCTGCAGCCAACGGCAACCCTTCAGCGCAACTGTGTGGTGCCTAACAAGCTCAGGAAAGAGTTGCTCTGCCTGGAGAAGGACAGGTACTCCTAGACAGGATGAGAGGGTGCTGATTTCATCATATGGGACAAGACATTAAACGCTCAGACCAGCTGAGGCATTTGTGTTAGACAAACAAATCATCCATTCCCTGCATACTACAGCTAAAATCTTAATTACTTCACTACTTTATAATCATTGATTATGATGTAAGCTAATTATTGAAACTAATAAAACATTTAAAATATTTTAACTATCACTTACTGAACAAATATAACTTATATGAGCTTTGGCTAGTAGAGTGCCTCTGCTGGTAAATACCGTAACTACACCTTATGGGGACAAAAACCATAATTCTCCATAAAAAAAATAGCCATGTATTCAGATTATTTTGCAGGACCGATACATCCCTAATCTCATTATATTATAGTCAATAAGTTTTTTAAACATGTTGCATGAAAGGGGGTAGGTTAAAGGAATGACTTAAATAAATATTCTGTGATCAGTATAAGTTACGCTCACATTGACCCTAAAACAAAAGTCAAAATGGGATTCACTTTTGAAGGCTTTAAAAAGCAGAAATGTGATGCTTATAATTGAATAAAAGCACTTTCATTCATTCAATTCAAGTTGCTCTTGTAATTCTAACAGTCATTTTAGTGTTTTAGGTACACATTATTTTGGCATGTGAAATTGAAAAAATGGAAATGATTTCATACAGAAGAGATTTTTTTTTTCATGTAAAAATCATGTTAACAAGCATATTGTTTAAGTTTTATGAATCAGTGAGTACTTTGATGTTTATGGATTGACTCCATTCACTACTGGGACTGATACATTTTTTGCAGTTTTAAAGATAATGAGAGACAAGTCAAAATTAATATTTGTACTGATCAACGTTATAGCCACCAGTGCTGTTGAATGACCTTAAAGGGTTGGTTCACCCAAAAATGAAAATTCTGTCATTAATTACTCACCATCGTGTCGTTCCACATCCATAAGATCAATGTTCATCCTCAAAACACAAATGAAGATATTTTTTTTATGAAATCCGAGAGCTTTCTGTCTCTCCATAGAGACTATATTCAAGGCCCAGAACGATAGGAAAGACATTGTTGAAGTAATCCATGTGACTCTAGTGGTTTAACCTTCATTTTATGAAACATAATTTACCACTTTATTTATGAAAATATTGATCTGCAAAGCATGTTCAAGAGAGCACCACGTGCATGTGTGTTGTGTTGACGTGAGAGCTGACATTATTGTGTGAATTCAATTTGGATAATATTATTTAGTAAATAAAGTGGTAAATTATGTCTTTTGTACAAACAAAGCACTCGCGTCGCTTCATAAAATTTAGGTCAAACCACAATGGATTACTTTAATGATGTCTTTCCTACCGTTCTGGACCTTTAATGAGGCAGTTGCATTAGATCTCTATGGAGGGACAGAAACCTCTCAGATTTTTTTCAATTAAAAATATCTTCATTTGTGTTCGGAAGATAAACAAAGGTCTTATGGATGTGGAATGACTATTCCTATGATTATTCCTATAAAAGAAGATATTTTGAAGTATGTCAGTAACCAGGCAGTTGATGGACCCCATTGACTTCCATAGTAGGAAAAAAAATGCTATGAAAGTCAATGGGGTCCATCAACTGTCTAGTTATCAAAAATTCTTCAAAATATCATCTTTTGTGTACAGCAGAAGAAATAAATTCACACTGGTTTGAAACAACTTGAGGGTGAGTAAATGATGGCAGAATTTTAAAGTGAACTATTCCGTTATCTACGTATTTACTAACTGCATCCATTAACATCACCCCCACAAACCTAGCATGAATGTTTTACACATATTTACAATGCCTCAAAATAACAGCTTCCTGTATAAAAAGACCACCTATCGACCACACCATGCGCTGGATACAAATAGACGACACTCGCCATGGAAACGGATGAATGTCAACAAAGAAAAAAGGTTATTTTGGAAACTGACCAGCTGTGAGAGGTCACAGTGGCAGACAGTCTGGAGTCTTCCGGACTGGATCTGACTGACAGCTCGAGCTGATACCAATGGAGAATCAACAATGACACTCAAAAAAAATGCTGCCTCCCAAACCTCCAGCTGCTTGTTTAGAAAAAAAAACTCTACAAAAAAAAAAAAACTTTACAACAAGTCTTTTGTGGTTAGTTACATACCGTACACCATTCATTAGCTGTCACAAATAAAATGAGAAAAGTTAAAAACCCCTGCTGGCAA
The DNA here is from genome assembly GCF_051911475.1 of Siphateles boraxobius. Lineage (NCBI taxonomy): Eukaryota > Metazoa > Chordata > Actinopteri > Cypriniformes > Leuciscidae > Siphateles > Siphateles boraxobius. The sequence goes on from NW_027509175.1 coordinate 3,079,630, forward strand.
AATAAGATTGGCGTCAACGTGATTAATTCACAGTTAATCTGCCTTTCCTTCTCCTGTTTGTTATTTTCCTTTTAGCTTTCTTTATTATTATTATTCTCCGCAGGTCTCTTGTTTCAGCTGTAATTAAAGCTCCCATTTGCTACACAGATTCATTTCTATTGCTACACTCCCTCTGCATCAACGAGTACAGAAGAAAAAAACCCACTAGTTGCCAGGAAGAGATCTTGAAAAATCTCTGCCTCGAGTGCAACATTTATTTAATGCTTCAGTTCACAGTTCAATTCGGTTAATAAAGAATCCCCAGCAAAGTTTCGTCCAAGCTAAAAGCCAAAATATTTGCCGAGATGTAATAAAAGTGACAACGTGCTGGAAGGGAAGGGCAGATGATTTACCTCTTACTGTTGGTAGATACAGAGACGCTGCAAGAGTTCATTAACAAATTGTGGGAAATGAAATGAAAATGGTGAACTGAAGGCTATGCGGGCAGAGGAGCTGGCATCTTCAGGTGACTTTGAAGGAGAACACTGAATATGTAATCCTCAAAGAAAGTTTGTCAAGAGACAAACTTTTTAAGTGAATAAATGGCACAAAAAGCACAGTTCAGGCCAAATACTAGAGAATTAACCTATTTCCGGTCCAGAAGTTTGATTGGTCAAGCAGTTTGCATCACTCAACTTGTCTGTCTTAACATTCCAAACCAGTGTTAGTGAGTGGTGTGAAGTGATTTTCTACTTTATCACGGAGAAACAATGATTTTAAAGAGAAAAGTCTTTCTAATGACTCACTTTATAACCATTGTGAATCATTCAAATGGGAATACTGCAGGTACTTTGGGGTAAAAAAGTGCTAAACCAATTGATTTTATCAAACGATATTATCGTTTCAACTGATACACTATCTGATTTTGGTGAAAAAAGAAAGCATCTCATGACAAATAACCCTCAGTGCCTTTTACCTGGACTTGGAGGCATTTTTGTAATAGTTACAAAGTCAAAAAATAAAGACAAAATAAATGACTTTATAGCACGGTATAAAAACCTGGTAAATGTTGAGATTTGTTCAGCTCTTTTGGCCTAGAGCGTGTTCATCGTGAGTATCAACACAGCAAGGTGTCTGTGTGTGTGTTTGTGTGTGTGTGTGTGTGTGTGTGTGTGTGTGTGTGTGTGTGTGTGTGTGTGTGAGAGATCTATTCTAAGGTGTGAAACCACAAGTAGATGCATAGCTTCACCTCACATTTCCTCGCCATTTTGTCAGTAAGCAGTCAGATGCCTTTATTATCAAAACAACCTTCTACTCTCTAAATGGGTTTTTCTCTGGGCCGCAGGATGAAGCCGGAGAAAATGTGGAAATGGCACTTTCAGAGTCTGACAAGAGAAATATAATTTCATGCAAATGTAGTGTTTAGTTTAGAAAATCAGGGTAATGTTTTTTTTCCCCCAACCACTGTCTCTCGCACAACCTCTTTCCACTTTTTTTTTAATTTCACACTCCAACGCACAACTATAAATGATGACCAAAAATCTATCTCAGCAACATGCTTTAGTTTTGTGTACGACTGAGGCCTTTTAGCAAAGAATAATATTTTTTTCTCATGGACAACTAATTGTTCGCTTGTACGCATGGCCATGTCGCATACAATTCCTTTTGACATGAACTCACATGACCCTGAACAGTCACAAAAATGAAAAGCATTCTATTCAATATGTACAAAATTAAATGTAACACAATAAATTATATATATTGTTGTGCAATATGCATAAGAATACAATTATCCTGCCTCCTTGTTTGACATATTTAAGTTATATATTATGTATAATGCTTTTTGTTTAATTTTGATTATTTCTAAGCCTTTTATGGACAATGATCTAGCTCTTACACAGGTATTTTATTTATAATACAATGAATAGAACATTTGTATGACGTGTTGTAGTATTCACAGAGCAGTACTGTGAGTTATATGTGTGTGTGCGCATATGTTAAATTTGAGGTCAAAGAGATAAGGATGAGACCGCTCAACATATCGCTCTACAGATGACTTATTTAGGCTCAAAGTAGAGAAGAAAACATGCATTAGAGAAACTTAATAACTATTATGTGTTAAGTATGTTGCCGTGGATGAAAAGTGATTCAGACACGAGGAAAGTAGCTCGCCAAATGAGGAGGAGAACGCATAAAACAGGCCCTTTTTTGAAGGGTGCGTTCCCAGGCTGGATGACCTTATTTGGGGAGGTCACTAATACATCAGTGACATCAGATGCTGCTTCGGGACCACCTGAAGAGCTTTTTTGGCACAAGAACCATCGCTTCTATTGCCTTGATTAATTTTTATGTTGATATTTTAACTTTAATTTATATATAGCACTTGTAGAATATTTCTACTGCTAAATAAACTAAAAAATGACTTCTATTTTTATAACAAATTCTGCCTCCCGGGGAACTGATACGGAGAAGTCTTCTGTCAGATTGTAAATATTTTAAAATGCTTATTATATATTTTTGGGAGTATTAAGAACGAGTTGACACTGTACTTTCACACTAATAGAAGTGTACCCTTCAGGCCCAGCTTGGGGATTAAAGGACCGCAGATCAAGAAATCCTCCTGTTGTGAGCTAGATGTTCAGTGCCTGGAGTATGGGATTCATGGCATTGTTAGCAGCGTGTTTACGTCTCTGGATCAATGTTCAGGCCTGAATATTTCATAAAGGCTGTCTTCAGGCCACATTCTCAGAAAAAGAGGAATTAGAAACAGAGTCATAAGACAATAACACAGAGAATCAACAGCACCCCCCCCCCCCTCCCCCTCCCTCATTATCTCTTCACTAGCACATCCTCAAAATAAATGAACCATCATTTACCATCCAATCCTGTACAACAAATGAGACACACTATGAGCCTTTTTAACAATTTATAGTACATTAGCCTCTATGGCTCTGGCTTAATTGTCATTCGGAGATGCTTTTCTGCTCGTTTGTTTTCTGCCTTTTTGATTCCTGTCTTTTCCCAAAAGACTGAGATTTTTATACTCCGAGAGGTCAGTATTTTGTGGAGATATCTTAGCTATTTATAGAAGCTCCTATATCAACGAACAAGATTGCAAGACTGGATTACTTGATTTTGATTGGCCAAACATGGCACTCAGTAGTCATATATGTTTGCATAATGGTCTCTAAACTATCCAATTGGTTGTCGTCCCAACCAGTGTCCTATGTTTCTTGTAGAACTTTGCTCTCTCTGCTGACATAAAACAATCATTTGAACTGAAATCAATATTTTCTGTTTTGTATTTCATGCTTTGTGTCAGGGTTATTTTATGAGAATTAACAGAGTGACTGTACATTATCTATTACTCATAATTCATTTTTAAGTACCAAATCACTGAACGTGGCTTTCACGCAACTATGTTTTCTATTCACATTTTACTGCAACATACCTGCTGGTTTTGCATCTTTCCTTAACCTTGTGACTAAGCTCCAAAGGACCTCAAGAACAAACGACATGTACTGCACTAGTTTCCCATATATCACCATCACTCCATCACTCCAGTCTTTATATACAAAGTGTGTGTGTGTGTGCGCAAATGTTTTCTTTACTGTCACTTTTATTCAGCAATGATGCATTAAATTGATTAAAAGTAAAAAAAAAAAGAAAAAGAAAAACAGAACACAACCTTTTGAATGTTAGTCACATGGGAAACACAGATTTCAACAATCTAGAACAATTACAGTTGATTTAAATAATATAATCACAGTATGTTTAAGATTTGACGAGCTGAAAGAGCAGAATACAAGCAACTTAAAACACTTTGCTACCAGATAGACTGTAACATTGAGCTGGATTTCTTCTTTTTTTCATTTTTGAAATCTTATACATTAGATTCAATTAAATGTAATTTGAGTCTGAGTAAAAGAGTGTCAAATTAATGACTATGGCATGATGTAATATTTATTTAATACTTAAAATACTGTAATAACATCTAATATATATAAGGCATTACTCGGGAATTCCTACATATTTTAGCTCTTCCTGGATATGGAAATATTTTAATTGTCGATTAGGCTCTGGATTTGCATCGAGGTCTTGAGTCAACGGGGGTTTAATTTTACAATAGCACTAATGGTATATTTTGTATAGCACAGGTTAAATGTTAAAACCTTACCTCACTGACTTTAATTTCCCATTGTCATCAGCATTTTTTATTTCACCTCTGCCTCAGAGGGCTATTAGATGAAGAAACGCAGCTTCAACTTCCTGTCTGGAGCTTAATGAGGGACGGTGATGAAGTGCTACTGGGAAGGATTATGCACTGAAAGAAGCTGATCCTCTTATTTATATTTTAATAATTAAAATGCCTTAATCATTTCAGATTTATTGGTGTTATTGACTGGAGGGATCACTTAGAAGCCAATAAGAGGTAGATGCAGAACAGCAGGTGAGTGGGTTGTTTTTGTTTAAATATATCACAGGATTGTACATATTAACAACAAGTCTTGGCTATATTAAAAAGGTCCATTATTTAAACAATGAACAGACACACCCCTCGAGAAATTTGCTCTTTTCCATTGTTGTGCTGTGTCTAGCTGGCATTAAGCATTTTTTTTTGTTGCCATAAATAATTAAAATCACACTAAATGTTAATGTTACATCACTCTATTAGTTTTCTATATTTAATATAATATGATATTATAACAGGGTTCCTACACATTTTCCATTTCAAATTCCAGACTCAAATTTCAAATCCTCTCTGTACATTTTTCAGACCAATTTTAACATAAATGGTTCACACAGCATTATTTTCAGCACTATATTTGGTATATAGTTCAGTTATCTGTAATATTGTCTGTTTTTTTTTTATTTGGTTTTCTCAAAGTGATATCATGCACTTACAAACAAACCTAAAATGCTTTTAACCTGCATATATTCACCTCTGACACACCAGTTTGATAAATGTGGTTTGATGTATGTTGTATGATCAGCAAACAGCAAAGTACAGTCTGATTTAGATGATTGTTTGCTCTTTACTCTGTTGCTAGTTTCTCTTTGTGAATTTTAAAAGATACTTGCTTATGGTAGTTAAGACAAACAGTTTTGCGTAATGCAAATGTGTGCCTTGAATTCATTCAGTCGTGTTTGACAATCACTAAAAGGGTCACTTAGAAAAGATTAAACTGAATAGGGGCAACAGTCTGGAAATATTCACATATTTTTCCATACTTATCCAGACATGGCAATTACTCAAATAAAATTCCATATTTTTCCAACCTGTGTAGGAACCCTGCTATATTAATATTTGCACATGCACATTACTGTTTTTTAAATCAAAAGTGACAGTAAAAACATTTTGGATGTTACAAATTCAAATTAAATGAAATGCTGTTCACTTGAACTTTATATTTGCCAAATAATTCTGAAAAATGTATTACGGTATCCACAAAAAAACTGTTTTTCGCATTGATAATAATAAGAAATGTTATTATACAATAAACAAGCATATTATAATAATTTCTGAATGATCATGTAGCACTGTTGACTGGAATAATGTCTGCTGAATTCCGTTTTACCATCACAGGAATAAACTACATTTTTAAATATATTATATAGAAAACAGTTGAATGGTAATGTATGGCAGTGTGTGTGTGTGTGTGTGTGTGTATGTGTGTGTGTGTGTGTGTGTGTGTGTGTGTGTGTGTGTGTGTGTGTGTGTGTGTGTGTGTGTGTGTGTGTGTGTGTGTGTGTGTGTTAAATATATATAGTATACAATTATAATAGTAACAGTATTTGCATTGTCTGTATTTCATAGACTGTTTTTGCCTTGTATTCCTAGAAACATTGAGAGTGGAGACATGAAAGGATAGGGAGTAAAGCAGAGGGAGGGATGGTTAGATCTGAAAATGTCACGAGAGAGACGGATTCAAATTCGGGTCTCTGTGCAAAAAACTAAAAAACAATGCATGTGCTCTACCATCCAGGTCACTTCTCCAACATCCAATTCACATTTTTTCGTAGTTCTGTCTGGCTCCAACAAATTATTTGTCTACCAGTTCTATTTACACTGAGTGCAATATTTTTTATTTATGAATGTAGGCTATACCCTTACCTGTAGAAATTAATATTCCACAGGATTCATTGCCCGAGAACTGACGGGATGGGCCATATACCAAGAAGAACTTGAGCTTGTTTTTTTTATGCAAAACCTCACATAACATATAGCCATTTAATGCATAGACACAAACAAAGAAAATCAAATCATGAAAGAGCACAAACTGAGTTTGGAGAGGTTTAGACGAGTGGTGTGACACATATGGAGCTCTGAGACAAGAAGAGGGCTCTTAGGGTAGCACTTACCACTTGACCATTTTGAGGGTTCTTGTGGGCATATGGAGGACCACGAATATGATTCCACATCTGACCTGATGTCATGGCAAACACCACACACTGAGGAAAAGAGAGGGAGAGATAGATTTGTTAGGTGAGATATATGGCGATATGAGAATGACAAACAAAAAGAGTGAACGATAAAGATTGATTACATTCCAGCAGTCTGCAAAAAAAAAAAAAAAAAAAAAAAAAAAAAAAAACTGCCATTTTAATCAATATGGTGGATAACAAACTATTTCCATCAGAGCAGTAAAGGTCAGCTTTCAGACTTTGGGGAATACATAATGAAAGCCCAAGCTCTACAATTTACAGACAGCACAACACTTTCAATCAAACTTTTATGCAAGACACTGCACATAATTTGGGCCCCAGGTGGTAAAAAGCACAATGACTCTATACTTTTTCCCCTTGAGCTGTTGTCTTCTGTTTTTATTGCATCATCTTGGGTTTAGATACAATAAATTGGCCTATTTTATGGCTTAAAAACTCTATAAATAATTTTAATCTAGGTTTACTCCATGGTCAGCTGGTTTTATTTTTTTTAAAGGACCTTATAAAGCAATGGCAAAAGTCTTGAAGTTGAACGGTTCTAGGGCCACAGCGAGATGCCCATTGTACTGCTGCCAAGAAATGTATTGTTGTTTGATCTGGCAGTTTTTAACTGAAAGCATGGCTCCAGCATTTTAATTTGAATTAGGGATAAATAATCAGCATTAGGCACCAGTGCAGCCATGGCCCAGCCAGTCTTGTTGTAGATGAACTCCAAGTTGTTTCTGCGCAGGTAGAGGAGCCCACCGACCAGAGACACCAGCAGAGCCAGAGCGATCGTACCCGAGTAGTTGGGTGGCCGGAACACCCGAATCTAGACAAACAAAACAAAACAAATGACAACTTCTGACCAACACCTTATATTTAAGAAATAACAATTTGAATGCCAATGCTACATGAACAATGAATGGTCCAATGAGGTGGAAGCAACGGACTTTCTGTAAAAAGTTAAGATGTTGACACGTCAGCTCACAAGTTTGTGTTTGATAAGGGACCTAGAAATAAAATTTTAAATACTTATTGATTCACAATTACATCAAAATTTCAACAATTCTAACATGGTTGAAAATTGTTCAAATAAAAAAAGGAAGAGAATTTTGGACCCTATACTGTTAGGACTGAATATAGTTGTACTTATTACAATAGTGGTAGCATAAAGCATACAAATTGTCAACACAAGTAAAATGTTGACCCTTGACAGAGTATGGTAATAGCATTGGTATTATTATTATTAACATCAACAACAGCATTAAAACTTACATACATTTATATAGAGAGATACAAATAAGAAACAAGTAAACAAACAATTAAAGACATGGATGGATGGATGGATGGATGGATGGATGGATGGATGGATGGATGGATGGATGGATGGATGGATGGATGCAAAACCCAACAATTTCTCAGGAATTGGTAAATGCAAGCCTGTTAAAATAGGGTTTTTAAAACATGATACCTGTCATGTTATGTTTCTCCAAGACAAACAAGAAAAATAATAAAGAAATATTTATGAACCTCAATCCACTTTCAAAATGAAAAAGTAAACCTTGGTTTGGTAAAAATGTATAGAAATGAATGAACAAGGCTAAAGTCAGGGTCAAAAAGCGTCAAACTGAAAATTGGAAATGAAAGCCCGGGTTCAACTGTTAAAAGGTGCAATCTCAAGGCCAACCTTGGTCACCATCATAGTTAAAAACGGTCATTGCCAGTTTGTAAAACTTGAAAAAGTATGCCTTCAACCACTTGAATTTGTATGTTATGGTCTGAATATCTTACTTTCAATAAAACCTTTCCTGATGAGGAAACTTCATTCAAAACAACTGCATGTGAAGTCACTAACTGTCTGCAGCGAATCAATTGCCTTAGGTTTCAGACAGCCATTGTCTATTGAATGCATTTATTGCTGCAAAGGTTGACGATCCCTCCCTTCCCTCTTGCACTCTTTTCTTCGCCTTAGGCCAAAAGTAGACCCAGAGGGCTAGTAAGTCTAAGACGCATTGGACGCTCAGGATGCTCTATTTATGAATGTTGTGATGCGAGACCCAGAGGGCTGTAAACACGTTTAGTGCCTGTCGTTCAAGGTCTTAAAGTTTAAAATGTGTACTACAGCCTCTGTTGCTGCCTCCGAATCAGATCAGATTAATCTAGGACAAAAATGGCCGACTTCATCTATAATTCTGTCTACTACAGGGGGTGGACAAGCAATGATTCAATGCGCACAGATAGGCTGACAAAGACTAATAGCTAGTTTAGCTAATGTTGTGGTAATTTAGTAAACAGAGTAATAAAATAAAAAAAAATTTAAATGGTAAATGAGTAAACAGAGTTATAAAAATAATAAATAAATAAAAAAACTTTTGAAACATAGTACACTACACAAAGTCTTTCAGTGCCTCTGCGAAAATGTGAAATGGAGATGAATCAAAGATAATGGGCCCTATTTTAACGATCTAAGCGCATGGTCTAAAGCGCAGGGCACAATTGCACTTGACGGGAAAAATGGTCGGCGCGTGCGGCACATAGTCTAAAAGGGTTGCCCTATTCTCTATAAGTAATGGGTGTGTTTTGGGCGTAACGTGAATTAAACCATTCAGAGTCTCATCTCCCATTCCCTTTAAAAGCCATTTACGCTCGTGCCTTGGCGGATTGCTATTTACATGACGGAATTTGCAAGCGGAAGGACTGAACACTTCACCAGAGCACAAACGGATCTGCTCGTACGCGCACAAGCAGAGAATCTACTGGACATGCTGTATTCCACCATATCTTTATGTACACAATATTAATATTTTAAATTGTAATAATTTTATTTTTAATATTTGGCTAGTTTGTGTGCTGCTGCATGTCCCTGTGTGTGTAATAAGCAGAGGGCATAGCGCGTTGTGGACCCTCCTATAGGCATATATTACTAACGCGCTCTTTAAATAACATAAAAAAATCGATTTCAGTTGTCTCAAAGTAGCAACGCTCCAACAACGCGCCTAAAACACAACTCCTTTTCAGAATAGCACACCCATGGGCGCATAAATAGGCGCAAATGCATTTGCTATTTAAACAATGAGGCGCAGGACGTGAAAATGATAACTGCATCGGGCTGAAACCAGCAAAAAAACGCGTCACCGTCGCGCTTGCCGCTGTATTGCGCCGGGTGTATGATAGGGCCCAATGAGTCCAACAGCATGGAGGAGAGAGCATTACTGACATACGATCTCCGCTGAAATCTATACAGAGCTTCTAAATCAGTGCAATCCATTTCAAAAAAGTAGCTTTTCATCAACTGATTTAACTCAGCCCTTTCCTAAATGTGATATATAGATATACCTTAAGTGACTTATTCAAAAATATTAAAGCTGAAACCGAGGTAGAGTCTTAATAAGGCAACTGAATTAGTGCCCGTGCTCCAAGGCAGTCGTCTGTAAATGCATTAAGGTGCCGGTGATATTTTTCAATGAGAGCTTCTCTGGAGGGAAAATCTATGTTAACATGATGGGGAAATTGATGTTATCTGTCTCCATTTCCTCGAGACCCCGTACCTGGGTCTGCCTTCGCATAAAATCGCTGCTCGTTTCTACTTCGTAGGCTTTGTGAATCTCTCAGTTTGCACATTTCATCACTGATCTGATTTTTTTTTTAAAGAATTGCATTGACAAAAAGCTAGATTTAACAAGCAAGCTGGAAGGAGTTACCCATTCTAAACAGACTCAACAAAGTAAGGATTACAGAAGCCTGTACTGTAATCGTTGAAAACACAGAAGAAATCCTTAAATCAAAAGAGTGTTTATATTTATCCTCAAACAGTCTTGCAGTATGTCAGACACATAATTATACTTTCAAGCTTTTGGCATCAGTTATACAATCATATTATTATGTATAAAACTGTGCTAATGTGTCTTGTAAGTTCAAAGAGGTTGCATTTTCAAGAGATGGGAGAAAATATGTTACTTATCATTTTTAAAAACTGTATTGAGATTTATTTCTTCCCATTTTGGTATCTGCAATGTTCATAAAAGCTGCTTCTCAAATGAGTATTAGTCAAACTAATAAATGCAAATTACTTTCTTAAAAACAGCCATCAGGCAAAAGATACCACACTGTAAACCCAAATAATTTGACAAAGAAAATAAAGTTAGGTAATCAGTTACATGAAAAAAAAAATAAGTTAAGAATGTTTAACACAATGCTTTGCAATAGCATTAGCATAGCAATTGCTGAATGAGAACAATTGTCATATATCTGTTCGTTTACTTAAAATGTGTCAGTTTTGTGGACTAAAGAGAAAAAGAAAGTTCTACATTCTCATAAAAGTTAATTTGATTGAACTAATTTGTTTAATTTAAGTGTTTCTTACAACCAATTAATTTTGTGAGCATTAGCATTATAAAATAATGAAACATATTATATCATAATGAGACAGATCGCAAATAAATGTGTCTGGAAGGCAGAGCACTCTGACAGCATTTTTAAACGTAAAAGCACTAATGTTGAAAGCAGTCACGTACATTATGCATTTACACTTTTATTTGCTAAACATTGAAATGCACCGAGAGTGATATAAAATACATACAATTATTTGTACATATTCTAAAATGTTACTGTAAATAAGTTTTGTCAACATCTTTGAAAGAAGTCTATATGTTCATTAAGACTGCATTTTTTTTAACCAAACAGTACAGTAGTGAAATATTATTACAATTTAAAATCACTGTTTTCTATTTTAATATTTTAAATATATAAATTATTTCTGTGACGGCAAAGCTGAATTTTCAGCATCATTACTCCAGTCTTCAGTATCAAATGATCTAATAACTCTACATTCTAATATGCTGATTTGGTGCTCAAGAAACACTTATAATTATTATCAATGTGGAAAATAACTGTGCTGATATTTGTTTTTGTGGAAATCATGAAAACTTTTACCAGGAAGAAAGTTGGTGGTAGTGTAGCAGTATATCATACAGTACCTGCACATCAGTACGGTCTGCAATCCACTTGGCCAGCTGCTCAGAGGCAAAGCCAATCCGCTGAAGGTCAAAGGTGTCTGCCCTCTTCGGCTTCCCTTTGGCAGGGAAATGCATGAATGTGGGGGCAGAGTTCATGTTTAGCTGGAGGAGGGAGGGAGGGAGGGGGGGAGAGAGAGAGAGAGAGAGAGAGAGAGAGAGAGAGAGAGAGAGAGAGAGAGAGAGAGAGAGAGAGAGAGAGAGAGAGAGAGAGAGAGAGAGAGAGAGAGAGAAGGAGGAGGAAGAAAAGGCAGGACAAATGAGAGAGAAAAGGAACAGGAAGCATAGGAAGGGAGGAGAGGGGAGGGTAATGATGAATGGAAGAGAAACAAGAGTACACAAACATTAATATCTGCTAATAAATCAATAAAGCAGCAGGAACAGTGTGATGTGTATTACAGAGATTTCTTTTAATAAGGAAACAGGAGCAATTGAAGAGCCTCCAGAGGGAGAATGAAGGGACAGAGAGAGAGACACAGAGAGAGAACTGGATGAAAAAATAAAATGATAGAGTTAAAAGCAGAGGGTTCACCCAAATATTTGAAAGTGTAATTTTTTGACCCAATGCTGTTTCAGCTAAGGATGTGCATGAGTACTTAAGTACTCTGAAGTGACAGCAGTCATCGATCGCAAAAAAACACTTTGTTCTTAATTTTGTGATTTGTTCGTCTTTTTTGGTGATACCTTGCAGTCCAAATGAGCAGCAATTTGGCTCAAAACTAGTCAAGTGATGCACACTTCAAAAAGGATTTCATGGTGTTCAAAAGGGACCTGTTCTTTCAAAAGAAAGTGGACTGAGCGTAACTCAGTGGAACACAATCAAGGGTGTTTAAATGTTGTTGTTTTTTACTATTTAGATGTATATAACTGTTTTAGCATAACACAGCCTATACATAACACCACATGTAATATGTTGAAAAGTTTGTGTAAAAAGTTACCCAAAATTCCCATCTCTAGTTCCAACCTTCTTTTTTTTCTTCTGTGAAACACAAAAGGAAATATTCTTTATGAGCTGCTCTATTACATAAAATAAATGTGGAAAGTGATATATAATGGCAAATTGAAAAAAGGACAAAAAAAAGGAGCATAAAATTATCATAAAAGCAATCCATAAGTCTCGTGTGCTATATTAAACATTTGCTAAAGCCCCATGGTCAAACTTGATGTGCCATTGTATCCATTGACGTTCCTATTATTTGTATTATTCCGCTTCTTCTCCTCTTGAGTCTATGGGCTGGAACAGCTAGTGGAAAAGTTATGAAATTTGTCACACAGACAGAGGACAGTCTGAACATTAACCACAGCAATTTTGGAGTCTCTAAATCAATTCCTCCATCGCCACCAACTCTCCAAATTTCACTTACGTTTATGCTAATAACTTTTGAACTGTAAGGGCTAGAAAGAAAATATTTTTTCCTCTTCCGCCATTTTGAATTTTCCGAAAAATTCCGAATTTTTTTTAACTCCTCCTAGACCGTTGTTCAGACTTACACAAAATAGTGATCAGATCATCTTCAGGCCATGCTGACAAAAAGTTATGGAATTCAAGTTGATTTGTCACACCGTTCTCAGATAACGCGCAAAATAATTCAACAAATAGAATGTCAAAATTGATTTTAGACCGTATCTCCGCAACGTTTTAGCATATTCGGACCAAGCTTGGTGTCTGTTATGAAAACCATGACCTGAGGGTGCCTGCACAGTTTCAGTGCAGTGCAACCTAGTGGTCAGGTGATATGAAAAATGGCTTTTTTTGCTTATAACTTCTTGGCCAAAAATTATAAAACTGGTGTCTTTCGATTCAGTGCAGCATGTCAAACAATACACAATTTTTCCATATCGGCCATTTTGGGCGTCAGCCATTTTGAATTTTGTCGTAAAACGCTATATTTTACAATCTCATTGGGGATCGTTACGAAACTCTGTACGTGTCTTCGACACCATGTCCGGACGGTACTAAAGTTTCGGAGCAGCAGCACCGTCTGGTCAAAAGTTATAATGAAATTTCCACAAATTTTAATAACTTTTGATTAAATTAGCCTGTTGTAATGAAACTGGTCTTATTAGATTCCTTTTTGATTTTGATTTTCTTAAAAACAACAAACTATTTTTCAAACTCCTCCTAAAAGTGTTGGCCCTATTATCACCAAATTCTAGTCAGATCATCTTCCAGACCAGATTTCGGATCGATAGACAAAACCGTTTTCTTATACCGCATCAACAAATTTGAAGGCAGGTTGCCAAAATGATTCTGAGGCTGTATCTTTGCAATGCTTTGGCATATTTACACCAAACATCACATGTGTCATTGTGACCACACCACATCAATTTAGTCACAGTGTCACCTATTGGTCAAAAGTGATAAACCGTTAAATCATTTTATTAGTGATGGTATGATTTTTCAACCATTTTGCCTAAAATTATCTCGATATGTCTTTAATTGGTCATTGACGCAGTTGGTCTGATAATTCCAGACATGATAGCATGACTTATCGTGTTATTATTAGAAATAATATTGTGCATGAGTCATATGGATGGCTTGGCCTGTCATATGGATGCCCCGCCAGTGTCACATGATTCTTCAGAAATCATTCTTAGATGCAGATTTGGTGCTCAAGAAACATTTTTAATGTTGAAAACAGTTTTTGCTGCATAATATAGGAATATTGGAATGAGTCATGGGCTTGGAAGGCATATATAGTGCATGAGTCTGTATATGTGCTTTCTGGAGCTTTGCATTGTCACCATCCATCTTCGTTGTAAGGAAAAGTGCAGCTGGGCATTCTTCCTCTCTAATATCTTATTTTATGTTTCACAGAAGAAAGAAAACAATATGGGGGTCAAAATTACATGACGGTGAATTACATTTTTTTCATTACATCATTCGCATTAAAGAAAACAGAAGAAATCTACCTAAGTGATATTCATGTGATTATATATAATTTCAAACATGGGGAGCAATCATGTAATCACTGGTGATGAAATAGTCTCTTAAAAACATTTGGGAACGTTATTAACCAGCACCTCTAACACACATCTGTTTATTAGCATACTAATGGACTGACTAATAATGCTGTCCCCATACTGGATGAAAACACATCAAATCAACATTAACCCACATGTCCTCCAAGAAATGGGTTTGGTGCGGGTGAACAGAAGCCATTGCAGTTTTCCAGAATGCATAGCTTTGCCACACTAGAATTATTTCCTTAGCATAGGAAAATTATTTCAGACCTCATAACAGATATGGGTAAATTGGTATGACATTACCCCGAGGACTGAATAATAAATTATATTGAATTTAAAATATTAAAGTATACCACATATTCCTGTTTCTTCATGAAGCTCCACTAAAGGGACTGGAATTTATATTTGTGTAACAACTAGTTTTGTAGTTAATGCATTTATGTACAGTCACTTACAGTTACAATACCAGCCACTCTTATAAATGTGAAAACCTCAATATTACACTGGCGCTGTGAGATATCTGATCCGGTAACTGTAACCCAATGGCTTAAATCTTTAGATTTGTGATTATTCCAAACAAAGCATTATGTAAACTAGGTTATACACTAAGAAATCAGAAAGCTCATTTAAATAGTGTCCACTAGACTTTCCTGAGGGCTTGATGTCTTTATGAGCTGAAGCAATTTGTTTTAGTGGAATGCATAAGGTTCTTGATGAACCCAAATAAGAGAGACTCCACAGAGGAAACAACAGCAAGTCAGTAGTGCTAATCTAATTGATGACTATTACCCTAGATACAGCTGTGCAGACATCTATAGGCGCAAGGATATGTCAGTTTATGATAAAGCTTCTTTCACAAACTTACTCGCTTTAGTGTGCAAATTGCAGTAGAATAGCTACGTATCAGCATGTGTTAAATTAATGTGCATGTTCTGTGTCATAAAGATTTTCTTCTCTATAATTTGCTTCCGAGAAGTGTGACATTTCATTACATAGAAAATAGACAGGGAGCTATTTTCCATTTGATTGTTCTTGCTGCTTTTTAAAATGTAATTCCTGAAGTTGTCAGGCTCTGACAAATTAGAAGTTGAGACCATTTGAGCATGCATGTGAAAGATCAGATCTATGTATAGCCAGAAGAATGGAACAAAGAGTACATTTGGTCAGGTAACGCTTGTTTTTTCTGAGCTTGGTTTAATTTGATTTAAATTATACACCTATTTTGTAAGGTTATTATTAAATAATTACCTTGAACAAAGACATCACATCTTTTGACCAATGATTTCATTAGGGCGGTGCGATTAATTGTAATTGATTTTTTCGATTTTAACTTTTAACTATTATGAAAACAAGATAATCAATGTAAAATGGATATGGATTCGGATAGGCACCTAAACGTGTACACACAAAAATGTCAAAATGCCTTTTTGTAAACGCACACAGTTGAGAAAGAAAACGCGTGTGTAACAGTAAATTGAATTC
The DNA here is from genome assembly GCF_051911475.1 of Siphateles boraxobius. Taxonomy (NCBI): domain Eukaryota; kingdom Metazoa; phylum Chordata; class Actinopteri; order Cypriniformes; family Leuciscidae; genus Siphateles; species Siphateles boraxobius. The sequence continues at coordinate 3,095,499 of NW_027509175.1, forward strand.
ACGCATCAACTCTTAAAGTGACAGCAGCCTAATATACATGCTGTAGTCTGTCATTAATGATAATCAAACAACAAATGACAAAGGAAAATAACTCACTGATCTTGACTAAATAACTTAAGTAGCTTTAATTAATCAATCTATATTTACCGTGTACAGTAAGACTATGCAGTATTATTTTACACTTGACTAATCATTTTTTGCTGTATGCTATTACTTATCTGACTACCACTGTTAGTACCTGTACATCTTCCTGAAAAAAACTTAAAACACTGTTCATTTAATTTGTTTTCGTTCTATTTATTTGTCAGTCTTGTTTGTAATTAGTTCATTTGTTCTTATTGTATTGCTGACTTTTTACTTGTCTTATGTAATCATTTTGAGGAGCTTTTTCTTACATTAGTTAGCCTATTATTAGTTTTTGCTGAAGTATCGATAATTGTGAAATATCGTGAAATAATACTTTGATCATATTGTCACCAGTAATTGTGTTAAATAATCCTGATTCCAATATTGAACTGAAATAATCATGATTATGATATTTGCCATAATCGAGCAGCGCTAGATTCCATTAATTTTTCAGTCACAAAGAACACTTTCAGAGCTGAGTATAACTAGAAAAATATATTCACTAGAACTAACCCTAATCCTTTTGCACTATTGACTTTTCAATGTCAGGCAATCTGAGAACTACTACTACTACTACTACAAATAATTTTTGTATTAGTATTATACATTATCTCAGAAGAACCATAATTTGTTCAAAATAGCAACTGTTTAACTTAAAATTTCGAATCAAGACACAAGTTTTTCCAAAAATCTTAAAAAATCGCCTGGAAATCACTGTAAAATTCCCTGATATGTCGGTTTTCTCTCTGCAGGGCCCTCTGCATGAACCAAATCGCTAGACAGACCAGACCAAATCCATGTTAATGAGTGATAAAGAGAGAGGAGTTGAATGTTTACCTGTTGAAAGACGTCAGCGCCCTCATCATAATCCACAACCGTGAAGAAGAGTTTGTTAGAGAATGCCGAAGAGTATCGCCATGAGTTAGCCAGCACCTGATATTCCTCATTAGCTTGCCTATGAGAGAGATACATTTTCAGAAGCAGAGAGACAGACAGAGAGAGAAAGAGAGAGTAAGAGATTACTCATTAGAAGAAAGCTAGCAAACAAAAAGAAGCCAACAAGAAGGCCTTCATTACAGGAGTGTCATCTCACTGTTACTTATTACAGTGATTGCTGTTTATTCCAAACTATGTGGACAGTATAAAGAGAACAAGAGAATAAAAGATAAGCAGACAATGCTGCTAATTAGGGATCTGTTCTTTCGCAGACGCAACAAAGATGTCCACCTGGCAATTCCCGGAAATTGTCACTGTGTTGTCCACCACAAATACATAAACTAACCGAATTTAAACATTGATGAAGTAGGATCAAAAGAACTCGCATCACTTCAAAGAGCTCATGTTTTTTTCCCATATACTTGCATAGACAAACCACACATATCAAGTGAGAGTTAATTTGGATTTCACAACCTGCACATAAATAAGTCTTATTTTGTGTCCATGCTGCACCAGGTCACTACCTTCCGTAATGGCCAAATCCAGACAACACCCAGACACTCCCACCTTAGTAAACTCTACAGGGATCCTAATGCCCTCCGGATCAGTTTATGAAATGATAGGCATCCCATGTTAACAATTGTAACTTAAACATTATTCAGAAAACAAATATCCAAATAAATAAACATGCATTTACAGATTTAAAGACTTGTTAAATGCATCAATAAACAAAATGTACCCATAAACATCAATAAAGCAGAGCACTCAGCAGGTAGTAAAAACAAACACGTTTAAATATGCATGGTTATACACATTAATGTTTCATGTAATGCTGAGTGTCCATTTTTAAAAAGCAAGGGCCGAGCTGACGTTAACTGATCTGTCATTGAGACTTTACTGCAGACAAAAGTGCTCTGGAGAGCAAAGTCCTTTGGGACATGGGTAAAATGGCATTTCATGAAAACCTTTGGGGAGATGACAAAAAGCACATCACTCACTCGGTATTTGAGAAGCAATTCCTGTTCACTGATTATGACATTTAAGACTTTTTTACCCCATGCTATTTAAGATACTTAGTCACTTTGAATTGAAGGCAATAAAAAGTCTTTAAGACATTTTGAAACTTTTAAGGACCCTTGAAGAACATACAGGCTTGAAAATTAGGTTGAATGACAAGTTGATTTAAGAAATATGTCTGAATCTATATGGATGTAGCAACAATACTATAGTGGGGATGAATTTAAAGACTTTTCCATGCAAACTATCTAACGGCTAAAGTTACAGATAGACTAGTCAACTTCTCGTCAATTAGTCAACCATTGTTACCTATTCCTACAGTATTCAAGACAATATAATGAAGGGAGAAAGAAATCAATTAAGAATTGACAGGGATGGGGACTGAGGGCAAATAAGGAGGAACAAAATGATAATATACATTAACATGTGATTTGAGTGGACAGCAGATAATTAAAAAAGCATTAGGGGTCACGTTGACGCGATCGGGTGACTGTGCGCTTAAAGGTCGATCTGCTTTAAATTAACTTCCTCTATTTTGGTAGCACACATGACTGTTCCAGTCCGTTATCTTTATTCAATGAAGCTGGTAGATGATGTTCTGAATTCTGAATAGGACTAGAGGGAGTGGTTCACACTCCGAGGCTTGATATTCAGCTGAGGAACACGACTATACGAGCACGGAGTCATTTTAGCCAACGATTGAAGGATAATGAGGGGAGAGATAGATGTGAGGTGAGCGGATGGGGGCTAAGTAGCTGTCGTGGGATAAATAGATGAGAATGATGTCTGGGATGAGGCTGCTTGGGAATAGACAGATGTAGAAAGCTCTCCGGTGGTGCTCTGGGGCAGATCAAATCTTAATATATGTCCGTGTTTACGCCTGGTGTTATTGTTTTACTTCAGTAAATACAGGATTATACCTGTGGACAGACACTAAAAGATGAATGTGTGTGTCTCACCTGCAGACAGAACATTGTCTCTGGGGTTGTAGCGCGGTGAACATCACAATAACGGAATAGTTCCGGGGTGGAGCTTTGACGAACCGCCGGAACTTATCCCCGTTCATACGGATCACAGAACGCCGGGAACTCCACTCCATCATCTGCTCCACCTTCTCTGCCAGCATGTTCTAGAAGAAACAGATAGGGATAGAGAAAAGTACAGAGTTGCGTACTGTCCAGATACTAAAGAATCCTTGCACTAACATAACAAATTATCCAAGCAAACAGGAAAAAAATAAAATAATAAGCCAACATAAGCAACTTGTCCTTCAAAAAACAAATTAAAAAAAAAAAAATTCCCAGGTCAGGATAGGAAGCTGAACTGATCTGTAACTGCAAAAGTCAACATTTGTTTACACTCAAAGGAAGAGATTCTGTAAATGTCACCATAAAGATTGCTTGTTGATGGAAAAATGCATGGGTAAAGGAAATACTAGGTAGCACACGATGAGTTCAATACAATCTCAGGGCAGGAGTTGTCTAGTGGTGTACTGTATATTAGGATAGTTAATCATTTCTATAGCAACTCAGGCATCGCACAAATAGCACTCCGCTTAAGAGCTTGACCTTCACTTTATTTAAATAGTTTCTTGAAGTGTTTTTATTGTTAACAAAGTAAAACTACAACTTTTTTTTTCGTTTATTAAAATAAATCTAGTCTTAATATGAAAATCAAGTCAGAAATGGTGTACTTGTAACTAACTGAAATAAAAAGATGAATTTGTAAAATTATTAAACTAAAACGGAAATATAGCTAAATAGAAATATAAAAAAACTAAATTACTAAAACTTAAATAAAAATAAATAAAAAGCCAATTCAAAATTGGCTAAAACAACACTGGTTTGCCCTTGGTTTAAACCTTTGGAAAAAAGCTGGCATAATTTTGCAATGTGTCATTCATGATTTGTATAATCATTTTACTTCCACTATATTGTATTTTGATGGAAAATAAGGAAGTAGGTTACATGTGAAGGCAGAACGAGAGCACACACGTATATTAAGGGCACTTTTCATTCCATCATTAAATTAAGAACAAGGTCAGAGAACAGGTGTTACACTCTCTTTACTTCGGTCCTTCATAATGCTCTGCTTTTATCCTTGCACACAGGTGCGCAAACCCAAGGACTTAGAATTCGAAATTGATCAAAGCTCATTTAGGTTATTTATTGCTTTAGTCACTTTTGAAACCTTTGAATGGAGTCAAATATAAATAAGCTCAATTTTGAGTTCATGTTAACTTGGTCACTTATTACATGCGTTCCATGTCACAGTGAAATTTAATTGCACGCACCAAATAACACTGATGAACAACATGCACTTTCTAATGCCATTGCGGGAAAGCATACAAAAGGTAATGCTATAATACTATGTGTAATGTGTCAGTGCTAGCAGAACGTAAATTAGTTTCCACAACACTTTTGGCTCGAGATTGTGTACCCCAAAAATATAAACCATTTTCATTAGTAATTCGATACTGTGATTTGAGCGTCGATTTAATCTGATACAATTTTCAACATTCAGCACAAAAAACATACATTATACTTTATCCCACTACACACTCTGCCCCAATGCCCTCTTTTTCCTCCATCCCTCTCTCTCTTATCATCAGCAATAATTTGTCTTTTATATATTTGTGTCCTGCTTTTTTTTCTCCCCAAAGTTGACAACACTTCAGATGTTATGGCTCTGGGCACACGTTTGTTTAAATGGATGATCAGAGGAGTGTGTAAACTCAAGGGCACGTTGCATTATTTAGCAGCATTTGTTGTGGACTGGAAGAGTCTGACAGAAAGGATGCAAATGATGGCTCTGTCAGTGAGCCCAAATTGAAACATTGTGCGGAGGTCACCCCAGGCTTGACAAGATAGATGTTTGTTAGCATTGGAAAGGAAGCAGGCAAAAAAAGCACTATTCATAAAGTTCAACATATGCCAGTTCAGCCATCTTTTCTGTTTTGCTGTCCGAGGAATATGCTATAAAGCAGGGATGCACCGAAATGAAAATTCTGGGCCGAAACAGAAACCGAAATTTCTGGATGCACTTGGCCGAAAACCGAAAATGACTTGACATTTTTTTTTATTATTTTCTTATTTTAAATTAGTTTTTTTTAATATAATTATATTATTATTAAACTTTTTTCTTAATATATTCAATAATTTAATGAATCTGAATTTAAAAAAAAATACAAGCCAATAAAATAATCACACTTTTATTTCAAGTAACACAAAAAAATTGACAGAAAATAGGCCTATATATACGCATATTAAAATAATATTAAATATCAATATATTATTCTTCAATCCGTTCTATGCAGCAGAATCCAATTAAACAGATTTTTTTTCTGACCTATTATCAAAATAAAGTAGTCCTACAAAGCTATTATCAGAGCAAGTGAGCAGATAGCAGGGAGAGGATCAGTGAACTAGAGGGTAGCGTCATTTGACCAGCATTGCACAGTACGACTATACACACCATGTTTACAGCACAATATGACTATTGCAAACAGAAACAAGTCCAGAGAAATTTCATGACTCTACGTTTTTGGCGGACTTTTCTGGTGAGTGTGAACGGTACATGCGTTTGGGCCATGAGTGACTGAGCAGAGCGCGCAACACACACACGCTTCGAAGTTGTGCATCTTCAAAGGCGCAGCCGTTTGCAAAGTCACAAAACATGCTGAGCCAGAGTTGAACCTGATTGCTGAACACGGAGGGGCGGGGCAGCATTTATTTCTGCCTTTTTTCTCTTTCAGCCAAAAACGGAAAATGCTATTTTCGGCCGATAATTTTCGACAGCCGAAATTCCGGTGCATCCCTAATATAAAGTAATGCAAGAGATGGTGTAGGGGCAATGTAATGTTTGTGTGGGAACATATAACTTTTCAAATAAAAAAAAAGCAAGAGTTATATATTTCCATGATACTAGGCTGTGACACATCATGCTAACATCAAATAACTAGCGGTGATGAAAGCAGACTGTATTGTTGCATTGGAATCGTCTGGGCCAAAAAGAGCTAGCACGTATGCGTCTGCATGAGAGGAAATAACTTTCTATAACAGCAGGTGTCAGTAGTCTGTATTCCTCATTCTAAAAGGGAAATCGGAACTAGGGCTATGTCTGAAATCGCCCCCTATAGCCACATTCACTATTCCCTACTTTAGTCTACTAATATAGTTCACTTGAGGGAGTGAATGAAAAAGAATGAGCAAATTCGGACACTGAGTGGGCCGGAAGGGCAGTCGCTTTTGCGTAGTTTGCCATTTAATAATTCTTTGAAACTTAGCAAACAGGCAGCTCCAGTAGTAAGATGAAACGATTTATCTTGAACTTTGTCATGGAAACAATGTATAAACCTTAATTAAAATATTTAATAATCAATTAAAAAGAGCGTACATCGTACTCGTTATTGCGGAGTATCGTGGGATTGAAAGACTGCACTCAATAACGTCCACTATGATTTCGGACACAACTACAAATGGCAGTCCCTTCAAATAGTGGCCTATTTAGGGCGATTTCGGACACAGACTAGGACTGCAGTGCTTGCTTATTTTGAATATGAATCATGTTCAACAGTTGGTCTCCACTTTCTTCATTTCAGACGTTCATGATGTTATGAAAATATTCTTGTACTGGAATGCTCAGATAAGACAAAGGTGTAAAATCAGAAGAGCCTTTTGTTTGTGCTCTGGTGACTTCATTGTTTGCTTGATTTTGACACTTCTGTTTTTTCTTCTCGTAAACTGGTTCACTAAGCTGAACAGCCAATCGGAGTGGTCTCTCTCAACAACAGCACTGATGCTGATTCAACATTCTCAATCAACCAAAAAGCTGCCCGATGGTGGTGTGAATCGTGTCAACGGTGTGGAACACACCGCAAAAACTTGTCTGACAGATACCCTATATATCTGCCGACCCGACATCACAGCCATTACAGTCCTAGACCAGAGGTATCTGATTATATATAGGGACACAGACCTACAGAGGTTAGCTCCATTGGTAATTAAACACACCTGAATCAGCTAATCAAGGTATTCATGATTAATGGCTAGAAACTTCCAAGCAGGTTGGAAACTCCAAGAGCATATGCCCCCTTTATCCAACCAATAAATTTCAGATCTTGGAATTTTTAACAACACTCACTGAAGAAGAAAAAAATGAAGGAACAAAAGCTGTCACTGGGGCAGTACCCTATAAAAATTTACACATCGTACCTAAAGAGTTTATATTAGTACCTAAACAGTACATATTAGATGCCTTTAAAGGGTATTGTCCCAATGACAGCATTTGTATATTTTTTTTCTGAGAGTGAACGAGCCGAAGAGTTCAATCTGGTGTGTCTTATTAGGAAGAGTTTGAATGCGTACTGTTGGGTTTGCCTCCAGGACAGGGTTGGGAAACACTGACCAAGACGCTACAAAACCGGGAGCTCGTCCGGGTTTGTGCAACGACATGGATCCCTATGGAATTGCTGATTAAATAAAGTATCTCAGCACAAATAGTGCTCATGTGCTGAGCACACACACACACACACACACACACACACACACACACACACACACACACACACACATACATACACACTGATCTGAACATGTCATTTCTCCTCCTGTCTCTTTTGTGCTCTTGTCAGTCTTCTTTAGGGAAATTAGGAAAAAAAGGGTTTCCACCAACAATGTCCAAACAGCTTGGGTGTCAGTTTAGCTGTCAATCAGACCGGCATTAATGATGTGCTGTTCTGACCACGATGTGAGGGACCAGCCAAGCGTAGAGGAAAAGAGAGGAACAGTGTCCAAACTACAAAGACTGTTTCCTCACGTTTGATTCCTCTGATATTTCAAGTTTGATTCCTCAGGCGTTTTGTTCCTTCCTTCCTTCATTCTATTCTATTCTAATAGTCATTTTCAAGAACAGGAAGAGCCAAATGCGTCTAGCAGGTGTCTAAAGAATAGATCTTACCATTGAGAGCTTTTATTTGAATAATCTCCTGTCTCGCTTTCTCCAGCTCACCTTCAGCAGGTGCTTTGTTTAGGTGATGTGACGGATGTTGTTGACAGCTTGTCCCTAAGGTGGACCTCGCTGAAGGAGACAAAGCACATCTTCTATCATCGGCATTGTTTGTGTATATGTGTGCGTGTGTTCCGCTTAAAGAGTAGGATAATGTCAAGTATAGACTGTATTCTTTAGAAAAGAGCCTTCTGAGGCATCTTTTTGGATGGATAGTTGGAATTTTTTCGTGGAACTAAAAAATTGTATCCAACATTCTAAGTGATGTGGTGCAGATCTTACACTGCCACTCCCCAAAAAATAAATAGAAAAAAACAACACCAGCCAAAAACACCATACCAGCAGTGAATTATTGTGGTGGGAGCATCATGCTGTGGGACTGGTTTTTATCTGGAGGGACTGGGGATCTCGTTAAAATTTAAAGCAAGAGTGGATGGTGCAAAATTATAGGACAACACTGCAAGAGGACCTGTTGCACTTTCCTGCAAGATTGTTGAAAGGTTTTCAGAAATTGTAAGGGCAAATTAACACTGAAGTGTCTCACGGATAAGAGAATGAATGCTACAACAGTGAAGATTCTACAATCCAGTCAAGGTCCTGATTTTAAAGCAATCAAAAACTCAAACTATTTGGAAATGGCACATACTGGTAAAACAAAACAAACAGACATTGGCTGCTTTACATTTTGGTTCCCCATGGTGAAAGTGGGCAGCTCTTGGCTGGGATTTATTCATTATGCTCATTATGTTCAAACATTGTTTTCTTCCCCTTATGATTTTGGGGTGAAATGTTATGTCAATGTAAAAACCTGGCTTTTATTCACAGAGTAACAAACTCATAAAACATACAATTATGCATTGAAATGCATTGGTATTACATTTTTTGGTTATACAATACTAGTATAAGCAATGATATAGTTATATCAATACAAATCAAAGCATTAAAAGTGTACTTTGAAATGAATTCACTTTTAATAACAGCATGTACCAAATAAATACAAATATTACATTACCCTTGGTAAACCTGACAGAACTGTATCTAATCAAAATTTCTTCCTTACCCTTTTAAATCCCTTCAAAAGATCTTGAACAAAAAGCTTTGTGTCAATGTGGTTACAATAACAGACAGAAATACAAAGAAAGAGACGCATACTCAGACAGACATATCCCACATGCTCATTTTCAAAAAATATAAAAAAATAAGTTGAATGAGTTCAGAAGGACACAAACCTGTGGAGAAAATTTTCCGACATCATGCCGGCATTCTGACACTGGACATTTAGAAAAAGCCTCTCACTCCTCAACAAAGGCCTTGTGTCCTGACAGGTGGTGTTGCCACAGGACCAGACAAGCTACGGGATTACAGCGAGGCTAATTGTCGCCACTGTGACTTCTTCTAAGCGCTGTCAAGAAGGACTGGTGGAGTGAGATAAGGGGGAGACAATGTGGGGTGCGGACTGAGAAGCTGAGTGAAATAATCTTTAACTCTCACTACCTACACCTGCCTCTGATATAAGACATTACCCATGATCCTGTTCAGCAAGTAAAAGGACACTCACGTTCACAACAAAAAAATTGGCAAAGACGTGTCCACTGGTCTTTTGGGGGTCCATCAAATTAAAGTTACAACAGAGGAAATGGCAAAAAAAGACAAAAGCAAATTCCTAAAAAAATGAGGAAATATGGCATAAATAGGTTAATAAGGAAGGTGTTCAATGCACTGACTGTAGAATAATTGTACTGTTTTCAAGGGGATAATCATACTGTTTTCGCCCCCCTTGAAAACAGTACGATATACAAAAATACTCTCATATTTTACATGAAAAAAGGACTCAATCAATTACAATTACTGTCGACCAATTAAAGTTCTCAAACAACATCGAAATAAAGCCTTTTTTAATTTGAAATCATTTTGGAATTGTATTTTACTAAGCATACTTTACTTAATATGAATCAGAAAGTGTGTTAATTATGATTTATTTCATATTAATGGTCCGACAAATAGGTCTTGTTTTCTTTATGTAATAAACTTAAAATGTAACTATTTCCCTTCTCTGCTTCTCCTTAACTTGATCTCCCTCTCTCTCTGTAGCTCTAGTAGTTTTGTTCGGAGACCACATACTGCGGTGGGACATCTGTATCCCTGCTGTCATCGAACGAGACCAAGTCTGTCTCATTAATCTCTCTCTCTATTCACAACACTTGCCGTCTGCTTTTTTAACCCTCCACACACACAGACACACACACACTCTCTCTTAGCGTGGCATCCATCGCTCCCCAATGCCATGCACACAGTCAATACATAATCATCACCTCGACTCCACAAGACATGACTCAAAATGTGATTTGTGGTGGTATCAGAATCTGGGCTCATGAATATGCAGAAGATGCAGAAGGAACCTGGTGTGAGAGTTTGCCGGGACAGTGGGAAGAGATCTACATTGAATATCAATGAAGGACCCTTTTTGCGGAAGCTTTATGGAGTTTCATTCAAGTTTCTGATCACAATACTGTTTTTCAGATACTTTACAATGGTCCCCTGCTCAATTTGGGGAGTGGATCTTGATCATAACATGTCTAAATTTAGTAAATGAAGGCCGCTGAAGACCAATGGTGATGAAAGGGTGGCGCTAGAGAACCGGAGACCATTTTCCTTCTCTTTTGTTTCCGCATCACGAGCGGAGGGAATGAAAAGAGGCTGATCATAGCTTTAGAATTCCCCAGTGAATGAGGGCATTTTCACATTGGCATGGAATGAGTCCACACATCCATAGAGGCGCATGCTTAGAGAGCACACACAAATGCAGGGGAAATGATGAGGAGAAATGCAATAAGGAAACAGGAGTGAGATTCCATTCCACTTTGACCAAACCAGTGTGACTGATGATCTGCGTGATATCACTGACACACACACACACACACACAGACACACACACACACACACACACACACACACACACACACACACACACACACGTTTTCCAAAGGACTTGTGGAAGAGCCAAAGGCTAAATGAAACAATACAACATGTTATCTTTTAAGAGACAGCACAACCCCCATTTCAACCTTCTTTCATTTCGTCCCAATGGGGGGAAAAAAAAAAAACTTGCACCTCTCTTTTCACTGATATGGTGTCAAAGGGATGGAGGACACAGGTGCTTTATACAAGACAGGACATGACTTTACCACTCCACTGAACATCAAAAATCCCCTTCCAAAACTCCCAAACTTCAAAAACTCAAAACCAAGCAGACTATGGCTGCAACAATTAATTTGGTAACACTTTACAACGATTCATTAGATAGCATTAGTTAGCTAATTTTGTTAACATGAACTAGAATGAACAACACTTCAACAGCATTTATTAATCTTAAATGATAATTTCAACATTTACTAATAAATTAATAAAATCAAAATAGCTAACATTAGTTAATGCACTGTGAACCAACATGAACAAATTCATTAACACACATTAACACAGATTAACAAATACTGTAACAAATGTATTTCTCATTGTTATTTTAATTAATACATTAATGTTAACAAATGAGGCCTTATTAGGTGTTCAAGCATGAAGTGCTGAAAACCTATTGTAATTGCTATTTGAAAAAAAAAATCCCCTAAAACGCATTGTGCAGCACAAACCGTAAGGCCTAGAGACTTGAAACTCGGCCAGATGGTAGGCCTAAATTTGGGGACAACCTGTCAGAGTATGACCTCGATTGGCCCATAGGTGGCGCTACAGCAACCAAAAGTACTAAATTGCTCATAACTCCTCGACCGTTTGTCCTAGCCTCAAGCTGTTTACACCACTGTGATCCTTGGCCCATCTCCAGTTTCGATTTAGGCAAGAAAAATTATCTGCTATGTCGAATTTTGTCCGAAACCTACTTTTGCGAACTAGTCCCTGGTTTTTCGCCCAATCGGAGCCAAACCAGTCTAGGCCGATCCTAGATCGGACCATAGATGGCGCTATAACTGTCAAAAAGGTCTCAGTATTATTATTAAATCATGGTGAATCATACTGGAACTTGGTATGTCATGGTAAACTGTGGTAAATCATGCTAGATTCATGGTAAATCATAGTGGAACATGGTAAATCATGCTAAAACATGGTTTATTCCATCTATGATGTCAGTGGTAAAATGCTTGCTAAATAAAACTTAATGTCTTTTGATGCTTGTGTGGTTAAAAATCTTCAATGCCTTAACTGCTTGAACACTGCTAAATGCTGCTTGCAGCTTTAATTGTAAAGTGTTACTATACAAGTTTGGGGGCAGTGAGATTTTGTGAATGTTTTGGAAAGTCAACAAGATATTTTTGATTAAAAATACAGTAAAGCCATACAATTATAAAATATTATTACAATTTAAAATAAGATGTTTTAAAAGGTATTTTATTCCTGTGATGGCAAAGCTGAATTTTCAGAAGCCATTACTACAGTTTTCAGTGTCATATTATGATGTTGAATCTTCATAAATAATTCTAATTTGTTGACATACAGTAGTACTCAAGTAACATTTCTTATTATTTGCAATGTTGATAAAAACAGTTGTGCGGCTTAATATTATTGTGGAAACCATTATTTATTTTTTAAAGTTCAAAAGAACATTTTATTTAAGATAGAAATCTTTTGTAATGTTGTAAATGTCTGTACTGCAACTTTTGATCAATGTTATTGTTTCTTTGTTGAATAAAAGTTAAAAAAAGTAAATAAATAAATTGACCACAAACTTTTAAACAGCAGTGTACATAAAATAAATTTGTATTAAAAAATGTAAAAAATGTATTAAATGTTTGCTTTAATTTTTCAAGCAAAATGCCATAATTCATAATACTGCAAGTACCTGCAGACTATATCTTTAAATATATAAATTATATTTATAATTATATAAATTATATATAAATTGTTTTGTTTCTATACTTTATTTTGCATTACTTTAACATTGTTGTATAGCATACATTTTAGACTTTCCATATAATTTGCGTATTGTTGGGAGGAAAGCATCGGGCAAAAATGTAGAATACCTAATTAATCAAAAAAGTAATCGCTTCTCTCATAACTGTCACCTTAAAATGAGAAAATGTAAATGAGTTGTTTCCCCCATCTTCTGGGGTGTAAATGAGCATCTAGTTCTGTTCTTTGAAAACTTTCATTGTGTAAAAACTTGTGTAATGACTAACGTAGTGGCAGCAGTGTTTTTCAGATTAATGGCATGCGTGTGGTAATTGATATGCCAACTCCAGCTGCTCCGGTTAAATAAAAATATAAATAAATAAACAGCAGGGTGTCTAGAATCAATGGATGTCTCACTTTAGATCACTCCATTAACAGATGTGGTAGTGAAATGCTAAATCTATCTCTGTTTATTTCTCTCTTATCTAACGGCTTGTGCAGGTTTTACTTTGTTGGTAGAACTTTTTTTTTTCTATTATATAAACAGACAATCACTTTATTTTGCTACAATCAGGGCTCCAGATAAAACGAATTCCTTGGGAGCCAATGGCTCCGAAAATTAAACGCTTAAAAGAAAAATGACTTTTTTTCACCACCAAATTGCATAATCAAAATAGTCCAGATTTCGGATAGCTCAATTTAGAAGTTTATTCTGACTGTCGCCACATGCTCACTTTACTCTTGCCGTATAAATTAAGAAGATTCATGATAATGATCAACATTCCACCAGGAAATGTCTCACATTCTGAAAAAGCCTTATTTACACCAAACTGCAGTATTTTTGTTCAAACTTTGCCACTGTTACCAAGAAATCTAAAGACAGACTGATAGCCAATAAAGTAAACTTTCAAATAAGTTTTAGTGTGACGCTAAAAGGAAATAATCTTTAAATATTGTCACAAATTCATTTTTAGTACATTTGTGATGATTTCACAGCCTGAATCCATGTCTATCTTCATGTCTTTTCCACTGCCTTGAATAGTTCTCTCTCTCACTCTATGATTCAAACTCTTCTAACCCTCTTCTATTCTTTCTTCTGCTTCCAAAGTCTGATTGCAAGGCTTGAAGAAAAACTGGACATGGTGCTATTTCATATCAGGATCAATCTCATTATGCTCCAGCCCTTTGGCAGGCCCAGACATTGTGGATGATATACTCCTCCTGTGTGCCCCGATCTTGGCTTTCATGGGCGAAGAAGCTTATCTAGGATCTGCAAACCTTGGTTCAATTTGCTCTTCACAATGTAAGCATAAACTCTGACATGATCCAGCAAAAGCACAGCAGTTCTGATCTTACAGAGAGCTGGATGGGTAATGTCAGCTTGGCTGCTATAAATTATAGTGTGTATCTATTAGGGGTGGGTGGTATAACAGACATATAATCACTGTATGAATAATTTTATAACACAGTAAAGGTATACATTACAATATTGCTAATTTTGCTTTAAATTCAACCCAAATTGTGTTTATATAACCATAGTACGGCCTGTCTTTAGCAATAGATTACTTATTAGTTTATTGTAGTTAGTATGACTATTAGGGGAAATTAGAAATGATGGGACAAAATGGCTAAGCATCCCAATACGCTGGATAACCAGGGGCGGCTCTTCAGGGGAGGCAAGGAAGGCACAGCCTACCCAAATTTTTTTGTGTATTTCTTGTTTGTAATTTGACCTCAGTAAGTGTAACCACCACGCACTTCTTCCCAGAACGTGCCGAATCTGCGAAACACGAGTCTGAGGAGATTGAGAAAGGGAGGGGAGGCATATCCATAGCTGGTGACTTGTGCCTCCGTTGGTAAAAAAAATGTAAAAAAAAAAAATTAAAAAAAAAAATTAAATTTTTTTTTTTTTTTGCCAATCACCATTGAGTATTTCACTGTCAGCGATTAGGAGTGTTGAGAAAAGTAACATGGAAGAGGAGGCTATCTTCCCTTGGTATATCAACCAATCATCAACCAATCATCAACAAGACGTGAATTATGTGATATTAGTTTGACCTGTTACCGCTGATGTAACTATGGAGAGTAATTTACTCATTTACAAAACTAACATTCAAACAACATCTACAAATTAAAAATAATGGAAGACCCCATGCCTAAGTTGAATATATAGGTTACAGCAATCAGCTTCACTGCTTTAAGTGATATGGGCTAGGACTAGGTGAGTGAACTTATATTTATATTGTTTTGATGTCTTTGTCATTTTCTATAAATTCAGTGACCAAAAAAGCCTTATTAAAGTACAATATTAAAGTAGAATAAAGTAGAAGTATTAAAGTAAAATCAGAGCGCTAAAATGTAGTGTGCCTCCTCTATTTTAAAACCCACCAGCCGCCACCATGGTTAACTACTTCAAGAAACCAAAAACAGAAATTGCTGATGGAGGACAGGTAACTGAGCAGACAAGTGTCACTCATTCAGAAGATGAGAACTCCCAATGTGAGCCGTCAGCTCTGCTGCAATTTGGAGCAGTTAGTCGGGCCTCCAAAGACAGAGTGCTGGAAATTTCATTTCCAGTGACTGATGGTAGAACATTCAGGAAAAAATGGTATGGGATTTATGAATGGCTTGAATATAGTCCTTTTTTTATATTGGCCTTTTTGTTTCACGTGTCATGCATTTGGTGGCAACGAGTCTAAGACGGACACATTTCAAATGACTGGATTTCCAAACTGGAAAAAAGCCACTGAAAAATTCAGTGAACATCAGAAAAGCAGCGTGCACATTTCTGCAGGGTTACAAATGAAAGGCCATCAACAGGTACTTAAAACCGTAAGCTTAGCCACTCAAATCAGCAGTGAACACGCAAAGAGAGAGAGGATGAGTACAGAGAATATCGAAAAAAAAAAAAGAAAAAAAAAAAGACTTTGCTCTTCTGTTGTCGCTCTTTGTGGTCACGATGAAACGGATGAATCGGAAAATCTGGGAAATCACAGTTGATGGATACAAGGGCCACTGATAACCAACTAATTAAAAGGCTATTTAGAGAGACAGAGAGAGAGAGAGAGAGAGAGAGAGAGAGAGAGAGAGAGAGAGAGAGAGAGAGAGAGAGAGAGAGAGAGAGAGCGAGAGAGAGTAGCTACTTCTACTGTGTTTACGCCACGGGAATACTCGGCTTGGTATTTTGAAGTATTTCTATGTTTATTTGGCCGTTTAGGCTCGCAACCGAAGACAAAGACTAGCCTACTATGCTCGCGTGTTGCGCTCAGAGCGTGCGCACAGCATCCTATCAGTAGAATTCAGTTCTCTTTCGCGACTTATCGCGCTTTTAATATTTATTTTCAATATAAAGCACATCCTGCTCTTTTCTTTCTCATTCATTCATGTTTTATTATTAATAACTTTAAATGGAATCAACTGAAATCTGCGCGGATTATCAACAATACAACACATTTATACATAAATTAACGGTCTCAGCGGCAAAAGTGAAAGTACCTGCGGCCAGCGGTGAAATGTTTCGAAATGTCTCTATGAACAGCAAAGCACCCGTTTCAATAAAAGGATATATTAAAGTTTATATAGCCTACTTTTACATTTTCGCTGCTGTTCTAAAATTATTTTCGCCATCACCTTAAATAAGCAGCAGCTGCTTGAATCCCAGTGCAGAGTGCAGGAGCTGTAACTGTTAGGTTACGACAGAAACGTAGGCGGTTAGTTGATTGCTGTGGTGACTCGTGACTCTCGCAAACAGCACTGAACAAGCATGTCTTCAATTATTTTATCGTTTGTTGGTCAAGGGTGAGAGACCAGGTGTGGCTCGCGAGCCAGGTCCCCAACCACTTGTGTACAGACGAACATGAACTGTCGTGAGACTGGGCCGGTCTGACAGGGTGGGGGGCGTGGCATCGCGATGGTGGCTCACCATCGTGATGTCGGTCAGCCATCACGATGGACGATGATATCGTCCATCGGCACAACCCTAATTGCTTAACCACATCCTCAGCTCTAGTATGCACAGCGAAGACGACATGGAAATCGTTTTCATCAATATGGATACCCACAAAGGGAGACAAATGCAGAATTGTCACTTTTTAAATGTTCACCGGAGAAGCAAGTTTTGAACAATGATTGTAACTGTTCAGAGAGTCAAAGCTAGTCCACAGTCTAGTAAATGTTGGCAACCTGTCACTTATTCTTGACTTTGCAGATGAACACCGTACTGCAATAAATTTGTCTTGCATCCAACTGAAAACACAAATGAGAAACACCATGAGACAGGAGAGACTCTCGGACATTGCAGTACTGAATGGGACATTCATGTGGATTTGTATAAAACGGTTAATCGCTTTGATGCTGTGCCTTGTGGACAGTTAGCCCTTAACTAAGGTATACCATTGTTTTGATACTTAAACTTGATTGCTTAAAATTTCTGTGAATAATTTGCTGATACAGGTACAAAAAAAACTCTTCTATATTTGCACACACACACACACACACACACACGCACGCACGCACGCACGCACGCACGCACACGTACACACTCTCTCGATGGTTTTAATATTTAGGTTCTTATCTTTAATTACAGGGAGTGTCAGATAAAAGCACATCACTCTGCTCTATTGGGCAAGCAAAAGAAGGGAATCTTTCCGCTCCAATTACCTTGATGAATTCCCGTATCTGTCAAACGATGTAGCCTGATGTGACTTTAAATTGACAAAGTAAACTTCACGTTGCTTTTCAGGCATGGCGGGACGAAAGCCGTATCAATGGTGAAACAGTGTCAGAACGCACTCTAAAACATGCAGATATTTCAGTCACACATTAACACACACTCTCTAGAAAAAAAGTCTCCAGGATCAATTGTTGTGGGGTTTAAATCTACAAGCGTTTGGTAAACAGTCCAGATCTTTAACCCCAAGGCTTGAAGCGCTATATGCTCACCCTAAGCTAACTGCAAAGCAGTTTCGCCATGCTTACAGTCATTGGTAAGCATAGGTCCATTACTAGCTAAACAGCAGCCCTGCGGAATAGAGTACAACTCCTCGTCCCACCAAATGTTGACGTTACGTGTCCTGATCTTCAAGCAGAAGGAGCTGGATGATTTTTTTTTTAATCCATAATCTGATGCAGCCTTATTTCTCAAATTCTGTCACCTGATGGAGTTTGGGTTCATGTTGCGTTTGGCTTGCTTAGTTGGGGTTTAAAAGAAATGAATCAACACTGAACTGACTTGAGCTGAATAATGACACTACTTCCATCTGTAGTGATGCTTTAAACAAGAATTAAAATTTGTCGCATATTTGATGAAGTTTGTGGCATTGATCGTTATTTTAATGTTTATTACTGTGAAGTTCCTTTGAAACAAACTTTATCGAATGAAGCGCTATATAAATAAAGGCGACTTGACTACATTCCCTAACAGCAAGAGCAGGTACTACTACTACTAGGAGAATAATGCAATAAAGTCGCATGGTTGCTTTTATTATGCTGTGTTTATAAAAGAAAAAAAGAAAAAGAAAAATCAAACAGTGCTTTAGTTTAATAAACAGAAAGCAGGAAGGTGGCATGGAGCTAACCAAAGGAGTGCAAGTGGGGCTTGCTGAAACAGCAAGTCTGTTTGATGGAAGTGAGATGTCAGACAGCAGCTATTCTGCCGATCCATTCACAAACCAATCGTGAAAGACCTGAGTCTACACTGGCGAGTGCATCCCAGGCTAATGTTTATATTCAGCATTTTGTGAATGCAACCCTGAGCTTAATAACTTCAATTGATATTACATAATGTAAGTGACATCATAATGTAATTGTAAGAAACTATAATATCAAATAGATAATATCATATCAAATAAATTATTATGAACTTAACAGTTTCAGTTTTAAAACATTTTTTATGGCTATATAAGGGAAGGAATTGAGGGTGGGAGCAAATAAGTTATAGGCTACTTCTTTCCACTCACTTTCAAGCAAGTATTATATGTGTAAATAATGTATGTGGATATGTGTATCAAAATTGTAATGTCTGTGTGTGTACAGGTACACATGTGTATATGTGTGTGTATGTATATATATATTTTTTTTTCTTTTTTCTTTATTATTGCTTGAAATAAACTTCAAATCAAACCAAATTACATATGGTGGACAGTTTAGTACCACAATTGTGGTAGGACTAAATTGTACATGATTGCGTTGATCTTTTCAGAGACTTTGGTTATACACAGTAGCAGAATACAACTGTCTGTTGGGAGAAAGACAACTGAGAGTGACAGCTGACGTCACTGATGTACTTATGATATAGGGCTACATATCTGACTGAGGAAAGCAGTAGGACAATCCCGAAATGGCGAACAATTTTATAGCGAACATTTTTTTTCAATTATATAATAGCAACAGCAAACCACAATGATGGACAAAATCCTCTGCCGCCCTACATTTTTTTCTTGTTTGAGAACCCTTTTCACTCAGATATGCATCACAATAGGGAAAAACTGCTACCACAACTTCCGTTCTATGCCGACTTTAAGAAATGTGTCAAATAAAGTGGGTAATAGTTAGTCTGTCGTCTTCTATGGTATATTTTCTCAGAGCAAGTGTTAAAGAGAATGTTGCGATGCAAATGAGTTAAAATCATAGAACTTTCTATTAATCAAATAATCCTGAAAAAAAATGCATCAGGATTTCCACACAAATATTAAGCAGCACAACTATTCAACACAATACTAAGAAATGTTACCTAAACACCAAATCAACATGAAAGATCATGTGACACCGAAGACTGGAGTACTGGCTGCTGAAAATCAGCTTTTCCATTAAATGAAAAAATTACATTATATATATTAAAATAGAAAACAGTAATTTTAAATTGTATTATTTCACAATATTACTTTATTTTTTGATAAAATAAATGCAGCCCTGGTGATAAGATATTTCTTAAAAACATTTTACAAAACCTAACCAGCCCCAAACTTTTGAATGGTAGTGTAAATCCGATTTAATGACATAGGCTAGTTGTAACTAAGTACTCGGTTTTCCACTTGGAATGTAGAGGATTATTACTGCCACAGTAGCACAGAGTACAATGGGACTGCGCACTTGCAATGAATCGCTCAAGTTTGTTTCTGG
Source organism: Siphateles boraxobius (assembly GCF_051911475.1). Lineage (NCBI taxonomy): Eukaryota > Metazoa > Chordata > Actinopteri > Cypriniformes > Leuciscidae > Siphateles > Siphateles boraxobius. Next base: position 3,115,599 of record NW_027509175.1, read on the forward strand.
CCTCACAAAAAGGGGTTGAAAGGGGTTACCTATCCGTAGACATTATTCAAACTTCTACTGTCTCTTGATTTACACACACGGCAATTTCAAAGTCTAAAACTGTTAGTAAATTCTCAGATAATGACTGTATGAATGCAGCCTTTGAGTCTTGGTCTGACAGCCACTAAAAGTGGAGCAGTAAGTCTCAATAATAACAGGCTGTTCTCCACAACAACAAAAGACTTTCCTCAGGCTTTCCTCTGGATTATCATTACTAATTATTGAGGATAATTTACTTCAGGATTTGGCTCAGGCCTGAGTGTATTAGAAGACAAAGCAGCTCAATATGGGGTTTTGGCGTATTATTCTCTTTTTCTTAAATGCTGTTCTTTTTCCATTCTCTATTTTCAGAGTGAGAGAGAAACGTGGATCTAATTTTGCTGTCAATTAGAGGGTGACTGGGAAATGAATGGCGATGGCCACGAGTGAAGCGATATTAGATCTCGAGATGGGATTAAGTATTTGATAGGCACCAAGTGCTTACACCACCTCCACTTAATGAAAAAGACATTTCACAAACAATCCCTAGGAACAGAATAATAAGGAAGCTCAATGTAAGCTGAAATTCACCAGACAAAGACGTCCAACTGCATGTGTAGGGCTCTTGGGGCATTGCTTTACAGGGAATGAATTTAAAGGGATAGTTCGGCCAAAAATGATATTTAACCCATGCATTTCTCGCCCTCAAGCCGTTCGAGATGCATATGTCAATCTTGTTTCAGACGAACACATTTTCAGTTATTTTAGAAAATGTCTTAGACCCTTCAGTGGATATAATGTGAAGCAATGGGGTCCACCTCCTTCAAGTCCCAAAACTTTATAAATGAAAATATCTGACTTCCGGCAACGATCGACACGCGTTCACGGGTGATGGAAGTCGGCGTGCGCATAGACATCATATATGATCATATATGATGTCTTTGGGGGTACGAGGTAGGACGTAGCGTAGGAACCGTCGTGACGTAGAACGAACGCGCCTGCGCAGCCAGAGAGCAGAGCAAAACAGTTTTGTTTTGCTCTGCTCTCTGGCTGCGCAGGCGCGTTCGCTACGTCCTACCTCATACGCCGACTTCCATCACCCGTGAACGCGCGTCAATCGTTGCCGGAAGTCAGATATTTTCATTTATAAAGTTTTAAATATGTATATTTTTACGACAAAACCGCACGGATTACCCTCAGAAGGCCTTCGTTTATCCCCCTGGAGCCGGATGAATTACTTTTGTGAAGGATGTATGCACATTTTGGGACCCCATTGCTTCACATTATATCCACTGAAGGGTCTAAGACATTTTCTAAAATAACTGAAAATGTGTTCGTCCGAAACAAGATTGACATATGCATCTCGAACGGCTTGAGGGTGAGTAATGCATGGGTTAAATATCATTTTTGGCCGAACTATCCCTTTAAAGACAAACTTTTCTAGCCCTTGTATACAAGAGTATGTAAGACAAAACAATAAAATAATAAACTCACTATAATAAAAGAAGCTCAATATATGTAAAATAATATATATCCATGAAATTAAAATTAGTGACTATACAGCTTACTCTACAAAAGTTTGGGGGTTGGTCAGATTTCTGAAAGAAGTCTCTTATGCTCACCAAAGATGTATTTTTTAATCAAAAATAGTGTAAAAACAGTAGTAATGTTGAATCATTTTTAAATGACTGTTTTCTACTTTAATATGTTAAAATTAATATGCTGTATTATTGTAATGGAAAACCTGTATTTTTATCAGCCATTAGCCTACATCAGTCTTCAGTGCCACATTATCCTTCAGAAATGTCTCTAATATGCTGATTTGGTGCTCAATAAATAAGCAGTTCCTGTGCTGCTTTATGTTTGGGGAAACCTACATTAATTTTATTTTGTGATATTTTGAGCAGAAAGATCAAAAGAACTGCATTTTTAGTATAAAAGTCTTTACTGTAATTTTTTTATCAATATAATATATCCTTTGCTGAATATAAGTATCCATTTATTAATAGGGTAAAGTGGGTCTAAAAGGCACACTTTGAGAAGTAATGTGCTTTTCACTACTCCCATAGTGTATGACTGCAGGAAAGGTTGTTGTTGTTGTTGTTGTTTTTTTTGCATTGAACATTGATGGAGATTTTGTGTGAAAATAAATCATAAATGTGGTTAATTTTGTCTAAAAATCTTATAAATGTATGAGGTGGCATGATGGGACTTTTACCCCACACACATGGGGCAAAAGGCATACATTATTTATACAAATGCTTTAGCTAAAATACTGTTTTTAATAATGTATAAGTTAGTGCTTGTTCGAAACAATCACTTTAGCAAGTTTGTACCATTTTTTGTTTATTTTGATAAATAAAATAAATATTTTTTGTTCAATAAATATACTGTCATTAAAATATGTTAATAAAGAAATATGTTTTAAAATACAGAAAACAGCATTATTTAAAAAAGTAAAGATTCTGAAAGCATTGAAGGAGATCTCATAATAATTTTATTATAAATATGGGGATTATCTCTAAGGTGGACAACCAACCCAACATTACCCAACCTTACCATCTAAATCTAACAATGTCATGTCAACAAATGGAAGTGAGCCAGCTATGTATTATTATGTTAATTATTGTGCCTTTAGCCCCAACAGAAGAGGCACCTTTTACCCCAAACACCACACTTTTACAAATTCTTCTGTTACTGAAAAACTGTTGCTGTATTTACCTTGAGCAAAACTTAAAATTAGAGCCCGACCAATATATCGGCGGGCCGATATTATCGGCCGATTTTAGGCATTTTCCTAACTATCGGTATCGGCATTTATAATGGCCGATAAATGAATATTTTAAAAAAATGCGGGTACGGTGATTCATGTAAGGGTGGCGCTGCCAATAAAGCACCTAAAAGCTGTCACAAGAACTGGCAAAAATAATGATTATGAATACAACAAATATAGCAAGGAGACATTTTAATTGTTTATTAATAAACAAGTGTTTTCAGTCAGTGTCAGCCAAAGATGAAGTTGACGATGCTGACTCGCGATCTTCAGTGAGCGCGCGCCAGAGAGAAATGCACATTTCATACGATTACATGAGTCTGTCTGTCTTTCGTTTTGAATTGTTCTGTTTAAAAGTAGACATTTCAATATAGATATATTTCAATTCTCAGGTCTATACGCTGAGTTTCGGTTCATGAGACGAGCTCCAGTTCACCCGCAGGCGCCTCCGTGTCGAGATTATCTATCGTCTGCTAAATTTACTTGTTATAAATTAAATCCAGGCAAATGGCTGATGAAACATTGATTAAAATTAAGATACAATTAATACAAAACGAAATTCACTTTGAAACGAAAGGTTTTGTGCTTTCTGTTTGATGTCTATGTGAAAGTTTCAAAGCATTAGTGCCGCTTTCAGAGCGCTCACGTCCGTAGTGCTGAACTGTCGCGTCTGTAACATTGTTTTTTCCTCATAAATGCAAACACGAAAAATAAAATAAAATAAAATAAAATGAATATTTTATGTAGCCTGTGGAGACTGAGAGCCAACCCTTCTTCATCCGGTGGGTAGAAGCCTACTTGTGATTTGCGCAGTTTAATTCACAGAATTGATTTCTCTGCTACAAGCCTCTGTCACGTATTGTGTGAGCTTGTGACTATTGCAAGCGCGCAGCTGAGAAGTCCTGATTATATTGTCTGCTATATTTAGGCCTTCTTCTTATTTATTAAGGCAATTGGTTGATGAAACATTGATTAAAATGCGTGGCGCGAGCGATCTCCGACAGTAAACTGATTCTGCTTTGTCTAGGGTAAACAGCTGTTGCGACGCGAGCAGTAACGGCCGCGTCCGGTGTAGACACAGTGTTAAAGCTCATTCTGCCTGATAACGCTACGTTACAACATCAAGCAATATTCCAAAAATTTATATAATTATAACACTTTATATAGGGCCATTTTGCATTAAGAGTAGCCTAGTTTCACGTTTAGTACATTTTGCTTACTAATTATTTAAAATAGTATAAAAGTACTGTACATATGTAATTAAAAACGTTTTCATTATGATATTATTCATTTTACTTTAGTAAAAAGACCTGAGTTCTTCCTCCACTGGTAGAGATTAGAGGAATTAAGAGTAAAAATATAAGATAATAAGGTTTTGTCAGTGACACTTTTTATATATTTATTGATACAAGTTATGACTAAATTAAAAGACAATGTCGTCGTTAGTGAAGATTATGCAACAGTATTTAGAATATAATATAATATAATATAACATGCAATGCAAACTAGTTTGGTTACAGCTCAGCTGTATAATTCTCATTCTATCATTCCCCCTGCCTCCATTACATATCTGTGTCACACAAGTGTTTGATTACCCCATTTGAGTGATCATTGCAAAACGTGTTTATAAATTATATTTATTCTGTTTATAGCTACTGTGTAAAGTACCCATCAAAAGTTTGTACACACCAATAGGAAAGTGTCCAAACTTTTGACTGGTATACTGTACTATAATACACATAAATAATATTGCTACTGTATTATAATATACACATAAATAATTTCGGCCGATATATCGGTATCTGGCTTTTTTTACTCCCTAATATCGGTATCGGCATCGGCCCCCAAAAATCCATATCGGTCGGGCTCTACTTAAAATCATTAACAAGACCTTAGTATAGGGAATAATTTTAGCAATTCTCATTTGCTACTTAAATCTACAACATTAAAAAAAAAAAAAATCAAGTATTAGATCAAATTAGCACAGAATCAACTTTGCGCTGCTGCCCGTGATCATGTCAAGGATCAGCCAATTTTTTTCCATGTGCATCTCGAAAAGTGGATGTTTTGGAAAGTGCCATCTACTGTAGTGGTTTAGAGAAAAATAAAACCAAAGGCGCCGTTAGCCCCATTGTACCCTTTTCTTTTTACTGACCCCAAACTTTTAAACAACAATGAAGTCAAGTCACCTTTATTTATATAGTGCTTTATACAATAAAGACTGTTTCAAAGCAGCTTTGCAGGGATAAACAGGAAAATAATGATTCAATGAGGCAAAAACAGTTTAATTTAGCAGTAAAGTAGCTCTAAAAAGAAAATCTGCTGAGATCAGTTCAGTGTTGATTCAGTTCTGTTCAATAACTTTTTAAAGATCACCAATTATAAAAGGATTGAGGATTCAGCTATAAAGCAGCTCCTGCAGTGATGTCATTATGCAGCTCAATTCAGTTCTCATCCATGTCTCAGTACAGTCAAATCAATAATATTGCTGAATATTATAGATTCCAGGCTGCATCATACGTCAGATTGGTATCATTCAGAACATTTCATCCAGTCAATAAGTCAGATTTTGAATCAATATCCGCTCTGACAGATTCAAAGAAGTTAATTCAGTGACAAATTCATCAGACTGATTCAATAAAGTCGGTATCAGTAATTTGTCATTTTAAGCAGTTAATTAAAATAACCACTAATAAGAATGATTCGCTTATGAATAAAAATACACTGCTCACGCTTACCCTTTTTGATTGATAAAAAGGATCAGTTCAATCAAATCATTTGTTCATTAATCAGACTTCCCTAGTCATGCTATAGGTTTGCTTTTTGTAAAGACAACTCAATAAAAAGGACGCTTTCTCGGCATTATTTTGCTTTCATCCAAGCAAACTGGCATTCAACTTGGGTGGTGCGATTCAGCAGAGGTGGTGTCGATTAAACTCTACCGCTGAAAATAGGAAAGCAAACACTGCTATAATAGATTGGCAACACTGATTGGCATAGCTTAGCATATCTTAACTTTTTAAAGTTTGAAAGCCAAAACATTTTTTTCCCATGGTGTCCAAGCAGCTGACAGCAATTTCTTCAGTAATTCCTCTAGTGAATCTTTTCCCCTTAAAATGCAACAAAGCAACCAGTCACATCACAGCAACGGCACTTTTTGGTTCCTTCACTAAAGCACACTGAGACTACTGATAAAACCACAAAACGAAACCATCTAAGAAACGGAACGAGTTAGAAACAGCGGTCGTTATCTGACATAAAAAAAAAAAAATAGAGAGGGAGACGAAGAGCAAAACAGTGACGGGAATGAAGAAGAGAAAGACAGGTGGAGAGATGCGTTGGAGAGATTCTCGCTTTCTCTCCTCCCCCGTCACTACTCTCCCTAATGAACGACTCTCTCTGATACACTCTTTAATGCATGTTTAAGGCTTTGCCATGGACGGCTGGCACAGCACTGATAAGGCTGCATGCGTTATCCAGTTGGACAGGCTGACTCGTCCACGCCGGCCTCCTGCCTAAAGCATCTCTGTCGGATCATCCGCCGCCACGCTGTGATGACGACTGCTATGCCAGCGCTGATAAAGGACAATCGAAAGATGTCACAAGCTATGGGGTGGACAGATGGAGGGTACACAGGCTTTGGAGGAATGAAAGAGGAAGGGAAAATGAATTGGAAGTTGTTACCTCATACCATATTTCAAAGAAAGACAACATGACGTTTGCAAAAAAAACAAACAAAAAAACACTGGTGGAGATTTTTCTTCTGATGTCTTTGTGTTTTGCACCAAGTCGTGGTCTACAGTTGTTGATCTCTTTTGGGCTCAGAGAACACCAGGAGTTTGAACGAAAGACATTGGGTCAGAGCACACAGCGTGACACAGGTTAACAGAGCTCACATGTAACCCCGGGAGCTTAGAATAAAAAAACACATGGGGATAGTCGGAAAATGGAAGAATCTGCGGAAATAAACCGGTGTGGAGTTTAAAGTCTAACAAAAAAGCCTATAAAGCTGAAGCAAAAATGGCAAAAAAAGATAGATAATGATAGAGGAGGTATGACTTCCCAGTGGTCAATCTCACGTACCCTTCCCCTTCCCACAGCTTCAAAAATAACTGCCCTCTGATTATGCCCAATTTCTGACCAAAATGTCAGAAAGTGGGCAGGGCGACGTCTCGGGAACACAAAGCATCCATCAAACGGACAGCTCTGCCACACAGGCTATTATCATTCATTCAACAGGACTGCTAATAGTGAAACGCATTCAAATTCATAAATAAAATTAACTTGTTGCATATTTTGATCTGAAACTATTTTGGTAGTATACAATTTACACACAAAAAAACATGCATAATATGAATGGAAAAAGAAGCCTGTTAATTTGGAAACTGCCTGTTGTGCACCATATTATGGTCAAATGTATTTGGTGCTATCAATTCTGAAAAAAAACAATGCATTATTAATGCTTATTAACGCCCTGCTTGACGTAGGCCTGTACGCCATAAACATAGCATGCAGCTTAGTTGTGAAAATGATGCAGGGCAACGCTTGATACGTGATGAAACCTATTAGAATGCAGAAATGCCACTAAAATTCAAGACATGAGGGCAAAGATGCTCCGTATGGGTTTTTGTCTCATATAGTTTAGCAATTTCACCCGATCAAGAGAGCTGTTTTTTCCCCCTAATATCTGCACAATTGCAAATGTAATATTGATTTTATAAAACAGTTTAATAAACAAGAAGGTAACAGTGTTAAATTTTAGACACAATATTCATTGCCAATCTTGTCCGTTTTGCTCAATTTCGTCTGTAAATATACCTAAATGACATTTCAGATGCTGTTTCTAAAAAAAACAGGTATGGCCACATTGTAGCCTTAAAATATAATGTATAATAAACTATGTTGAATCATAATATTTCTTTCTAAAGCTACTTTTTGTAATGTCTGTTCAATATTTTTCTCATTTAACACAATAATGACTTAAATTATCTTTTGTGGCTAATTTCTTTGCCAAAATTGATGTGCGATTAATTTGCAATTAATTTGATTAATTGATCGGCACATCATGCATTTTTAGATTAAAGATTTGGTCACACTTTTAATTAGGGTCCTGATTACTGCTTGTTAACAGTTACTGTAGGTAGGAATTGGGTAAACATTTGGTAGAATTAAGGGATGTGGAATATGGTCTTGCAGACTTGCACAATAAAGCATATATGTACTTTATAAGAACTAATAAACAGCCAAATAACCTTCTAATGAGCAAATATAGTTAAAAGTGAGAACTGGACACTAAATTAAAGTTTTACCAAAAATCTTAATCTCTTGACAGCCCTAAAAATAATATAAAAGTAACAATAGTGCATACAACTCATGCACTATATTCAAAATCTTCTAAAGCCATAAGATAGTTATTGTGTGAGGAACAGACCCAAATTTAATTCCTCATTCACTTTTTTTTTACATTGAAAAGATTTTCCAGGATGCACTGTTTGTGTTCCCCAGAAGAAAGAAAGTCATACAGGTTTGGCACGACATGAGAATGAGTGAATGATGATGGAATTGACATTTTGGGTGAAGTCTTTTCCTTAAATAGTTTTGATTCTGATTTAGCCTATTCTTTAGGCTAATACTGTACACAGTGACTAAAATTGCATCCCATAATTAAACATTGTGAATGCATTTGATGGTAAAGTTCAGACAACAGCTGCCCATTTTTACTGTAAGTTTAACAAAATACTATTTCAGTGTTCAGTGCCTACTGTATACTGTGTACCTCTATCTTTCATACATTGATTGCAGTGCACTGAACACACACCACTTGTCCGCTAGCGTTCACTTTTTCTTTTTTATCCATTTCCCCCATTGTGAGGAGGTAAGAATAGCAATGCACTTGTTACAAATCGCCTGCAAATCTCTTGAATATTAAATAAAGCGTACAAGGGAAATGGAATTACACTAGCAGACCTAGATCTGACACGAGTGGAGGATGGAGGGGGCCCGGGGCCTGCTAAATATTCATGCCTCTTTTTTGTTTATTTTTCTTTTAAAGCCTTATTTTGCATTTTAAAACACAAAGTGAAAGAATGGACCACAAAAGCATGCCCTGTTGGAGAAGAGAGTGCAGGGTTTGCAGGCCTAGGCCAACCATGGGCTGTTCAATATTCAGAATGATTTTTATAAGCAATGCATGTGGAATGGCTCTAGGTCTAATGTTGATATATCACAGCCTCCCAGCGGCTGGGGCCCTGCGTCTGTCTGGATGGCATGGAAAATCATTTTGGTAATGCTTCTCAAGCACAATACAAATCATTTCGCAAATCCACTACACTGGGCCTTAAAGACGACTTGCTGTCACTCTAGTCAGGCATGGGAGAGACAGCCATGCACATGTGCAGCGGGCTCATGCTCTTTCGCGCTTTTACCCAGTCTTCTATTTCTGTTGAGTAGAGATATTACTGAAAGTCTGCACGAAAAGCTTTGTTGAAAAACGTTAAAGGTGAAGCATTTACGTTCTGTATCAACAGCAGAACAAACACAATTGCAAAATAAACAGAACAATTCCAAGAGGGTCCTCGCACCATTCGTGCTCGGGCACTAAATAGTGATTGTTTTTACCAAAAAAAAAAAAAAAACCTGGATATTGACTGATCCACATCTGTGACTTTTCAGACAAATAAGATATTTTGCACTTTTTTTTGTCTTATAGCACTGTCACTGACAGACACTGGAATTCATGTTGGACATACACTGACACGTAATGGTGTGGATGTCACGTCATGCAAACGCAAGTGTTTTCAGATACAGGAATACACCATTAGCATACAGCCATGATTAATATATTGTCACTGTGGGCAAATCTCCAAAATTATTACTTTTTTAGAAATGGAAAAAAAAATATTTTTTAAATAAGACAGACAGACAGACAGACAGACAGACAGACAGACAGACAGACAGACAGACAGACAGACAGACAGATAGACAGATAGACAGATAGACAGATAGACAGATAGACAGATAGACAGATAGACAGACAGACAGACAGATAGACAGATAGACAGATAGACAGATAGACAGACAGATAGACAGATAGACAGATAGACAGATAGACAGATAGATAGACAGATAGATAGATAGATAGATAGATAGATAGATAGATAGATAGATAGATAGATAGATAGATAGTGCTGAGTGTCAACAGATTCAAAAAAATTACTCGATTAATCATACATTTTTTCTGTGATAATGTTAATCGGGATTAATTACAATTAAAAACACTTAAGGTTTATATTTAGTTTATATATTTTATGATGTAATAATTTCACAGTTAATCTCCAAATTAATGTAGAGACAACATAAAGACAGCATATTTTAAATACTTGGCATATTTTTATGACCCTGTCCCTTTAAAACCAGCCGCTAATGCACATGATCTCACATGCATCTCATTCTCTCACAACTCTTTACGTTCATTTAAGACTTTATTTAAATCATTTAAGACTACTCTTATGAGAATACTCGACAAATCTGACATTTTGGCATAATTGTGTGTTATTGTTCGTTCAAGCGCAAAAGAGACCTCGATTCTGGTGTGCTGTCTGTGCGCACAATACCTTCTGTGTGTCATGTGTGTCACAGACAGGACATTCACAGGCAGCGCATTCTCTTTTGTCTTGTCACGCTTGAATGGATTAAAAGCATTTGAATAAGAGCGGGATCATATCATGTAAATCTAGCCAAAGGATGACAAAAAATAACGGATGCTGCATTAATTGCGTTAAATATTTTAACGCCTTAAACTGGACAAAAATTAATCGCATGCATAGTACACACGTTAACGTTGACAGCCCTAATATATATTTATTAGCCAGACATTTGCATTGGATGTGTCATTATCTTATTAACATAATGCCAAAATAAAGCTCCAAATGGAGTTACAAGGTTTTTGACCAGAACATTTCTGAGAATTTTGGACATTCCCTACGTATTCTGTCCGTCATTAGAAGGGCCGCATCTGAGGCAGTAAGTGCATCGCATTATGTTGTCATCAACTTTTATAGATTTGTAAAGATTATTGTATGCGGTCAATCAATTTTTTTTTCTTTAATTTGGCCAAAATCTCATGTTATTAAAGATGAAGCTGCTATGCACAGGCTGGGGACATATCATGAACATCTGACTTTTTCTGTGTTTAAGTGCTATAATCGGGTCCTTGGTGCATCTACCAGCCCAGAAAATGTGAAAAGTAAAAACCCAGTAACTTTGTTTTGCTAAGCCTTTCTCTGCAAGCATGTCAAAAAATAAGCCGATCATAATTTGCTCCCCTTCTGACGTAGGAAGGGGATCTTATTATAATAGTGTTGTGTTATTGCCGGAGAATCCGAAGCTTGTGTAAAGCATCGGCTGTCTTCTGACCGGTGGCTGGGAGCAGCAGCTCGTTTAAAGGGACACGCACAAAAACGGTGCGTTTTTGCTCACACCCTAAAAGGGGTAAATTGGACAAGCTGTAATAAATTATCTAGGGGGTATTTTGAGCTGACATGTCACGGACACATTCTGGGGACACCATAGATTTATATTACATCTTGTGAAAAGGGGCATAATATGTCACCTTTAAGACAGAATTGGCTATTACTTACTTTTCATTGATTACACAAAAAGACATGAGGTCTGACCAATAGTAATGATTTATGAAATACGACATGAAAAACGTTTAACAAAATATGGAGATACGAGATTTCAGCAAAAAGTGTACGATAACATTACAGATATAGCCTAAAGCAAAATGTTTTTCAGATAGTCATGTGACCTCAAAATGGCAACCCCTATGACGCGACTCACTCCATGTACACTGAATAAAATTTGGTTGAGCCAGAGTGCTCAAGCTGGTAACACGAGTACGAGTCCGACCCAATCATTTCATCCATTCCTCTTCTGCCAATCATTGCATCTCCTTTGCCTCCAGTGTCCCTTTCAATAACAGTGGCCACAAATTTCAAAAATGTAAAACTACCTCCCGATGCTCTGGAGACATCATCATTCTCGAGGAGATTAATTTGCAGTGAGCCGTGATGTATTTAGAATTAGAATCTTGCTGAGTCTTGAGACTCATTATGGAAATGTATATATGCCGGTTGGCATGCTGAAACAGTGTTCCCAATCCTAGAGATCAATGCTTCGCGAGAGTAGTCCATCACGATGCGGAGAGGGAAAAAAAAGTGAGCAAGAACGAGAAGACGGAGAAATAAAGGAAAAGGGGAAAGAATGAGAGAGGAAGAGCAGCATGATGCGCTTTTCCTATCTATGGATGGCTACACGTATGCATCATTATGCCTCTGAGCTTTTAGAATTAAACTGCCTTCATCAAACACTCAGCAGGGTGGCCCTTCTCGCACTGTTCACCCCAGCGAGAGGGAGGCTTCAAGACTTCAAACATTTCAGTTGTTTCAGAACATAAACTCTTTCAAGCCTTTTGCCCCAGTGCCATTCGGAGCAGTAATGAGTCGAGCTGCAGTTTGAGAGCTGAAGGGAGAGGGGGAACACACTGCTCTTTAACTCCAGCTGCTAGAGTCAGGATGAAGCGATCATGGGCCCGGACACTATTCCTGAGGCAGATATTACAAGAAATGTTCTACCAGAGACATATGAGGAATAGAGACAGCGGAGGATCCTGCAAGTCCAACAGAGAAAAAGTAGCAGAACGAACTGTAGAATATATCAGACCGAATCCGCATTAGCTGATCCTGCACTGTACGGAGAAAAGGTTCTGTCAGGTGCTTCATACTGTATATAGAACCTTTTAGAGGTTCACATCGCTGGATCATTTTATGGATTTAGTTTTAATTCATTTTGTGTATTGTTTTTTTTATAAAATTGTATGAATTAGGCTAAACAGCTTGTAAACATACTTTATTCACTGTAGGAACCTGTTAAACATGAAAGGATTATGCAATCATTTAAAGGGGTCATTCAATTCAATACGTTTTTTTGTCCCCCCAGTGGGACAATTAGTTTCACAGCATAGGAGCACACTAACTTACAGACACAGATACACATAATATGATAAAATAACAATGCACATTCTGATCAAATTCAATAATGTGTAAGCTACCTTTCCCTCGTTGCATTTAAAAGAGAGACAGCAGACGGAACAAAGGAGTGTTTAAATCTGTTTGTTTTGGCAAATGGGAGTCTGAGCAATGAACCTGATGGTAGAAACTGAAACTGTTGATATAAAGGATGAGAACAGTCAGTCAAGATGGAGTTTGCTTTCTTAAACAGCTGTTTTTTGTAAAGATCCTCTAAAGTTTCTTGTGGACACCCAATAATTTTACTACTGAAACTAACGACCTTGTTCAGTAAGTTCCTCTCCTTTACCCTCAAGGATTGAAACCAACAAACAAAGGAGAACTAATAGTAGACTCAATAAAAGAACGATAAAACAAAGTCATCAAAGTAGAGTCAACCTGAAATTTAGATAGTTTTCTAAGACAAAACAGACGCTGCTGGCTTTTCTTATGAATCGAGTCAGTATTTTTCTTAAATGTCAACTTATTATCGAGAAAAGTGCCTAAGTATTTATAAGACTCTACCGATTTGACTGTCTGAGCATCAATCACTGTGACGTCAGGGGAAGGCTGAACATGTCTAAAATCAATGCACATATCCTTTGTCTTTAAAACATTTAATGATAAGAAAGATTCCTGATACCATTTTAAAAAATACTCAATCACAGGACCATGCGAAGTTTCAGTACTATTCAACAGGCTCACTATAACTGTGTCATCCGCAAACTTCAATATATGACGGTTTTCAAAAATGCTACGACAGTCATTTGTGTACAATATGTACAACAAAGGAGAGAGAACACAACCTTGTGGTGAGCCAGTAGATGTTAGATCAGAAAATTGGCCATTTACTCTGACTCTTTGTGTTCTGCCTGTAAGAAAGTCCAAAATCCAACCAACAATACTACCTTCCAGTGTTTTGTTATTGATAAACATTGATATATATATATATATATATATATATATATATATATATATATATATATATATATATATATATATATATATATATATATATATATATATGTCATATAATGGTACATGCACTTTTTCAAGTTGATTGTACTGAAATGTGTGTTGGCAGTGCCTGTACACAAGCATCATATAATGATAAAAATCTATCCAGTGTTTTTGTTTTAATCTCCTTATATGTTTTCCCCTGCCTCAAATTGAGCCGGTCGATTTTGTGACGTCACTAAATCGGACGCCCCTCCCACAATTGTTGATTGACAGCAGCGTTTCAACAGATCCCTGCCCTGAGCGAACTGTCAGTCATCATAGTCCGCCATTGTTGATACGCTGGAGCAGAATGGCGTCTATGCGATTGTGGTGTTCTGTTCTTGGGTGTAATAACGAACACAGCAGTAATTTTGATGTTCCTAAATCCGAACCGCTGAAGACACAGTGGCTGAGTTTTGTTTTCGAAGGGAATATTCCCCACGAGCAACGTCAAGGCTTTCATGTTTGCGCGATTCGGAAAACAGAGCTGTTTTTGACCAGGTAAAATTAGTGTTTTCTTACAATACTAACGAAAAATTTTAATTAAAGTATATTACAAACTTTTCATTTAGATCTTAAAGAATCAAATTACAGGGATTAAAGTGAAAAAAATTCTTCTGACTGAAATTTCTTTTCAGGCCAAGTCATATTCCTTTAACTTTATTTAAATAGTCGAGACCAATAGCGTTTTAGGGGAGATGTTTTAAACCGCTTTAATATTGCCAGTTTGCATATTTTAAAATCTATTTTAATCTATGAAAAAAAAATTCTTAGCTTGACAAATAATCAACCATCTACATAACTTTTCAGTGCATGTTTTTATTTATCTTATAAGACCAAACAATGCTAAATGATATTAATATATAGTTTGTTTCATGGCAAATCGTTTTGGCTGAGGGCAAAGTGAAGTTTCATAACTATATATTTAGGCTATTTAACTTGAACTTTTTAGCCTATTAGAGAGGTGACTTATGTTTGACTGAATTGTTTGCTGTATAGCTTCTTATATTAGGCTACTTATATTTTTATACTGGATATTATTGATCATTAAAACTGACATTTAACAAAAAGAGACAGGGTTGTGTAATGTTATATATTCTAAAATATATAAAATATTCTTTATATATTTTACTATGCATTCTCTTGTATGTGTACATGCATAAAATAAAACGATACAACCCATGATCAATAATGTTTCATATTTTTAAAATGAAAACAAAAAGAATCAGGGTTGTGTTTTATATGTCGTGTTGTTATAAATATATGGAGTGAAGATAATCAATGTGCGTTGTCTGAACCACATTTGTGTGGCCATTAATATGTTTATGATAATATGTTCATTTAGAAATGAAAAGAGGTGTTTTGTATACATTTCGTTTTATTGTTGATGAAAAGAGGCAAAGTTGTATTTTATACCATATTTCGTTTTATTATTGCTTAAAATATAGCCTACATAAAGAGATAACCGTAGCCAGAGGGAGCTGAGTGACGCGATCAAGAACGCCGCGGTTCCGTTTGCAGAATAACCGGCCTCGCGTCCTCTCGTCCTCGGGAGTTCCTTCTCCTGAGTCGAACTTGGCAAGTCAGAACTATCAAGGACACAAGTCCGAAGTTTGCGTATTGGTATTGAGAAACGGCCAATATTGACCCGCGTTCTGTTTTCTATCATGCGCCGTACACGTTTGCGATGACGTAATATGCACGCAAACGCACCAGGGTTCGATAGAATTAAGTTGAATGTGAAACCAGACCAACGCTGCGGGGGGCGCAGGGAACAAACGCGCTCGGATTCGGACCGCAGAAAACCAGCTGTAGCCTTACATGCACTTCTCCAAATCTAAGTGAACACGGAGCAGTTTTTCCGTGAGCGGGAATTGAAAACCCGGAGCGGACCATAAGCGATTACAGAATGTTAGAGTGGAGAGAGGAACGTGCTTTCGCTCCAATCCAGGCTTTATCACATCCCCCTCAGCAAGGTGAATACACCTAGTCTTTCCTTAATTTAAGACCTATTCAAACTAAAATTAAGACATTTATCACACTATTTGATAAATGAAAGCCTATTTACGGCCTTAACATTATGAAAAGTGAATTTACGACATTAAGGACAGACGGGAACCAATAGACTCGCTGCAATTAACGGAAATCCGTCGTAGCGACGGAGAACTTTAATCCTTGAAATTAACTTGTATGAAAATGGCATTATATGACCCCTTTAAGGTGTAAGACTGGAAAAACTGGAAGGACTTTAAGAGAGGGCCACTCTCTGAGAAAACAAAGGAAATTAACATTTGAACTCCCCCTCATGCACTATTGAGACGAAGGTCTCACCTCCCTCATCCTAATCTACATTTCTCTCCCCCATTCTTCATCCTGGCAGAGATCTCCCAAACTCACACAAGAATCTAAATGATTTAATGTGAATGATTATCATCAAGTTTTATACATGTTTGGTATTATTTGAAATGTCTCGGTGCGACTGGTACAAATGTCTCATTCCCAAAGAAGTAAACCAAAAGGTAATAAAGTTCTTAGGAAGTTTAGAAATATCTTCCACACTGGAGGGTGTGTCTTTGAGTTAACAACTTCTGACCATTTGACTGAATGCTAATTTTCCACTGCTAGCAAATGGTGACTTACCACTGTGGATGATGTTTAGATTTGAAATGAGGTCTGGGTATATAATGAAACGCAGCGAGAGCTCTGGGCCTTTTCTGTATCTGAGATCGGCCCGTGAGGCTGAGAGTTGCGAGACTCTCAGCCTCACGCATTTCTTGTCGGGAAAACTTTTTCCTCTTTGTTCGAGAGCATTTGATGTTTTGCATTGATTAGCCTTGAAATGATTATGAAATTATAATGAATCATTTACCTGACATATTAAATTGTGACATTTGATTATTCTAATTGACTGACATTTTTTTCATTCAAGAGTTTAAAAGAATAGTAAAACATTCGCTCACATTTAATGATGCACAGATATCATTAAAGTCTTTTCCTTTATGGAGTCAGATGAAATAACGAGAAAACACATATGAGAAAATGTATTGCATTTAACCAAAAATACTTTGCTGCGAGAAAAGACAGTAACACGCAAAGACCTTCACCGCTAATTCGAATACCGCCATTGGATCGAGTTAGACGGCCTTACAAAGGCATGTCTCTTTACAGAACCTTCTTGGCATAAATTGAGTCAATAACCCTAGTTTTCTATATAGAACACCATTTAACCTTTTTTCTAAGAATTTGTGGTGTTTATATTTGAGCCAAATGTCTGATTAGTTTGATACTTGGAGCAGATAATCGGGGCTCTATATTTATTAGAATCTTCAAAAAAAGTACTCGGTTTACCAGTTTGAATAATACTGCTTGATTTCTGTGCAGTATATAAATTCTATCTAGAAAATATATCAACCCTATAAATAATTATCGCCTACTGTTTCAAAGGTTTGGGCTCATTATTTATTTTTTTCAACATTTATAATCATAAGAAATGTTTCTTTAGTACCAAATCAGCATATTAGAATGATTTCTGAAGGATCATGTGACAGTGAAGACTGGAGTAATGATGCTGAAAGTTCATTTTAAAATATATGAATTTACTAATCGGGTATTTAATATTGTAATAATATTTCACAAGTGTATTTATTGTATTTTTAAAAAAACAAAATAGGCAGGCTTGTTGTGCATAAGAGACTTCTGTAAAAAAAAAAAAAAAAATCTTACCATCCCATAGTAATTTACAATAAATGTAATACATTCATTAAACCTAAATTACAGCCTAACCTGAAAACATTACACAAAAACATATTACTTAGGCTAAATTAGATTCTATCACAACTTCAATGGCTACAAATATTGTTAGAGAGTATTAATGTGTACCTTGTCCATATACAGATCCACCAATCGAATGGGGAATGTGCCATCCATAAGTAAAACCACTAATAAAATCTACCATCCATAAGCAAAACCACTACCTATGCTTTAACACCGAACAGAGCATCTAGACAAATGACATCTAGACAAAAATAACTTTGAGCAAACATTCATTTGACTCATTCTTTGGGAATGATTCAACATATGGGAATGATTTAAGAGCCGCTGCTAAGTAAACAAATCCAAACAAGGGTTGGACACAGCCATGTATAGGAGAAGCCTATTTTGGGTTATACTGATTTATTTATAACTGTACATATATATATATATATATATATATATATATATATATATATATATATATATATATATATATATATATATATTTATTTATATAGATGCATTATAATAACACCATCATAAAGCTGGAAATAAATGTTGCAGCCAACTCCTCAAAATGCCAAGAATAAAATCTGAAAAACAGTACCTGAAGAGAAATCTCATGCCCCTCCCTGAGAGTAAACAAGTAAAGGACAAAATTGGAAGAAATAAATCGGCAAGTCATCTTTAAACACTATAAAGAAGAGTCCACCTCAGGCCGACTCAAAGGGGAAACAAAGGCAAACAAAGACTCTGCAACTCAAGCAGCTCAAAACTGCTTACACCATCTTTTCCTCCCTCTTCACATTAGTCAAGCCAAGATACAAGACACACAAAATTTTGCCTGTGATGATGAATGAACGAGTTGCTGAGCTTGGGGGGGGGGATAAAAATTCACCCCTACTCACTCTCCAATATTCCTAACTTGCTTGTAGAGGGCAGTGCAAACCTGAAAAGATGTATGAAGGCTTAGAGACAGGGAGTCAAAATACTGCCCTTCTCAGCACCCGCAGAGCACCGGGGCAGGAAAGAGAGGGAGAAAAAGAAGAGAAATTATGAAGAAAATTTTAAAATGCAGGAGGGGGAAGCGGAAAGTTGCTGCTTCAGTACATTGCCTGATTTGTTCCCAATATTATCATTTCCCTGCTCCTCTGCTGCAGGTAAGGGGAGGAGGTCAAATACACATCATATTTTAGAGAGAGAGAGAGAGAGAGAGAGAGAGAGAGAGAGAGAGAGAGAGAGAGAGAGAGAGAGAGAGAGAGAGAGAGAGAGAGACTATCAAGAGATTGTCTAGACTCTGTCTAGCAGTTCACCTGACATTCATTCAATAACACTGCATTTTCTTTTAATGGCAATTTAGAATTATTACATTAACGTAAAAAAGTAATGAGTATTTAATTAATATATATTAATTTCAATATTATTAACCTCTATGAGTCAAGTATCAACCTGATGTAAATGTGTTTTTGAGATGTTAAATGAAAATGTGGGTTAATTTAACAGTTAATATTAATTAAATATTAGGAATATTACAAAAGCCATGCCACGTAATATGTTAACAGTTGATTAATTTAATGAATAAATAAATTTTATAAAAGAATTTGAGTGTTCATTCAGTTGTGTTGATTACTATTATCATTGGATTTCAATAATAATCTACTACACAACTTGGATTGGAATATTAGGAGAGCCATAACATGTGTATGAAATAAATAGAGCCACTTTGTCAAATATAAATCATTATGTGTTTACCGTGTGCTTAACGTTCATTTAGAATGAAATCTTAGATTTACTATCATTATAAGGACACGCGTACAAATTATAGTAAATCATTATGTACGCTGCAGCGTCACACGGACACGCGCACGCTACGTTGACAATCATAATGGAACTGACTCTGCAAGAACATTCATGCAAAAAACATATGTTAATATTCGAGCTGCTATCCTGTTCCATGATACAGCCGTTTCTAGGTCATTTAAATGTCAACATCATTTAACTATGCCGCCCGCCGGGTAATGTTATTTGGACACGGACACTGTAGGACTTTGCCAGAAATCAACATCATTGGGTGCTGCAAAGGTAGATTCATGAATGCATCAGTACCTCTTTTTTCTTCTGACCTCCTCCAGACTGAAGACATAACAGCAGAATCAACAATAAGGATGCAAACGGCAGGTTGAATGGGAATCCCTTGTATACCACCGCCATGATGGAAGATGCTCTTATCGCATCAGTTCTGCTGAGCGCTTTGATTGGCTACAGTAGCATCCAACCAGAGACCACACAATTGCTTTTTGGGACTTGTAGTTTTTATTACTTGGATTTTAAATGCATGCAGTAACAGTGGGAATACCATGTAAAATCCTCCGAAATGCTCCAGAAGTAACTTTATTCATTATTCAGTTTTATTTAGTGAATTATTTAAAAAAATATATTGTTGTTTTGTCATAGTCTTAGCGCTCAGAGAGGAAGATGAACACATTAATATAGGCTTTAGCCTTGCTGTATATCCAGTTCCTGCCAATGGGGGGCAAACCCAAAAAGTGTTTTCTAATATAGAATGATATTGAATATTGAGAATGCATGACATGGCAAAAATAAGAAATCACAGCTTTAAAAATGTCCATGTAATGTTCTAAAGGTTTAAATAAAGAGCTATTTATAATATTACAATGCTTAAATAATATCAAATAATAAAGGACAGTAACTTATCCTTTTATAAAAATAATGATGATAATAATAATAATAATAATAATTATTATTATTAGTATTATTATTATTATTATTATTATTATTATTATTGTTGTTATTATTATTATTATTATTATTATTATTATTATTATTATTATTATTATTATTATTATTATTATTATTATTATTATTATTATTGTAATTTAATTAAAGCCAAAAAATGTTTTCACTAAAAAAATATTGTAAAGTAAAGCCCATAGATTTGTTTTATTCCTCCACAGTGGTATGTTTATTTATTTATTTGTTTGTTTGTTTGTTTGTTTGTTTGTTTGTTTTTTGATTGTTTGTTTGTAATTTCTCACCTGCATATATAGGCTACTATTATTACAAGATTAAATGTTAAATGTCTCCTGAAGTCATTGTAAAGAACATACATCATAACGTCCTCAATGTAGGCTTACTGTTTTATTATATTGATCATATATTGTGTTTCTTGTTTCTTTGTCATAATAGGCTACATCTTTGAGTTGTTTTATTCTAGTAGCAGCTGAGAGGGCACTAGGGCAAGAAACCAGTAAAAGGGGGAGCGCAGCTTTTTATAGCTTTTCACATTTTATTGTTAGAAAAAAGAATGTCCTTTTCACACAAATTGCCCAAAGGTTGAATGCTATGACTAATATACAGTACGCTCTGATGCTTGTATGATTGCGAACGGAAGATGGAATATATATGCATGAGACATTAAAAAGATGAATGTTCCATTGGAGTTGCTATAAAGATAGATTTAGATTAGCCTCTCCTGAACTTGAATTTGTATACATTTTATCCCAAGAACAGTATGTTCTTAGATGGCATAAATAACCAAATAATTTAATCTTTTATATTAGCTCACGTACAAGCTAAGTGCATTGCTGGTCCGTTCCATTTCCCTTTAAGAATCTGACTCACTCTGTGGCAAATGATGTATTTTATTTGGCCAGCATGCATCTCTATGCAGAATTGAATATAAGGTCAGACAGGGTAAACACAGATGTCATTCAGTATGATGCATAGCAAATGTCAGACTTCAAAACTTATGCTGGAATCAAATGGTTAAGATTATCTTTTAGCCCTTTAACCTTGACGTCACTGTCGTCAAGTGGTCTTATTTTGAGAAAGATGACATGTCTGACTCACATTTAATAGGTTGTCTGTTATAGACACACTGCAGGTGTTTATAAAAGATTCGGTATGAATATCTTCACGTTAATAATCCCTCACGCAGGCGTGTGAGACAGACAGCCACAGCTGAACGCGGCATGTTTAGTTGAACCTCATCCAGGAATAACAGGCCAAAATTTGCAAGACAGAGGATGATGAATGATTTCCATTTATCTAGGACACAGTTTTTAAACCTATACATATTCTCTTTGTGTGTCTCTTTCAGCCCTATAGACTGCATGTGAATCTCTCTCACACACAGACAGGCACGGATGCTCGAACACACACGATTGCTGTTGAGCTGTTCCACTTGAAATCTGTCTCACTGTCGCTTCAGCTCAGTTTACGGTGGGCTGTTAATTTGGGTCCTAGACTGGAGTTGACGTCACCGGAGCTGGGGCTGGCACAATATACCCAGCTGAGGTCAGGTGCGCATGTAAAATCCATGCCAAGGAATGATTAATTGCGGAGTGGCACAATGAAAAAAAAAAGATCCTCAATGCAAGCCCTGCTTTTGGAACAATGATTTCAGCTGTAATACTGCTGTGTAGGTTATTTTTAGAGCTTTTTATTTTTAAGTCATTTTCTCATTTTAAACTACACACCAAATGTGAATGAATTGTGCATGTGTAGATTATTAAATGTACAGTAAAAACTGCCAGCTGTGGCTGCTCAAACTGGACATTATGTCATTGTATTTTACACTTTCTAATTGCATATCATTAAATAATAGAATGTAAGTATAATTATTTTTTTGATCTATTAAAATCAGTTTGCTACTGAAAATCCACAATGAACGTAACAAAACATATAGGCTACTACACCGTGGTTCCATAAAGAACCTTAAACATCCATGGAACCTTTCCTTGCACAAAAGGTAAGGTACTTTACATTATTAAAATGTTCTACACACTAAGAAAAACAAAACGTTTAATATATGTTTTAACTGACCACTGAAAGGTCCTGTTGAGAACCCAAAATGGTTCAGTGCAAAAAAAAAAAGAAAAGAAAAAAAGAACAACTTTTGGAACCTTTATTTGAATAGTTACAAAACATATTTACCAACAGTCCTTTTACCAACAATATTTTAGTATAAAAAACCCTATGCATTTAAATATAAAAATCTTCATACAATTATATGGCAATACATTATGTTTAAAAAATACAGCTAATCAACAACGAGTTTTTTTTTTACATTATTTAATTACTAATACTTTTAGTTAGAATGTTCTGCATTGAAATATTCACTTTGGACATTTTTAAAGAGGAAATGGCAATAGTGTGCTCTTGAGATGCAACACACACGCATGCGAATTAAAACTTAAATAGCAGTGCGTTTCTCTCTCTCTCTCTCTCTCTCTCTCTCTCTCTCTCTCTCTCTCTCTCTCTCTCTCTCTCTCTCTCTCTCTCTCTCTCTCTCTCTTGGCTCTAGGACCCAGGAGAATAACTAGCAGGACAGTTTATTTTTTGAGTGATGAAAAGAACCGGCTCGTTTCTCCATGCAGAAGACTAAGGGACTGTGCAAGTCAGCTGGCTTGTCTGGATAGTCATCACGCCGCCAAAGACAGAAAAAATTCACTCACAATCCACTCGAGGAAGATCTTCTCCCTTTTTTTTTCTTCCATCCATCCCTCCCTCCTCAGACTCCCTCTCCCAGACATTGAGTCGCTACTCAGAGCACCGGGACTCTGCTGGAGGAGCGCGTTCTGGAGATCACCAAGTAGGGCAGAAGCAGAGTGCGCCCTGTCCAATCAAACCAGCCAATCAGTCAACCAATCAATCAATCAGTCGGCTCACACCAGGGAGCTGACAGCCTCCTTCTCATCCGCCTGCTCGGATCGAACCGATATTCTTGAAATACACGGCAAAAGGATGATTTGATAGACTGATCAACCAATGTTACTGCAAACGTGCCAGTCTCGCGCTCATAGCTCTCAATGACAATACGGTCTCTTACTGACGGAAACACTTTTGCCTTCGGAGAGGACAACGGAGAGCGACACGCAAGTCTGTTTATGTCACGTTACTGCTGTTGGGACACTCTGAGTGACTAGTTATTTAGGCTATTGAATAGTTGAGGCTGTCGCTGGAGTCGTGATCAGCGGGAATGAGACTGAGGGAATCCGCCGCGGCTCGGAGAACTGGGCTGGCATTCGCTGGGGAACTACAAGGCTAGATATACAACTTTTGTGTTAGACTTTATCTTTCGATATGGAGCGATCGGCATCGCTGGACATCGAGGCACTGAAGGTGAGTAGCTGATGTGACGTGTTGCTGCTGTTTGCAGCGTGTAGTGTGTGTTTGGGGCTCAGTGCGGTGCGTGGGGTGCATTTCAATAAGCCTCGTTCAAGTTGCGGGCATTAAAGGCATAGGTGCCGATGTCTGGGGCTCCTTCTGAAGCATAATGATCATATGTCATTTCACAAATAGTTCGGATATTTCGCTAACACATCTTATATGCACTATGGGTTTCTGCAAAAAACGAGTATTTCCCCCGTTCAACCCCTCCCTCGATCGCCTTCCTACTCCAGGCATTTCCATCGCGTGCATCCACATTTATCCATATGCAGTGGTATTTTTTGAAAACAACTTTTTAACTCGCGATGATTCTTATCTCATTGCACAATTCAATGTGCATGCGTTTTTCACAAAAGAAAAAAAGAGTCCCGCTGAGGGATTGTGTGTTTCAGCACCTCTGCACTGGACAGCTCCACAGATCACACTGGAGAATAGCTGTATGGGAGATTTGTGTGGCCGGGTTTGACGGCACTACTGCACTGTAAAATGGTACATTTAGGGTAGCAACTGTGGTTGCCAGAAGTTCACCATGTGAAATACGGCGATGTTGTTGCAAACATGATAGGTGGATATTTTGCTGATTGTATATTTTACATTTCCTTACTGTCTAATAACCTATTTGAGCTATGAAAGTCTATTTGTTCCTGGGTGTTCTCGTCGGAACACATGTGGCTCAATGGAAGTTGGCAACTGTGGCCAATAATAACTTATATAACGTTACAAAACACAATCAGGATAATGCAAATGACACTATAAGCATTATCAAAAAATAACATAAAACACTTCTGTTAACATAACCGATAACAAAAATAAGAAAAAAATAACATTTTAAAATTAAATATAAACAACTGTGCTGGTTTGTCAGGGTTTTCTCCTTCAATGAAAAAATAATTAAACATGTTTACTTTTAAAAACAAAACAAAATTTTGTTAATTTGATACTGTTCAAGAATACATATTGCCTTGTTAAATATGATGTATTTTTTTCTGTTTTTATAAGGTCATTTTAAGATCATTAATAAGATTCGCTTATAAAAATATTTAAAAATATTTACAGTAAAATTACATGTTTTGCCTTGAAAATTGTCATTTCACCATATATGCAAAGATTTGGTTAACAGTTTACCAATTAACAGGTTTTTACTGTAGAAATCTAACTCTATTTTCCATTAAGACATTTGTTGTTGTTTACAGTGAATGGGGATCTTAGTGTTATCATACAGTCTCTCTCTCTCTCTCTCTCTCTCTCTCTCTCTCTCTCTCTCTCTCTCTCTCTCTCTCTCTCTCTCTCTCTCTCTCTCTCTCTCTCTCTCTGTCAGAAAAGGAGAGGGAAAGAGATTGCAAACACGTACTGAATAGATCTGGCAGGTGTGTTTACATTTGATTGGCATCTGTTGCCAGGAGATTTGCTTCTCTCCAATTCACTTGATTTCTGTATTGTATTCGGTTTGAGCTTTGCGATTTCAAAGAATCGATGTTTAAACCAAGCAAATGTCTTTATTCATTAAATGAGCGATTCTCAAAAGCACCATTCCTACACTCAAGCCTCACATACAAGTTCTTATATCAAGATAATGATCCAGTGTTCTGTGCCTTTACTTTTAAGCTATAGGTAAATCATGAAAACAACATAATAGGTCAAGAACTACCGCAGGAAAACACTGTATGTTATAAAATATTCTAAAAGGGAAATATGCAGAGTACAGCTCACACCAGATCAATCGCTCGACTAGGTTCAGTAGCTGTCAATTTATCAGGGTGCCAGACAAAATATTTGTTATTATTATTTTAGAGCTTTATGTTATTGAGTAAAGAATCACACATTCTGGCTGTTTTATTTATTTCCAAGCCTTTTTGTATTTGAAACACAGGAGGGAGCTACTTTTTTAAAATTGTGTGGAAATGATTTTGGAGAAGTATTTATGATATGTTGTAACATTGCATCTATTGAATCAGCATTTTGTGAATTGCGTTGAAGAGCTTCGTATAATAGTGACTCTTCTGTAGAGCGTCACACTTACATTAGTGTTCATGTAATTCTCTCTAATTAAGCCGGGTGCTTCTAATGAACAATATGTACTTGGTATGTAATTACTTTGTGAAGATGTTTGTAATTGCACATTCATCTTGTTATTACATTTCTAATGAATTATGATAACATGTAAACATGTTATATTAACTTTGAAGTATCACCAGTGGCCCTTTTCATTAGACAACAGGACAAGAATAGATTTAGAGAAAGAGGAGTCATTAAAAACAGTGGTGATGAGGCAAACAGTATCCTGTCCTTAACAGGGTTGTTCAGCGGTAGTTTTAATTAAACTGGCATCTCTGGTTTGCCTCTTATCTGGAGGCGTATGTGTCCCATGAATTCAGACGCTGATGAAATGCCTTTCTTAATCTCTTGGAGTGTCATTTCAATTTACTGCCAATCCTTTACCACCTCTGTGAAAGTTCCTTCAGAGGGACTGAAAAGGGACCGCAAACTTGGATGACAGATTTAAAACACAAGCAATAAATACATTAATAAGTGTGCGGAACTTGACTTCATTCGTTTTTAAAGGAGTAGGCCAAACAAAAATGACCCTTTAAACGATGTCTTTACAGAAGATATTGTGAAAAAAAGATCAGGTTTTTTTTTTGTCATACAATGAAAGTCAGTTGGGTTCAGTGTTGTTTTGGACCCTACTGACTTGTTGTAGGGTCAACAAAACATTTAGAAAATATTATCTTTTGTGTTCACCTTTGACACTGTCGCCCTTTTTCGCCTTTGGCTTTTGGCTTGTTTAGTTTGGGACATTTAATATTTAACATTTACTATTCAACAATATTATCGATCTGCCTTTTGAGAACTAAACTGTGCTGGACAATGACATCACTGTTTTCTCCAGAGCGGCTAGATATATAAATTAACTAAATTAATAACTTTTTCACAACAAAAATGAACCGTGACTGAACTTCCTTAAGCTGGACTATGATGATATTTTCTTCAAGAAACCAAACTTTGTTGCATTGTTTTTCCTGTTATCACTGTAAAGCTGCTTTGAAAACCTGTACTGTCTGTATATAAATATAAATAAATAAAGGTGACTTGACTTGACTTCAACTCTGCTCTGCACAGTCAGGGTACAACGTAAACTCTTTTTTTCTCTTTTTCCCTAACCCTAACTTTTAATCTCGTACCAGATTCAATAATTTTTTTTTTTTGGTCATCTTATTTACGCATTACAAAACATGGACTGGTTTTTCATTAAAAAGGAGGCCGAGGCACTCAACTATTCTTATTTGGAAAACCAAAAAAAATGATAGTTTGCTTTGGTCTACAATGTCAGCAGTCAGCTGCACGCATGCTGATCCTGGACCTGCAGTAAAAGCTGCGGTGAGCAACAGACCCATTCAATAGCACTAATAGCATCACAAATGGCCGTAATCACTCTTCTCTTAGGTTTGCTGTGCTGGTCCGAGTTTGAGTGGCAGTTGAAGGCCCCATCGGTGTCCTGATCCTTTCACTAGTGCTTCGAGTATCAAGGTCCTTGCCAAGCTTTCGTTCCCATCGCCCCCCATCCCTCCCGTCCCTCCCACCTCCATCCATTTTACACTTAATTAGCTCTGCCAAGTGGGAAAGGGCAGTCCGATTACAACACAACTCTCAGTAACAGCAGTATCAAATAATTAATACAATATTATAGCTGAAGAATGAGAGGAATAAAAGAGTTGTGTTGAACATTTCCCCTAGAGTGTGTTGCAGGAAAGAAAGGAGGCACTTCAATGTGTCATCTGAACAGGTGATGTTAAGAAATGTTAACATCGCCAAGGAAGAAAACGCAGTGCTGTTTCACTGGTCGGGTTGTTCAAAATGTGACTGGCGACTGAACGGCTAGTGATTCATGGTTCGGACATTAAAGCCATTCAAATCTATTGTTTTTACAAGTAATTTCGATTTAACATGCTTCCTCTTTTATTACAAAGGAGAACATGAACTCAGCTTTAATTGCAGTTTAATTTACACCACAAATCACTGACCTTAATCTATTACTGCACACATTATAATTACAATTGCAATATCAGAATAGCTCTGCTAATTGCAAGCATTGTTTAACCATTAGGTGGCCATGGTAACCAAATCATGTTTGGCAGAGTGGATCGTTTGTTTGAGAAAGCCATCTATGCATAATGTTAAAGCATCCATGATTTTAAACCCAACTTGTGTCTAAGACATGAAATTCATCCTGTATTTTGTGCAAGTTTCTGTTGTAGCTGATTGGATGGTTTTACAGACTGACCCTCTCAACAATACACTCCAATTACCATTGTGAGAAACAGCAGCTTTAGCAAGTTTACCCATTTAGTTTGATTGATAAGCATTATAATGTCCTGAAAAGAAGCCTTTATTTTGAGTCCATAATAAATGATTGAGTCCCACACAAAACTCTTCTGTTGAATTGTCATGTTCGGGTGAACAAAACAGCAAATTATGAAAGTGTGACTTTATATTTCACAATCTCACAACTGTGACTTTTTTATTGAATAATATTGCTGATTGGTTAAGGGTTTGTGATATCCTAGCATTCAATGCATCATGATTAAATTATATCGCTATTGTTATATGTTTCTTGCCTTTATTTTATGACATGTTTTTTTATGATGTTATGCTGTTACTGTCACTGCTAGTTTCTTCTGTGGTGATGTTTAGACCTCATCTATTTACTTGATTGATGTGTCTGTTGATTGGCACCATTAATGTAGTTTACGTGGCAGTAGTTGAGAGTCTACGTGCATCCGTATAAGGATGTTTTAGAAAAAAAATGATTGAAAAATGCTGATTTTGTTTAAAATAAAGAGACTTGCAACTTATGCCGGGCAGTCTTTAGGAATCTTACTGGAGTCTCGGCGTGCTCCCGTCGTCTCGATCGTTAAATGTGAGGTGATAATCTGCAGTCGGCGACCCGATTTATGCCAGTCTTTCTCTAGTCTTTCATATCAAACATGTTTGATATTATCGCAAGTCTTTAGTCTGAGACTAAAAACTGTGAACCCAAGTCTTTAGATGTGAGCTGCTAATCTTATAAAGTCTTTTCTAAATCTTTTCAAAGTCTTTAGGTGTACAGAAAGCATTAGAGATGGGAGAAATACAGCTTTTTGAAATCATAAATCAACTTTTATTATAGAGCTTTGTTAATCAGGCAAAAAAGAGACTGCTAACTACAACTCTTCTTTTTTTACTATGCAAATATTTCATTAAAAATTTCTACACATGCATAAAACTGATCGAGATCAGGGAAAAAAACATATAGACACTGTTTCATGGGTTCGCGGAGATTGTCTCCTAGCGGAGAACCATTTAAATGCGGAAAGTTATGGAGTAACAAAGCCTCGTTTACTGAAATCACGTGACTTTAGCAGTTTGAATCTCTGGTACGAAACAATTCGCAAAGCAGTGTTTCGAAAGTGACCATCGCTAGCTTATTCTTAAAGCTCAAAGCTGTGAATGATCAAATTGCCATGACAGGAAATTGCTGTGACTTTATTGTCAGAAAGAGACAATCAGTAAACATGTGCACTTGTCGAGAGAACAAGTTTGTTAACCATTTTAGCACAAAGCTAAACATCTTAGTTGTGTATTTTGGTGAAACATAAGAAAAGTCATAAATCTCTTGCATCATGTTACATAAAAATTTACAGTGAAGGGGATACGAGAGGGAAATCACTGTTGCAATGATCTCGCACTGTGAGGCGACAGCTGGGCGGTTACAAAATAATAGCAGCTTCGAATGGTCACGGAAAAAGCTGGGAAGTGAGAGGGAAGAGAAAGAGAGAGAAATGCCCACTCTGGGTTCTAGGCTGATGGGCCACATCATGAGCCAAATGAAGCGAGTGGCAAGGTGAGATGGGCCATATGCCTGCCGTAAAAAAACAGCAGCATTACAGAGTGACAGAAGATACCAGAGGCTAAACTCTTCTTTCCATTCTTCCATCTCTGTCCTTCATTTAAACTTCAATTCAATTATATTTCTCATTCTCTTACCTCAAACTCACTGTAACTCGCTGTCTCTCCACCTCTCGCTTTCTCAGCTTTAATAGTCTGTGACCCCTCCTCATCTGTCTCGCTCTGCTTTTTCGACTCTACAACTGCCTTGACCCCTCTGGAGAGCATACACTATTAGCACTGGTCTCCGGTCATTTCTACTTCAAATAATTAACTAAGGGAATGACAAAGATATGTTTCAAAATGCAGGGTGCCAATGCAATTAACCTGAAAATTCAGAACGCAAATTCACTCGTTTCTTCTTTAGGTTACTCCTAGATTAATAGACCATTAATACATAGTACTTTTCTAAAATATTAAATGGATCTGTCTGTCAAGTCACAGAGCTTTTATTATGTTTGTAATTTTTTTGTTATTCATAAAAGTAGAGAAATTTGTTAATTGAAGCCATTTATCATTATATTTAATAGCCATAATTCTTAACGTTTAATTTGACCTAATAACGTGAACATTATTATGTTTCTGTTTTTTGTTCATCATTTATCATTAACATCAATTACAGAAAACAATCAACCTTCTACCAACCTTAATTTAAATGAATGCAAAAGTAAATAAGTGAAGACATAAATTACAAATGTCAAATGCAAACATTTTATAATAAATAATTAATTACATTTATATAGCGCTTTTTCTCGGCACTCAAAGCGCTTTACATGGAAGGGGGAATCTCCTCAACCACCACCAATGTGCAGCATCCACATGGATGATGCGACGGCAGCCATATTGCACCAGAACACCCACTACACACCAGCTTAATGGTGGAGAGGAGACAGTGATGATGCAATATATATATATATATATATATATATATATATATATATATATATATATATATATATATATATATAGTATATAGGGATGCTCAGGAGGCCATGATGGACAGAGGCCACTGGGCAAATTTGTCCGGATGCCAGGCTTTTGTGTGACCACAGAGAGTCATTTAACAATAAATGTCACAATTAACAAAATGAGTAAATAGAGAAATAGTTTCTATTCTACAGATTTTTATAGTTCATTTTTAACTTATTTTTTTAAGTCTATAACACATTTATTTTCTAGCTAAATAAATTGTAAAATTACATTATATTTCTATATTTTACACCTCTATAATAAACAGGATCTATATTTTTATGTGAGGGCCATACACACGAGCGGGGCACAACCTAACACATTTTGATTTTGGTAATTAAGTTAGATTATTATTATTTTATTTTTAATAATCTCTGCTACAAATGAACACTTAAAGTTTTTTTCTAGGACCTACCATTTTTGTACAGTTGCACTGAAAGTGACAGAGGTGCAAATGTTACAACTTACCCCATATGCGGGGTTAATTGTAACAGACAGAGGGGTTAATTGTAACACTTGTGTGTAGCACACATAATTCAGTACTATCTTATCTGTATAGTTTGATATTGTTTGTGGATCTGTATAGATAGATATCCATACATCCATACATCCATCCCTCATCCAATCATCCTTCTATATCATCCTTCTATTATGGAACAATATCATGGATAGAGATAGGAAAGGGCTGCACAGTTTTGCAATAAATAAATAAATAAATAAAATCATCAGATATTGTAATTGCAATTGAATTAAATTTGCGTGTGGCAGCTGCATGCAAAATGATTATTATTTATAATAATAACAGTAATAATAATAATAATAATAATAATAATAATAAATATGAGCTCAAAATCACATTTTAAAGGGTTTATTGCATGAAAAAAGGCTATATTTTTAATAAATAAACAAGTGACCTGAAAAGTTGTGTGGCTCCCTGTTTTAATTTTTATTATCGTTGTAAACTTGACGGCTTAGTTGTAACACTGTGCTACTAGGTTGCTAGGAGTTGCTGATATGTTTCAAAATGGTGCTATGTTTTTGTGATTAAGGTAATATAGAGTTAGATTTGTTTGACGTACACACACAACACGGAAACCGAAAAAAACGTATGATGAAAAAATGTACTTGCATGGTGTCAAAACACTCTTTGTCCAGTATCTTCACGAAATCTTATCAAAACTTTCCACAAATCCGCAGGAGACCGTCTTCTGGCAGCGAGAGAAAAATAGCGGAAACACAACCTGCTTGACCCTGACTAACTATGTAAAAGGTTCGTGCTATATTTAACCCTGGTTAATTGCCGGCACACCAGTTTAGTCCATCTACAAAAAAGAAATACATAGATTCTCCCTTTACTGGTGTTAGCGCCCACGTCTTGTAGGTTTTTTTCAAGGAGCAAGTGGAAAAAAATTGAGTGAAAGCCTGAGATTTAATCCTACAATCGTACAAGAGGAGTTAATAAGCCGATGCAATTATCTCATCGAGGCCACTAGCATGCTCAGCGTGCCAAATTCACTCACTATTACACACAGTCATTACACATGGACTGTTGCTGCATTCATCTGCTGTAAATTCACACATGGTTCCTCAGAGAGCTGTGAGGTGTTTACATTTCCGTAACTCTGCGATGACTCTTCATTACCATAACTCTCATCTCAACATTTCCTTGTTAAAACCGTGCTGGCATTATTACAGTGCAAATGGTTGTGGGATGACAATCAAATTTGGGAAATACTGTACGCGTGGATTTATCAGTCATGATTCCACTCTCGACCTCACTACAAGCTGTTTAGATGAAATATTCTGTTTATTAAGCAATTCGAGTTTTATACTTGAAATACTTTGGTAAAATCTTCAGATTCTTCAATATTTTGGTTTATTTTGGTTAGGAACTATATTTATCATGGACTACATATTTATTTGATTTAGTTTTATTTATTTACTGTAACTGCAGGTAAGTTTCTTCAAGCGTCTTGGAGAAGTTGCCACAGTTCTGGATTTAGTCAGTCTCAGTTTTTTTCTGTTTCTTCATGTAATCACTGACGGACTCGATGATGGTGAGATCAGATCTCTGTGTGGCGTATACTAACTGTTGTCAGACTCCTTGTGCATAAAAAAATCTCACTTGATTATTACAATTAATGGCAAAAAGAGCGTTTGGAAATGTGAACTGATATTTCCTACTGACACACTACAGCAAAATATATAAAAAATTATTTATTTGGATGAGAATACTGACATTTCTAAGACTTTTGCACTGTACTGTACTTCGTACTGTTTTTCACCTATAGTGGAAAGTATGCGATTTCAGCCCTAGTCCAGTGTTTTTGAACAAATTGGTTTGGTTAATGATTCAATGACTCACTCATTTTGAGTCATCATGATTCAGAGACCCTCTCACTCAAGTATTGTTCCTGAATGGATCCATATTTTAAAGGAATTCACTTTGATGAAGTTATCATTGTTCTTTGGAATAGTCGGTAATCATGGCTAACCTGTGAGCCAAATATTTTATTAGTCAGAGTATCTCACAAGTGCACTTGTTACTAACCTGTGGACTAAAATGATTTTTTCTCTCTGTGTCAGAGTCTGTGTTCCTCCACTGTAATGTTGCTGGAGTTTGGGTCTCTCACATTCTAGCTTTGGCTGACAGTAACCATGGCAATAGCAAAGAGAGCAAGACATGATTATACTTAAGTATCTAAAGGAGAAGGTAATTAACCACTGTTTTTGAGATGTACTTCTATTTCTTTTCTTGGCTTTCTTTTAGTTGACTTTTGTTATTGTTCGGATAGACTGTCAAAAGATCCATTGTCCTTTGGTGTTTTATCAAACAGCTGGCTTAAAAGAAACTTTGATGTTATGGGCCTCCTTCTCGTCCCAGGTATGGCAGGCTAGCGTAGTTGTTTTGTGCTGCATTTGTTGCAGTGCTATCTGATATTTGGGGCTTCAGATGTTCTGTTTTTTTTGGGTGTGTTTTTCTTGGGCTCTTTGATGTATCTTTTTGATCTCTGTGGTAAGGCAGTCTGCCTCGGCTTCTCTTCCACGACTAATGTCCGGCTTAAGATTATTTTATTCGCCTTGAAAATCCTCAATTTGATGTTCACAATTCTATCATGTTTTTGAGAAATCAAAATAAAAACAAAAGACAAACAAGTAAAGTAAAATCACCCAAGCAACAATGACAAACAACAAAGAGATCAAGCGCTCCTCCTGCAGAGCGGAGACCGGGCACAAAGAGAACACCATTTTCTAAACAAAACAGCTAAAACAGTTATTCAGATTGGATTGCTTCTCAGCCAGAGAATCTCCTGTAGGCAGTTCTGTAAGACGAATCAAGGACAAAAAAAGAAACTACTTCTGACAGTTCACTTGTTAATATGTGTTTTATTGCTTTTTGAAATGTCCCTTTTTTACTTAGTGGTTTCAGTCTTACTTTTTTTTGGTTCTGGTTGACATTAAAAATATGTCTGGTGCAGAATCCCATTGGAAATAGTTTGTGATGAAGCAATGATCTATCATTTCTTTGAAAAAAAGAAAGAAAAGCTTTCATTTGTACTATTCTATAAAGCAAGAAAGCTTTAGAAGACTTCTGTATTTATCTGTCTTTTAGTCTAATTTATGAAAATTTTCCAGTAATTTGTATGGCACCCTGCGGCGTAACTTTGTTTTAAAAAGTGGGTGTGACAGGTGTGTGTATTTGTGTGTGTGTGTGTGTGTGTGTGTGTGTGTGTGTGTGTGTGTGTGTGTGTCTGTGTGTATGGGGGGCTTATAATTCATGTTTATTGTGATAGTTTCATCCTTACATCTACTATAATACAATATAATGTTAGTCCCAAAATTCTTCACATGAAGAAATACATGGATCAGCTATCAATGTGTGTGTGCCCTAATGGTCTGGCGGCTCTGGCCTAAGTGTGTCAGGTTCTGGGTTCTAATTCGCCTTTTTCTCATTAAAACCAAAGATGTTCATCAGTGATTGTATATCAAGAGCAAGTAACATGTTTGTGTGCACGGATTTTTGAGTCTCCACAACTCCGTTATGTGAGATTGAAGCACTCATGTGTCTGAAGACTGTGAGCAAGCCATAAGAGAACACAGTTGCATTACACCACTGATAACAACGGCAA
Source organism: Siphateles boraxobius (assembly GCF_051911475.1). Taxonomy (NCBI): domain Eukaryota; kingdom Metazoa; phylum Chordata; class Actinopteri; order Cypriniformes; family Leuciscidae; genus Siphateles; species Siphateles boraxobius. The sequence continues at coordinate 3,150,425 of NW_027509175.1, forward strand.
CGAACACTTTGCATGATTTCAAAAACAACACATTCCAGTGTCAAAGCACCTCTTTTTTAACAAACAAACTAAATTAATAGTCTGGAGATGTTTCATTTGTATTAAGTACATCCGTGCAGCGAGATGTTTCAAAAAGTGATAGAGACAATATCGACCCTGGCAAAAAGTGGTGGGGACATGTCACACCCGCACATTACACCTATGGCACTATTGGAACTAAAATAAATTAAAGTAAAATAAAATAAAATAAAGTCTAAAAAATATATTTTGTACATTTCCATAAAGACTACTACGGCCTTCTTTATTGAATAGTCAGTTGCTAAAGGTAAGGTATGTTTTTGAAGAATTTTAAAGTTTAGCCTTAATTTAGCCTTAAGAGTCGTTCAATTAACTGAAGTGGCTGCTAGTGGGACATCTTCTCTATTCATTGAAGCTTGAATTTGAAATATAGAAAATCGTTGTCTTTTGATATCAGACAAGGATGGCATTCTAAGTCATGTTCTTTGATGTGTAATAGATTTCCGACAGGTTTCTCAGATTGGTCTTCCAAATAATACTTTTTTTTTTTCTTCATCTGCTTTCGCATTGATTTTTCTTGTACATGAAAGGTTCCCCTAACAAAGCCCTGGTGCTGGATTCTTTTGTCATTAAGTCCAAGTAGCAAAGAACAATGAATCCTAACCCAACACAAAACACTTATTCCAGGCTGTGAGAATTCCAGTGGACTCATTTTTAAGTAGCTCAATAGAAATCGTGAATCACAAATCTTGTTCGATTTTTATTTGGGTCATTATCAGAGATTTAAGTCAAAGCCATTTGTTCTGTGCTGTAATCTGCTTTTCAGTAAAAAAAAGAAAAAGAAAAAAAAGACAACCTACAGATAATCGGTCAATTTTACATGTACAAAGAAACAGCGTATGCATACATGGAGGATTAATTTTGTGTTTGCAGGAATGTTTATGGGTACAAGTCACGGGTCAACTGCCTGATCAATAACTTCACATTAAATTATTAGGCAATTTTAAGGTATATTTTATGCCATTTATGTTATTCCCATAAATCAATATGATCAGTTAGGGATCACCCAATGTCCTGAATATGTCATTATCACAATTATTATAGCTCAGTAAGATGCTCAGTGTAGTTTATTGGAATGATAACAGAGTCTTTGCATTTTTAATACGGATGTAGGTTTGCTTACACATACTTCAGTTACATGTCTGCTGCTTGTGCATTTTAATAACTAAAGTCATCTGGACCTGTAGTTTATTAAACTGTAAAAAAGTAAAAAAGAAAAGGAAATATTTGCTCTTTTCTAATCAGCTGCCCATGGGGTCTGCATTTTTAGATAAACGTTTCTGACTAGGTTTTAGAAGGTATTCAACTTAAGTGATGCCTTTTTATTTGATTTCTTTCATTCATTAGTTTTATTATTTAATTTGTGTGTAATTCACTGAAAAGGATTCCATAGAGCATTCCAATAACCTCACTGAAAGCATTGCGGACAATCTGTGAATCTGTGGCCCCGTGATTCCCACAGTCACCATAGACAATCGAGCAGGTGAAAAAGAGAGACGCCACCTCAGCAGTCTTTCCTCAAGGGAAAGAGAATTCACCCCCTGCCACTGCCATGTCATGCTTGACCATAGACATCTGGTGTCTCTGAAGAGCAGCAGGCATGAGCGTCTACTCCAGCAAAGTGCATGTGTGTGTGTGTGTGTGTGTTGGTGTCTGAGTGATAGAGGCCACCGCTGGGAGCCATCTGAGAAAAGTCTTCCTCTGGGGAGACAGCATTCAGACTCATTGGATCAGGGTCATGTTGATTGTGAGATTTGGACAAAGGCCCGGTGGCGCTTCACAGAGTCCCCGATGTGCCGGAACTGCTCTGCGAAAAGTAAACCAGCCACTGTCATCATTTAACACCATGACCATTTAAAACTTTCTGCAGCTACTGAACAGTCCATTTCGGGTTCAGATTGTATGAGTCATTCGAGAGCTGCCTAGATATACTGGTAGGTAATTCAGCATTGCAATTTGCTCTTCTTGTTTTCTCCTAGTCCCATTCCAATTTGCAGTTCAAGTAGGAAGGTTCAAGTAGGTTCAAGACTGTCATCAATGCTTGATGATCTGTCAGTGCCTGGACAAGAGCGCTGTCTGGGTAAACTCACATATAGTTTCATGTAGTTTATTAAAAAGAGACTTGTGATTGATGTTAGTCATAACAGGCAAATGTGTCATCTCAACTCAGGTCTTTGTCTCTTAGGGTTTACTAGACTTTCAAAGTAATTTTAACACAAAGCACTCAGCAAACCCAGGCATATAAACTATATTAAACGATGTGTTGGGTAACTGGCAGATGCTTTTATTCAAAGCGACTTGTGCATTCCCTGAGAACGGGACCCATGATCTTCCAGTTGAGCTGAATTTCTCAGATTGTGGATCAATGATCAGAAAAAGGAGAAATCTCAAGTCTCATCAATACAGGTATTACTTCAGCATCTAAGCACTTCTGCTGTGCATAAGAATGCATTTGGTTGGTGTAGACTTGAAACAATGAGTTTTCAAACCAGTTTCTGCTGACAATTTTAGAACAAAAAAAATGTACTTGTAGGTGTCAGGGCTCTGTCACTTTCTGTCTAGTTTATATCTTGGTTTGGTCACAGATCTCTAACACTCCTGGTTTTTCATGTGCTTGTGTTATAGTCCTGTTTGTTGTGAGCACATGGCTTGTTATGTGTTTCCTTGTGCCATGTGCTCTCCTGTTGATTGTCTAGCCCCTCCCATCTTGTTATCTGATTATTGATTCATTTGTCCCACCTGCCTTCCCTCCTAACCTCATTTTGTTTGCTTCCCTATTTATTCTCCCTGTGTTTGCAGTCCTGTGCTGGTTTGTCATCTATGTATCCTTGTGTTCCTGTGTCCGGCCATAGTTTTTGGTGTATTTTAATGCCCGTGTTGTTTTTCCACCACGGGGAGGTTCTGTTTGTGTTTTGTTTCCTTTTTATTATTAATTAAAGATCCTTCCATTCTCGCACTTGAATCCTCGTTTCACCATTATTCCACCCGTAACAGTAGGGCTGTCAAAATTAACAAGTTAATATATTTGTATTATTACATATGTTTTACACATTTTGAGAAGCGTTCTTAAAATAAATCTAAATTCAACTGAAAATGTTTTTCCTTTTTTGTAACTAATATCAAACTTATTCTTCAGATTTAATACAGTGACAATGTAAATTTGGAAACAACATAATGTTGTTATTATATCATGTTTATTTTTTTATTAGTTTTATCCAGAACATATTGTTGCATTTATATTTTAAGAAACAGGTCACTTGCCCCCGGATCATCAAATCCGGGGGCCTTGTAATGAAATATTTTGGTTTAAAGTAGTTTATGTGGGCTCTATTACGATTCAAAGCTGATGTGAAATAAATATTACTAGCTTGTAGAACTGAACCTCTGTTGATGCTGAATAACTTGCCTATTATAATAGAATGCAATCCGCATTGATGCTTGTCTCCACAGAAACGGCATGGTTTCAGAGAGCAGCTTGCATTCTTCGTGTTTATTTGAATCCATCTGGCAGACAGAGGCAAGTGTCATGTGTTAAGTTTTGGAAGTAAAAGCGTGCTAAAACATGAATAAAACAGTAAAGCTGGCATCTTCTCCCTAGATACATTGGTAAACAGCTGCTGATAGTTAACTTCTGACAATGGTATGTGATTAATACAATGTGCTGCAGTTCAGATCTAAATGACAGTGTGAAGTGGAAGTGTAAAACTTAGGTTCGATTTAGTTGAATCTTTCTGCAGGTTACATCATTACACCAGAAGGTGGCGGCAAGTTACCTTCTTTATGCGTGAGACATTGACTTGTTCAACCAATTAGCTTAACCTGTATGCTGTGGCTTATTTTGAACAGTTTTCATTGACAGAGCAAAAGCAGATGACATAAATAGTCATTTGTGTCTAAAATTTCACTCAAAATTAATTTCTTGTTATGAGACACAAGCGCAACAGTCGAACATGTAGGTCTAGTGCATGTTTGCATAGAAAAACAATGAACAAGTAGCGCAGTTAAATGCACACACACACACACACATAAAATGCAAGGTTTAGAGCTTCTTTTTTTTTAAATGCTGTGTCATGCATGAGACACTGTAAAAATTCAAGATGTGAGTGCAATGGTGAAAGATATCAATCTAGCGAATGTTTACATCAAAAAACAACGTAAAACGCAAAAACTAAAGGGCACTCCACAAAAACCCCCTTTTTTTAATTCCAGTGCGCTGCTTTTTATTGTGTTTCGTAAACATGCACTAGACGGACATGTTTGACCATGCATCTTTCGCAGCATCTCTCGCATGACACGGTATTCTAAAATCACAGTGCAACTTTCACAGTCACAGTCCAACTTTAAAAAGAAACACTTCCATATTCCTTTTTCTTTCCTATCCTACTGCCAACATATTGCGTTTTTCAACATCGAACCTTGTTCTGTGTGAATGGGCCTATACACTGCAGTCACGATACGTTTCTGCATTTCTTGGGAATCAAACTCATGGAATTTTCCCCATTCTCATCTGCTTGAGATACAGGATTTCTTTAGCTGTCATTCATCCACAGAATGCTGCCATCTCTTCCCCTCCTGCAGAGTCTTTTTTTTTTCTCTTTCCATTATTTATGGACAATTTAATATTATTTCCTGGCTGTTTTGAATCCAGCTTGTCTATCTCATCACACCCACAGATTTTATCCCTGCTGATACTCACCTCCTCTTTCAAGTTCTAATGGAACCTCAAATTCCTTTGATCAAACAATCCAGCCCTTATTGGAGAACAGCGTTCCCCAACCACACCCCCATTGGAGGTCTTTGCCCCAACTCCGACTCTTATTGGTGCATAACCTCCTCCGCCATATGCGTGTGGTAGGTTGGAAGTGCAAGTATGAATTAGAGTGCTCTCCGGTACAATTCCCCCTGTGATCCGCCTGCATTCTAATTACCATTCCGGTCTGGCAGTGAAAGCACTGACCTCAACTTAAGCAGCGCCTCAAAATAGAATCTGCACGGCACTGCTCAATGGCCCCTTGTAGCTACAGCCCACAGTTCTCTCCAGTGCTCTTTTTCTGTCTCTCTCATCATCTTATCCTCCCTCTTTTGTTATCATCTGCATCGTGCATTCCTTCTTTCTTTCCAGCAGTTGCCTCATTTCCACTCTCCATACGCCCAATGATCTCTTTCAACCTTTCTGTGTCTCTCTCTCCCCCTACACTTGTCGAAGTCTTCCAATTCCCTCCTACAGAAGAGCATGATTGTGTGCTCTCTCTATTAAAATAGGGAATGTGAGCAAGAGACATAGAGGAGGAGAGAGTTAGAGAGAGAGCAAAGGCAGGAAGCAGCAGAAAAGAACAGCATACTCCCCCATTCTCTTCTCTAGCAGTGACAGGAAGATGAGTGGCTTTGTCGAGAAAATAAAGGTGGATAAGAAGCGCTGTGGATCACCCTTGCTCCTTCACTATCCCCACCCCCCCTCTCCCTCATGACCCTGACTTGGTGAGCTATCACGGTCTCAACCGCTGCTTGCTGAGGCGGTTCAATGCTAACAAACAGAAACAAACAAAGTACGCTGAAGGCAGGTCAAACGGAGAAGGCTGCTGTTCCCAAATGCTTGGGAAACCTTGGCATAGGCAATATTATGTGGAACTTGCTCCACCAACAGTTTTTTGGTTTAACCTTCTTTTTATATATATATTTTACTGAAGAATAAGATTAAACATCAAGGCTTTTTAAGGGCTTTTCACTTGTTTATTAACTGTACATGAACATTTTTGAAAATGCAGGTCTCCTACGTATACATTTGATTTTTACTCCTGTTTATTGTAGATTTTTTATAACAGTTTTGACCTTGTTTTTTATTTATTTATTATTGGGGTTTTTTGTCATGTAAGTCAAAACAACAATGTTTTAGGAGATTGCTGATTTAGGAGATTGCTGATTTTATTCATGTGTGATAGCAGATGATTTTGTTTTTTGTTTTTAAAATTATCTGTTAATTGACTGTTACCCTTGTATCGTTTCTTGAACCAAGGCTTGACGTCTTTATGTGGAATTTCAAGGTATTTCATGAATGTTTTTTACTTGTTTTTTATAGAGAAGTATTTATGAGATGAACAATATTAGTTTTTCTCAAGCAATAGCAATCTCATTACATTTTATGCATTTGACATATACATTTTTTAATTTTTTTATTTTTCAGATCATACAATGCATACATTTTACAATTTCCTGCATTTCCTGATAATCAGAACCATAACTTTGGTTTTGCTTGCACCATACTACAGTAACACATTCATACTGTTCTGAGCTTAAATGGTATCTTCATTGTTCCTGGGCCACCAAATTAATTTTATTTACTAATGGATTCTGGTCTCATCTGTCTGTCTGTGGTGAACGTGATTTCTCCAAGTACAACATGTTCCTGGATCAACATCTTTGTTGATCCTGGTACAACATTCTAATCAACCAATCAAATTTGAGGGATCAGTTTACTAGGAACCCAGGAACTAGGGACTTTGGGGTGGTAATCTGTGTGTTTCGACTACAGGGACCTGGGTCTAAATGAAGTTTTGGGTAAACATTTCCCCCTCAGAAAGGCCCTGTTTGTGAGGTAGTACTTTTTCAAAGTTTTGGAACTTTCAGGGGTGGGACTTGGAGGCTGAACATGCTGATTGGTTGAGTTCACGCAGCATTTTGATTGGTTGACTCCACACAGCATTTTACTTTAACCCCCATTTTTTAAAGTGTGTTGTGGTGCGTGCAGTAAGAGTTGTTTGCTATTCAAATCAACAATGGAGTTTAAAAAATAGGACAGATGGACCGACGGTGAGGTTCAGGCTTTATTAAGCTTATATGCGGTGAACGAAATCCAGCACGAACTGGAAAGTCGTGCGCAGTCTTGCATCACCAGACTAATTTGCTTAATCTTCACGGCACTTTAGACCACGATGAAAATGCAGACAGCAACAGGTCTGCAGGGGAAAAAAAAGTTTCCATTTTGGTGGAAACGTGGCTTATGTTAAGTTTAGGCTTTCAACCAGGGTTAGGTGCTTCTACATCTGTGTCATTCACCTATAATTTTCTTCTACAGTTATGGTATAGGGTTAGGTTTAGGGGTAGGGTTTGGACTAAATTATCGGACAGGTATGTTGTTCTAGGATCAACTAAATATGTTAATCCAGGAACATGTCTTACTTGGCAAGTAATTATTAGCAATAAGATGCTAAATAAATTTGGTCTTCCAGAAAATTAACCCACATTGTGCCTTTTCTTTTTTAATGGTTTTCTATATGGAAAGCTTACTATAATCATTTAAATTTACTGTTATTGTCTTTCAAGTGCAACATTTGGTCTTCCAAATCCAGTGTCTCGGTACATTTAATCACCGTTAAGCTTTCTTAACCGACTTCTATGCGGAAGAATAAAAATATTGTATTTTTTTTTTCCTGTGGTGGTGTTATTTTGTAAAGTGGACGGGGTTTATGAGAAAGGAGATTTTTTTGTCTCGCTCTGGTGTAATTCTGAAAATTTTCTGTATAAAATCACAGTTATTTTTTTTGGTTAAAAATAATCTTACAGTTTAGAATTGCCAACATTAACTGTTAAAATAGTGTTTAGTGGAACAACTGAAAGGGATTTTGTTCACTTTTTTTCTGGAAAAATAGCTTTGGTTTCTGTTTCATTCCATTTCTGATTCCTGTTTTAAACCATGGAAATAGAACAAATCATTTGATGGAATTGGTTTGTGTCTATTTTTCTTTCTCACAAGCTGTATTCTATTTGTGTATCGGTCCGTTTGCTAGTAGAGTAGCTCAACCATCATCTGATAAAGCAGGGATCAGCTTTAGAGATTTAAGGAGTTTGTATTTCTGAACAAAAATAGCCTCTGTGTAGCTTTTTGATGACATTATGTATGTGAGTGGATATCTTGATGCAACTCACTTAAGTGAGGATTTGGTAGAATCGATCTTTAAGCCTTTCTGGTGGTAATACCAGCCAGTGAGTGTCTTGCTAACAACCCTTAGACAACAGAGGAGACAAATGCTACCGATTGTTTGATTGCGGGCAGAAGTAAGAAAGAAGTGATAAAAGCTCCCTCTTCCATTTATGTGTGAGTTATTTTACTAATCATGTTGATATTTGCTGGATGAATTGTTGAGTAGCCCCGCCCACCATATAATGTAATTGGCTCTAAATTCGGATCCACATGACTGTATTAAACTGTAAAACATGAGTGGATGGTTTTGTGTAGCATTAATCTGCATTTTCACTTGTGGACAGACGAATTGCTTTTCTCTGGAAACTTAGGTTAGACCAATGTGTCAATAATGTCACAGACTGGGCTCAGATTTTGCGAGATACCCACATCTGCACTTAAAGCTCACACATTTCTCATCAAATTGTTCAGAATATCAGATTATCTGAGCTGTAAGTCTCGTTTGCTCACAAAGACTGTATTTATTTGAACAGAAAAAATACAGTAAAAATAAACTAATGTCAAATATAATTACACTTTAAAATTACTTTTCTATTTGAATATATTTAAAAATTAATTAATTTCTGTGATGGCAAAGCTGAATTTTCTACTTTAGTGTCACATGATCCTTCAAAAAATCATTTTAATAGGCTGATTTGGTGCTCAAGAAACATTTCTTATTATGATCAATTCTAAAAACAGTTGTGATGCTATTACAAATAGTACAAATGAATTTCTTTCTAAAAATTGAATGTCCTTGCTAAACAGAGGTATTAATTTAAATGTTAAAATTGGGAGGAGTTAATTGAATTTAAAAATACAATTTCCAAAAAAAGGAATGTATTCATTTTGGATATTCCTAGAACATATTCATCTTCTATTCCATCAGTGATAAAAGTACAGTAATGCTGCGTTGCAGAAAATAAATTAATTTGCAACCAGTCATAACAGTTGAAGTGAATTTCAGTCAGGCTTTTCCTTACTGACTTCATTTATGTTACAGTCGCAGTAGAGTGAGTACTGGAGAAAAGAGTCTTTGGTACAAGTTTCTGTTTTTGGATGACTAAATTCATGACATCGTGTTACAAGCTTGTCATTCTTCTTCTCCTCAGCCACCTCACAAGTAAGCGAGGCTTGTTGAAGGGCTATTGCCTAATTTTCTCTCTCTCTCTCTCTCTCTCTCTCTCTCTCTCTCTCTCTCTCTCTCTCTCTCTCTCTCTCTCTCTCTCTCTCTCTCTCTCTCGCCATACTCTACCTCAATCATTTTAAGAGACCGAGAGGTTCTCCTCAGTCTGAATCAATTATTGAATTGCCGCCTCTTGAGAAGCGTCCAACACTAGGAGGTATAAATCTGTAACAATCTGGGCCATTACAAGATTATACTCAAACCTGATGTATTGTGACCCTACAAGCACTTTCTCTCCCACATGTACACAAATGCAGAGCTGGTCTGAATTAGTAGCAAGGCAGAAATCAAGGTATATACAAACATTTGAGTCGCTGTGGTTTAATCTATTGTCAGAAGCTTGAGAAGAAGCAGGGAGAGCGAGTTCGTGATGGTGAATGTTTGTGTGGCTCAACAAGGATTTTTAACTAAAAGCTTGGACTATCCTTTCTACTTCTTAAGAAGCCAATTACTATTTAATAGTATCTCCATTGCCTTCTGTGTTTGTGCATACACATGGGTTTGAGTGTGAATTCTCCAAAACATGAGCTTTCGTTCCAAAACTTAGCTATTGCTATCATTATTTCTTCGAAGACCATACGGAACCTCATGTGAATGACTTTGAACACTATAGGCAACAACTCTGATTATGGCACTCTTTATTTGGACTCTCAATAGAATCCAGTAGAGTTTAACATTAGCATATTGCTAAGCTACGAGCACGAGTCTTTAATAAACAAAAAATAAATTCCGCAAACCATGTTAATTTTGCTGTTGACTCTGTCCACCATTTTAGCAATTATATGTTTGCCTTGTCTGTGATGGATACATGCAGTGACATGCGAAAAAGTCTACGTTCAGACTGTCAGTATAAAATCAGATTTTTGTGCATATTTAATTGAAATCTGATCAGATTTAGCAAGTGTGAAAGGCATGAATTTCTTTTTTTTACAAATCCGTTTTGAGCTACAATCATATGTGGTTTGAAATCCTATTCAAATCTGTTTCAGTCTGACTGCTCTGATCGGATTTCGCATGGTTTAGCCGGTGTGACTTTCTCACGCCACGTACAACATGAATGTCAGATATTGTTATAGGAAACATGCTGAAAGTCGCTGCAGAAATGAGGTTGTATTGTTGCAAAGTGCCGGACGAGCAGAAAATGACAATGTAGGCGACATGGTGTTAAGGTGCTGTCACATTTACATTTAATCGTCAACTTTTCATGGGTGAAATCCAGTCATTTTAATAGGAATCTATGCAACAGAAGCTTGGTATGAATGTGAATTGTGTAAGCTGGGCTTCATTCATCACTACACTATTGACAATATACAATGGACCATTTTTGCCACACAATCTCACCGAAGTTTTGTTAATGTGACCACAATTTCTACAGCAGTATCATTTAATAAAAATCTACCTTTTGAAACAGCGTGCCTCTTAAGCCTAAAAAATGTTGTCAAGTTAGGCAGCTCCGTTTGGAACAGAGCCTGTTTTGTTGATTTATTGTGTGATCTCTTGTTCTGTTTTTCCATATGGAAGTAAGTTAATTAGGCCAATAAGGCATTTTTACAATCTTAAATATAGGTTAACATGTAATATCTATGTGGTCCTAAAGGTCTAAAGCTGTAAAAAGCATGTGTACTCAAATACATACTGTATACACCCGGTCTGTGCATGTCAGTATAATTTTAAAGAGTTATGTGGTCCCTCTCTCTTTCTCCTCTCTCCAAACCCCTAAAACCAAACACATTTTCCCAAAGAACGATGATGTTTGCTTTAAACCCAGCATTAATTACCCAGAAGCCCTGGTGTTGAATTCTTAAACAGTATGGATCAATATGGGTTGTAAAAAGGCTGTTTGAGGGGGAGTTGTGTTACAAACCTGCTCCTTCTGTGGTGATGTTAGTGTAGTCAAATGAATTTACAGCAGTAAGTGTATTTTTAAAGCTTCTTAAAATGCTGTTTATATATATATATATATATATATATATATATATATATATATATATATTAGACCCTCTAGTGCTTAAACATAACAAATTAGTTCACAGGGATCAGCTTCCTGTTTCTGTACCTTTGCTTCAAGGACTTCCTACCCATCTGACTTCAATTCCTTGCTTTATATCCTGTAAACAAAGACTTATTTCCATTAGAAAGAGAACAGAATTCCCGCGGCGGTAAATTGCAGGTGTGTATTTACTGCCTTTTACCGCTAAGAGGCGCTACAATCACAGGCTTTGAAAGTGTCAGTTTCTCTATTGCGTAATCTGCCGCCGCGCCACAGCTCACGGTGGTGATCCACTTTTGCGACACGACTGTCGCATGGTGTCGCGACGCCTCCCCACATTTGTACGTTGATGGGCGTTCCTCTGTTTACCGCTATGAGCGTGGTTTTGACCGAGCGGGAAATGTTAGGAAATGTTGTAGTAGGATGTCTAGAACAGAGGACCTGCGAGAGACTTCCCCCCGTCTCCATATGCTCTACTTCTATTGGATAGTCGCGTCGCTAAATAAATAAATAGTTCAACGGAATTCATTTGCATAAAGATGGGCATTGGCCAGCTTTTTGACGTGCAGCATTTTTCCAAATGAAGCGCTGCCTTCCCGGAATGCTTTGCGTGCGCGTTAAAGTTGCTTGACGTTACCCATAGGAATAAAGTGGAGTGTGGTGCGACAGAAGTGTCGCGTGGATAGGTGGATCATACGGTGGCTGAGAGAGCTCAACGTGCTGCAAAAAAAGAAAACGCATGCAAATAGTAAAAAACGCATGCAAATAGAAAGAAACGCATGCAAATAGAAAAAAAAACACCTGCAAATTAAGAAAACATCTTCATCAGTTTCACAACACACGTGTGCTCCAAATACTCACAACACAACCAAATACAGAAACGCGCTGCAAATAACACAGACCATAACGGTAATGTTTCCGGGGGAACCAAATAAGTGACGAACCCGGCTGGGACGTGCGTACAGCTCAAAATTCTACTTTATTTTTAAAAAAAATTTTTTTTTAAAAAAATTTTCGCAAAACATACAGAGATGACATTTTTATGACATACAACTTGTATACAATATACAAAATGTATTAACAATATGTTCAATATAATCAGAATACAAAATGAGAAAAGAGCAATGAGCTGAAAACTAAAATAAATAAACAAAGATAGAGAAGAACATGAAGGAAAGATGTTAATACATCAGTTACACTGTACAAATTGTTTCATGTTATGTTTAAATTTTCATAAAGAAAAGTTTCATAAGAAATGCTAGGTAATGTAGGGTAAAGTTGCGAGCCTTACACAGATATATAACGCATATTTTAAACGTTTTTTTTGTAAAGTAAAAATAAAAATAAAAAATTTATTTGCAACCGTTATGTTAAAAGCATTATATTTCTGTCGTCAGAACAGCTATTCAGCTAATGGACAACGTGCTGCGTTGTCATGGGAACATCCCAGGTGAAAATAATGAGGAAATGACTTGTCTTTCTTTGCTCCCTTCATCAAGTGCGTTCCAAACGGCTACATAATGGCACACTAGTGCCAAGCTCACTCCAAAGTCCCACTTGAAGAGTTCTGCCGTCTGCCCTTCGAAGGGAGTAGGGCACAGGGATGCTCACGAGCAATAAGCACGTCCCAGCCGGGTTCGTCACTTATTTGGTTCCCCCGGAAACATTTCCGTTGTGGTCTGTGTTATTTGCAGCGCGTTTCTGTATATGGTTGTGTTGTGAACTTTTGCAACACGTTTCTGTATTTGGTTGTGGTGTGAACTTTTGCAACACGTTTCTGTATTTGGTTGTGTTGTGAACTTTTGCAACACGTTTCTGTATTTGGTTGTGGTGTGAACTTTTGCAGCACGTTTCTGTATTTGGTTATGTTGTGAGTATTTGGAGCACACGTGTGTTGTGAAACTGATGAAGATGTTTTCTTAATTTGCAGGTGTTTTTTTCTATTTGCATCCGTTTTTTTCTATTTGCATGCGTTTTCTTCAGTTGCAGCACGTTGAGCTCTCTCGGCCACCGTAGGATCAGCAATGTCATTCAGAGCGATTGAAAGCTGGTAGCAGATGAATTCAAGTGAAACACTGTAGTTAAACGAATTCATTGTCACAATACTGAAATTACTGAAATTAAATTGAATAAATAATGGAAACATTTCAACATAGAACATTGCAATAGAAACATATTAGACTACATCAATGAGGCTTTCCAAGAGCATGAAAGACGTTATTTTAACAGCGTTCAGACGGTACTTCTGTGGTCAACGCAACAACATGAGCCTCACAGAGCATCAAGCGATCCGAGATCGAATCTCATTGTAGCCTACATGCTGTTATCCGATGTTGGCCGACAGCGTTTATGTTTTACCGTTCTTAATACCTAAATAGGTAACCGTTTATTAGCGAGTTTATTAACTGTTAATTTATTTAAAGTCAAGCGTTTTGTTTAATTATCAATGGCACATTACAACATAAATTTGCTCAGTAGAGCCGCTGCATGGACGACAAAACTGATGAAGGAAGATTGTCTGACAATCGCAAACAGCTCGTCTTTAATCTGCTAAATTATTGTTTTGTGAATCATTCACGAAATTGAGATGACTGACAGTGATACCCGGCCAATAGTATTGCTTTCAATATAAAAACCAATGAAAATGTAAAAGAACACTAAAATTGTCAGGACAGTTTATTTATTTAAAACAGGTTTGCATCGAGTTTAGAGTTTATTTCCTTTGCGATGCTGATCAAATGCTGATATCATTGAAATAGGTATACACCAATTCATTTCCACTGCTGAAACAACACTTCATGCTCCATTATGTGAATGTTTTATGCTAGGTTATCAAATAAATGGCCTCAATGCAGATATTGTATAATCTAATTACTGAACTCTTTAGTTAGGTGCACACTCAGATTTTTGCCACATTTTTTGCTGTATTGTAATAGATTTCTTTCATCACAGGACAGAATCGGTTTTCGGTTGAATCAATTTCAATTAATCATAGCCTCTGCTGAAGTTCTAAAAGTGACCAAAATTTGGAGTTGCAGCTCCACTCCTTCAACAGTCGCTAATGATTTCAATTTCTGAAAAGACTTTTGAGGATTGTAAAAGATCTCTTTTGTCGTCAGACAGAAACTGTTTAAGTGAATCAGTTTCAATAAATCTTAATCTCTGCCAAAGTTCTAAAAGTGAATGAATTGTAGTTAATGCAGTTCTACCACGCCAGGCGTCTAATGATTTTGCTTTCGGAAATATTTTTTTAATTTTAAAATATCTTAAATACATCTGTTTTTAATGAATCTTAGCGTCTGCGGAAGTTATAAAAGTGACTGAAATTTTCGATTGCATTTCTACTCCAAGGGCGTCTAATGAAGAACCATTAGGAGCATAGCAAATGATTTGTAGGTGTATGAGTAATACTGTTAGTTGTCTTATTAGATCATGTAGAATGGCTCACAAACGTTGTTGGACAGTTAACTTGCACTTAATGTCTGAATTCCATTGCATTGGATACAAAATATCAAACCATACCAAATTTCACTAATTTCACTTTTCAACTGGTCTTAAGGACATTTTTGGGGGACATTTTTGGCCAGTCTCCCAGACAGATTCTAGTCCCAAGCAAAATGACTCTAATAATTAACATTCTTCATGTGAATAGCTTCTTAGACTAGAACAAATCTGGCAAAGTTTTCTTGGGAGCGTCATTTGGAGAGTAGAATAATCACATCATTTCCTAGATTATGACACACACTAATGGGTCACGGATTTGATAAATCACTACGGCCTACGCATCAAACATCAACACATGCAGTTTACTCACCATATGCGCACAGCATATGCGATGATGTGTGCGTGTAGAAAGTCATTTTGTCCCTTTTTGTTAGGTTTCTTAATATTCAACTCCAATTTCAAAGACTGGAAGACTGAGCCCAAAACCTTGAGCCCAAAGCAATTGAAAACAAACTAATAAATAATATAATCAAAAACTAGATTTGAAAGTGCATTCAATTGAATTGCCTAAACCCCTTTTTCCACACTTCCCGTCATTGTGGCGTCTCACTTTCTGTAATGTGCCAGAGATGCACTTATCTCTTATTTACACAGACACACACACACACACACACACACACACACACACACACACACACACACACACACACACACACACACACACACACACACACACACACACACACACACACACACACACACACACACACACTCTCTCTCTCTCTCTCTCTCTCTCTCTCTCTCTCTCTCTCTCTCTCTCTCTCTCTCTCTCTCTCTCTCTCTCTCTCTCTCTCTCTCTCTCTCTCTCTCTCTCTCTCTCCCTCTCGCTAAATACTCTCTCTCTAATGGACATCTACCCTTCTCCATATGCCACTTCAACATGTTTTCCTTTAAATTGTAATTAAAGCCAACCAAACAGATTCAAGTATACATATCATTTAGATTAGCAAAAGTGGCATTTCAGTTCATTTTTCCTTCACTTTCAATTCATATTGACTGTAAAAAAATTAGGCTACTTTAGACAGCATTTGTGTCTGATACGTAATAAAATTGAGCCCAATCTGAAAGCAAGTTCTCACAAAAACCCCAAAGACTGTCAGTGGTTCCTTATGGAGCCCATTTCCATCTCAAAGTAAACATAATTTAAATATAACAAATAGTCACATTTTGTGATATAAATTCACGTTATGAGTTGCATGTCACAATTATATGATAGGAAATTGCAGTTGTGAGACACAAAGTCACCTAGTGGGGATATAAAGTAGCAATTCGCTTTTTATTTTATCTTTTTTATTACTCTGAGGCAGAAACAGGCTTCCTTTAGTACCTCTTTAATAATAATTAAAGAAAAGTGAAGGCACTAAAATATTGAAGTTCTTGAGTTCGCCTAGTAGGATATTTGAGAAACATTCAAATCGTGCCTAGGTTTTCCAGAGGGTTCTTTCAGTGTGACAGTCTGAGTAACATATTATTATTATTATTATTAATAATTATAATAATAATAATAATAATAATATCAACCCTTATTTTTAGTGTTGTTTTATTTTATTAATTATTGTTCAGTCATCATTTACTGATCATCATTCCTAACCAGAATGACTGTCTGTCTTTTGTGAAAAACAAAAGTAGATGAAAGAAGTGAATATTCATACCACTCATAGAATGTAAGTGGGTAGAAATATAATTGCACAAGCCTTACAGACTATTTATATATATATATATATATATATATATATATATATATATATATATATATATATATATATATATATATATATATATATATATATATATATAATAGTTGTGTGTTTTTGGAGCTCGTCCCTAATTGTGTTTCATTAATATTCTACAAACTTTTTATTGAAGGGAAATGGAGAGTGATTATTCATTAAATTAACCATGATTCATTTAGTGATTTTAGAAGTTTCAAGAACTCTGTTGTTTTATTATTATTATTATTATTATTATTATTATTATTATTATTATTATTATTAATAATAATAATAGTTATTTATTTTTAGTTATTGATTAAAAAGTTATTTGTTTTTGTTGTATTTAAATGTATATTAGAGTTTGATAATTTTTAATATATTAATATAATTTATTATTTTTTATTTATTTTATTTTAGTAAGTAATCCTGTGGTCCCTTGGAAATTTGCTGAGGCCCCCTGCTGGATCCTGGTCTCCTGTTTGAGATCCACCAATATAGCGGAAAAGAATAACAAAATTAACCAGTATAGTCTATACACAGTGAAGTTTGGAAAGGAACTGCAATAATAATAATAGGGCGGATTTACATTCTTTCAGCATATTGAAACTGCTGTCCTGAGTGAAGTTTTTCCTTGAAATGACTTCATGCTCACCTCCTTTAAAAATGGATCTGAGACCCTTAACGATCCAGTCATAAACTACTGGTAAATTATTGGCCTTATGTTCTGTAAAATATCAATTTGCGAACAAACTGACTACCTCATGACCTGATTATAGGGACCCTTAATGCTATTATCACAGGCCTGACTGAAATTCTGACAATTTTTCTCGCACACTGCAAAATTTGTGTGTGAGAGTGAGAGAACGGGGTTACCATCTCTTTACCATTTCTGCGATAATGAGATCTCAGTCTACCGCTCCCCCCACAATACTGACACACACCGCATTCTCTCCAGGCCTCCTTAATTACATTGTGCCTCATAAACCTCTAAACCTGCCAAATAAACACTCTCTCCGAGGACCAGACGCTGTACTTTCTACAGCGCTTATGTGGAATTCAGACTGTGTGAATTGATATGGCCGATGAGTGCCTTCCTCTTTTATTTTTTTTTCTTCCAGCTTATGCCAATAAATTCAGTATTCATAGTAATGGAGTGTGTGTATTCAATATGAAGAATTTAAACTGGATCTTTATGGCCTTTTACTGAATCCAAACTGATAGTGTCACTAACCCGTCTGGATTCAGACCTGCGTTAAATGCACATCTCTCTCGGAGTTGATTGAGCTCTGGTGTATGGTGTACAGTAGCCCCAAAATATACTTAAAATGTATAATTAATTTACATTAGATTAAACAGGCATACAAACACATGATGCAAAACATGTTTTGCTTTTATTCAGAACAAACGATGCAGTTTTTTCTAATGTTCTTATTAGTTTTTTATTTGTAATTACCTTTAAGCTGTATTAAAATACAATATAATGCAGAGTCTGCCAGTAAAATATAATTTTATTACATATTTTTAAAAGTAATAAAGAATAAACAATTTACATATATAATTTAATGTGACAGCATATTTTCAAAAGATTCACTAAGTTTGTTTTTTTTTTTACTGAGATGAGGGTGAATGAAAAAAAAAGGATCTGTGTTCATAGGAAATTTGGAGAATTATCTTTGAAATCTGTGTGAAGCTGGCATCTAATTTGTGGCCTGCAGTTACTGATTAAGCGGGGCCCATGAATCATGGACCTTAGAGAACATGGTGTTTTTACTTTTAATCAATTGGAGCAAAGGTCATTTTAGTGGATGCATGGACTCAAGATATGCTCAAATTCACCCATGTGTCCTTCCTAGCAAGATACACACACAGAGGTGTAGATTAACACAGTAAATGTTACACTAATGTTTAACAACCAAAAACGCAATGCTTTCATCTTAATTTTGAATGATATTTCAGTTAGTACCAAACTAGGGTTGTTGTTTTTTTTCTTTATTTATTTTTTGTTGTTGTTGGTAAACATAGTGCTTGTGCTATTATTCTTAATTGCGACTTTATTTGATATTTTTATCTTATGTGGCATTCATATTCAGATATTATCACAGTATGTCTGAGTATATTTAAACCCTTAAAAAAGGTATTGCCATAGCTTCACAAACCTTTCCTCAAATTCAACCTAGCAGCAGAAAAACCATCGTCTCTCTTAGATTTTGCCATTTTGAAAGCTGTGAACGGAACCACAATGACACATTATACGAGATAAAACAATAGATTCATGTGTCCTGACACCCACTGTCTTTTACGAATCATTACGACAGACACCAGATCGAGGTAAAATTGAGTTGATATTATCTAGTCTAAACCCGGCAATAGTCCTAATGGTTTACATTTCATATCAGTATGTGTGTATTTGATTACTTTGTAAAATCTATGTGTTTTGAATATTTCTGGTTTTATTCTGGGTACATTTCTTGGTTTAATCTGTATGATTGTGACTGTTTTTCTTGCAAAGTCTGTGTAATTAAAATGTGTGTGTTTATGTGCGGGTGTTTTTTTTAATGTTTTTTTTTTTTTTACTTGTTAAAATGTATACTTTTTTAAGTGAAATGTGTGTGTGTTTAGTTTAAAAATAATGTAAGGGAAACTGTACAAGATGAAAGCGATTCTGATGCTGCGTTCTGAAGACCAAGAATCCCCTCATGACACCCAACAAATTAGGTGCCTTGGTTTTCCAGTGCCAGAGCGTGAGTGTCGACCATTAATCAAACCAAAACTTTCCAAGAGCTGTAATTATGCTAATGAACCTTACTCATCTCACTCTCCTCACTTACTCATTGGCCCTCCCTGGGGTCAGAACATCGTTTTTTCTTTTGAAGTGTGGCCTTTCAGAATTATTATTCCTGAGACTTTGGGTTCACCTGATTGGTCATTTTTAATGGGAATGCTGTCTGACTGAATTCATATGAACACAAGGTTAATTTAGAGAACATATATATATATATATATATATATATATATGTACACATACATCATTTATATACAGAAGCTGACAGATTCGGGTTTAAAAATAATTTGTCTCATCCAAAAACAACAAGAGGGTGAATATCACATAACAAAATGGGTCATATTTCACTCCAAAGTCAAAGGAAGTGCATAAAGAAAATTAAGTCTATTTTTAGGACCATTAAATCCTAAAGGATTAGTAGGATTACATTTTCATTTTTGGATGAACTTTAATGGTCTTAAAATAGACTTGATCTTCTTCACGCTAAAACAACAACAACACATTCTTCTGATTTTGTGGTAAAATGTGACCTGTGAAACATTTAAACAAGACTGGAAAAAAAAAGAACAAAAAGTTTGGAGAATTATCTTTGAGATCTTCACAGTATCTGTATCAGTATCTTTATTTTCACAGTATCTGTCAAGTAATTTGTGGCCTACGGTTACTGATTGAACTGAGTCCAGGAATGGTAGGCCTTAGAGAACAGAACTGTTTATCTATCTCTGCCCGAATACCCAACATCGAAACACTCAGTGCTTTACTCACTCCTCCAGAGAGAAATCACAGCTCTATCCACATAGCACTCTGAGTATGTCTGATATCTGCCCACCCTCTCCTCTCATCTCCTATCCTGCCCTCAATGAAATTGTTTTTAACTCGGTGACGGCTTGAGAGGCCATTAAAGCGGCACACACACATGTGGTGACTCGGACACAAACAGACAACTTCCCCAATTCAGAAGTCTTACTGTAGAGTCTCAGCAGATACAAGCTTGCTAGACCAAAAATCAA
Organism: Siphateles boraxobius; assembly: GCF_051911475.1. NCBI lineage: Eukaryota > Metazoa > Chordata > Actinopteri > Cypriniformes > Leuciscidae > Siphateles > Siphateles boraxobius. Next base: position 3,170,644 of record NW_027509175.1, read on the forward strand.
TACTGTGGAATTGTCACAGCAGTCCTTAGAGAGTCCTCTGCTGCCAAGTAGGGGTCCGGTTCATGGAAGACTATGTGAATTCCCACTTACTGATTCTTTTTGTCTCTGGGGGGACCGTCCTAACATCCCTGCTTACTCCTTTTTTTCTTTGACACGTTCTTTTGGCACTATGCCTCTGACATTTTTGCTGTATAATTTGTATTGTGTGTGTTTTTTCCCAAGGAGATACATTCTAGCTTGATAGCTATCAGTTAGCATCATGTTAACTGACATCATTGCAGGATCCCTGAAAATGTTTTCGGATTTGCTCATAGGTACTCAGTTCCACCGGCAGATTGTTTTTGAGCCCATCACCTGAGCCTGTAACTGATTTCTCTAGAGCTAGGTGTGTTTGACTTCATGGGGCTCTGCGCAGTTGACCAGCATCTGACCTGAAGCAGTGCCTGCTGGTTAGATATTTTTTTCATGATATTTAGCTTATTTTTTACAACACCATGTCTCTCTGTCATTTGCCAAAGTACCAAGAGTTATTGGAGAGCAGTCGGCTGGCTATTCTGGCTTCTCCAGGGCAGCTGCACAAGCTCTGCACGATGACGTCGCAGCTATTTTATGATTGGCCAGATTCACCAATGTCAACGATGACGTATTTAGTGTCTATTCTAACACATTCAGTTCCGCTAATGCTTGCAAAATTGTCCTTTTACAGCAGTAACAACTCTTTTCATGTAATATTAATGTTATATCATGTTTCTCAAAATAAACTACAAAGTAAAGATTGGTATATAAATAGTATAGGCTTATGTTGAACTTTAAGTACTGCTTAATACCGTGCCTGTATGTACAAGAATAAAGTATTGAATGAAAATATTAAATTGCTTATAGGCGCTTAATTTCACGGCAGTTTGTTTTTGACCCAATCACCTGAGCCGTAAAAGTCATGTGACTAAATTCTCTGGAGCTAATTTCTCACTATTGATTATCCTGAGCTGTTATGTGAAACAAAGCAGACAGTGAAACTGTTAGCCACTTTATCGCTTTTAAGATCCTCTCTAAACCAGTTGGGCACTAGCAAAACATCTGCTATAATATGATAATGAAATATTTCTGATTAAAATTTTGGCAGAATACACAGCTAATTTTGAATGGCTGTGAATGGAGAAAAATGCTCTTTGCTGCCAGATGGTGTAGTTATGACATCTACCAGCAAGGGTTAACAATGCAATGCTAGCTAGCAAATAACTTTGGCACTTTTGTTTAAGTGTGCGTGCGTGCGTGCGTGCGCGCGTGCGTGCGTGCGACAGAGAGAGTGTGTGTATTATGTATTTGCCTCAGCAGCCCAGTGGGTGAAAGTATTACCGTAATTAAGAGCTTGGATGCTTAGGGAAAGACCTTATGAGTCAGGGAAGATGAGCCTAAATGAGGGAAATTGAGTTTGACATTTGGTGTGTGTTAATGTGCGTTTGTGCTAGAGAGAGAGAGAGAGAGAGAAAGAGAGAGAAAGAGAGAGAGAGAGAGAGAGAGAGAGAGAGAGAGAGAGAGAGAGAGAGAGAGAGAGAGAGAGAGAGAGAGAGAGAGAGAGAGAGAGAGAGAGAGAGAGAGAGAGAGAGAGAGTGAGAGCGAGAGAGAGAAATCGGACCCTCGCTGGTGGAACAAGTCCTGTTCTAGATGTGTCTCAGCATGACTGTGGCTTGCCATGTGAAATGGTCACTGCTGGACAGAGAGTGATATTAGCAGCACATCTGTCCAGCTGTCCAATGAAAATGTACCCATGTGTGCTTTTAAACTGTAGCCATCTATATAAGCTTCACATGGTTAAGTGTGTTCTTAGATTGACAATATGGTCCACATTTTTGCAAAATGCAACAATATATAGATTTTACAATATTTAGAGTTTGTGTTACAAAAGTACAGCTTCATTAACATTCTTATCAACCTATTTTCTTTGGATCTTACTTTGGGACATTTTGTCCCCATAATGTTGTGTTTACCAATCCCCAACCCCCACACACCCACTATTAACATAATAATAATAATAATAATAATAATAATAATAATAATAATAATAATAATAATAATAATAATAATAATAATAATAATAATAATAATAGGAATGCTTCCTACCTCTGTAAACCAAATCCCTAAATTATTACACTTTTGCTGACCACATGTTAAACCAAATTAGAGGAAATATCACTAGATGCCTATCATCATCAGTGAACTGAAATATGGTAAATAATTCAATAGTTAAAACTTGATTAATTCAATAAAACATTGGTTGGTGGTCTCTTTGTTAACTAAGAGCCTGGGATAGGAAATTTATGATTGCTTTATGGAAATGTTGTTCCAAGACCAACGAAGGGCTTTGATCCAGGAATATATGCTACCTGGCTAACGCATACAGTGTATGATGCTGTATATAATATACATTTTTTTAGCCCTCCTTGCCTTTACTCTCTTTGTTTCTCAGTAATGGATGTATCATAGCACTGGTGCGTGACGTGGGTGGGAGTGGAGTGGGTTGGAGGGAATGAACACATCATCGCTCGGAGCGGGGAGTAGGCTTGACCTCTTTGATCTGCAAAAAAAACACACACAAAAAAAACACAATAACGTTCTCGCGTACAGATGTGGGATCTAAATAGTACGAGAATGGTAAGTTAATACTCTTGAACACTGACGCATACAGTAGTCCCCTGTGTGTTGGAGCCTGGGTGGCTGATAGCCAAGAGATTGACAAGCATGGTTGTGATTATGTTAAAAACAAATACTGGAAGATAATACAATGAATAACAGTAGATATACATCTTTCTGTATGCTGTCAACACTGGTTACAATTTAGTTTGATTCGTGAACAAAATATGAGCCAGGTCATTTGAATAAATTGCTCAAAAAGAGACACAAATGAGTCACAGATGAACTCGGCGGCCTAAAACTGTTTACTTACTCATTGAATCAGTCTAAAAGGTTACTAAAGCATCTGACACACTGACAGACTAAATGAACATCACTCACTGCAAGTTATTACTTTTGCTCATATTTGACTTTAAAAAAAAGTTCTTACATTGTACTTGAGCTTGTTTTAAGAATAACAGAATGTTAACACACACACACACACACACACACACACACACACACACACACACACACACACACACACACACACACACACACACACACACACACACACACACACACACACACACACATATTAACATATTGTTTAATATTTTTTCAATTTATAATGTGTTTTAATTTTATAATTATATATAACACAACACAAGAATCGAATGGAATCCTAATCCGCCACTGATGGAATTTTATGTCATTTATGATAACTCTTCCTCGCTATTGATATTGAATCGTTAGTAAACTATTTCATAATGCTTTGTGTCTAAATGGATTTTTAAAAAAAAATTTTAAACACTTACAAAACACGTGCAATCTCTTGTGGGCATGGTAACTGTTTCCTATGCAATGACGTTAACTAATCATAACAGTGGCTTACAAGCCTTAAAGGAGCCGCCCCTTAAAATATATATATATATATATATATATATATATATATATATATATATATATATACACTCACCTAAAGGATTGTTAGGAACACCATACTAATACTGTGTTTGACCCCCTTTCGCCTTCAGAACTGCCTTAATTCTACGTGTCATTGATTCAACAAGGTTCTGAAAGCATTCTTTAGAAATGTTGGCCCATATTGATAGGATAGCATCTTGCAGTTGATGGAGATTTGTGGGATGCACATCCAGGGCACGAAGCTCCCGTTCCACCACATCCCAAAGATGGTCTATTTGGTTGAGATCTGGTGACTGTGGGGGCCATTTTAATACAGTGAACTCATTGTCATGTTCAAGAAACCAATTTGAAATGATTCAAGCTTTGTGACATGGTGCATTATCCTGCTGGAAGTAGCCATAAGAGGATGGGTACATGGTGGCCATAAAGGGATGGACATGGTCAGAAACATTGCTCAGGTAGGCCGTGGCATTTAAACGATGCCCAATTGGCACTAAGGGCCCTAAAGTGTGCCAAGAAAACATCCCCCACACCATTACACCACCACCACCAGCCTGCACAGTGGTAACAAGGCATGATGGATCCATGTTCTCATTCTGTTTACGCCAGATTCTGACTCTACCATCTGAATGTCTCAACAGAAATCGAGACTCATCAGACCAGGCAACATTTTTCCAGTCTTCAACTGTCCAATTTTGGTGAGCTCTTGCAAATTGTAGCCTCTTTTTCCTATTTGTAGTGGACATGAGTGGTACCCGGTGGGGTCTTCTGCTGTTATAGCCCATTTGCCTCAAGGTTGTGCGTGTCGTGGCTTCACAAATGCTTTGCTGCATACCTCGGTTGTAACGAGTGGTTATTAATTTTCAGTCAAAGTTGCTCTTCTATCAGCTTGAATCAGTCGGCCCATTCTCCTCTGACCTCTAGCATCAACAAGGCATTTTCGGAACAGGTGTTCCTAATAATCCTTTAGGTGAGTGTATATATATATATATATATATATTATTTTATTTATTTTTTTGCAAAAAACTTTAGATATATTGTAAGTAAACCTCAAGGAACATATTTAAATAATAATAATGAAGAAATGTCTTGATTTGGCTTATTTCAAATCACTTTAAGTCACCCCTAATTGGCCCCAGCCCCCTGGTTTAGAACCACTGCTCTAGAATCATTAAATTGCTCATGGTTTTCATCCCTAAACTGTCGATGTATTAGCATGTTAGCACCTGTGGGACAGCTAAGTTGAGTTCAACAGCTGCTGTCAAGGTCAAATAACAAACGACCGTGCGATAATGGTGGGAGGGATCATTTAGCTTCTCAATATCACTCTCCCATTTTTTCTATTTCTCAGGTTCTCTCTGAAACAAGAGGAGGTCCATTTCAGGCCCCATAACCATGTATTTCCCTCTCACTTTTTATCTCTCATCCATTTGCTCTGGATCAAGAGGTAAAAGGGAGGAATTTTAATTAAGTATGGCACTGTGGGCTGGTCGGAAAAAAAATGATCCAGCAATTAGAGTGGTGGTCAGAGAAAAAAGGACTGCTCTCGTAGACAGTTAGCAGCTAATTATGCCCTGCATCAGCATAAGACAAGCTCTGCTAATGAAATAACCCATATCCCTCATCTCTTTCACACTCTCTTTCTGGCACTCAACATCCAGAAGAAAAGCCCTACAAGGTCAGGGGCCGTACAAAATTCACATTACTGTTTATTAAGACGACTACGCCACAGCCAGGGGTCCTCACATTCCAATAACATGCTTGGTATCCGTGGCGATGATTTGATTATGTCCCCGATGACTACGTATTTAATATGTGAAGATAGCAAAAGGCGTTTCAAGAGACCACATGAGGAGCTGTAATTTATTATGTCATTACAGCAATGAATCTTTTCCACACTGTGCATTTCATGAAAAGTACAGGCATCATTGACCTCAGGTCATCTGTTAAAGAATAGTTCACACATTAATAAATAGTATGTCGTTCAGCCTGTTTTCTTTACGCTTCATAGGTATTCGCACATAACATATACATTTTTGTACATTTGGATGCTTGAACGCCCAAACGTCCATATTGTATGCATATTTACGTGTGAACAATTTTAGAGTTGTAAAACTTTACAAACCCTTTACAAATATTAACATTTTCATTCTAAGTATATTTGTATTGTTACATTTGAATTGTATAGATATTTTTGAGTCCCTACCATATACCTATTCCTGTTTTGTCACAAAATGTAACTATAGCCTGCCTTATACAATGTTGTATATAAAAGTATGTACATATCTACATACATACTCGCTTAAGGCGATATATACTATATAACATATCTATATAGCATATTTGTATTGTATTGTAGCACAATATGTTATCGGCCAGCTCTAATCTGCTAAATGTGGCTATGCAACACAGGCTCATTGGAAAAATGTTCCAGTGGCAACATTTTTGCAAAGCGCAAAATACTTACCAATACGTACATATCACTGCAGTTTCTAAAATAAATGAACACTAGAGGCAGTGAAACAGTCACAAGCACTTTTAATCGTTATCACACAAAATTATGATTACAGCGGCAGATTATGGCTTAATAAAGACTTGCTTTCGCATGGCTCCTTGCACAATTACGTTATGATCTCAAAAACCTTTTTACCACAATGCATGATTTGTAAACGAATATATTTTTGAGTTTGCATCACCTAACCAGCTCCATATGTTCAGTTTTACTAACGTTATGTTTGCTCAGTAGCTCAGTTGGTACAGAATGTACTTGCGAAACGGAGATCTTGAATACGAATCCCGTGAAAGACAAGTCACGATATAAGAGGTCACATTTCAAAAACAAGCTAAAATGCCATGGTTACGATTACGTTTTTGTGTCGAATTTGCTTTTGTTAACACTATCGATTAGGTTTAGGGTATAATGTAAATAAATTCAGAACTGCAATAATGAGTACAAACTCATACGAAATAAAACGTCTCATATTCACGTATTCAGGTAATTCACATATTTTACGGGAAAAAAAACTAAACGCGCTTTTAGCGCCACTCACTGAACATTTAACTTTGAAACTGTCCCGAAACGTGCTCAACGGAACGTATATTGTGTTTTGCAAAAATGTTGCCACAGGTATGTTTTTCGAATGAGCTTGGGTTGCAACCATTAGATAAATGACACCTAGTCAAACTTGCTGCTGTTCTTTTTTCATATTGAACTGAAGGCAGACAGCTTTCAGCTAGTTATATTCTCTCCATACTCTCATTCTTGCCATTTTGAGCTTATCTTTACAGCATGTGTAGTCATTCGTCCTCTTGAGTGTTTCACTCCCTCGTTTTCTCACTCCTTCGCTCCTGAGGGGGGTGTGGGACATGTAATTAAAGCAAATTGCTGCGTTTCTTTAATCTAATTGCTCACAACATGGGTCAGAGCTTTGTTCCTGACTAGTCAACTCATTACTCATCCTCATAAAGAAGATGTTTCTCTCTCTGGAGTTTGTGCGTGCGTGTGTGTGCGCGCGTATGTGGCTTAGGATACTGTATGTTTGTGTGCAAAATTTAAGAGGCCAGTCTGTAAAAGTGATGCAACGTGTTGATGACTATTTTTGTACTACATTAAATGTTAAAGAAACAGTAGGTTATTGTGTATGAAATAATTTTCCACAACATATTTTTTGTGTCTTGCCTCTAATCTACCATAAATGAATGGATGACAGATTCTGAAATTAAATGTGGTGGATTCACTGGTGTGTGGTAGATTATTGAAATGAGAGGGACCCATTAAGGTCCTCTATGGTATAGCATACTTATTTGGCTCAGAGGAAGGGGCTCAACCATAAAAATGCTCCAGAGCGCATGAAAAACTGTGGCAGCCCTGGGTTAAAGGCATCTTGAAAGTGAACCAGTGTTATTTATGGAATATTGTGTTTGTATTATGAAGTTTAAACAGTGGCACTCAGGAATTTCATTTAAAAGTTGGGAATGCAAATAGGTAGTGCATCTGAAAAAATTGTTTAAAACCATGTTCACTTACATAAGTTTAAGACTTCATTCATATCAGTAGCCTAAAAAAGATTTTATTTTACATGATAACCAAAAAAGATTGCCTTTTGTGTATTTTTTCTCCAGATTTTGTTAAAGTGGCAAATACCGCAAAATACTATATCTGCATAATACATCTCTTATTTGTGTGTACTTGCTATTGATATTTTTATTATTATTATTATTATATTTTTTATTGTTACCTCTTTTTTGCTCTAATAATCAAAATCAAATAATCCGATCCTCTGTTAACACCACTAGTGTAATGATAGTTGCAGTCACAGATATACAGCATTTCTGAGAGTAAAGTGGTTATCAAAAAAAACATCTAATCATTATTTTATTTATAATTTTATTAAAACAAGCAGAGCACTCACTATTAAAATCGGCTCCCTGACAAGCTTTTTGATTCATTTCGATGCTAATGTGACTAGAATTTATGATATCCTACTGTGTGTCACTGAGTATTACTTTAAAAACATTTTTTTATTACATTTTTAATAAAAGCATACCTCCCTGACCTCCTCGGACAAAACACCCCTGACTGGATCTGAACTCGACATTGGTGAAAGCACAAAATGTCTCATTTTTTTTTTTGGGCGGGTGGGTGGGTTGGGGGTTAATATGAATTAATATTGGGTGTTCAGCCCTTCATAGCTGACCTTCAGCTCTTGTACTGTATGACACTGTCTGTTTAACTAGCGTTTGATTAATATGCCATATGTTCTTTTCCAGAGTCGCATTAGAATAGGATTAGGGAGGATTATTATCATGACAACAATGATAGTCTCACATTATAAATTACCCTGCTCTGTGTGTATTTGTGTGTTTTCTTTGCTATCCTTGATTCCGTGAGGATCATCTGGTCTCTCAAAAACTCCTGGACCACTAAACATCCTACAATCAAAGATCTCTCTCCTTCTCTTGGTCTTTTTTTTATCGTTCTATCAACTGCCCCCAAAATGTCAAACTCTGTTTCTCAGTATGGATGTAGGAAAGTGAATGATAGGCACGCTGCTTGCCCTCCCAAACAGAGACTGTCTGCTGCCCTCAGGATATGGCGTATTTCTGTTTTTTTGCTGTCATGTAATTATGTGGCAGAAATGTGTAAAAAAATAAAATAAAATAAAGTTATAACCCAGCAGATAGTACCTCAAATATATAATTGTGTTTTGGGCTTTGAAGGTGAAGATGTGTTCAATACAAGAAAAAGACACTTGGAATAGGATCATTTAGTATTTACTGAAATGATACACTTCAATTGCAAGTGGCTCTCTGTAACCCAGATTTTTGCTTCATTTGAAGAAAAGGAGGTACAAGTCAAAGTCAAAAATTTTTTTGTTGTTGAGGTAATCAACATTATGCCACAAGTGTTAATTAAGCTTAACTTACACTTTTGTTCAAAGGTTTGGGGTCAGTAAGAATGTTGTTAACACTTTATTTTTATGGTCCCTTTTGAACATTCTGTTAACTATAAGTAACTTTTGCTACTACATGTCAACTAACTCTCATTAGAGTATTAGTAGACTGTCTGCTTAATATCTGCTAAATCTTTAAACTGCTAAAACTGTGATTCTCCCCAACAGGCATTCTACTGACTATAAGCAGGGGCGTTTCCAGCATTGAAGGACATCCGGGGCTTAGCCCAGACCATTTTATGTAAATACAGGGAGCACTCGAAGAAACTTGCAGATTAGCGTCACGTAAAGGAGGGGTTTGGAAAAATATATCTTTGAACGATTCATAAGGGAAGTCGCTGAGTTAATCAGCTAAAAATAAATGGATATTATAAGACAACAAAAGTGTTTTTTGTCATTGCATGCATGTAAAACTGTTGTTGGGGACTCCCAAAACAATATTAGGAACATTTTAAATGCCATAATAGGGGCCCTTTAATATAAAGAATTTTTATTTTTTGACATAAATAGTTAAAATGATGTATGAGATCCTAAGTTAAAGCAATACATGAATGACTTTAATCCACGTTCACTGACACACCATGGCATCCAACTGTATATAATTCTCAATGTATATCTGTCAAAAACTTTTCATTAGGAGCATTGGGATAAACAATGTTTCACTTTTAACTTTCTCCAAAGTAAAATGACCGATTAATTGTTACCAGTTTCCATGTCTGATCCTCCCCAGTCTGCAGCTCATCTTTGCTACCCTCTACAAAACCATTTAATCAAATCAAAGTGTATATTTACTACAAACTAATAACACAAAACAAGTCACACAAACATGTTATGTTTATACTTATTGGTTATCTTTAGAGAAAACAACACCTGATAAACAAGGAAAGTATTCAGTGCAGTGGTGGGATAAAACTAATGTTTCTGGCTACCCTTACGAAAACTTCAAGTTCATTTTATGAAGAAGTATTATTCGTTTAAATGTATTATAAGTATAAGAGTAGTAAACTGTAAGTACACAACTAGGTTTCTCATTTGTAATGCATCTGTACTAAAAGTGAACTTATAAGTATACTAGTAGTAGTTTACTATTTAATACAATTAGTATTTTTTTAGTTTATGAAAGTACACACTGAAGTGTACTCTAAGTAAACTACTAGTTTAGTAGTTTATACTGCAAGTATACTTGCAAGTTTTCTTTAAGTGAACAAACTTATACTTGTTATAGTTCACTATTTATGTATTATTTTTGCACTTGCAGTATACTATTATGTTAAAATGTAGATATTATTTTTTATTAAAAAATACATTTAACTGTACTTTAATTTTAAAGACATTTTATTAGCTTAATGAATTCTTTTTTTATCAACACTTGAATGTTGGTAAGTTTCATAAAGAAAGGCAACATTAGAATTGTAATTTAAAGGACGATTAAATAAAATGATGCAGACAAAATTAAAACGCGGCACACTGCTTATGACTTGCGTGACGCGGGACAACAAAGCTTCACATTCTTCACAGCTTCACAAAATGCGGGACAAGAGGTCCCCCTTTGATAATATTAAGCGCGTTTTTGATTTACACACTGTTTATTGATTGATGATGATCACGTTATTTTATATTTGAGTGAGTGAGCAATCTTCTATCACTTGTTTCAGCTTCTTCTTCTCCTGTGTTTTTATCCGGAGGAGATTCTGTACTAGAAATGCCAGTATAAGTTCTAACGTATAACGTTAGATGATGATATATCTTCAGACTTTAAGGTAAAAAAAACAATTCTTACCCACTGACTTTTTTCCGAAAAATCCCCAAAGTCTCGTTTGCTTCTTTTTTCTTTAATTTTTTCTTTCCCGCTCGCTGTCTCAGTTGTTAACTTGCACTCTTGCGGTTGACTGTGCTAGCTCCTCCTCCTCCTGCTGCTGCTGCTGCATATTCAACAGAGAGGAAGAAACGGAGGAGCCCATAGGCTACCGACAGCAAAGAAATGTATTCTCTAGGCTAGATTATTTTTAAGGTCTATTTTTACAGGCTGTATGCAGTATATGCAAAGCCAAAGCGCAATGATATCGGGTGTTTACATAGGCTATTGTCCAGTTTCATATTTGCTCAGTGACAGTCATTACATTCGGGGCTTGACTCAAAACATTCGGGGCTGAAGCCCCGGCAAAATCGGCTGGCGCCGCCCCTGACTATAAGTAACTTTGCAAGTACGTCAACTTTTTCTAACACAAACCCTACCAGTCTACCACTCTATTTAGAGTTAGTAGACATGAAGGTGTAACGGTACTTATAGTCAACAGAATGCGTTAAAGGGACAATCAAAATAAAGTGAAACCAGATTTTGTTTTTGAAAGAAATTAATACTTTTATTCAATATTTTAAAATCTGTACAATGACCAACTTAATAAAACATTATCATATTCAAGTGCCACATTCACATCTGTTTCTGATAAAACTAAACGCAGTTCGTGTTTGAAAGTGGCGCGAAATGTGCAAGAGGCAATGTAATATAATTTTGCAGAAATGTCACAAGCATGTTTTTTTTTCTTTCAATGAGCGACATAGTGGTTGAACATCTGGACCAAAAGGCGGCTGGTTCAATCCCTGCAAGCAGCTGCTTCTGGCATTTGCGCAACATACTTAATCTGAGATTGCTCAAAGGATACTATCCTTCTTCTGCAAGCAGTTTTGAATAAAATGTAGCTAAATGACTACTTACCTCTCAAGCTTTTTTCATAGGCCCAACTATAGACCTCCTGATTCAGCACCACCCATCATTCTTGTTCTACACTTCAAATCATTCCAGTCACTGTCCATGGTGCTGAAGTTCTGCTTACTCACTGGGAGGCAAGCGAGGCGTTTTATTTACCAAGGATTGGACGGAAACAGGACAAAGCAAAGAAAGAATGGTAAAGGTGCGGGGTTTTCTCCTCACATTCCTTCTATCAAATACATTAAGTGTTTGATCTCTGGGCTTTCATCTTCCCACCATGAGCAGCTGAGGAAAAAAAAGGAAGTAGAACAGCTATTCTTTCTTTCTCTGTGGAGCGTGAAACATCGAAATGTGTCACTGTGTCTCTTGTGGAGACAAGAGAGCCTGGCTTTAAGAGGTTTGGGGCATCTTGTGATTGAGAGTTTCAAGTTCTTCTGTTCTAGATGTTTTCTGTGTAGTGGGCATGGATTTGGCCTTTCACAAACTGAGAGTGAGAGACTGGATAAAGGTCTCAGAGATCTCTAAGGACTAAAGTAAGAGTCTGTTCTCTTTCTGATCCTGTCTTCTCTCAAACCCGTCGAAAAATGATGATGTCTTGTCACCTTTTTATTCGGTCTGAAGGTCCCCTAGAGCTCTGTCTAAAGGGTGAGAATGATAGAAGAGAGGAGGATACAGAGATGTGGAGAAATGAGTAATAGCGAAGCACAGATGAAAGTGGCATTCATAAGACATTATCTCAAACACAATTCCACGTCTGATGCAAAAAAAGTGATTTTACAAACAATTGTACTTGCATAATGTGACACATTTCAGAGTTAAACAGGATATATAATAAGAAAAGTCTATTTATTTTATTCACCCTGAATAGATTAGATCACACAAATCAGAATGATTTTGCAGTTTATTATTTTCCTCCTGAAATACTAACCTGTAATTTTGAGGAGGTGTATTGACCAGAACCTGAAAGCTAAAGATCACGTTTAACCTCAAGAGCATCTCTGACCAAAGACAAGAGTCTAAAGCCCTCTAAAATTAAACATTTGGTAATGTACATTTGAGAACCAATTAATTAATTATTTTTAATGTAGTTTGATGTCTTTGTATGCATTCAATGAGTGAATAAAGGCTTAAATTGAGGTCTACTCACTTTAAAAAAAAAACTTCTAAAACTTGGAATATACCAGTCAAGTTCCCTTTCGTTGTCACTCCGAGTTACGTCGGATGACGACGAATGGGGTTTCGCTTAGAATGCCTATCGACTTCGAGTATTACAAAACGAGCCAATGGCAAAGAAATGCCATGGGTCTGCGGAATTTGCATAGCGTATCTCCGCCTTACCTCGTGAGTATAAAAGGAGGACGCCGGCAACAGGCAGATATGTTTTCGCTTCGGAGCCAAGAGTATTTCTTCGCTCCACAGTCATCTCTGACTTCGCTCTACGAGACGAGCTTCTCTCTCCGGTGTTGGTGTGACGGCGATCTGCAGTGAGCTCACAGTGCCTGCTGATCTGTGCAGTGATCTGCCAGTGTGTGTGTGTCTCGCTGTGTGCTTCAACATCGCAGAGTTTTTTTCTCCTCTCATAAAAGAGCTCGCACGCGGCACGTCTTTTTAAAGACGGCTCGCCCGTGCATTTCTGGTTGCAGCGGACTGGTATCGGACTCTGATGGGCACGCGCGCTGTCTAGTGTGTTTGGGCTTTGATCATGCTTGAACAGCGCTCGTGGGTGACTCATGTTCTCGCTGGGAACGTGATCATCGCATCATATATAGGTCGAGACTCGGTGAACTCGCAAGAGTGAGAGTCCCTCTGGATCAAGGCGCCGACTATGTGTCCGTGACCCCAGCCCCCCTCTTCAATGACGGTGCCCGCTAGTGAACTGCTGATTCCCGCGAGTCTACCCTCTGGTGGCCCGCGTGTTTCAGTTGAAGCTACAGAGGAAGATGCCATGTCTCTTGCAGCATCACTAGGTGGGTTTGAGTCTTCTGGAATTGAGGGCTCGTCACAGCTGCCACCTTCCGGTGTGCATACGGCTGTGCCTGAGTCTGATCCGGAGATGACGACCATGCTTTCCTGGGACGATGGGTTTTGGGTAAGGCCGCCGACCCTCGTCCGCGGCAAACCCCAATACCTCTCTTCCCGGACGTGCATGATGAGATCTCGAAGTCCAAAAAGACCCCCTTGTCTTCTCGCGACCGCTTCTCGCGCTCGTGAGACGGGCTCCTCGGCGATGGAGCAGACTGAGGTTGATTCTGTCCCGACGGCCCCGCCGTCCGCTCAGATCCCTCGGTCTGCCCACAGCCGAGGGCGCCCCCCCGCCGGGTTAAGCGGCGCTCTTGAGTTGGGCTCCTCAGAGATGGGACTCAGTTCTTTCCAGGAGCTGGTAGCAGGACCACTCCTTTCCCCGGGGGAGGGCCGGGGAAGAATCCTTATTCTCCAAAGAGCTGACTCTCCCGTCTCTGAGCACAGAGTTCTCGGACGTCACAGAGCGCCGCCCACAAGCCGTGCTCTCCTCGTCCCCCTCTGTCCCAGAGGTGGTTGACATGGCGTGCCGTCCACGGACCGCTTCGCCCCTGTCCCCCTCTGTCGCCAGACCCCTGGCAGAGCAGGCCCCCGCGGGACGACCAGCCTGGTCCTTCCCTGGCCCCTCTGCCAGGGCGCGGTTGCTAACTGTGCCCCCACATCGGGCCGCTATGCCGTCCACGTCTGGGACAGTTACTCCGCTTCGCTGCCCCTCCGGGGGGACGCCTGTGGTTCGCATGATCCCGCTGGTTCAGTTCCTGGGAGCCTGGTTAGAGCTTCCCCGTCTGTCCCGCTGGGTCGCTCGGACCATCAGGCTTGGCTATGCGATTCAGTTCGCACGGTCTCCTCCCCGCTTGGGGAGTCCGCTCCACTTTTGTCGGTGGCTATGCCCCCATCGGGAGAGCAGAGATTGCCACCCTGCTGGCGAAGGGTGCAATCGAGACTGTCCCTCCAGCCGAGATGAGGTCCGGCTTCTACAGCCCCTACTTCATTGTCCCCAAGAAAACCGGTGGGTTACGGCCAATCCTGGACTTGCCCGTGCTTAACCGCTCCCTTCACAGGATGCCGTTCAAGATGCTCAATCGCATTTTCAAATGCATACGGCCCAGGATTGGTTTGCAGCGATCGACCTGAAGGACGCCTACGTCATGTCTCTATTCTCCTTGACACAGACCGTTCCTTCAGTTTTCTTTCAGGGGCAGGCATCCAGTACGCGGTTTTCCCTTTCGGGCTAGCCCTGTCTCCTCGCATCTTCACGAAGGTCGTCGAGACTGCCCTTGTTCCCCTTCGGGAACACGGGGTTCGCATCCTGAGTTATATCGACGACTGGCTGATCATAGCTCACTCTCGAGTTCAGGTTGCGAACACAGGGACCTAGTGCTTCGGCACCTAGCTCGTCTGGGCCTTCGGGTCAACTGGGAGAAGAGCAAACTTTGCCCCCTGCAGAGGATCTCTTTTCTCGGTATGGATATCGACTCGGTCGCCATGTCCGTGCAGCTTACGAGCTAGCGTGCGCGGAGTCACTGCTGACTTGCCTGAGACAGTTCGAGGGCAAGAGTGCGGTTCCACTGAAACTTTTTCAGAGGCTCCTGGGGCATATGGCTTCTGCAGCCGCGGCAACGCCGCTCGGATTGCTTTATGAGACCGCTTCAGCTTTGGCTTCACGACCGAGTCCCGAGGTGGGCATGGCAACACGGCACCCTCCGAGTAACAGTTACTCCGACCTGCCGTCAGACCTTCACCCCGTGGTCGAACCTCAGTTTTCTACGGGCCGGAGTGCCCCTGGAACGAGCTTCGCGGCATGTTGTTGTAACGACAGATGCCTCCTCCACGGGCTGGGGTGCCATGTGCAATGGACGTGCTGCCGCGGGCTCCTGGACAGGACCCCGTCGCCTCTGGCATGTCAATTGCCTCGAGTTGCTGGCCGTACGTCTTGCTTTGCGCCGCTTCCGGGCCGTGCTAAAGAACCAACACGTACTAGTCCGCTCAGACAATACCGCCACTGTAGCGTACATCAACCATCAAGGTGGTCTACGCTCCTGCCGTTTGTCGCAACTCGCTCGCCACCTCCCCATATGGAGTCAGGAGCATCTGAGGTCGCTTCATGCCATTTATATCCCCGGAGCCCTGAACTGTGCAGCCTACGAGCTCTCACGGCTTCAGCCACTCCCTGGAGAATGGCGACTCCATCCCCAGTCGGTCCAGCTGATTTGGGACCAGTTCGGGGACGCACAGATATATCTGTTTGCCTCCCACGACTCGACCCATTGCGCCCAGTTTTATTCCCTGACCGAGGGCACGCTCGGCACGGATGCTCTGGCGCACAGCTGGCCGCAGGGCCGCAAGTATGCGTTTCCCCCAGTGAGCCTTCTTGCGCAGACCTTGCGCAAGGTCAGGGAGGACGAGGAGCAGGTAATTCTGGTCGCGCCGTACTGGCCCGCCCGGACCTGGTTCTCCGAACTAGTACTCCTCGCGACAGCACCTCCCTGGCCGATTCCTCTGAGGAAGAACCTTCTTCCTCAGGGACGGGGCCACCTATGGCACCCTCGTCCCGATCTCTGGAACCTCCACGTCTGGCTCCTCGATGGGACGAGGCAGGTTTGAGTACCCTACCACCAGCGGTGGTGGCTACCATCACTTCCGCTAGGGCGTCGTCCACGTGACACGTCTATGCGTTGAAGTGGAACCTCTTCGTCAGCTGGCGCTCTACTCACCGAGAAGACCCCCGGAGATGCTCGATCAGCGTTGTGCTTTCCTTACTTCAACAGGGGCTGGAGCGAAGGCTGTCTCCCTCCACCCTGAAGGTCTACGTTGCCGCTATTGCCGCACACCATGACCTCATCGAAGGTAAGTCGGTGGGGAAGCACGACCTGGTTATCAGGTTCCTGAGAGGAGCGAGGAGACTAAATCCGCCTCGCCCTCCTCTCGTTCCCTCTTCGGACCTCTCAGTGGTTCTAACTGCCCTGAAGAGTGCTCCATTTGAGCCCCTGCAATCAGTTGAGCTTAAATTCCTGTCTATGAAGACAGCGCTCCTGGTTGCACTGGCCTCCATCAAGAGGGTAGGGGACCTGCACGCATTCTCCGTTGACGAAGCGTGCCTGGAGTTCGGGCCGGCTTACTCTCACGTGATCCTGAGACCCGGCCTGGATACGTGCCCAAGGTTCCTACCACTCCCTTCCGGGACCAGGTGGTGAACCTGCAAGCGCTGCCCCTGGAGGAGGCAGACCCAGCCTTGCACTGCTCTGTCCAGTACGCGCTCTCCGCGCCTATGTAGACAGGACGCAGTGTTTCAGGACCTCAGACCAGCTCTTTGTCTGTTATGGTGGGAAGCTGAAGGGAAAGGCTCTCTCAAAGCATAGGTTGTCTCACTGGATAGTGGACGCCATTGCTTTGGCATACCAGCAGCAAGGTCGACCGTGCCCCCTTGGTGTGACTGCCCACTCCACCCGGAGTGTGGCATCCTCTTGGGCTATAGAGCATGGCGCCTCGCTAACAGACATCTGCAGAGCTGCAGGCTGGGCGACACCTAACACATTCGCCAGATTCTATAATCTCCGAGTGGAGCCAGTGTCCTCTCGTGTACTCGCTTCAACCAGCTAGTACCGGACCCGCTCAGGTGTCTTCGCTTGCTTGCCATTCCACTCCACGGACTGGATACGTGCGATATTCTCCTCAGGTGAGCTTCCCCCGAAAGCCCTGAGCTCCTCCAGCACTCCTGATGTCGGGGCCAGTGTCTATTGCCTGCGCGTCGGCTAGGTGCCTCCCGTGTGCACGGTCCCTCCTCTGAGCGACCCCCACATGTGTATTTCCACTGTAAGCCTCTTGAGCATGTGTCTTTCCCTTGGCAAGCCACCTTGCCACCCCTGGGGTTGAAATATTCCACCTGCGGCTGGACACCCCAGTGTTCTCCATATGTCTCCTGCGGGTCATATGTGTATTCTCTAAGTCCCCCCCTCTGGGTTGGCTGTAATTGCATATTTCCGCTAAACTTTGGGATATGCTCCCCAGTGTACCTTGGTATTCCTGGGCTAAATAGGAGTCCTTCGTCCGTGCCAGTCTCACGACAGGGATCTCAGATTTACGCAGGGCACTGGAAGACAGCTGAGAAGGTGGCGTGATTAGACTGGTAACCCCATTCGTCGTCATCCGACGTAACTCGGAGTGACAACGAAAGGGAACGTCTCGGTTACGTATGTAACCCTCGTTCCCTGAGTAGGGAACGGAGACGTTACGTCTTCCTGCCACTCTCCGCTGTACCGCGGGGATCGCCTGAGCTCAGTCTTGGCTCCTCAGCGAAGAAACATATCTGCCTGTTGCCGGCGTCCTCCTTTTATACCCACGAGGTAAGGCGGAGATACGCTATGCAAATTCCGCAGACCCATGGCATTTCTTTGCCATTGGCTCGTTTTGTAATACTCGAAGTCGATAGGCGTTCTAAGCGAAACCCCATTCGTCGTCATCCGACGTGACGCTTCCGTTCCCTACTCAGGGAACGAGGGTTACATACGTAACCGAGACGTTTCATTTCACGCTACCTTTATGTCCTTGAGCTTGAACGTTTTGGACGACCTTTATAATAGGGACAAAAAGAGATGCAGCATCCTTTAAAATATATATTTTGTCTTCCAAAGAAAAAAAAAAGCATACAAATTGAATGACACGAGTGTTCGTAAATGATTGCAAACCTTTGAATTTTGAGTAAACTATGCTTTTAAGACCACACTGTAAAAAAAATATTGTTGGTTTAACTTAAAAAAAGTAAGTTACCTGGTTGCCTTAAAATTTTTAGTTCGGTGAAATATTTTTTTTTAGGTAATACAATGAAGGAGATTGGTTCAAATGAACCAAAACTCACATTATTATGTTATCTGAACCACATTAATTATCTAAGTTGATTTGAAAAAATAAAAAAGTTGTGATAACAAACCATGCAAATAATATTTATTATTAAGGTCATACTATGTCTTTTGCACATGTATATTGTGCATTGGCTCTCTCAGGGGCAAAAGATCAGCTTGTCACAATATTTTTCCGGCAGTGTAAAATACAGAGGGAACACAAGAAAGGCAAAGAGGACATGAACAGGAAGAGAAAAACGCTAGACAGTCACCTCCTGCTGGAAAATGACATTTTGGATCTGCGATGTCACTGCGAAAGCAGTCACGCAAACACACACGTCCCTCTGTCCTAATAGAAGTATAATGAGTCCTGCTCCTGTCAGAGAGAGGGGGGGCAGGCTAAAAGAGGGATGGAGAGAGGGAGACAGACAGATACAGAGAGAGACCATGGCCTCGTCCCCAACAGATGTGAAGCTCCTGCTGGCACCACATTAAATTGATAGACTGCAGTGTCAAAGCCTCCTCCATCTCTCTCTCTCTCTCTCTCTCTCTCTCTCTCTCTCTCTCTCTCTCTCTCTCTCTCTCTCTCTCTCTCTCTCTCTCTCTCTCTCTCTCTCTCTCTCTCTCTCTCTCTCTCTCTCTCTCTCTCTCTCTCTCTCTCTCTCTCCCTACCTCTAAATGTTTTTTTTTCACTTAAATGAATAATTCACCCAAATTTACATTTATTATTTACTCACCCTCAAGTTGTTTCAAACCTTTATTTACTTTCTTTATTTTCCATGAAACACAAAAATATTTTTTTTGAAGAATATCTTGGCCTTTTTTTATATAATGAAAATGGATGAGAACCATGGAAGTAAACTTCAAAATGATAAAAAGCATTGCAAATGTATTCCACATGACTCGTGCTGCATTCCAATTCGTTTGAAGTCATATGCTTTGTTTTAAAATTACAACATTTAAATCCTTTACAATTTGTATCCGTTATTCGCTTCAGCGCTCCTCTGCACTGAAATCACTTCTAATAATATTTTTTTCTTTATACAGCAGGTTATTTTCAGAAGATGAAATCAAATGAAAATATAATTCAATACTGTGCACTTTTAACATGAATTAATTTGTTTTTTTTTAAATTAAATATCCACTAAAGATTCTTATGGAAGCTTGTTTCCACCACAGAATGAAAAATAAAAAATGTAATTGCGACTTTTTTATCTCACAATTCTTATTTTATTTCTCAGAATTGTGAGCTATAAAGTCATAATTGTGTGAAATAAAGTCGCAATTGCGTGTTATAAAGTCAGAATTGCGAGATATAAAGTCCGAATTGTGAGATATGAAGTCGCAATTGCGTGTTATAAAGTCAGAATTGTGAGATATAAACTATTCTGAGAGGAAAAATGTATTTTTCCCCCCATAGAATTGGACTTTATAACACGCAATTCTGACTTTATAACACGGAATTGCGACTTTATTTCACACAATTATGACTTTGTAGCTCACAATTCTGACTTTATAACACGCAATTGCGACTTTATATCACGCAATTCTGACTTTATATCTCAAAATTCTGACTTTATAACACGCAATTGCGAATTTATATCACACAATTATGACTTTGTAGCTCACAATTCTGACTTTATAACACGCAATTGCGACTTTATATCACGCAATTCTGACTTTATATCTCACAATTCTGACTTTATAACACGCAATTGCGACTTTATATCACGCAATTCTGACTTTATATCTCACAATTCTGACTTTATGTCTCGCAATTCTGACTTTATATCTTGCAATTCTGAGAAATAAAGTGAGAATTGCGAGATGTGAACTCGCAATTGTGAGAAAAAAAAGTCAGAATTGTGAGATAAAAAGTCGCAATTATTATTATTATTATTTATTTATTTAGTGGCGGAAACAAGCTTCCATAGATTCTTCACATTAACAAATAAATACAAAAACACTGAACAACTTATCAGGCAATTTATATTTGTTTAACCACAATGAATGGACGAGTAACTATAGTGTCAGGAATTTGTTTTCCCTGACACTCGCATAATATGACGCGTGGCCGACTGTGCACCTCCACTTAACATCATAATGATTCTGTATTTCTAGCATGATTCATCCGGCAACAGTTTCACAGACAGGCACATCCTCACAGGAAAAAAAAAGTGACAGAGTGGGAATGAGAGACTACCTTTTATCTAAACAGTGATGAGATGTTCAGACAAAATATTCTCCTTGTAGACCTAAAGAATTTAAGTCTCTAATTTGGAGTCCAAGTCAGATCTGTATTGCGTATGAGTAGAGTTTAACGTCATGTCAAGTTTCCATCTCAGATGTCTTCTCAATCCAATTGTTTGTAGTATTCAAAACCATTGCGAGAAATGTTAGTGACTCAGGGGCGCTATTAGAACCTGTCTCTCTTCATTGTGTAATGGGTGGTGAAAAGCCATACAGAAAGCCTCTGCTTTCTTTTTCAATAACACATTTTATACCAGTAGCATTTTATCAGGGCAGGATCCAGTTCAATTTTCGGTCTCCTTTAACAATGATAAAATCTGAACCTTTCAGAAACAAGCACTTTTGATTTGTGTGCTAGCTCACACACAGACAGACACATGTTGGGTTTCTATGTTTTATGGGGACTTTCCATAGACAATGTTTTTATACTGTACAAACTGTATATTATATCAACTTACACTAACCCTACCCCTATACCTACCCATCACAGAAAACTTTCTGCATTGTTACAATTTCATATAACATCAATTCATATGATTTATACTGTTTTGATATCAGCTGTTTCCCTCATGGGGACCAAAACACACACACACACACACACACACACACACACACACACACACACACACACACACACACACACAAATGGTTGAAATGTCTACTTTCCCTGCCAGGATTTTCACTGCTCTGTAACAAACAAACAAACAAACAAACAAACAAACAAACAAACAAACAATACATAAAAATAGGTAATGTTTTCTGTGTTTTGACCCTTGTAGCATTGTATTAAATAAGCAACCAACATTGTAGATAGCAAAAACTATAACTAATATAAAGTTCAAACTTTATTGGACAAGTTAATAGTCAGAAATAAAATAATAAAAATTAAGCCAATTACAAGCAGTAGCACAAATAAATACAATAGTGGAACAAAGATAAATAAACAGTGCTTTAGGTTTTTCAGGTAGGTCTAAAAGTATTTAGGGACAGAAATTGAATAGGCACTTTGGTTATGTGCACACATTAAAGAGAGTTAAAGTACTGAATTGAGTTTTTTTCACATCATATTGCACTTGAATGGTTTAAAATCGTTTGAATGTTTATATTGACAAGACATGCGAATTGTAAACCTTTGTGACAATGCAGCATTTGTGTCAACTGTCCAGAGCGTCTATCACACTGACCCTGAGCAATTGGGCAGTCCTTATAGTTGAGCCCTGACAAGGGGTTACACAATTTTTTTTAAATGTACTTGTCGTTGTTCCGACCTATCCAGTAAAGTGTAATGCAAACACACAGTCTACAGTAATAAACTAGCCAGGATATCTGCCCCTAATAAGAGTGATGATCATATTTGCACAAAACAGTAATAACAATCCATTTTGGTAATCCACAGTATAGAGAATAGGCTTTTTTTCTCTAGGTATTAGAGTTCTTTGAACAAGACGGTTCAAAAAATACACACACACACTCACGCACGCACACACGCACACATGCACACGCACACAAACACACAAACTGCTGTCTCTCTCTGGAAAGGTCATTGTTAAGAATGTGAGGGGAGAGACCTTTTCTGTTCCTTGATTATACGTATTCCAAAAGTAAGTGATGAGGAAGGGAAGGAACTTTGATAGGTGTTATTTCATTCTAATGACTATTCACTTTCACACTGATGCAAACTGAACACTCTTAAACACAACCAATTTAACTAGCATAGAATTTGTTTTGTCATTCTCCCCTGTCATTGTGCTTATAGACTGCATGGAACTGCATTCGCAGTGCATTACACTTCTGTGCTTTGATGCATTTCCTGAATAGTCAGTGGGAAATTATGTAGGATGGGAATTGGTTGTATCCACCATCAGGATTTAATTTGATTAAACACGTTAAGCTATGAAATAGCGGTTTAAAAAATGTGTTTTACCACCTACACACATTTTGTTTCATCAGCAGAAAAGTTGTTTCGGAGGCAGAGAAAGCAATATTTGATAATCATATAAATATATTTACATGAAAGATTATGATTGAGTTATAATTATGTAACATATATTGAGGGAGAAATTTACCAATAATGCATTGCCCCAGCTCATTGCATCTTTTATTGGCACAAAATTCACTAAAGGAATTATGCAAATCAGGTAAACCGGAAAGCAGCCCAAGCTGGTTTGCTGGTCTTATCTCATTTCCCAGAACAGGCAGGCCACCCAGCTAAACATAGACAAACTTAAACTAGCTAATAGCTAGCTAGCTAAACTACTTTAAAATTTGTTTTTTGGTGAACTTGACTTTGCAACCCCAAACTTTTGAATGGTAGTTTTAATCGAAAATGGAATATTCCTTTAATTTTTATATACACTTCTTTTTTAAAAAATGTGCATATACAAACATGTGTATAGAAAACGTGTACCATAGAGCAGTAGTAGCATAACTTTAATTGTGAATTTTGTAAATACTGATGAGTTTGCACTTAAAAAATGGCAATTATTCAAAAGCCTTTTCAGTGCATTTAGCACAGTTGGATACGATTGCGAGTGATAGTAAATAAAATGCAGGTTTTGCACGCAAAAGATCTCCCTTTGTTTTTGTGAATTTACCCCTAAATCACTCCCACTTTCACTCAGGCACATACACAGAGTAGGCCCAGACACATTTCTCTGTTGTTGAAGGTGTTTTTTTTTTCTCACCTCTTATTTCCTCTCACCTTCTTTAGGCAAAACCTCAATGCCTACTCACACATATACGCACACATGTCGCTCCACATACAATGGTTTGTTCCACACACATTTCTGCACACACAGTTTGCTCATTCTGAGAGTGTGAAGCTGAAATCCAGTTCTGTTCTGGCAATGCAGTGTGCATTGAATACATACTCTCAGCTATACCTGCTCCGTTATCTTCCAATTCCAGACTGGCCACACGACTAGCCTCTTCAAGAAAAAAACTTGATTATTTGTGATTATACATACTGTCCTTCACTGATTGTATATAGTGGGTAATGGACTGTCTCCTGCAAGCAGCCATATGATGTTGTTTTGCTGTCAGTCAAACATTTAAATATAGATGATGTGGAGGTCAGATATGAGCATGTGAGGGAAAACCTAAAGGTTGTCTATCTATTGAGCATTTTTAATTGAGTCGCACACTGGGCAAGAAATGCAGCGCTGCACAATATTTCATTTTTAAATATCACAGTATATATTGTGACACCCATAATGTAGGTTATACAAGTGCAGTTCCTATCTAGTTGAATTGGGGGAAAAGACCAGAATATATTCTTTAGCTAAAATTATGCTAGAAGTTGTATTTA
This sequence comes from Siphateles boraxobius, assembly GCF_051911475.1. Lineage (NCBI taxonomy): Eukaryota > Metazoa > Chordata > Actinopteri > Cypriniformes > Leuciscidae > Siphateles > Siphateles boraxobius. Next base: position 3,194,758 of record NW_027509175.1, read on the forward strand.
AAGGGACATTAAGTAAGAATTACTCCCATCTAGCGGCGAAATTGTATTTTGCATTCAAACGAAATGTGCTCTCCAGCGCCTTGAGTTTTCAAATGCGTGTTGCATCTACGGAAGCCGTTATGTACCAAAAAGCTATGACAGGATGTCTTCTAATAGCACTTCGTCGAGTTTTCCTTCGGGTGAACAGGTATGTTATTTCAAACAAACTTCAAAATGACACAACGAACAAACGAATGTTACAGTATGAAGTAATGAGTTTCAAAAACATTAACTATTGTAATTAGTAGTTATGCCTTGTTTATTCGTTATATTTTTTGAAGTATGTGCATTGTTAGATATCATCATCAGATGATTCAACAGTAGGGAGAGGAAGAAGTAGAGGTAGAGGAAGAGGACAGAGAGGCAGTGGATCAGTGGGATCTAGGCGAGGAGGTGGACGACGAGGAAGAGGAGGAGAGTGAGAGTCAATACAACGACGACAAAGATGCCCGGCAGCTACAAGAACTACATACAGAATGTATGCGTCTGTATTATACAATGCGTCTGTTTAACTTTTAACTGTAAATGTTCTTCTGTCTATAAAATAAAGTAAACAACCAAGCAATTAAAAAAAAACTTGTAATTAAGACTGTAACATTGATTTGCCTGTCGAGGAGAAAGCAGGACTTCAGCGTCTCTTTTGAATTCTTTCACCTACATTAGCTCTTTCCACCGGGAAAAAGCAATCCCGACATTCACTTGTGTTTTTTGTATCCTCCGGTCACGTTTCCTTTTATGTTTTTGGTCTGTTTTGGTGAAGAGGATTTCTTATCCAGTGGCTCGGCATAGGTATGGTCCGCCATTAAAAATAAAAGTGACAAGCGCCTCTCACTGCTCTGCTCCTCCGTTTCTGCTGCTTTCAGTTACGTGACGCTGGGTCTGAACGAAAACGGGTTGTTGAAACGCGTTGGCGTACTTTTTGAGCCTCTCTGCTATTATAGTTTTTCAAGATGGCGGAACTACATGGAAGCCTCTGTGGACTTACCCGTCACATGTATATAAAGATAATAAATTCTTTGTTTATGAGGATAAATCAGATAATTGGCAGAGGTATTTGTACACCATTGGGGACATATTTATGAATAAAAATATTGATTTTAGATTATGAATTACCTAAAAAGTTACTTATCGTCCCTTTAAAGCAAATTTTGGATTTATACCACAATTCTGACCGTTAAGATTTCTGCCATTAACTTTCACTCCACCTCCTAAACTGACTCTGATTTCACTGCTAGCTTAGCACATGCTAACGTCAAACACAGCCAGAATCAATTCAACTGATTCTGATTCATCATTGAGAAGTGCTATTTTTTTGTGACGAACAGAGTTGCAGCCTATGTAGAGCGTTCCAAATCAGTCACTTATGAGGTTTCATTTCAGTTAGGATACTCAGTAGACAGCAAGGTAAGGAAGCTCATTATGTTTTTGAACAGGGCTAGACAGTGTGAGAGTTTCAAGAGAATACAAATGAAATCTGTAAAACTTCTCTGGAGTGCAAGAAACCCTCAAATGGAGTGTAACGCCATGAACTGCCATATTTATTATTTGCATAAGCATATAACCTGCATAGGAAGGAGCATTTCTAGCTGTTTTAGAACTGGGGCACAGACACCATGTCAAAAAAGTATCCCCATATTTTGATACTTTTATTTTGATGGTGTCATGGATATAAGCAGTGTTGGGGGTATGTGTTATGTAACCAGATTACTTTTTTCAAGTAACTAGTAAAGTAATTCATTGCTTTTACATTTACAACAATATATGATTTAAGATTTCCATTTATTAACTGAAACCACTTCTGGTGGTAAATTGGGAGTCGAATGTAGATGTGTTGTGACATGATGGTTATTGTAGTTCTTGACTAAAGCATGCATTTACTCATCTCACTTGCCCAAAAACAGATTTAGGATTCCTCAAAATGAATAAAACAGTGAAACCATACTAATAAGCAAAAATGACTTTAGATTAATAAAAAAAAATGTTTTTATTACTGATGTAAGATTGTTGAACTTTCTTCTCATGGGTCCAGAAAGGTTTGTTTGAGCTGCAACCTCTACTGTACAGGTATGAATTTGCATTTCCTTCAGCCTGAGGCTTATTCATTTTACTTTTGTGAAAAGGCCTTAAAATAGAACTGTATTATTATTATTATTATTATTATAAAACAAAAAAGCAAGCCCAGCCCAAGTTAGAAAAAGTACAGCAAAAGTAACGCAGCACATTTCTTTTCATAAAAAGTAACCAAGTAACACAAGTTTCCCCAACATTGGATATAAGGATATAAATAGATTTACCTGCCGTACAGAGTCCTTGAAAAACTTTGAAAAGCTGACAATTGAAACGATAGAATCCTAGACAAGATTTTATTTCCTACAATGGATTGTAGCCAGGTAAATATCCACCTCATCCGGTGCTCTTTTTGTTAAAGTTTTCTAATGAAGTATCTAGTATTTTGAAGTATCAAAATAGTGTTCCCACCCCCTAGTTCTGGTTTTAAACAGCTGATAGAAAGCACAAATGGCATGATTCCTGTGATATTATGAGGAAAACATATTTTAGGGTCCATAGTCTCACAATAATTTATCAGTAATTAGCATTGCAGTATTTCACTGGGACTCATGTCCCAGTAAAGAGGATCTACAGTAGTTAAACCCCTGATCATAGGCCTCTGTTTTATGTGACCCAACCTGTAAGGTCCATGAAGAGGTGCAAAAGTTCTATGCCAACTCCTAAAAGAAGCCAAGGAAAAAATACAGAGGAATGCACAGCCTGTGGGATAAACAACTGGGGTGGGGGTCCGTTATCAGCTAAGCACTTTCTATTCTTGTGTGTGTGTGTGTGTGTGTGTGTGAGTGTGTGTCTGTGTGTTATCAACTGTGTACTTTCTGCTATAATCCTTTGAAAATCCCTGAAAAACCAGCCAGCATTGCAAGGACTGTGTGACCAAGGCTATCTTTGCTTATGAGTGAGTGTTTGAAAAAAAGTTTGGGAAGGGCAGTGGATGTGTGAATATTTACGTTAGAATTGTGTTTAAGTGTGTGCGTGTGATCTGCAGGCACAGGGCTGGATCTGTGTTTAGTTTGCATTCACGCTGTGTGCTCATGGCAAAGTGACCATAAAATGACAAAAGCCAAACAGAACTGTTTACACTCTTCTACACACACACTGCAGATACCTGAAGAAAAACCTTCAGCTAACCATGGATTGTTTACGGCACACAGCCTCATTATGCAGAAAATACACTGCGGATCCAAGGGGCTCCCAGTGAGGGAATCTCTCCCCTTAGAGCTGTGTGACAGTTAATTATAATCCACTTCCTGGTTATGACTCAGCATTTGCATATTCCTCAACATTCTGTTTTGTGCAGATGGTAGCCATGTTGTTTTAAACAAGCATGAATCCTTGCTTTCTTAGAGAGAGTGTAGAGAGAAGGGTGAAGGAGGAAGAAATGATGAAGGAAGAAGAAGGTGAGACTGCAAACCTGTGTAACCTTTGTGGATATAGATGAAAGGACGTTTTTGGAAAGCTGCTGTGGATCTGACATGGTGTGAGGAAATCCCTTGTAAGCTCTGTGAGCCTGCAGAGAACAGAGCCAAAACAACAACAAAACAACAATGAGCTGATCACCATTAGCATGCTAATGTTAAACCAGGTTTAGTCATTGCTGGTAACTCATTTTGCTTCCTTTAAAGACATGAAATGGTACTCAATGCATTTAGCTTTAGAAATATGATATGTTTACTGGATCAAACATGATATGGTATGATGTTATTTGTTAAAAAAATCTTTGTGTACTTGCCTACATCAGCAGCACTTTTTTCCCCATATCAACATTTTTCGGACTGCACCTTCAAGCACTACACAGTGTTATTTTATACATTTTTATATACCATTATAATAATTATTAATGTTTAGATTTTTTTGTTTAAGTTTTGTCAATTTTGTTTTATTTCTTATAAGAATACGTTCACACACTCAGGTTTGGGGATTGACAACTGCATTTACTTACAGGTGTGATTATCGAAATGTCCCGTTCAAACAGCAACTTACAGCAGCGTCTCGAATGCTGTCAGTATGAACTTTCAACAGGATCAAGCACATATTCTCTTACCATGGCGACAGTGACCAAAGTAATATCAAAGATAGTAACGTCTATAAAACTAAAAAATCAAATCACTTTTGATACTAGAGTCTGATCGAGCTATAAGTTCATCTGTCAAATCTTCATTAACCGACAACAGTTTTTATATCTGGGTCGTGAGCGGAGCATTTAAGTCACACATAGAACACAAAACTGACAGGAGCAACTCCGGTGGAGAACAATGATTGAATCCAAAACCTTCAGATCACCGAAGTTACCGAAATCACAAATGAAAACCCGTAAAGCATGGTGGATGCACTTTTGTGCAGAGCAGATCAGCTCTCTAGCACTGCATGATGTGACAGTCCAGTCCGGTTTTGAGTCTTCAAAATTTAAATGCGTGAGTTTGGTTATAGAATGCAGTTGTCACTGACGTAAATAACTGAACTGTGAGAAAATGTAACCATATTATAGACACAAATACAAACTCCAAATGCTGGGCTGTTTCAAACCATAGTTGGGTCAAGTACACAACTGTCTACTACTACTATACATTACATCAAATTATATGAAATGTACATTACCATTTCATTCTCTTTACTGACTGGAGCTGCGATCAAAATAGTAGTGTCTAGTCTCAGCGTGTCTCACAAGTGCGCACACTAAAACAGCATAAATGCTATTTGATTATGTTCTGGGGTTAAAACGTAACATGGCAATGAACTTCAGTAGCATAGTGTGCACTTGGTTTAAATAGACAGGATAAAAAATGTGTCAACATGCTGGATCTGTGCGTAAATGCAGCCAAGACGTGTCCTCAGAGTTATGTAGTTTAAAAGTCCAGTTCAAGGTTCCAGTGCTGCTGCTGAAACTCAACACATTAGCTCAGCATCAATGCTCCCAAAACCTACATTCTGCATTTCAAATAGGCAGCCAGTCTCTCTGCCCAAGGTGAAGTCCAATTTCTTTCTCTCAGTAACTCTAGCCCAACCCGAGGCCTGTTTTACACTGAATGTAAAATCTTGAAGTAAGCAGCATGTTTTATTTCAAAGCCAATATTAACATGCTATTGTAAACTCAGAGGGGTGTTGCACAGCAGGAATGGACCAGGATCATACAATCAAGTAGAGTATCGATGCCAAGTTATTTTGTTAGCTATTTTTTATATAGGCTTTTATCAAGGAACATAAAATACTGGAGTGCATTACTCGCCTGTTTTTTGCAGGGAAAAAAACTATTTTTTGTAAGCACACAAACACTGAATTCACATTATATAAATATATATATAGATATATAATATAATGCAATATAGAAAATTATATTTTGAAGGTATACTTAGGGATTTGCGTTCCGTTTTGTGTAGATTACTATTTGAATGTAAATGTGGTTCACCTTCCTCATTTAAATTAGATTTCCTGATGATCAACCAGGAGCCCTTGTGGAAAAGGACAGTAGGCTACTTAATGTAATTTCTATTGAAACTTGTATGTGTCACGGTGGCTTTAGTGAAGCACACAAGGAGGGAGATAGAGAACAAAAATGTAAAAACATAAAGGAGATTTAACACTTTAAACTTAAACAATGGTGGACAAGGGAACTAAGGAAACACAGTGCTTAAAGGCATAATCGTAATCAAACTGAACAGAAACAGGTGTGAGGGTCTAATAACCAATCACTTGGAACCAAACTAAGGAACTCAGGCTGGCAAATCCGGAACAGAACACAGTGAAACGAAACCAAAATGAAGAAACATATGAGGCCTATAAGTATGAGATGTTTCAGTTATCATTCTCCTGTGCACCTTTATTAAACACAAGTGTCTGCTTTGCGATTGCAGATGATCTTCAACCTGTTCAACTTTTTACCTTTGAATTCATCTAACCCTTTCCACTCCTCTCAGTCTTCAAATGTATTATTCACTTCCTTTTACCGTTTGATTTAGTCCTCTTTCTTTTTTATAATTTATTATGAATACTTTATTTTCATACAGCCAGTGCTCATTCAGGTTTACTTGATTCTCTGTGATGTGGCTTGATTGTTGTGTACAGTACACATCAAAGCCAAGAAGGTTCTCGTGTGTGAGAGCTCAGTTCTCCTAAACTATGGCCGCCACAGAAAAAAAGACTTGTCTAATGCACTAAGACATGTTCTGCTCTTTTACCTTTCCCTCATTAGCAGGTACCCACTGACGTTCAAAAGGACGGCTGCCAAGATCAAAATTATCACTAATTAAACATCCGGATTACTTCAAATGGACCTTTTGAAATAAAAAAAAATAAAAAAAAATAAAAAAAAACTTTGACCGCACACAGACAAGACAGAGAGAATGAAAACATGCTTATGATGTGTGATGGGGCTTTGATGGTGGAATATTCTGGTAGCCATGGGAACTCAAAAGTGGTCGGTTATGATTGGAGGCACCCTGATGTTATACCTATTGTAGATCTGAGAGAACAAAGTCGGTCCGTCACCACTATAGACACAGCAGAGACAGACAGGTTTTCATTAATAATAAAAACCAGGGTGGTTTTGGTGTCAGCAGCTGAACTGGCCCAAATGCTCTTTTCCCAAATCTCTTTTTGTTTTTATTGTTACATTATCTCATTGGTTTTGTTTCTTGTCCCCTCCTACAGTACTGTGAGATCTTCTGAAATGAAGACCCATATGGTCTTTTGGTGTTTTAGTTCAATATAAATTCATGTTCTGTTTGATATGAACACAATTTCCAGGTTATAGGTTAATTGAACACTATCTATTTACGGTGATTAAATAATCCATTTAAGATTATTTTCAAACTTTGTTTTTTACCAACCAGATATCAGGAGAAAATGTAACCATTAAGTAAGCATGAAAGTCCACCGCTAAACCTAATCGTAAGTGGGGCATGAACAGATCGTACAAAAACATACAAATATTACATAAAAATAATACTAAATATTCCAGTGGAAGCAATTGGGTAAAACAGCAACTCAGCTACGAAGTGGTAGGCCACCTAAAATTATGGGTTATGGTGTGGGGTTGTTTTTCAGGGGTTGGGCTTGGCCTCATAGTTCCAGTGAAAGGAACTCTTAATGTTTCAGCATACCAAGACATTTTGGACAAATGCATGCTCCCAACCTTGTGGGAATGGTTTGGGGATGGCCCCTTCCTGTTCCAACATGACTGCGCACCAGTGAACAAAGCAAGGTCCATAAAGGCATGGATGAGCGAGTTTGGTGTGGAGGAACTTGACTGGCCTGCACAGAGTCCTGTCCTCAACCCCATAGAACACATTTGGGATGAATTAGAGTGGAGACTGCGAGCCAGGCCTTCTCGTTCAACATCAGTGCCTGAACTAGCAAATACGTCAAAAATTCTCATAAACACACTTGTAAACCTTGTGGAAAGCCTTCCGAGAAGAGTTGAAGCTGTTATAGCTGCAAAGGGTGGGCCAACTCCATGTAAAACCCTACGGATTAAGAATGGGATGTCATTAAAGTTAATTTGCATGTAAAGGCAGACTTCCCAAAACTTCTGGCAATATAGTCTATATATGATTTTTGGCAGATGTTTACATTGCTTTACATACTGTAGGTTTTATAGACCAGGGAGAGAGTCTGTGAGTTATGAGCTTTCCTCTGGTTCTGTTATCCAGGGAGCATCACACATAGGCTTAAAGAGAATCCAAAAATTAAAAATCTGTCATCATTTATTTACTCGCCCTCATGTTTCTTTAAACTCATATGACTTTCTTTTTTTTCTATAAAAGTGGTGTTTCTTGCTCTTTTCCATGCAGTGAACGAAGACCAGAGCTTTCAAGCTCGACACAAAATAAAAAGTGAAACAAAATAAAAGGGGCACAATAAAAGTATGATAAAAGTGGTTCATACGAGTTATTTGCTATGTAATATGCATGTACTGCATTTGTTATGTGTGTGTGAGGAATAGGCCGGACTTCTCCAGTCCACATTCATTGTAATTGCATGGAAAAGAGGGACCAGGACATTATGTACCCTTTTTGGATTCCACAAATGACAAAGTCATTCACGACATGAGAGTGAGTAACTAATGGCAGAATTAGAATTTTTTGGTGAACTATTTCTTTAATCCTGCTTTTTTACACACTCACAGTTATTAGTCCCAGCAAACCTCTAATTACCTACTTTTGGTGGCAAATGTAAATGGGTCGACTATGTGTGTGTTTGACCATTAAAAACCACTAGATAGAGAATGAATTAGAGTATGGTGTGTGTGAGAGCGTGAAAGAAAAATTCTGGATCAAATAACCCTGCACTTTAAAAAATCCGGTCTAGCACTGAATCAAAGCAGTGAAGATCAAGTCATTATGATCTGCAGACAAGACTCGTGAATAGACAGTATTGCTCTTAGGGGCGGAATGTGCATGTGGTGTATATAAGTATGAGAAGATGAGGCAGAGTAGATTGCACTTCTCTGTGGAGATTGTATTTCCCATCGTCAGCTTATGGGAAAAGGAGCGTCTGAAGAGACATACGGATGTGCGTGTGTGCTCCCTTGGCTGTTTGTGTGCGTGTGCAGGAGGCTGTCGATTACAGACACCTCGCTCTTCTTGACAATGCAGTTCTCGCTCTCTCAATCCCTAGCAGCCCGGCTCCTGTCTCTCAGTAATCCCCTGCGACCCACTCTCGCAGTCACACACCATCATCAGTTAGATGTGTGAGAATTCATCACTCCTCTAGATGGAGTCTTAGGCGATGTCTTCTGGCTAGGCGTGTTGGTAGGTTTCTGTCTCTCTCGCTCTGCTTGCCATAAAGCTATTTTCATGATTGCACATGCAATACTTTCAGTTCGATCTGCCTGCTTTAGTCAGGGCGACAGGCTGTGCTGCTCTGTTCAGGCCTGCGAGAGTCAACTAATGGAGGCGATGCTCTGCACAATGCCGTGAGACAGAAAACATTGTGGCGTGTTCTGTGGCCGGAAGCTTTTGCTATGTTTCACGGCTATGCATGGTTCAGATATTCCCTAGGTGGCAAAATGAATTTTCACGAATTTTTTGAAAATGTAAAGATGTAGAACGTTTTCTATGAGGGTTGTGTTAAGGGGTGGTTAGGGGTAGGGAACAGAATATGACTCATTCTGAAGAAATCATTATGTCTATGGAAAGTCCCATTAAAGTATGAAAACCCAACGTGTGTGTCAGTGTGTGTGTGTGGTTCAGGTATACCCTATGTTATGGGGTACCCTATCCTTGTGAGGAAATTTTAAATCACACAGAATTCAGTTTTTCTTTGATGGGTAAATTTAGATTATACACTTTGTACTGTATAAAAATCATTGTCTATGGAATGTACCCATAAAACTACTCAACGTGTGTGTGTGTGTGTGTGTGTGTGTGTGTGTGTGTGTGTGTGTGTGTGTGTGTGTGTGTGTGTGTGTGCTTGTTTATATGATTTTTGAGGGCACAAATTTATATAATTAAATGGGTATTACACTATTACAACATAAGTGTGGTTTATGAGGGCATTCCCTAAGTCCTTGTAATTAAAATGGCTTAAACACATAGTAAACAATGTTTTATTAAAAATTTAAAAATGCTGAAAGTTTACAGTATATTAACCTTTACGCCTATAGAATGCCCGCAAAGTGATAGGTGCACCAACACTTGTGTGTGTGTGTGTGTGTGTGTAGTTATTATACCAAATACCCTTGTGCGAGTACATGAGAAGATAGTTTAATAGGCCTTTATCATTACCTCTCCTGCACCTCAGCTCCAAAGGTCAACAACTTCCAGCTCAGCCAATACCTCTCTTTTATCTCAAGAGAATTGCAGTTTTGATGTGCATGCTAAAACAAAAACAAAAAAATATCTCCTGCTCTTTGTTCTCTGCCATCCTTCTTCCTTCCTCTTTCAAGATCTGCTCATCACCCGGGTCTCGCTGCTCTTTCTCTCTGACATGTCTATACTTACATAAAAACTATAATGTAGACAACCTTCTAGAAGATGAACGAGGTCATCCTGTTCACCTTCAAAATTTAATGCAGGAAAGGGAGGTGTGAGTCCATTGTCATCCATTTCCGGCGCCCAGTGATCCAACACTTTGTTTGGCAGCTATTTTAGACCGTACATTCAGCCCAATGTCATGAGGGACATGACGTGCCTTTTTGTAAACTGCGAAGGGATTATGGGAAGCACTTTGAGTCTCTGACTCATGTCACTTCAAACTGCAGGATGGAAATGTTTGCTCGTTATATTAACGAATGAAATATCCCTCCCCCATATCTGTAATGACTAATACTCTTGCCCCTCAGATGCCAAAAACGGCGAATTCAGAAGTGGAGCAGCACTTTGCTCATAGCCAAAGTGTGGTGTGGAAGAAACAGCACTCTCCTCATTTGAACTTTAAGATTTAGACAAAAGCACTGAGCTTTTATGAATGTTCCCCCAGATAAACATCCCAGCACGTCTCAAGGTTTTTAAACAGCATGCTCTTAAAACTGCAAAAGCATACAAGTGTTGTAGAAAAGTAAAACAGCCCCCTGAAGGGGGGTGGGGGCAGGCAGTAAGACGACCATCTGTCCTAGTCCTATAAACGTAAAGCTGTAAAACACGTTGGCCATCTATCAAGTAAAAGATGATCCATTTGTTTTATTCTTTTTTTACTCATTTCTTTTGTCCGCTTGAAGTGTTAAAATGCTGTGTGACTAAAGACTCTCTGTAAGCACATCCCAGGCAGAACTCTTAACCTTTCTGGAAGTATTGTCTTAGTCCAACAGCAAATTTAGCACACACACTTTACTTTAAATCATCTTTTTCTTTTTTCTTTTTTTTAACACAGGACTTATGTATATGTAAATGAAAATGAACCACATTTCCTGCACTGCATTTGTTTGCATTCATTGTTTTCCCTATGAATGCATAAACACAACAGTGGAGATGAAGCTACTTTGAAACTCTAGCTTGTCAAGCTCTACACAAATCAAAATTCTGTCATCATTTGCTCACAATCATGTTGTTCTAAACCTGTATGACTTTCATAAGAACTTTCCCTTTGAAGTGCAAAATGTTTGTATAAATAATTTAAAAAAACGATCTTAACTCTTTCCCCGTAATTAATGGAATTTTCCTTTATTTATGACAGCACTTCCCCGCCATTGACATAATTTTCTGACTTTCCATGTTTTCAATATTATACGGTGGGGGTGGGGTGGGGGGGGGGGGGGGGGGGGGATGCTATTACGCATCTTCTGAAAGAGTACAACATCTCCAGATCAAAACACAGGCAAAGAAGAAGTAGAAACAAATGATACAAGCATTACTTATGCACGTTGTAGTCTGAACAAAAAGCTGAGAAAATCTATTTTTTGTCAAAGTGTTGCTTTTTTATGAAACTTATCCACATTAAGTGTTGATAAAACATTTAATGAAGCTGGGATAATATAATGTTTGTTTGTTTAAAAGTGAGGTTCTGTTTTTTGTTTTTTTTGTTTTTTACAAATTGCATGCTCAGATATTCATATTGCAAAATATTCCGGGGGCATGACATTTTTGTGGAAATCATTTAAAAAAATACAGGCGGTGAATGCCAACTTAAAAACCACCAATCAACCAACAAATAAACAAACAAAAACACTGGTGGGGAAAGAGTTAAATAGGGTGGCCGTACACATTTACCTATTCAAGTTTGATACTAAACACAACACATTTTTATTTTTATATTTTCAGTTTCCATTTAAATTTTAGTTTAAGATATAGTAGTTTGTGTTATGTGCTTTTCTCATTTTTACTCTTTAATATTTCTATTTAGCTTTAATTAGTTTCAGTTGTAGTTTAAGTCGTTTTAATACCTCAGTGTAAGCTTATTTCAGCCGCCAAGGCACCTTTTCTCAGTTTTTTCAGTAAAAAAAGTTTTTTTTTTCATTTTATATTTATATTTCATTTTATTTCATATTCACTTCAATTAATGAACACGATTTTAATAGTTTCGTTTGTAGTTAGCCTAAACAACACTAGATACAACTGAAATACTCTTAAACATAGTAGGTTGTAGGGAAAAGTGTCATTTTTTTTTTCAATCTGTTTGATAAAGCAGCCTGTTACCGTAAAAGCTACTTTAAAGCAGATGGCACACAACTGAACAGTGAAGTTAGTAGCACCACTACTTTTTGTTACTTATTCTCAAATGCTCCAGACAGTGCCTGAGACCAGTCTTCTCTAGAGAATGATGATTTAAGGACAAAATAGCAGGTGGCAGAGAGATTTGATTTGATTTCATGCCACCTCGATTTTTTTATCAGTTATTTTTTTCCCCTTTTACATTCACAACACATCCCTCTTTTATTTCCCTGGAGCATAAACTTGTTGCAGAAAGTGAGATTTCAGAGAGAGAGAGAGAGAGAGAAAAAGGAAAAGCATTTACTCCCTACTTTCTTTTAATTCTGCCCCCAATGCGTCAAAATGGCACTCGAATTACTCTGTCTGAATCTAAACCCCATCTCTCGGATCTTAATAAGCATCCAAATGCTTTTCTAATCTGTTTCCGTTAAGCAGAACTGGTGCGGCCTGTAAAATACGATTTTTTAACAGGATCTTATGAGATAACTCCTTATCATTCCTGGCAAGTGATTTATAAAAATAAAAGTAAAAACATCACCAGATATATTTAGATGTTACACTCATTGATATATTTGATAATGTATAAGCCAGGATCAGAGGATTTGGAATAACCATGTGTTGATTGGCAACTCATACACATGCTTTGTTTGAAGTTCTAATATCAGTTTCAATGTAAACAGCACATTGTTGTTGAGATATTTTATTGTTGCATTCGTGTGGAGAGCATGATTTCTTAGAGTTGAGGAACGTTTCCTAGACTAAATATCCTAAAGATCAAGCCCTAGCAGACCATTGAGATATGTATTCAGTGAACCATTGCAGCTCTTTTGCAATCAGTATTACTGTATTACACTATTACTTTGAACTTAAAGACAAGGACATTAACAGAGCTTACCAAACAGTGGTACAGTGGAACAAAACTTGACCAAGACACATGGCAAACATGAGGACTTAAATATACAGACTAATGACAAGACAAGGGACACTTGTGAACAATGAACAGACGATTAACCAATGACTATAAACATGGCACAGGATCACATGACAAACAGGGAATCACATGACAGACATGGACAACCCAAAACGTGACAGAGACAAGACCAATTTGTGACAACATGCTTGATGTGTGAAAACAAAACTTATTGGTTCTTGCGGAAGCTCAAATGTGCTGCGCTACACACAAGAATGAACCTCATTGGTTCTCGCACGTCAAGCAAGCAGGCTTGAGCTTCCACTATTGTTATGAGCTTAATCGCATTAGTTTAATCAAAGTATTGTTTTCACATGATATAAAGTTTAATCACAATATCGCCAAAATCCTGTTATAATCGCATTATGAGTGTGGATGTAAATGCAGTCAATAGCCCCTTTCACACATACAGTCTTTACTTGTAAATTACCGGTAACCATGTGTGAAAAGGATATTTTCAAATATACCTATTTTTATATGTATATATATATTAGGGCCGGGACCCGATTAAAACAAAAAAAATCTAATTAATTAGAGGCTTTGTAATTAATTCAAAATAATTCGAAATGAATCGCATTTTAATTGCATAAATATTTGACCTGAGAACAGTGAGAAGTAATTTTTTTCACATGGATTTTTAGTATACCATTGAATAATGACTGAATACACAAGCTTAAGCAACAAAATATTGTTATTTTTGTTCAACCAAGTCCAGCAGACCAGTGCAATTTTTGCCATTAAGTGTAGCAATAGCATATTTAGAAATATAGTACATTTCAGAAATTCAGGTAGCCTATAGGTCCACGCTAGCTGCTCTATGTTTTGCGTTGAGGTGATACTTGAGGCCCGATGTGCTGCGGTGATATGCAAATTCCTTGTTGCATAACTTGCACACAACCATGCTCTTATGGACGCTTCCAACCACGGGGCCAACCAAAGCGGTCTCGTCAGCTTCTTCGTTCCTGTTCACTGTGGTTTGTTGTTGTCTGAAGTCATGAACGCTAGTTGGTGCTCCAGTATAATCGGTCCGCCGAAACTCATCCAGTGAGAAACGTTCCGCGGTGCGGAAAAATGTTGAAAAATGTTTAACGATTTGAATCTTAATTAACGCGTTAAGTGTCTGTAATGAATTAATCTTAATTAACGCGTTAAAGTCACAGGCCTAATATATATATATATATATATAAGGGAAGTTGTAACATTACCAGTAAATTACTGGTATATGCGCTGTGTGTACGCGGAATGAAGATTACCAGTATTTTGCACATATGAGGTCAGAACGTGCTGACATAAGAAGTAATTTAGGCCAATCAGAAGCCGTCAAAAGAGCAATGGCTCTGGGCCATTCATAAAATTATGACGCAGATGACGCGTTTACTCAGCACTGTTTACAAATGTCTTCAAATTGGAGTGATGCCGAAATAAAGTGCTTCTCCTCATCCGGGCAGATGAAGAGATTTGACGACAACTTTAGAGGTCACTTCCAATTAATGATATCACAGAGTTTACCAGTATTTTGGAACCGATGTGTGAATAGTCTGTTACCGGTAAAAAGCCAGAACGCGGTTGCTTGTGTGAACAGCACATTTTTGAATTTACTGGTAAAGTCATTCTGGTAATTTACCGGGATTTCTGTGTGAAAGGGCCCAATGACAAAACTGCAAGCATTTCATCTTGGTGATGATGGATCCTACTGCAGGTATGCCATTCAAAATTTCTCACCCTTTGATATTCCCTTAAATTTGAACTTGGAGGAAACCCAAGAGTCTGAGAGCTCTGTCCCTGTCCTTGCTGCTCTTTTGTCCTCCGGGGACTCTTCGGCGTGATTCACGAGGTGTGTCCTTGCCTTCCTCATCTGGTATTCACAACCTTATGATTCCTCTCTGATCCAGTTCGCACCTGCTGTCCGCCACAGCAACAGCTCAGTTTCTTTATCGCAATGGGAGGGGAGAGTTTGCGAGAAAAGGAGAGGCGCACAGATAAAGACGTGGAAGAGACAGAGGTTGTAAATCAAGGCTCCGTCCCTCACGACCTTGTCTGAACACGCACCTGTTGTTGAGTACGCTGTCACACCTTTCATAGTGGTGGAGAGGAAGGCAGGAAAAATACTCCTGGAAAAAAAATAAGAGCTGAGATGCCAGTGGTGGTAGCGAGAAGATTGAATTCCAAGCAGAGAGATCTGGACAATGATAAAGGGAAAAGGAGCCGGACTGTTATAAAGCGAAGGGTAGAGAGAGAGAGAGAGAGAGAGAGAGAGAGAGAGAGAGAGAGAGAGAGAGAGAGAGAGAAAGACAGATGGAAGTGACAGGTGAGACAGTGAGGTCATTACTGTAGCCGTCAGATTGTCTGGCTGCACATGTGTGGGTTTGTGTTCGCATGTTGTGATTGTTGATCTTGCCCTAGTACCACATGTTTTGCTCTTTTTGACGGCGTATTGTACCCTTTTGTTTGGTCTTGATCACATAGCCTTGTGCTGGCTCCTGAAGTCATTTTTAATAAGACTCAATTGAAGTCTTTCCTCTGTCTCTCAGTCTTTGATAGATAGGTCACTTACATGACAAACATGTCCAATAACAGACTGAAGTCACACAGGCTTTGTTCACATTGCTCAAATCCGATTTGGGCTTTATATCTGATCTTTAGGACTGCTGTGCTGTCACTTTGCAGGGGATGAAATCTGATGATCTGTTTGTTCAGACAGCATAGTCAATATCCGGTCTATCTATACATTGTTTATTCAGACAGTATAGTCAATATTGGGTGTCTATCTATACATTGTTTATTCAGACAGTTTAGTCAATATTGGGTGTCTATACATTGTTTACTATAGTGATATAAGCATCCACAATGCTGAAACTTTAGAGGTGGTAATACATCTTGTGACGAATATTAAGCTCTACCTACCAGTATATTGCAACAATAAAAGCACTTTAAACAGTTACATATTGATGGCAAAAGACATTTTGGTTTCTGCGTGTTGAACAGATTGAGCCTAAAAAAAAGTAAGAAATTGTTGACCTCCATGAAAGTCATTGCACGTTTGACACACTGTCATAGAACCGTCTTTTATTTCCTCTGTTCATCACAAATATTGCCTTGAAAAGGCTCCAGTGAATGTTCCAACTAATCAATGCAAATAGCTTTCTTCCCTTTGTTAAGAAATAAGCAGTCTTGATGTCTCAAACAGATCGATGCCAATATGCCAATCATTTTGCTTCTGTTTCTCTTAATTAGCATATTTGATTCAAACAGTCATTCTGACAGCATGGCAGAGGCAAAGAACTATACAAAACTGCCAAGAGGCTTTTTTTCATAGGAAAGCTGAGAGTAGCCATTAGTGTGGAAACAGAGGACAGAAAACTGGAGATTTTGCTGAACTGGACTGAAGAGAATAAGTACAATTCCTGGCAACAAAGTCATGTATGTTAAGTTTTTCATATATTACAAAAAAGAACACTCCCGTACCCCTCAAACTCAGCCTATAATATTGACAAGATGACTAAAATGGAACTACTAAAATAGAGGAAAACTCTGGCTATTCAAATTCCTCCTGATAAATCTTTGAAGGAACTGGGTGTATTGATTACTCACTAAAGTAGAGAAAGGTTTTATGATTTTATCTTACATTCTTGGCATCCCCTTTGGCAGAGCTATCTATCAGTTTCCTTTCGTATCTTTCATGGGTATATTCCTGTCTTTCAATGCACTTTTAACAAGCAAAGTTTAGGAACAAGAGCATGGCCTGGTCTGACTTTAACGTTTTGGACTCCATCCATCCATCCATCCATCCATCCATCCATCCGTCCGTCCGTCCGTCCGTCCGTCCGTCCATCCATCCATCCATCCATCCATCCATCCATCCATCCATCCATCCATCCATCCATCTGCATGTCTGTCTGTCTTACAGATTAATTAATTGTAATACAATTTTTTTCCTCAATTTATAAGGACTTTTTTAATCTAATAGAATATTTAAATTGAGAGATTTAATTTAACAATCCCTTGATCAAACATGAAAAGGCACCCCTTTTGTAGAATGACCCCTATAGTCTGTTAGAAAGTGAAGAAAGAGGAAGTCTTGCTCTAATGTGTCTGTCCTCAGTTTTATAGAGAGTGATTCCCCCAATGTTACAAACCATTCGACTACGCCAACACTTTTCCTTCACCTGCTATTCCCCCTTTTCTGAGTCTGCTGCCTTCTCGGTTAACAGTGGACCCACTGTAATGTCGAGCATCAGCAGAATCTCTTAAAGAGGGTGAAATGAAGACGAGAGGGCCTCTGTTGACTTCAGCAAGAACGGCCAATTAGAGTAGGGCCAGGTGCTGAGAGCAGTCATGTGTGTGTGCACCTGGCCAAATCTGAACACGGCAGGGATCTCAAGTTGCACTGACCTGGACTTACTTGTGTTGTTAATAGTATGATAGGGCATTCAATGACTACAGTATTTTCTCCGTTGAGCTGTTAAGATGGCTTATTTTACTATTCCATTGTTCCTTGACACCTGCATTATTTCATTTTAAATGGTCTTATAAGTAGTCACAGTTTAGTGCTGAATAAACATTTCATTTGAAATGCCAAATGAACAAATATACTAGATAAAAAAACTAGAATACATACTTTGTAAGCATAGGACGGAAAACTGACATTTAAAATGGTCCACACAAAGTCACCCTCACCTTTGAGGACTGATTACTACATACAGAATTTAGTGTCCCTCCCATGTGGAGTGTTACGCAAACTCATAGGAGAATAGCGTGTTGGTCCTTCACAGTCGCATGCTGCTTAACGAGCCATTAAAAAGAGTTTTTCATCCCAAAAGAGATGCAGGTGAAAGCATTTTGTTATAAAAATTTAGTGTTTGAGGCTGAAAGTCTAGAAGCCGGTTTGAAAGAGATGTCATTAATTTCTTTCATTTTCTGTAGGATCAGCGTAAGGTGAGCTCCAGCTGTTTTACACAGCTCTACAAAAAAATATGGAAAAATGTATGGTCAGTACACAAATTCTATATTAATGCAGCAAGTTGCTTGGCAACCATCCCACTTTCAGCCTAATGCATATTATTTTCTGGCATTAATAAAGAGACTTTATAATATTACAGATATTTTAGAGCATACACATTCAGCTTTTTGTCATCTGTGCATAGTAAGTGATGATACTACTTTTGTATTATTATTCAATGACTTTCCTGCTGTTCACTTCATATGTGCTACAGGTCAAGAAGCAGGTTCACTACTGAATCCATGATAAGTAACTCCAACAACCTGCTGAGCTTCTCCTAGACCCTTCAACAATGTTATTTTACTCTATGCTGTCTTTTTGCAATTCAATTGGAATTTTAAGGGTATAACTCAACCAAAAATGAACATTCTATCATCATTTATTCACCCTCATGGTGTTCCAAATCCTATATGACTGCTCGGTCGCAGTGATTTTGCCAAGTAAGACATGTTTCGTGATCAGCATCTATTGGAAACAAACAAACTTTGTATACAAAAAATTAAATCAACGATTCGGTTTGTCCATATTTGACCAACACATGGGTTGAAATGACCCAAACATGGGTTGGAACAACCCAACCTTTTTTTTAGAGTGCAGGGTATCATGCTCCAAAAAAAAAGAGTGGTTAATAAAACTTGTGTGCTTATTCCAAGTCTTATAGATGATGAAGAGTCATTTTTAACATTCAGACTTATGTTTTAAATGTAGATTGAGATACTGTTTTTGCCTATTTACTTATTTAATACCAGTTGTATTAAATATATGGCATATGGGATAGTCTTGTTTTAATGTTTGTGTAGCTACATTTGGGAGACGTTTGTTTACTTGATGTTCTTTACAGTCGGGGGCCTATACGTCTGCTGCTTGATTTGTATTTCTTTCTTTTTAGGATTTAGATTCCAGTAAACATGCCTGTTCCGTTTGATCAGGTTCTGTAAATTCAACAGGAACAAGGCACTTTGGTTTAAATATGAGGCTTGTTTATGGTGAAGTCCAGGAGGGTGAGGGATTATTTTAATCCTAAAACACACTTTATCATCAGAGGTTCATTCAATTACTGCTCAACAACCTTTGTTTAATACAGTCAGCAGGACAAATAAGATGCTGACTAATTCTTAATGTAAATGTTGATTAGAGCTGCACAATTAATCGAAAACATATGGATGCTGTGGATCAACTAATCAGCAAAAGAGAAGATTACACCATTCAATTTTGTCAAAATGTTCTATTTATAACATGTTTTATTGCAGTGATAACCATTGAATTAGATCATTGTGAACAATCAAAAATGGCAAATCAGAGCCAGTTAAGCTGACAAACGCATGTTTCTGCATATTTTGCATTAGATAATGCACTTATAGCTTTGCATAGTACAGCATATTTACTTTATTTTAATAATATATATTTTTTGGATTTATTATTTTTTAATGTTTTTAAAGTATATTGCATTTGAACTATTTGTTTTTATTTTTAAGTTAAAATATAAACACATTCACTTTTAATCGCCTGCCTATGCTGAAAATGGCTGCTTTAAAGTCTGCATGAAACGGAAAATGCGATTCTTTTCTTCCCTATTGTAATGTATATTCAAGTGAAAAGGTGTCTGGAATGAGAAACATTTAGGGCAGATTTCATTTCGTACTTTGGGAATTTATTTGATCGCAGGAACTTGGGCATTTCTAACTAAATGGAGGCAGAGCTGAATGCCAGTTTGCAGTCAGTTGTGGAGGATTTTTGTAAATGTATATGCACAGTTCTGTTTTTTTGTTTGGATGGGATCATTCTAATTCTAATTGTTCCAATGCTCACTTTCACTGAATATTTATTCAAATTTTGATAACAGTTTTTATGCTGCTAAGAGGGTCACCATGAAGATGACCATTTTGACACTGTATTTATTTACAGATGTATAAAACAGGGAATAAATTAATTCCTGATCATTTCTCGGGTTGTTTTGCATGTGTAGTCTACATAAAGTACATAGAATGCACTTGTCCATCACATATTAAAGGGTTCACATATTAAAGTTCAATTATGCTTTTGTACATTTTCAACTTTCTTTAGAGAGTGTTGCAGTTTGAGCATGAACAAGGTCTGCAAAGTTACAAAGAACAAAGTCCACTCCAAAGGGAGTTATTCTCTATAATCACTTAGCATTTTTTCTGAACTGCCTGAAACGCCATTCATCTGGGAATGTAAAATTTTTCCTCATTTAAATATTTGAGCCTGGTTGAGTTGCGTTAGTAGTGTGTTAAAATTGCAGTTATGGTAAGGGGTGTGACATTTCCCAAACACACTAAAAGCGGTTGACCAATCACAACACACTGGTCAAGTCAACCAATCAGACAAAATTGTGCTTTTTGGAAGGAGGGGCTTTATGGGGACAGAAGGCAAACAGAGCATTACTGACAGACTGGGAAGAGAGGTGCTGCAACAATGTAAAATATGTGAAAACGAATGTGTTTTTTTTTAACATTCAAGCATGAAATCCTAGTAGACCCTAAAAACAAAAACAAAAAACTTTGAAAAAAAGGCATACCAGGTCCTCTTTAATATGACAAATGGCGAATACACACAGGTGGAGGTTGAACCAACTCAGGGTAGGACTAGATGTGCTTCCTCCTTAAAAACACATTTAAATAGAATGTCATGAAATAGTTTCAAGTTACGTATCACCTAGCAACATCCTACACACCACAGCAAAAACGCTACAGATAAGTAATTTGTTATTAATGCGACTACGTTCACAAACCAGTATAATTTAAGTAGAAATGGAAGCATACTGTATGTAATTTGAATAATAAATAAAAATTTCCTTACTAATGCAGCAAAGCAAAAGTTTTATTTAAATTCTAAATGGATTATATACCGCCTATAAAGAGTGCTCCCTTCACAATCACTAAAAAGCTGTCACTCATCTCAATTCAACACGATCTCGCAAAGTCCCACTATATTCAATGAAACTGACTGCACAAATAATCTTTTATTTATTTTAAAATGTCTACACTTTGTTTGTTATAAGTTAACTTATGAAGAGAGGATTTGCGAGCGTTGGACTCAGCATTGGAAATAAACGCTGGCGGTTTGAGCGGTGAGCGGATTCTAACTTAAACACGTCTGATTGGCCAATTCGCTCAATAAATCAACAGATTTGTTTAGTGATTGGCTACATTGCTCAACGCTGCAAAACATGTTGTAAATAGAAACCTTTGATGCTCTCAAGAGTGTAAATACCAACATCTGTTTCGCCAATATGCTATTATTACTGAGAAAACTGATTCTAGACCAGCATTTATGGGCAGCTTTTCCCTCTAAAAGCAATCAGAAGCAGTAGCAGTTAGTGGTTTGAGAGAAAAAAAAAAATTCTATGCTACTGTAGTCTCAAGCCCATGGCCAGGGGAAGGCTAAGCCTTGCCCAGCCTTACACATGTCCTGCCTATATGCAAATACATTATTGAAGAAAATTGAGTTGTTGTTTTTTTTATTGTCATAACTATGCAGCTCTACTGCAGATCACCTGCCAGGCAGTAAGAAGAGAAGAGTACTAGAAGAGACTGAAAGAAGTGTAAAGAGTACCTGAAAACCATACTTGAGAAAAAGTACATATAATTTACAGCAAAAATTACAAAAGACACCAATTCCAATACAATTTGAGGAAAAGTCTTCGAGTATCTGATTTTCACTGTACTTAAGTATTTTACTCATACTGAATGTAGGCTTAAAGATGCATTAGTCCTCAGAACCTAAGATACATGCCTGTGAAAAACAAGAAAAGGTTGACTTTTAAGGAGAGAAATTGCGGTTATTTTCTAAAATCGAAATAAACTGAACACCTCAAATTGTAATGAATCAAGAACGCCTCAACAGCCTCTTAAACATACACAGACATTCAAGTCTCAGTTAAGCTTAAGTGCTTAAAAAGAGCATAATTAAACCAATATCCTTCAAAAAGGTATCTTCAATAGACACCTAACCCCAGCTGCTCCCAATGACCTGGATGGCGCCTTGCATGGCTGACACCGCCGTCGGTGTGTGAATGAGTGAGTGAATGGGTGAATGTGAGGCAAATATGTAAAGCGCTTTGTTGGCCATTGGGTCTGTGAAAGCGCTATCCATTTACCATTTGTAGTCCATTCAATATAACCTACAAATTAAACAATGTTAAGGTGAGTAAGGGCAAAACGCACAAGATATAGTACGTTCAATGCCAACATCACTTCTTTATAGCAGAAATAATCTGCTGCAGAAAAGGTTTGGTGCCATGGAAAATGTAACAAGTAATTGCATTACTCATCACAAAAGTGTTGGAGTAAAGAGTATATACTTATTTTTAAATGTAGTCAAGTAGAAATAAAAGTTGATACTATCTTTAAAAACTCAGTAAAACATCAAAGTAGCCAAAAATATACTTAAGTACGGTAACTAATTACCTTTACTCGAATACTTTACACCACTGGAGATTGGCACCAAGAGCTAGTCTCTGCATGCTTCTGCTGTGTGCATTCGGCCTCTTGACCCTGCTGTCTGGATCAGCTGTTTTTAAATGACTGTATGAGCCATGCACATCGATAGGAACGATTATGGTGCGTCGGCTCAATGCATCAACCTCGCTGCTCACCCACCCTCCAGCCTTCCTGCAAATCAGCTTCTGGGATAATTCAATATGCTTCATACAACATTAGCTTTTACTCAGGCCCAGTTGTCTCATTCTTTTATGTCGCCTCTCTCCATCTCTATCTATCTACCTCTCTCTCCGTCTGTGTAATTCTATCTCTGTCCAGCTCTCTTGCTCTCCCGGGCTTGAGTTGTTTGTTAGTGCTGTGTTGGTGTATGTAATGGAGCTTAATTGGTGTCTGTAGAGAGAGGGAGAGACCAGCAGCTGCCCATATTGTTTCCTCGGAGGAGCTATGAATAGGCCTGTCATGGCTACAGCGCTATGGTACAGGATGCACTGACTGGATCTGGCTTTTATCGCGTGGGTGTATGTGTTACCGCAAGACATGGGATGGGCAACACCTCTAAGGCTCAAGGCTGGCATATGTTGTGATGCATTCTGGGTTTTTGCATGTAAGTGAGAAATAAGGAGATTTGGTGTATATTATTAACTGTTTTGTGGCATACTACTTTTGGTGTGGACCAGAGTCTGTTTCACAGTGGTATTTCTGATCAATGTACCAATATTCAAGTAAATTTACTTGATTAAATGATTAATGTACCCAAATTTAAGAGTGAATAGAAAGGTGAGTGTAAATTAACTCTCTTTAGCAGTAAGTGATCGACCCAAGTATTTAGACATTTCGGGCCCTATCATACACCCAACGCAATGAGGGGCCAGGTGCGATGCAAGTGTTTTTTGCTAGTTTCAGCCTGACGCAATTCTCATTTTCACGTCCTGTGCCACGTTTTTAAATAGCAAATGCATTTGCGCCCATTTGTGTGCCCATGGGCATGCTGGTCTGAAAACGGGGTGTGTTCAGGCGCATTGTTGGCACGTTGCTATTTTGAGGCAACTGAAATAGACTGTGACTTTAGACCAGGTTTTTGTTGGTCAATGGCAATGGCGCAATATTTGTTTTGTTATTTAAAGCGCACGTTAGTAATATGTGCCTATAGGCGGGTCCACAACGCGCCTACACTCTGCTTATTACATATACAGGGACACAAAGCAACAGACAAACATGCCAAATATTAAAAATAAAAGGATTACAATGTAAAAGATTAATATTGTTTACATAAAGATATGGTGGAATCCGGCTTGTCCAGTAGATGGTCTGCTTGCACGCTTTAATCTCGTGCACGAGCACATCTGTTTCCTCTCTGGTGAAGCGTTCAGTCTTTCCGCTTGTAAATTCCGCCATGTAAATAGCGGATCCCCCATGGCGTGAGTGCAACTGGCTTTTAAAGGGAATTGGAGATGAGACTATGATTGTTTTTTTGCACGTTACGCCCAAAACAAGTAAAATCAAGTCAAGTCACCTTTATTTATATATCGCTTTTACAATACAAATTGTTTCAAACCAGCTTTACAGAGATAACAGGAAAGTAAAGTTGTAATAGTATAGAAACACACCCATTACTCATTAAGAGAATAGTGACAACCCTTTTAGACCATGCACCGGGCGCGCTGACCATTTTTCCCGCATTTAATCTAGCAAAAGGGGATTCAAAATCACCTAGTGCAATTGTGCCGTGTGCTTTAGACCATGCGCTTAGATCGTTAAAATAGGGCCCTCCATGTTTATGGTGTGATTGTTGTTTGTTTTGAATCAACGGCACCTCAGCACAGCATCACATGATCATTTACTCCAAAGAATCTTAATCATTTTAATCACATGGCCAATGATCAGCCCTTAAATCCACACTCTTGTCCAATTTCAACTTTGAGACATGAAATCAAAATGTATGCAAATGTTGCGTCTCTCTTAAGGTGGTTGATAGCTTTAAGGGGTTTAAACAGCAGACTATTTCTTACTATTTATAGATTTTTTTTGACAATTTTGTTCTGAGAAACTTCTTTCAGAAATCACAACTTCTTTAGGGTTTTATTAAAAAGTTTAGAGAGAAACAATGTTAAATAAATAAATTAAATTTCACATATATTACTATTTCATTCTGTTTACTAAGTCATTATATTTTTATATTTTGTCTTACAATATATTGTGACTTTTTTTTCAAAGCATGTACAAAACAATTTCATTGCATTCCATCTGAAATATTAAACCTAGTGTCACCTGCAAACATGCTAGGTCTAACTTAATTTTTCTGAACCATTTTTAATTTACTTAATTACTTTAAACTTATGGTCTCAAGGTGATCGTGTGTGTGTGTGTGTGTGTGTGTGTGTGTGTGTGTGTGTGTGTGTGTGTGTGTGTGTGTGTGTGTGTGTGTGAAATTACAGATGTCCTAGCACAACAGGTATAGTTTAACACATTAACTACTGTACTTGTGTTCTACTAACCATTAATGCTAGAATAGTTTAACTTAATTCTTAACAATTTATATATTAGTGTGATTTTAATATTATTTTATACTCTTGTAGTATGTATTTACATGTGGAATTAGCTTTTATATTTTTTTCAATCCTATTTTAAAGGGACATTGTGTAGGAATTTCTCCCATCTAGCGGTGAAATTGTATTTTGCATTCAAACGAAATGTGCTCTCCAGCGCCTCGCTTTTTCAAATGTGTGTTGCATCTACGGTAGTTGTTATGTACCAAAAAGCTTTGACAAGATGTCTTCTAATAGCACTTCGTCGGGTTTTCCTTGGTTTGTTAGGTTAGATATTTCAAACAAACTGCAACTTGACACAACGAACAAACAAATGTTACAGTATGAACAATAACAGTGCAATGCAGCCTTTTAAACTTGCCGGGGCAGTGACAAGCGCCTCTCACTGCTCTGCTCCTCCGTTTCTGCTGCTTTCAGTCACGTGACGCTGGCTCTGAACGAAAACGTGTTGTGGAAACGCGTTGGCCTAGTACTTTTTGACCCTCTCTGCTATTATAGTTTTTCAAGATGGCGGAACATAATGGAAGCCTCCGTGGACCTACCCGTCACATGTATATAAAGATAATACATTCTTGGTTTACGAGGATAAGTCATATCATTGGCAGAGGTATTTGTACACCATTGAGGACATATTTATGTATAAAAATATTGATTTTAGAGAATAAAATACCTAAAAAAAACTACACATAGTCCCTTTAATGTTAATAAGTTTAATTTTTAACATTAGTGATTATTTCTATTTAGCTTTCATATATATTTTTTTATTTTAATTTTAGTCATTTTAGAACTTTCAAAATTTCTATTTTTCCTCATTTTTTTATTTTAATTTTGGCTTCATTTATTTTTTATAGAAGTTTTATTTAACAATATCAAACACTGATCTATTATTATTATTATTATTAGTAGTAGTAGTAGTAGTAGTAGTAGTAGTAGTAGTAGTAGTAGTAGTAGTAGTAGTAGTAGTAGTAGTAGTAGTAGTAGTAGTAGTAGTGTGATTATTATTTGAAAACTAAAAAACACTTTTTTGTGTGTGTGTTTGAAAAAAAATCATGACTTTTTAGTTTTATATATATGCCACTTGGTTTGATATTTATTTTATGAGTCTGTCTAAATTGTTCACATACTTTTTTAGGCCACTGTAGGTTTTGTCTGGCATGTGTTATGTCACACAGCATTTATGCTTTCAGTGTGGACAGTCAAATTACAAGTCGAAAAGTAGCAGCTACTTCCCAAAATACTTTTAACACCTAGCATAGGTGGGATATAAACAAAATACAAGGGCAAATCATCCCATCCCTCTCAACCTCACTTTCCTGTACAGACAAGGTTGTATTTTACTGCACAGCTGAATGGCAGCAATGTAATCTCCTCACGTTTTGAGTGTCGCCCAGTCCTTCACCCTTCAACACCCAGTAAAATCCCTCTCTACTGATATGTCTTTGGGACATATATATTCTTTTTATACAAAGTTTACATCCTCCTTTTTCTTATTTATAAATAATAAATTTCAAAATCATGCTTGTGACAATGTTAAATATTCATAAGTGGTTAAATATTTGCATGGTAATTCTCTTGGTTGCATTGGTGACATGGATTCATTTGTGAGACTCAAGCTGTCGGTGGCTCGGTGAGATGACACCGGGGTGTGATACATCAAGACATGGATGGACACTGATGGTATTTAAAAGATTACCCTGCTAAATGGTCTTTTAAATGTCTGCCACAAATAGACATGGATGCCATATTGCTGTGTCTCATGAAAAGATAAAGGTCAAATACTCTGTACATAGACACCGCGAGGGACATCTCTTGAGGGAGATGTGACATGAGAACCTTTTGCTCTTTACAATGTGTGCAATAAATACAATAAATGATCGGGTTTACACAACACTAAAAACGGTAACATAAACAGTACAACAGTAATATTGTGAAATACTATAAAAAATTAAAATCCTACTGGTGAAATTTTCTATTCATCAATAGGGTGAATTGAAAAAATGATCATACTTTAGTTAGGGTCCAATTCTCACTATTAATTAACCATTAACGACATATGTCTCAATGAACTCCTAATTACTGCTTATTAATAGTTTGTAAGGAAGTTAATTTTAGGTATTGGGTGGGAATTTAATTTAGGGAGGTAGAATATGGTCATGCAGAATAAGTCATTGATATGTGCTTTATAAGTACTAATAAACAACCAATATCCTAGTAATATGTATACAATTAAGCAACTATTTAATAGTAAGAATTGGACCCTAAAGTAAAGTGTTAAAAAAATAAAAATAAAAAAACATTCACATGTGTGTTTGGACCCTAATTTTCTTTGAAATATTTTCTTTTTTTGTTCTGCGGAAGTAGAAAGAAATGTATAAAGATTGGGAGAATGAGTGTGAGTTAATAATGACAGAACTGTCCCTTTGATCTGAGCATTCACTGACATACCACATAAGATGGATATTGCAGGTCAGTAGTAAGATCTCTCCAACTCTTCAACCCCAAACACTCTATGAGCTTGATACCCAGTGAGACTCTCTTCACTTCTGCCAGCCCTAAACAGATAAAAAATAGGGGGGAAAACATGTCTGATCCTGATTTGTTGGGCCAGTGATGTGCAAACACCATGACGATATTGTCAGAAAGCCCAGTAAACCAAGCTATATGGAGGGTTGTGGAGAAAGGGGGCTGAGAGTTGTTTTGTGGAAGCTTGGAGCCAATTATGAGCCAAAGACTGTGACTCCCCTGAGAGTACTCCAGGCTTGACAAGGAAAGAACAACAATTATTCCCTGTCTCACTGTTCATAGCGGCTGTTTAGAGGCACACTGCTGCTGCTTGGACTAGCCTTCCAGTGCTGAAATCTTTGAAATATGCTTAGACATTTGTATGTTGTGTAGCTTTTGCAAGGCCATGTTGCAGATTCTTCATTTATCCAAAGCAACTTATAGTACAATGTGCGGATCGGATGCACAACGATACTTTACCAGTTGAGCTATAGGAACACTATAGGAACACATTCCTCTTGATACAAATCCTAAGTGACATTGCTGTGTCTGATAAAATAAGTTTAACACAATTTTACAGACTAGGTTCTTACTACTAAATGCAAAGCAAGTTTGAAACCTTCATAACATGGATGATTTGGCTGAGTATTGTAACAGCTCAGTGCACACAGCGAGAGAGAGAGAGAGAGAGAGAGAGAGAGAGAGAGAGAGAGAGAGAGAGAGAGAGAGAGAGAGAGAGAGAGAGAGAGAGAGAGAGAGAGAGAGAGAGAGAGAGAGAGAGAGAGAGAGAGAGAGAGAGAGAGATCGTATTATGGCTGCTTGCAGGTGACATTGCATCAAATCTTTTGACCTAAAGGCCTATTTGAACCAGCAAAACTGAAAATACTCATTCACATACTTTAATGCAAAATACAACATATTGAGTGCCGCAGAGATTACATATCTGTTTAGGCCATCCCAAAAGTTAGCATCACCCTTGTCCCCTCAAAATAAAGACTTTTGGATAATCGCTGAAAATCAGCTCTGTGACCATCTAAGGTTTATGATTGTTAGATGTTTTGTTCATCATAATAATCTTTACAAATGTACTTCTATGAATTGTATTGCCTAAATACAATCACCAGATATAGACCGTTAGGCTGTAAAGAACTACACCACTGTCGCATTACTTCAACGCCACCACCACTAAGCTTACAACTACTCTTTCAATCTTTCTTTAAAAACAACAAGTTGGAAACTTTTGAGTTTATATTTCAGATATAATGTTCCTCTTGCTTGCCAACAAAAGTTAGACTGGCTAGAACCATGTTGTACATACATTTTTTTTTAAAAAAATCAGTATTTTAGACATTGAAACTGGTAAAAAACAAAACAAAAAAAGAACCAGCTCATGAATGTTATGTTTTTCGGGAATCAGGAAACATTGATCACACTGCTTTTGATTCAGTAGAAAAAACCTGCTTATAAGTGCAATTTGTTTGTGAATCAGTTTACACTCGTCACGTTGTTCATTTGTTATTGTGTGCAGTCCACAAGGACAATCTGAAAAAGAAAGATATTTCTTAATCAGAAACATTTTTTACCTGGATCTTTTAAAGGGGGTGGGGTTTTGGAGTGAGGGGTGTGGCTAAAGGAATGGAAGCAGTGGGTGAAGACTTTAAGCCTTAAAGAGAAGGAATCTGGTAATAATTGACTACACTGAATAGCACAGAGAATACTGGAAACTCAATCTCGGATGGTGGCGAGACTTCATATCACCAGAGGAAGTTGCTGAGAGGGCACAGGGCTCTCTGTGTCTTTTCTGGACATTATTATCTTTGATAACCCCATAAAAGCTTTTATGAAGCCTGTAAACAAGTCACACATAAACCTGCGCTCAGCGCCTCAAGAATCAGCTATCAGATCGGGTTGTGGACGATCCGCCAAGTTCATTTCACCAAAGGACAGATAGCGACTACCCCAGCACTGGCCCTGAATGTCTGGAGGCCTCTGGGGGGAAAAGCAATATATTATGTATATAAATCTAGATTTGTTTTTTCTTCAACCAGGGTGTCACATCAGATTTGTCAGCCGCAACCTTGCATCTGATCTGGCATTGTCTCCTGATCTCCCAAAGCTATCGCTGTCTGTTCAGGGAAGCTTGTTTTGTTTTCCTTCATTTCGTCTGTCACCTCTTTCCTGCCCTTACTGTTGTTGTGCTGTTGATGAGGTGGTTTTAGAGCAGGCTTTGCTGAATGAGATGGAGATGTTGTTTTCCTCCTACACCGCCCTTATCCCCCCCCTTCCTGCTCACAGTGTACCATAGTTACCACAACATCACTTATGAATATTTATTACACGGCTCTCTGGATTACTTGATTCTGATTGGTCAGGTTCTACTGTAAATTATTCTTTGTGAAACCTGTTAAACTTCTGCACTGTGCTTTTTCCTGTCTCTCGTATGCTCTCTTTTTGTCCTCACATGTGAAAATAACTTAAACCAAATCAGTATTTTATGTAGCCATGTAATAATTGGGTAACCTGTTGCCCACCCCCCAAACTACTGGAGTACTTTTTAAGTACTATTTTTTAACCTTTATAATACACTGACAACCTCCAAAAAAAAGTGTGGTAATGAGAAAGCCACAAGTAGAATCAAAGCAGACAAATATAAAACAGCATCAAGGTTATTTCTACACATGACACTAAAATAATGTAATAACATGAGATGAGATCACAAATATGAGATGTAGCCCTATTATACATAACTAAAGAGAAAAAAAAGTCCTAAGAAGAAACCGTTTTTTCAATGGAAAAACAATCAACAATTAAAGTGTCAGACAGTAAAATTTGGGAATGTGATTTTACATCCTTATTCTGTGTAAATTATAAAATGACTTGACTTGTTCTTTTTCACTTCCAAACATTTTTTTTTACTGTATTGCTAAATGACCCTTTAGATTTATTACAGTTTTTTTTTTGCCACACATAGTAAAAGTAACTTTGTAAAAGTATTTTTTTTTTTTTTTACAATTTTTAAAATTATGATAATTTGAAAAAGGCCATAGTGAGATAAAATGGAAAAAAATAAAGAAAAAGGGGAAGTCATATTGCGAGTATTGCATTTACAATAAATAAACTCATATTGTAAAATAAAAAATTAATTAAGTTGCAATTGTGAGATATAAAGTCATACTTATCTTTTTATTTGTTGTACTCTGAGGCAGAAATGGGCTTCCAAAAACTGTACATTATCCACAACATATTATATAAGGTATCTGATGCCGGGTAAGGAAAATGAAAGTAAAAAAAATGCTTGAAAAAGTAATGAATTTGGTTGAGCCAAGGCCTTTGCACTCCAGGTGAAAAATCCTTCAGCAGAATGATAAGATGAAGGACTGCGATATCTGGCTGTGAAAATAAGGCAGACAGCAAGATAGTGTCCGAAACATTGCAACAACATATGCCGTGAAACAGAGAGGACACCAAGCCATCAACACTTATCTAACATCACTATTGGATAATAATTCCTAATTTCCCCTTAATTGATATTGTTTTCAGGCCCGATGAAGGGAAAGATCTCCATATTCAGTCTGTCATCTCTGGATGTAATTGGCAAGGACTGGCTTCACTCTTATGCAGAAGTGAAGCTGCCTGTTGGGGCAGGGCTTTAATGACCACCCCGGCTCACATGATTTGCAGTGTTAGGTAATGGCCTGTGAGGAATCACAGTTTCCGTAACAGTGTTGAGACTTCATTAGAGGATGTAATCCTCTGCCTTTAACCCCTCCTGACCTTTATAGCATCACCTGACTGAATCCACATACCACTGAGACGGATGTTTCACAAGAGGAATACGCAGCCATTTTGAGCATCATTACACATCCACTGATTCTTACCGAAATATCTAAAGCTGTAAACCTCAAATTAGAACAATTAACGGAGACTGTTTGATAATGTCACACACACACACACACACACACACACACACACACACACACACACACACACACACACACACACACACACACACACACACACACACACACACACACACACACACACACACACACACACACACACACACAAAAGACTAAAAACAGACAGATCTGTTGTTAATAGATGTCTTTTTTTATAGAAATACATCAGCTTGCTAGACTAGCTAGCTAGCAGATCTTTGCCAAAAAAGCATAATTTATGTTATCATTCATCATGTTGTTTGATGATTTCAGTCTTTCTCCTTTCAAGTAAATATGAGCTGTACTTGTATGCCTATTACATACTTAATGTACATACTTAATGTTTCCTTAAAGGGATAGTTCACCCAAAAATGAAAATTCTGTCATTTTTGGGTGAACTAACCCTTTAAAGGGACTTTGTTGGTTTCAAGTTTTGACAAATTGCTAGATGGTCGCAGGGGTGTTTTGATGGTTACAAGGTCATTAGGTGTTCGATCATGTCCCTCCTTCAGTGTAAAAGTGTGTCCCATTTTGAATATATCTGCAAAATTCATGCAGACATAATTAAATTACCAGATACTCAGTGCAAGCTGTGATGAATGTTTGTAGTGCCTTGCATGTACACAGAGTTAAAACAAAATCAGTGTGCAGTTTTGGATACACTGTTAATATTTCGTAGGATAGCAGTTAGGGCTAAGACTAAACAGGCTGTTAAGTGTAAAGTGTGCTTATTTCACTTAGCCGGGAATATATTTTCCATGTAAAAGAAAAAGTGTTATTTTTCAGATGATTTCCTACCTAAATTTAATTCTAAAATTCGGTAACATTGTCATTGTGTCATTGTTACATATGTTACATACAGTTAGTATAGTAATAACTACAAATTATGCATAAACCAAACCAACCCAAATTTTAACCCTATATTAAGTACATGTAGTTTTAAATGTATAATTACAGAGTAACAAGAAAAGCCTTAAAATAAATTCATACCCAAGGCCTAGTAAATATATAAAAGTGCAGTGCATAGGGTTTTCACCCCCAGACGTTGTTCAAGACATTTGTTCTTCGAACCATGAATAAAGTTATTTTTTAATAATCTCTCATCGTTTTTTTCCACCTGAAAGTCCATGCAGCTAATATTTTGCATCCAAAGTATAAAATACCATGTAAATGTAGTCCATATGAATCTAGAAGTTTAATCCAAGTCTTCTGAATAGACATTATCCCTTTTTTAATGATAAACATTGATCAACACACATATAGAGCTTATCAAATATGGTAAATACAAAAATGAAACCAATTATTTATTTTTATATATTTATATTTTTGTCTGAATCTTTTCAAGTCTGATAATTTTTTCATGGCTCCTCAACAACATATCATAGGGGGAAAAAAAAACCCTGAAAAGCAAGTCTTACAAGTTTAACTCCAACCAGCTGGCCTCTGTTACCCCGCTAAACATCTCTCCCATCCGGGTCACGGCACCATTGCAACCCCTTTCTGTTCTTCTCGCACCTATTCCACTTGGATTGTGCGTCTCTTGAGGCCAGGGGAGTGAGGTTTACTTGCACAACTCTTATTAGCTGGGCTCCGTTAAATTAATTTGCTTCCTTTGAACAAATTAATTAATTTGCTAAATCAATTTCCAGGTTATTGTACTATTGTACTATTGTACTACACTACACAATGTTAGAATGAAATGTCAACATTGTTGTTTCAACACTTTTCCTGAATTGTTTGCATGTACAGGACAGAACACAGGTATCTGAATTCAATCTGTTTGGGCTTCTGAAACCGTTTCTATGGCAACCCACCTCCCCTTTGGTTCTTTAGCATTTGGATTGTGTTTGTCTTTGGATGAGATAAGTTGTCAAAGTGACATTGAAGTTCATTAATCTTTCCTATGGTTGACATAGACAAACACACACACACATTCTCCTTTTGATTCCTCCCCTTGCTCTTTGCCATAATGGGGTTGCAGGTATTATTGCTCTGTCTACAGATTTCATGAAGGCATGAGCAATAAGCTGCTGTGGGGTTTTCCCAAAAGAAAACCCTACCAAACAAATACACACTGATGCATTTTAGGAAACCTTAGCATACCATGGTACTGTAAAAAGGCATTCCTGTAGTCTTGGACAGGATTGTGAATCTATAAAGGCAATTCAGTGAGACATAATTGCTACTAACTGCTCTTTTTCTGGAGATAGGGATGTTGTCTGTGGAGCCTGTATTTCTGACAAATCCATCAAATCCACTGGCGCCAGTATGTGGTTGCCAGTTACTAAGTATGAAATAATTCATATTTAACAAGCAATTGACAATCAAGCTCTTAAGACGGACATTTTGTCCCCACATCGAAATCAATACAAACATATCTCAATGATAACAAAAGGTCAAATATTGATCACTGTTTATAGTGTGCATTAGGCCATTAGCACTAACACTGTACACCAGCAATTGAGCATGTTTACGTGCATCACACCTCAAAATTGATCATAGAGCAGTGTGTCAGAGGTGTAAACGTGTTAGAAATGTGTTTTAGCACATTGGACACATGCCCCCATTTTCACATACAACGGTTAAGCCAAGTCCCAGACTGAAATGCATGTTTGTGCTGCTTTAACTGAAAGCAACTTGCACTAACATATCTTAAAATATGTCAGTGCCATTGTTTTGTCTCAAGATGCACACCAGTATGTTTTTTTTCTAAGGCATATTTATAAATGTTTCTTAAATGTCCTAATTGAACTAAGGCATAATCCTGGATAAATCTAAGCCCTGTCTGTGAAACCAGGCGATGATGTTTTACACCAAGGTTTAGTTTAAAATTATTATATTTCTTTTTAAATTATGCACATTCCTATCTGTGGCCTAGAAAAAGTGGTTTTATTTTACATTTTGTTTTAAGTATGGAACTCCTCATGCACCTTACTATAGAGGAAAGTCCCATCTAAAAATAACCAGTTAAAAATAAAGGAATCAGTTATGAATTTATGAATTAAAAAATGAAACATTATATAAATAACTTGTCCGAATGACAAATACATAGACATGTCTATAGCTATTTAATTCATTTTTAAAGATGTAGTTTTTAAAATTGTATTGTTAGTTAATAGTCAAGTCAAGTCAACTTCATTTATATAGCGCTTTTAACAATATAGACTGTTTCAAAGCAGCTTTACAGTAATAAGAGGAAACTTAAGTAACAGAGATTGGTTTGGCTTTACAGCAGTTGTAGAACAAAGTTATTGTCCAGCTAAAGTTAATTTTGATTGATTCACTTCCGCTGCACAGATCATTAATTATTAACTTAGGGGCCGCTTACACGACACCGTTCTAACAGAAAACCCTTAACACGGTCCACCCTGCTCATTTACACAACAACAGTACCTGGTGGCTCGAGAACGCAAACCTTGAAAAAAAAAAAAAATTAGCTCTGCGCAATAGATTGATGATGGATTTGAAGTTCATGTTTAAGTGGCACTCCTATAATTACTCCATAGCATTTACTGCTCAGTTATCCCTCCCGGTAACTGGACACTTTAAATTGCAGAATATATTAATAATGGAAGACAAACATGCCTGAATGTATAATTTCTGCATTGCCACTGATAACCAAAAACCTTGGTTTATGTACATCCTCTCCCATAGGTGGCAGTATAAAGTGCAAGACCACTGTTGAAACTGCTTTTAAGTCCTATTTTTATGCCCTTCCCTTTCTAACTTCCCTCCGTCTCGTTCATTCGGATTTACGTCATTGCTTACGTTGCACAAGTGCCCACTACTGCAGAACCACCCTAAGCCCTTGATCACTTGGAATTCGTAATGGAGCTCATTTATAATTTAAATTTTTTTTTCATTATGAATTTGTTTTGCAAATCAGTATATAGGCCTGAATGTATATTAGCCCCCTCCCCTGAGATCATCTCCCCTGAGATGATCTGTTGATGATTATTATTGTTAGGCTACTTTTATTATTAAATTAATATTACAATTAATTGGCACAGTAATTTCATAGCTCATCACTGGAAAACCAACGTGCTGCAATGATAATAAAAGATGTTAGATTAGCTTACTCCTCATTTAAACTCGAACGCAATGTTTGCAAAATGCTTGTGTGATATCCACTGGCTCGCCTTCGTGGTTTAAAACGGAAATATTTCCAATATTATGACTTGCGTTTTTTCTTCATCAACAATTGCTTGCAAAATGATGGACATCGATTCACGTTTTGTGCATGTCATATGCCATGATAATAAAATAGATTCAATTATTAAATAAATGAGTAAATAAACCAGTACTCTAAGTTACCTAAATTACACCCCAGTGTGTAATTGCATCCAGACAGGAAATTATACAATCCTAGACACTAAGCCAACTGGTGATTCCATAGGCTGTGTTTTGGCCCACAGCTCAAGCTTTTGTGTTTGTGTCTGTGCTCATGTTGCGTATGGTCTGTAGGTCTGTTTGCTCTTCACATGTTGCCAAATAGTAAGCTAGACATTAGGAGCACAGCCTGGTAGTGGTTCCAAGTCCTAGTGGACCAGATGGGTGCAAAGCACGACTACCAGACCAGCTTCACACTGCAGTGATATCACAGCGTGAGATGTCAGTACAATGCCGACAATTGGTCAGATCGGCAGGGGAGCAAGTCCCTGGGGAGTTAGAGTGGTTAGAGTTTTATGATGGTGGACCACTGCGACCCCACAGGGACTCCCACTCAAACCACGCTCATTAAATCAAATCAAGTGCTTGACTTGAATCTGAGTATTTGCACAGTCTTGCAGTATCACTGAAGCACATACTAAGGATTACTCAAGAGTGTTTGGATAGATGAGCAACCTTCTGTTTTTTCAGGCTTTATTGTTTCTTGCATTTGCCATTCGCATCCTCTTTTCGTCTCAGTAATGTTTATAATGCAATTCTTTCCTTGAAACTCTGTAATTTTTAATGTTTTAAATCTGAATGTGTGCAGGTTTTAGAAACCGAGGAGTGTAAAAACCTTGAAGCACTCAGTGGATTCAACCATGTCCATCCCACACTTTCATGTTATGGGTAATTTCTTTTATGTGGACATTTTTTTGAACTCTGTGACAAAAAATGTATATGCTTGTGTTGTTTTTTTACAAAAGGGTATACAAGACTTTGAATTATAAATTCAAATCCTTTAAAATATTTTTTTTTTCCCCTCATGAAAGTAAGTCATATGGGTTTGGAACAACATGAGGGTGACTAATGATGACCGTAATTTTATTTTTGGGTGAACTATTCTTTTAGGTTTCAAAAAGCATGATTAGATTCAATTCTGAGTTGCTTTGCTTGAGGCACACACACACACACACACACACACACACACACACACACACACACACACACACACACACACACACACACACACACACACACACACACACACACACACACACACACACACACACACACACACACACACACACACACACACACACACACACACACACACACACGTCTATATTACTAACAGGGGACTATCGCTCTACACTGGCCAAGAGGGGACTACTGTTTCTGGTCATTTTGAAGAAACAAAAATGACATACAAAATTTTCTTTTAAGGTCTTTTTTCATTATATAACTTTAAATATGCATTTTTTATTTAAAAAAAAAACATGACAAGTGGGGACCTGAAACTCTGGCCGATGTCTACCTTACCAACAGGGGACTCATATAGCCTGCAATGGATCTGTGTGTGTGTGAACAGTGAAGTGAACTGGCAGTGAAATCTGTATTAATTTTGTAACTTATACATACTTATATATATATATATATATATATATATATGTGTGTGTGTGTGTGTGTGTGTGTGTGTGTGTGTGTGTGTGTGTGTGTGTGTGTGTGTGTGTGTGTGTGTGTGTGTTTGTGTCATTATATAATGTTCAAACAGGAATCAAAGATCACAATACCAATATGCATAGATAAACATATACTATGTAAAATTAAAAAAAGAATGATCAAACCATCAGTTATCAAATTTTAAAAAAAATATTTGCTTGAGGAAAGATCATTTAAATCTACAACGGGGTAAAAATACAGACGGACACAGTTCAAAAGCAGAGGCGAGAAGAGGCGCCTCTTATCATTCTTAATATTATTTTTATAATATTATTTTTCTTATTTAACACTCTCTCTTCATAGATACTTTCTATGCTTTGTTATGCAGTCCCTAACAATTTACTTGCCATTGTTTGCCATTGCACACACAATGTCTATATTACTACCATATACATGTCTATATTACTAACAGAGCAGTATCGCTCCACACTGGCCAAGAGGGGACTCTCTGAACGATTTCTATCCAACCAAATGGGGACTGTGTGTGTGTGTGTGTGTCTGTGTGAAGTGAACTGGCAGTGAAGTCTGTATTCATTACAGTTACATTATATATCTTTTATATACATTATTTATATATATATATATATATATATATATACATTATTTATTTATATATATATATATATATATATATATATATATATATATATATTCACACAGGCATCAGAGGCCAAAATATGCATGGATAAACATATACAATATAATATTAAAAAGAGAATGACCAAACCATCAGTTATCAAAAATGAAAAAAATATTTTTTTGAGGAAAGACCATTGAAAAGACATATAACGGGTAAAAAATACAGACAGCCCGACGGCAACAGTTCAAAAGCAAACAAATAATACTGATTTTCATTACAATTTCGATGAAAGCACTATAAAACATCTGAATCTTTATGTTGTGGACATTACAGGAAAGTTATTGCTTTAGGAAATTAATTCTCTGTTGTGGCTTTATACTTACACTATATGACCGTTCAACATATCCCATTTAAGCTTATTGTCAAGAACACCAAGATATTAATAATGCGACTGCTAGTATTGGCTGCCTATTAACTAAAACATAATTTCTACTCTAAAAAAAATGAACCATGCCAAGACGGGACCTGCAACTCTGAACGATGTCTACCTATCTAACAGAGGACCTGTGTGTGAACAGTGAAGTGAACTGGCAGTGCAGTCTGTCTTCATTTTATAACTTTTTGTATATATATATATATATATATATATATATATATATATATGTGTGTGTGTATGTGTGTGTGTATGTGTGTGTGTGTTTGTGTGTTTACACAGGCATCAGAGATCACAATATGCATAGATAAACATATACAATATATAATAAAAAAAAACAAAGACCAACCTCATCAGTTATCAAAAAAAAAATATTTGCTTGAGGAAAGATCATTTAAATCTACAACGGGGTAAAAATACAGACGGACACAGTTCAAAAGCAGAGGCGAGAAGACGCCTCTTATCATTCTTAATATTATTTTTATAGTATTATTTTTCTTGTTTAACGCTCTCTCTTCATAGATACTTTCTATGCTTTGTTATGCAGTCCCTAACAATTTACTTGCCATTGTTATGTGCCATTGCACACACAATGTCTATATTACTACCATATACATGTCTTTATTACTAACAGAGCAGTATCGCTCCACACTGGCCAAGAGGGGACTCTATGAACGATTTCTATCCAACCAAGTGGGGACTGTGTGTGTGTGTGTGTGTGTGTGTGTGTGTGTGTGTGTGTGTGTGTGTGTGTGTGTGAAGTGAACTGGCAGTGAAGTCTGTATTAATTACAGTTACATTATATATATTTTATATACATTATTTATATATATATTCACACAGGCATCAGAGATCAAAATATGCATAGATAAACATATACAATATAATATTAAAAAGAGAATGACCAAACCATCAGTTATCAAAAATTAAAAAATTAAATTTTAGTAAAGACCATTTGAATCTGTTTTTCATACAACGTGTAAAAATACAGACTGCCCGACGGCAACAGTTCAAAAGCAGAGGCGAGAAGACGCCTCTTATCATTCTTAATATTATTTTCTTATTTAACACTCTATCCTCAGAGATACTTTCTATGCTTTGTTATGCAGTCCCTTTAGGGATTATGACAGAAAATAGCTCTTTAAGGTAACAATTTCTATGATTTAATGCAGAATAATGATTTTATTAATCAAAATGAACTCGGTCCCCAGTCAGATGGTAACGAACGATACCAGTTTGGCTGTTTTGCACATTTC
The DNA here is from genome assembly GCF_051911475.1 of Siphateles boraxobius. Taxonomy (NCBI): domain Eukaryota; kingdom Metazoa; phylum Chordata; class Actinopteri; order Cypriniformes; family Leuciscidae; genus Siphateles; species Siphateles boraxobius. Next base: position 3,234,507 of record NW_027509175.1, read on the forward strand.
TTGCCATCACAAACACACTGTAAAGATTTCGGAGGTCAATCTCAAAATGTTATGTGGACTTGCTGCACTGAACATTTTTAGTTGGTTCAGTTGAAATATATGAAGTAGGGATGTTCATTTAACATGTTTTTCTGACTGACAGCTGATGCTTGTTAACCAGTCATCATCAGCTAACTTACATGATTTGAAGGTTAGATTAGAATTAAATGGAATGAAGTGTCTGTGACCCATTCAAAATATGCAGTGCTTCTGTGAACACAGTAAACCAGAATACAAGTGTATACATAATAAAAAGTCCTACTCAAATTAACAATTAACAAAACTAAAGTGCGATAAATAGTACACGCTTTAGGGTCTGTTTCCACGGCATCATTTTCAACTGAAAACTTTTCATGCGTTTTGGTCGTTCATTTACACGAAAATGCCATTTTGGGGGCCCGACAATGCAAGCTTTTAAAAACGAGTTTCAAAGTGCAAGGTTTTGAAAACGATGCCTTTACTATCTGCATGTAAACAACATAAACATGAATTTGTGAAAATGGTACGTCATTCCATGTCTCTATAGCGAGCATTGTGTTTATCATGCAATTTATACACGAAAAGGAGTGTTTATGTGCATATGATACGCATGGGTAGGTCTAGGGTATAGGTTTAGTAGTGGTGTGGGGTACGCATGTATTATACGTTTGGTTAGGATTAGTGGTGTGGGGTGTGTGTGTATTATACGCAATAGAGTGTGTATCATATGCACGTAAAATACGAAATTTCACGTAAAAATTGTGCGACAAACACAATGCGTGCTATAGAGATGCATTTTCATGAGATCAGGCTGGTCAAGCACAAGCATATAACATGTTCACATGCGTACTTATGGTCATAATATTATGGTTCATGAGTATTACGTGTTCGCGGGTTTTTTTTTTTGACAAAGCGACATCAACTACTGGCCTGGCTTGCATAATACAGCTCTTTTAGTGTTTATAGGGTTTGTTTGTAGACAATGTTGTAGTTGTATTTGACAATATTTTACATTTTACACGCAGTTTTGACTGATATCTGTAGTGTATTACTTTAGTTTGAAAATTACTTCAATTATCTTTTTTAACTGTTAACTGGTTTCAATCTTATTTATGGATCAGAAAGTTTTTGGTCAGGATAGGTAATTTCTCCTCTTCTGTCGCTCACCTCTACAAGGATCGATCTTGGCGGCCTCCCTTTACTCGTTCTACATACTACCATTGGGTTCTATTTTAATAAGACATGGTGTTTCCTTCCATTCTTATGCTGACGACACCCAAATATATATATACACACCTATTGAGAGAAATGATCCGTCTGCTTTCATTTCTCTTTTATTATGCTTATGCACACACACACACACACACACACACACTGCATCTCGGTCATAATCGCTCTGACTGAATGCCACGATGCTGAATGCCATCTCTGTCATTATCACTTTCGTTTGGTCAGATACACACACATGGTTGTCACCAGTGCTCCTTGACATGTTTTGCCCATGTCACAGATAAGGACATCTGCTCAGCGCTGTCTATCTTCATCTCTGTATCTAAGTCTCTCTCTATCTGTCCTATCATGTACTCTGATCTGATGTCCACAGGACACGCTGTGCATGCTACCCACATTTCGCTAGAACTGCGCAGCCTCAACAGCCTTGAGACATCTCTATTGCCGGCGTATCTGCAACGTTGCATAACATCACACACATCTCCAGGGCAATTAAGGTTGCTTCTACACATGGGCATATTTAGGAAATTCCTTAAATGTCTCTTTGGGAGTATAAGAGTGTAAAAAAATGAAGTTGAATCATTAAGGTATGGAAATGAAATGTTTGCCTTTTTTTCTTCTTCTTCTCGTGGGGAACGTCTTGCATAGTTTGTATTTGTGAGGCAGTGTGTAGGAGGAAGAGACACTGAAAGTTAGGGAGGGAAAGATGACGAAAGAAACTGGAGTTGAAAATCTCGCCTGCACAGTAATTACTACTCCGAATATTTTACGCTATGCAGATTTGGCACTATGTTTTGGCGACTTGTTTAATTATCGCTGACAGTTATCTGGCTGATTCATCGCTCACTCTATCTGTCTTTCCAAACACTCACTCTTTTACTCTCAATCTCACTATTTGTCCTCCCTCTAGCAAGAAAGACAGAGCGAGTGTATTCTTCCTCTCTGTGCATCTGTCTGTTTCACTTGCTAACACAATTGCCTAATTACCACTTTCACAGGCAGCTCGTTTGGCTCCGTGATGAGTCACGCCAACTACTCACAATTCATACCATTTAGTTCATACTGCACATCTTATTTCTGTATTTCATAACTCTATAGTGCTCTGAAAAAATATTCAGTTTAATACTTTTGCACACAGCTAAATTTAGTAAATTTAGCAGGGCTGTCAATTTACCATGTTAATTTAGTCTGATTAATTGTATCATAAATTCTTAAAAATAATAATGCAATTAATCATAATACTAAGTCACATTTACCGAGATCAAGCAGGACAGAATGAGTAAGGGGCCATTTATAACCTGAACTAGCCCAAAAAACACTACTTTTAGTGTGGTTTGAAGTACCTTTTTTTCAGATTTTATTGTTCATCTGAAATATATAAACATAATTTTGAGAAAACTGAAATATATATACATAATTTTGACAAACAGTTTTGGAGATTTCTGTTTTTCCCATTCAAGTAGGAGCTGCACTGTGAAATAGGCTACTAAATAATGACAATGGCAGTGAAAAAAGGGACAAGTTGTTGCATTGTCACATATTTTTTGGAAATCCCATGATAACTATCTAGACAGTTTTTGCTTTTATTAAATTTGATATTCATTTGAGAGACATGAAATGGATTTGAATTTAGGTTGCCTGAACATAAGTGGGGATGTTAAAATATGTTGGAACACATGCAACTCATGCTTGTTGGGGAAAATATTTTTAAAAGTAATGCATCACAAAAAAGTTTCAACAAAAAAGTAACTAATTGCATTACTTAGTTTCTCACCTGATGGTCTAGCTTGTTTGTTTTTTTAATAACAAAAACAAAAGTTATATTTTTGTCAAATGTAAAGGCCCTTTCACACCAACATTGAAATAAATAGTCTCAGGCAGAAGGAAGTGCAAATTCACACATGTACAGTAAATGACACAGCAAAAAAAAAAAAAAACAACAACAAAAAAAAAAAAAACTTTTCACGATTCACGTGAATGTGAAAGAAACTCGGAGTTGGGTGCTTTCAGAAAGTAAAGTAGCTTGCATGCGTTTTAGCTGATGACGATGTCAGTAGTTCAACAAAACACATGTAGATGACAGTTTGATGATTTATCTTGGGTACGAGCGAGAGCAAGCATGCAGTGTAATCGTGCAGAGTAAGTGCACCAATGTGCGATGGAATCAAGTGAGTGTAAAACCAGACCAACACTGTGGGTGGAACCGTGAACAATCACACTCGTGCTGCAGCAAACGTGCCTGGTGTAAAAGCCCCCTTAAGCCATTTTTGCTTAATAGTATGGCTGAATTGGATAATTGAAGATCAGTACCAAAGACATTGTTAATAAAGTAAGATTAAATGCATAAAGTATATATGTCATATTTAACATTTAATTATTTCAGGTTTGCTTAATATTCTGAGTTTGCATTACACTGTTTTTATTAATTTTGAGGAATGTTAATGTCTACTAATGCTACTTGTTAATTAAAAAACGTAATCTGATTATGTGTCTTGAATTACTTGTATTTGCTAGGTCAGGACTACAGTATGTGTTTTAGGATTAATATTTCTTGTAAACAATATTGGTAGCATCCCAATTGACCTGTTTATACTAAGCATTAACTTTACTTGTGGTGCACTTTTGAGAGTGTAGTTAGGCAGTATGTCACATAATTACATAAATGAACACCAGAGGCGTCTCTAAAACAGGCTGTTTGTGTTTGCAAAAACAGTCATGCTTTCAAACTTTTAAACAGGATGAGGATGTCCGATTTTTTCTTATTTTGTTTAAACATCAATTGTTTTCATTTAGTACTGCCCTTCGGAAGCAAAATAAGAGGTATACACATAGTTAGTAGAATGTCTAAAGTGGACTATCAAAATAAAGTGTTACCTCTTATTTTGCTTCCGAAGGGCAGTTACTTTGTAGCTACATGTCAACTAACTGTCATTAGAGGATTATAGAATAGACTGTGTCCTTAATATGTGCTAACACTTTATTTTGTTGGTCCCCCAACAGACATTCTACTGACTTTAAATAACTTGGCAACTACAAGTCAACTTATTCTCCTAACCCGAACCCCTAACCATAACCTAACAGTCTACTGACAGTCTACTACAGTCTACGAATACTCTAATGAGAGTTAGTTGACATGTCGTTGAAAAGATACTTATAGTAAGTAGAATGTCTAAAGTGGACTCTCGAAATAAAGTGTAACCAAATAGGATACTTACATGTTTCCCGGAAGACAAATTAAGTACAATTTACCTTGAACTTCAAATTCCAAATGTTTTCACTCCCTGCGAAGGTTACATTGTCCTCAGTGTGAAAAGCTGGATCTCAAAATCATACAGCCATTGTGGGAAAGGGTTCAAATATGCAAAAGATGCTTGCACACAGGATTTTTCTAAAGAACATTGGGCAGTTTAACTGCTCAGGACAAACAAGGGACTTAAGAACAACCATCACAAAAAAAAAAAACAATCTACAGTCGTGGATCATCCAGGTAATGGCACACAGTATTAAGAATCAAGGCTTTGTACACTTTTGAACGGAGGCATTTTTATAAATCCAGCTTTTCTTTTGTCTTGTGGACTATATAAACATATTTTATCTAACAGGACAGTACTAAATAAAACATAACATGCATTGTGTATGATCCCTCTTATTTTGTTAAAACAATTAACATTTTGCAGATTCTGCAAGGTGTATGTAAACTTTTGAGTACGACTGTATGCATTGACATTTAACAATTAATTACCATTAAAAATACATCACTACATTAGCTCAATCTGAATGCAAAGATGCACACTTTTTCAATTAACCAAATTTATATGATATGTGAATGTGTGGCATATTGTTTCATAGTAATGTAACTTATGATGTGCAGTCACATTAATTCTAATGAGTAGTAGGCCTATGTATAATGGGAAGCTTAGCACAATTGTTTCAGAAAACATGTCTTGATTTTTCTTTTCTCATCCCATATTCAAATTAGGCTGTAATAAATTGTGGTGGAGTAAAGCATCATCTGCTTTGTGCCTTTCTGTCTGTCCTTATATTGAGGTGAGTGCCAGGATTGTACATGTGGATCTGTCACTACACCAAATCCCTGACAGCGGGAAGATACTGTTCCAGATAGCATGCCTTAAGCTTTCAGATAATATACCAGAAGCGACTATAGAAAACTAATTTAGTTTGACTTAAAGATAAGTTAGCCTGATGTCCCATATGCTCTTATCTAAGTTGTTAGTATTCATGATTTATGTTTGGCTTAAGATCGGTGTTCCGTGCGTTTCTGTTAATGGCAGCTGTCACATGATTTTTCAGCATCTTAACCTGAGTTAAGAATTTCCCACTTAAAACGGATATAACACAGGTGAAATAAGTATCTTATGTTCATTTATTTGGTCAAAAATACAGTAAAACAGTAAAATGAGAAATGTTATTACAATTTAAAATAACTGTTTTTTTATTTAATTATATTTTAAAATGAAATATATTCCTGTGATGGCAAAGCTGAAAGTCTTCTTTGTCACTTGATTCTTCAGAATCATTCGAATGGTGCTCAAGAAACATTTTCACTTTCGATGCATTTAATGCATCTGGGCTGAATAAAATGTTAATTTATTTAAAAAGAAAAATCTCACTTACACCAAACTTTTGAATAGCAGTGTATGTTTAAATATTATTTATTTCAAATTATGTCAGCCTGAAGTTATTTATATTACGCAAAAGTTTTTAATTTGTTTTAAATTGTAAAAAAATACTAAAACTTCCAAGTGTAAAAATAACAGATTTTCAGAGATTTTGTCCACTGTACATGCTGTCATGCATTCATGGGCCTTCTGTGGAAAAGGATCTATATTTTATTTCTTCTAAGCGCTCTCCTGGCCTATAGAATTTTCAGGAATCATTCCTCAGACATCTTTGTGTTGGATTTTGTATCAAAAAACACAGACTAATTTCCCCTGCAGTTGTTACCTTTCTGTTCTTCAGCCTGTCTAGTGAAATGTATGTGAGCACTGGAAATGACTGACAGGCTTACTAGGCCCCTAACCGGCTGGATATTGAATATCCCCTGACTTTACTGGAGACTAGAGTGGATCACCCAATGCTGTGGAAGACAAAAACACCAGAAGTTGTTTCAAGAAGGAACTCTAATGCCTCGCTGCTTTAACCTTTCAAGCTAAACACATCAGCAAAAACCTAAAAGGAACTAAAAAAAAAAAAAACACTTACATATTTGAACTGCATGATATGAAATTACATACTGTCAATTTAATACTTACCAATAACTGGTTCTCTGTAAAATTTACAGCAAGTGCTTTCTCATCATTTTAAGACATTTCCCTTTTTCTGATACCTTCTATATTTGAGTGGTAGGGAACAGGGCGATGTGAACAGTGCCAATGAACAAGAGCATGCGCTAAATAAAGGATTATCATACCAGCTGTGAATATCTCACATAGTTACATACTAGCGGATGCAGAAATTAGCTTCACACGTGTGTGTACATTTCTCGGATGCCATAGCGAGTAACTATTCGAAATGTAATAGATACGAATCTTCACTGTGCTGAGAGATGATCTTTATCATTTTAAATAAACTTGTGCTGTTGCTTTGATTTGATGGGATTCTGACAAGTGGATACTTCAGCCGAGGTTGAGAACCCAACTCGCCTTGGAAGGAGGAAGTGACATCTCTGTGAACTGGGAAAGAGGCAGGAAAGGTAAAGCCAATTTGGTCTTTTTCCCATTCATCATAGTAGCTGTTACTTGACTGGTGCATTAGTGAATGAGGCCCAATGTATATACTCCTTCACATATCCTATGAATACTGCCTTTATATTACACTAACCGAAAACGTACTCCAAACTGCAGTCGATACGCCTTTACTCACTGTAATATTCCAGAATTGCCCTATAAATTAATCTGAGAAAGAGCATTTCTCTATTAATATTTCATATACATATTTGTATTGATTGTCGTGTCTAAATTCACTAACGCAATTACATGGATTGCAGTTTCCCCCTTTCTTCTGAGGTCAAATCACCACATTCAATTTTTGAACTGCTAGAAAGCATGTCAATATAGAGCATTCAAGCATGGGTTTTACCAGGGTTCTCATTTATATATGTCTCTGGATTATTATTAAAAGATGTAAACACTAAATTTTCTTCAGAATGGTTACCCATTTGAACCAATATTCTTTTCATAATAAGGATTTTAGTCCTCACCTGTGTGTTCAAAAGCTTTTCATACGCAGCTTTTTGTACAGAGATAATTTGATTGCTTTGTGATTTTGAATAGTCGCAATTGAATCTTCTCACTGGTTCTGCTCACTGTAGCCAGCGAAGGAAAGAACAGTTGCTTCAAACATGGCTTTGGCAGTTGGAACATGCAGATGCCAAAATACATTCATGCCAGCAGAGACAAACACTCTTATGTATGATTCCAGTTTTACTTGTTATGAGGAGCAGTTACATGTTCTTGGCTGAGCAAGCGCTATTTCTTGACTCTGGTGGCTTATGCTAATGCAGTAGCTTGCTGTTATTAAACCAAGCTTTGTTTTTTATGCCTAATGTTTACAAACTGATGGATTTAAAACTCTTGGCATCTTTTGGTTTTACAGGGCATGTGCATATGTTATTTTTCTGTAACAAGTATGCTACAATAATAATAGTTGTAGTAGTTGTTGTTTTTGTTTTATTCATTGCAAGGAGTGTAGCGAGTTGAAAAGATCTCATTAAAGCTTGCTGCTATTTGTATTTCGATTTATTGGAGTATCACCACACCTATTCAAGAGTTTAAGTTTAGTTCTGACACTCGGGAGGTTGTGAGCCATTGCACACATTACGAGTCAGTAAACCTTGATAATCGTGCCAAAGTAGCTTGTACAAGGCACAACTTTAATGCATGGCTGGCCGGTGGCAATCACATGAGCTTTCTTGCTAAACTCGGAGACTGGAGCTTTCAATGTTGCTGCTATAGTTTCGGAGAGCAAAAAGAAAGACAATAAAAAGATGCAATAAATTTGGTGAAGAGTGGAGAATAACACAGTTATTAGTTTGTATTTGTGTGTCAGTGTACAGTATGTGGATGCTGTAGGGTTGCAGCCACTGGGCTGTGATAATAAAGATCTAGCCTGTGACAGTGGTTGTGTAGGATGTGGCAATAGGGGACAGTCAAAACACGTCAAAATTGGGCCGACTCCCCGAACATGTTTGTAATTCGGGAGGTGCTCGTAATGTACTCGGCTCGACTCGTAATTCCTCCCAAATAATGTGAGCCGTGACCATAGGACCATCAACGATTTCCATGCGATTTCTCCCGAGAGGAAAAAAAATCGCCTGTGAGCTCGTACAACAACATCCCACTGTGTGCGCCCGGCTTTAATGTCAGTGCTCATTCTAGTCTCCGCTTTACCCAAACATGCACATTTAAAGTTCAATTCAATTCAATTCAAATTTATTTGTATAGCGCTTTTCACAATACATATAGTTTTGCAGCTTTACAGAAAGTGCATTTCAGAAATGTACATAGAAAAAATACAGTTAGTTAATCACAGGTGTTTAGTCATCTCATCGCAGGTAAAGTGCTTAAGTGCTTATTAGTAATGTTTCGAAGAGGCAGGTCTCCACCCCTAGAGCATCACTTTATTCTATCAGCCCCCATTCTATATACAGGAGAACATACTCCAATTGCCAATCCCTAAGGGGAAGTTACGTGTCAAAATGTTTTAAACGCTTCAATTGAAAAACCACTGTAGGTACATGCTGTTTTTTTTTGTTAGCTTTTTTGGCAGCATAATTAGCCGAGCACTTTATTCGCCTTGTTAGTAGCTATTTACCAAGATATAACAAGCGATGCATAACGTTGTTCCATTAACATCTCAATAATCTCAACACTGTTGGTTGTGTGTTTAGGCCTGAGTCACCGTGCGGGTAGTTGTCCATTTTTGAAAATCTGAAGAAATTCGTATTTATATTTAAATGCATGTACACATCAGATTTCTTAAACAAAAAGCAGTCTTCTACTATCCCATATCTACACTAGGCGATATGTCCTTCATGTGTCTAAAGATTACTTTAGATAGGAATTATTTTGTATTTCATTGCACACAATATGTTTATATTATGTGTCATTTTCTCCATCACAATAGAAAAGTAAGGTGAACAAGAATAGGCTTAGCTGCTTTTGTGCCTGTGAGGGTGACGGGACATTAACCTAATCTTGATTGCTCCGAACAAGCCATGCTTAGTGAAGTCAAATAATTGAATTGTCTGCTTAGAGATTTGTGAAATAATCACACTATTCCTTCGCTGTTCCTTCTGGAGCGGCATTAGGGGAAAAGACATATATGGCATGGCTAATAAAAGGTTGTTGATTAAACACAGCATGTGTGTTGAAGGAAGGAGATATGTTGTGTAGGGCTGACAAACCCATGTTTCTATTCAGGTTGTCACTCAAAGCTGCAAATCTTGAACTTTAGCTTTATTTATCATTTAATCATTCATCATCTGCCATAATTTTGCACCACATATACCATAATTCTACCAGGGTCTTAACTTTACCAGGGCCGTATAAAGACAGTGTGGTGCCCCTGGTCACTATACCAAAAAAAATAAATAAAAAAATAATCAAGTCGAATTTTATAACTCTGTGTGTTGACTGATAGTCACTCGTTTGTGTGTTAAACACAGTCTTCTTACTACAGATAACTTCATTATAGCCTAAAGAAAAACAACAAATAAAAAAATATGATCATAATCTATGACAAAACTTCTATTATAAACTAGATTAGTGGGTAACTCAGAAAAATCACAAGTGCACAATAATTTTATAAAATCTGAACATTTAGTGAAAAAAAAAACATTATTTAGTGGGGAACAAATAAGAGACAATAAGTGTAGCACTAAATCTGGTAAAACGTTTTCATGTATGAAGTTTAGCAGAACTACTTCTTCCTTGTTTTTGCGCAAGTAAAGGTGTCAACTACATCCCCAAAGTCCATTTCTTTGTTACCATCTCCACAGCTAGCTCCGGCTTTGTCAGACTAGTTTGTCAGCTGCTAGTGATCGCAATTCCTGTGATGTTCTCACAAAAAACTAGTGATGTTCTCACAAAAAAAACTTTCGATCCCTGGAACATTTTGAATTGTAGCTAAACGTCTAGCATCCTTGTCTTTCTTTAGCTTTCTTTTTGCAAAGCCACTCAATTGACGTCTGTCCATTTTGGATTTAGATTAATTATCTGTAGGCGTTAAAAAAATGACACATTTGCGCGTACTTGTTGTGGACCAACTCAACTCTGACAGATTGGAGAGGTTGGAGTGATAGTGGTCATGTAATCTTTATTTATTTATAATTCATTATAATTTTTATTGTTAAATTAATTTTCATAAATGAGTTATGTATGATCTTTCAAGAATTTAAAGTTAATAATGTAACAATTTACGAAAAATATTTTTAAAGCTTGTGTCATGTGGTGCCCCCCTAGTGGTTGTGAATGGTTGGTGCCCCTGGGCACTGGCCCAAGTGCCCTTATGGATAATCCGGCTCTGGTCTTAACTATACATGGAAAACAGACATCATGTAGAACAATGACATCAGCAGCCTTTTTATTACTGGAGTTTGAAAAGTTTCTGGATTGTTCAAATCAGGCTCACTGGAAGTACGTGGCGACATTTCTGAAAAAATATATAATGTTGATTTTTGCTTGTTTCACGGCACTTTCAAAGTGAAATGTCCAGTGAGTTATATGATCAAAGTAAAAATATATTAATTTACAAATCATCCAAGTTGGGGTTTTGAGGTCATAACAATATATTGTACAAGGAACTGTGCAAAAATACAATGAGCCAAAACATTATGACCACCCACCTAATATCCTGTTGGTCCTCCGCGTCCTGCCAAAATAGCGCCGACCCACTGAGGAATGGAGATTTCCTGAAGATCTCCTGTGGTATCTGGCACCAAGACATTAGCAGCAGATCCTTTAAGTCCTGTAGGTTGTGAGGTGGAGCCACCGTGTATAACCATAATTAAAATGTATGACTTGTGCCACAGTAGAGTTTATGTTGACTCGGACCAGACGGGATAGCCTTCATTGCCCTCGTGCATCGATGAACCTTGGGTACCCAACACCCTGTCGTCGGTTTGTAGTTTGTCCCTTCTCAAAATACTGTTTAATACTGTAAATTTTCACCACTGCTGACCAGGAGCATCCTACAAGCCTTGCCGTTTCATAAATACTCAGACCCAATCACCTTGCCATAACAATATGGCCCTTGTCAAAGTAGCTCAGAACTTACCTATGCTTTTCTCCTGCATCCAACACATTGATTACAAGAACTGGTTGTTTGCTTACCATCTAATCTACACAGACCTTAGTATGTGGCCTTGTCAGGAGATCAATGATATTCGCTTCACCTGTGACTGATCATAATGTTTTGGCTCACTGCCTCTATAGTATTCATTTCAGCTGGAAACTGCTGTAAATTTTAGGTAGGTTTTGGAGTTTTGCAAAAATGTAGGGTGGTATTTCTTGATTCCTGTGGCTAGCTGCCCTAATAATATGTGTGGGCCGCACAAAAAAAAAATAAAGTAAAATAAAAAGTTTCTTGCTGCTGAACTTTCTGGAGGGAAAAGCATTAGTGTGGAGTACTGTGTAATGCATCATATCATGAACAAAATGAGCAATTATTAATGCATGAATAAAACTCTTTTGGAATGCCCGTGATTTCTAACGATGATTTTCCCTGCATCATTTTATTTTATTATGTCTCCGTATGTGGGCAGAGACGAATCATATAGAACTGGGGAATTGCTCACAGTTACTATTAACTTCTGTTCCATCTTGGCTACATTAGACAACAGTATCTGACAGGAGAAGGATCATGCGAGCTCCACCGTCTCCACTCCCTTTGGTATTCGCTGCATTACATTGCGGCTCATTTGCATAAAGTTAAACTCTGCTCAACTTTTCGCATCACCAGATGAATGACTTACGGTTGCTTTGTCACATCAAATTGCTGTCAGTGTGAATAGCCCTTTAGTGAGCAACATTTAGCATTACACTGAGTGGATGGAAACATTCTACTGTTGAAGTCATGACATTTTCAACCCATATTACGTCTGTAATGTGATGAATTTCTGGGTGAAAGAGGCCAACACCTGTGTGGTTATTGTTAACTAAAAGAAAAATATTTAAAAAAATCCGTTATTTGAAATAAAGCTTAAATAAAATAAAATATATAATAAAATATATATAGATGGAAAAGAAATACAATTAAAAATGTTTTTTTATTTTTATTTTTAAATTTAAACATGGAAACATATACCATTATGAAAGCAAATTAAAGCTGAAAAAATATATATACAAAGATTTTAATAAAATTCCCATAGCACTTACTGAAATGTAAAAAAAATAAAAAATAAAAATATACATTTAGGGGAATAAATCTAAATGATAAATATTGTAAAAATAAATGAAGGCTTCAGATGCAAAAGCCTCTAAGTCTGTCTAAAGTTTTTTGTTAAATATTAACATTTTTATCAGGCTCCTATGTATAGGTTTCTACCCAAGTACCGGCATTTTTGAATGGGCTGAGGCTGGGATTTAGTGAGCTTGAAGTGAAAGTATTTGATGAACGTATACTATGTGCAGAGAGCATTCACTCAATATTATTATCTCATTTTTGACAGAGGTGGCTTTTAGAGAATTTTGCATCGGCGGTGTTCAAATATTATAAGTAATAAATATTATAATATTATATAAATAATAATAAAATAAAACTGCACCACACTCAGTGGTAGTCCATAAATACTGTAGTATTATAAATGAGGACACTCAGATCTAAATGAAAACTGTGCTTGGTGTGCCTCCAAACCTAGAAACGTTGTTTTTGTCTAGCAATACATAAGCAATTATATATTGCTTGAACTGAAAAATTCTTGAACTGTATATACTGTATATATTGCTTGAACTGAACTTTTTTCAGATCTAGCTTTCTTTTTTGTAAAAAATATATTTTAAACTTTATATATATATATATATATATATATATATATATATATATATATATATATATATATAAAGTTTAAAATATATTTTTTACAAAAAAGAAAGCTAGATCTGAAAAAAGTTCAGTCAAAGAACTGTTTCAAGAACACCTTTAGTTCTACAGATTCTTATAATATCAATATAATTTCAATGTTAATATTTTCAAAATATACACTTTTATGTCATCATCTCAATACTACTCAAGACTAAAGCTTGACAATCCTCCAAATGAGCTTCTGTCTGTCTGAACTTCCAGATTTATCTTGACGTCAACTTCAAGCACTTCTGGCACTTTGTGGGCCTAAAAGCATTTCCATCATAATGTTTTGTTGTGAGTAACTGTTTTTAACTTAAATGCTGGTATTTCTATATTTATTATCTTGCAATTGTTGAATGGGTTACATGGAGCAAAAGGAGGACCAGCCATAGATGCAGAGACATCTGAAACTTAACACTATGAGTGGAAGATATTGTGAGAGAAAGTCATACTGGTCATCAAAAGTCATCAACTGGTTATATTGTCACATGTAATGTGTACATGCACTCAGGCATTCAAATCTGAGTTACAGTAATAGAGAAAAGTAGTCTGGGACACATGTATGGTTTTATACACTGGAATTGCAAGAATTTGATTTTTGTATTGATCACAAGAAGACCTTGAGAATACAATGAGACCTAAATAGGATTTGGATAGCCCCTCTAAATATGAGCCGAGTGCACCCAAGGAGCCATTAGTGAGATCCTAATGTGTTAGCACAGATGCCTATAATTTTATTCATGCCACTGCCGCTTCCTGGGGAGCGTACACAAAACAAGCCACTATTTGTTAACCATAAAATGGGACAGCATCCAGTAGATAAACTACTCTATGTCAGTGTGTGTGTGTGTGTGTATGCAACATTTCTGCTTCACCTACAGAAAGGTTAAGGAAACACAGAATTGTTTTCATTGGAACTAGATTTATATATTTTCTCAAGAAAAATATATATGCTGCTTGCCCAGGAAGAAGTTGATGCTAGTGTATGTTGCTATTTAGTTGCTAAAGTGTTTAATTCTTTAATTTTAAAGTGTTGCTATTCAGGGCCGTCCATGATTTTTTTAAATCATTACTCCAGTCTTCAGTGTCACACGATCCTTGAGAAATCATTATAATATGCTAATTTGCAGATTTATTATTGTTATCAATGTTGAAAACACTTGAGCTGCTTATTTTTTTTTTAATTTTGGTAAAAACCATAATACACTACCATTCAAATGTTTGAGGTAAAAAAATATATACACAAACAAATATTACTTTATTCAGCAAAGATGAATTCAATTGATAAAAAGAGACAGAAATATTTTGTAACAATATAAATGTCTCTACTATTTCAAATAAATGCTGTACATTTTATCTTTCTACAGTATTCATCAAAAAATCCAGAAACAATTCATAACATTTTCCACAAAATTATTAAGCATGCAACTGAGAGCCATTATTTTTAATTGAGCACCAATAATAATTGAGCATACAATCATAATTTTACTATGATTTCTGAAGGATCATATGACACTGAAGACTGGAGTAATGATGCTGAAAATTCAGCTTTGACATCACAGAAATAAATTAAATTTTAAATTATATTAAAACAAAAATGTTAAAGTGTAATATTATTTCACAATATTGCTGTTTTTACTGTATTTTTGGTCAAATAAATGCAGCCTTGGTGAGCTTAAAGGCACAATACCTAAGATTTTTGCATTAAAATATCCCAAAATCACAAGGCCAGTGTTATATATTTAGTTAAGGTGATAACTTACAATATTCCAAATGTTTCAAACAATGTTTAAATCGCGAGAAAATTGCGATTTTAACCAAGGAAACGGGGCGTGTGAGCAGGGGTGAGCTGGGAGTCACCAGTCAATCGCGTCATATCCGCGTTACCCTCGGTTTCCGCTCGTACTGCGTGGAGTGCTGGACAGATGCGGAAGTTGTAGTTGTGCGTTAGCGTCTATCAAGCAACAAACGTCAGCTTGTTTTGCGCATTTGTTATGGAATGGAACACAATTATTCTTTAGCGATTGCAGCTGGTTCTGTCGACAAAGACAAGTCTCATAAACGCAAACGTCAACGAACGGGTCAACCAAACGACCCAAGAAGAATTTGGGACAAGAAGAGAAATAAAACCAGGATCAACATCGGTGTGGCATTTCCTAAATGGAGAGAACTTCGTGAAAATCTCGAACTAGAAAGAGGCGCTGATCTTGCATGTGTTTTAATTGACAGGTGAGTAACACCGTGTTTTGTATTCAATTTTCATGTCAGTAAAGGATTCATAACAATTAGTATTATTGTTAGAATGTCTTGTTGTCTATGCATATGATGTGAAAAATCGTAAGGTCATATTCACCGCGAATACTTCTATGTAAATAAATATACGATGTTCCACATAAAGATTAATCAGTCCTTTGGCAAGTGATGTGGGTATGTTCGAATGTACGTTAAAATGCGCAGCGTTATGACAATTCAACAAATACAGTAACATCTGTGATAACTAATTTACTGTTAAACCTTACTTTTCTTGCGGTTATTTCAGTTTAATGAAAAACAAGCATGTCATTAAACGCAACATTTATAGAAATCGAACTTTACCTCATCCATGAAAATTAATTTTCGATTCCCGTCTGACTGATTTATCCACGGTGGAGTTGAAAACAACAGTTCCCATCATTCCGCGCTCCTTCACGTCGTCATCAAGCAAAGCCGTTGTTGTTTTTTGAATGTAGCGCCCTCTAGCGGCATAAAATCGTAGGTATTGTACCTTTAAGAGACTCTCTTTCAAAAACATTTTAAAATGTTAACGTTTCCAAACTTTTAACCGGCTTTAATTAATTATATTACTAATACACATAAAACTATTAAATTTATTATTAACTATAAACTTAAACCAATAATAATAATTATTATTATTATTATTATTATTTACATATATAATAATACAAATGTATACACTACTGTGGAACACTTTATGGAACAACAATTGATTTCCCAAAATATATAAATTTCTTTGCATCACAACTAATGAATTCATTTAAATTCTTAATCGTGAAGTGAAAAGGAGAAGATTCTTAAATTCTCGATTTTCTATTCGATGTGCTCGTGTAATGCAGCAGTTTTTAACTTCAATCCATTTCACAGGATTCTTTTCACTCATCTCTCGAACACAGCTTACTTAACCAGCACACTAATCAACAAGCACTTGTTCACTGCATTAAGTGTGTCATCCAGCCCTCAAGAGACATCACTGAGGATACCTGACTAAAGCGCAGAAATATTCATGCACACTCCTGTCTGCCTGCATGTGGGTGTCCCTGAGCTTGTGGCAGGGGACTCGCTGTTCTATAGGCCACCATGATATATACATTAAGAGAGGCAGAGAGAAAGAAAACAGCGGAGGAAGAAGTCATGAGCTCTCTTAGCCAAGGGAACAGTGGGTTGCCATAGAAATTAGAGTTAGAGAGAGAAAGAGAGATAGGTAGAGAGTTACCCATAGCAACAGAAGCTTCAAAATAGCAGTGCAGTGTCCTGCTCGGGCAAGCAGAGCGGACTGCAGCATTTTTCCGAATTTTTTTCTCTCCCACCTTCTTTACCGCATCCTCCTTTTCCTCTATCACCTCTCTGTCAAAGAAAAGTGGGAGAGGGTGAGAGGTGGAGATAAAAAAAAATTCAAATTGCATCCTCTATTCGCTAAGCTTTCTACCATTCTCATACTTTCTCAATACTCTGATTGTACATTTACAAAAAATTACTTTGGTGGTACCAAATGATACATGGTGTGTTACATGTATGATTCCAAAAATTACCACATATACACACCATGGAACTGAATGCTTATATTCATAAAACAAGATATAAAAAAAATATAAAAAATCATGCCATTATCCTGATGGGATCAGAAACATAATATAATATGATATAATAAAATATAATATAATATAATATAATATAATATAATATAATATAATATAATATAATATAATATAATATAATATAATATAATATAATATAATATAATATAGTATAATCTTTTTTTTTAGCAAATTCAAATCATTCGTATACTGTAATGTCCAAAAGTTTGAAACCATTTTTTAAATTTTAAATAAAATGTAATATATATTTTTTAATATACAGTATATACTGTATATATATTAAATACTTTATGCATATGTAAATATACACACACATACATACATACATTATATGTATATAACTTATAACTTATATAACTGTGTGTGTGTGTGTTTGTGTGCGTGTGTGTTTGTGTGTGTAATTGTATTCATTCATTACATTCATTATAATATTAACACTAATGCTTTAATTAATTGGATACTCTCCTTAAAGCCATGGTAATCTCATCATAATTTTTTGTAAATTGGGGAAAAAACACACATATATATTCTCAATATGATGCACATACAGTTCGCAAACCATTTTAGATCCGGAATCTGGCATATAGATTGAAACAAGATGATCAGAAAGATGAAATGTGGAGTAAGCTTTGGATTTATTCATTATGAATTGATTGGATTGTGAAAATGGGCATTATTTATCAGAATGGAGCCAGATGGTTTGAGAAGTTGTTTTAGTTATTACATTTTAATGAAAGATTAGATTTATTTTTTTAGAATAGCTACCAGTGATTCATGCACATAAAGACCAGTAACAAATTGACTTTAGAGAGCTTATCCACAGGTGAATATAAAGACATGAGCCACTGTTTCATGAATCACAGAGCCCATTTTCTCCCACCGATACACTCAACGCCACTCTTCATCTCCATGATGTGACAATCTACGAGAGTCATACAGAATGACCAGACAAGTCCAAGAGCTGAATTCATTAGAGGATACTATTCAGAGATACCAGAGAGAGAGAGAGAGAGAGAGAGAGAGAGAGAGAGAGAGAGAGAGAGAGAGAGAGAGAGAGAGAGAGAGAGAGAGAGAGAGAGAGAGAGAGAGAGAGAGAGAGAGAGAGAGAGAGATAGAGATGAGTTGCATGGTTGAAGGAGAGTAGGAAAAAAAGTAATCCAAAGCATCATAGCACATCAATTGACACGCACAGTATTGCAAATGAGAAAGTGCAATAAACAACTGCCTCTGTGAGTGAATATTGCTCCCTGACTCTTGCCTCAGAATACTGATCACTCTGCCTGTGAACAGCCCTTCTGTGCATCTCAAGTGCCCCCAACTCCATGAAAAGATGCTATGTTTTCCCTCCTCTCTCCTTTAGCCCTGTTCTTCATTTTTTTTTGCTGTCTTTCCTTTTATATCTCTTTATTCAAAAGGGAATATGTTTAATGTCGGGCTGAACCAGTGTTTCTCTTTAAACCAAACTACAACTTCCATACTAGAGAAAGTGTTTTGTGTGTGTGTGTGTGTGTTTGTGTGTGTGTGTGTGTGTGTGAGAGAGAGAGAGAGAGAGAGAGAGAGAGAGAGAGAGAGAGAGAGAGAGAGAGAGAGAGAGAGAGAGAGAGAGAGAGAGTGCGGTTCAGGACCTTATGTTATGGGAACAAAGATGGCAATATCTGAAATCCTTGTCTTTATGAGGACATTTCTTTATATATATATACCGTAATTCCTCAAATAAAAACCGGTAATCAATTAAACGCCGGGCCTCTGATTGTGGCCGGGGGCGGGGTCAACACAGACAAATAAAGGCCGATCTCAAATTAAGGCCGGGGAAAATTTAGTGTTGATAGGTAATCTCCTGTGACTTTCATATAATGACATAACGTAACATACTCATTTTCCACTAGATATTTTCCTCTACATCTCATCATCGATGTTGGCCCGCTCTGACGCGACATAACTGCCAGATTCAAACTGTGCTTTATCGCTGAGCTTCCAGCGCTTTTCATACCGTATATCACAACTATTCAGTGTTTTTAACCACATCATGTTTATTTTAGGTTTCAGACATTTAAATACATATAATTTACAGAAGAACAATACATTTATAGTTTGTAAAATACACAATAGTGTCAATGGAAGCGGCAATAACAATTCATTCAAATATATTTGCAGAGGGGTTTTATTCATATCACAGTGCAAGTAACTAATAAGTTTACTCTGTTCTTCTCCCAGTTCACCGGCCACTTACTTTAATGTATTTCGTGAGAAACTGATGAATTCACCTGCTGTAATAAATCCAACAGACAGGAATCTCTGAACTGCGGCCCAAACAAACATCTCACGTTACAGATCAAGATCATTTATAACGTTAAAGGTTTTTAAACTACACAACAAACTCTCTTACATGTATTTGAGAATCGGAGTTTGGAAGTTTAAGCAAGTTTGTTAATATTTAGAAAAAAAAGTGCTACATCTGTCATACAGCGCTATTTTGGCTGTGGTGAATCACGTGCGTGCCAAATATGACGCGTCACCATGGAAACAGGGCAGGCGGGGGGATCGCGATGCAGTCTCAACATAGTGATGTCTGTCAGCCATCGCGATAGATGATTGTATCGTCTATCTGCCCAATCCTATTATTTATGAAAAAGATGGAATTAGAAATAAAGGCCTGCCTCTAATAAAAGCCTGCTTCAAATAAAAGCCGGTTACCTTCTGCAGTTCAGGTAAATAAAGGCCCCGGTTTTTATTTGAGGAATTACGGTATATATATATATATATATATATATATATATATATATATATATATACGTATATATATACAACCAGCTGAACACTTGTATAGTCTCGCAGTAATCATTTTCATTGGAGGATAACTTTGCCTACACAGCAGACCTCGCTTTAACTCTGTATGACTCCAGTAAGATTACCATTGACTTAATGTATATATATATATATATATATATATATATATATATATATATATATATATATTTACACTATATGCTCCAACATTTCATGCATGGCAAACCCATTTCCTCATTTGGTTATGTTTATTTCATCATTACACAAAGTGTTTGACATAGGACTCTCTTATAGATTAGTATCTGCCTCTTTATTGCCCTCTCTCGCAATCTTTTACTTTCACAACCAGCTGAACACTTGTATAGTCTCGCAGTAATCATTTTCATTGGAGGATAACTTTGCCTACACAGCAGACCTTGCTTTAACTCTGTATGACTCCAGTAGGATTACCATTGACTTAATGTAGATTAATGTTAGAGAGAGCGGGCTGTGTCAACACATACCTCACTATACGTTACATTCTATAGGCTGAGAAGTCATACAGGCAATCTATATGCTAACCAAGTGGACTCTGGAGAACTCCTCTGTTCTGTTTGAGCAGCATTATCCCACATGCAATGGGAGGCTAGTTTGAAGCATTTGAAGTGACATCTGTATGTGCAGATTGTTGATGTGGATGTTTTTTAGATTAACTTGGATGTGGTAAGTGGTGCTGTCAATTTATTAAACATTGTAATCAGTAATTCAGTATATAAAAGCCCCTAAATGAAGATAAAGCGCTGGATACACATGCACTGCATTGAATAGTTTGAGGTTTTGTTAATTTTTTTTAAATGAAGTCTTTTGTGCTAAACAAAACTTTTATTTGATAAAAAAAATAGTAAAAACAGTGATATTCTAAAATATGATTGCAATTTAAAATAATGGCTTTCTATTTGAATATATTTTAAAATGTAATTTATCCCTGTGATGGCAACGTTGAATTTTTGGCAGACATTACTTCTGTCTTCAGTGTCACATGATCATTCAGAAATAATTCTAATGCACAGTACTTATTTGGTGCTCAATAAATATTTATTATTATAATCAACAGTTTATTTTCTTTATTTTTTGTAGAAACCACTTTTTTCTGAATCCTAATATAAAGTTCAAAAGAACAACTTTTACTTTAATTCAAATTATTGTGTAACATTCTTAATTTATTTACTTTTAGTTTTGATCAATTTATTGCATCCTTGCTGAATGAAAGTATTATTTTCTTTCAAAAAACTTTCTGACCCCAAACCTTAGTGCAAATGAACAAATGTGCAAAAAGTGAATTTACAAGTCAGTATATTATTTCATTGAATAAAATATTATCACATAATGGCAGTACAAAAAAACAAAACAAAGTAATGGTATGTATATATAAACAGTATTGAAGAGGCTGGCCCATGTCACAAACACATTAATCTAAGTAATTCCTGACTGATTATTGGTGGGTATTTAGACATTCACATGGAAGGATTTTTTTTTTTTTTTTTAAATAATGGTCAGATTTATACTGCTTACATCATGAACAGTGCTAAAAAAAATAAATATCCAAGACCACATGCTTGCAGCTTTTGTCCTCGTCTGGACGGCCCTTATTTCCAAGGGGTTTCAGAGTGGTAGATGATGGACAGTAACTGAAATAAAGACGTCAAACCATGAAGTAAAAGAGCTACAGCAGAATTACATGGAGAAAAAAAGGACAGACAATGTAGGATATGTAACCATGCTATTTTGTTCTTTAAAGGGATAGTTCACCCAAAAATGAAAATTCTGTTAGTATTTACTCACCCTCATGTTGTTCTAACCCTGTAAGAAGACTTTATTTCAACTATGCATTTTCTTCTCTGTGGGCCTCGAGTCAGTTCAATAGTGGTATAGCGTAAGCTTCTGTTGTTGTACGTCACACGCATCACCCACATGACCAGCGTCGGCCAATAGTGAGCCTACGCGTGACGTAGCTCTACGCGATCACAATACGTCAACTGACTAGAGGCCCATAGAGAAGGAAATGAATAGTTGAAATAAAGTCGTTATTTTTGTTTGTTTTTGCGCACAAAAAATATTCTCGTCGCTTGATAAACTTAAGATTGAGCCACTGTAGTCACTTGGACTATTTTAACGATGTCTTTAATAACTTTTCGGGGCTGGCAAGTTTCAATCCCTGAAGAAGCCTATGGAGGAGTATGGAGGAGTGTTCCAGCCCTCAGATTTAATAAAAAAAAATCTTAATTCATGTTCCGAAGATGAACGAAGGTCTTATGGGGTTGGAACAACATGAGGGTGAGTAAATAATGACAGAATTTTCATTTTTAGGTGAACTATCCCGTTAACCCTGTGGGGACGGATTGGGCGGTATCGCCCAAAATGACATACTTTTACAAATGTGTAATTATCTTTTAATTGTAATTAACTATTAATTTCATTAATAGTTTTAATCTTAAAAACTATTAATGAAAGAGAGGTGCGGTCTTTTTTGCCGTCTTCCTCAGATTCCGCTGAAACAGTGATAACAAACTTACCCGGCTTGTATACACACTTCCTTGTTGCGCAATACCACTTTGTCAAAGGCCAATGAAATCGATGTTGTTTGTCAGATTCAGCAACAACCAATGGAAAAATTGCCGATGGAGGAATATTTTCTTACCCAATCAGAGGAAGGTTACCATGACGTATTCTAGCAAATCGGAGGACTCTGTAGCCTTGCAAGGGGTGGTACTATATACTATTACGCAAACAGCGTCTCGTGGCAGAGACGACAGAAAGCGAACGGACGCGTCGAGTATAAACAAGGCTTTACGGAGCGAGAGCGCACAGAGATATGAGAGAGAGACAGAACAATTATAATATATATATATACACACATACAATTATAGCATTATTTATTGTTTTAGCACTTTTATGATGGAAAGCAGTAAACGATTTACGGTGGAACAAGCTCTGGAACAATTACTGGAGAGTGACTAGGAGAAAGCATTGCTTAGAAAATTCTAAGCATTCCTAAGAAAAACGCCTGGGACTATTTGTAAATAAAGTTACATTTTTCATTGTTCTTTACACATTTTATTTAACAATTACACATGTCTGTCAAGCAAAGGCTTTGACAAATATATTTTTGTTCAAAAACTGTTCAATATTGTTGTGTGATGTGTGATTTACAGAAAAATAAATGCCAAAAATCAAATTTCCGTTTTTGAAATTCTCTAGTTTATGGTACATTTTCACTCATACTTCCTTTATAAACCTATTACATGCGTGCTTATGTTAACTTAGGGTCTTCTGAATCCATAGATACCAAACACATAGTGTTTCATCTCCATTACATATAGTTTATAAGCCCAAATGTAAAAATAGAGAAAACGGACCAAAAAGAGCTTAGTCCCCAGAGGGTTAAGTCTTTATTGTTACTAAAAATGCAAGGAAAAAGACAATTTTTTTTGAGATTATATACTATTAATATTTTAAAATTATTTAAAGGTGCAGTATGTAATATTGACAGCTAAGGGTTGAAATGGGTACTGCAGACAAAATTCTAAATACTGGACAGAGTTATTCTCCCCGCGCCCAGTTGACGTCATATTCACGGTACCCCCGATTTCCGAGTGTACTTCCATAGAAACACCAAATACATTTCATCATATGTGTTTTGTTAGACAGATGAGCATCTGTTTGGATACCTTTTATTGACAGAAAATTAATCATTGTCATAAAAAGCTATGCATTTTTTTTTTTTGTTTTCAATGTGTGACCTCTAGCTGTGAAACTTTACACACTGTGCCTTTAATTTAATATAAAATCTTCTTATTTTTTTTATTTTAATATGGCATATTTTCATGACTTTTCTTTAATGTTTGTCTTCATGCAGAAGCAGCATTTCTTTACAAAGAGCCCATCCATTCATCCATCCATACATCAATCCATTAATCCATTAATGCAGTCATACTATTGTTCCATCCATTCAGCCATTATGACATATATTCTTTGTTTACAAACGTTTGCAAACAGGATGGCCACACTATATGGGATTATGAGAATAGTAGCAAGCGGTTCTGTGTGGACGGGAGAGCAATAAAGCGTTTCTTGGCCTGGTATCAGTTACTTCCATTGTTTTCTGTGAGTACAGGATTACTGTGTTATGATATACAGCTTTGCCACCTCATTCCTTCTGATCTATTCATAAAGCGCTATCTCTCTCTCTCTTTACCTTATGCACACAAACTCCCATTCACAAATATCCAACAGCAGCATCTGTTGTAAAGGCCACCCTTTTTTTGATTGCTCTACATGCAGATATGATGAATAATGACAGTAATTGCAATGAAAAAAATAAATATTTGATGCACAGTAATTGTTCATCTAAAACGAAGTCATATTTTAAAGTGTAGCATGGAGCAAACTGGTGTTTATGTTTTGTTGTCTGAGGACATTTGATATCCTGACCTAAAATTATGCTAGAAAATAGTAGCAGTAAGTGTTGATGTGGAAAAAAAAAACTAGAAAAAACTCAAGGGCAGTTGCAATATGAACTCCAAAAACAAGCTCTTTTAACAGCTGCTCGCAATGGTGTCCTCTCAGCTTAGCTTCTGGTTATTCATTTATTTGTGTATTTGCTTTATTATCTATTTATTTATTTTCTTACTTAACTCTCAATCTTTTTGAACTCTTTCATCATGAGAGGCAAGATAGAATGAGAGAGGAAGAGCTACCGGAGATGCTTCGTCTTGTCCTGATTCATTTTTCATAGGCTATTGATCATTATTTTTGCTCTTTTCTGGATGGGAATTTGCATAATTATTCAAATGTTTGCTGGTGCTGTAGGTTAGAAGAGGAAAAATAAAGATTGACTTTGAGGGAGGGGCTGTTTTTTTGTAGAGCAGAGCGCAGTAGAGGAGGGAGGGTCTGAAGGCTGTGTACAGTTATTCATGTGTCAGAGTGCAATCGTTGGAATTGATTTATGTATTTGTGTATTTTTTTTCTCTAAAGGAGCTGGGGCATGATAGGATTGGACTGCTGTAACTAATTCATTTGAACTGCACCAAACTGAACCCAACAGAAACGACTAGCCTCCATGCTACATGCTGGTTTGCATGGTGGACTGGTATAGTCATGCAGTTATGCTGCCTTCGGAATTATTGTAAATACGAGTTACTTAGTTGGAAATTGGACACGAACGCCATTTCGAGTTGAATTTACTACTGGGAAATTTTAAACTTATTAGAGTGGAGAATAATTGTGGCTGTGACTGGTATTCTTTATTATTCGGGTTTTTTTTTCTGCTACATTGCCTTGTCTTCTCATTAAAGTAGTGCATATTTATATATTTGAAGAACCATATGAAGCATATAGTATGTTTTATACACAGCGAAAATTGCTAGTGTCTGACAGAAATTCCAGAATCGTCAACAAGCTGATTATCTAGATAGCACAGTGAATGTTTAAATGGGACAGTTCATTTTACTCAAAATTAAATATCTTCACAATGTTTTGGTACGTACCTGGTGTCCTCCATGATTCATATTCTTTCCAACAACAAAGCACTTGAATGGGACAAGCTCGGAATCATGACTTCAGAAGTGGGAAGTAGGACATTTTCGATACCACATGAAGGCAGCTAAACACTACCAGCTAAAATTAGTTGTTGAAGTTGGTTGATCAAAGTAATTTAGCTGTTTAAGCTACCTGACACCAACATCCAAAAAAGCAACTGGCTGGCCACAGTGTGCTTAAATGTTAGCAAGAAGATTTTAGTACATTGTAGCAAGAAAACATCTGTTTTAAATTGTACTTTTACTGTATTTTTTATCAAATAAATGCAGCCTTGGTGAGCAGAGAGACTTAAGTATAAATTAAAAGCAGAATACACGTTGAGGCATTCAAGATAATTTTTTGTTGATTTGTAATCTTAAAGACATCTCTTCAGTGTTGCAAATGAATGTGTGAAGATCACAAACTTGCAGAGTTGTAGCTGTCATTGCAAAGACTGGCATTGCGTATGTTATGCAAATTGTCTGGTAATCACTGGCTGTGCTTCAAACGGTCAGTGGTAATGGGGTCAAAGTCAAACATTTTTGAACTTTGAGCGCTGTGTTGACCATTGGGTAATGCTGTAGTTGACAGAAACATCATTCCACCGAGTTCAATACACTGTTGACAGGAGTCATGTAAATGAACCATCTAAGGAGCTGTTTAGACCATCTAGAAACCATCACCATGTTCTATAACACTGGTTTTAGCTGGATTGTCAAGCAGAATTACCATGCATAACCTTATAAAGTGACTTTTATTGATATTAGTCATTGTTCTCGCTGAAGCAAATTCACTGAAACTGAATAATTTAACACCATGTGGCCCATTTTGAAATGTGAAGGCCTGTTTCCAAGTGGAACTACCAGCTAAATAAAAGAGCCAGTTTTTCAACAAAAACATCATGCTAATGTCAGCTTCAAGGTAGCCTAGATGATGTTGTGTGCGGTTCATTTCAATAAAACGTCACCTGTAGTACATCAAATCCTTTGAATGTGTTTTCCCAATCCTCACATCAGCCTCGAAATTCTGCTATTGCATTTGAGATGAAAATAGTGAGTATTGAAGATGAATCATTCAATAAAAAGAGATCTGAACTATTGACCATATCCTCCGGTTATACAGGGAAAGGCCTTCGCTGAAAGCCATGGTAGGCAGTTGCATTATTGTCTTTCTGCAGTTTTAGTTGATGTAATGTTATTGTGAAAGTAGATTTAAAAAATAAATAAACTAGAAAATCCTAAACAGGACACAAGATTAGGGAGAAAACTGTACCACGGCTGAGCGAGCGCTTGACTGGGAGGCTTTGACCGTACGTGGAGCAAGTGTTTATCTCCCGCTTCTGTACGAGGCAGATGGGGCGGTTTCTCTCCATGTCTCTTTCTGCCTCTCTTTGATTAGATGGATTCCTGAGCTCTTTCTCACTCCGCTCTCCCAAATGCTACATATTCAAAAAAGCCTTTTTACATTTTTAATGAAATTAAAAACATGTAAAGAGAGTACTGTTTCTTTTACTGTCTGCCGCTCACAACTACTTTGCTCACTAATCCGCTGCTGCGGAGCTGTCGAATCCTCCCTGCATGTTTTTTTCCCCCTCGCTTTCTTGCTTTCTCATGTGGAAAATCTTTTTTTCCGGTTGTGGCTAGCTCCAGTTCCTCACAGCCAAAAACAGCTCTTTATTAGAAATGTTTCTTTAAAAAACAATGTAAACAAGCAAGCTTGTAGGACTATTGTGCTATTTTGAATGTGTTTTGTAAATGTTGTTATATGTCTACAGACTGTAAAAATAATAATTTTAAAGGCTGCTTCACCTAAACATTACAATTATTAATGTTGATTATTTCTATATATACAGTATGTATGATTATTTTTCTTCCATGAAAAAAAAAAATAGAAGAAAAGCCAGAAACACTATTTTATGGTGTCCTTGTTATCTTACATGTACTGACCATGGTAATAACAGTAAATTATGCATAATTACATGCAACTAACCAAACCAAATTCCTAACCCGATAGTAAGTAAATGTTGTTAATAAATATTACTCAGTATATGAATGGACTATTTTGCTATATAATTACACTGTATATTACTATATAATTACACTGTAACTAGTACACCTTGAAATAGTGTGACCAAAAAGATATACAATTGTTTTAAACTGTCATTCTAAAAGTTAGGGTCATTAAGATTTGCCATCACAAAAATAAAATACATTAAAACAAATATTTAAATAAAAGAAAAATACACAATGTTCCTGTTTTTACAGAATTGTAATACATTTATGCATTTAAATAATAAATGCAGCTTTGATGACAATAATATACTTCTTAAGAAAACTTAAAAAAGCTTCCCAACCCCAAACTAGTTAACTCTGGCTTGCATGTTTCTCTCAATGACAAGAGAAATTATTTAATTTAAAGATAACTTATTTACATGCTGTTGTGGTTACACTGTGCTGCTTCTTATTCTGTTATAAT
Organism: Siphateles boraxobius; assembly: GCF_051911475.1. NCBI lineage: Eukaryota > Metazoa > Chordata > Actinopteri > Cypriniformes > Leuciscidae > Siphateles > Siphateles boraxobius. The sequence continues at coordinate 3,262,529 of NW_027509175.1, forward strand.
TAGGCCAATTTTGTTGTAATTGGTCTTAGTTCACTGAAACAATAACACATTCAAACTGTAACATTACAGTGTAACTGTTGCTGTTTGGTTTTTCAACGCTCAGCTAGGGCAACTTAGGAAAAAGTGTCCTCAAAAATAATGTGGTAGTACCATGGTATCAGATGTTAATGTCGTGGTATTTTTAAATTACCACATTCATTGTATTCACAAGACGCAAAACTAAAAAATTGGATATGCTTTATGCTGCCTTGTTTACTGTTGTATCGCTCTTTCTGCACTCTTCTTTAGCTGTAGTCTTTGTTAATCTCTGCATTAGTAGGGGAGATTTTTCATTGACTCTTCTGGTAGGTTACATTGTTACACCAGTATGTAGTGACAAGTGACTATCTTTATGGGTGAGTTGTTAAATCATTCATTCAACTATTTAGTGCAGACACACGGACTAATCCAGAAACAAAACAAGTGACAGTTTTGAGTTTAAGTGTGCGTGAGTCATTAAATAATTCACTTAAATGATTCATTCAAATCCAATTTAAGGACTAACTAGTACTAATTTTCATATATAAAACATTAATTCCATAACATTATTTCTGCCATCTAATTATTATTTTTTTTGTCTCTGAATGCATTTACGCTGTATCTGTGCAGCTTTAAACAGTTTGTGTTATTTTCAGTCAATGTGCCAAAATAAATGAATCTTAAATGACTGATAAAAAATAAAATAAAAACAAATATAGATGACTCCCATATTGCATAGGAGTCAGCCAGTCAGTTTGGATCTTACAATTCCAGACATTTTTTGCCATGTTTGTGCATTATAAACTCATCAGGGGGTCCATTAACAGTTCATGGAGTAGCGTAGTATCTCAGTGATAAAGTGAGCACATGAATGATTAATAGACATGTCTAGTTCCATCACATCCATGATGTGCATGCTATATGTTCCATGCAGCTTGTATACAGCATTGATCCTAATCAAATATTAATTTGTTAAACCTTTATTGTGCTAGTGATACCATGGATGCACACGCATGTTACATATTAAAACAGCCCAACTTAGCCTGGGGTCATAAATACAAGATGTGCAACCATGCATTCTAATACACAGACTCCAACACATGCACTTTGGAGTCTGCGAGATGAATTTGATGATGTGATCTGCACGGACATATGCGACTACTCTCAGCGCTGTAACCTGTACTTATCCAGACGCGCTTGTTTTTGAGTGTTTGTGTGATGAATGTAATTGTGAAGTGGCAGGGAAATCAGAAATCCCATTTCTTCTCCTCCCGTGTTTGATTGGAGAGTATGGTGGTTTATAAAGACCTCTCTCTACCCTGTCCACGCAGACTCGGTTGATGTGGAAATGACATGGCTGAGCTCTGTGGTTAGTGTAAACGTGCTTATTTAAGGGTTGCATGGAGAATAATGGGGAGAGATTTTTCAGGCAGAAAGGAATCACTTTTACCATCCGGCATGATAATATCTTAGTGAAATAGCCCAGTGATAGAGAAAGAGAAACGGGAGGGATTTGTTATTATGGCACTGGTTATTTAGCTTACATGTGTGATAGATTAGGTATGAGGTCAGTGTTCATTTTGACACTTTTTTTGTCTTTGACAAAAATATCTCACCCGTACTGGCAAAATGAGTCGGAATGCGCATGGGCTTACGAGCTAGATGCAAAACAAGAGAAAATTGTAAATTTTGGTCGAATTTGAGTTTTTTACAAAAAATAGTTCATTAACTATTAACCTTGGTTCATTAACTAAGGTTCATTAACCTCGTTAGCGATCCCAATGCTCCAAATAGTTAAACATCTAACATGATCTTTATTTGTACATTTTCTGAGAGGTGTAAAAAAACATTTCTTTGTTTAAATAATCCATGAAAAAGTGCTGTTTTCTCTGCTCGCTTCTTGACGACTGGTGCTTCCTCTCAGCACAAGTTTGGTGCCATTGTAAAGCGCAGCATTCCAACTTTGTGAATTTTCATAGAATTTTCATACACAGAATTACAGTATTTCAAAATATCTGTCTTGGCGAGTATTCACGCCAACATTATCTGTTATGTCTTAATTGAACGTTTGGTTAACTGTTGGGAAAAACATCTGATGTGTAACAATATATTAGATCCGTGCATTACAGTAGGTCTTAATAAAGGCTGTCTACAATGCATTTGAATGTGATAATTAACCAACTAGTAGAGTTTTCCCGTGCTTTTTCAATGCCCGTGCAGGTCAATCCTGTACATGATTTACTATAAATGGATTATCCTAAACGATTCCATTCTCTCTAGATGTTTCTTCTTTAAAAGCATTGTTAGAACATTGTTAACTTTTTGTTAACTTTCTGTCCCCCCTGGTCATTTTCATATTGTCTTCTTTATTAAGAAGCTTAATGGCTGTTTTCACCTTTGTTGACAAGATCAACACTGGATAAAGCATGTGGAATTTCCAATGCACTTTTCAACCTCCAGTGTTTCTCCACAGCCAGAGAATAATCAGGACATGCTGTCACAGTCACCTAGTATCATCCAGTGTATATGTGTCTGGGTGTGTTTTTGTGTTTCTGAGCAAGGGAAATGGAAATAGAAGCACACATACAGGCATCATTGCTTGCCCATATCATGACAATGTGAGTGCCAAGGGGCAGGAAAAGCATAAACTAGCCTAGGCTGCTAACAGCCTTTTCAAAAGCCCTGCGGCACAATAGAATACAGTAACTGAACCTTGTTTTTCACCTCTCTCTCTCTCTCTCTCTCTCTCTCTCTCTCTCTCTCTCTCTCTCTCTCTCTCTCTCTCTCTCACACACACACACACACACACACACACACACACACACACACACACACACACAGACAGACAGACAGGAGCTTTCTCAATGACAGGCCGTCTCCGCACACCTTGCTGAACTTTCCCACCGGAGAGAAAAACATGGTTTTCACATGACTACAGAAAAGAGCCATTCCGCCCACTGGTTTAATGGAGGAAATACGTGCATTCATGTAAAAACTACTGCTATACATATAAACCAATATGCCAAGGACTGCCATCAGCACAGAGTATCTACAGCATGTATTCCATTATATGAAGTCAAGCTGTTTTTAAATGCTGTTTTATAGTTGAGAACAACCCTCATGTGCACCACTCTATAAAGGACAAGAACCCACATTTATTTCCCCCTCAGTCTCAGAAACCCAACTCAGCGTGATTGCGGAGAGCAGGAAAGAAATTATTCATACAATGGAATTACAAATGCAAAAACCAATCACATCAAACGCTCACAGTCCCATCTTACACTTTATTTTTCTCTCTCTCTGTCTCTCTCACTAACATAAAAGGTACCAAAAAGTACAGTGGTACACTGTGGATTAAAAAAGATTTTTCCTAAATGATCTAGCCCTCAATCTTACAGTTGTTATTGTAACCAAGTAATAAATACGTTTTTGAGTAACTTAAATTTTAGACATAATACTCATAATACATAATATTGCTCCATGCATGATTTTTGCTGTGACTTTTTGCAGGTTACATCATTTTGACTGAAGTGACTGTGTTTATGAGAGAGTCATTGAATCATTCATTCAACCTTTCCGTTCAAAACTGCTGATTCAGGAACTACACAACTGACTTTCATAATGAGGGATTCATCTAATCATTTACTCAACTGATTCACTCAAAACATTCATTAGCTCAGGAACAGGACACCACTAGTGTTTGCTGTGATTTAGTTTTGGAGCTACATTTTAAGCAGACCAAAACAAAGAGAAAGTAACTGCCAATATTTGTCATTAAAAGTAAGTTACTGTCACGTGAAGTAGACAAGAGACGCGGATTCAAATGCAGAGTGATTTATTCGGATGCCAAATAGGAAAGGTGCAAACTCCAACCCCAGGAACAAACGGGAGGACACAAACTGGAACACATAACATGTACAACGAATCGGCACAAGACAGCAAACAAAGGGAGATTAAATAGGCTAACAAACAAAAGAGGTAACAAGGCAGACAGGTGGGGGAAATAAACCAATAACGAGATAACAAGACGGGCGGGGTTGACAATTAGACAAGAGAGCACATGGCACAAGAAACAACAAGACACTCATTTGCTAAAACAGGACCAGACAAGACATAAACACATGACAAACCGGCCATGTCACAGTCCTGTCACAAACCCATGGGAAAATCCAGACCGAGGTGACAGAACTGTGACAGTTACCCGATACCAGGCATTGATAGCATTTATTTTATGATTTGTACAATAAATATTTGTATTTAAAATGACCATGTTTTCATCCATTATATAATATTTCTACATGCATAAGCAAATAATCAACATTATTGTGTGTATTAATTTTATTCGACAGTATATTCATAAAACCATTGGTGGCTCACAAGTAATAGATGGACACAAAAGTAAAGCAAATCAGTTTTGGTGTTTGCAGGTTACATCATTATGCCAGTCATTCTTCAGATCCGTTCAAACACACTGTCATACAGAAATGAAGGAAGTGACTTTTATATGAGTGATTACTTGAATAATTAAATCAACACATTTGTTCAAAACATGAATTCATTCAGGAATGAAACACCACTGCTGCTCACTGATGCACAACAGTTCATTTTGCTGTGATTTTGTTTTAGAAATATATATATATATAATATATAATATATATATATATATATATATATATATATATATATATGTATGTGCAAACATATTTATTTACTGGAATGTTTGTTGCAATAATATCGATGTCAGTAGAATCAGTGTAACCTTAACCTTTGTCAGTGATAACATGTATTTTATGATATATATATATATATTATGTTATTTTATTCATATTTTTCATGTTTTTATCCATTATATCATGTATTTATATTCATGATTAAGCAATGTCACACAAGCAAAATTGCTGTTGTTCTGTCTGATTGTGAGTGTGGTTTTGCTTTTATGCAACACTATATTTGTTAAAACTTATAACCATTGATGCATCACAATGAATAAATAACAAAGTCAGGCAAATCACTGTTTGCATTTGCTAGTCCTGTTGGGCTGATGCAGCTAGACGTTTTTAAGGATAAGAAGTCAAACACACACACACACACACACACACACACACACACACACACACACACACACACACACACACACACACACACACACACACACACACACACACACACACACTCGTTTGTGTGTGTGTTCGTGTCAGTGGGGTGCTACAGTCTAGCTGTCTCTATGATGCAGAGGGTTATCAGTAACGTTAATGGAGTTCTTAGGGATGTTAATGACTCCCATAGAGAGAAAGAAAGAGAAGAGGAAAGAGCGAAAGAGGAGAAAGAAAAAGTGTGCTAGCAAATCAGGCCTTCCTAACTTCAACCAGGTCAATGTTTTCCGTCTGAATTAATTGAGATTTGAGATTTTCATTTCCTACCGGCGCCGAACACACACATTGATGCACACACTAAAGAAAACAGCTCAACACGAACTTCGCTAATCAATGACAACGAATCGATGCAGCAATAATGTGTGATATGAGGGGATGAAATGTTGGTATGTGTTGCTGCTTTCCTCCAGGAACAGCCCTCATCTCTCCATCCCCCATTCCCTCATCTCTCTTTCTCATTCACTCACATTGATTTGCTGTATTTCTATAATTAGTTCCTCGACAAGTAGACAATATGACAAGTGTATTTTCAATGTTTGCTCGCCACATATTCAAGCATTACAGTCACATTTGCTCAGGTTTTATGTCCGTGTCCATTCGATCGTTACGTGCCGGTGTTGGTTTCATTAGGCAAATATCCTTGAGCAGGTATATGTAGGGCAATGAATGCTAGATATGACGAAGATCTATAGCTCATCACTCTGTGTGGTTCTTCCAGAGTTTAAATGGTTGATAAGGAATAATGTGATTGTCATGGCCCGTACTATCTTTAACGAGGTGGATTTATTGTACTGGGAGGGAGAGGAGGATTGTGGGTAGTTCCTTTAAGAGCTAAGTCAATAATGGGAAGGGTTTTTAGAGTGACTCCAGGCCGTCTTCAGTTTGTTTACGTGTCAGCATATGAATTAGATAGTCGTACCAGTCATTTTGATGCACTTTGTGATATGTTTGTAAATGTTTTTGAACCTCTTCAAAAAGTGAATTAACCCCTGGAAGCATCAATGTGCCAGTGTTGCACAATTCATGTAAGAATTTAAACAATATTATTATTCTTCTGGAACAGATTTGTGTAGCTGGGTAGATTGGATTTGACTCGAAAGATATTGGGTTAAAACCTTGGAGGGGTTCTTTTTCAGTTGTGGTTCTATATATTTGTTGCATTTATTAATTTTTACATTACATAAAATGTTTTCATTCATTATTGTGTACAAATGTTAATCTTAATAAAAACATAGTTTTATTAAATATCATATATATACATATATGAAAATGTTTGATACATTTCTGCATGAAAGTATTTGTATACAGCTTTGACGCACTCATGTGAAAAAGACCCAGCGAGTTTAAATTTTATGATTTCAAATGCACTGTGAGAGATATGGTAGGTATGTCAGAATTATAGGAAATTATCAATTTCTTATACATTGAATTCAGTCTTCAGGGTCTTAGAGCTTATAACAAGCTTTAATGTACCATACTGATCTGGAGTCTGAAGAGTTAAGGTAGTAGCTAACTGTAATAAATAAGCTATGATATGAGCTATATCTACTTTGAGAAGAGCAAGGTTAAAACTGAGATTAAGATGAAGGGCCCTATCTTGCACCCAGTGCAATTGAATTTGTACACCGACACATCTATCATTCCTATTTTGCACCCGACGCACAGCGGACTTTTCCCTCCACAGACGCACGTTGGTATATTAGGGAATGAACTTGCGCTCCAGGGGCGGTTCAGCGAAAAGAGGTGGCGCAAACGTACCCTGGTGGTATTTTGCAGTTTCAGAAAACAGTTCCGCCACAGACCAGGAAAAACAGTCTGAAGTCAGTGGCGCGTTATTCAGATGCTATTTTAAGGGCGCATGCTTGGCCATAATGTAGCGTGTGCACAACGGCCATACTGTACACTTTGTTTCTCTCATTTACACAGACTCAGCTGTTCCCATTTTTGCAAACCATGCATAATTACAAGGAAAAATATTACCACACGAGGGAAATCATTGTGGTATCCATGAAGATGTGAAAAAATAGACATACATCTAGCTTACACATTGACCCAAATTATAATACGCCTGTTTAACCGAAGCTAATTTGGGTGGGTTTCTCCCATCCCCATACAATGTCACTTCTCTGTCTTTTATGGCCCTGACGAGAACGTCTGTCTCCTCGGCTGTGAACCGCTCCTGGTGTGAGCCTGGTAAATCAGCCATCATAATAGCAATCCGCCATGCTTTTAAGTGCCTCAACAAGCGCGCCTGCTTTTAAAGGGAATGTGAGATGACGCTCTGATTGATTTATTTCACGTTACTCCCAAACTACACCTATGAGTAATATAGCTACTTCAGACCTTCCCATTTTAGATTTGCGAGATTCACCCACAAAGTTACTTAGTTTTGCTTTTGATACTTGTGTTTCAGATCGTTAAAATAGGGCCCGAAGTCTCTTTCACTTCTCATTCTGTTTTGTTCAGAATTCAGTGTATGACACAAGGATTGGGAAGTATCACAGGGCAGCTTTCTCATATTAGTGAACGGATAAGGTTCAGTGCCAAAAGACTTCCCAAAGGACAGGACACTCAGCACCAGCTTGATGAATCTCACTTACAGAGAATATACAAGAGGGAGGTTGTTTCCTCCAAAATATCTTTCCAAAAATAACCACAAAACAAGCTTCCTCAAATAATGTTTAGATCAATTTATATCCCATAGTATGTATGTTTGTTGTTTTGGTTACTCTTTATTTTTAAGGTGTCCGTGTTACAGTGATACTTGCAAGTACGAGGTAATATTAATAACCTACATGTACTTACGGTTATGGTTTGGCAAATGGATTGGTTTACAGTTAGTTGCATGTAATTATGCATAATTTATAGTTATTGCTACAGTAACTGCATGTAACGTGTAACAAGGACACTGTAATATGTGTTATTTTTGTTTTTACTATTTGAGGGTATACATGTGGTGCTCTGCTCTTTTTTGATGCTGTTTTCCAACTACACTCTCACTTCTCCCAGGAACATACTGTAGTTTATATATATATATATATATATATATATATATATATATATATATATATATATATATTTTAATTTCACATTGACTCTAATGCGTTGTGACTATGTCATTACTTTTCAGTTTAAAAACAAATTGAAAGAGAAAGAACTCCTCAGTGTCATGTTTCAATGTGTTTAAGTTCTGTTTTGAGATCTTGTTTCCCCCTGTCTTTGTGATTTTGGTTTAGTCCTGTTAGTTTTTCCCGCTCCTCGTTTGTGATCAGTTTCTTCACCTGTGTTCTGTTAATTATCCTATTAGTCCCTGTTCATTTAAGCCTTGTGTTTTCCCTCAGTGTTTGTTGGTCGTCGTCCGTGTATGGTTGTGTCTCTGAAGTCCTGGAGTTTTATTCTGTTCTTGTATGTTTATAGAAGTTAATTTTGTAAATAAATCAACTATTTCGCAGACCAGTGTCCTCGTCTTCAGCTACCTGCACACAACCTGACAGAACGACCAAAAAAAAAAAAAAAAAACGCTTAAAAACTGAAAATGGGCCGAAGGAGGAAAAACAAGGAGGTGAGCCCCTTTGAAACCCCAATTCTCTTACAAGAGGAGCGCTCACTCGAAGAGTATGCAGGGCTTTACGTTGGCTTCTGTCGAGATGAGATATTGGAGGAAGAGGATCTGACAAAGAGTTTCTGGGGTGGACTGAAGGACCCACTAGCCCAGATACTACTTGTAAGCGACCTAAATATGTCCTTCCTGGAGTTTGTGGATCAAACACTGTGGGCGTGTGGATCCGACTATCTCGTTGAGGATCTCCCACTCCAGCCAGTTCCAAGTCCGGTTTGCCCTGAGCCCATCGCCTGCCCGCCAGAGCCTGAACCCATCACCTGCACGTCAGAACCTGAACCCATCGCCTGCCCGCCAGAGCCAGTCTTCGAGCAAGAGCCAGAGCCAGTCTTCGAGCAAGAGCCAGAGCCAGTCTTCGAGCAAGAGCCAGCCCCAGGGGTTCCTCGCTTCCATGCTGTTCAGCCTGAGACTCTCGTGTGGCCCCGTGCCCGCAAGCTGGTTTCTAACAGTAGGGACCTGGGGGCGAAAATGACGGATCCGGCGCTCCAATCCGTGCGATCAGCGTTCAAATCAGTTTTCCCTCTCCGGTCTTCAGTCCCAGGTCGTACTTCCACGTCCAGTTCCGACTCCCATGATGTGCTGGCCCCGTCCAGTTCCGACTCCCATGATGTGCTGGCCCCGTCCAGTTCCGAGTTCCACGATGTGCTGGCCCCGTCCAGTTCCGAGTTCCATGATGTGCTGGTCCCGTCCAGTCCTGCGACAGAGCCCGCTGATCCTGCGCCAGAGCCCGCTGATCCTGCGCCAGAGCCCGCTGATCCTGCGCCAGAGCCCGCTGATCCTGCGCCAGAGCCCGCTGATCCTGCGCCAGAGCCCGCTGATCCTGCGCCAGAGCCCGCTGATCCTGCGCCAGAGCCCGCTGATCCTGCGCCAGAGCCCGCTGATCCTGCGCCAGAGCCCGCTGATCCTGCGCCAGAGCCCGCTGATCCTGCGCCAGAGCCCGCTGATCCTGCGCCAGAGCCCGCTGATCCTGCGCCAGAGCCCGCTGATCCTGCGCCAGAGCCCGCTGATCCTGCGCCAGAGCCCGCTGATCCTGCGCCAGAGCCCGCTGATCCTGCGCCAGAGCCCGCTGATCCTGCGCCAGAGCCCGCTGATCCTGCGCCAGAGCCCGCTGATCCTGCGCCAGAGCCCGCTGATCCTGCGCCAGAGCCCGCTGATCCTGCGCCAGAGCCCGCTGATCCTGCGCCAGAGCCCGCTGATCCTGCGCCAGAGCCCGCTGATCCTGCGCCAGAGCCCGCTGATCCTGCGCCAGAGCCCGCTGATCCTGCGCCAGAGCCCGCTGATCCTGCGCCAGAGCCCGCTGATCCTGCGCCAGAGCCCGCTGATCCTGCGCCAGAGCCCGCTGATCCTGCGCCAGAGCCCGCTGATCCTGCGCCAGAGCCCGCTGATCCTGCGCCAGAGCCCGCTGATCCTGCGCCAGAGCCCGCTGATCCTGCGCCAGAGCCCGCTGATCCTGCGCCAGAGCCCGCTGATCCTGCGCCAGAGCCCGCTGATCCTGCGCCAGAGCCCGCTGATCCTGCGCCAGAGCCCGCTGATCCTGCGCCAGTCCTGTCCAGCCCAGAGTTTCCTTTGCCGCTGGTCCTCCTTAGCTCAAAGCCCTCTTCATCGCTGGTCCTGCCCAGCCCAAGACCCTCTTTGCTGCCGGATCTCCCCTTTCCTGTCAATTTCCCCATTAAAATTTTGGGGGGGCACCCACCCGAAGGGTCCTCACCACCATGGACGCCCGAGGGACCCACAGCTCCGCCCTGGACGCCCGAGGGACCCACAGCTCCGCCCTGGACGCCCGAGGGTCCCACAGCTCCGCCCTGGACGCCCGAGGGTCCCACAGCTCCGCCCTGGACGCCCGAGGGTCCCACAGCTCCGCCCTGGACGCCCGAGGGTCCCACAGCTCCGCCCTGGACGCCCGAGGGTCCCACAGCTCCGCCCTGGACGCCCGAGGGTCCCACAGCTCCGCCCTGGACGCCCGAGGGTCCCACAGCTCCGCCCTGGACGCCCGAAGGTCCCACAGCTCCGCCCGGACACCCGAGGGTCCCACAGCTCCGCCCCGATCACACCCACAGCCTGCTCCGCCCCGGCCACGCCCACAGCCTGCTCCGCCACGCCCACAGCCTGCTCCGCCACGCCCACAGCCTGCTCCGCCCTGGCCACGCCCACATCCTGCTCCACCCCGGTTCCCCGAGCTACCAGCTCCGCGACCACCCTCCCACCCCTTTGGATGTTATACGGCGCGAGGACATGCCTTCGGGGAGGGGGGAGTTACTGTCATGTTTCAATGTGTTTAAGTTCTGTTTTGAGATCTTGTTTCCCCCCGTCTTTGTGATTTTGGTTTAGTCCTGTTAGTTTTTCCCGCTCCTCATTTGTGATCAGTTTCTTCATCTGTGTTCTGTTAATTATCCTATTAGTCCCTGTTCATTTAAGCCTTGTGTTTTCCCTCAGTGTTTGCTGGTCGTTGTCAGTGTATGGTTGTGTCTCTGAAGTCCTGGAGTTTTATTTTGTTCTTGTATGTTTATAGAAGTTAATTTTGTAAATAAATCAACTATATCGCAGATCCAGTGTCCTCGTCTTCAGCTACCTGCACACAACCTGACACTCAGATGAAAGACCGGTGCAAATTATAACTAACCATATAAACAATTGAGGAACATAATCATTAACCCAGATAACCGAAACTGAACAGAGCAGGGAAGCAGGAACAAATTTTTTTTTTTTTAATTAAATCTGAAAAAAAATATATATATATATACACTCACCTAAAGGATTATTAGGAACACCATAATACTGTGTTTGACCCCCTTTTGCCTTCAGAACTGCCTTAATTCTACGTGGCATTGATTCAACAAGGTGCTGAAAGCATTCTTTAGAAATGTTGGCCCATATTGATAGGATAGCATCTTGCAGTTGATGGAGATTTGTGGGATGCACATCCAGGGCACGGAGCTCCCGTTCCACCACATACCAAAGATGCTCTATTGGGTTGAGATCTGGTGTCTGTGGGGTCCATTTTAATACGGTGAACTCATTGTCATGTTCAAGAAACCAACTTGAAATGATTTGAGCTTTGTAGTGGAAGTAGCCATCAGAGGATTGGTACATGGTGGCCATAAATGGATGGACATGGTCAGAAACAATGCTCAGGTAGGCCGTGGCATTTAAACGATGCCCAATTGGCACTAAGGGGCCTAAAGTGTGCCAAGAAAACATCCCCACACCATTACACCACTACCACCAGCCTGCACAGTGGTAACAAGGCATGATGGATTCGATGTTCTCATTCTGTTTACGCCAAATTCTGACTCTACCATCTGAATGTCTCAACAGAAATCGAGACTCATCAGACCAGGCAACATTTTTCCAGTCTTCAACTGTCCAATTTTGGTGAGCTCTTGCAAATTGTAGCCTCTTTTTCTTATTTGTAATGGAGTTGAGTGGTACCCGGTGGGGTCTTCTGCTGTTATAGCCCATCTGCCTCAAGGTTGTGCGTGTTGTGTTGTGGCTTCACAAATGCTTTGCTGTATACCTCGGTTGTAACGAGTGGTTATTTCAGTCAAAGTTGTTCTTCTATCAGCTTGAATCAGTCGGCCCATTCTCCTCTGACCTCTAGCATCAACAAGGCATTTTCGCCCACAGGACTGCCGCATACTGAATGTTGCACATTCTTTGTAAACCCTAGAATTGGTGTGTGGAAAATCCCAGTAACTGAGCAGATTGTGAAATACTCAGACCGGCCCGTCTGGCACCAACAACCATGCCACACTCAAAATTGCTTAAATCACCTTTCTTTCCCATTCTGACATTCAGTTTGGAGTTCAGAAGATTGTCTTGACCAGGACCACACTCCTAAATGCATTGAAGCAACTGCCATGTGATTGGTTGATTAGATAATTGCATTAATGAGAAATTGAACAGGTGTTCCTAATAATCCTTTAGTTGAGTGTATATGTATATATATATATATATATATATATATATATATATATATATATATATGTATATATAACAACTTCTGCCACACACCCACAAACTCCAACTCTTGTTACCCAAGACACAATAACGGTAACAATAAATTGCTAAATTTTTTTAGCACAAATGGGTAATTTCAAACTCTAGACATCATAAAACAGCAAGTTACTAAACGTGACAAAATCAACAGCAACACTGAAAGTGGCAAACAGTGAAAGCTTGCAGCCTTATTAATTATTCATGCCCGGGTGCATGCTGGGAGCACCAGCAGTGTGAAGCTATGTGGATTTTACTTAATTTTGTGAAATGTACTAAAATCTGCTACTATATATTAATGCATTATATCATTTTTTTTCTTAGTAATATTTACCTTAAAAGTTTTTTTTTTTTTCATTTCTACCTGCTTGCATTGAATAAAAATGAAGAATTGTTTGATATTTTTATTCTTCTCTGCTGTAAAATCTCTGCTATATTTATTTAACTACTTTTTTTCAGTGTTGATTGACATACTGTTTTTTTATATCTTAAGTGTTTGTGTGGTCTTACTAAGCATATGTGACGACAACATGTCACCCACTTAGCCTGTACTTCTGTAGTTTCCCTTTACTATCAGAAGTGCTACACCAGATGAAGTGTTCGCTAAATTGCATAATGGCTATTAAGCTAGATCAAAGGGATTGTTTTGTATGCGTCAACTGCATGCTAATTATCAATATACTCATTAATTACTGTTCTACAAAGCTAAATTAACAATTTACATGACATTTTCATTAGACACTACCCTATTGATCAGGTGTCAGACATGACAACAAAGTAGACTACTTATTTTGTATGTATTTGTGGAATACACACTTATTAAAACATGCATTAGTTCCTCTTCTTGAAAGTAGAAAACTGAGTCACCAACCACAAAGAATGAACCTCATCTCATTTCACAAGGCCTACATTGATTCCTGCAGGCCGATGCCATTAGTCAATGTAAATAGCCATGTGTAAATTCCCTGTCAGTTTGACCATGGTATCATTACAGTGGTGTGTGAATGAAGGATCTACTCTTCAACATTAACTCTAATTACTCTTTACTTTACATAGAGGGGATAATATGGCTTCTAGACAAAGGAGAGCTTAAGGTTCATTTAATCCAGTAGGGCCATCGCTACAACATCTAGATAAAAATAAATAAATAAAATAAAACTTTACAGTCAAGGTTAATTATATCAAGGCTTTCCAATCAGTCAAGCAGACTTAAACAGCATGTTTAGATATGTAGACGTCCAAATACATCCTCAGGAATTGGCCTAATTCACAAACCAAGGCTAGATGGTTCAATAGTGAGTGAACTTCAATAACTAGCGCCATTTCAATCCGGTCCCTACTCTTTTTTTCTATCTTCTGACTCTCTTTTTATGATCAGTCATCCTTAGATCCTGACAGGCACTTGTGTCTGTGTGAAGGGTTGAATATCTAGTCACTGACAAGTCAGGCGCATTAGACAGCTACAATCAGTCGGATCAGGCTTTCTTTGGATGCCTCAAAAGTGGGGCCTAATTTTCAGATTCCTCTCAGGCTGAAAAATGCCTTTGACAATTTGTAGGCAACTTGTGTATGGGCACGAGGGATGCGTGAGCATCTGGAGAGGTATGCTATGGATGAATGATATGTAAAAACCTGCAAATTAGTGTTTCTTCCTCCATTACAGTTAGCACAGTGATAACAGCCTCCCTCGATAAATGGCTTTATTGGTGGAAATCTAACTTCAGTGTGCCAGGTAATCAAAAATACATCACAGTTTCTTCACTGCAGCCTTTGGAATTAAAGAGATAGTTCACCCCAAAATGAAATTCTGACTTTGTTTCTTCTGTGGAAATTTTTGAAGAATATCTTGGCCACTTTTTGTTATAAAAGGAACATTTTGGAAAGTGATCAGGGATTGAGTTAAGCCCCTAAAAAGAGAGAGAGAAAAAAGAATACCAAAATGTATCATAAAAGTGACCAATACAATAGCTTTTGTGTGAAGAAGATCTTGACATTTTGGCTCTTTAATGAGAGTTCATGAGAGAAGTATTATATCCGATTTGTGCGTGATAGGTTATTTTGAGTCAAATCTTTTCAATGAATCTGTTGATTCACTTTACAAAATTGGTTTAAAAAAGGATTCATTAATGTATTTGACTCAAGCGAGCTCTTCTTCGCTCCTTGATGAGAGTTCATGAGAGAAGTATCTACACAATCTCATGGGAAAACATAACTATTTTACGAGGTGGCATTTTCGTATGAATTAATATGATGTGAATCGTACAAACATGTATGATTTTAAAAAAAGAAGGGAAAAAAAAAAAAAAAACTATGAAGGTCTAGCCATAACCTCATCCCTAAACACAGCCATCACTCCATGGGGCGTAAGCAGATCATACAAAAAAGTAAGAATGATGCTAATGTGAATTAGCTTCCAATTTGTCAAAATGAAAAATACTTTCAAAACGCCACTTTACCAGCTGCTGTTTAAAGCTCGGAGACCAGAGACTCTCACTTAGGACTGCACATGCGCATTGGCTTGTCTAACCTGCAAAATAAGACTTTTTGATCCTATCTGAGCATAAGAAACAACAGTTATGGGACAGTTCAAGTCAGATTATGTTGCTGATTTTAAACATGTTTTTTTTATTTTTTTATTGTGAGTTTGACAAGTAGTTTTTGAGATTTCAGGATTCCCCTATTCAAATGGATAGGACTTGGTCTTAGATGCCCGAAATAGCTGCCACGGGGCGCTGCGCGCTAAGTGAAAAGACTTTCCTTGAAAGGGACTGTGGTTCAACTCACTGTTTAAACCACTGTGAAAATTTTAATTTGTGAACAATGTAAATAACAACTGAAATTTTGTTCTGTTCCGCAAAAAAAGATATTTTATGGCTTCAGAAGATTTGGAATAGTACACAATTTGTACTATTTTATGATTGGTGTTCTACGGAGGAAGTGAAGTTATAGAGGTTAAGAACAACATGATGGGGAATAAAGTACATCATTTCATTGTAGGATAAACTCTCCCTTTAAAACAGGTTTGCTGATGGTTAATGTGTGTTCTTATAGGATATCAATAGATTTAAGGCAGGGTTGGGATCAGGAGAGAGTTGTTAATCTGTGCACAGTGTAATTCATTATCTCTAAAGGGCTCTGATATGCAATAAGTGTTCATAGGTGATCCTTAAAGAATGTTTATCTTGTTAGAGGCTGAATTCATTAGGTCTATACTGTGATTACAGCGCCTTCTGGATTCGGTTTTGCTCTTCTGCACAACTGCTGTCATGAATGTGTTGATGTATGTCTCTTAAAAAGCGGACTTATCATTTATTCATGGGCTGGGAAAAACGGGACATACAAAATGTTCTGCAAGACATCATCAAAACGAATCGAAAAGCATTTGGACGAAATAAGTGTGTCCTTTTTTGCTACAGTTAATTGCTGGCTTCCTTTGCAAACTCTTAGTTGTGTGTATTCCTCCCGTTTCTCTCTCTGTTTTGCTCTGATCCTCTTCTTCCCCAGTCGGAGCTGCGGTTGGTGGGATGTGCCTACGTGCTGGGCTCCGTTGCCATGGCTTCTCAGTGGCTCTGCTGTGGTTTATGGAGGGGTACGAGTAAAAAGGTGCTTTGGTGCGGCAGTAAATCTCTCCTGCAATCAATCCCTGTGCAATACTAGTAAGAGGGCTCATCTTTTTTAACGAAACCCACTCCTCATTCACACCTTGTGATTAAGGGTCGGCTTGATTAGAATTCACTCAGCAGGGCTTCTGCTGCCCCTCCCTCTCTCCTTGTGTCTCTCTGGATGGCCCCATCAACTCAGTATAATCGCTGGGAAATGGCTCTTGCATGTATATGGAGATTTGCAGGTTGATGGCAGATTTTCCCAGGCTGCATGTCCTCAGCTCTCATCTGTCTTGAAATCATTATCCATTGCCACAGGTGAGTTGAGATTAAGTGGAGTATCAGAGCCACGCCTCACTGCTCTTGTAATTTCGGTTGGGTCCAGATAAGGTCATTGAAGCACTGCCAAAGTCACACTCTAGGGATGTTTTGACCTCATTTCGGAGGAATCTGAAAAAGCCTTGATTTTACTGTCTGTGTGAATGTTATCACATGATTTTTAAAAATAGTATCACTGCATAAAAATCTTTCAAATGTATCCTAAACATTTTCATGATAAACCTGACAGTAGACTTGCCATTGTTCTTGTGTGACAATTTCTACAGTATGTTACGTGTGCAGATACTTATTTACAGTACACATTAATATGTGAATACATCTTCGTACTTTAGCTGCTGCTGAGCCAGAGATGGAAGCGCTCAACAACTACACATTCACATTTCTAGCACACTACACATTTCAACCATATAATGTTTATTTTATGTTTAAGTACTAGCAAAAAAAAACAAAAAAACATTTTAAGTTTGTTAAAATCACACTGATAATAATCATTTCTATTATAATTTGACAACGTGTTTTATTCATATCAGATACATATTTTATCGCTAACTATGATGTTTACTCTATTCTTCTCCCAATTCACAGGCCACTTACTTTCATGTATTTCGGGAGAAGTGGATGAATTGACATGTTGTAAATCCAACAGACTTAAACTCGCGCTGGGGGCTCAGCTAGAATATTTAAAAATTACGTGTGAAAGGGTTAATTCATATTAAAATATATAAGGTTACACTTTGTTTGACATAGTGTCATAGTTGACATAGTTACATTTTACTTACTCAAATATTCAATTCAATTCAATTCAATTCAATTCAAATTTATTTGTATAGCGCTTTTCACAATACACATTGTCTCAAAGCAGCTTTACAGAAATTGCATTTCGGAAATGTACATAGAAAAATACAGTTAGTTAATCAAGTATTAATTTATGGCATAACATATCGCCGGCTTTGAGTCGTCTCTTCACAGGCGTCGAGTCGTCTCTTCACAGGCGTTGGGGCATCTGAAGTCTGAAGAAATATGAACTGAACAATATTATTTAACTAAATGCACTTACTATAGAGTTACGGTTAGGGTTTGGTGTAGGGTTAGTTACTTGTAATTATGCATAATCAACTGTTAGTAATGTGTAACTACCTCACCTTAACCCTCAGGGGTCCAAGGTGTTTTTGGGGTCCTTGAGGTGTTCTGACATGCTCTGACATTTGCGCTTTTTTCAGTTATTTATAAACATGTTAATGGCAAAGGTGTAAATTCACTCTATATAGCAAAAACAGGGCTACCATAATATGTGAGCAAGATGTATGTACACAGACCCGTCGCTATGGGCGGGCCATAGGGGGCCGGGCCCGCCCCAAAAAATTCTTGTGCCCCCCCACTTGAGGCACAGATAATTTAATTTTGATATTATCATAGTTGCTAATTTTGTGTTGCATTCTTTATCATTAAAACGTTAAAAATATAAAGAAACAATGGTGTGATTTTATTTGATTGATGGGAATCTACACTGCAACAGCCTATCACGGCCTTACTAAAAATAACGCTTCCGCAGGTCCCCCAAGGTCTGGAATCGGTCCTTCTCCACAATCTTCCTCAGGGTCCGGTGACCTCTTCTCACGTTGTGCAGCGTTTTTTGCCACACTTTTTCCTTCCCATAGACTTCCCACTGAGGTGCCTTGATACAGCACTCTGGGAGCAGCCTATTTGTTCAGAAATTTCTTTCTGTGTCTTACCCTCTTGCTTGAGGGTGTCAATGATGGCCTTCTGGACAGCAGTCAGGTTGGCAGTCTTACCCATGATTGCGGTTTTGAGTAATGAAACAGGCTGGGAGTTTTTAAAAGCCTCAGGAATCTTTTGCAGGTGTTTAGAGTTAATTAGTTGATTTAGATGATTAGGTTAATAGCTCGTTTAGAGAACCTTTTCATGATATGCTAATTTTTTGAGATAGGAATTTTTGGGTTTTCATGAGCTGTATGCCAAAATCATCAGTATTAAAACAATAAAAGACCTGAAATATTTCAGTTGGTGTGCAATGAATCTAAAATATATGAAAGTTTAATTTTTATCATTACATTATGGAAAATAATTAACTTTATCACAATATGCTAATTTTTTGAGAAGGACCTGTATATAACATTTGAGCAGAAATTGGTGAACAAAAGCTTATTCAATGTGGCAGTAGTCTAGTTTACTAGACTACTATCCAATCTATCCAATCTAGGTAACGAAATGTTGTCTTTCATATTTTGTCTGTAACATAGGCATATCGTTTGTTGTTTTTATGAGCCTATATTAGGGCATATAAATATTAATTTGCAGTTTAATACGTTGCTAATACAAAGACATTTTAACCTTATTTCAACATATTTCAGTCGATTTTCACTCATCTCAGTATAGCAATAGGGTTTGGTAAAAACTGTTCAGTTCATTCATTCACACACAGACGCGATTCATATTTAAACAGTCTTTTTTGCGGTTTACATACACTATAATATCGCGATTAGAACAATAATAATAAAAAACTTATCTGAAGGTTTCGTTGCTCCTCGAAATGAAAATAAACCAGCACATGTTCTGAGGTAAATGTCCCAGGATTATTCCTCACACAGCCTCGGAAGAAGAAATAGTACATTAATCTGATGATTACATTTGTTGTGTTATCGCGTTTATGAGGGGCGTTGACACTTTGCATGTGTTGCTTCAGATCATTTGCGTTTGAATACCGCGCGCTCTCCGTGGGCGTGTCACATTAGCAGAATAATGAGCTGAGAGAACGATAATGAGATCGGCTGACACCTCTCTCTTTTTTTATAGATTACATAAACAGAGAATATTTATTTTAGTTTTGAATTAGATATTTTAAAAGAACAAACTTAAATGATTATAAAGATATATTGCTTGTGCTTGAGTGAATAGTATTCGCTGAGCTTTGTTTAAGTTTAGAGACGTGCACCAGAAAAAAAAATTAACGGAGACAGAGAGGCAGAAAGCACACCCTGTTTATTTTCTTCATTTTACAAAAGCACACGGTTTTGATGTTAATGTGAGTGTACACAAAAAAAGAAGACCTTCTATAGTTTATAATCATGTATTGATTTTATTTATATGACCAAAAATGACGGAGTATTTTAAGTCTATGTTGCTGCTATGTGGAAAAAAAACAGCAAAACGCGCCGGCCCGTTTCTGGACCCCATAGGGATAAAGTAAAGTGTTATATTACACTATTGCTCAAAAGTTTATTGTCAGTAAGATTTCTTTTCAAAGAAATTAATACTTAAATACAGCAAAGATGCATTACATTGATAAAAAGTGACAGTAAAGCCATTTTATAGTGTTACAAAAAATACAATTATATCAATTATAAAAGATGTCAAATACATTTAGCCTTGAATAACAAAGACTTCACTGAATCCTCCAAAACAAGGTTACCAGATCAATGTTTTGTGTTGACGCATATATAAATGCTGCTAGAAGGACTGTAGTATATTAAAGTCTGCCTGGAAGTTTCTCCACTGCATCCCATTCTTCTCTGTATCTACTTCGTTCTGTCAGTCTCCCATCCAGTGCTGCATTTTTCTGTGGGGATCTCGTAGTTATTTTAAGGATGAGCAAGAATAATATCAGACTATTCTCACACTCGACCTAGAGCAGAACATAATGGAGTAAATCGATCACTCATCACCGCCTTTCTTTTCTCAGACGAACCTCCAGAAAGTCCTGCTCTGCCTGTGTGATGCTGCTGATCATTCACGTGTGGCGATTCAAAAAGAACAGGTTCCTCGTGGCTGTAAAGGCACTCAGGCTTGGATGAGGAAGTGGGGAGTTACAGACCTGCACAGAGAGCAAAGCAGCCCTGTCAGAGCAAGTTAACAGCAGTCAGAAAGGCAAGGGAGGTTCGGGTATTATGAAATGACTGGCTTCCATCACTTCCTGGAGCTTTAGAGGAAATGTGACAACAAAAAATGAAGCATGAGCATCTTGCAGGCACAGAAATGGCCTTTTGTGTGAGTACTGATTTACTACTGAGGTGTTCAGAGAGCAAAGATTAACTGCATGTTATCAAGTCACATGAGAAACTGCAGGCTAATTGTTGCTAATGCTAAATAGTTAGCAAGTGATGATCACCAAGAAACATTCAGTGTGGTAAGATTACAAACTATCGTTCAAAATTGTGATTAGGAATTAAAATCTTTCTTTCTTTCTTTCTGTTTATTTCTATATATCTATTAAATTTATTTTAATTACTTAATTACCTTATTTTCTTCAATTTCAAACATTAAACCATCAAACTTTTATTTTGGAAGAGCAAGCTGCTTGCATATAGAAGAACACCGTGCTTCACTCTGAAACACATAACACATATATTTATTTAATTAAATTGCACCCTTGTATCGCAAATTCTTTTTTATTTTGATTATTCTTGCAGCTCTATGACAAACCATTGAACGTCTGTGAATTTAGGAATAATTTATTTTAGGGATAGTTCACCCAAAAATCAAAGTTCATACAGTAAAAGTCAGGGGGTCAAAAACGTTCCAAAAATAAATAAAACATACTGTATTGTTCCAAAATATTATATTTTTCTTTCGGCCGAAGAAATAAATGCATACAGTTTTGGACAGACTAGAGAGTTAGTTCATTCTTGAATGAACTCTCCCTTGAAGCATTCAAATTTAACATAGCTGAGATCACCTGAGATGGATAGATTGTGTAAACGGGACCATTGCAACTGAGTGAGGGAATGAAACATGAAGGTGAGAGAATCTGCACCTTAAGTCTTTCATATTTTTACCCTCCGAAAGGCATTTTTTTGTAAAAAGCAGGGATGATCCCACCGCTGAGATTCTCACAGCTGATTCTATGCTAATGCGGCTTGTTAGAAATGATTGCTTTGTTATCACTGGCAACGCTTTGTGCAAAAGCCTCGTGAGCAACATACTATTATGCCACATTAGTTCTAATGAACTGGTCCATATGCTCCCAAACTCCTCTGGAGGAAGGAAACAACAGAACACATAACATGCAAACAGAAACACGCAGGACTTTGTACACAGGGTTTCCCTCCCAGTTGCACGCCAACACATTACAAGGATCCCACTGGTTCTTCAAAGAGACTTACAAAGGCCTTAAAACAAACCTGCCTGTTTAGAAGCACAATGATGCGCCATGCTAGATTAATACTCTTTCAAAACCTTGTCTAATACTTTTGTCTTAAGCCAAGAAACTTACAAGAACACTTTGCTTTTAAAAGGATGTGCATAAATTTAACCTAGACAAGTCAAGACTCTCCATGGTCCTTTCAAAAGCCCTCCATGAAAAACGAAAAGCATATTCCCCAGTCTGTAGTTGGAACTGCCCTACAAACCAATCCGTGAATGCCTGAGTGGCTTCAAGCGTATTCCTGATCCACCCTATCTGAATGCTGATTAGCTTCAGTGTTGGCCACGTAATGTCTCAAGCTGTTTCTCTAGCGCTCATAATTAGTTATTAATGAGGAGCTGCTTCGCTTCTGTGAGGGCTCAAGGGTTAAAAAGTAAAAGTTTCTGTTGAGTTTCTGAGTTTTGAGTTAAGTGCACACACGTGCCTTTGCAATACTGCGGACTCTCTGTCCTGTTATTTCCATGGAAACACCAGCTTTCTTTGCTCCCAGCTGACCTATAGCTGCTGTATTGTTATTTACTTAGCATTTGTGGCTGTGTTGCTACCGTGTTTTGCTCCGGTAGAGCTGCTTGTTCGTAGATTTGTATTGGGAATGAGCCTTGCCTGATATAAGCTCATGTAAATATCAGCCATGGAGCGGCATTTGGGACGCCATTGTAGTAATGGGCTAACTCCCTTTCGTCATCATCCTATTGTCACCCTCTATTTCTCTCTTTCTGTTGCAATACCTCTATCTTGGCCCTCTAGCTAACAGGTTTTGCCATTTTCCTCAACCCTGTCCTAATCCGTTGCCATTGTTATGAGGGGAGCAGGTGCTGTGGAAGCCTCCTTCCATCATTCATCATTTATTGGACTGTTACAGACAGCATTTGGTGATAAATGCCTCACATTGGCACTCTGAGCCAAAGTCTTTACATGCGTTGTTCGTTAGCGTTTATGGCTCTCTGGTACGCTCTCGTCCCATTTCTAAACAGGGAGGATTGTTTTACAATCAGATGTAAAACAGAATTGATGTGAATCTTCTTCAGCATGTGGCACACAAAATGTCTCAGTTTTTGTCTGATTTGTGGAATCTGTTCAAAAGAGAATAGATTAGAACTGACAGCCATTTGTTTTAGGCCGTTTTCACAGTTGACTCGATGCTTGTTAATTTCTCTCTCTACCCTTATTCGGGGTAGAGTTGTTCTGGTACGTTTGTAAATTCTTTAAAAAAGAGCTTAATATCAATATCATCTCATAATTTTGCAGCCGGTATATTAGGCTACTGTTACTTTAAGACCTAACGCATGTATCCATTATGCTATTACACATGCGTTTTCTTTCTTAACTGTTTACGTTCACTTAGAACACAACTGACTGTGAATACGTAAATACTGGCCAAGACTTTTGTTTTGACATTATTTTGTGTGTATTTGACTGTTTAAGCACAATAAGCTGCAAATAAGACCTAAATTTAGTACTGTGAGGCAGCTCCATGTGAAAACACTTTGAATGTGAGCACAAAATCTGCGGGAATGTGTAAAATTATGCATAATACGCGCAATCCCACGCCACGATCCCATGCTGTAAAAGAAAGGAGAGAGCGAGAAAGCACAGCTGGTGTTGTGTATCTGCGGAAAATGAATATTGGAAGTGTTTCAGTATAATAGATATGTATCGAAAAAAAAATCTATATTTTTGACAACAGTACATTGCACTTATTTTAATATTTCAGATGCCTTTATAAAAGAATACAATTGAAAAATGTAGCCTATATTATATGTACAATTCTACCCGCCAAAGTGGCTATAGTAGAAGTGACTGCGTTACGTGCCACTGCTATAATCCACCCGCATTTGGCGGGTGTTAATGTCAAGCCCTGTATATAAATATCACTTTAAGACCTGAACCACATATCCATTATATATATATATATATATATATATATATATTACGCCCTCGAAGAATGCAATCTCATGGATACCTGCTCTGGAAACACTGGATTGCCATAAATGCTATATGACTAAGCCTGGATACTCTGGATAGCCATGAATGTTATGTGACTAAAAAAAATAATAAGCCAATTATGTGCCTTTAAGAGCCCTCCATTTGCAAAATAATGGTGTATTGCAACACCTACTTGCCAGGACTAAATGCTAATCAAAAATAGTATTCACATCAACTAAAAAACTTCCATTCACAAACCCTTACCTTTCACATGATTTCTAGGATTGATTGGGATAATGCTTTAGTATAGAAAAAGGCTATTGACATACAATTGATATAATGTAAACGTAAACTATGTTTACATTATATCTATTTTATCCTTACTGAGGAGGATCATTTTTCCTTACATTGAATGAATTTAACTCACAAACAGCTGTGTTGTTTTCCTCCACTGATATAGAGTCTTGTAAAAACCAGCATGGTCCTGGGGGTTATTCATCTCGGGTGCTCATGGTTAATTAGCGTAAGTACACAGAGTCATGCCTCTCCCGGTGGAGCCTCGTGGATCGTATTTAAAAAGATCTGAAGCTTAACAGCACATCTTCTGTATACTCTCAAACACACACATACACTTGTATGTACACAAGCGCAGCTGCATGTTTGGATGCGCCAACCTGCTTCTGGCCAGATGTTACGTGCTGTTGTCTGTGGATGCTGTCCAATTTTCAGTGCACGTATTTGAGTTCAAAGCTGTAAACAGACTAGTTTGCCCTGAGCTTGATTTTTGCGAAGAAAAAACAGCGTGTACAGTAAAGCTAAACTAATAGCCTATTTATGCAAGGCAATTGGTCATGCGTGACCTAAATACTGTACTTGCAAATGCAATGTTACCATCTACAGTCTAATATCATATCATGATCGATCATAGTATGTATGACCTATAGAAAACAAAAATCACAAACAGGATATTCATTTAATTTCCACACCACTAGCATAGCATCCTCATCTCGTTACATTGTTCAACCAGCAGTTGCCGGTTGCATAAACTGTTTGGTATAGTTAGTCATTTCATGTTTTTCTTTAACATTGGTAACAACTTTTTTATGTCAGTTATGTCAATCACGTAGATTTAATTTGAATCCAAAAAATTGAGACTAAAACCCCTTGAGGAGCTGCTAGTTGGCCTGACTAGTTTTTAAAGGTGAAGTATTTAGTTTCAGAAACACCAGTGGCATCTTGTGGAATTACAAAAATAAAGCATATTTTCAAAAAAGACTTCTGTATCCCCTCCAGTTTTACTCACATATCTCTGTGCGGGTTTCGAAATGGTGTTTCCGGCATGGGAGGTGGGTGCACTAACTAGCACGCTAAAGACTGCAGCCTCTAGGTCAGAGGAGTGAGGTTTACCTGCACATCTCTTTACTTGCAAATGCCCATTTCATTTATTGTGCCTTTCCCAACTCAAACATCACAAACACAGCTCTTATACTGGTGCTTGTGAAGGCATGTCTCAACAGGTAAAAGTAGCTAATCTCATTTCAATAAAAGGTCAAACATATAAGGAATACTTTTAGCTGTGTTGCAATGTTTCATGAGTAAGCAAACAATCTGTCTAGAGTGAAAGCTAGCCTCTTGCTTATAATAAACCCACCCAATGTATCTGTACCACAGATTTTGGTGCAGTTTTTAACATGAAGTGCCACAACTGTTTGAGGCGTCGACAGTGAACACATCAAAGTCAACCAAATAAACTGAAACATTTGTCATATTGAAGCACGTTGCGTCAGTTTGACGTGTTCATGACCTGTTTAATCTTTAATTAAAGGTCTAAATGTGGCAATTTTGGCTTGAACTTCTGTCACTGAAGCTGAATGTCTTTTCCATTGTAACGCATCAACCATGGTCCCACACTGGCTAAACACCATCTGGCTCAGCCTGCCACAGTAGCCATACCCCAAACTTTCATTGTAGGTTGAGCTGGAGAGAGATTGAAAGAATGTTTTAAATGTGCCTTGGAGCCTCATTATTTAAACTTTTGGGTGAGATAAATCCATGAATGGCATACTAATAGTACTCAATGAACAATAAACTGTGTTAAGAGAATGGATTTTAACGCAATAAATCTTACATACTTCACCATTGAGACACACATAGTGAAAATATAGTCTTTGTGACTATGTTTATGCAACTGTTCACAGCAGAGATGGCAGCTTTTAGGAGTGGGTCATTGAATCATTCAACCTATTTGTTCAAAAACAGTGATTCATTCAGGAGCAAAATACCATTGTGTGTTGCTCAGAGACGGTGAGCGATTCTGTTGTGGTGTGGATTTATTTTCGATGGCAGAGCAAAAACAGACAGGTGAAATATAAGTCACTCAATAATAACTTCTTGTTTACTGAGCTTTTGCTATTTTATTTTGTTACTATGCAATATCACACTCGTAATCACTCGGTTTTTTGTATATTTGCTGGTTGTCGCACAATGTTATTGTATATCAGTCTACTTTGTTGTTATTTTAGCTAAGGAATTTTAGCCGAATCCTCTTGATACTTTAATGAAACATA
Organism: Siphateles boraxobius; assembly: GCF_051911475.1. Taxonomy (NCBI): domain Eukaryota; kingdom Metazoa; phylum Chordata; class Actinopteri; order Cypriniformes; family Leuciscidae; genus Siphateles; species Siphateles boraxobius. The sequence continues at coordinate 3,288,907 of NW_027509175.1, forward strand.
ACTAAGAACTCCATTAGGCTTCTTGAGCTATGAGAGTGTAACCTCTGAGCGATTCCTATGAGTGATGCCTCCTGCTTGTGTGCTGGATATTAGCTCCATATTTCCAAAGTATCGATATCCTGAGGGAGGCACATATTCCAGTCTGTAGTGTAGTCCTGAGTTGTTCATTGGTTGTGCATTGAATTTGATTTAAAGTCGTTTGTGATCTCTGGCTAGTATCATATACTGATCTCCAGTTCCATCTCTGATTGTGATTAGTATGCCTGCCATGGCTACCTCTCCGGGCGGCCCAGCCCACCTGCAGACACATACACACACAACGTCTTTTGGTATCACTTTCTTTTCATGGATCCTTGCAGCCATGCAAGTCACCAGGGTAACAGCTGGCATCCCACCACCTTTCTCTCTCTCTCTCTCTCTCTCTGTGTGTGTGCGTGTGTGTGTGTGTGTGTGTGTGTGTGTGTGTGTGTGTGTGTGTAGGGGCATGTCTTGTGTCAGGTGAGCCATTAACACCAGACTCACACAACTGCCACCTGTCACGCTGTTCGCTTGACCACATTTCCTATGTGTGTGTGTGTGTGTGTGTGTTGTGAAACTTCTGGTACGTACTTACATTTGCTGGGTCATAGTCAGAAGTTCACTGCACACGTTTGTGTGTGTGTGTGTGTGTGTGTGTGTGTGTGTGTGTGTGTGTGTGTGTGTGTGTGTGTGACTATGGTTAAGTTAAAGCTGGAATACACTGCACAACTTTTACCAGCCCAGGCTCATTCGAAAAACGTACCTGTCGCAATATTTTTGTAAAATGTAAAATATGTTGCGTTGTGTATTTTTGCAACAGTTTCAAAGTGAAATGTCCAGTGAGTGGCACTAAAAGCGTGTTTCGTTTTTTTCCTGAACAAATGAACATGAATATGACAAAAGGTCATTTGTACGTACAGACAAAGACAGAGTTTGTACGTATCACTGAATTGCAATGTCTGGTGAGTGGCATTAAAAGATTAATGCTCCATCACATTTTAAATAGCATACACCTACATTACACCCTAAACTTACCCGATAGTGTTAACAAAAAAAAAATGCGACATAAAAATGTAATTGTAACTCTTCGCATCACAAGTACTTTTCTGTACCAGCTGAATTACTGAGCAAGCTTAATACATCAGTAAAATTGAACATGGAGCTGTTTAAGTGATGGAAACTCCAAAATATATTTGTTTACAAATCATGCACTATGGTAAAAAGTGTGCGGTCATAACATAATTATGCAAGGAGCCGTCTGTAAACAAGTCTTTAATAATATATAATCTGCTGCAGTAATCATAATTGTGTGTGAAAACGATTAAAAGTGTTTGCTGTTTTACTGCCTCTAGTGTTCATTTCTTTTAGAAACTGCAGTGATATGTAAGTATTGGTACGTATTGCAAAAATGTTGCCGCATGAATCTTTGTCCAATGAGTCTGTGTTGCCTTTTACAGTCTGTGAAACACTAGGCAACATACACTTTGTAAATGAGTACAGAGAAAAATCGAAAATCACACTACCAGACGTTCACGTGACTATGAACACAACAAACAAAATATGGACATTGTTGCTAGGAGACATATGGACATAAACTTATCTGTTTTAAAATGATAATAAACATGAAATGAAAATATCAAACATGTTTGATTTCCTTTGACTAGAAAAGCAAAAAAAATAAAATAATAATAAATAAAAAAATTCTGAGTCAGTGCCCATCATACACTATGTGTACACTACTATTTTCAGTGAAATCTGTCATGTCCAACTGCACAAAATGTGTACACTGACTTGTCCAGATTACAAATCTGGGGAAAAAACAGACTTGCAGAAAATACTGGCTGATACATACACAAAGCAATAACACTAAATAAATAATAAATTAATTTGTGATAAAATATTTCTGTTATCTTCAAAATGCCTGTTATGCGTCAGTGTATTTGTTTAGCTTCTTAGCTAATGAACATCCGGCTCATTTAAGATCAATACTAAACGTCTGTCTAGTTTACAGGGATAGTTCACCCAAAAATTTAAATTGCGTCATCATTTACTTACCCTCAAGTTTTTCCAAAATTGTAACCAGACAGTTGATAGTAGCCATAGACTTCCATAGTATTTTTTTCCCTACTATGGAAGTCAATGGTTACCTGTCTGGTTACCAACAGTCTTTTCTTTTTTGTTCAACAGAAGAAAGAAACTTGTACAAGTTTGGATTATCTGTTACGAGCGTGTTAAAAAAAAGTCTGTTGTACCTTGAATGTTAAGAGCCTTTGATTGATGCTTCAAGCCAAAGTTTCAAGCCATTGTGATCTTAGAATGCCACTTGTTTACTTTTTATATGTACATATTCCACAAAAACTAACGAGGACAGATAGTTATTCCGACTTTAATGTACATGTATACACATACACACGCACGCACACGCACACGCACACGCACACGCGCACGCACGCACGCACGCACGCACGCACGCACGCACGCACGCACGCACGCACGCACGCACACACACACACACACACACACACACACACACACACACACACACACACACACACACGTACTCCTAACATTATGAGGACATTCCACAGGCGTAATAATGAAATAATGACATGTTCTTGCCTCTAACCCTGAACGTATGCCTACTGTATCAATGAAAATCTTCTGCATTTTTACATTTAAAATGGTTTGTATGTGTATTTAGTGATTTGAATTATGAGGACATCGGCATGGTAGACGTGAACTCAAAGGAAGACATGAACTAAATGACACTTTTGATGTCATTGGGTCTTAAACTAATAGTATAATACATAATAATAAAGAGACAAAAATTATATCCCTGTATGCTGTGTTTGGCCATTTATGACACAGCGGTGTACATGAAGCTCTAAGCTAGTATAAAAAACATAATTACATCATCACATTCTTTCTATCTTATTTTAATCGCACACAGTAACAGTATAAATGGCTGCATGCATTCAGATAAACTGGCCGAGTGGCCACGGTAGACATCCATCTCGAAGTGTGTGTGTGTGTGTGTGTGTGTGTGTGTGTGTGTATGTGTGTGTGTGTGTGTGTGTGTGTGTGTGTGTGTGTGTGTGTGTGTGTGTGTGTGTGTGTGTGTGTGTGTGTGTGTGTGTGAATGAAAGAGTTTGGTCAGTATGATGTTTGGCCTATAAAGTGTCCTTGCGTTTTTAAAATGGCAAACACAGTAGGGCTGAAATCAATAACTGCATCTGCAGTTTAATCCCCCTACCCCCCCCCCCCCCCCCCACACCACACCACACCACACCACACCACACAGTCACATCCTCTCTTCTCACTTCTCTACATCTTTCTCTCATTCTTATTCTCTATCATACATTTCATCTCCTCACACAAACTATCTTTCTTCGCCTGCGAATTAAACAGCTCATTGTCTGGCGGGATTCACAAAAAAAACGTTGCCGATTACACACTTCTCGTTCCACTGACCCATCAAGGTCATCACGCAAATGCTGAGGGGAGCCAGCAGCCTCTTAACGTCCATTCCAGCTCCATCGCACACTAAACGTGCACCAACAGAGCCCTGAATGGATGACGAAGCAATCTTTTTTTTTCTGATCTGAGGCCTGTGCCATTCATTTGAAAAAGGGGGAAGCCTCCTGTTTGACAAGAAGCTATCATGAAGAAGAGTAATTGTGAATCCGGGCTCTTTCTGTAGGCGAGAAAATGGCAGCAAATGACTGCAGTGGGACTAGCTGCTACACAGATAGACATGCGGTTATTAAGAGGCTAATATAACGCTCTGTTCATTAGTGATTTCCTCCACACATAGCGCAGGGCTCTAATGGCCTTCAAATGCACTGAAATTGTCCAAACAGGATCTAGTACTCTTTTGTTAACGGGCTACATTATTTAATGAAGATCACCTACAGTGAACAAATCAGTGTAGTGGCTGTGTGGCTGTTTCTTCAGTACAAATTCGGGGATTGGTATGGAAATAAAGCATGTCATCATGTGCTGTCTATTTTTATTCAGCGGATATTGGATCCAAATGTCTGAGATTTAATTGAGATCACATGAAAATGGATATAAACAGGTTTTAGCATTTTGAAAAATAAATAAAAAAAGTTCTTTCTTTCTTTAAAATAATATAATTTTTTTCTTTTTATAACAAAATAGAAAAAAAATGGTTTCTTTTCGTCCTCAAATCAAAACTTTTCATATGTGATTTATAATAATAATAGTACAAATAAAAGTTATGATGTAATGAATTATGCTATTTATTATTCTTTATTCCTTTACTGTTATTCTCAAATTTGTGACTGTGACAATCATTTAAATTGGATCATGTAAAAGGTCAGATGTTTTTGCTTCCATTGAAGCACAAAATGCTTTTTTTGAGAATTTTCAAATCTGCTGGATAATATCATTACATTTTTAATGCTGATAATATAATTTAAAATGTTTCATGAAATTGTAGAAAAAAACTAAGAGAGAGAGAGAGAGAGAGAGAGAGAGAGAGAGAGAGAGAGAGAGAGAGAGAGAGAGAGAGAGAGAGAGAGAGAGAGAGAGAGAGAGAGAGAGAGAGAGAGAGAGAGAGAGAGAGAGAGAGAGAGAGAGAGAGAGAGAGAGAGAGAGAGAGAGAGAGAGGACTGGGATCACTAGGCCTTCAATGACACATCATACTTTAGCCTTGATGGCAGCACATTTATCAACACATCTGCTGTGCTTGTACACCACACACATTCAGATAAACACACATTCACACAAATCTACGGTGCCAGTGGCAAAGAGGTCATGGAAATACTATAATAAATGTAGCCTATATGCACACTGAAAAACAAATTAACTCAGAAATTTTTATTACAAAGAAACTAATATAGGAGCTAATATAGACTGAAATAGTATTTTCTTGCAAAACTTAATCTTTGTTTTATTTACAACTGCAAAGAATTTTTTTTTTTTAACAGTGTACGAATACGTCTCATGTTCCTGTTCTACCCCATCTTTTCCCAGTTTGTCCTTTTCATATTTCACATCTCTTCCAGGCATTATGAGCGTTCCAGCTGTGACTCCACCTCTTTATGTGTCCCTGAGCCCTCACAAATCCATCCCGCTCACTGTCTGTCTCTCCTCACAGTTGTCTTTCTCTGTCCCAATCCTGTGTAATCCCACTGGGAAGTGTTTTAATTAGGGACCATGACTGCGTTGCTGGACGTTATTAGTGTAGTTTCCTACAATCCACAAAGAGTTGATAACTGACTGGGGAGTGAGTCTGTGTTTTATCCCAGAGCTGCGAGTGGGTTGGATGTCCTGTTGCTCTATTAATTCAAAGATGAGGAAGCAGTAGGACGTTTCTCTCTCTCCGTCTCGATCATTCTCATGTGGTGTAGTTCCACAGAATGTGAAATACGTTTCTAAAACTTTTGAGGGCTGTATGGAGAAAGTGGGGAAATAGGTGCAGGGTAAAATGTAGAGTTTGTGCACACTGTGTACAAACAATTAAAGGCCACCGCTTGCACTGTATTTGAACGCTCTTTTTGTGAATGGAAAGTATCTGTAGACTGGACAGATGACAAAATCGCAAGAAAAGCTAGATGTACATTGGCAACTATACATTATTTAAGGGTATTCTATGTTAGAAAATGTATATATGAGATCTTGTTGGCAAGTAAGTTTCATTCATATTGTTTCCCCTTTAAACTGGTATAAAATTGTGTACCGGTACTGTCCCTCATAAACGTTAGTAAAACAAGCTTACTGCATGTCATACATTCGGCACAATACAGCGCCAGGCGCAACGCAAGTGTTTTTTGCTAGTTTCAGCCCGACACAGTTATCATTTTCACGTCCTGCGCTACTTTTTTTAAATAGCAAATGCATTTGCGCGCTGGTCTGAAAACGAGGTGTGTTCAGGCGAACTGTTGGCGGATTGCTATTTTGAGGCAACTGAAATAGACTGAAATGTCTTTTTTTATTATTTAAAGAGCGCGTTAATAATATGCGCCTATAGGCGGGTCCACAAAGCGCGTACACTCCGCTTATTACACACACAGGGACACAAACATGCCAAATATAAAAAAAGGAGTATCATGTAAAAGATTAATATTGTGCACATAAAGATATGGTGGAATCCGGCTTGTCCTGTACATAGTATGTTTGAGCGCTTTAACCTCAGGCACGAGCAGATCCTTTTCCTCTCTGGAGACGCGTTCAATATTTCCGCTTGCAAATTCCGCCATGTAAATAGCAATCTGCCATGGCGCGAGCCCAACTGGTTTTTAAAGGGAATGGGAAATTACACTCTGGCTGTTTTTTTTTTGCACATTTACGCCCAAAACACGCCCATTACAAGACAATAGGGACAACCCTTTTAGACTCTTCTGCTGCAAGTGACAGAGAAAACACACACTTGCAAGGTCTGAGGTAAAATTAAATGATTTTGTTTTCCACTTCTGAATAATGTATTATTTAAAAAATGCCTTTTTAAAAATATTAAACAAAACATAAATCTGCAAAAAATAAATATTAAGAAATATTACAGAGACCGTTTCAACATTCCTATCCTGACTAGATCAGAGACATTGCTGAGAAACAGTCTCTCTGCACATAGCAACATGAGTCGCCGTCTTTTGCTGTTTTCTGTGCTTCAATGGTTTAAAATCGCTCGTTTTTAAACCGCAAAACTTAAAAACGCATTCAACCGATAAGCTTTCGTGACTGCGTAGTACAGTAACATATATTGTAATATAGTGAGTATTACCGCAATAGAGACGATAGTCCCAAATCAGAAATCAGAAATCAGAAATCAGAATCAGAATCAGAATCAGAAATCAGAATCAGAATCAGAAAGAGCTTTATTGCCAAGTGTGCTTGCACACACAAGGAATTTGTTTTGGTACTGAGGCTTCCAGTGGACATATACAAATACAACATGAAACATAATACTACAAATTATAAGAATAAAAAATAAAAATATAAATATATGAGAATAAAACTATCACAGTTGGGTTTAGTCAGAATAGACATTTTCAGATTTACAGATTATGAACCTATTTACAGTGTTTTGAATATTATAAATAAATAAATCTACATATAAGTATCACAAATCTCTGCTGGTCGAAAAATGTACCTGTTAGTTGTGTCAACCGATATATCGCCCGCCCCTAGTTATAATTATAATATAGCATATAAGTTTTAGTAGAGCAAATTTTCAAAAATGTTATAGATGCATCCCTTTTGTACAACATTGACCCATTTCCTGTTGCTGTTCCTGTTGTCCTTTTCCTATATGAAACCAACTAAATTATTCAATCATCTTTTAGTCAAATTATTAGTCATCTTTTTTAAGGAAATTCATTACATATTCAAAATTCATTACATATACAAATTCAGTACGTGTGTGTGTGTGTGTGTGTGTGTGTGTGTGTGTGTGTGTGTGTGTGTGTGTGTGTGTGTGTGAGAGAGAGAAAGTAAATACAGCAGTCTTGTTTTCAATTCTGTGGGTGCAACTTTCTTAAATGCCAATTTTGATTGATAATAAAATCGTTACTTTAATTAAACAGAGAACCGTTCCTCTGGCTGAGCTTTTCCCTCTCTTCATTTGTAAGACAACAGCAGGTCGAGCCCCCTTGTCAGATGGTGTTGCAGATACAAGAAGAGAGTGACCTCTGGCCCCTTAAATAACAAACTATTAGAGGTGGAGAGTCAGGGTACATTTGTATGCAGTGTTTGTGTTCGTTAAATGTGTTCGTTAATTGTGTTCGTGACATAATGAGAAAAACAAACAAAAGGCAAATTAATAGATCATATCACCCAACCAACTGAATCAGGCCTCTACCTTTGTTTGTGTGAGTGAGAGAGATATGTGTGAATTTACTGTAAATCAGATCACTCTTTAAATTATGATTATTAAGGTTTTTAACCTTTATATGGGTGTCTTGATGACACTCTTGTCCTTTTCTCACCATAACCTTAACCCCATGGGTAAAATCCCATTATGTATCTTTGATTCTTTCATACTGCATATTTTATGTAATTGCACGGTGTGGGAGGTGTATGCATCTTCATCATTGGTGAAGAGAGGATTTGACCTGCTTCCTCTGAAGGGCACGGATATTGCATTATCATAAATAAGCAGCAATCACTGTCTTCAAGATTGGAGAAATCACGTACATATACATATTCACATGCAGTAGGGTTTTTTTAAACACACAGCAGCAGAGCCGGCCCGAGCCTTTTGGAGGCCCTAAGCAGAATTTGATTTGGGGGCCCTCTCCCACTACGCGAAGTCACCTGTGCTTGACAATTATTGACACAAATGTCACGCAATAATGATATATTATAAATGAATACAGTGAGGTTATGTATTAATACAAAATAAATACTTACTAAAAAATAGATGCCTACTTAAATAAAAAGTTTAACTTTTACTTTACTCTTTTACTAACTCTTTGAAACTTCTTAAAACAAACTGTCTCAAAACATATAAAATAAATTATTGGCAAAAAATAATGACAAAACTGAGAAATCAGAAACATAATAAGAGCAAGGGTTCAACAATGACAATTATTGTTGAAAACTGTAAAAATATTATTATTATTTCTCAACTGTCTCAATACAAAATCTTTTTTATTATTATTATTGTAACAGACTTTGTTGGATTGTAAATGACAGAATCCAACAAAGTATGTTACTATTATACTGGTAATGATGTACTGGCGCTCGTTGTATGTGTGTATGCAATCTATTTTTCCCCTCCGGGCTTGCCGTAGATAGGAATGGGTAGTGCGCACTTGGTACCGGAGTGTCGTGGGTTTTTGGAGTTAGTGATCTGATGTGTGGTATAATAAAGTGGAGAAGAGTTCAAACTGCTATGTTTATTATATATTCAAACTGCTACCCTTACACCTAGAAGGTTAAGTTCCCCTGCGGCTATTTTCTCCAACTTAAACCGATACCGTGACTATGCGCAGTTGAGGACGAATTGTCTATGCACTCGCGAGGTGTCTAGATTATGCGCATGACTTAAACGCTGGCAGACACAACAGCAGTTGTTGGCAGGTATATTGATCATGAAATCAGAATTTTCTTGTCTTGAATTATTCATTCATTCATTTATGTCACTTGTGGTTTAAGTCATCTAAAAAAAACAAAATTTAACTCGATTGGGGGGCCCCCTGGTGGCCAGGGGGCCCCAAGCAGCCGCTTAGTTCGCTTATGCCTCGGGCCGGCCCTGCACAGCAGACATAGAGTAACAATGCACACACTCGCATACATTCAGATCACTTATGCGCTGATTGCATATACGATGATGATGTGCATTTCAGATAGCAGCTGGAATGTGCCCATCGTTCAAAGTAGGGTTTTGTAAAAACAGACAATACGCCCATTACTACACTCTGCTGTATGTCAGGGTACTAATTGATATTTTTGTTTTGCTTATTACATGGATAAACTGATAAAATAGAAAGCTTGATATAGCAATATGGTTTCTCTTGGATCATTAATCTTGTTGACGAAGCTACTTTTAAACTATTGCTTGCCAAGCTACCAGCTACTATCTTTTAGTTAGATGTATTACTTATAATTTAGATTAAAATAATCAAGCAATTGGAAATTAGTCAGCTTTCCTACAGGCTACTGACAAAACGTAACAAACTACAGTAAAGCTGCTTAAGGGGATAGTTATGATAATTATCCAACAATATCATATATAATTTAATCTGAGCCACATTTTCCATGCATGAAAAATTAAATGAATGATCAATCTTAGCATTAAGTGCCAATATGTAAGAATTGTCATGTTCGCTTTTTATATTTCCAGTCAACTCAACTCAACCTGTAGACAATTTTTTATCTGAAGGATTGGGACATTTTTGCCAGGAAAATCGTTCACACTATGAGAGCCTCTCTTCCTTTCAATGACACATGAAGCAAATGCTTAACTGCTGTTTTCTCACCACTTTCATTTTTGCTGTGTGTTTATTTTGTTTTTGAGAGGGAAGCGCACAGCACATATTCATCTAAACATCGCTCTCAGCAGCGTGGCGGTGCTGGGATGTTTGTTAACAGTATATCGCTGCAAAGGTAATTCCAACTTATTTGTACTTCTAAGCAAAGAATGAAAAAGAACTTCGCCGTGAGTATGTCAGGGCCTTGACTCATGTCCAATCTCTGGTACATTACATGTGTACGAGTGTGAGCACAAGCAATACGTTTCTGGTTGCAGTTCACTTAACGGCCACTGGTGTCACTAATTGCAAAGGTTTCTGAATTCTACATATAGCCCCTTTAAATTTGGGATTATTTTACAGTAAATACAATGAAAAAAATAGATCACACCCTTATATGTATAATTACATCAAAAACATAGACCAGCACCATTTGATTAAATATAGATGACTCGTCTTTTTAATCGGCTTCTTTTTAACCATCCAAATAAACATATTTGCTTGTCATTGATACATAGGAGAACTATGGAGTGGGGAGTTTACGAGATGTATGATTATTGCTACTAATATATTTATGCAAATTTAGTTTTAGTTGTGTCCTCCACAGTCCAGTGCATATTCCACACAAAACTGGTAAACACTTTCTTGATCTAGTAAAATTTTATCTGATTGGCTGACTGTCTTTACACAGCTTAATCATTATTTGCTATGAAAAACTGAAAAAATAGATATTGAAAAAAAAAAAATAGCCTTTCAATGTAAACTTAATTTGATAGCGTGCGTAAACACAGGCACTCAACAAATGCACACTAGATTGTTTCATCCTTATCCAGTGTCTGCACCATTTCTCTCCAGAAGTAATAAGCTATAAAAATGTCTGTACTAATTTAAACTACAGTTGCATGCTTCTGTTAATTCCCTCACATAAGTGCCTATAAATGTGTGCATCTCTAGTAGATTGTTGTTGTTGTTCCATCTCATCCATTTCTTTTTTGGCTAAAACAACAGACTTCATGGCTTCAAAAAAGCTTATCCTATTGATTAACAACCTTGGAACTCACAGTAGGTCTATCTTTAAATTTTTATAAGTTATTGTTAAAAATCAATTTCCCCACATAGAAAATGAAATGAGTTTTTACTTCTGGAACCCGATTGTTGCACTCTAGGACCAAACCGTATGACGTGAGACTAGTTCTCCAACATTGAATGCTATAAAGATGTACTCACATTAAATTTATAGAGAAAACGAGGTAAAGAATTATGCTTTCTATGACAGCACTCTGGGGATGCAATCTTCATCATCATTTATTGCATGTGCACGTGGACATCCCCACTCACAATGTGTTCAACACTGTCGGATATGAAAGCCTGTGTAACGGGACAAGGTGAGCAGATAAATTATGTAAATGCTGTAATGAATGGTTTGTCTGCATACACTTTCCCTCTCTGTCACACATACACGCATTCTCTGAGTTATGAGGTTCAGGTTAACTTGATGGGGGATTTTGCACAGTGAGTGCCAGTTTTACTCACATAAACAAATCTCTTATGTGTTTATGAGTTTTTACATGTCTGACAGCCGCTGCTCTGTGATGCATTCATGTAGGTCAGTGTGAGACTTTTTTTTCCCCATCTTGTATTTTGTATACATTAGCCCTGTTCCAAATACCTAGTGAACATCCTTGCGGTCTGTAGACTACATAGACAGTTGCCTAAGGCAAAATATGACCCTGCACAAAATGATTAAGACTGTCGCGATTAACATAAAATGTGGCAATTGTGGCATTAAATTTAGACCTGCTCACATTGCATAAACTAATCCATGAATGTTTCTAGGCTTGTTTGCCTATGTAGACTAAAGGCCAATTCACACTGCACCAACAGATGCCAGCCAATGAAGACAATATTTCCGTAATACAGTACATTACTTCTCAGACATTCCACGACCAGACAAACGCCAACAAGTGCCGACCAATGCCAACAGATGGCGACACACTGATCTGACAAAACCAAACGAAGTGTCTGTTGCCATTGATCAAAATATGTCAGTGCCGTGTGAATTAACTTAAAAGAGAATAGCTATTTAATTTATCTACACACAAAAACGTTTGTAATGCATCCTGTTAACCCTTAAATGCATGAATGTTTCACCAGTCATTATTCGGGTCTTTAGTGACCCGGGTCTCTATCTAACACGGTTGGTCATTTAACTGCCACAAAAGTGTAAAACTCTTGATATTTTAATAACAATTACAAAAGAATAAAATAAAGTATATTTCGTTACCTTTCGGAACTTGGAAGGTTTCAGTTTGAGCAGATGCTTTTTACCATCATCACTGTCATCGTCAGAGTTCATTCCCCAGCACATTCAGCATCTGGCTCATATTCACAATATCAACCATGTTCCTAAAATCATTTTCAACTTCAAAATTTTGATCACTGACAACTTCTTCACCCCATCCACCAACAAGTGACATTGACACTAATATTTGACTGTGTTTATACTTACACTATTCCATGCCTCGGTTTGCGAGCAACCCAACACACTTAAAAAAAAAAAAGTTTTATTAAAAAACAGATAATCTTTTATATATTTTTTTCTTGTTGTATTATTTATAATGAATAGATTAAGGAGTACTAAGAAGGTTAATTTCTAACTCAAAAAAATGAATGAGGGGGAGGGTAGTGAATAACGTCCTGGGTTGATAAAGACTCATGGTAAGTGTTTAAAGGGTTAATCGAAGTTAAAATCATTAGTACAACATTATGGAAAATAATCAACAATAAAGATTTGTCTTCTACACAGCAATGCCATTGAAGAACTATATTGTCTTACCCCCTTTTTCCTTAAATAACCTTTTCCATTAATGAACCTTTTGTGCAATGGAAAGGTTCCATGGATGTTAAAGGTTCTTCATGGAACCATAGATCCCAGAAAGAACCTTTCTGTAAACAGCATTGCTGGTGTGAGCTACTTTACTCTAGACCCCCAACATGGGGCCAAGCTGGTTTTTAGCTGATTTAGATTGCAAGCCAGCTGAAAAGTGCCCAAAACCCCTTAAAAACCAGCCAACAGACTGGCCTGATCTGGCTGGGAGACAATCTAATACCGACAAACCAGACTGGTTTTCTGCATGAAAATTCAGGTGTTTGTTGTGTAATTGGGGTTTTCCATCAACTAATTTTGTTTTTTGTATGAGCATCATAGTAAATTTAATATGTTTCACCCATGTTTGACCCGTATCAAGATGATGACCCTTAAACTGTCTAAGGTCAGCAAATATCTGGTTTGAGTATCATCTGCAAACTTGACAAGTGACGTTTTCACATCTAGGTCACATAGCTACTCTACGGAAGATTCTGGTTGCAGCTGGCTTATTTATCTAATGAAGAGGTATGAAAATTATTCAAAATATAATTTTGTTTGGAGAGCTGCTGCTCTAGTGCAGCAAAAAATTAACTCCAATGTAGTCTATGACACTTCTCTAGAATGAGATACTCCTCGGCTGAGTATGTTTGTGTATTGTGAGAAGGGTGCAGTGAGGGTGATTCCTTATATAAAGTGCCGTATTTCCTCCCTCTCTCACTCTCTCTTTCCTCCTCTCTGCCACGTTATGTGAACAACACTGAACTAACTTAGCAGATAAACAGCTCCAGATGAAAACAACATCAATTTAGGGAGGAGCAAAAGGATAAGAAAAAGGAAGAGGGAGGAAACAGGAGACACCCCTTCAGGATTAGTTCTGTACTAAATTAAATTGAGTCCATTTTCAATATAGTGTAAAATGTCTGGAATATCTCAACCATCACACAACGATTTTACAACATTGCCACATTTTAATTGCAATTACACTTTCTGGAAACCAAATCTATATGTATGTGCATATGTGGAAAAATATGTTTCTTATTAAGTGAATTTGTTATTAATAATACTATTTCATAATTTAAATTGTTTCATTAATTATGTATACATTATTCATTTGTGAATGGAAAAGATTTTGACCAGGCACAAGATCAATTTCTTACCAATTTTCTTAAACTCACTATCGCATTGTGCACAATAAGTCTTACAGAGTGTTTTTTTTTTTTTGTTGAGGAAATAAGCCTTTACTTCATGACAAGTTATATCAATGACCTACAAAATAACTTATGAAAATAACATACGAGAGTCATAACATTTAAATATAGGTTACATACAGGTTAATAAAAAAAAAGAGCGCTGGAAATATGTCAGTTATTCAGATTTATTTGACATAATTTGATTTCAGAATGACACATTATTATGAAGAAATATAAAAAGACTGAAGTATCATCCCTCATTTTATACCTCTCTCTTTCGCTCCCTATTATGGTTTTATGTTATAGTTAAGCCATTTACTTCAAGATGTATGTGGCAAAAACATTTTGATGGTAGCATATGCCGCACCAGGTTGAACCTGGTAATGAGGCTCCTAAAATGTGCTACAAATGTCATAAAGTTTCTGCAATATTGTGAAATCACATATTTATCATGTAAAAAAAAAAAAATAAAAAAAAAAATAGAGAGACATCTGTTGTATTAAATATGTTGAGTGAAACCGTTATCACAACCTTTTCACAACTTGAAGCTGCAGTCCGTAACTTTTTTGTGTTCAAAATAAAAAAAAATAATAATATAATAAGCGAGTACATCATGAATCCATTTTCCAAACCATGTTTTTGTCTTCTTTCAAGACATCACGTCTTATTTTTATCGCAATCACTATGGTATGCCTATAATAAGTGTTTATATTATGACTATTTTAGACTGGTACGGGTCGTACCACTGCGTCATAGACATAAACAGAGAAAAGTAGCTCAATGACTACGTTTACATGCAGCCAATTTTCGGGTTATGGTCGGGTTAAGGTCACTATTCAGGTTTCTGAAACATTAGGAATAACCCGTTTACATGCGTGAGCAGAGAGAGTTACTCCTGTATACATCGAATTGCAATATCCCGATGTAAACGGCGACGCACGGTTAGCGTCTGTACGTACGGACAACCTTAAGACGCAATATGCATAATTTCCGATTCTTCTTCCTGTATCCAAAGACAACAACAACAGCAGCAGCACGCGGATAATGAATAGTTCGGGGCAGATAGCGATAGCCTTTGTTTGCGCTTTGGTGCTGGTACTGACCTCACTCCAAATGTATGCTGTGCTGTGTCTCGCCATGTTTACTTCCGGTATACTGCACGCAGGTTTTTGTATGCGGCGAGAAGTTCCTCTAATCAAAAGACCAAGATTCTTTGCGAATAGAACATGCGCGGAACACAAATCATTATGGGGATATGCCTATACGCGTTTACATGACCAAAAATTCGGGTTAGAAAAGGGGTACCCCAGATATCTTATCCCGGTTTTTAACGGTTATGAGCATATTCGGGTTTTTGCCGGTGCTTACATGGCCGTGCGTGAACGGGTTATTGCTAATATCCCGGTTTGAACGGGTTATTGGCTGCATTTAAACGTAGTCAGTGTTGTTCCACTAGACGCATGCAATTCTGTTTATTAACCGCTAGACCGCCAAACGTTACTGACTACAACTTTAAGATAAAAACGGTTTTACAATGTAGTTATACTAGCTGGCATCACCCATCAAAGTGTGAATTCATGTGTACAGTAAGTGTGTTTGTGTGTGCATGTGTATGTTGGGAGTGAGTGGGATACAGCTATGTTTGGCCTTCACATATTTGAGTCGACTGTGAACTGCATAAAAATAGGTATGAAATTATTTATGGGATGCAAAAAAGCCAACAGCTTGTGTTCCCTTGAGAGAACCTTAGTGTATCAAAGCATAAAAGTGTTTAAACAGTATTTTTGGCCTATTTTAAACGTTCCATTTATCATAATACTATTTTATACGCACATTGCTTTTACACAACTCAAGTGTTATTTGCTATAGAAAAAGGGAATTGGAAAAAAAAATGCAGAGAACAATCAGCCAACAACACAACATCATTCAACAGTGTATGTGTTGATGACCCTTTCCTGAAACTTCACAAATGCAATAATTAATCTCTTACTTGCTCTTGAAGGTCACAAAGTCCCAGCTAGATTGGGTTGTATACTGGGAAGCATGCAAATTCAAATTTCAGCAAAGAAGTTATTAAAGCCCTCAAACCACATACTGTATTGGTTGGCCCCCACCTGCCACTACCTTTTAGGATTAACCTATGACACCATTACAGCCTTCTCAATAGAATAAACTTTGGGCCATAAATGAGAAAATTATATGGGTAATATATACCTTACTCAGCTTGTCACCCCATATTTCAGCTTTGGAAACACTAGTACCAATCTTAACTGGTATGACCATGATTCAGGATAACTATTTAGTGCTCCCGCCAAAAGCAGTATCCTTCCCAACTACTGGTTTCAGATGTCTCCTGTGTTTATTTGTCGCTATTATGTCATGCACAATCTACCAGTGAAGGTCACCAGTGCTCTTCTCGATGGGGAGTGTGTACTGAATATTTTGTGTATCTTTGGGGGTCTGCAGTGAATACCTGTAGTCTGACGTATGTCTTCACAGTCCAGGCAACAGCCTCTGTGCCAGGTGGACAGACGTGATACTAAGCCTCGGTGCCAAGTTCTTCGCAGACATCCACCCCACGGTGGTAAACAGGTGGCACATTTTAGTCAATCCTGCAGTCACAAGAACCTCCTTCAGGATTGCAGTAAGTGCAGGATTTGTGTAGCACTGGCTCCCACTTAATTCAAAGCATCTAGCCGAACCTGGTTGAAAAACTAAAGTGATAGGTGTCTGTAACGCAGGTTCAATATGAGGGATGAAAGAAGACAAGGGTCGGCGTAACGGGGACTCGTACACTTTATTAAACAAACACAAAAATAAAGAAAAGGTGCGCCACATGCGCCTTCACCGTAGACACGTCTACAGCACAGTTCATAAATACTCTTGCCTGCTGACACAGCTCTCAGTTCACTTTTATTAAACTCTTCCCGTTGTGTAAACTCAGTCCATTCATAAAACTCTTTCCGATGTGTATCCTCAGTCCATGTGTATCCTCAGTCCATTTGTCAGCCAGCAGGTTGTAAGTGTTTGGTACGAGTCCCCAGTCCTTCACTCTCTCGCTCTCTTGCACCAGCCAGTTTATATGCAGTCTCCCCACGCCAATTACTGCAATCAGACACAGGTGTGTTCTTCATTTTGCACTTGACCCACTTACTTACCGCTCGGCTCCTCCCTCACTCTCCCGCTGCAAACTCCGCAAAACCACGCCCCCCTCATCACATACCCCCACCGCCCGACTCAGGCCGGGGAGCCATCCAAGAGATAATAGCGGAGGGTGAGAACGGCCCATCTGATGGCAAGACATTCTTTCTCAATGGTGCTGTACTTAGACTCTCTGTTAGAGAGCTTCCGACTAATGTACAGCACCGGCCGCTCTTCACCCTATATCTCCTGGGACAGGACTGCACCCATCCCCCTGTACGACGCGTTCATCTGAAGAATAAAAGGGAGAGAAAAGTTAGGAGCCTGTAAGGGCGGTCCGCCACACAGAGCAGCCTTTATCTGGGTAAAGGCCTGCTGACACCGCTCCGTCCACTGGACGGTATCTGGTGCATCCTTTTTAGTTAGATCAGTCAGCGGGCTAGCGAGGTCCGAATAATTAGGCACAAACCTTCTGTAATATCCCGCTAGCCCCAGGAACTGTCTAACCTACTTTTTGGTCTTAGGTCTCGGACAGGTCGCAACTGCTGCAGTCTTATCAATTTGGGGACTTCACCATTGAGAAATTCTGTCCATCAGGCGCTGAAAGGTCGCCGGAGCCCCGAACAAGCCGAAAGGAAGAGTGACAAATTGGTGTAATCCGAACAGCGTTGTGAAGGTTTTTTTTTCTCTGGACATTGAAGTTAAGGGGATCTGCCAATATATCTTAGTTAAATCAAAAAAAATCGAGCAGTGCCGAGCCTATCAAGCAATTTGTCAACCCGAGGCATTGGATACACGTCGAATTTCGACACAGCATTCACCTTGCGATAATCCACACAGAACCGAACCGAGCCGTCGGGTTTTGGAACCAAAACGATCGGGCTTGCCCAGTCACTGTTGGATTCTTCTATTACACCCATGTCCAGCACAGTCATCAATTCATCCTGAACTACTTTTTTTTTAATGTTCAGGCAAGCGATATGGCCGGCTGCGTACTACAATACCCGGCTCAATCTCAACGTGGTGCTGAATGAGGTTCGTTCGGCAGGGCAGGGGCAAGAACACATCAGCAAACTCCGTTTGTAAATTACGTATATCAGTGATCTTGGACGGCGAGAGGTGATCTCCACTAGGGGCCAGAGCGAGTGATTGAGACTTTGAATTCGCTTCTGGACCCAGATCCTCCTCCCCACTCACTATCGTTGCCAACATCACTGATTCCACTTCATTCCATTTTTTAAGGAGATTGAGGTGGTAAACCTGATGTGCCACTCCCCTGTCCGTACGAATAACCTCATAGTTGAGATCCTCGACTCGCCGTGTGACCTTAAAGGGTCCTTGCCACTTTGCGAGTAATTTAGAACTGGACGTGGGGAGTAATACAAGTACTTTCTCTCCCGGTGCAAATTCGCGTAGTCTAGCCCCCCTGTTGTACAGCTGACTTTTTTTTTTTCCTGGGCCTGTAACAAATTCTCCATAGAAAGCCGCCCCAAAGTGTGGAGTTTTGTTCTCAGGTCCATGATATATTGAATTTCATTTTTGCTATCCGAAGGTCCGTCCTCCCAAGTTTCCCTAAGCACGTCCACCAACCCGCTGGGCTGATGCCCATAAAGAAGCTCGAAGGGGGAAAACCCCAGTGGAGGCTAGGGAACCTCGTGTACAGCGAACAAGAGGGGTTCTAGCCACTTATCCCAATTTTTTGTGTCTTCCTGCACGAACTTCCGAATCATTGATTTCAACGTGCGATTAAAACGTTCCACCAGTCCGTCAGTTTGTAGGTGATAGACGCTGGTGCGAATCGATTTAATGCCCAATAATTCGTAAAGTTCACGAATAGTGCGTGACATAAACGCCGTGCCTTCGTCGGTGAAAATCTCCTTTGGGATTTCCACCCGGGAGATTAATTGAAACAGGGCGCTCGCTACGCTCTTGGCAGAAATATTGTGAAGCGACACTGCTTCTGGGTACCGCGTTGCATAATCCACTAGGACTAATGCAAAGCGATGCCCTCGTGTGGATCGTTCTAATGGGCCGATGAGGTCCATACCAATTCTCTCGAAGGGGACCTCCATTAAACGAAGGGGGCACAACGGTGCTTCTGGGTTGGCCGGTGGGTTTACCAACTGACATTCACGACAAGACGCGCACCACTTGCGCACGTTCTCGTGAATGCCTGGCCAAAAAAATCGGGTCATTAGACGATTTAGTGTAGCTGTTTGCCCTAAATGCCCAGCCATCGGATTACAATGAGCCGTCTGGAAAAGCATTCCCCGACGGTTTTTCGGAACTAATAACTGAGTTGTATCTTGCTTTGTCTGGGCATCCTGTTTCACCCGATACAACTTATCTTTTATAATTGCGAAATAAGGATATGAAAGGGGTCGGTCTGGGTGGAGAGGCTGTCCGTCGATTGTGCGGACCTGATCAAATGCATTTTTAAGCGTTTCATCTCGGGACTGCTCCAGAGGAAAGTCATCACGCTCCGAAAGATCCTGTCTTTCAATAGCGTTCCGATCCTCTGGCGCAGGTGCCGATGGTCCCGGTACAGCCTCTCCCGCCTGAGCGACCGCTCTCCTCCCCCGCTTCCTTTTAGTCCCAGAAACACCCGCACATAAATGTCCCAATAACACTTTAAACCCAGCCAATCGGTCCCCAAAATTAGAGGGTGTCGGAGGTGCTGACTTACGGCTACCTCCACCCTATACTTTTGACCCCTAAATTTGATCAGGACCGGCATTAAGGGATAATCCACCACTTCCCGTGCACAGACCTTACCTTAACCATGCGGCTATTATCCAATGCCCCAGGTTAAATCAGACTTTGATGGATGGAGGTTTGGTTACAGCCTGAATCCACCAAAGCCTGAAAAGTACCCCCCTTTATACTCACTGGTATTTGGTACAACCCAGCTCGATCGGGGGCGGCCTGCAGTGTGTCAGGGACCCGGACCAGGGTCCCCACCTCCATCACTGGACACCGATCGATAAAGTGACCAGGGTCCCCGAAACGCCAACAGGCCGGCCCAGTCCTTCCCGCCGCCCCAGTGGCGAGTGGAGTGGAGGGAAACCGGACGCGGAGGCTGCTCCCCTAGGCGGCGCTCTAGGTGCGGGGACAGGCTCTGCCCCGGTGCCGGTCCGCCAACAGGGCGCCGGCCTAGAAGACCTAGGGGGGACCCACGGGACCCACGGGACCTAGGGAGAGGGACAGGGCGAGAAGAAACAGAGGGAGGGGGAAGAGAGTGAGAGAGAGAGAGAGAGAGAAGCTGCTGGAAGGGGTTCGCCGACCCCTGGGCACGCCACCATCTGGTCCCCCGCCAACTGGATGGCCTGGATCAGCGATTGTCTATAATTGCCTCGACGTCACGTTCTTCGGCCATCAGCCATTTGCGGCACGCTGTTGCGCGAAGACAAAGGGCCGACCAGACTCCCTGAGCTCAAGGGTCCGGAACCGCTGTCTGCTTTGCTCAGGGGTCCGGCCGACCTGCTGTAAGATGGCAAGCTTGAGGTCTCGATAGACCAGGAGGTTCAGGACTGAAAATTGCTGTGCGGCGATCTGTGCCTCTCCGGACAACAGCGGGATCAACCGCTCTGGCCAGTCCCCAGGCGGCCAGCGCCAGGCCTCGGCCGTTCTCTCGAACAGGTCGAGAAACGCTTCCGGGTCGTCCTGTGGACACATCTTGTGGAGCGGGATGGTCTGGGCCGAGGCTGAAGCTGGCGTTGATGGTCCGGCCCGTCCCTCCCGGTCCATCCAGCTCTGGAACAGCTCGCGGTCTTCCTCCTGGGCGCGGAGGAGCGCCTCGAACCGGCGCTCCTGTTCCTCCTTCACTGCCAGCAGGGCACGATGTTGTTCCTGGTGTAGACCCGCGAGCATCTGGATGAGCGGCCCCTAATTTAATAACATATGATCATTTAGACGGAAGTGAATCAACCAAAACTAACTTTAGCTGGAAAAAACATTTTTCAAGAGCCACTATAAAACCAAACCAATCTCTGTTACCTTAAATTATATGTTTATCTCTGTAAAGCTGCTTTGAAACAATCTACATTGTTAAAAGCGCTATATAAATGAGGATGACTTGACTTGACATCCGCAAATGGGGGCGGAGACTGTCTGGCAGCGGCTTCTTCTTCCATCCCGGGTTTCGGCACCAGTGTAACAATGGTTCAATATAAGGGATGAAAGAAGACAAGGGTCAGCATAGCGGGGACTCGTACACTTTATTAAACAAACACAAAAATAAAGAAAAGGTGCGCCACATGCGCTTTCACCGTAGAAACGTCTACAGCACAGTTCAGAAATACTCTTGCCTGCTGACACAGCTCTCAGTTCACTTTCATCAAACTCTTTCCATTGTGTAAACTCAGTCCATTCATAAAACTCTTTCCGATGTGTATCCTCAGTCCATTTGTCAGCCAGCAGGTCGTGAGTGTTTGGTACGAGTCCCCAGGCCTTCTTCTCTCTCGCCCTCTCGCTCTCTTGCACCAGCCAGTTTATATGCAGTCTCCCCACGCCAATTACTGCAATCAGACACAGGTGTTCGTCATTTTGCACTTGACCCACTTACTTACCGCTCGGCTCCTCCCTCACTCTCCGGCTGCAAACTCCGCAAAACCACGCCCCCCTCATCACAGTGTGCTAACATGCTTTTATTAGTAAAAAGCCTTGTAGACCAGCCTAAAGTGGCCAAGATATTTTTTTTGGAACATTGTATCTTTTTTTCCCCCTCACCAGTTTGAATCCAATCCAGAAGATCAAGCATGCACTGTAGAACAACCTGGACCGCTTTTTCCTAAGCTTAAGTAGATTGTAGAGCCCAATGGTGCCAGTGATTTCTACAATCTGCTTAGGCTTTTGATGCTTTTGAGAAACACAACCCTGGACTTGTTTGGACAAACTAAAGCACAGTAAACTGGTTTTAACTGGATTTTTGGAGTTTTCTTTAATTTAATAGTTATACCAAAATGTTGAAATCTGTCAGTGCTTGCTCATCCTGTATTGCTTTCTTGAAACACAAAATTTGAGTTTTAAAACATTTTCATTTTCATTTTTGTAGTGAACACATCTGCTACAAAAATGACAAAAACATTTTTGTGTGAGAAACTGACCAAATGTAAGTCATCTATCATTTATCAATTATATTATGCTATTATGTGAATTATGCATATTCCAAGTCTTGATAGAGAGTATTGTGTGGGTAACAAACCAAAATTTAATTATTGACTGATACTTTTCCCATTCAGTGAGCTGTTAACGCAAGAACCGCTGTGACAATATCTTTGAGCCAGTGAATTGAAATTATGCATGAATTCAGTACAGTTTGTGAACCAATTCTTCTGGTTCATTGAAAGGAACTGGCTCAAGAGAATGATTTCTTCACTGGTTTGGTTCAGTCTGTACACCACAAAGCTAATATATACACTACCTTACAACTATAAAAAAAAAAAAATATATATATATATATATATATATATATTTAATAGTTGTAAGGTAGTGTACATATTAGCTTTAAATAAAAAAGTGACTTAAATAAAAGAAAATGTAAAAAAAAATTAAAAAATAAAATGAATATATATATATATATATATATATATATATATATATATATATATATATATACATTTTCTTTTTTTTAAGTCACTTAGCTATCTTATGGTGTTATGTGAAGTAACTTCAAATAATTCTCATTTTGTCTTTTATGGGTTTGGAACAAAATAAGGGTATAAGAACAGTCAGTAAATTACAGTTTCAGTTGAGCTATTCCAGAATTGCACTGTTGTTTCTAAAAAAAGAAGTGCAGTGAGAAGGCTGTGGGCATCAGCATAGGCCTATTTATCATAGACAGCATTTTTCTTTATAACTGCTTGCCAGAAAACGTCTATGTTCAGCAACATCATAAAGAGCGTGCACTGATTCTGTCAATGAATGATATTTACACGCGTTCCTGTCCCTTCCTTGCTTTGTGCTGGGCCTAAACCTCCCTACCTCACCCAGTCTTAATACCCTCCTTCTACAGACTGATTTAGTGTCCCTTTCTGGTAACCTGATTACATCTAGACCCAACCCTACATTCATAACACAGACACACATACATACACTTGCTGAGTCCATGACTTGGTGAAGGTCACATTGGGTTTGTTTGGACAGGATGCTGTATTCCTTTCTTAGTAAGGCTCAATCAAAAAGCGTAGCGAGGGAATGAACAAACAACAAGATGAACTATTGAACGACAAGACGTGCTATTAGACTGGATGTGTGTGTTTGTATCTGTTTCTAGCCATCTGGCTTCCCTTGAGTGAACAAAGATGAGAATTCCTAAAACACGTTATCATTTTAAAACGCTTTGTGCATGCCTCTTACTCGCCTGGTGCACAACAAATCCGATAGCTGGCAGTTCCAACAATTGCAGTGTCTGTAGGTAACAAAACCGTTACTATCATGCTATCTTATCGTTAAGTTTTTGAGCTATGTCCTTTTGCCTCTTTGTCTTGGACTCGCTTGGTTGCTTATCTTAGCACTAACTCATGACAGCAGACTTCCAGGACTGAATGGAGAGTTCTGGAAATCAGCGGCTGCATGGGAAGCCTGGCTTCCACTAAAATTTCATCAAAATGTGGCAATCATGCGTGCCAAAAAAGCTTTATATTATATATAACTCTTGCATTTCAATTGTAGTGAATGAGTGTCTAAAATATCAACCCTGTGCCTTCCATCTCCAAAGTGCAAGATCCTATACCACTTTTCTCAGAAATGATTTATGGGTACTTGTTTTTTTTTTGTTTTGTTTTTACACAATACAATTTTATCTTCAAGATGACAACTGCATACTTACTGAATTAAACATGGAACATGATGAGATCATATGACAATAATGTGACACTATATTGAAATATTGCTCATGTACATGCTATAAAAAAGGCAGTGTACAGTGCATGTGGCAAAAGTATCCAGTAACTATTATACTATTATGAAGTATACCATTTTTAACTTCGCTTACTAATTAGTAGTGACCTTACTACTCTTATATTGTATAAAAAACATGGCAAAACTAGTAAAGGTGAAGTCACAAACGTTCCATTGTCCACTATCGTGTTGTAATGCATGAAGCACTGCTAACAGATATGTCACTTTCAAACCAAGCAGCATTCTGCTGGGTTAACGTATCAAATTTCTGTGAAAAACTTTAACCCACGCCAATGCCAAATCTGCATCTGGAAATGTTTCGCCCTTATGCAAAATTCCTGATTGAGCGGATTGAACAGATTGTGCAATGGTAAATATAAATCATGCCTTAGGCATTAAATTGGATAATATGGATTAAAAAATATTACCTACTTATAATAAACAATATTCCATTAAAATTCCATTAAAAATGTTTTAAAAATGAGTGTTAATGCTATTCTGAATGTAACACTACGTTAACATTTTCCCATTGATAAGTGACATCTGTGCTTTCCCACTCTTGAGAAACACCAGCCGCTGCTGCTGGAAATCAACTTAGTCTCATTAATACTGCATGAAGGCATGAAGGCCTTTTCTGTTTTGCCTCTTGAGGTTCCTTGTTTTGACAGTGTGTCCCTGCACTAGGCCAGAACCCTTTTAGCCACCCTATTCTGAATAAGGTCAAACCGTACCATACAGTGCATCGGTAAAGCAAGACCTTTTAGAAAACATCATGGTTTGAGTTGCGTGAACTTTACATTGTTTTGATGTTTCAGAATGGTTTGACAAACCATGGTAATGCATATCTTTACTTTGGGCTCGTACTACAACACAGCATTTGCTTTTAAGCAATTAAACCTTTAATGTACGTTAAACCTATTCACTCATGGGGTTTAGTTGAAAAAGAAAAATGCCTGGGGCTGTTTTTGATGTGCACAAAGATGCGCACAGAATTGTTGTGTATTCTGAGACTGAAGTGTGTGAACCTAAAAACGATTCACAGCTGTGGCAGATGGCCTCTTCTGGAGTAGTAGTGTTTACCTCTGTTATGGGGGTTTGGATTTAAGTGAATGCCACCAAGCTTGGGGAAACAGAGTGGAGATCTATTGTGTGTCAGCCGGACCGCATATTTGATTGACAGACCGGCATGTGGGTGAAGTTTGTCTGCAGGCATTTCTGGCACTTACTAAGATTTACGCTGTCACAGATAACATCACAAACAGGCCTGGGAAAAGAGTCAGTTGACCTGGGTGATGTAGCTGTAGGGTAACGTCAGCTAACAAACTTGCGACAATCGTGGAGCTTGAAAGTTCTTGTAGTTCAATTTGGACCCATATATAGGCTTTTTTTATTACCCTTCATAGTTGTCACACAATGCTGTGCTGGCGTATTTTGCATTAGTATTCTCTTTTTTTCCAGCTCTTGGTCCCTGTCCCTTACCAGCCTCCAAAATAGAAGCCTAATTAGCTTCCCCAGGTAGTGAAGAGAGAACAGAAGACAATATCTGGCTCCTTGTCAACACACATGGCGTCGAGTGCACAAATAAAGCAGCATGCGAGGGTAGGTGGCTACAGGGAGGAGAAACCCACTGTTTAAGCATCAGGGTGCTTCTGCCAGAAAACTCCAATTTTGGCTCATCATACTAGGTCACACGGGGAAAACTCAGGCACCGGTCCCTCCAGGCTCGATGCACGGCTGTAGGTAGCAACAGCCTGGTGGATTACTTGTGAATTTTCCCCTAGTTAATTTGGACTCACTTTGTGCACTTTGGCAGTGCTGCACAAAACAGGCGGGACAATTGGGGAATGTTGTATCCCCTCTTAAGAGGCAGGATGTTCAGGTATTTGTTGGAAGCATCCTGCATATGGTGAGAGACCATGCAACATATTTTCCCAATGCATTTTGTTCTCGCTTACCTCACAGGAGATGTCCTGGCAGCTCTGAAATGTGAATCCTTGTAGGAAACTTCACTTGCATCATCAACCCGCCATGGTTAATTGTTTTTTTTTTGTTTTTTTTTCTACCAGCACACACTATTGCAAACACTGATTAGCACTTTTGTCTAGCCCATGATGTCTAGTTATGTTTGCCCATAGGTGCAAAATAGTTCACAACAAAATAATATCAAGTCATGGCAAAACAAATTCAAGCCCTGACAAAAATGCTCCTAACCACTAGGGGGATATCAATTGATTAAGAGTTTAAATTGATGTGCACTGTGTCTTGCTTACTCACTAAAGTAATACATTTAATACATTTGTAAAGAACAAATACATCTACACATTCACTTATTTTGCCATCTTCAAATAAAAAACAAACAAACATTACATTTACTTACACATACAGTCACTTGTAGCATAACAGGCCAGCAGTCCAGGGAAACTGGACGTGCAACAGATATTATTGTTCTCCAATTGCCCCTACTGGTCGGGAGTATTTTTGTTGTCTTGAGACGTAATTCAAAATTTCTGTGTTGTGCACAAGCTGCAACCTCCTCTCTCTTGAAACCAACAAGGAAGTGAATTAAACTGCAATTCATCGACTGGCTGCTTGAGGCTGGCTGCAAAAGTGAGTCAAATCTGGATCTCCCCCATGTTAATATGCCCAACTTTACAGCAGAAAAAAAAATATGTTTACAGCCTGGTGCAAAAATTGGTTTTGGTCTATATAGCTAATTTTGCCCTTCATGACAACTGTGAGAGGGGTGATTTTTTTTTTTATAAGTCATCGGTTTAAATTATATCAAGCCTTAAAATGCTGCATAATCAAGGGCATGGCCACTTGAGTGACAGGTGGATTGCCGCTGCTGTCACTAGCCGTTTGTCTGCTCTCTGTTAGCCATCACGTCACCTCAGGTGATTCCAGCTGCTGAACTTGCCATCTCTACCGTGTGTTTATACTTTTTTCGGGATTATTTAATAAAATTTAATGCACGCCTTATACCTTCGCCCACACCGTTGGATTCTGTCGTTGTTGAGTATCGAAATAACAACCAGCTTTGTTTTTCAGTTGTTTTCCTCTGTGAACATGCACCCATGGATGTCTGACAATTTTGTTGCTTTTTGGAGTTCGGATTTAAAAATGTCTAAGATATAGAGGCTACACTAGTTCTGCGGTACCGTTGATCTTACGGAACAGATAGACAATAATATGCTTACTTAACTTTTTAGTGTTAAATAAAAAGTACCGTCAGATGAAATCCTGCAGGTGTCAATGCATTTCTCTCCGTCCCTTAAATGAGCGCGGATTTCTTGAGCATTTACTTGAACTTCATATAATATCTATCATAATTTAAAATGGACTGAATAAACCTCTTTACGAACTTGACGTGCGATGCCGTGCTGACTGACATGTATGCGCATGAATCACTGTCACACACATGCTCAGAGCAAATATTGTAAGTTACTGCATGATAATACATTTTTATCTAGCAGAATAATAATGTATCACAATACACATAGTCTCACGTTTAGTTATGTCTTTTAACTATTATAGTATTTCGAAGGGCAAAAACATGAACTTTAACTATTGGCTTTAGGCCTACTTCTTCAAGTCAGCTGTCACTTTAGCATGAGGCCAGTAGCGTGAGGCCACTGAGCAAACTCGATCACGTCTAGGCGGGCGTAGTTTCAGCATCCAGGCACTTCAACTCCACCCAAAACCCGCCTTTTTGCCCAATTTCGTTTATCCGGGAGTGACGCGCTGCCAAGATGGCGATGGCCGACTCCGACCACTTCAGGGTTCAAAAACGCTCTTCAGAAACTTACGGGTGACGTCATGGACACTACGCCCATATTTTTTAACAGTCTATGGTTGTGCATCTGTTGGCCACTATAAGAACACCCTTCAAATGAATTCATGGAAAAATTGATATTGAGAGAATATTATCTTAAATTAAGTTTGTTTTTCATAGCCTTTAGAGCAATATGTCCTAAAACTACAATAGTTAGTTAGCATTTTTGCACTTCCGGCATTTTAGTGCCAGTCAGTGGGCTTTTTTTTTACTGGGTTTTTGGTTAAATGCCTGAAATAAGGTCTGTGGTTAACACAAGCTCACGATAATTTCATGTTTTATTCTATGGCATAAAATATATTAGTAATACCCCACTTGGGAATTTTTTTGTTTTGTCTTGAAACTCTATTGCCAAATTGCTGTGTTCTTTAGCATATGAAACAGTTTGCCTTACATTATTCTCTGAAAACATTTATCAATATCTTATTCAGTTTTGATTTTCAAGTAATGTAATTAGTTTTAAGTGCTTTTTAGATTAACACAAGACATTGGCAATGTACAATGCAATTTCACCAAAAGCAATGCCTTAATTGTATCCAGATGCTCCTTAAAAATGTCATGCTGAAGCAAAAATGAAAGGAAAATCACACCATCAGTCTTACTAATGTATGTTTTCCTACCAGATGATTTAGTGTTTTCCTTGCTCTGATTTCATGTGACGCGTGCCACAAATACACGCAACTGTCAGATCCATCCTCATCCTCCTACTCGGATGACGAGGAATCGTCCTGGAAAGCTTTGAGCGTTCAGGCGGCTAATGTTTTAACTGCACGGCGCTCACTCGTGAAACGTACGCCATGAAAGATGTCATAATTGTGCCTGGATTGCACAAGACACCTGCTCCATTTTCCTCGCCCAGTCCTATCTTTCCAATCTAATATGCAAGATTTCGGTGTGTTGAGATAGCGCAACACGACCGAGCATGCATTTTAGAAGGTTGACAAACTGTGTTAGACTCGAAATCTTGGCACTGGCGCTCGGTTCTAGTAGAAGGCACTAATTAAAAGTGTAAGATGTTGATTAAGATTGAGCTTGCTATGGAAACACCCTTGTGGGAACCTCAAAAAGAGCTGAACGTGAAGTAAAGGGAGCAGATTAACAACAGAGGGGCTTTACTTCAGACAGATTGTCGCCCCTGTTTATGCAGAGCTAGAAGTGTCGATACCTCTGCTTTGATTCACCTTTGAAAAGCCAGAGAGCTTGTACAGAGATGGCAACATTTAATTAGCTGCAAATGTGTGCTGTCTGCTGCCTGGCATTAAATTACATCCCTGACTGATATGACCTTTTTAAATGATGTATCGATTTGTTAATACTGCTTAGCATTAGCGCCTGGGTGTCACAATGTCGTCGCGCAAAATTGAAGTAATATTTGTGCTGGTTTTGATTTAGTGAAAATGCGGAAGACGGTGTGATATTTTCGGGCCTGTTTGCTTAGGGGATTCTTCTTTCCTGCTGGGTTGACACTGATCACTGCCTCCCTCAATCTTTCTTTCACACATGCACACACTATTTTGTTGTTGTAATAATTAACTAAAGAGGCTGAAAGATGTGATTCCCAGTACTTGAAAATGAATTATCAAAAATAGAGCCGCATAATAACCCTCACATACATACATATCCTTTATAATTGTCTTAGTTTTATTTACTTACTTTATTCATTGTCTTGTTTTAAAGACAAACGTTATTACATTAGAATTAGAAAATGTATACTGTCTGAATTCCTGTCCTTTTGGAGTATATGCTATAATAAATGAAGAACATCCTGTCCATTGATGATGACCCTTCTTTAAAGGACAATTCTGGCCAAAAATTAACATAGGGCTAAATAACACATGGGTACCGAGTCGACCGTTCTCTGGGATGCGTTTTCATGATAATCGAATGTACCCAGTTTTAACTTTAGTTTTAGTTTAACCACAGATTAGTTTATAACGCTAGTGTATTGGGGCATAGAATAAGTAAAAATAAAAATCGCTAGTTAATACCACTAACAAGGTTCAAAATAGCCCCACACTAACACAGTAGCATAAATGAGGGTCCCTACCTGCAAACCGACGCATTGAGAACTTTGTAAGTGTACAGACAGTTTAATAAGAAGATACTTTATAAAGACAGTACACTTTGCATATACAAGCAGGAGCCATCTTTGGAAAACAGTCTCGACCAGTCGAACCACGAACGCCGTGCTACGTGCTGGTCGATAGTCACAGTTCAGCTCATGTAGCACGGCGTTCGTGGTCGAGACTGTTTTCCAAAGATGGCTTCTGGTTGTGCCCATGTGTTATTTTAGCCCTAGGTTCATTTTTGGCCAGAATTGTCATTTATGTATCCAGGTGTTGCAGGGCGATATGATCTCCGTCTTATTTGTGTGTGTGTGTGTCTGTGTGTGTGTGTGTGTGTGTGTGTGTGTGTGTGTGTGTGTGTGTGTGTGTGTGTTGCTACCCGTTCTGTCGTCCTGTGTTTAATTACTATTAAACCTTCATTTTGGAAATATATCCTCGTCTGCCTTCCTGCAACCCACTGTGACACATGTAAATAGGAATCCATGGGATTGGGAATTTTTCTTGAGATTGAAATATTTAGCAACCAGTTCAGGTTAGTCATAGAGATTCACCGAGTTAAAGCTGCTTAGTTTGAAAGTAACTTTTGTGTGAGCTGTGCTTCAATCATCTCTACACTATTTAGGCAATGGATCTTTTTTGTCACATGAAAGGCCCATTCACACCAAGAACAATGGCGATTAATATAAAGTCCACAACAACAGATGACAATATTCTGTTTATTATTACTGAACACTTCAGTTATGTTGTTTGTCACTCTTTAAAGTTGAGTGGATTATGTTTGGCTGTCAATGTTTTTATCATTCATCTACTGAAATTCTTTTTTTTTTCTTAATGTGATTACAACGTCATTGTTTGTCATTATCATTAGCTGTGGTGTGAACTTCACTATTCTCATAAACTTAGGACTACTGTATTATTTAAACTTTATAATATTGTTATTGTTGCATTTTTATAAAAATATACTTTTTATAGCTGACATTATCTACATGTCTATGGAGTAGCTGGAGCTGAATGAAATGCTGAAAAGGAGAATGAAACATGTGTGAGGGTTTTTCAATAGAGTACTCCACTTTAAAAATTGCTGTATTCCATCTTTGTTTCTTCAAACTCCCAAAATAGGAGTGTCTGGACTTTGAAGTCTCTGCAGACTGTGTCCCGATATAGTCTAGTGTAGTATAACATCATTAGCAGGGCAGGTTAGCACAATCTGCTGGTGTATTGCTGGGATAGCAGGGTTTAAAACAGAGGTTGATATGCTACTGTACATCCTTACAAGATGTGTATATGTGGAGATCAGCTTTGTATGACTCAGCTCCATTTATATATATAATTGTGGGCGAATAATTGTAAGAATTGTGGGCGTAGATATATGCAGGCTGTGGCAGTTTTCTGCTTCAAAAGTAAAACAAACAAACAAATCAATAATCAAAAAACAACCACCATCAATAAAGACATATGACAAATGTTCAAATCAATACACCAGAATATAAACTTGATAGCGTATAAACTTAATATTCTGATTTTATGATCTGTAGGCTATTCTGCATTGCAAAGCATAACATTAATGATGGTGAATGTTTGAGTTCTACCTGTTGAAATATCTAATTTTAAATGGTATACATTAACAAACATAAGCGTTTAACAGGTTAAATATGAATGAATTAATGATTTAATTAATTAACTGGAAAATAATTAGATAATATAATTTAGGGGATGGCTGAGCTTGTTTACTTGGTAAGTGGCCTTATAGTCTCCACTTTTATTTACCTGTTCTGCACCAAAATCTTGATTGTAGTTCTGTTTGCCTGTCTGACCTCCCTTCTCTCTCTATTTTTTTTCTCTCTCTCTTTCTGCTGGAACAAGCAGATGTAATCTGAGCGAGTGAGTAGTTGGTGATCGTGTTAATAGTGTTAGG
Source organism: Siphateles boraxobius (assembly GCF_051911475.1). NCBI lineage: Eukaryota > Metazoa > Chordata > Actinopteri > Cypriniformes > Leuciscidae > Siphateles > Siphateles boraxobius. The sequence goes on from NW_027509175.1 coordinate 3,320,773, forward strand.
CTGTAGGCAGGGTGCCGTTCTGGTCCGGCTCGACTGCACATGCATTTGATGGATCTCTCTTCTGTCAGATCAATTTTAGAAATGCATTGGAACCAGAGAGACAAAGGGAGAAAGAGTGAGCAAGACAGGGAGACATAGAGAGGGATGGTCTGGGGCGGAGTAAAGTGGGTACGGAACCACACCGAGCGATATAAAAGGGTGGACATATGAAAGGCAGTGGGAGTGAGAGATATAAAGATGATACCGCCACAGGAGGATGGCAGAAACAAGGTGAGAAACAACAATGGGCTAAAATGGTATCGCTGAAGAATGCGGGGGAGACTGGAAGGTAAAAAAAAAATAAAAAAAAAATAAAAAGTAAGTGAAAACTATTCGATATTTCCCTCTCCATCGCCCTTGATATTTATAGCTGATAAGGACTTGAGGCTAGAGAAAAAAAATGATCTCTTTCACCCATGTGTTGAAACTGGTGAAAACTGACTATTAACTACACTCCTCCACACAGACTAAAATCCACTTTCTTCGATTTGCACGCCACAAATATGTAGAAAATGTGCACATAGTCGCTCTTCACCACAATTGGAGCAGCAAAGGTCATGTATGCCAATGTGAAAGAGATAGGGCTATTGCTCAGGCAGGTTTAGATGTTTATCACAACTGAAGAGCTTGAAGAGGAGCTTCAGATGTGGTTGAGGGACACTCTAGGGCTGCACTATTAATCAAAGTAAAACATTAATTGCGATATGGCTTAGTGAGGTTATCAAATCAGAAAGACTGTGATTTAATTAAATACAGATATGTACTGTTTTGGAGTTAAGCGCGGCATTTTGATCTTTTAAGCAGGTCATGATCAAGTTTTCAGTGTCTCATACACTAAACAAAATGTAAGCCTTTTTTCAAGATTTTATTCATAATTGTGAATTAAGAATTTTAAATGAGTAAAAAAAAATAGAGCTTAATAAAATGTTTTTGTATAAATCTTAATGGAACAAGGAAATTGACCATTTAGTTTATGTGATTTCTATCCATAAATATGTGAAGGGGCCGTCGTGGCCTAATGGTTAGAGAGTCAGACTGATAACCGGAAGTTTGTGAGTTGAGTCTCAATACCGGCAGGAAATGACTGAGTTGCCCTTGATTAAGGTACCTAACCCCCAATCTCTCCCTGGGCGCCGCAGTGAATCAGTGTGTGGTGTGTGTTCACTCATGACTCCTAATGTGTGTGCACATGGGTTAAATGGGTTAACTGCAGAGGACAAATTCAGAGTATGGGATACCATACTTGGCCTTCAGATGTCTTTCAAAAAAAAAGAAAGAAAAATATGTTGAAATTTTAAAGTTTAAAACGTATACATAATGTTTTATTAAGCTCTATGTTTTTTACTCATTTAAAATTATTAATTCATAAAATGAAAAATATGTAAGGATTATTTAATTCAATTTGATGGAATTTTGCTTGAAATTCTATTTTTTTTTTTTAAGTGTGTAGCTTCTTGGTTTGCAGTAAATGCTGCTCCCCAGGAAGTCATCTCTGCATGGGTCGCTCATAACTTGCATTTGGGAACGTACCATGCGGCAACCATCTTCCCAAACGGCTAATGAGAAACGCTTATAACCCAGCTGTTTTCAGTAGATCAATCTGCAGTTATCCACCCAATTGAAGAAAATCACATTTCTTATTTTACAGTCATATTGTTTATATAAATCACATTATTTGGCAGAACTGAGCAGCTCTACAAACAAAAGCAGCAAACCCATGGGCGTAGGTTTGGTCTCAGCTTTGGTGGGGACATCCATCCCCCCCCCCCCCCCCTTCCCCCCATTCTATTCTTAAAAAAAAAGTCCATTAGATTAAACTGGGAAGGGTCATAAAACTTGCATATTGTTATCCTAGGTTTACTGCTTCTATTGTTCTCTATTGTAAGTCGCTTTGGATAAAAAGTGTCTGCTAAATGAATAAATATAAATCTGTTGTGGTTTGATGCGGTCTTTCCTGCATACAAAATGGTTAATTAATTTTGTAGTCTATCCTATGGCTAGCAAGTTTAACCCTCCTACCAGATATTTTTATTTGGATATTATCAATCAAGTAATGATTCATTATATTTGAATAACCAACAGTTAACTTTCGCCTTTTTAACATTGCCAACATGTTTTTCCAGCACATGTGTCTAGCAAGGAGGCTACACTCACAAATACATTACATAAACAGAATGTAGAAACGAAAAATGTCTCAGATGATCCATTGTTTATGACTGCAAGATTCTAAGTTAACGTAGGCTAATTAACATTCAGTGACTTCGTAGCATTCTATCATGATAGCGCAACTTCTATGAGTCTATCCGTGCTGCACACCCCTAATTAATGCTCCTAATCTTGAAAGATTGCAGAAGCTAGGTTTAACTGTAACAATATCCTGGGTAACCAGGATCACCAGTTAATACTATTTTCCACAGTAGAATCTGCATTTGAAAGCCTGGTCAGTCACTGCTACTGCTAGTTATTTGTGTGGCTAGTTATTTTTGCCTACTTACACTCTGCTTTATGAAAAAGCTTCGTATGTCCCCTTTCTTCTTCTTGGGTGACATAGCTGATCTTCAAAGTACAAAAAGGGGCAAAAAACGGAATATTAAAATGTTTTACTCTGGCCTTTGTATATGGCAGGCAGAGAGACAACCCTGGTAACTTACCATCGGCGTCGTCACGCGCGCACACACGCACACACCACCCGCTCGCTGCCAGTGAGTGCAAGCACAAAAAGTAGTCCCGGCCCGCGCGTGTAGCCTGCCCGTCAGATAACCCGACGCCAATCAAATTACGGCGTATCTTGTACTGTCGTCGTCCTGGCCGTTGGAATCGATCCAAATAGCAGCGCAAATATCAAACTACCAGTTCAAAGGAGCTTGCTAAATATTGGTGGGGACAAATTTGTCATATCAAAATATTGATTGGGACTAGTACCCAGCGTCCCCCCCTAAACCTACGCCCTTGAGCAAACCTACAGCATTTTCTGTGCATTTTAAATTGCATTGCCATTTTTTTAATCATTAAAAACACAAATAGTTTACTCACAATTAGTTTTGTTGGATCAAACAGGTAGTAACATCCTCAAACTTCACTCGTTGGTGAGCCAAAAGAGTTGGACATGTTTGAACAAACAGAACAATGTTTTGAAAGTGTAACAGTGTTCATATTCTTCTCAAAGTCAACCTTCGAATGGTCTGCACATGCAGTAGTTGTCTCTGCACAACTGCAATAGGAAAAATTATTTTAACATAGGGAAACGTGCCTCTATAACACCGGATTTCTAAAGAACTATAAAATAAAAAGTCCTTTGTTGAATTGGGAGAAAATAAGGTTATTTTAGACATTGGGCTGCAAAACCCTTTTTACTTTAATTGGAACATTTTATTTTTATATGTGAATGGTGTGGAGGAGATTTGAGAGTTGTTGAAGAGTGTTTGTGGGGAGATTGAGAAGACGGAGCAGGAGAGTTGGCTCTAGGGAGTTTTGAGGTTACGGAGAGGTTGGGGAGGTTTCTGAGAGGATGTACTTGAGGTCTTTAGTTGAGCCGATGCATGCTGAGAGACTGTGAATTAAAAAGTAAAATGAAGATGTGACTGACAGATGGAGCTTGTGGAAGAAGTTACAATTGTGTGTCCACTTTTTTCTTGCCCCCTTCCAGTATCACTATACCACAGCATTTTTTTCTGAACTGCCTTGTTTCCTACGGCCTACATAGGCAGCCATTTTCTAAGGTAACATCGTAATCATGGTAGAGGCTTATAAGTTAACAATTTATGTGCACAACACACCACATATATGTGGCTGTATATGTGGTGTGCACAACACACCACATATACAGCAACTGCACACCCAACACACTTTATATTGAGTTCCCTTTCGAGGGAACTCGGACTGCGTCGAATGACACTTTGGGGGAACGCCCTAAGCGTTACGCATCTGAAGTATGAATGAAACTAATCCAATCCTGATTGGTGTTGCATCATGACGTAACATGTGACGGCATACACGGAAGCTACAAAGGCACGCCGGCACACAACAGAGTTAGCTTTTTGCTCTTCAGCAAGTGCTCTGTGTCAAACAGTCTGTCCTATTTGGTGTTGTTTGTCCCATAAGAATTGTCCTAAATAAAGGTCTGCAAGAAAAAGAAATCGCAATATAGAATCTATAGTGAATCTACTCGGATCTCGCGTTTGAGGCAGCGCGTTGATTACAGTTCTACTCTGCAATGAAGATTCTGTGGATGGGATCTCGCGTTGTCGAGGCAACGCGTAGATTTAAGGTCGTACATTGCAATACAGAATCTATAGTGGCTCGGATCTCGCGTTTGCCGAGGCAGCGCGTAGATTACGGCTCTACTTTGCAATAAAGATTCTGTGTGTGTGCGAGGCATGAACAGTCAGCTCCTGAGGGTGCTGGCTCTGTTCATTGAGAAATATCTCGACGCGCACAGCCGTGCGTTTTCGGGTGTTTTAACCTCGCGCCTGTTGATTTTCTTCTCGAGAGATGAAAACCAAATATATTGTGAACGACTCGAATCTCGCGTTTGCCGAGGCAGCGCATAGAGTACGAGTCTGCAGTGAAAGGGACACACACGATCTGTGAAATAATACTGTTTGGGGACGAGGCATTCACAGTCAGCTCCTGAGGGTTTTGGCAGTTGTTCAATGAGAAATATCTCGACGCATATATCCGTGGGCTGTCGGATGTTTCAGCCTCGGACCTGTTGACTCTCTTCTTGAGGGATGAAAGCCAAATATATAACGACTCGAATCTCGCGTTTGCCGAGGCAGTGTAGATTACGAGTCCGTAGCATATAACACAAAACAGTATGTCTGGTAATTATGTCTGCATTAAATTTTAAGAAATTAAAATGGTGAAATGTTATCTGACTTTAAGGAAGTTAGATATTTTAATTAAGCCTACTATTCAGACCGTGTTTCACTTATACAGTGTTTATGGCTGTATTTAATTCTGAGGAATTAAAATGATGAGCAGCGAACGCACGCTGCTCTGTCTGCCCAACAGGCTTGCGGCCATGCAGTGTCCCTTCTGCACATCAAAAATCGTTTTTCGATTTTTCCCTGCCGGTCCTCCGCTTCAGGGTATCGAAAACGAGACAAAAATAGCAGGGCTATCCCCCCCGTGGAGGGACGATCGAGAATTGCTCCTCCGCGGAGCCCTCAGAAAATCGATGTTTGTATCCAGCATCAAGTGCGCTTCGGGACACATCGGTTTTCAGCGAATGCACTGCAGTGTCCGCCCCAAGGGCTTGCGGCCAGGCAGTGCTCGTGTTCGCCCATCGGAAACGGTTTTCGTTTAATATTTCCCTGCCGGTCCTCCGCTTCAGGGTGTCGAGAACGAAACCGAAAGAGCCCTCAGGAAGTCGATGTCTGTATCCCGCCGATAAGTACGCTTCGGGACACATCGGTTTCCAAGGAAAGCACGCTGCTCTGTCTGCCCCACAGGCTTGCGGCCAGGCAGCAAGCGTGTCCGCCCATCGAGAATCGTTTTCGGTCGAACCCAGCCGAAGATCCCCTTCAGGGGCCCGAGAACGAATCCCGATTGATACCCGAAGCCAGGCTTGAGAGCCTGGTTCCTTTGGTAAAATATTTTGATGCATGGAAAAATCTCACGAATATTTCTCCCTGGGCACCATTCAAAAGGGGTACAGGCTGCAGTTCGGTTTCCGCCCACCAAGGTTCAACGGGGTGGTCTGGACTGTAGTCAACCCAGTTCAGAGTCGGGTATTGGAACAAGAAGTAAACTTCTTGCTGGTAAAGGAGGCTATAGAACGTATTCCTCAACCAGACAGGGAGTCCGGGTTTTACAGCCGCTTTTTTTTTTTAGTTCCCAAAAAGGATGGGGGGGTTGCGTCCAATAATAGATCTCAGACACTTGAATCATTCTCGGAGAAAATTCAGGTTCAAGATGCTCATTATTCCCATCATCGTGAGTCAAATTCAATCCGAGGATTGGTTTGTCACGATAGATCTAAAGGACGCATACTTCCACATATCCATCCTTCCATCTCACAGGACGTTCCTGAGGTTCGCTTTCAGGGCGAAGCTTACCAATATCGGGTTCTTCCGTTCGGCCTAGCTCTCTCCCCACATTTACCAAATGTATGGATGCAGCTCTAGCACCCCTGAGGCTCCAGGGCATCAGGGTACTCAATTATATCGACGACTGGCTGATTCTGGCCCAGTCAGAAGAGCTGGCGGTTCGGCATCGAGATGTCGTCCTCGCCCACATCCAAAGCCTGGGGTTGAGACTCAACACGTAAAAGAGCGTGTTGACACCAGCCCAGAGAACCACGTTTCTGGGAGTGGTGTGGGACTCGGTCACGATGCGGGCACGATTGTCTCCTGCACGAATCGAGTCCATTTTGGCCACAGTGTCCAGGATAAAGCTAGGCCAAGCCATTACTGTGAAACATTTTCAAAGAGTGTCGGGGCTCATGGCAGTAGCGTCCAACATTAATCCATTTGGCCTGCTGCACATGAGGGCCCTCCAGTGGTGCTTGAAAACCAAGGTGTTCCCCCCGAGGGGGAACCCGTTCTGCATGATCAGGGTTTCGCGCAGATGCCTTCGTTCCCTATCTATATGGAAAAAAGCTTGGTTTCCCAAGTGTTTCCCAAAAGCCAGTGTTGGGAAACACTTTACGCTTTACGACAGGAGTCAATATCTCAGAGGTTCGGCCCAGTATAAGTGGACCTATTCGCGTCTCGAGAGACGACCCACTCTCCACTGTGGTTTTCCCTCACTCATCCAGCCCCGCTGAGGCCGAGGCTGCGTCTGTATGCATTTCCCCCGATCGCTCTGCTCCCGGGAGTTTTAGAGAGGGTCCGTCGCGACCGTCTACTGCTGGTAGCCCCGTTATGGCTGGCCCAAGTATGGTTCTCAGACATTGTATAGCTCCTAGACGGCCCTCCGTGGGAGATTCCCCTCAGGAGGGACCTGCTGACACTGGCAGAGGGCTCAATATTTCACCCTTGGCCCGAGCTATGGAAGTGGGTCTGTGGGTCTGGCCCCTGAGGGGGCACAGTACCTAGAGGCCGGCCTATCAGCTGCAGTAGTGGAGACCATACTCAGCTCTAGAACTCCCTCCACGAGGAAATTGTACGGCTTAAAGTGGAATGTCTTTACCAATTGGTGTAGAGAGCGTGAGGTGGATCCAGTTAACTGCCCAGTGGCTTTAGTTCTGGAGTTCCTCCAAGATCGCTTTTCAGCTGGGCTTACCCCGTCCACACTCAAGGAGTACGTGGCTGCCATTGCGGCTTTCCATGCTCCTCTGGGTGATGGGCCTCTGGGGAGACAGCAGTTCGTCGTACGTTTCCTCCGTGGGGCTTGGATGATGAGACCTGGAGCTAGGGTTGCCACCTATGTCTGATAAATAACCTGGACATATCGATGACCTGATTGACCGCTTTGCTCACAAGTCAAAATGTCCATTAGACATTAGACCCACAAGACAAAATTGGCCTTTGTGCAGTAAGATTGTGCATAGTCGTGACTAGTGAATATTTTAAACATCTCAAGTATTCTCACTTATCTTACTTAACTTATAGCTTACCTGATTGCTTAGATACTGGTGCTTGTGCTTGCTTTTGCTCCCTCTTTGCTAAAGAAATAAGTAGAGGGATGACATTAGATTTGCATTTACCATACCTTAGCCACATCTATAGCCACTTTTATTTAGTATGTCTCAATCAGACATTGGAATAACAAAATCATACATAGATAGGCCTAAGCTTACCTAGTCTTCCATCTATACTTGACGTTTCCCTTTGCTGCAGCTATCAGTGGTTTCTGTTCTTCAATGAATGTCTTGAATTCATGGCATGACAATTTGAAATTCAATCTGACCTGAAGCTCAGACTTCACCATTGCAACTGACAGTCTGTTTCTTTTATCGGACCAAACATCCTCCATATGACTGAACACTCTTTCTTCATAGGCATTACTGACTGGTATGGAAAAAACAAAAGCAACTACTTTCAACAGCTCGGTGGATCCAGTTGCCTTGCTAAAAAAATAGGCCTACTTTCTGTCTGGGGTAAGGTCTGTTGGAATGGTGTGTAAGACCTCATTCAGAATGACTACATCACAATACAGTTTGTCTTCTTCAACATCCAGGGCCAGTTTTTCCACTAAAACTTCCAACTCTGACCACTGGAGTGATTGTCCTTCATGAAGGCTGAGACAGCCAATGTGTGCAAGAACCTGGTCATTGAAGTCAAATTTATCCTCAAGATACAGCACTGCCTTCTCAAAAAATCTGTCCACCAGGCTCCTGAACTGTTCCTGTCGCTGGGGCAAAAGGCTCCTCAGTATTTGTTTTGCTTTACTGCCATATAATTTGTCTGTGCGCCTTGCGATCAGCTGACTGCGCAATCTGTTCATCACAGAGTAAACGTCAATCACAGTAGCACTGTCACTCTCTAGCACTCTAATAGATGAATCAAATTCTTGCATCACATTGTGCATGAATGCAAGGATACATTCAGCCACAGTACAGTCTACATTTTCTGCATCACTTGCACCACACACAAATGTCCAGATGATACTTGGGCAGTCCTCCTTTCCCAGGGATACAAAATAAGACTTTAAAGCTGGCCAACACTCTAAAATCCTCTGCATCGCTGGCAGCAAAGACAGTGTGGGGACATGCCTCAGAATCTCCATGTATTTTGTATTAGTAAATTCACAGAAGTCCTTAAGCAATTCCACTTTTTTAGCAGAACAACTGAATTCACTAAACACCTTCAGCACAAAGGCCTCCACGTCACACCCTCCAGCACTAAAGACACGATTAGCTGCTTTTACAGTGTTGTTTATGATGTGACACTTGCAATTGCCCTTCACAATTTGTGGGTTAGCTTCTCTGAGCTTCTGAAAAACTGAGTTGTGCCGACCATAATTAACTGATGCGTTATCTGCACCATAGGCACTGATCTGGCTGACTGAAAGTCCATTGTTCTCAGTAATAGACGCTATTTGTTTGAATATGGCTTCACTAGATTCGTTGGAGTCGTCGTTAAAGAGTTGGATGCATCAGAACATACTGCGAAATAGTGCGCTTTCTGCAACTCTGCTGCTAATCTTTGCTGACTAAATGGTGCCAACACATTTTCCATTAAGGCCTCACTTTTAGTCCTGCCACAAGACATTTTAGTTGCAATATCAGAGTCACTGAATATTTTTGCACTGACCTTGTTCTCACAGTCAGTTGACAGGTAGCTATGGCCATGTCGCACACCGTTATAGGTAGCTGTTAATTCGGCGACAGTAATTTTGTCCTCTGTTTTTTTTTAAATCATGAATGATGAAATTGACTTTGTTTGTCCGGTTACTTGAACGCGACTCTGATGTTTCTTCGTTTTAGCATGGTCATCCAAAGCAGTTTTGCCTTCATGTTTAACCAGAATTTTAACTGAGCATACGGAGCAAGTAGCATATAGTGGATCGCCTGGTGTTTGCTTTAGCCATGTGGAATAATTGTCATTTTTCATCCAGTCATTATTAAAGTATGTCGAACGTTTCATTTTCTTTTTTACTGGCCTGTCAGTCTTTGTTGACACAGTCATCTTCGTCCTCCGTCTCGCCACCCATGTTAACACTAACAAATGATGTTGACGATGTACAATCTTCTTGACTTCTTCAATTTGCCGCCTGTAGTAACTGGCTAGCTGCCATAACAGACGCGCTAGATGACGTAGTCTACGTCGCGTCACACGACACACCCGTCCCAGAGCCAATGATAGCGCATTCTACACACAAGAGACACCCTATGAGAGTCACCGACCACTCTGTGCACAATGCATAGGCTATTTCAAGTGAGAAAATAGTAAGTTGAACATACATATTCACGTAGCCTTTCGAAAACCGGGACATTCAGTGTCCCGGGAGAGTGGATACATTTCCTGGGACAGGTCATTAAAAAGAAGGACAATCCCGGTAAAACCGGGACAGGTGGCAACCCTACCTGGGGCTCGTACCAGGGTTCCCACATGGGACCTGGCTGTGGTTCTCGAAGGGCTGGCCGAGGCCCCCTTCTGGAGTCGGCTGAGGCCAAGAACCTTTGATTTTTTTTTAATGATTTTTGTTATAAATTCTAAATGATAATTTAATAATGATACAAATGCTATTTATCCCTGTCACTGTTTCTTTTATGACTTTTATTTTACCTAAATATTCAGTTAGACTTTATTTTGATGATCCACTTTAGACAATTTACTAACTATAAGAAACTTTGCAACTATATGTCAACTAACTAATTAGATTATTAGTAGACTGTGGTGGACTGTTAGTTGACTTATGTTAGGGTTTGGGTTAGTAGAATAAGTTGACGTGGTTGCAAAGTTACTTATAGTTTGTAGAATTTCTGTTGGGGACCATCAAAATAAAGTGTTAGCAGATAATACCTGGTCACTTTATCACTTTAACACTGGACTCAACACTGACACTTTTTAAAATAATTTATGGTCTTTTTTGTTGATATTCTGACTAATGTTATTATTATTATTATTATTAGGGGCCAAGCACCGAAGGTGCTGAGGCACCTATTGTATCTGTTCCGGTTCTTATTAGGGGCCAAGCACCGAAGGTGCTGAGGCACCTATTGTATCTGTTCCGGTTCTTATTATTATTATTATTAGGGGCCAAGCACCGAAGGTGCGGAGGCACCTATTGTATCTGTTCCGGTTCTTATTATTATTCCTCTTCTTCTTCTTCTTCCGACTGGGCGTCTATGGCAGCCCATAGAACCGTTTGCGGGAAAGTTGTTTTGGTTTGACATTCTGATAGAGGACAGTCCCAACATCAATTGCACCAAATTTGGTGTCTCTAACTCATTGCCTCTAGCGCCACCACCTGTCCAAAGTTTCACTTTTATTATGCTAATAACTTTTGAACCGTTAGGCCTATCAACAAAATTCTTTTTTCCTCTGATTCCTGAGCTCATGACGATTCGATCATTTTGACCATGAATGATCATGACGTCATTTTCCGTCATAAAAATATGGCCGCCATTTTGAATTGTCCAAAAAACCTACTTTTGCGAACTCGTCCTAGACGGTTTGTCCGATTCTCACCAAAATTGCACCAGATCATCTCCAGGCAGTGCCGACAAAAATTTGTGGAATTCAAGTTGATTCGTCAAACCACTTTCGATAAACGCGCAAACAAATTTTACGTAGCGCTTGCGAAAACAGACGTAAGGCTGTATCTCCGCAACGCTTAATCGTATTCAGACCAAACTTGGTACATGTCATCACAAGCATGACCTGAGGCTACATGCTGCGTTTCGGCGCAGCGCCACCTACTGGTCCGGTGATATGAAAAAAAGTCAAAAGTTGGTAATTTGGTCAAAAGTTAAAATTATATTTCCAAAAATGCTAATAAGTTTTGAAAAAATATGCCTATTGTAATGACACTGGTCTTACTAGATTCCTTGGGTCATGCCGAGAACATAGATACCAAGTTTGACGTATTTGGACGAACTTCCTGTCCGCCATCTGTATTTACTTTCAAAACCTTCTTTTTCGAACTTCTCCTAGACCATTCGTCCGATTTTCACCAAAATCAATTCATATCATCTCCAGACCATGCCGACTAAAACTTATGGATTTCGTGACGATAGACGAAACCGTTTTCGTATACCGCAGCAGCAAAGTTGAAGCATGCTGCCAAAATGACTATTAAAGGTGGGGTATGTGATTCTCTTTTTTGTCCATTTTTTCAAAATAACATGAAACCCTATTCCTAACCCACTTACAGTTAGAAGCACTGAAATGAAAATTAAGCAATTTAATCATCTGTGGAACGGGCAGGACTCGAAAAACTCCAGCCAATCATTTCCAAGACCACCTAGAATCATTGGACAGTAAGTTCGTCAATCAAACGGTCGTACCACACCCCCTCCCCCCAGCGCGTGTGACCCCCTTCATGCGCATACGCAAAGCTCGTGACGCATGTGCATCGTCAGTAAAGCCGGTTCCATGATTAGTAGTAAATCGTCATTACAATCTCTGGCGCATCTCAGTTTTCGCTCGTGCATGATTGCGCGTCCATGTTCTTCGAATGAGTGGAGTCAAGGCCAGCGTTGGAGAAAAGAAGGTAGGACCATTTGAATTGTGTATTTTCAAAATCTGCCGGTCGTTTTCCAAATCACATACCCCACCTTTAAGTCTTTATCTCTGCAATGCCTTGACATTTTGACACCAAACTTTGTATGTGTCATTGTCACCTCACACTGACCACATCAAATCAATTTCGTAACTGCGCCACCTATTTGTTGAAAGTGATAAACCATTCAATCATCTTATAAGTTACTTTATATATGATTTTCAGCCATTTTGCCAAAATTCTCTTAAAATGTCTTTAATTGCTCATTGCTGCAGTTGGTCTGCCACTCCCACCCATGATGGCATCTGTTGGCGCTTCTTGCGCTTGGCCCCGGTAATGGTTGCTTGCAGCTATATTTATTATTATTATTATTATTATTATTATTCTTCCGACTGGGCGTCTATGGCAGCCCATAGAACCGTTTCCGGGAAAGTTGTTTTGGTTTGACAGTCTAATAGAGGACAGTCCCAACATTAAATACACCAATTTTGGTGTCTCTAACTCATTGCCTCTAGCGCCACCACCTGTCCAAATTTTCACTTTTATTATGCTAATAACTTTTGAACCGTAAGGCCTATCAACAAAATTATTTTTTCCTCTGATTCCAGAGCTCATGACGATTCGATTGCACCCTATGACTATTGTTTGTCAGCTTTCTGGACCTATTCCAACCATTGTTGCTATTTTTTACCGCCCACCAAAGCCTAATAAGGATTTTATTGATGACCCTGCTGCCTTTCTGACTCACCTATCCACACTTTCATCAAACATACTACTCCTGGGGGATTTTAATATACATATGGATAATGTTGACAACACATTTACCAAAGACTTTACATCCTGCTTGGATAGTTTTGGACTTCAGCAATACGTAAACTTTTCCACGCATAATAAAGGACATATTTTAGATTTAATCTGCTGTTCAGGTGTTACACCTGTCAACTGTAAAGCTGATTCTTTCCCTTTTTCTGATCACATGTTGCTCTCGTTCACTGTTAATGTCTCACTCTCCAAATCTGTTCTTCCACGTATTATATCATTCCGAAATATTAAGGATATCAACTTGGACATTTTATCCTCTAGCATCATCAGTTTTCCTAGTATTGACAGTTTTTCTACTCCCGATGAACTGCTTTCTCATTACAACTATAATCTTCATAAACTCTTCAACAACCTTGCTCCACTCAAAACCAGGACTGTTTCATTTACTCTCTCTGCGCCTTGGTTTAATTATACTCTTAGAAAGTTAAAAACAAAAGGAAGACAACTTGAAAGACTCTACAGGAAAACAAATCTCACTGTGCACAAGGACATGTACTTAAATCACATTCTTTTTTACACAGATTTGATTTCCAAAGCTAAAACCACCTATTATTCTGGTTTAATCAGTTCAAGCGAAGGAAATTCAAAGGTCCTTTTTTCACTCATCTCTAACTTCATAAAACCTCGGGATCCACTTCCTCCTCATTTGTATTCGATTGATTTTTGTAATTCTTTATTATCATTTTTTTCTTTAAAAATTGAACATATTCATCAGCACCTTATGTCTACTTCTGGACCGAACTCATTCGTCACAGTTTCCTTTGCTCCGACTTGTTTTTTCTCAGCATTTACCCTACCTTCAGTAAATGAAATTAATGAACTTATTCAAAAATCCAAACTTTCAACCTGTAGATTGGATCCTCTTCCAACTGTGCTTGTGAAAGCCACTGTTTCTTTACTGTCCCCCCTAATCACTAACATCATTAATTCTTCACTTCCTACTGGAATTGTTCCTTCTTCTCTTAAAACAGCTTCTGTAACTCCGATTCTTAAGAAACCTGGTTTAGATCCCAACGACTATAATAATTTCCGACCTATTTCAAATCTTCCATTCATCTCCAAAATTTTGGAAAAAATAGTGGCTGCTCAACTCCATACTCATCTTTCTTACAATAATCTATATGAACAATTCCAGTCTGGTTTCCGTCCGCATCATAGTACGGAAACAGCGTTACTTGAAACCACTAACAACCTTCTTATAGCGGCTGACTCTGGTTTACTTTCTGCTTGATCTGAGTGCGGCCTTCGATACTATTTCACACACCATACTTTTTGACAGACTCTCCTCTATTGGAATTACTAACATACCTCTTAACTGGTTTCATTCATATCTTTCTGGCCGCTCTCAGTTTATTCAGTTAAAATCATTTACCTCTCATTCTGTCCCTGTCATAACAGGTGTGCCCCAGGGCTCTGTTCTGGGGCCCTTACTGTTTATTATTTATCTTCTTCCTCTTGGTTACATCTTCCGTAAACATCATATTAATTTCCATTGCTACGCAGATGACACCCAGCTCTATCTTTCAACTAAACCTAATTCCACACTTCCACCACCTTCCCTTACTAACTGCCTTCTTGACATAAAATCCTGGTTCACATCAAATTTCCTTAAACTAAATAGTAATAAAACAGAATTGCTTCTTATAGGTACAAAATCAACATTAAACAAAATCCATAATTTCTCTATTCTTATTGATAGCTCCTCCATTTTCCCCTCCCCTCAGGTAAAGAGTTTGGGTGTCATCTTTGATAGCACCCTCTCCTTTACATCTCATGTTAACAACGTTACTCGGTCTACTTATTATCATCTTCGTAATATCAACCGTTTGCGTCCTTTCCTCACGCCGCACTCCACTGCCATTCTTGTTCACAGCTTAGTCACCTCCCGTTTAGATTATTGTAATTCCCTTTTGTTTGGCCTCCCACATAAAACTCTTCATAAACTTCAACTGGTCCAAAACTCGGCAGCTCATATCATTACTCGCACCCCTTCTATTTATCACATCACTCCTATCCTACAACAGCTGCATTGGCTTACTATTATTTATCGTATCAACTACAAAATACTTCTTACTTTTAAAGCCATTCATAATCTAGCCCCTTCATATCTTTCTGATCTCCTCCATATACCCACAGACACGCGTACTCTAAGATCTTCTTTTATTCATTTTACTGTTCCCCGTGTCCGCCTTGTTACTATGGGGAGTAGAGCTTTCAGTTTCTCTGCTCCTCAGCTCTGGAATTCGCTTCCACCAGATCTCCGTAAAATTGACTCTCTTTCACTTTTCAAATCCAAACTCAAAACTTATCTGTTTAGAATAGCTTATTCCCTTTGACCATAACTGCACTATTTTTTTAATTGTCTTGTGTCTCATTGCTTTTTTTAAATTTGTTATTTTTGATGATGATGTAAGGTGACCTTGAGTGTCAAGAAAGGCGCCTATAAATAAAATGTATAATAATAATAATAATATGACGTAATTTTCGTCATAAAAATATGGCCGCCATTTTGAATTGTTCAAAAAACCTACTTTTTCGAACTCGTCCTAGACGGTTTGTCCGATTTTCACCAAAATCGCACCAGATCATCTTCAGGCAGTGAGGACAAAAAGTTATGGAATTCAAGTGGATTCGCTTAACCGATTTTGATAAACTCATAAACTAATTTTATGTAGCGCTTACAAAAACAGACGTAAGGCCTTATCTCCGCAAGGCTTTATCGTATTAAGCCCAAACTTGGTACATGTTATCACAAGCATGGCCTGAGGCTACATGCTGCGTTTTGGCGCAGCGCCACCTACTGGTCCGGAGATACAGAAAATGGCTATTTTTGCTTATAACTTCTGAATGGTTTGTCCAAAAATCATAAAAGTGGGCTCGTTAATTCAGGGCATCATGTGAAGTCAACTGATATCCAATTTTTCCAGATCGGCCATTTTGGCTGTCGGCCATTTTGAATTATGTGCTAAAATGCTGTATTTTCTGAACGCATGAACGAATTGTAACATAATTCGGTATGGGTCATCAGTACGATGCCCTGAAGAAGCCTGAGAAGTTTCAAAACAGCGCCACCTAGTGGTAATTTTTTTTTTCAAATGCTTATAACTCTGGCTGTGGTTGACTTATTTTCACGGGAGTCATCTCGTTAGGTTCCTGAATCCTTGCCAAGTCCACAGATATCAAACATGCTAGGTTTTGCATTACGGTTTGAGTAGCGTTGTGATTTAGCGCTTAAAATACATTTGCCGATATCTTCGAAACCACCGTCAGAAGTTTGGAACCATAGCTGGTTAACAATATGGTAAAGCCCAAATGCCAAAATATTGATAGTAAGGGGTAGTAAAATCAAATCAAAGTCACGTGTCAGTCATTTTTGACGTGTTTTTTCATATTTATGTCTATAATTCCGAAGCGAATTGAGATATTTTCACCAAATTTGGCACACACATGTATGGACTCATTCTGAGGACACATGAAAAAAATTGTGGGATTTTGCCTCTTGGTGGCGCTATAATAGAAAAAAACATGAAATTCCCATTGACTTCAATACATTTTTGTGATGTAAAATGGTATACTTAACAAATGCATTGCTGTAACATTATGAAACTCAGAATTTGCCACCAGCACCATCCCCTGAAGGTACTCAAAAGATTTCAAGACAGTGCCACCTGTTAGTCAAAAGTTAAATTATATTTCCAAAAATGCTAATAAGTTTTGAAAAAATATGTCTATTGTAATGACACTGGTCTTACTAGATTCATTGGGTCATGCCGAGAACATAGATACCAAGTTTGACGTATTTGGACGAACTTCCTGTCCGCCATCTTTATTTACTTTCAAAACCTTCTTTTTCGAACTTCTCCTAGACCATTCGTCCGATTTTCACCAAAATCGAATCATATCATCTCCAGACCATGCCGACTAAAACTTATGGATTTCGTGACGATAGATGAAACCGTTTTCGTATACCGCAGCAGCAAAGTTGAAGCATGCTGCCAAAATGACTATTAAAGGTGGGGTATGTGATTCTCTTTTTTGTCCATTTTTTCAAAATAACATGAAACCCTATTCCTAACCCACTTACAGCCACTGAGTTAGAAGCACTGAAATGAAAATTAAGCAATTTAATCATCTGTGGAACGGGCAGGACTCGAAAAACTCCAGCCAATCATTTCCAAGACCACCTAGAATCATTGGACAGTAAGTTTGTCAATCAAACGGTCGTACCACACCCCCTCCCCCCAGCGCGTGTGACCCCCTAAGTGCGCATACTCAAAGCTCGTGATGCATGCGCATCGTCAGTAAAGCCGGTTCCATGATTAGTAGTAAATTCGTCATTACAATCTCTGGCGCATCTGAGTTTTCGCTCGTGCATGATTGCGCGTCCATGTTCTTCGAATGAGTGGAGTCAAGGCCAGCGTTGGAGAAAAGAAGGTAGGACCATTTGAATTGTGTATTTTCAAAATCTGCCGGTCGTTTTCCAAATCACATACCCCACCTTTAAGTCTTTATCTCTGCAATGCCTTGACATTTTGACACCAAACTTTGTATGTGTCATTGTCACCTCACTCTGACCACATCAAATCGATTTCGTAACTGCGCCACCTATTTGTTGAAAGTGATAAACCATTAAATCATCTTATAAGTTACTTTATATATGCTTTTTCAGCCATTTTGCCAAAATTCTCTTAAAATGTCTTTAATTGCTCCTTGCTGCAGTTGGTCTGCCACTCCTACCCATGATGGCATCTGTTGCCGCTTCTTGCGCTTGGCCCCGGTAATGGCTGCTTGCAGCTATATTTATTATTATTATTATTATTGTACTGTCTTTTTTATCTACTATTCTCCTTCCTCCTTTCTAAAACTGCTGCTGGAATTTTTAATTCCTTGCGGGAGTCATCCCAAAGGATTAATAAAGAGAAGTCTAAGTCTAAGAAGCCGCGCCATCTGAGAAAAAGCCTTCTGCGGGACGAGCCTTTGCATCTGAAGCCGCTGGCCTTCATCTCGCCGCCTTCAGTCGCCGTACCTGCTACGCTTTCCGGCGTATATATCCTTTTACTCTGCCGAGTGTGTGTTCGCCGCCGTGACTCACACTCTCTCTCTCTCTTATCTAAAAGAGCAAGCGTCTTTTTAAAGAAGCCTGCCTGGGTCAGGATTATGCAGCTCTCGCGCTCGCTGACGGCGGCTGCCATCATGCAAGCTATTGCCATGGCGACTATGAGGACTCGCCTGGTATTTTTTCTCAGAGTCTGCCCATCCACCCGCTATAGTGCTGCGCCATATAAAGTGCCGTACTCAACGGGTCCCCGAGCCTTCTCCAGCCTGTGAAAGCTTGCCGGTTCGCCCGCCAGCTTCACTCGAGTCGCTCACCGATGGACAGCGGCCGCCGTCCGCCGCTGCTTCCGCCATTGGTGATGACGAGATAACTGCTTCTGTTCAGAAAGCTCACGACCAGGAAAATCCTTGCGCAGATTTGCCAAGGGGACTAGTTTCTGTCAATAGATCTGAAAGACGCATATTTTCAAATACAAATAGCGTCACGTCACAGTCGATTCTTGAGATTCGCCTTCGAGGGCCAGGCATATCAATACACAGTCCTGCCGTTCGGCCTGTCCCTGGCACCCCGTACATTTAAGATGTGCATGGACTGAGACTTCGGGGCATGCGAGTTCTGAACTACTTGGACGATTGGCTGATTCTAGCTCGATCACACTCAGAGCTCATAGAACACAGGACCATATCACTCGAGCATCTCAAGAATCTGGGTCTCACAGTCAATTGGGCGAAAAGTTCGATGTCTCCCAGTCAGAAAATTTATTTTCTGGGCACAGAACTGGACTCGCTGTCTATGACAACGCGTCTGTTGCCGGAGCGTTGACTGAACATTCAGCGCGCCGCAAAATCCTTCCGCCGTGGCACTATAGTCCCGCTCAAAAGATTTCAGAAAATGTTGGGCCTCATGGCCTCAGCATCTTCGGTACTCCAGCTGGGTCTGCTTCGCATGCGCCCACTGCAGTTATGGCTGAAAGCGCGAGTTCCACCTCGGGCATGGGCCTCCAGTCTGTTTCGCCTCAAGGTCGATCTGAAATGCGTCTCAGCTCTGGAACCTTGGAAAGCAACCGACTGGTATCAGTCAGGTGTGAGCCTGGGTACTTTCTGGAGTGTGAAGGTGGTGTCCACGGACGCCTCCACCTCGGGATGGGGAGGGCTGCTCGAGGGCAGACCATTCTTTGGCCATTGGTCGGAACGGGAAAAGCTTCTACACAAACTGTCTGGAAATGATGGCAGTCGACAACGTGCTGAGGCGCTTTTCTCCCCAGATAAAAGGTCACCACATCTTGTGCTCAGCACAATCTGCTTTCATTGAAAGCAGCGCATGCGCCTTGTCACCTGAATCTGGGACCGGGACAGACTTTCTAGAAACAATGTTCCAGCAGGGGAATGGTCGCTACACCCGCAGACGATCCGACTGCTGTGGGAGACATTCGGCAGAGCGCAGGTGGACCTGTTCGTGTCCCAAGAGAACGCTCACTGTCCGGAGTTTTTCTCCAAAAGCAGGGATGCACTGGCCCACGTCTGGCCCCACTGCCCTCTCTATGTTTTTCCCCCCGTCTCGCTCCTGCCTCAGTTGTTGGAACGAATCGGGGAGAATGGATGCTCAGTGCTGCTTGTGGCTCCGCTCTGGATGAACCAGGCTTGGTTCCAGGTCCTGATGTAGCTGACCAGCACTGAGCCGTGGCCAATACCGATGAGGAAAGACCTCCTCTCTCAGGCCAAGGGCTCGATTTGGCATCCTCGCCCGGAACTATGGTCCCTACATGCATGGGCCATCAACAGGTACCCGCTAACCTCCCGGAGGAAGTGTTAAACACGATCACGCAGGCTAGAGCCCCGTCTACTAGACGGCTCTATTCCTCAAAATGGTCTGTGTTCTCTGGCTGGTGTCAAGCTCAGGGCTTTTCACCTCTAGACTGCGGGGTTACGGAAGTTCTCTCCTTCCTTCAAGAGCTACTGAATAAGGGCCGAACCCCATCCATGCTCAAAGTTTATGTGGCGGCCATAGCAGCATTTACTAAACCGGCGTCTGGCCAGTCACTGGGGAGGAACGATCTGGTCGTGCGCTTCCTCAAAGGGGCTAAGAGGCTGAATCCTCCCAGACCCCCTTCAGTGCCCGTCTGGGACCTTTCTACGGTTTTGAAAGCCATGAAAGGTGCCCCATTCAAGCCAATCCATTTGTCAGACATGAAACATTTGTCTGTCAAAACAGTGTTTCTTATTGCTCTCGCTTCAGTGAAGCACATTGGGGATTTACAAGCGCTTTCGGTGAGCGAGATGTGTATGGAATTCGGGCCCAATGACTCGAAAGTCATACTCAAACCAAGGCATGGGTATGTGCCTAAATCCCTCAACACACCGTTCAGGGCCCAGGTTATTTCCCTGTCCGCCCGGTTCACAACGAGGAGAAGGACGCGAGTCTCCTTTGCCCTGTCAGGGCTCTGCGAGCTTATGTGTCCCTCTCGTCTGTTTTCAGACAGACTGAGAAGCTCTTTGTTTTGTTTAGCGGGCGTTCTAAGGGACTAGCCGCATCAAACAGAGCCTATCCAGGTGGACAGTAGATGCCATAGCGCTGGCTTACACTTCTAAGAGCCTGCAGTGTCCTTTGAGTGTCAGAGTGCACTCCACGAGAGGCGTGGCCTCGTCGTGGGCATGGTCTAGCGGGATTACCTTGCAGGATATCTGTACGGTGGCAGGCTGGGCCTTGCAGTCTACATTTTTAAGGTTTTATAACCTAGAGGTTCTTGCCTTACAGCCTTAGCTTCTGTTGGTCGAGAAATTAGCACTGTATGCCCCGTTGACTATTCATGCTGCTGAACGTTTTCTCCCTGACTGCGTGGTACACTGTTAATATGGTTAGGTCCCGTAGGATGCTATTTATGGGGAAAGACGCTTCTAGCCTCTCTTCTAGCCTCTCTGACTCTCTGTAAGTCCATGGTGATTATGCACTATATGAACCCGGGCTACTGCCCTTGGGACTTTGGTGTCGGATCTCAGTACGCACGGCGTTTTACACTGTGTTCCCCATAGCGTAAGATA
Organism: Siphateles boraxobius; assembly: GCF_051911475.1. Taxonomy (NCBI): domain Eukaryota; kingdom Metazoa; phylum Chordata; class Actinopteri; order Cypriniformes; family Leuciscidae; genus Siphateles; species Siphateles boraxobius. The sequence goes on from NW_027509175.1 coordinate 3,341,842, forward strand.
TTACGCAGTACGAGAGAACCTCTCGTAAGAGAACGTACTCGGTTACTAATGTACTAATGTAACCTCGGTAATCTCTAGAAGAGGGAACAAGTACTGCGTATCTTGCCGTGCTTACAACATGCTCTGGTTCGCTTCGGCGATGAAAAACCAGTTTGTATCAGCTTGTCGAGCCATATTTATAGGTCAAGGCCACGCCTATTTCGGCGGGACGTGATGTAGTGGGCGCGAAGCGCCCCCATTTGATATGGCGCCACGCAGTGCCTCTCTCGATAGGCTGCTGCTGTTGCCGCAGGTCAGTCAATAGGCATGCAAGCCGTCTTGCCTATGTATGCATGCAGCTGCAACGAGTTTTACATTAATTCAAAATTAAGGATAATTTTTTGGCTTCAATATCTCGTGGGAGGTTTTCCCCATAGCGTAAGATATTACGCAGTACTCGTTCCCTCTTCTAGAGAGAACCGAGGTTACGTTAGTAACCGAGTAAGTTTTTTTATGTGTCCACAAACAACCATTTCTGGGTCAGTCGACCTGATATTGAAGGTTTTTAATTTTAAATAATGAAAATGGACTGTAAAATCTATGATATATATCCACCTTTTTCTGACCAAATCAAATCATTTTAAATCATAAGCTTGCACTACAAATATTCATTATCCATCAGTTTGATTGAATGAGCTATACAATTTTCTTCATCATCTTATGTTCTGACTTTATGGGAATTACATAATGCTTGGTATTTTGTGATGTGGTTTGACAATAATACCTGTGGCAAGAGCTCTTTTCAATAGCTGCATTCCTTTTCTGATTATTTTTTTCCTTTTCTTTGAATTCCACTATGACAGAATAAAAAAGGACAACATATTGGCTACTGCACATTTGTCCCAATTTAATTTAAGATATATTCCATTAATAATTCACTGGAATGCACTAAGAATCTCTCACTTTTCTCCCCGTATCCTCGCATCTCATTCAGGTTTACTGATGTATAAAAATGTAATTGTCTCCTTTTTGTACTTCTAATACTTATAAGCAGTGTTTACTGGAATGTTTCTACACCAGGTAAATATTTATTGTCTCACACAATGACGGAAATGTTCCAGTTAGTTAACGTTTTTATTCACGTTTGAAAAGTTACATCAAAAACAGCTTTACCTTGTGCCATCTCGTCTGTCAGATATGTAAGTTTCAGCCCATCAAACTTATAGTGTGACCACAGATGCGTCGTTAGCGCAATAGATCAAAACTATTGTAGTCAGTAGAGTGCGTGGCAACTTTGTTACATATGAAAGTGGTGTGGTGTTTCAGTCCTGGTTGTAGAAGGGTATACTGTAGCTGCAGCCTTGAGATCTCCAAATGGGGGTGGGAACTCCAAAATCGTGCGGGAGCTCAAAAATAGGGCATGTCTTCCTCCCATTGACAGACAGGCATATGACCCCCCCAATCCAGTTCAATACAAACTCCGCCCCACAGCCGATTCTAAAAATTGCATTGGTCATGTCAATAGACCTACACTGATTTCCTACACATTGCTACAGTATGCTGGAACAAAAGCTAACCCCTAAACCTACCCTACACCCTAACATTAACCAGAGAAATTGACTGCAGGGCAGGATTTGCGTTGAATAGAATGCTAAAGAAATTGGCAGTGCAGGAGATAAGCAGTTAATAAGATTATGTTAAATGAGATTGTCGAGACGTCCGTAACTCCCCAACTGGACATCACCGGACAATGGGACCTTTTTAGTTGCACCCAGCATAACTGCTCCCTCCTACTCTGCAAATCTCAAGCCCTGGGATGCCCCTGTGGATTATAACAAAGCGATAGAGTAAAACTTCCCCACCTGCTGTGCTAGGACAGCTCATAAGAGAGCTTGCGGGGTATTCCTGGTCATATCGTTGATCGAAGGTTTAAACTCCAGTCCAAAGGCCACTGGCCACAAGCTCCTGGCTCGTCTCTCACAGAGCATATTAATTTATATAGGCATATTTATTTATATTTCATATTTAAAACTTTTTATTTTATTTTAGATCATCTAGAAACGATGTCTAATTTGAGCTGTAAATCAATGACAATTGCCTGAAGCCAGAGTCAATGGGGAAAATATTTGCATGTGGAGACCTCGGACCCTTTTGGAGGTTCTGCCCTCTTTAGCAGTTCACAGGTCTGCAGCTATACCTACTTGCCTGGTGGCACTAAACCAGGGACAGACACGCACAGCGCTTTTTATAGATCAGAACGATTCAGTGTTTTCAACCACATAATGTTTATTTTAGGTTTGATACGTTTAAGTAGACATTTAAATTAAGTACTACAAAGTACAAATCTATTGTGTCACTGATGTCTATGGAAGAGGCAATAATAATCCTTTCAATTATAATTTGGCATTGTGTTTTATTCATATTAGATACACATTTAAATTAAGTACTACAAAGTACAAATCTATTGTGTCACTGATGTCTATGGAAGAGGCATTAATAATCCTTTCAATTATAATTTGGCATTGTGTTTTATTCATATTAGATACACATTGTTTACTCTATTCTTCTCCCAGTTCACCGGCCACTAACATTTATGTAATTCCAGAGAAATGGATGAATTTACGTTACATAAATCGATCCGATTCTCTGAATACCGCCCCAGTTTGTGTGTCCAATCGCCAGGTCTGAGTTAGTAGAGTGTCTAAAGTGGATCATTGAAATACATGGTTACTAAATATTATTTTGTTTCCATTATCTTTCATCTTTTTTTGTATCTTACTTTTTTTACATTCCTATACCAGAACCATTGTTTTTTTTATTTTGTTTCACTGTCAATTAGTTGAACATTGCTTAATAATTATGCATTGGAAATTATTGACATGATTCTCTTATACCAAAAGAAGATAAACAGCACAGAAAATAATTGGATCAAAGAAAAGGTCAATGAAACTGTGCATTTATCCAACATCTAAAGAGTTTTTGTTTAATGCGCATTGGAAGTTGTTGCCGTTTTATTTTTATATATTTGTTTTTCCTGTGAGCTACCACAAGTGCTTTAAAGAATATTAAAATATTTAAGAAACCTGAAACAAATCTCTTTCTGTTCTTTCTCACTAGATGACTCAGGAGCAGTACATCCTGGCATCTCAGCCGAATCCCCTCCAAAGGCCGGGATGTGCTACTGTGTACCCTGTGGGGATTTATGGTTGGCGAAAGCGCTGTCTCTATTTCTTCATCCTCCTCCTCCTCGTCACCATGATCGTCAACCTAGCCTTGACCATCTGGATCTTAAAAGTCATGAACTTCACCGTGGTGAGCACTTCTCTGTCTTTTATTGTGATCCTGTTTCTCATTATGTTTTTTTTTTTTCTTTTAACACTGATGCAAGCAATACTATTGCTTTTAATATGAACAACCCCAACAGTAAGTATTAAACATTGGTGCATAACTCATCCTGTGTTACAGAAATTAATTATACCAAAAATTGGGCTCCTTGCTAGTCCTGCATTGAAAGAAGGATGTAAGCCTTATCTGTGGATCTGAATATTATTGAGACTTTGGGTCGGGCTGTTTTCACAATTTTATACCTAGAATAGGTAGGCGAGACACATACCCCTTTTCCACCAAAAAAGAACTGGTTCGGAACTGGTTCAAAGTTGGTTGAACTTGCGAACCTTCTCAGTTTTTTCCACTGACTAGAGAGCCTAGCGAACGACGTCGTTACATCACTTTGTACATCGCCATACATCTTGACTTTCCCAGAAACGCTTGCGCCAACTTTAAGCATAACAATTTCAATGGCAATATTGGGGTCAGAAGAAGACATTTAGAACACATTTGTGCTGCTTGTCTGGATTACTATAGATGGAGGTCCCGTCGTGTTTTTGGTCACAATAACCCTGCCACCAGCCCCCGACATAAACATGACGTGGTAAAATAATGTTTCTAGTCCAGCAAAGAGTAGGTGCCGCTTTGGAACCAATTTTCCTGGCCGAGAATCGGCTCTTTGGATGTCGAAACACAAAGAACTGGTTCACGAGTAGGCACCGGCTCCGAACCAGCTCTCAAAATGCTTTGGTGGAAAAGGGTAGTGTTGGGTCCACCTTTGTCGAGTCCGAGTCAAGACCAAGTCCTTAACAATCGAGTCCGAGTCCAAGTCCAAAGAGGGCCGAGTCGGACTTGAGTCCGAGTCCTTAACATCCGAGTCCGAGTCAAGTCCGGCCGAGTCCACAAATATTTAAATGATTTGAAATTGACCTTACACAAAGACCCGCCCCACTTAGTTACTGTTGCTACATCCGGCAAGCTGTTCCGCTCTCACTCCACATGTTCTCACACACTGAAAAATAAATTGCTGAGCAAAGAGGACACTGACCATGCGCCAACATACAAGACAGATCAGCCTACTTTGGGTATGAAATAAAGTCTCATCTTTCAAATTTTTATAATTATTATGAAATTCAAACAATACATACTGTTTTCTGGTGCTTTAATGTGTAGGCCTCAGTTCAAGCAGCACATGAACTGATAATATCTTCTAGTTATAGCACGAACTAAACATGAATGAAAATCAGAACTGCAAAAAGAAATCAATACACAACACCATTTTTCAAGTTCAAGTCCACTGACTTCAATCTACTAACTGGTTTGGATTGTTTGTCGGACAAAAATGGCGGGTATCTGCATTATCATTGGTCAGATTGCCTGTCAATCAAATTCCGGCGAATGGTCTCAACACTGAGCTCTTAAATTAATATTTTAAACCTTACAAAATGATTGCAATGTATAGTCAAAGTCATATGTTTACTTATTGTACATCTTTCAGAATCTGCAGGCTAATGCTCAATAATGCAACACGATGCATTAAGAGCCAGGGGTAAACTTTTGGGCAAGAGGATGGTGATATTTACATTTTTCTTATTTTATTTTAAATGCTAATATATTTTTTATCCTCTGTAGGGCAGGACTAAATTAATATAATTTTTCAACAAAATAAGAACAATTTACACCCAGTTCCATCCTTAATGGACTTCTTGAGCATCACTAAATGTTTGCAGGGTTTGTAATAGTTGTGTATGAGTCCCTCAGTTGTCACCAGTGCGAAAAGATGGATCTCACAATCATAGTCACTGCTAGTAAGGAGTCAAATATGCAGAAGATGCTGGAAAAGCAAAGAATGTGGAGGAGCTGGAGGATTTTTCCTCATGAACAACCATTACAAAAAACAAAACAAAACAAAAAACAGTTGTGGATCATTCAGGTAATGACACAAAATATTACAATCAAGTAATTTGTCTTGTATTTTGTGTTTGTATTTTGTCTTGTGGTCTAGGCCAACGGTTCCCAAACTTTTTTTCCTGTGCAACCCCTTCTATGTCCCAACCTGATTGGCGCACCCCCAATCCCCACTTCAAAAAAACAACAACAAAAAAAGACAACAAAGTTTTGTTTTATCGCCATATAAAGACTCATGTTTAATCGTGCGCAAATAACCAGAACACGCATGACAATAACAACATCTAGCTTAGCGGCTGCAGTGCATAAAAGAAGAGCAGTGCGTAGAAGACAGCAGCTGTCTTCTTCTAAGTTTCTATCAAAAAATAATAAATTATAGCTTTTTTTATTTAAAATAAAAGCGATTCAAAATTGGACTCAAGTCCGGACTCAAGTCCGAGTCCGAGTACCCCAACTCTAGAAAAGGGGTATCAGAGGGATTAAAGGTTGTCAGCTAGCAACTACACCGCCCTGGAATCTTGCCAGGACAATAAAATGAAATTTCTTAAGGCAACACAGTTTAGTTTACAGTGAATCGGCGGGAGACGTGGATACCAAAAAAAAAATTACAAAAAAAATGTTATATATATATATATATATATATATATATATATATATATATATATTGCAAATTGGAAATGACTATAAAAACACAGAGAACAAAACATTGATAACATTTAACGTAGACCACAACAATTACACCATTTAACAAAACACACAAAGAGCGAACTGAGTATTCAGCGACATCAGAATTCAGGAGAAAGGAGCCGAGGCATGACAGCAGGGAATAAAGGGCACAATAAGGCCTCCACGTCAGGTCACCTTTCCCGTACACCTGTGCATCAACACTCACGCACACACACCCCTCATGACCGGGCACTCGTGCTGAAAAGACCACCACCAGCCAGTCCACCACTGCCTTAAGCACTCAGCTCGAGAGCTTTGCGATCTCCGGGATCCAAATCAGTCAGGCAGACAACACACATGCTTGGAAGCTGAGGGCTCGTCCAGTCTATCGGGAGGACAATGTGCACGTCGGCGGTAACTAAGCTCCTCTGTACTGAATTGCAAACACCCGTATTTGGCCGTGCTTGAATCAGTCTCACCCAAACCTTTGACAGAAGAGGGACAACCACAACCCAATGCCAGCCACAGGACTTCATACGCCGCCCTGGATGGCAACTAAATGACGGCATGGGAAGAAGGGGCGGTGACTCGTGATGCCATACAGTTTATATACGCTCTACTGCAGCCCACTGATTGGACAGATATTAATAAGTAGACTAACCAACCAAATACAGGCAGGAAGAACTTTATTGGACCTGCCACACTAGCAACCGCATATACTGTAGGTGCTGTAGAAAGTTTTTTTTTTTTTTTGTGGTTCATAGGGTAATATCTAAATTAACTGCTTGTATCCACATTATGAATGTTAGTTAACGAATGTTAGTTAATTTATTGACTAACAATGAGCAATGTGTTACAGTCCACTCGTTTTTTCTTGAGAAAATGTAAAAATCAAGTTGTATCTGATTCTCAGCAACTTGGTGTACATTTGTGGCCCATGCTAGCAAAATGAGTCACAATGAGTACGCTTGTGACCGATCACGGAAAGTAGGGACACAAGTTGGTTCTGGGGCATTTTGAGTTATTCACGGATTCTGAAAGTGTAGTTTCCAAACGTTCCAACGATGTGTAACACGTGGAAATCTGATACTATTTGGAGAAGTTGTGGCCATTTGAAGGTAGGCACTCAAAAAAAGCTCAAAGGTGAGAAAACTGCCTCTAAAGATTGTGCAGTTCTCACCTCTCTCTGCTGCTGGGAGTGACAATAGGGCTCATTTACATCTCATTTAGATACGCCATACCCCCTGTAAAGCTCCCCCCTGTGCTTTACAGCTTTACATGTATGGCTTATCTAAATGAGATGTAAATGAGCATGTCTAAGTGTTCTTAGAAAGAACACAAAACGACAAACTTTGATGTTTATGGAAACTCACCCCATAAGGAACAGAAAAGTATTCTTGCAGAGCTTGTTGCCTCCAATGAAATAAGTCGTTCGGGCACACTTTCTCTTTGTCGGGGTCTTCTTTGTGGATGTTTGTGGATGTACATAAAAAAATAAAATAAAATAAAATAAAAAAAATAAAAACTTTTTCTTGAAATCTTTGCTTGTCTGGTTTATGCTACTCTGAGCAATGTTTGAACTTTGTATTCTGAGCCCTTCTTGCGTTGTTTTTGCCTCTCCAGGATGACTCGCTTGGTTTAATCCTCAAATGTAAGTCCCTTTGGATAAAAACGTCTGCTAAATGACTAAATGTAAATGTAAGTGTAACCATCTCCGAAGTTTGCACTGTGCGTCTGTTTGCATCTAAATGTCCAATAATTCGCATGTCCTGCCACTCTTTTTCCGCAGCTAAAGAATCCAGCCGTATGTAGTACATAATGTCTGGAGAAAACTCCTGGCTACAGGACTGTCTCCCATGCAGAGAGTTCTCTTTTCTCCTCGTGTAGCATTTACAGTCAAAGTTACGGATTTTCCCCATTTCTCTGTTTATATCCCCATCAAATGTTACTATCGATATAGCCTCTGATACTTACGGTCCAACTCGTCTGACGCCAGTCCGATACATTCTTCCTCGTCTTCATCTTCGCTCAGTTGTAGATTAGGGATATTATTCAGTCTTATCATGCCGCTTTCATCGTCGCTCAGATCGTCTTCAGAATCAGTGAGCGCTTGTTCATAAGCATTCGGCTTGTCGAAGAAGTACTTCAAAACATTTTCTGTGTAACTGCCACAGTTCAGCTCGTCTGCGACAATCTTTGCGGCCTCCATCTTCATTGAATTTTGAAATCAGATAGAGCCGGCCAGAGGTTTGCATAACAAGTAGCCACGCTGTTCCCTTGGAGGGCGGGGCAAAAGCCGGCTCATCCAGTATGGAAATACGCACAAACAATGACACGCCCCTACTGTAAGCTAGAATCTCCAAAAAACAAGCTGATTTCAACCTCAAAATGTACACTTTTAAATATACCAATACTGCTATCTCAAACATGGAGAGGCTTCTTCGTGATTTCAACTAACAGATTCAGCAAAAAAATAAACATCTCATTTTGCTCGAAAGTTGCGCTGCCGACTTGTGTCCCTACTTTCCATGATCGGTCACATTTTCAAAAAAAGAGTTATTGTTATTTTTATATGTATAATACCTATATATTCACATTCTATATTACCTTCAAAATGATGTATGATTTGTTGGATTCAGACCAAAAATTTGAAGTCGATAGTCAGTAAAGTATATTTTGAGATAAAGTTAAAGAGATATTCGAGTTAAAGTCTTCTGAAGGTTCCAAAACGAAATGACCTAGCAACTACACCTTAAAATCCCTAGTAATAACATCAAATTTGGCACACACCAAGTCAAAATGCATACAGAAAAAATATACAGTATATTCAACTTTTTTTCCAATGATAACATAATTGTTTGATTGACATTTTTAAAGATTGGCTATTTTAAAGTTTCCTAATGTTGTTTGGGAGTGTCCTACAACAGGTTTACATGCATCAAAGGTCAAAAAACTGTTTCATTTTCTGATAATATACATTAGCACATCAACACATTTTCAATGATTTTCAAAGGACTCGTGAGATTAACCAATCTCTCTAAATCCCTAATTTCCGCAAACTACTCTGATCTGATTGGCCAGACGGCTCAGTCTGTTGTGATTGGTTTACCACGTGCAGCGCGTGTGTCAAAAACAAAAACGCCCATTGTCATAACTACGCCAGCTGTCCTGGGCTTCCTACACCGTAAACACAGTAACGAACCATGGCGTCGATTTTACCATATCAATACGAGCGCGAGTGCGATAATGAAACATTGGAAGAACTATTCATTCAACCCGAACCTCTATCGCAAGGACGACTCAAGCAGGACGTTTCTCAGTGATACTCTACTTAGTTTGAGGTATATTATGAGATGTTGCAACTGTAATTCCTCACCATCAGCATTAAAAAGTGCATGTCCATCAACAAACCGATTACTTTACTTGTACTTATTTACCGAGTAGTTTTCTAATTTATTGCAGTGATCATGTGGAAACTGTATCAATAACAGTGCATACATTAGCCGAGCTCTAGCATTAATTACTTATGTAGCAAACGTTGGTAAAACAAATCTTTCTCCATGCTTAATCTTTCCTCAAAGTAGTGAAAACGACAGACAATCTGCATTAATAAACAGTTTTAGGTGATAGTGGCCCACAACTGATTAGCAGAAGTATTTCAGTAAGACAGTAATAATGTGAGTTAACCAGTTAGCAGGAGACCTACACAATATAAAACTCAATACTAAGTATTTTGAACACCATAATTTCAAGAGCAAGTGGTTTGTGAATCCTGCATTGAACTCAATGCCTTGAGAAACAGTCGTCAGTAAAATAAAGGTAACACAGAACAAGTTTAGGATTATACTGCTGTGGTATCGTGGTAAAGATGAATTTTAACCACTGGTTAAACCACTGGTTAATTCTTCACATGCTCATCCTTGGGCAGTGGAAAATAAAACTGGCTTTACCTTCACATTGTAGAGCACAGCATCTTCTCGACATGATGCTATCCAGTATCCACAGGAATCAGCTGCACGTTTGAGGTTCAAGTTTTCTCTGGTGGTCTGCGCGTGCAATAAGTGGGCTGCTAATATGCTAATGTTTCATCTTGACGTCACAATGAAACGGCCTATGACTTGTTTGAAAAACAATTACTTTCATTGACTCAGAGTCGACTCTTACTTTTGAACGACAATAACTTTATATACGGTGCACTTTCAGATTTAAAACTTTGCAGGATATTTTCATTCACTAAGAGCATTGTTTCTCAACCCTGCTCCTGAAGGACCCCCAACACGGCACGTTTTCTTTGTCTCCCTAATCAAACACACCTGATTCAACTCATCAGCTAATTATAACATATATCCCCATGTGATAATGAGCTGATGAGTTGAATCAGGTGTGTTTGATTAGGGATAAAAAAGAAAATGTTCAGTGTTGGGGGTCCTATTCGCACAGGATAAGTATTACCTGTTGACCTCTAGTAATTTGTAATAATTGCGGAGGTTGTCTGAAATCTTAATCCCGTGCGAATCGGCCATGTCTGTAATTTGTAAAGTAAAAATTCCCCCGCAAATTACCTATATTTCGCTGAACAACGAGGTCCTGTGATAATATTAGTCTAATCTCTGTGATTTGGCCGGATCGTATATCATTTTTTCAAGGTTTTTGTTTTTATTTGCGCCTTTTTATCCATCTTTCGCGAAGAATGGAGGCTAGTTTGGAGTGTTTTGATAGTATTTTGGGTGCTGGGTCATATCGCTATACACAACTACACAATTTGCAGAAAGTGAAAGCTGAAAATCATCAGATGAGCAAAAGCAAAAAGAATGATTTGATGGAGATGAATGACATATAGCAGCATGCGGTAAGGAATTTTATTCGGTTTATGTCATAATATAGCATGCAGCTAGACCGAAAAGACTTTTCCAAGCAATAGCCTATTGACGTCATATCTGGGAGATAAGTCAGTAAATCAGTAAAATCACAGGCTTCACTTATCCCGTGTGAATGCGCCACATGAAATTCAGATGTGGCGGGGTAATTTCTAAATCACACGAGGTCCCCATTTAATACTAATTCAGTGTGAATAGGGCTTTAGAGCTATGTTACACACTACATGAAAGGCCATTTTCAAAAATCCATAATAGGGGCACTTTAACACCTACTGTAATGCACAGATCTAATATAATGTTACACATCAGATGTTCTTCCCTAACAGTTAGCCAAAGGTTAATTTAAGACATAACTGATAATTTTTGTGTGAATACTCGCTAAAAGAGATATTTTTAAATACTGTAATTCAGTGTATTTGTGTATATCTGGATTGCGCACTTTCTGATTGGCGTCTTTGTGCGCACGCTTCGGACGTATCAGTCAGCGCTGGTAAGATTGTTTTGTTAACATCAGCATCAGTTCAAAATTCATTGGTTTAATGCCATCAAGAATTCCCTATAAATATTCACAAAGTTTGACTGCTGGGCTTTACAATGATATAAACTTGTGCTGAGGCAAAGTACCAGTCACCGAGAAGTGAACAGAAAAAATGGATTATTAAAAACAAAGGAAAGATTTGGTACACCTCTCAGAAAATGTAGAAATAAAGATAATTTTAGACGTTAAATTATTATTTGCAGTATTGATTTTAGATGTTTAATTACTATTTGGAGCGTTGGGACCGCTAGATGAGGGCTTGATGGACTAATCTTTGTGAAAACCTCAAATTTGACCAAATTGACATTTTTCAATTTTTTGGCCTGTTGCTCGTGCGGATTCTGACTCATTTTGCCAGCACTGGTCACATTTGTTGTATTCACTTATTGGCTCAAATTCTCTTTCTCTTTCTTTCTATTTGTGTGAATGGCCTTACTCAGATGGTCAGGTGTACCAGCTAGCAAGCATGAGGTCACAGCACTTTATTTACCCAGCTGATTTGTCCTTGTTTAATAGCATCTGCCACACATGCTGTCTATACAGAATTACAAACCATGGCTGCCTGGATCAGCGGAGTTGTGAACCTACTCAAAAATGAACACTCTGTGATTTGTCTGCCGAGACAGCAAGAAGAATGAGAGGATTTTGTGGGCTTGTGCGAGTGTGTGTGTGTGTGTGTGTGTGTGTGTGTGAGAGAGAGAGAGAGAGAGAGAGAGAGAGAGAGAGAGAGAGAGATTTAAGGAGTGACTGTGTAAGAACTGGGAACTACAATATAACTAAAATACCTCTTTGTAGAGTTAGCATGTGGTCGAGTCTCTGCTATTATAGCACATGCAGGTTCATGAAAACTCTATTTTTAGCATATGTACTCATGGTAACAGGCCCTTTTGTTTAGTAGTGTTGGTATAGTCTTAGTAATAGTTTACTTAATTGATACTTAAAGGGATAGTTCACCCAAAAATGAAAATTCTGTCAGTAATTACTCTCCCTCATGTTGTTCCAACCCCGTAAGACCTTCGTTCATCTTCGGAACACGAATTAAGATATTTTGATTAAATCTGAGAGCTGGAACACTTTTCCATAGGCTTCTTAAGGGATTGAACTTGCAGGCCCCAGAAAGTTATTAAACACATCGTTAAAATAGTCCAAGTGACTACAGTGGCTCAATCTTAAGTTTATGAAATGACGAGAATAGTTTTTGTGCGAATTCTTTTTTAAAAATAACGAAACTTTATTTCAACTATTAATTTCCTTCTCTGTGGGCCTAGAATCAGTTCACTAGTGTAATAGCTTAAGCTTCTGTTGTTGTACGTCACACACATCACACACGACCAGATTCGGCCAATAGTGAGCCTACGTGTGACGGAGCTCTACGCAATCACACTACATTAACTGACTAGAGACCCACAGAGAAGGAAATGTATAGTTGAAATAAAGCCGTTATTTTTGTTTGTTTTTGCACACAGAAAATATTCTCGTCACTTGATAAACTTAAGATTGAAACACTGTAGTCTCTTGGACTATTTTAACGATGTCTTTAATAACTTTTCGGGCCTGCCAAGTTTCAATCCCATAAGAAGCCTATGGAGGAGTGATCCAGTTCTCAGATTTAATCAAAAAGATCTTCATTTGTGTTCCGAAGATGAACAAAGGTCTTACGGGGTTGGAAAAACATGAGGGTGAGTAATTACTGACAGCATTTTCATGTGTGGGTTAACTATCCCTTTAAGTTTTTTATTTACTTGTTTATTTAATTATTTTCTTAGTTTTGAAATCGTGGGAAATCGTTTTCTATCATTTTGCGAGCAAAGATGGAGTTGGTGATAAAGAAAGATGTCACGTCGCATAGGAATAATTCACCCAAAAGGTAAGCCTGTGGATATTACACAGGAAATTTGCAAACTTTGCATGAGAGTTATGCCAGTGAAGGAGTCTCAAATAACAGTCCATTATTCACTTCAGAAAATGGAAGCAAAAACTGACCATGCTTTTGGAATCACTGAATTAACGGCACATCCCAGAATAAAGATTTATTGCTCAGTGATTGTTTTTTCAGAGTTTCGGATGTTGCTTCTAAAATCCCTTAGGAGAAATAAGAGTAGACATAAATGAGACATGAGAAATATCTGAGACAAAAGGAGTTAAAGCTGAGAATGTGGTGGGAATAACATATATATTGTCTGGCTGCAATCTCTTTCAAGATCCCATTTTAGGAATATTTTATTGTTCAAAGATTGCTCTTTTTAAGCTGAAGGGATTTAGTTGTGATTCTCATTTATCAGAATCAAAATATAGAATAACAACACTGCTTTTTTTGTCTTGGCCTAAACAACAATGAAGAATGATGCGTCTCTTTTAAAACAAGTACTCAATTGTGACTAGATCACCTTGCAATTTAATTTTGATGTGGGATGTAGGTTTGCAGAAAACATTTTCATTCAGGAGTCCTCAATCCTCATACGCACGTGCCTGTGCCACAATGCGGTGATGTCGCTATTAAACTACAGAATGGCAAATGAATTGTATAATAATAATAATTATAATAATCATCATCATCATCTTCATATTGTCAAAGCTATCAGCCATCAGTGATATCTCTGACTATCGTTGATACACAATCGACACAACCCTACTGCGCAGCTGATATATTTGCTATGTGAATGTCAAAGGGACTGTGCCATGCACAGACGTATAACTTTGGACTTTATCTCGGCAAACCTCGAGTTGTTTGACCTGTAAAGTGCCTCTCAGATGGGCCTTTCCCCAATTACAATGGCAGAGTTGGACCGAATTACCAAATATAAGCATATATTCACACATACACATATATTCTCCCATTAATCCTGTTATCATGACTACATAGAACTCAAGAAATTCAAAGCTGGCTTAGCCACATGCAGTATAAGAGTGTCCATGATACTACCACTACTACTACTACTACTACTACTACTACTACTACTACTACTACTACTACTAACAATAATAATAATAATAAATCTAAAGTTTAAAGTCTAGTTTATAACCCATGTTCCAAGTTCTTAGAAATGAACTTTCTAAGAACACACTCTTTCTCGAACACACACACACACACACACACACACACACACACACACACACACACACACACACACACACACACACACACACACACACACACACACACACACACACACACACACACACACACACACACACACACTTGCATCACTGAAAAAGTTGACTTTACTGAATTGTATTATGTCAAGGGGTTGCACGAAATAAAATGATCTAAATCCAGATACATTTTTTAAGTTGAGTGAACTTTATTTTGTAAATTGGTTGTACTTATATGTTATAAGTAATTTGAGATTAATTATATTCATAAGTTTAACTAAATTATTATGAGTTGTATTTACTCAATTTTTTCAAGAATCAGCCTGTGAATCTCAACAATGGTGACAATTATAAAGCATGCTGCAGTTCAAATAAAATTCAGTGATTCAGGTCAAATGAGTGTGAAATAATGATTTTTAAATAACAACCAACACCATCAGATTACCTTTTCTATTTGTTCATATGGCTGTTATGACTCAGTCAGGTACATCAGTCAAACACAAATTTTAAATGAATGAGTTAAGGGTAGGGGTGGGCGGTTCGATCTAAATATCGATAGTATCGATGCCAACACTGGTATTGGTATCAGATCGATACAATTTTAATTGAATCAATATTTTAATTTAAATATCTCTCCTCTATGTTCACTATACTTTGCTTGTGTCTTCTACCTCTACAATCCTGAGCAAACGCTACTTTCACGTCCGGTCCGTTTGCTCCTCCTCCCCCTCTTGCTGCTCTTCTGTGATTCGTTGTTGTGTCGTCACGTGACTCACTGACACAACGTGCCGAGGAGCAGCGAAGGCTGATAATAGCACATTGAATGAGAGATCAGGATGGCCGAGAGGAACAGAAGGGGGGCTCAGGGAATGTAATTGTACAGGTATATTTGTTATTTGTTTGTTCTTCAGTAATAATTGTGTACACTTTATTTCACTTTATTTAATTTGCTTTTACAACCAGAAAAAAGGGAGATATTTTGGTTATTCTTTATTTGTATTAATTTTCTAAAAAAGGCTGTAAAGCATTCATTCTACAGTGCCTAATAACTAATAAGTGTGTGCACTTCAATACATTAATATAAAAATATTGCCTAAAGAATTGATCATTCATTCACCTCAGAAATAATGACATACTGCTCTCCCCTACACAAAATTATTTTTTTTTAAGTTAAAAGTATCGTATTGGTATTGGTATCGGCAATACTGACCCTATATGTATTTGGTATCGGATCGATACCAAATTTTGCAGTAGCGCCCACCATTAGTTAAGGGTCAAGAGCCCAACTGAAACAAACACTAATCTCCATAATGGTGACACATCATGTTTTTCTCCTTCAGTGATTCTGCTTTTTAACATCAGGTATCTTCAATGTATTACTCAATTCTAATGTGTTTTCTAAATACTTTTAATTTAATAAAATTAACTTGTTTTAAACAAGGGCAGTGAATTTGAAAATTTCTAATAAAAAATAAGTAGGATTAAATAACACATTAAAATAAGTGAAAGTAACCAGATAAAAACATATAACATTTACAAGGGGTCAGAATCATTTTTTCCAGAGAGAGATTTCTAAAGACAATACCAGACTACTCCGTTTTTACCATTCATTGCATCCATTCATCCATTTATCCATCCATCCACAGAAATGTCCAAATTAATATTAATTTTGAAATTAAAAACATGCTCATCACAACAATATAAGCATAACAAGACGAAATTACCATTATGTCATTGACCCAACTATAGAAAAGGGGCACAGTTCCAATGTATACTCCTCGAAAACCTTCAAAACAATAATTTCAAAAACAAAACTCTGAAATTATGTGACACACTCATAAGGCAAAGTTGCAAGTAAAAACAACTTTTTGTAACCATAACAACTATTTTTTTTCTGGCTTCTCTGGATGGTTTAGCTCAGTGGTTAAACATCAGGGATGGTAAGAAAAAGGTTGCAAGTTCATCCTTCGCAAGGAATGATCCATCACTGTGGCATCTTTCTACAAGGCACTTAGACACCAACTTTCCTGGGGGAATGCTATTTTAATGGGTGTACTGGAGGTCACTTTGGTTTTCTTAAGTTAGTTTTTATTAACATTTGTTAATTAACATTTGTTAACATTAACAATGTAATGGTGGTGTCCTGAAAATAGATTCTTCCATACAGTACAAGAGGCATACCATTTTTTTTGTGGCCTAATAATGCATGCTCATACACAATAAAAACATGCTCATGTGGGATATACAGGTTTGCATCAGACCTGTTTTGTGTTCCCATTCCATTACCTTTCTCATTCCTCGTTTTCCTGCCATGTATTCACTGTTTTAATACAATGATAATAATAATAATAATAATAATAATAATAATAATAATAATAATAATAATAATAATAATAATAATAATAAAAAACTTCACTCCACATTATTTAGACATAAGAACTAGTGAAAGAACCCACAAGGGCTTTTAAGGGTACAATATCTTACACCTTAACTACCAGATAGATATCTTTATAGTGTCATCAGAGTCCTTGCATAATGTATTTTGCAGTACAGTCGCAGTTTTATTTGCTGTAGCAAATTGTACCTTCCCTCCTGTGATTACTAACTTACCCTGTGCAAATCTCTAGCTATACCGAAACCACCAATGCCAAAATAATATGGAATGACTGCATGTATGAGGGGTGAACACTTAGACATACTAACTCACTATTCGTTGCTACAGCAACGAGAGCTTAATAAACCAATCATACGTTACATTTCTATCCATTTCACCAATTTCTGCAAAATATGTATTTTCCAACTCAATTTACTTGCCTGGTCACCAGCTATCCCACAATTCCCTGAAGGCCACTGCTTGGACTGGATATATATATTTATGCAAATCAGCTTGGTCAAGTCAAGTCAATCCACCCCTACTGTTTTCATAAATGACCCCCAACAATCAAATCTCCACTAAGTTGGCCCAAAACAGCAAGGGGGAGACAGAGGCAGAGATGGCGAGAGAGTGAGTGAGTGAACATCAGGCTTGGGGGAAGGGAAAAAGGCAGATGGGTAATTTCACAGGAGCCGTTAGCAAGTCTCTAGGGTTGGCAGATTCTGCTGTTGCTAAATCCAATTGTGCAGATGAATTTCCTTCCCGTTAACCCATGAAGCTGAATATTCCACTGATATTAGTCAAATCCCTCACAGTGATAAATGTCACACAAGTCACAATTCTGTCTGTGTGTGTGTGCGTATCTCTTATGAACAAAGGAAATAGCAACACATATTATGTTATTTTCTGTTTTCTTTCTCTGGACAGTTGAAACTGTTCTTAAAAATATACTTTAAATTGTACAGAAGAAAACAAATGTCATAGAGGTTTGGAAGGATAGAGAACTGACCCTTTAAATTGCAGTCAAACTACTCTTAAAAACAGTTAGCTGCAGGGTTAAGGGTTAGCTACACTTTTTCACTCACTAGCCAATTTGGTTGCCAAAGTTACCGGCCATTCAGAACTTCTATAGAAAACAAAAAAAAAAAGAAATGAAGCAGATTAACTACGTCACCCATTATATTATATTATAAAATTTGGATTTCACACATTCATTTCTTATTCAAACAAAATCATGTCATCCAGCCATCTCCTCCCTTCCTTCCATCCTCATCGTTTTCAGCAAAAATGCGTTTGGGGGGGACAGATCAATACAGTACAAAGAACTTGAAAAAAATGTAGGATGTTGGAAAATTACAATGTCTTTTCTGTTAACCAAATCGCTATTGCTTCAATGCAAGTGAACAAGCGCGCCGCTATTTTTTGCGTTGTAACGTGCATGTTCCTTAGTCCTGTTCCTTAGTCCAAGTCTGTAATTTGTGAAGTTTTGAGTTTATTTAATAAATACCTATTGCACGTGGATCCTGCTTCCTCCTCTGCTTCAACCAATCGTTACATGATGATTTTATTTCATTATGTAATCAGAGCTGTATTTACCTTGCACAAAAAATAACTTTTTTCTAAATTAGAGACCTTTAATTTAACTTAATTTACAGAACCTGCCAAAACATAATTTTAAGTAAATTGAAAACATAGTGATGAAAATCAGTATTTAACTAAATAAGTAGCTTAGAAAAGATGCAGTGACTGAAAAGTGAATGACGTATTTAATAAATTAGTAATTTATTTGAACAGAGAATCATTTATTTATATAAACCAAGCAAACAAACTTATTCAGTTATGTAAACAGCTACTTGTTGTGAAAGAATAATCATCATGAATCCTCATTGCAGCTCATTCTAAACGGCCCACTTATATAGGAATAATACCGCCTGATTAACATACAGTGTGATCAACCATTGGTTGATTTTTAATGTTAATCAAACAGCAAAAGGAATTGAGAGAATCATTCACTGCTCTTCAACTTTAATACGCATCAATGTATATTTTAATTCACACAGTGAAGACTAGGCTGAGTTGTATTCTTACATTTGATTACTTTATTCAATGTTTGTATAGTACGCTATTATTATTAGTAAATTGTTTATTTCATTTGTATCTTTTTGTCTATTGTATTTTTCCTATTGTTAGTAATTAGATTTTTTATGTATAACTGACTATTTTAACTCGATCATTGTCATATGTTGATGATGAAACTTTTCTGAAAGAACAGAATAATGGGTTGGGGGTCTTTTTTTTAATTTTTTTTATGAACGCATTGACTGGGGCCCCCTTACAGAGTTTTGCTTAGATGCCCCAGAAGTCAGGGATCGGCACTGGTCATATGCATCAGACGTTTAACCAACAGTCTGTGGGCGTGACGTCTGAGGCTGAGACTAGGAGAGAATAAAAGTTCTTTATGCAGAAGTAAGCTATTGTGATCACCAATCATTCAACAGCATATACTGTAGCACAGCAGACAATGAGTGACCGCAGTGGCCCGATGTAAGTACAGTAGACTGGAGTAACTTTCCAGCACGGGGAAGTTCATATGTCAGTTCATATATGTTGTGAGTTTGGTCTTTGAGGTAAGCGACAAGATAGTTTGTGTAGAATGTAAGAGAAAGAAAGTGGGCCAAAGAACTTTACATCTTTGAACTTTGAGTGAAGCCAAGTAATGTATTTGCCCTCTTTTAGAGGAAGTGTGCAGAGGTTTTCTCACAGCACTCTCTCTCTCTCTTTCTTCATCTCCATCATTCTTTTCCTTATTCTGTCTCTCTTTTTGGAATGCATCTGATCCCTCGCTCTGTATGTATGAGGTTGAAAGGTTGTTTTGAAAGTTGGTGCATCATAAGCAGATAGAAGGGAATTTACTGATTTTTTTTCTGCATCAAACTGTGTTTGTTGAATGTGTGCTTTCTCATAAAAGGCTGGGTCATCGTGTGCGATAGCTTGTTTGAATGTGTGTGTACAAATGTAGCCTTGAAATCACATGGCATGTGCATTTAGTCAGACTGAGGCAACTTTGTGTTTAAAATCATGCTAACATTAAGCGTTTTCCAGTAGATCACATATGTTTGGAAGTTTTGAGCAAGCATGTAGTTAGTGGCGTTTTCTAAGCAGCGTCCGATATTCTTCAAATCATACTTCATGTTTATTGATATATTGATTTCTCCAAATCCTACTAGCTTGAAATGAGTTTCTATCAGTAACTGTGAAGATCCATCCGAGCATATCTTACGTTCATAGCAGTTTTCCCTCATTATTTCTAAATGGAATATTATGGAGCAAGCTGGTTTTGATATAAAGGGCAGGGCAATCATTTATGCATGCTTCCTGTTTGGTCTGCTTATTAGAGATTTGATGAATAAGGTTCCACATTTGAATGATTGCTTCCTGATTGTTTATTAAGTTTCAATGTCATGGGTCGCAGCAATAAAAGGACAGAGTTAGCAGTATGCCTGTCGGTGCATGCACACTCATTTTTCTTCTTCTTCTTTTTTGTTTAGATGAAACGAAAGCCGTTACTGTGAAAATTATTATTATCTTAAGTGTCTTGTTCTGTGTGTTTTGTTTTTTTTACACATGAGCTGTTCAGTACAATAGAAGTGGAAAAGCTTTCGATTTCAAAAACCACAAAGCTCCAGGCAGAAAAAAAAGAGAGAAAGAGAGATTTATAATAAAAGAAAGAGATAAGCAATGAGATGAACAATGAGAAGTTCTGAGTTCAAATGCAAAGTTTCTGCTAGTTATGTATTCATCAAATGTAAGTCTTAATATGAAGGCTTTTGTTTGCATCCTGGATAAATGCGGACTAAAGGGTGATGTTGTGTGGTGGTTAAGCCTCAGGACTGGCAACTGAACGACTGCAAGTTTGAACCTCATAAGGTTTGACTCATTTTATTGCCATAATGAGACATTTCTGAGAGATTGGTGATATCAGCCAAAACACAAGTTGTTTCAGAGGCATAGAAAGCTATTAGTTACTCTACCATTCAAGAGTTTGGGTGTGTTAAAAAAAAAAACTTTTTAATGTTTGATATAAGTTTCTTATCCTCACCAAAGCTGAATTTATTTGATAAAATATACAGGAAAGCTGATATATTATGAAATATTTTTACAATTTAAAAACAAGTTTGGATGACGGTGAGACAGACAGACGCACTCAGCACTTTTCATATATCACAACTATTCAGTGTTTTTAACCACATAATGTTTATTTTAGGTTTCAGACATTAAAATTAAGAACAAATATATATTTTTAGTTAAATATACAGCAATGTATGGAAACGGCAATAACAATCATTTAAATTATAATTTGAAGATGTTTAAAATCAGTTACACATTGTGTAGGTAACAGTAAAGTTTACTCTGTTCTTCTCCCTCCGGCCACTTACTTTTAAGTATTTCGGGAGAAATGGATTCATTATTCGTGATGTAAATCCGACAGGTCCGATTCTCTGAACCGCGGAGCAGACTTACATGGCAGTGCCCATCAAGGACTATAGATCAACTAACATGATCCTTATAAAGCTTTGTAAATGTGTAAATTCACTTATACATATTTGGCAACCTGAATATATCAGGTAGTTCATGATACAGTTAACAAGTTTGTGAATATTTTTAAATAAACAAAGGAAAAACTAAATAAAAGCGATGCATCTGTCATTCAGTGGTATTGTGGCTGTGGTATGTCACTTGACAACCATGATGCGTTGCCATGGAAATAATGAGGTTATATATTCTAAAATAATGGTCACCTTAAAAACTCGCTCTGGGGGCTCAAATAGAATAAAGAATATGGAGCCCCTAGAATATAGCTAAAATACCCCTCCAACAAACTCAGATGTTGCTTCGTGACGACCTGAAGGCGTCTCCGGCACCAGAACCCTCGCTGATATTGCCTTGATTGAAAACGCCTTTGATATTTGTACTTTTACTTTTACTTGTACAGAGTAGTTGTAGAATAATTCTACTGCTATAGAATGTATTTGTAATCAATAATCTGCCTCGCGCAGCATTTTTTTGTTGAGCAAGAACATACCATGGAGAAGTCTTCTGTCCTATTGTAAGTATTTTAAAGTGCTTATAATTTAGAACAGATTTGACTTTCTTAACCTGAGAATAATAAAAAAATAAGGTAAAGGTGTTGCGCACCGTAAAACATGCATGCATAACTAACTAACTAACTAACTAACTAACTAGCTAAATAAATAAATAATCTTACTAACCCAAACTTTTGAACGGTAGTTTAACTAAGGCATTAAATTACAAATGCGAATGTTTTGACATATTGCAATCGTTTCATTATATACATAGCTTCTTATTTTTTCAGTAACATTTTTGTGTGCTGTGATAATGGGGTGTTTTAGTATATATTTTGACTAGGTTATAAACAAACAGTAACTTCCTTACAGTAGATTCAATCACTTGGACCTCACCTCAATTCAATTGGACCTCACTGCTACACTTTTTTTCATGTCATATGAACAACAAGTTACTAAATAGACCAATTTAAACCTTATGAACCTAAATATAGTACATTACAGTAACTGTTAATTTCTAAAAGGACACAACTGAAAAATGCCTCGTGGTCTGGTGGGAAATTCAATTGTAAACTCGATAACAGCTCTGAATGATTCACTGGATGATTGAGTTTGAGTCAAACTGCTAATTCAGAATGGCTTTTGAGATCCCTTTTTTACCCGCTCTCCTTTGGAATAGTGCACAGATGAACAGTGCTGAATAAGAGCAGAATGTGTATTAAGGAAAGAAATGGGACCAATTATGATTAGAATTTGTTGAATTTAAAACCATGTTGCTTCAGGGGAATTGTCCCTATAATAGCTTGAAAGTTGCAGAAACAAATTCACTGGCTTTGGTAACGATTCTGGTTGGTTATACAACACTGTTATGAAACTGTACATTTGTAATTATGCAAATACAAAATCACCATATTTAAAAGCTGATTGTATGAAAATGTACTTGGATGGGGAACGTTTAGAGTTCATTCAGCATGAACTACCGGGATGTTTGTGTGTGCTTTCTTATCACTAGTTGCTGATAGATTAAACTTCCTCCAGACGTCGGCATCATGTTTGTTTCCTGGCCAGTGGTGATGACATATGTTGATTCAGACGTGAGGTATGACAAAACCCGGGACAGATGCTGAGACAATATGGCTCTCATAATCACTGATCTGTCATAGCGAGACATGCTCTTTGTATAAATAATTGTGTGTGCATGCTTTGTGCATCTAATGTTGCCTTCCCCATTTAGTCCAATATTTCTGACACGTATGGCGCAGATCCACTTGAATGTTGTATTTGAGTGTGTGTGTGTTGGCGAAGAAAGATGGAGGGAGTCAGAAAACGAAAGACTGCTGACTGCACTGATTCGTATCTGTAGTGAGAAGAGGTCTGGAGAGTGGGAGATATTCAGAGCAGGGTGTTGTTTTGCTGCCTCTTTTGACAGCTAATCCACTGAAAAGTGAATAATGGCAGGCCTAGCTGTTTCAGTATTGTTTTAAGAAACACCAATCAGCACTTTTAGTGGAGGCACACCTGAATTCTTACCTCGCTCTTGCAGTATATCACCCACCCATCAGGCTTAATGCTCCCCGAAGAGTTCAGAGGGTCAGCAGAAGGCTTGTGTATGCGTGCTGCTTTAGAAAATGGTTGAGTGAATTGAAAGACAGTCATAGTTTTAGTATATGCACTGACTTCTTTGTAAAACTTTTTAGGTTGTGTTTTTAAAGGGGAAATATCAGGGACTGTATACATTCCATGGTTTGTTTGAAACATAGTTTGATGCACTGTGTTGTAGGAGTTGCTAGAACACTTCTGCTGATGCCTTCACTTGCTTGTCCGAAAATCCTGCTTTCACTTCTGAAGCACTTTTTTCCTGCATTCTTTAATAAATATATATATTTTTTTTAACAATTTAAAAGTCTGTATTGTCATATTTGATCAATTTAATACATCCTTGCTGCCCACCACCCCAAAAAAGTGTCCATGGTTAATTGCACATATGTATTTTTAAAGTAGAAGTAACCTTCTTTTTTCTTAGCTTTTGAAAGATTAAAATAACTGATGTACAGCAGGCGGTTTAATCTGATTTGTTCCAGTTCCTTGATTGTTTGAGGCTTTAGAACACATCAGATGAAACTTAAATTCTGCAACCCGTTGAAATTACTAAATGTTAAATTCAAATTGTATATATTTATTTATCATTTAAATGTAGTTGTTTATAGACTGTTCGCCGGCCATGTCCACACTTGAATAAATTCTCCCCATCCTATGTAATCAAAATATGTTGCTTATAATAAAAAGAAGCACAGAATAAACCCCTTTTATTCCAGAATTTGTCTGAATGTGAGTTTGAAGATGTGTGGGATGCTGAGTGGTCTGCTCTTTTAATTCCCGTGTGTGGTTTTGTCAAAAGAGATGCACAAAAGGAACACATTCATTCATCAGACTGTTTTCCTAGCATTCCCATTTGCGTGCAGGTCTGTGAGCGAGTTGTTTACAGTATGAACAGCTCGGCATACAAAAAAGCCCTTGGTGTTCTCTCTTTACCTGTCTCTCACCTCTTAGCAACCCTCTTCAGAATCACACAGGCCCTTCTCAATAGCCTCAAACAGCTCAGCGTTAAACTCATATCAACTCCATTCAGTCCCTGTTCACACGGTCTGTGACCAATCTAACCCAGCGTGAACCTAGCACACTTATTTCACATTTACCTTGTGTCTTAATGTCAAGAGTGTTTTTGAATTTTTAGTATTTATTCAGCTGGTCTGAAGGATATTCTTCAGACTTATGGTGAGAGTGTGGGAAGACAACCATTAGTCCATGTACTGTGTGTTGGTGTGCTTTCATGTTTGAGAAAATGTAGTCATGCTTTTAATTAAATATTTCTTTAAGCTTGGCGACATTTTGATGTGTGATTTTGCTTTTCCACTAACACGCATTTTTTTTTCCCTAACAAACTGCAACATAGTTTAGCTTATCCAGACTTTTGACTGCAGAAAAGGTCACAGTTAGAGTTGTTTAAGTTATAGTTGTGGTAAGTTGTTAAAAATATGTACTTCTTTTAGAGCAATAACTGATTGATTTATTTATATTAGGGGTTCAAGCGTGTAGCGCTGAAACCCTATTGTAGTTGTTGGAATTTCCAAGGATCAGCACTCTCCCCAAAAGTGATTGGGCAGACCAAACCGTAAGTCATAGAGACTTACAGTTTTTGAGGGATGATAGTGTCCACAATGTCTTCAATGCCACCAAAGCTCACCCAAATCGTCCTGATGTTGGGGCTACAGAGATCAAAAGTATGTAATGGCTTATAGCTCCTAAACCATTAGTTGCAGGCTCAAGAGTCTTATAATGCTGGCTCAAAACGAACAAAACACACATATTGGATTTGATCGTCACCCTGGCGAAATTTTTGTGTATTCTGGATTTGTCGAAAAACCTACTTTAATAACTAGCAGAGGTGGGAGTAAGTCACACATGTGCAAGTCACAAGCAAGTCTCAAGTCTTAACCTTCGAGTCTCAAGCAAGTCCAAGTAAATTTTTTATAAAGGCAAGTCAAGTCAAGTCACTGCCTTATGTCAAGCAAGTCAAGTCAAGTCGTAGCTTGGGTCACAAGTCACTGGCAAGTCATACAAACGTTTGACGATTTCACTGAATTTATATATTAAAATAAGTTAAAACTACAGAAGTTGTGGACTATGGTTTTATTTGCAACATTTTTTTATATATATATGCATTTCCACATATAGCTGGGTGGTTACTACATCAAAAATCTAAATGTAACTGAAATTAGGCCAACATTAAAGCATGAAAAAATAAATATGCCTCAAACATTGCAGAAGACCATTAAAAGGTATTAAACAATTCACAATTCAAATATAATTCCTATGCGACCAAAGGCATTCTTCAAACTGGCATCCCCTTAATACAAGTTATATATGTTTAATTATGAAGTTAAAACCGCCAATAGGTGGCGCCAAATTACCGTATTAATGTACGAGTCATAGAAGCATTCATTTGATTATGTTCAAAAAATGGCAGATTCGTTCTGGAACTAAGCAACTAGGTCACTGAATCACAAATACTTATAACTCTTTCTGTGGCTTGTTTGGAACTATAATCATTGGAGAAATCGAGCAAAAACAGAAAATATTTGGAATATTAGGCTATGTCTAAATGTCACATCACAATATTCACTCTTTAATATTCACAATATTCAGTCAATATTCTGGAAATATTTTTAAAATATCATATGTTATAATTATGAAAAAACTCATACTAGGGCACTTTTTTCCACCACATTTTGAATTTTGGGTGCAATATTAATTCTGCTGGCATTTTGATAACATCTAATAGATGTAACCCCTGATAACATCTAACCCTGCTTTAAGAGAAACATAAAACACGACAAAACATGAACAGTTTTCTATGTTGTTTTTTTGTCATTGGAAAGAACGACATATTTGGCTTTAAAGCATGATTTAAAAAGAAATGTGGCAAATGTTATACAAAACATATGACAGCATTAATTATCATTTGAATATTGACAACATTAAGCTATATTTGAAAACATAATTGTGTATAAAGAGGCATGCGGTTTTGACCAATATTCCCGATTTAAAGATAGTTAAATTAACTATAACAAACAGGTTAAACAAGCCATAGCTTACTTTTAGACGTGGTGAATGAAGTTCGACTGTTGCGAGGTTGTGATGGTCCTCAAATATCCCTTGCCAGTTATTATGCGTACAGCAAATCTTCTTGTATGAATATAGTCAATTTCTAGTGTTTATATCCAAAAAGAAACGATGCTGGGAGATGTGTTTGTATTTTTCGCGCTCACCGCGATGTATGTTTTTTCTGGGCTTGTGCAGTGTCACGCAATCTCGCAGAATCGGATGATTGGCGTCAATGGTTCCGTTGCTTTCATTTTGTTCATCAATTGATGTTGCGATGATAAATGTATATCAAGTCATTCTCGAGTCATACAGTTCAAGTCAAGTCAAGTCTCAAGTCATTGGATCTCAAGTCAAAGTCAAGTCGAGTCATTTTCTTAATTTAGTCAAGCAAGTCTCAAGTCCTTAAATTTGCGACTCGAGTCTGACTCGAGTCAAGTCATGTGACTCGAGTCCCCCATCTCTGATAACTAGTCCTAGGTTTTTCACCCGATCGGAGCCAAACCAGTGCAGAAAGATTCTATAGAGTCTGGTAATTAGCAATAATTAGCAAAAAAGGTTGAAATTTTGATTTGCATTCGCAACGCGATGCCAAAACATTCAAAGTGGGCGTTGACACGGAATGAGATAATGTCACCAAATTTGATACACCTCGCGTATCTCGAAAAACACGGCCGCTGTAGGCCAGCTAAGTTCGAGTGGCTGTCAGGCATTTCAAGATGAAACATTTTTGCTGCGGCGCCCAGGGAGCAATTGGGGGTTAGGTAACTTGCTCAAGGGCACCTCAGTTGTGGGTAATGAGAGTGGAAGAGAGCACTGTTCATTCACTCCCCCACCTACATTTTCTGAAACCCTTGACCTTTGGGTTACAGGTCTGACTCTCTAACCATTAGGCCACAACTGCCTAATGTAGCAATTAACAAATGAGAAGCGCTAAAAAAATGTTTTTATATTTTGAGACAAAGGTCTTGTTAATTATTTTAAGTTTTGTTCAAGGTAAATAAAGCAACAGTTTTTCAATAACAGAAGAATATGTAAAAGTATGGTATTTGGGGTAAAAGGCGCCCCTGCTGTTGGGGCTAAAGGCACAATAATTAACATAATAATAAATAGCTGTCTGACTCTTCCATTTGTTTACATGACGTGGTAAGATGCAGATGATATATATCATCATATTTCATCATATTTATGATGAAACCATCATATTTTAAAATATTATATTAATAATTTCATATAATCTAATATTATTTATTGTTACTATTGTAAAGCTATATTACATTATTATGGGATCTCATTCAATGCTTTCAGAATCTTTACTTTAATAATTGTGTTTGTAAAAAAAAAAAAAATATATATATATATATATATATATATATATATATATATATATATATATATATATATATATATATTATCATACTTTAATGACAGTATATTTATTGAGCAAAAATTAATTATTTTATTTATTTATTTATTTTTTAAACAATAAATTCAGCAAAGTTTGTACCAAGTAAACATCTTATTTTAGATAAAGTATCAATAATTTGTGCCTTTGCCCCATGCTTTTTCCCACCTTGCCACCTCATACATTTATAAAGTTTTTTAAACAAAATGATTTTTACTTTCATACAAAATCTGTTGCTTCATCAATGTTCAATACAAACATTTTTTTTTGTCTGCAATAATACACTATGGGAGTAGTGAAAAACATATTTTTCTAAAGGTGTGCCTTTATAGCCCCGTTGTATCCTATATATGAGTATTTCTAGGGTAGCTGGACTTCAGCTGAACTCTGAGTAGCTTGTATCTTGGCAAACTGCAGTTTCAAAACCTTTTCCCCTACACTGGCACCCTTGAAGTCAGGTTGATGTCACCAGGCATAATGTCAGATACATCAAAAGATGATGGACCGTGCTTCATCCCTTCTGGGTTTCTGGAGTGTTCTTGTGATGATAATGTTCATAGCTTCTAAATCCAAGCGTAGTTGGACTCTTTATCAGATTAGAACATGGATTCTCCAGTTCCTCCCACACTCTCTGTCTCTGTGATTGTGTGGAGACATTCAGGCAAACGCAATCATACACACGCGCACAGTTGGAGGGGCTATGATATGTTTGTCCAATTAGCCTGGCAACAAAGGATCATTACCTTGACACAGCAGTGTATTAGAAGCTGATTAAAAGAAGATGTCAGTTCCTATGCTGAGCATAATGCGTGGGACCGATACAGATCTTGCTCTCTCAGCAGGCTTGTCCTTTCTTACCCACGCTGCCCGTCATGATCACCCTTTCATGTTTGTTTTGTTCTTTCTCTCTTTGTCTTTCTCTCTTTGTCTTTTGCTCTTTTTATTCCCTTTGTTACTTTCTGCAGGAGATGTGTTTATAATAATGCAGCCGTCTTTGTGTTGAAACTCTTGCTGTGTGGCACTCACAGTCTCTGTGGGTAAAGGGTTTGACAATCGCTTAAGCCAAAAAGACCACTGAGCTCTTATAGCAATGATCTATTAATCAGGCCTCCACAATATACTCAGTTTTTTACTAACTAACCAACTAAAACTAAAAAATGTATATCAACCCACTTATTCATCCATCCATCCATCCATAACATGCATCTATCCATTAATTTGTCAATTATTCACCCACCATCCATCCATCCATCTGTCCATTATTCACCCACCAGTTCCAGAGGTGTCAAGTACAGGTTCAGAAAGTAAAATTCCTTCTCAGTATTTGGTTCCAATCACCTGGATTTGCTAATTAGCACAGTTTTTCAGCCAGGAGATAGAACTAATTAGTGAAATCAGCTGGCTGAGTTAATGGGTGGAATAAACATATGGCAGGACTTTTACTTTCTGACCCCTGGGATTGACACCTCTGACCAGTTAATCCATCCATCCATCCATCCATCCATCCATCCATCCATCCATCCATCCATCCATCCATCCATCCATCCATCCATCCATCCATCTGTCCATTATTCACCCACCAGTTCATCCATCATTACATGTAGCCAGCCATCCATCCATCCATCCATCCGTCCGTCCGTCCGTCCGTCCATTATTCACCCACCAGTTCATTCATCATTACATGCAGCCATCCTTCCTTAACATGTGTCTGTTAGTCCATCCATCCATCCATTATTCACCCATCATTTCATCTGTGCATCATCCACCCATCCATCCATCTGTCCTTAAAATGCATTGTCTTTTAGCATTGTTACGAAATTTTAAATGTTTATATATGAGTCACAATTTAGGGGCCAAGGTCAAAAAAATAAGCTTGACCACTAAAACTAAGGTTGTATTTTTACCCCTGGTTGAAAACCCAGGATTCGGACAGTTGTTAATATTACACCCATGTGTTTTTGAGAAAGATCCTTAAACTGAGTATTCTGAGAGGGTTGTCCTTGCAATTGGTGAACTTTAAGTGGCTTTTTAAATCTGGTCAAATAGTGCGTAAACTACCCTAATTTAGAAGTCTGACTGTGGCTCTGCTGAAGCTCCGCCTCACAGGGGTCTTTAGCTAATCATAGACCAATCAGTGTTATTATTTAGTCATTTGTGCAAGGCCACCACATCGATCCATTCACAACAAGGACTTACATTATAGCACCTCCCAATAGGGTGATGGGGAGGTGACTGTGTGTGTATGATTGGGGACACAACTGCTGGTTTGCATTATTTTCCGCTGTTCTGCAACATTAATTTTTAAAAGCAGCATCCAGCAAAGGTTGTTTAAATCGAATAATACATTGATCCAGAGTACACCCGTGCCTTGCAAGGCATAGTTAAATATACAGAGTGAAAATAAATAAAGTCTTGACCTTGTAATAGGTTATTATTGTTATTGAAATTCCAAAGTCAACTCAACGTTTCATTAAAATTCAATAAAGACCTTTATTAGTATTTCAAAGCAACGTTTGTAACCCCCAGGCGTTATTTATATTTTGTGGGTTTTTTTTTTGCTCATGTTGGCAGACATTCAATTTGCAGCTGCATTTTTCTTCTACTAGCAATGAACAGCGCTGTGAGCTGTGGTAACTGTCAGTGGAGACTGAGCTACAGTAACTTAGCTCAATAATACCAATTCATATTTTTATATTATATATCATAGTATAAAATATAATTATATATTTTATACTTACATTATTTTTTTTATATTATAACAGAATGCCATACCAATAACTTAGCGCAATAATGCCAATTAATATTTGTATAGTTTTATATTATATATTATAGTATAAATTATTATTATATATTTTATTTTATACTTAAATTTATATTATGAGAACATAGTATGCCATAACTGAAACCTAATCTGCTCAAGTGTTCTCTATGCTGGCCCTTTTATATGGTATCAGCTAATCGAATCCCCACTAAAGGTTTAAATGGCAGTGTATTGCCATGAATCAGCCGGCTGACAGCATACTGAAGTGATGAGTGTATGTCTGTTAACATGATGTTGATTGTTCACACTGAAATGGTTGATTCACACTTGTGCTGTATTTAAAAATTACTCTGGATGAGTATGCATTTATGTCTGCAAAGCTGATGAAGAGGTTGATGAATGATCCATTGGGAATATAGTTTGTTTTATGAACTGAAATACAGGCACCTGCATGTGACAGGAGAAATAATGAACACAAATACCACGTTAGCTTCTTATTCAACACACTTGATATTATAGGAAATTCCACTTTTCCTTTTTGCCCTTGTGTCACAGAGATGTTTGGTCTTAACAATATCAGTCCAGCATGATTGGTAGAAACCGCTCAGTTGATCGTGAAGTGCTGAAATTGAAAATGTTATTGAGAGAGCAGGAACTCAGATTGTGTCGAGGAAGTTGATGGTAACAAACCACTGTCATGCCAGTTGAAGCAGAAATGCAAGCTGTAATGGTACTAAAATATCAAGTTAAAGGCCTTAAGGCCTCACTGACACTGTTGTCACTCCTTGAATCTCCTAAAGTGGTCACTGATTGAAAGAATGTCAAGTTATTGAGCTGGCCCAGACTATCACCAAGAAAACCCCTTTTTTACTGTGATGATCTCAGTGCTCGGTACAGTGCTGGATCTGCATACTTTTTAAAGTAACTTAAAAACAGGCTATTTAAAAAATAAATCAACAGCAGTATGTAAATAACATGCTATTTGTGAATAAAATCATTGCATTTCAGACAGACTGAGAAACTAGCTGAGTATATCTCTCAGCTGAAGATGCATTGAAACATGCATTGGCCGCTTATTGTTGAACGGTTTGTAATAATAGATTGCTGCAGGGATGACGTCAAAACCCAGAAGACTAATTCGCTAGTGGTTCACTCGAGATTGCCCTATGGGTTTTTATAATGGGGTTTTTCAATTTGTGAGTAAAATATGATCTGTGGTAAACATAACTTTGCGATGCTTAGATGTATTGTTCAACCATGTAAACTGCACATACTCATACCCTAAATGTTCAGCTTTAAATTTCATGTTTTGATATGGGTGTGTGTAATTTACATTGTGGATCAAAATGCGTCAAAAAAATGCATCAAAAAGTATTGTCAACTTTTTTTACTAATGTAAAAACCCCCTTGTTAAAACCCATAGGAAAATCTTGAGGGAACCACTGGCGAATAATTTTTTCAGGTTTTGCCGTTATCCCTACAGCACACTATGGAGCTGTTAAGTTGTGATACTTTATTGTAGACAGCTGATTTGAGGACATTATCACTAATGTTATTGGTTCCTGGTTTGAGGTCAGCAGGTTTAGTGATTCAGTTTGCTAAGAACCGCCTTGTCTTTGGTGGAAATTGTGTACCATTTCAGATGTCGTGCATGATCCAATCCCACCACAGAATCCTGTAAACCTTGTTAAAAAAATGAAGTGTGTTATTATGATATCTTATTCTAGTGAATCAATTGGGCTTTTTGTTTTTAACAAAGCCTTTGTTTGCTAATCAAAAGCAAACTGAAAAAAAGAGAAAAAGGAACATACTTAATCTGTACATACTTACATTAAGTAAAATAATGTATAATGCACGGGTTTTCAAAGTCAAAGACAGAGTGCCTCCCTTTTGACACAACATACACAGTGGCGCCTCCGCACCCCCCAATAATTACACATTTTCAAAAGCGATCAGTGCGCCGAGAGCATCAATAATAACGGACTCTTTTCTCCTGTGCCTAATGTACGATTCCTGGATTTTACTGCAAAGTCTTTACCTTGAGTACAGTCATCTTCCGTCAAAACTTTACTAGCGGGACACTGGTTTGCTTTATTCATCCAAGAGATGTAGTTTGCGTATCATATGCTTATGCAGCAGTTGAGTGATTTGAGCCGCCGTTCAGTCTGTATTTCACAGTACGATGAAAAATGGCTTGAAGTGCTCCGAAACAATCATAGAATAGGAGAGAGCTCGTGCTTTGATGAATAGCATCTTTAAAGAAATCGTCTGAATTTTCTCTGCATTAGGGCTGTTTAGGACCGACTGTTTGAATGCATTTGTTTACCGGAATGTAGTAAAATATTATTAGCCTACAATTTAAATTAGTGCAAGTAGGAATGTACATACTGTCACGGTCCTGGATTCTTATTGTGATGTTCTGTTGTGTTTCCCTTAGTTCCTGTTTCCCTGCTCTGTTTAGTTTTGTTTCCTTGGTTTCTGATTATGTCCCAGTTGGTTTCTATGGTTAATTATTATCGTGTGTTTCTTATTTAGTTCATTGTTATCCCCTGTATATATACTTCCTGTTCAGTTTAGTCATTTGTCATTTATGGTCTATTGTAATGTGTGTTTTAACAATCTCCTGTGCTTATAATAAAAGACTGTAGTATTTCTCGTTCATACGTTTGCTTACTACACCAAACTATTACACATGCAATACATTTCTTGACATTTCTAATCAGGCACTGAACAGAATACCTGTTTTGCAGTTTATCGAACCAAATGCTTTTTTTAAAATTGGGAATTTCAATGTTTTATTTTTTCTCTTTCTCTGAAAATTGGAAAATCTTGTAAAAATAAGTTAAGGAAGAAAAATAAAAAAAACACCCAATCATTGGCTTCAGGTGTTCGTTGTTCTCGTTAAACTCTTGTTTTACAGCAGTGCCATGGTCTACTTTCCCAAAGAATAACAGGTTAACAGAGTCCATCTTTTCGGCTTTAAGTTTACCTGAAATTGTGCCGGAACAGGACTTGAAGTTCCCTATCTTCTGGCAGTGCTTTCATATTCAGTAATTATAGTGTTCTATGTGATAATTGTGACACAATGGTTTTAGAGCCAACCATGAAATCAGCTTCTCTAGTAATGGACTAATTAACGTTGTCCAAGAACACAATAATGTACCCTACTCTTGAGAGATGAAAAGAACAGGTTAAAAGCAGGGAGGTCAAAACAGATAAAAAGGTATAATCATTTGAAAAGTAGCCAATTTTTAGTTTTATTTTTTAAATATGTTGAATCATAAAAAAAACAACATATTTTATCTATCACCAATGTCCAGTCTTTTTAAAAATATGAAAAATATGGACTGGTGTCTGATGTCATTATTGTAGTTATGACATTTGGTAAGCTGGAAAACAGCCCTGGAGCTCCTTTTTGTGCAACCCAAATTGAATAGAGAAACCAACCTTTGAGAGATGTTTAAATCCACATGCTGCCACATCTGAGTATTTACAATCATTTATTAATGCAGAGACGTGGAAGCAAACTGGTACATTTTTGCACAACAGTGTGCTAGAGCACAGTCAAAACCAGACAGTGAGCAAACTGAACTGAAGACACTATATACAGAGTGAAATAATGAACAAAACAAGGATCAGGTGTGTGAAATCAATTAAACGATGAGTAAGCATGACGGCAAACGAAAACATAATTGGTTACCATGACAACCAATGAAACAGAAAGTAAATACAAGAAACATTTAAAAATAAACGTAGGGTACATTTACAGGACAACGATAAGCAAAAGATGGGAAAGTTTCTCCTTTTATGTTTTTCGCGTACAGGCGACAACGTTGTCAAAACAATCACCATTCACTCTGATCCTTGAAAAAGACTAAAAGCGCTGTATAATGCATGTCAGGCAAATAATTGCCGATGTCACTGAAGAAGACTTGACAAGTAATGCGCATGCACATGATGTCACCGTTTTCACAAATTCACATTTTTGTTGTTTACATGGGGACAATGTTTTAAAAACTTTCAGACCCCCAACATGGCGATGTCATCTACATGAATGGCCAAAACACATAAAACGTTTTCTTTTTTTATTTGAAAATGGTGTGTTGTGTAAACGGCATCTAAAAGTCCATGAAAATGAAACACCAGTGGTTCACAGGGAGACAGTATGTCTCTTAGCTTGTGTTATCATTCAGTGAACGTGATTTCACCAAGTACCACATGTTCCTGGATCAACATCGTTGTTGATCCTGGATCAACTTTCCAATTAAACAATCAGATTTGAGGGATAAATTTACAGTTTATGTCAAGTTTAGGCTTAGAACCAAGGTGAAGTACTTAAACATCAGTGTCATTCACCTATCATTGCCCTCTGATTTTAGGGAAAAGTTATGGGTAGGGTTGGGTTTAGGGGTAGGGATTGGGTAAGGACTTCATTTTGGGACAGGAATGTTGATCCAGGATCAACAAAATATGTTGATCAAGGACCATGTCTTACTTGGCAAAATCACGGTGACCGTTATCATTCAGATGCTGATGTTTTGCCTTGAACTCAGGATATTTACAGGTGAAAAATACTTGATTCAGAAAACAATCCTCGAAACGTAAATATCTTAAACAATGATATATTTGCATGCATATCACAAACTCTGTCTCTCTCTTTTTCTCTGTCCCTCAGGATGGCATGGGAAATCTCCGCGTAACCAAAGAGGGCATCAGATTAGAGGGAGTGTCGGAGTTCCTTCTTCCACTTTATGTGAAAGAGATCAAATCCAGACGGGTAAGAATTTAGTTTTCTATACCTGTGCAATAGGCAAATCATGGTGTACACTTTAAAAAAAAAATATTTGTTATATTGAATGAGTATTATCTCAGTTCTGTAATTCAAATAAGTGGCACTTCATTATATACACGGGTAGTGGCTGATTAAAAATTCTGATGGTACTTCAAATGATATTCACTACCATGGTACCATGTCACAGTAATACCATAGTACATCTTTTTTAGTTGGTGTCAGCATACTAAGTGATTAGGGTAGTGGGTTTTGGCTTTGGACGAGGATTTTGCTTCTGTTCTCTTCACAGGTGCAGTAGGTCACATTAAAAGAGCTGGAGCTGAATCCAAGTTAAGCAGTTCAAACAACCTGCTGAACTTTGCCTGCTAAATCCCTCAGTGAAGCTATTTCACTCGGTGCTGCCATTTAGCGAGTGAATTTACTGGTTGTCGTCTTTTCAGCCTGTAGCACAGGTTCAGCTCATTATTCATCATTCA
The DNA here is from genome assembly GCF_051911475.1 of Siphateles boraxobius. Classification (NCBI taxonomy): domain Eukaryota; kingdom Metazoa; phylum Chordata; class Actinopteri; order Cypriniformes; family Leuciscidae; genus Siphateles; species Siphateles boraxobius. Next base: position 3,377,784 of record NW_027509175.1, read on the forward strand.
GCTTTATGTTACACTTGATGTAACAAGGGCTATTATTTATGATTAAATTGATGATTTAAATCCTTTAAAATGATTTAGTTCATTTAAAATGTTTTATTTTAATTTATCTGACCTACCACTTCTCACATTTTCCTTTCATGTTGTGTTTATGTATATATATATATATATATATATATATATATATATAAATATGTTTGTATATATATGTATATATATATATGTTTGACTAAATGTAGACAAGTTATTTGTGGCTTGCTTGATTTTGCATTTTTGCTTCCTATTTACAGTTTGTCAAGGTATAAGTTACAAAAATTAAGAACATTAATACAACATCTACACTCTTCATCAAATGCCGACACACCCACCGTGCTGACAGGGCATGTAAATTGGGAGGGTTTCAGACATTACTGGTCTGTCATTCCAGGCACCAGCTGTGATGCTGGAGTGAGCGTAGTAGGGATCCTAGCTTGAACTCTTGATATATGTGAAAGGACAAAGTGTAGATCACTAAGATGAATAGGGCAAGCACACCAGCACACATTTTTTGTCAAGCACACATACAGAGAAGTACACAGGGTCGGGTGCTTCCCCAAACTCCTGCTGTACGCATGCATCATGTTCTGGTTCATTTGTATTAGGCCTCTGTTGACCTTTAGCACCCAATTGTAAACACAATGTTGTTGATTTATTTCTCTCCTTCTCTTTCGCTCTCTTTCTCGTTGTGTCTTACTCTTTAACTCACTGTGGCTGTTGTCACTGCAACATTCATAATCTATCTATCTATCTATCTATCTATCTATCTATCTATCTATCTATCTATCTATCTATCTATCTATCTATCTATCTATCTATCTATCTATCTATCTATCTATCTATCTGTCTGTCTGTCTGTCTGTCTGTCTGTCTGTCTGTCTGTCTGTCTGTCTGTCTATCTATCTATCTATCTATCTATCTATCTATCTATCTATTTATGTCTGTCTGTCTGTCTGTCTGTCTGTCTTTTAATACTTTAAAGAAAATTTATTTTGTCATTTTTTTGTCAACAAATATTAAAGCATGAATTTCCTCTAATTGCAATAAAATATTCAATTATTAACTTAACATATTTCATTTTACTCTGACTAGAATTGCATTGTTTTATGTATTTACTTATCCTATATTTATTTCAACATTATACAAACATAGTGTTGTTATACATTAGTTGTTATTCACGTCATGTTGAGCAGAGGCAAATTGTAATATTGCTTTTATGTTCTGCATTTACGTGATTAATCACATATTTATAGGATGCGTTCGGGTGAGTTAATTAACCCGCTTGCTGTGTTTCAGTTTACTGGCGTTCATTCACTGTTTCGCTTCAGCTCGTGCAGCTCAAGCAGGTCAATCCCTGTCACACTGAATGAAATGATCTGAAACAAGCATAATCTTTCCCAAAAAGTGCATTATTAATATTCTGTGCTGTTATGTTCAATATCCTTGAATTTAGGGTGTACATTTTCCATCTCATCTTCATAACAAAATGACAAAATCAAGAAGCCATTTTTTGACAAACACTTTTCGACCACAACCTTTCTTCTTTCTTCTTTTTTTTCAGCCATCCAGCTGCTTTGTGTAGCAAATCAGCTTTATGAAAATATTAATAATCAATAATAACTGGTTATAATTGACTATGAATATTTGGATCAGTTAATATAATTTACTTAATGTAGTAAAATTATTTTTTACTTCAACCCACCTGTTTGTCCCGTGGACACTCAGCGTTAATTGTTTATTAATTCTAAGAAATATTAATTTCCGGGGAAGGGAAATGTCTTTCTTACTGTACAGTACTATTAAGAGCATGTAGTCACAATCTAGATCGTAAGGTAAACTTCGTATGCATGCAGAGAATCAGAACCAAATACATGCACAAGTTTTATTAATAAAAACACTAAAACATAACTAACAAACAAACAAATACACATTCATTCATGCATTCAAAGGGAGATGGTTAAAGTGACAGAATTAAACCGGAGGTAGGAAATGGAACTATGGAAAAGATCCATTTAACCCTTCGGAGTCTTGGGCTATTTTGGCCGGTTTTGAGTACTTTTTATTTTTTATTTTTTTTGCGACATAAACAAATGTTTACCATACCAATGTTTGGTATAATTTTTTTCAGCACAACATCACCTATATGACCAGACAATTAGTTTTTCACTTTGATGTACTGTATCAACATACTGGACCCAAAATCACACAAAAAACACAAAATCCGAATAGAAAAATTATAGCTTTTCTACTACAAAAAACACAAACATGCTCAATGACGCATTTTGAAAGGTTTAAAATGTAAACACAAGTTGTAAATGTCAACATATACAGGTACAATTCAGATATAATCAAGCTATATACAAAAAAAATATGATTTACACAAAAAAGAGGGTGTAGCCATAGGCTTTTTTCTTTCTTTTTAGCTTAGCCACTTTTTATTATACAGAGAGCTATATTTAAGGCCTTGCATTCCCAGAGAATGAGGGTTACCAAATAGTGCAAATACAACATAAAAATGTAAAATTGAGATAAAATCAAACTATATACAGCAAAAAGCAGGTGTGGCAATAGGCGTTTTTTCTTTTCTTTTTTGCTTAGAAACTCTACAAAACACTTCATGTACAATTACACAGATAGCTACATTACAGGGCTTTCATTCCTTGAGTAAGAGGGGTTCCTAAATAGTGCAAATATACCATACAAAAGGTAAAATTAACACAAAATCAAACTATAGCCTACATACAGCTATTTACAACAAATATCAGGTGTTTTTTTTTGTTTTTGTTTTTTGTTCCTCAAAATAGTTTATCTAAATCTACTCCTAAATTACTCCTAAACTACCTAAACTATCTACAGTACTCCTAAACTACTCTCAAAATCTACTCAAACTCTTCCAAAAACTAGCAAAAATATCTCTCTCTATATATAACGTATATATGTCTCTCTTTGTCTACTCCGTAAATCCTCTGCCTTTCAATTTCGCTTCTTAGCTCAGTTGGCTCCTCCTCCATTCCCTAAAATGTGCAGCCTGAAGAGCAGAGTCAGTAGATTCACACATTTTTCTCCATTTTGTTTTATGACAAAAACCGACAAAGTTATTAGAATAAATGCAACGCCTGTCGCATCCCATCTTGCGTTCTTTTACAAACGCGTCAATATTTTTTTATATAAAGTTTAAATGATCGTATCTCCGTTTTTACTTGGTCTATCAACACAAAACAAAAAGTAAAATAGAACTTCAAGCCAGCACTTTCGACAGAAGTGGACGGCAGCGCTCAACGTGACTTTGTTTTTATGCTTCGACGTTTTAAACTGGTCACGTAACTTGATCACGCCGGCGTGATCAGCGACCCCGAAGAGTTAACTATGAAAAGAACCATCAGTTTATCATTTTCATCTCACCTCATGTAAAGTATACTTTCAATTTGCCTTTTTGCAGTGGACACAATTCTTGAAGTTGTTGAAAATTGAAGTTGTTGATGATTCCGTGAGTGTCAAATGTTGAAGTTGCAATCGTTTTCTTCTGAGTTGGATTGAAGAAGATTTGATGAACTTGCGTGGTTAGTTCGACTCTGTTCTCGTGGCCGGAGTGCAGCTTGTGGCCTGTCGGCCCTGGGGCTGAGAGAACATGCAGAGCAGATGGTGGGAGTTGAGAGGGACTTCTTCTGCGTTGAATGAAGACGTTTTGTCCAACTCCTGAGGTTGTCCTTAATTTTGTCGTGCTTGAGAGAGTCCTCTCTCTCCTGAATGAGCACATGGCTGGTTTGGTCAAGGCCAGGGGCCCTGAGGCCTGCTTAGGCCCCTCAGGACAGCACAACACCCTGAACGTTCTTAGAAGCCAAGAGAGCAAATGTTGGGTGTAGATGCAATATAAAGCCTGAGAAAGGTGCCTACTCTCAGGGTTGGCTCGGCCAATAAGAAAGGTGGAAGTTCCAAGTGGGAGAATTTGGTTTATGGCTCTTTGTTTCAAGGATTCTCATTTGCATGTGCACGCTGGAGGGGTGGTAGCCGATGAAGAAACTATGAAAGATTCTTGTAATAATAATATGTTGTTGTTATCGGCATATCATGTATAAAGTCATTTCGATCTTCAAAGTACCAAGTTATAGAGACCAAATAACAACATAAAAGGAAAATCATGAGATGGGAAAATTAGATACATGTTTATACTTTTCTCAAGTGGTTATATATTTAGAATATATAGGATTAACAGGGTTTTATTTCTCCTTCTCAGAAGAGTGAAGTATCTCAGGAGTTCCGGGGTCGTAAAAATTCTTATCAATGTAACCGGACACTGAGTTCTGCCAGTGGTAATAGCTTAATTGTGATGTTAGTTTCGGGGAAAGTTACACAGATCTTTGTTGGGAAAGTGAGTTTGCCGGACTATTCATTAAATATAATGAATAATTTGTGTGTGTGATTGGTCCAGACGCTACATTTGGCTTTTCAGCCTAGGCTATCCCATGTTATGGAACATTATACAAAACATGGGTTAACATTTATGGTAGTCCTTTCAACAGATGTGATAATTGGCGCACTAGTAAAATTGAAATTAATAGAGGCATAGCAGTCTCTATAGTTTAGTCTTTACGATACACTGTGCAGAAACAATGGCCGCTGAGTCTGTTTGGAGTGCACATTCATTAATATTGCTAAATCCCTTTATCACTGCTCAGATAAACTTATAAAGAAGCCTTGTCCCTGAGCCAATAAATCAAAGTGCCTAATGTGTTAGCCCCAGTGATTAGCATTGAAAAACACAAACAAAGAGCAGGCTTTCTGCTAGCTCGCTGATGGCACTCCTGATTTGCCTCAGTAATCACCAGCGCACATCAAAGCCTGTTGAGGGCCCTTCGCATTTCCCCTCAGCACCCCACAGAGAACACACCTTCGCAAATCCCAACACTCCCTCGCAGCGACATGGCGGCCATTTTGGATCATTTGCCTCAGATGACTGTGAGGGTGCGACATTGCAAATTATAATTAATCCACAAAGTGTAGAAAGCCAGAAGCTAGGATTCGGGGGATGCGGCATGGTGGTCTTAGTCTTGGAGGAGAGCCTTGAGCTGTAAAGCTGAATACTGCATACAAGCTGTTTTAGCGTCTCCTACAAAGAGGGATTGTGCCATAGCCTGAATTGACACCCTGCTTCTAAGGGCCACCAATGATATGTGACACAGGCACTCATGAAAGAGTGGCCAAAAAAGGAAACGTATAAAAGGAAAGGTGCTTGAGAAGGATGAATAAAGATTCACAACATGAGGGGCAGCAGGAGAAGTGACAGTATATCCACCAGTAAAAAAGAGGCTTGCAACATGAAAGTAAAAAAAAAAAAAAAAATTGTGACATTGATGGGCTGACAAACTGACAAATAACCTGCACTATCATTTGAATTTGAATCAGACTTTATTTAGAATTGTATTTCAGAATTGTAAATAGGGGCCAAGCACCAAATCTGCGTAGGCACCTATTGTATATTGGTGTGTCTTCAGCTCCCTAGGTCTAGTATCCATATATTGTATACACAAATGGGACATCATCCTTGTTGTACAACGTCACTAATGTAATTTATGAACAACTGAATAACAGATCTTTTTCGGACTTTTTTTAATGTTATTTAAAGTACATTATGATAAATACTTTTATTGTAATATATACATGCAGCAATTCAGTCGTAAATTAATTATAAATGTTAGCTAGATTATGTTACCTGTATGTCGATCTATAGTTATGCTGAAATATAATTAAATACAATATTTAACAAACATTTTTTTTACATTTATCGCGTGTAATTATGTGCGGTCAGTTGGCTCAAGTGATTTATGTTTCGCACTTCAGTAATTACGGTGAGGGAAGAACATAGTGAGCATCGATGCATTGTGGGCCTTTTTAGGGAGCAAACTTTTCAGTGAACTGGATGGATTTTGCAATTGAGACACCCCTTAAAATGGCAGACTCACTGATCCCCTTAAAATGGCAGACTCACTGATCAGTGCCCTGACAGTAGGGATTCACAGAGACTGTTAGTTTTCTTCTTCTTCTGCTCTTGAAGTAGCCTAGAAATCTAGACGCACCCTAGCGGCAGCAAATGTAATTTGCCAGGGTCGTCTAGTAGCTCTCCGTTGGCTTGCGAGCTGGAAAAAACAAACATTGTGTATAGAGTCGGTGGACAGGCTTAACATAATGACGGCAGAGTTGTGACGGTTCCGCGTAAATTCCCTGCTAATTGAAAACAAATGGTAGATGGCTGCTGCTGCTGCTGCTGGCGAACAGCGGTCTTTCAAATCAGCTTTGGACGCGACTCTGGAAGACTTGGAGTTAAGCGTTTCTTTGAGAAAAGAACAAAGAATGGCACTGAAGTCCGTCACTCTGACTACGCCACCTTCTTCGTTGCTCTGGTTGGTTGTAGCGCTATCCTATTGCGTGCAGAGGGAATTTGAAAGACAACCGTTTATCCCGCCCTTCGGATTGATCCCTGCCAATGGTGTGTTCCCAGACCTAACATCTTAATGTGGGTCTGGCTTGTCAGGCTACTCTTGAAGAGGACAGTTGTAAAATTTGGCACAGGGGACCGTCTGAACAATAACCACAGCAAATTTGGAGTCTTTAACTTGATGCTTCTAGTGCCACCAATTGTCCAAACTAGAAGGGCTTTCCTCTGATTCATCGATTCAAGCTGATTTGATTGCACCCTATGATGTCCTTTTTGTCGTGCAAATCCTATTTTTTTGTGACATGGGAAGACTGACATGTAATAATAGTCATATGCATCCCTTTATAAACACATAGGGGATAAGTTATACTGTGGGTTATGGGTCTCAAAGTGTCCTTATGATCTATTTTGATTATTTGGGTTAAGTAGTGTTCCTGGATGGCCATGTAATGATGAAATTGCATTCACCATATGGCAAATTAAAAGTTTTAAAATATTTTGGGCCCTGTCCTGAATTGCCTACTGGAAATTAGTGAGACTTCTCTGTAAAGTTTGTGTCCAACATTTCTGTGAAGCCTGCATTGATGGCTTCACAAATATGCAGTCTGTTATCCAACATTTCAAGTGGCATTACTGTACATTATCAGAGTGGGGACTGAAATATTCTGAGGAACTTATACTATACCGTTGAAAAGTTTGGGGTTTGTACGATTTTTAATATTTTTGAAAGTCTCTTATCTGACCAGGCTGTTTTTATTTGATCAAATATACCGTAAAAACAATACTATTGTGAAATACTATTACATTTTCAAGTAACTGTTTTTTTTTTTAATTATATTATATTTTAAAATATTATTTATTCCTTTGATGGCAAATATTAATTTTCAGCAGCCATTACTACATTCTTCGGTGTCACATGATCCTTAAAAAATCATTCATGCTTTAAATGTTGCTCATGATTCATTGCTCTGTATATGTTGCTCAACATTTATATGTATATGTATATATATATATATATATATATATATATATATATATATATATATATATATATATATATATATATATATTATCATTATCGAAGTTGAAAACGGTTCTTAATATTGTGGAAACTTAACAAATTTTTTTTCAGGGTTCGCTGAATAGGAAGTTGTAAGAAACAGCATTTTTTTGAAATATCAATTTTTAGATTATGCAGGTCTATTGTCACTTTTGATTAATGCCATGCATCCTTGGATATATAAAAGTATGGAAGCCCGTTTCCGCCACAGTTGAGTAAAAAATATAAATCTGTAAGTCATAATAATGATAAACTTTCTCATAATTATGACTTATTATCTCATTATATTGAGAAAGCTTCTCATAATAATGACTCTGTATCTCATTATAATGAGAAAGTTTCTCGTAATTATGACTTAGTATCTCTTAATAATGAGAAACTTTCACATAATAATGACTTAAGTATCTCATAATAATGAGATATTTTCTCATAATAATGAGAAATTTTCTCATAATAATGACTTAACATCTCATAATAATGAGAAACTTTCTCGTAATAATGACTTAGCATCTCGTAATAATGAGAAACTTTCTCGAAAGAATGACTTAACATCTCGTAATAATGAGAAACTTTCTCGAAATAATGACTTAACATCTCGTAATAATGAGAAACTTTCTCGTAATAATGACTTAACATCTCGTAATAATGAGAAACTTTCTCGTAATAATGACTTTTTTTCCTGCACTTCTACGCATGCGCAAAGCAGTGGAGCCGATGGGTGTGCCACGCTAGCGACATCCGCTGGTCAAAACCGTGCAAATGCATCACAGCAAACATGGCACGATCTGCAAACCAGTTGTTTTCATTAAAGTCAGTGTGAACTAAGAAGTGCAATCTGTAGTATCATAAAATAACATCAATTAAAAATCATCCGTATCTTCCATACTTTTCCTTGCCCACGAAAAGATGTGAAAGTGGAATGCAGAAGCAGGACGGTTTCCATCGTAACGAAGGACGCCTGCTTGTGCACACCTATGGAAATTGTGTTATGTGAACTTACAAAACTATCAGACCAAAGTTGGATTATTACATTTATTCGTTAAGTTTAAGTGTAACATCTTCATAAAATATATGGGTATATTTTTTAATATATCACATATTTTGCGGATGCGTCTAGGATATTTGATGTGCAGGTTCATCTGAAGATATCAAAACGGTATCAATTAAGATGTTTATGACTTTGGGGACATTTACACATAAGTGGGCTGTGGGTAGTGGAATGGAGAAAACGCAAGGTCTTGAGACGTGTTTTTAAAAGCTGAACTTCTTTTCAATTGAGCGCCGTGTTTTTAGAACACTGAACCCTTCTGTGTTGCTGCTTGTTCATACACAAAAATACACAAAAGAAAATTACAAATGTATAAAAGACTATCTAGTATGGAAGCCCGTCTTATATAGTGATAATTTATCACTAATGTTATTCACAGCAGAGCGTGCCATATTTGCTGTGATGCATTTACACGGCTTTGACCTATGGAAGCCCATTCCCGCCACATAAGAAAAAAAATTGAGCATTCTAAGTCATAATTATGACATAAAAAGACAAATTCATGACTTAATAAATCGAAATTATGACTTTAAAAGTCATAAGTATGAGATAAAAAGTCATAAGTATGAGATAAAAAGTTGAAATTTTGACATGCCAAATCAAAATTATGAGATTAAAAAAATCGAAATTATGACTTTAAAAATCGAAATTATGACTTTCCGACTGGCACCCTCATTGTTCTGACGCGACCCGACACATGATGAAATATGAACAGGTTAAGGAGTATTTCCAGTGGCGGTTCTAGACCATTTCAACTGGGGGGGCCAAGCTGGGGCCAGTTGAACTGTTAGAGGGGCCAGATTTAGACTGCACTGCAGGCATTAACAGGCAAAATACCATGTTTATTATCATTCAACAATGTATTTGCATTTCCATTATATTTTTACATTTGCAATACATATTCAGTATCAGTCACAGTAACTGTAATTGACATGATGTCCTTCTTTCCCTTCATTTTGGTGAGAACTAGAGCAAAAGCAATGGGGACCAAGAAGCTTATTAATTCATTTACTGAAAATAACTGCTAGGTAACTACGTCTAACCGCTTACAGGGTTCCTGCAGACTTTTTAAAGTCAAATTTTAAACTTTTTAAGACCTGAAGGAATCAAAATTAATACCGTATGGGGTCTGCAATATTGACAAAAATATATCTTAATATTTTCAACGTTTTGTTGATAATAATTAGATGATATTTTACTGATTGTGTTTTTGTGCTGGTGCCATGGCTGGTTTAGGCCTGTTGTCGACAGCTGACTCACAAAGACATTCATATTTTTCATATTCTATGCAGTGGTCAGTTCACAGCATCGACAGAAATACCTTTTTTTAATTAAGGGGCAATATTTGCCACCTTAAATTGATTTCCAAGGGGCATTTTCACCTATATATGGACATACTTTCTAAACTTATTTAGAGTTATGCATCACCTTTATGTCAAATACTAACATTCAAATTATACAGTAATTTTACAGTACCACTGTTACCAGTCAAATTAATTAATTCAATCAAAATCCATCTTTGCAGTGCAGAGGTGAAATACTCCTTAATCTGTTCATAATTCATCATGTGTCGGGTCGCATCAGAACAATGAGGGTGCCAGTTGGAAAGTCATAATTTCGATTTTTAAAGTCATAATTTCGATTTTTTTTATCTCATAATTTCGATTTGGCATGTCAAAATTTCGACTTTTTATCTCATACTTATGACTTTTAAATCATACTTTTGATTTAGTAAGTCATTATCTCGATTTAGTAAGTCATAATTTTGAGGTAGTATGTCAAAATTTTGACTTTGTATCTCATACTTATGACTTTTAAAGTCATAATTTCGATTTACTAAGTCATAAATTTGACTTTTTATGTCAGAATTATGACTTAAGAATGCTCGATTTTTTTCTTATGTGGCGGGAATGGGCTTCCATAGAAACGGGCTTCCATACAAAAGTAATAATTTCTTTCAAAAATAAAGTTGTACTGACAGCAAACTTTTGAACGTTAATACATCTAATCCTGTTTTATATTTAACCATGCATTTCATCACCTACAGTTTTGTTTAGATTGCAAAATCCATTTAGTTCATGAGCTGAAATTATTATGCTGATACATGCAAAGCTGTTTCCTTGTTTTTTCCTTGTTTTCAGGACAGGATACAGGATATATGCAGCAAGATCTCTTGCCATAAAGTCACACTCTGCAGTGCTAATTTAAGGATGTCTTTTCAGCATATATCCCACTGTGCTTTAGATAAAAAGCTGAGTTAGTCAGGTTACAGTGGGAATGTCATTGCCTAGGACAAGATAGTTCATTAAAGGCCTGATGTGTGTATGTGTGCGTGCGTGCGTGTGTGTGTGTGTGTGTGTGTGTGTGTGTGTGTGTGTGTGTGTGTGTGTGTTTAAATGTTCATGCAAATGAAACCAAGGTCTCACACATGTTTTATAGGTGTCCCTCTCAAGTTATGTGTTTACGTCACTATAGGCACACAAGACAAGTGTTTATTTTTGCCTCCCAACCTTCTGTCTCTTGTGAATGTTGCACAACCATTCTCTCCAGGTGCTCCCTCTTTCATGTGCACCATCTATCATTTCCTCTTTCTCTCTCGTTCGTTCTCTATGGTACTCCCTTGTGGCCTTGTTGCTTGAATGCTTGTTTTGGGAGTTGCTAAAACGAGACAAAAGTTTCCTGTTGTAGGCATTATTTCCACATTCTGTATGATGTAGGAAGAATATGATATGTTCTCTTGTTCTCCTCCCCTTAGTAATATCCGCTTTTATTCCATCCTTAAACAAATGTTGAGACAAGAAAAAAAAAGTCAAAATGATCCTCTAGGAATGGTTGAAATGATTGTAAATCCCTCCTCAGGAGTCTAAACACCATCCACATGCACACAGGCTAGAGTTTCTCACCTTTTTTTTACTGATCATTGGAGAATGAGATAAATAGAAAATGTGACAAATGAACAAGAGAGACCTAACGTGCCCACGAGAGTCTGCAAGTATAATAGGTACACTACCATTCAAAAGTATTTTTTAAAAGAAATTCGTACTTCTATTCAGCAATAACTAATTGATCAAAAGTCACAGTAAAGACATGTATTATTGTTCAACCTTCTATTCATCAAATATTCCTGAAAAGAAAAAAATGTAACACGGTAACCACAAAAATGTTAAGCTGCACAACCGTTTTCAACATTAATGATAGTAATGTTTCTTGAGCAGCAAATCAGCCTATTTTAATGAGTTCTGAAGAATCACGTGACACTGAAGCCTGGAGCAATTGATTATAAAAAATAAAATAAAAAATCAGCTTTTCCATCACAGGAATAAATTAAATTGTAAAATATATTAAATAGAAATCAGGTATTTAACCCTACAAAGTGAAGTCCAAAAAGAGGCATCAGCAAATTAACTGATTGCTATATATTGCTTTTTAGGACACAAATAATGTAATTTCATGATTAAAAAAAACAAAAAAACATGACTTTTATTTTAGATTTTAATGTTTGTATCCCCAGGATACGTCGCCCCGTTGGGGGTATACATATATTGAGAAGAAAAAAAAAGTGCTTGTTTGACAATGCTTGTTACAACATTTTAGCCCATTTTTTTATTCTCTCATATCTTAAACTAAACATTATTTAAAAAAAAAATGCTGTTGAACAATAAGTATAATGGCTATTTAGAAATATTTAATGATTGCATAAATCAATTGTAAGATGGGGGATCGTCCTGGTTGCGTATGCAACCCACCGTTCCCTGAAGGAGGGAACGGAGGACGTAGTCGACGTCGACTGAATTGGGATCTCGCTAGAGAGCCTGTCTTCTTCGAGTACTATTGAACGAGCCAATGTAATTCATGCACACACACATTCATGATTCGCATCACACACTCCGCCCCCGCGGCGCGGGTATAAATACGGAAGTGGATGCACGCACTAGTTGCTTTTTCGCTGAGGAGCCGAGAGTAACCCGGGGTCAGCGGTGGTCCAGCGGTAGTGGCAAGGGGACTACGTCCTCCGTTCCCTCCTTCAGGGAACGGTGGGTTGCATACGCAACCAGGACGTTCCCTTTCAGTCGATAACGTCGGACGTAGTCGACGTCGACTGAATTGGGATCACCCTTTGAACACGCCACTAACGCTGCCACCTTCCAGTGCCTAAACCAAAGCCTCCTGATGCCCCCGCAAATTTAAGGCGGGGAAGGACAGGGCTTAGGCCAGGGAAGTCACTGCTGTTCCTACAGGACCACTGGGAAAGCGTTCCCCGTACATTGGAAGGAAGGGACGCTGCGGAAGCCACGTCCAACCCAGAGGGAGGTAACGTGGAAAATACACATATGAACTGGGCGGAAACCGGGCAGTCTAACATATGGAATGACACTGGGGTGGCTCCAGCCTAAGACGGGGGGAGACACACCGGACAGTGACGGCAGAGAGACTCTGCCGAGGGAAGACACGGGCTCACCGCAGGGAGCCATATCGTGGAAGAATACACATATGGGGTCGCCGAAGGGACCGCAACATATGGACCCAGCCTAACACAGGTTCCACACTGCTTACGAGTGGTAGGCCTAACACCAGACGTTCCGCACGTCCGACGTCGGAGGGGTGTGGAGGAACTCAACAGGGTTCAATTTTAAGGGAACTCAACTGGAGTAGAAAGGCGCACGTATCCAGTCCATAGGAGGGGAATGGCGCAGCAAGCCGACACTTGAACCGGGCTCACGGTGAAACTGGCTTCATGAGAAGGGAGCCCACGGGAAGCAGCGGTTCAACTAGGTGTCGTCCAGCCCCCACCTCTAGAATCTGTTTTAGCAAAGCATATCGTCAACGCCCAGGCGGAGCACTTTACACTCATCATAGAGGAGCTCAACACCTAAGTGGACATGTTGCATCTCGGATCTTTACCGAAATGAAGGCAAGCACTAAGTGCAACTTTGCATGGAAACAGCCTTCCCTCTCTGCTGAATTCCAACAGATATTTGTAGAGCTGGTCTGAGGTCTATGACTTGCATTCTGTACACGTCCAAGCGAACGGACAGAGAAGCCAGGGCTGGATCTGCCTCCTCCAGGGCAGCGCTTGCAGGCTCACCACCTGCTCCTATTACGGGAGAGGTAGGAACCTTGGGCACAATCCGAGCCGGGGTCTCAGCTTGTGAGAGTTAGCCGGCCCAGACTCCAGGCACAATACGTTGACCGAAAGCGAGCAAGTCCCTACCCTCTAGTAGAGACCACGCGAGCAGGAGAACTGATATAACAGATTTTTTAACTCACTGCCTGCAGTGGCTCAGGGGCGGTCTCTGCAGTGCAGTCGCACCAGGGACAAGGCCCAAGAGGATAAAGAGGGACACAAGGATTTACAAGACCTTGCTCCTCAGGAACCTGACGATCAGAACGTGCTTCTGCATACTTCTGCAACACGATGAGCGTCGTTTAAACACCGAGGCAACATCATTTTGAGGGTGAAGGAAAACAGCCTATTGCAAACCATTTTGCAGGAAAGAGAGCACTGAAGTGATCGAAAGCTTTCAGGATCTCCTCTGGAGAGAAGACGCACTCAACGACTAGGTTCCACTTCTAAAGGCGTAAGCACGCTACCCAATTCTAGGGGGTGCTCGCAGAAGTGATGGTAACTATCACATGTTCTTGTGATAGCCACCTGAACCTCCGCGTTCAGATGTAAGACCGCCCGGAATCTCCGGGGGCAGAACGCGTGTGCCATCGTGCCCCGTCCCCGAAAGAGTTTTCAGGGGAAGTCAGGAAGCTGTTGATGGGAACCAGGTCTAGTTGGGCCAATAAGGGGCAACTATGAAGACCTGTTCCTCTCCTGACTTGGCACGTAGGTGCAAGCGACGGGCGCAAAAGACAGGAGCATTGCTCAACACAACATGTGAAGATCACTGGGCTTCAGGAGCATTTTCTGCTCAGCACTTGGGTGTGACAAGTTCACTGAGCTTCAGGAGCATTCCTGCTCAACACCTGAGTGTGATAAACTCACCGAGCTTCAGGAGCATTTCTGCTCAACACTTGAGTGCGAAGAACTTCACTGAGCGACAGGAGCATTTCTGCTCAGCACTTGAGTGTGACAAGTTCACTGAGCTTCAGGAGCATTCCTGCTCAACACCTGAGTGTGATAAACTCACTGAGCTTCAGGAGCATTTCTGCTCAACACTTGAGTGCGAAGAACTTCACTGAGCACCAGGAGCATTTCTGCTCAGCACTGCGTGTGACGAATTCACTGAGCTACATGTGATGAACTCACTGAGCTACAGGAGCATTGCTGCTCAACACCTGAGTGCGATGAACTTCACTGAGTTTCAGGAGCAATTCTGCTCAACCTGAAGAGTGATGATTTCACTGACTTGAGCAGGCGCAAGGCGACCATGAGTCGCAGTCACTTTTAGAAGGCTCACTGGGGTTAAACGCATTTCTGGGCCCCTGAGGCAGCTGAGACCCAGTGTTTGTCCAAGGGTAGTCCGCTCGGTTTACACAAACACTGGCGGAAAAATGAAACCGGGGGGGGGGGGGGGGGGGGATGGAGTCTCCACTTGCCCTGGCTATAACTGTCGTGAGGCTCGATGGCGGCACGATTGAGTAAGTGGGAGGAGTGGAACAAGGCGCCCTCAGAAGCGTCTGACTCCAAGGAGGAGGTGACGGGTGAGTTGTGACATGCAGGCTTTTTGGAAGCTTGCGCAACGGTCGCAATGTCTAACAACTCGAGGCACGAATGCCCGTGTAGTCAGGGGTCGCCCAGGCCCCCGTTAAAACACGCCCCTTGTACATGGCCCCTCTGTTGAAGAGGGTTTGGCAGCAGACCGGGATGAACTATAGTCACACAGGGTGAGCTGCTCTGCCACTGTCACCTCGGGACTCGATCATGAAGCTAGCGCTGAAGCTGTCACATATGGAGGAAGCCAATGGCTGCAACTACCATATACCCCAGGAGCCTCTGAAAGTTCTTCCAGTGGGACCCTTTCTCACTTCAAACACCAGCTGAACACATTCTCATTGGAGAAACGAGTCCATCTCCAAAACTGAAAAAGAGATACTAAGCCCGTGGGCGAGATTACTCTCTTCCAGTTGACCTGAAGACCCAACGGGCTCTGGAACACAGGACACTGTACTGTTACTCCACCCTTACACGCAACCCACAGGATGGCCTGCGGTGCGGAAGGTAGAGATCTGTTTTTAAGCACATGTCTTTCAGGTCGGAGCTGCAGACCAATCTTGGGCCAAGATGGTCACGACCCACCACCTAGTAGCACGAAGAACGAGTTTACAACTGGCCTTCGTACCGGCTGGAGGAGCGGCTATATCAAATCCTTCGCCAGCAGGATAAGATAAGCACGCACAAGTCAGGAGCACTGCTCAACGCTCGGTGTGATGAATATCACTGAATTTTCAGGAGCACGTCTGCTCAACACCTAATGTGATGACTATCACTGACTTGAGCGGGGTAGCCGAGCCTGAGGTGGGGCAGCAAAGTAGAGAGAGTGGTGTTAGTGTGCTGTGCAACACTTACCTGTCCCCACAAGCGGCAGGGGGCGCGTGAGAAGGCGGATGACCGGGTCCTCGAACGCACCAAGCTGCCTGCTGACGACCAAGGGGGAGCTGAGGGGTGTAAGGCTATACAGGGTCACACCCGCCAGACTGGCCCTCTTGAGACCCAGGAACAGATGAAATTGCTCTCTCTTTGAAGTGTGGGTACCGCTTGCTCCGCTTTTTTTATTTTTTATTTTTTTTAGGGAGCCAGCGGCGGAACAGACACACACACAAACAAAGGCTCCACCCGGCCCTCACCCGGGGGGAGGGAGTGATCGTGCCACTCCAAGAGCATCTCATCCATTCCTGGGCGGCCCGCTCCGGAATGCTTTCGCTGTCGCTTGCCACCTGGCTTGGCAGCGCCTGGAGCGGGCTGGGCATCCCTACTGCGGCCGGCTCCATGCTGAGGCCTGGGTGGAGGCTGCTGCGGAGGGCCAGCAGGAGCGGCGGCCGGGGAACGCCCACGGCGACGAGCAGGCGGAGGAGCTGCCACCGGCGGCGGGTGGAGGCAGCAGCTGGCCACCGGGGCAGGATGTGCCGGATGACCTCCGTCTGCGCTTGAGCGGCAGAGAACTGTTGGATGCAGTTCTCCACCGCGTCGCCGACCAGCCCAACCTGGGAAATTGGGGAGACCAGGAACCGAACCTTGTCCGCATCCGCCATACCAACCAGGCTGAGCCAACGAAGGCGCTACTGGACCACCAAGGTGGACATCGCCAGACCGATCACGCACGCTACGACACCCGTACCCCGGAGGGTGAGGTCGGATGCAGTGCGGTGCTCACCTATGAGCGTACGGTCTGGATTACCCTCGTGCATGCCATGGGTGCCCTAGCCTGCAGCAACGCCATGGTACGCAAGAGGAAGGGGCTTGCCCACAGGCTTTGTAAGCTCTGCCCGTCGGAACGGACAAAACCTCACAGGCCTTAGGGGGGAGACGAGGATCCCCCCAAAAGGCAGCGGCCGCCGGACACAGGTGCACCTGTGTCGACAGACCGCTCCAATGGAGGGACACCTCGCAACCCTTCACCGTTCCTCCATCAAGGGTAATGAGGGGGAAAAGCTATTCAGGCAGTTTCTGGCAGAGAAAGATGCTGTCCACCACCTGATAAGCTCTCCATGCATTTCGGGAAAGAAAGGCACTGGGGCGGCGAGCTGAGAACCAGCGCGGCCCGCCCCAAGATACCAAACTCCAGATTCCAACCGAGACTGAACGGGACACGGTGGAGGTTCCACTCGAGCCCGGCAGCCTCTGCGGCCCGTTTCAGCATAGCTGATAATTCTGGATCCGGCTCGGGCAACATTGAACTCCCGGAGGGAGACAATGCAGCCGAGTCATCATCTCTAGAAGTCAGCTCACCCTCCGATGCTGCAATCGGCGTCCTGTCCTCCAGGGGAGCCCCGAGTGAAACCGCTGGCCCACCCATTACAGATGGACCAGCAGATAACACAGGAGGCTCCAGTGGTTGCAGTGGAAGGGAGGAGTGAGGAGCCCACAGGGAATGGTTACCGGGCGGGACATCCAACACTATCCTCCGGTCACCCATCCCACACAGCACCCGAGGGTGGGGCATGGTAATGGGGACTCGCTCTCTGCGAACGAAGGCGAGTCTCGCCCTCAACACTGCGACAGTCATGTTCCCACAGTGAAAACACGAGCTGTCCACAAAAGCTGTCTCAGCGTGCTGTAAGCCCAAACACGTGACACAACAGTTGTGACCATCAGAGAGAGACAGGGAACGACTGCACCCAGAAACGCACGGGCGGAATGACATCTTGAAAAAGACGCAAACGCACCCGTGTTGCTCTTTCAGAAAATAGGACCGTCACCAGTGCCGGAGCACACAGGGGAATGACCGCGGCAACACTGAACAGAGAACTGAAACAGTGAAGCACTCACTTTTCCGCCCTCTAACCAGCCATCAACACACACAAACCTTTAGAAATTTGTTGCTGTTAAAACAGCAGTTGAGAGCTCAAAGCTCGCGATCACCGCTGCACTCGCGCTGTAGAACACCAGCACTGGGAGAGTCTTCCTGGAGAACACCGACACACTCGCTCGTTGTAGACAACAGCACTCTCAGAGACATCAAACGATCGGCTCCGAAGCGAAAGGCAACTAGTGCGTGCATCCACTTCCGTATTTATACCCGCGCCGCGGGGGCGGAGTGTGTGATGCGAATCACGCAAGCCAATTACATTGGCTCGTTCAATAGTACTCGAAGAAGACAGGCTCTCTAGCGAGATCCCAATTCAGTCGACGTCGACTACATCCGACGTTATCGACTGAAAGGGAAACTAATATTTACAGATTATAAAAATGTAAAAAATAAATGTAAAAAATGTCAACATAAACGCAATAAGCTAACTCTTAACAACAACTTTTTAAACATGTAAAGTCCCCTCCAAATATTGTAAATATGTGAAATATATAAACTTTTATCTGAGGATGAGTAGATTTACCTTTACCGGTGGTCATGTTGTTTTTAAATGCTACCCGTGTGCTGAACAAAGAATGTATGAGCGAAGTCATCAGATCTAAATATTCATAACACCCTTTCAACTTGAAACCAAGAAATGAGACCTACACTTTCACTGTAGACCATGCGCCTGGCACGTCAACCATTATTCCCGTCGTTTAACTAGCAAAAGTGGATGCGGACACTAACTACACTTGCGCCCTGCACTTTAGACGGTGTGCTTAGATTGTTGAAATAGGGTCCTGAGTGTGTTAGCAGAGAGCAAGGGATTGACAAGTATTAGAAAGTGTGTTGGTACTAATGTTTTATTCAGGGGGGTTGGGAGTGTGGTTGAATGGCCCATGTAAAAATAGGTTCCCATTAACATTTAACAACATTTCAGGATGATAAAACATGGGGACTGTTCAGACCTTCAGGAACCGAGAATGACGGAGAATATTAATTATTCTCTCTGCGCTCTCTCTCAGATCCACAAAAATTCTCAAAAGCCTTGTGGGCACAGGTTACCTCTACAAGAACTAGTCCCACATGCGATGTGATTGGATAACTCTGGGTTGCATTGCTTTGATTGGTTAGGCATAACCCAACACCTAAGCACAAGGCAGATGTGTCATCAGAGAGCAGCAGGTATAACGAAGAGTGATAGACCCTTTATTTACATTAGTGTCACACAATCTGTTCTGTCAAAGCACATTATTATTGTTTTTCCGTACAGGAGGGGTGGCAACTATGTTTACGAGGGCATGCAATGGCGACATGATGCTTTTCGACAGATGCAGAGATGACAGCAACTGCTAGTGACATGTAATATAACTCACAGTGAGTTTTCACAGCAGTGTTGTTATATGACTTCAAATGTTTCTTGATACCTTAAAGGGAAATTTCACCCAAAAATGAAAATTATGTCATATTTTGCCATGTTGTCTTATGTTGTTCCAAACCTGTAAGACTTCTTCAAAACACAAACAACGTATATATATATATATATATATATATATATATATATATATATATATATATATATATATATATATGTCTGTGTGTGTGTGTGTGTGTGTGTGTGTGTGTGTGTGTGTGTGTGTGTGTGTGTGTGTGTGTGTGTGTGTTTGAGAGAGAGAGAAAGTGAGAGAGGCAGAGAGACAAGGAAACAGAGATCAAATAAGGCAGGTCTATGTAATCATATAAGTTTCATAATAGCTACACTCATTTACATTTGCACTCACTCACATACATACAGAGTAGATACACTCACTCAGATTCAAATTTGACATTAAATTCACCTTTCAGCTCTTTTCTTCTAAGCTGGGCAGGGAGAGGGACAACTTACTTTCTCAACTGGCGGTTTTGGGCAAATCTCACGGATATTTTTGTACAGATAAAGGCCATTGCACACTGAGTCTGAAATTCGCATCAGAAATTTTCGCATGTTAAAAAAAAAATCGACCTCACGTTATGTCAATCCCGCTTGCACAACGTCTACGAAATTTTCTTCCGTTATATAAAAAAAAATCATAAGTTTTTCGCATCCGTAGCAAGCAGTTTGAATGGTGTTCAATTCGGAGCCACCGAATCAATACGAAAAAACGCATACGGAAAAAACGCGGACTCAGTGTGCAATGGCCAGGGGGCTTGATGACGCTTTGGCAACTTTGCTCTTTTTTGACAGCGACATTTCTCAAATTAATAATATGTAATCTTTCTGAGGAGATCTGGTAGCTTGTTTATTACACAGAGCGCTCGCTGCGAGTCTGACAGGAAGGTGGCTGGACCAATCGCGTGCCGGTCAGTCGAAACGGCTTCCCATCGACAAATGATCAGCTTTGTATACATTTCTGAGCTTTTCGAATTGGTTCTATACAACGTGTAACACAATTTGGAGAGCAGAGATAGTGACATTTCAGGGGATACCCGGGAAATGCTCAGAGGTGATATAGGAGTTGAGAAAAGCAATGTTCATTTCCAGCGAATTTAGGAAAACTTTGTAAATTTTAATAGTAATGTAAATACCTTTACTCAATTATCTGGACTACGAAACTTTGGGAGATTATTTTTGAATGTCTGTTATTAGCACAAAAAAATTATATCATTTTATTGTTTTTCCACATAATCGGCCCATATCTTAAAATGGAACGTTGCGACTTCCGACTCATTTCGCCAGATCGGGTCACGTATACTTATAGTCACTAGAATGTACAGTATGTTGGGGGACCATCAAAATAAAGTGTTAGCAGATATTAAAGGACAATTCCGCCAAAAAATTAACCTAGGGCTAAATAACACATGGGTACCGAGTCGACCGTTCTCTGGGATGCGTTTTCATGTTAATCTAATGTAACCAGTTTTAACGTTCATTTTAGTTTAACCACAGACTAGTTTATAACGCTAGTGTATGGGGCATCGCTAGTTAATACCACTAACAAGGCTCAAAATAGTCCCTCATTAACATAGTAGCATAAACGAGGGTCCCTACCTGCAAACCGAAGCAACTTTTTAAGTGTACAGACAGTTTAATAAGAAGATACTTTATAAAGACAGTACACTTACCGTATATAGGCAGGAGCCATCTTTGGAAAACAGTCTTGACCAGTCGAACCACGAAAACCATGCTACGTGAGCTGAACTGGGACTATCAACCAGGACGTAGCACGACATTCGTAGTTCGACTGGTTGAGACTGTTTTCCAAAGATGGCTACGTGAAGATACGTGAAGTGTACTGTCTTTATAAAGTATCTTCTTATTAAACTGTCTGTACACTTACAAAGTTGCTGCAGTTTGCAGGTAGGTACCCTTGTTTATGCTACCGTGTTAGTGTGGGGCTATTTTGAGGCTTGTCTTTGGTATTAACTAGCGATTTTTATTTTTACTTATTCAATGCCCTATACACTAGCATTTATAAACTATAATAGTTAAACTAAAACTAACGTTACCACAACTCTGTACATTCGATTATCATGAAAACGCATCCCAGAGAGCGGTTGACTCGGTACCCATGTGTTATTTAGCCCTAGGTTAATTTTTGGCTGGAATTGCAGACAATCTAGTAATACTCTAATGACTGGTAGTCGTATTTATATTTAGCAGAGTGTCTAAAGTGGACTATCAAAATAAAGCGCTACCAAAATATCCTCATTTGGGTTCTGAAGCTGAAGGAAAGTATTATGGGTTTGGAATGACATGAGGGTGAGTAACAAAATTGTGGGTAATCTAACCTGCAGATGCCCTCAGTATGTGATTTTTATGATAGCATTCCTGTGAATTACCAAATTAGCATTTGATGGGACATCACCAAATAAACATGTGTTTAGCTAATTGGGGTCACTGTCTCCAGAACAATGAGCCGTAGTTAATTAACCAAATAAATATAAACACTATCTGCATCTTAACATCTCACGTTGGCAATGCCTTTGGCAAATTTCCAGCTGTTGCCTTTTCAGATGTCAAAATCCTCGCCTCGTCCGCGGCTACGTGGTGACATGGCCTTTAACACCAACCTGGGATCAACTCTACCTTTCTCGGTTAGAGAAAATAATTAAAAACAGACACGGTTTTAATTAATGCTACACGTTGACATTACACAGGCTAGTGGACCATTTTACTTTTGATCCTCATCAGCGGCTAATGACATTTAGCCGGGGTCCATGTAGCATGTGTAAAAGGGCAGGCTAGCCGTGGGGTGTTTAGCTAGCAGGGCTCAGGGTACAGCCTGGACTGTGGAGGTAAATGTTAGAGGTGATAAGAGCGTATCAGTGGGACTGAGGAGAAATGAAGTCTGGACAGGAAATTCCAGAGACTGCTAACAATGATAAATCCAAATAATCTTTGAGTTTTAGATTTAGAAAGTGATGCACAACCTTTGCGGGAGATTTGCTTCTACCCTGTTCATAGTGCAGAAAGGAAAATTGGTGCTTTATTGAGATAAACTCTCCCTATATGTAGCTGAGAACACTTTAAAGTAAGTTAAAAAAAGGTGCTTGCTAGAAATGTTATCTTCTCTAAGCTGCTCCATATTTGCTGAGAAATGGCATGTTTGAAGTTGTCAATAAACTATTAATTTAAATGTTTATTGAGCACATTCATTCAGCATTGAATGTCTTTCCTTGAAAACTTAAGTGTTAAGATTTAATAATGCTTCTTGAAGGCTTCTTGTTTATGTGCACAATATGTTTCTGAAAGGAATACTAGCTTACTACTTACCGCATTCTGTACAGTAGGCTATTCACTTTATATGACATACTTTGTAGTATGTGGAGCTAGTATGTAAGATATGCAGTGTTAAACATTTCAAACAATAATGTTCTGTATTGTTATCTCATTATGTTGCATGTTTCATTCAGTATGTGGCATCCAGTTGTCAAAAAAAAAATTGTGACTTAAGAATGGGGACGTTTGGTGAAAAAGTCTTAACTTGTGGCAGTGTGAAAAATTAATGACTTAACAAGGAATGTTAAAAACGAGTGACATTAATTTGTCACACTGAAAATGCAAGAAAGGCCAAATTATTTGATTAAAAATACAGTACAAACAATAATATTGTAAACATTTCTTATAATTATCAGTCGAAAAAACTTGTACTGCTTAGTTTCTTTCTGAATTTTTTGATGAACAGAATGTTCAAAACAATTGCATTTATCAGAATTGTTTTGTAACAATGTAAAAGTTTTTACTGTCACTTTTGATAAATTTATTGCATCCCTGGTGAATCAATTTCTAACTAACCCTAAACTTTTGAACAGTATACATACGGTCCGAATATGAGTGTCATGGTAGTATGGGTTTCCCGAACATGTTAAGCTATATGGAACCATTTCTGTTTACAACAATGCTTTAAGATATTGATATGCTGGGCTTATAATCATCCAACCACATTGTGGATGTTTTTGGTCAACATTTCCTTTAGCTGCAGCCATTTGGCTTTAGTTAGTTACAGTATCTTCAGCTGAAATGTTTCCTGAATTCACACTCATTCTTGTGTGAATTGTCTCCTCAGTGATTAACAAAGTTGAAATGGGCAGCAATATCATTCAAGTGAAGCAATGGTTTTTATTTTGCAAAGCGCCTCTTCTGTGTTTCTCATTGGTGGGATTCATGAGGACTGTCATAAGTCAGTGCAGGAAGTATGCAGCTGTTACTCCTGGGGTTATTTCTGATCATGTCAAGTACTAATTACCTTACCTGTCTCTAGGGTGATTTTATTTTGACAGCTACTCCAGGAACTGAAAGTTTTTTTTTTTTTTTCAGAATTTCTCGATGTTTGATGTTTTCTCAGAATTTTCAAGACATTTCTTTATTATGTGTCTGAACATGTCCTTTCCATGCACATGCAGATTGGTGTTTATATACTGTATGTAATATATATATATATATATATATATATATATTTATATATATATATATATATATATATTACATACAGTATATTAACACCAATCTGCATGTGCATGGAAAGGACATGTTCAGACACATAATAAAGAATTGTCTTGAAAATTTTATTTTCAAGACAATAAAGTATGTACTATTGTGGGCCACTTTTATCATACTTTTTTGTGTTACAATACATACAAGATTTGTGTTATTTTTGAAGCTTTAAAGTTGCATTTCTCATTAATTGTAATTAAATGTTAAGAAACAGCAAATACACTGTTCAAAATGAATATTTTGTGTTCCAAGAAAGCAAGAAAAAAATCAAAGAAGGGTTTTGGAATGCCACGAGGGTAGGCAAATGATGACAGAATTTTCATCTTTGGCAGAACTATATATATATATATTTTTTTTTTTTTTCTCTGATTAGAGCATGATTGAACACTTTTTTCTGAAGTGCATATTCTTAGCACCATGTAGCATCTCTAAACTGATTTTCATTTGATTGGTGTAAACATCTGTCTCATATTTGTCCTTTAAAGTTATCGTGCATTTAATATATTCTGGGACATATTTTCTTTGAGTACTTTTAAGTTTTTTTTTTTTTGGAAGATGACCACAGCTGGCCTGTGTTGATCATAGATTTGTGCCAAAATACTAAAATTGAGTTTGACCTCACAACGCCTTATAGATCATCAACAAAATACATGGGGTACATGTTTCTTACTCTAATTTGCTATCTTTAGCATTGCTTTCCCCTGCTTTCTTTGTTTGAGATTTCTGACATGTTGAGCCTTGGTGCTCACATGGGAGATAAAGGTTTGAATATGGCCTCCTTTGTGTTTCAATCCCATTTCCCAGTTGTTGTTTTTTTACTGCCAAAAATCGCACACAAACGCACAAACACACACACCACGCCGAAGTCTGTGCGTGTTAGAAATCAGGAATGGTGAGAGAACATTGTCCTTGTACGTTTTTCATCTTTAAACCAAACTTGAGTCTTCAGCCAACAAAGTTTAAATCTCATCTGACTATAGCGCACTTCCCATAATGTTTAAGCATTAGGTCAATAGGAGGAGAGTAGGCAGTCTTTTGTGGCTGTTCGAACACATTCGACCACATGAGCGCCTACACTACAAAAGCAATCCGGTCGAATATGTTTTCGACTCTCTCTGGAAGTGGTAGAAAGTGGACAAACTCAAAATGCTTTAGACCTTGTTTAATGCCTGTATTTAGCGTTGTGATCCGAAAATGCATCTTAATACCAGGTGTAAACAGGGCCACTGTAACATATCAGTGTGCTTGCACTATCATTAGATACGCCCCCCAGATCTCCAGATCTCCCCATGAGGATAATAAAGCAACAAACAAGTGGAGCACGGCTCCTAGATAATTTCCTGCACAGGAAAACTTAGAATGTCAAAAGATTTAATATGGACTGCTCATTTACAGCATACTACATACAATTACGAGGCAGTAAAATGAAGATCAATAGGGGAAGATAATCATTGTATTAAAGAGGAGGGGTTTGATCAGTAGTACAGTGACAAATAGTCCCTGTGGTTTGCTCACGCTGGGATCTGAGCGAAGATCTAGCTGAGAGCATGAGAAAAACTCTTGGGAGAGTGATGCATTATGGTATGCTGCTGTAAAGCCACACTGTGGCTTGAATCTATAAAAAGCTTGTTCATTATTAAAATGAGTGTGGGCCTGAAAAATGACAAGATAAATGTGTGTATGAATGTGCATGCATTGTCATTGAATATATTTAGGTTTATAGTACGTGTACGTAATATACATGTAATGAAACGACATATAGCTCGTTGTTATCTATCTTACTATTTATTTTGTCTATCTATCCAGATGCAGATCTATCCATCTATCCATCTATCATCATCATCCATAACTATCTATCTTGAAGGATGCAAGAGAACATATATTTTGTACAGTACATATTTTAACAATTTAACTAATTTAGCAAATCAGGCATCACTACTTCACTTTCGGATTTTGTGAATGACCTAAATTTTAGTTTTGCTCCTCGCATAAAACTATGATATGGATTCAACCACTTGAAACAATAAAGTATGTACTATTGTGGGCCACTTTTATCATTCTTTTGAAGATTTGTGTTCTTTTTGAAGCTTTAAAGTTGCATTTCTCATTAATTGTAATTAAATGTTAAGAAACAGCAAATACACTGTTCAAAATGAATATTTTGTGTTCCAAGAAAGAAAGAAAAAAATCAAAGAAGGGTTTTGGAATGCCATGAGGGTAGGCAAATGATGACAGAATTTTCATCTTTGGCAGAACTATTGCTTTAATAAGATGTAGACCTGGAGATCAAGAGATTTAACATACGTACAGTGTTAAACAGCAGTGCATGTCAAACTGTCCTTTTAAGCTTGCCTCTCAAGAACATTTCAGAAGAATGCATTCTATTATGCTTCATATATAATGTCAAACTCGCATTGACAGTACTGTCACCTGTCTGGTGTGGTTTAGCTCATCTTTAAAACATGAAATGCACCATCTTGTAAGCCAATTTCTGTATTACTGTGTGGTTTTGATATATTGTGTGTGAATTTGACTGTGTGTGTGTGTGTGCTGTACAGGCCATGGCTAAGGAATCAATAGAAGTATATTGGCTCAATATAGGGTAGAAACTTTTAGCATGTTAAGAAGAACAGTCAGCAGAGAATGACAGAACGAGTGTAGCTAAAGTGCAGAGAACTCATCAAACTCAAAGAATCTTCATGTACACTCGCTGCAAAATAGAAGATAGTAGAAAGTGGTAGATGTGTGAATTATGTATAAATATGTTTGGGTTTAGCAATATTACTATTTTATTTGTCTTGAGGTTGCTTTTGCTGGAATTTTCTTTTGTTGATTGCCCTGATAACAGGTTGGCTAGTTGAGCTCAAACAGCCAACAAACCATAGGATTGGACTGACTTACTAATCAATAACCTATTACCAATCAGATAAGACTTTCTCTCCGGTTTCATTCTACTTTCTTGTGTTGAGCATGCATTTGTGTCTGCGTGCCTTTGTGTGTGTGTGTGTGTGTGTGTGTGTGTGTGTGTGTGTGTGTGTGTGTGTGTGTGTGTGTGTGTGTGTGTGTGTGTGTGTGTGTGTGTGTGTGTGTGTGTGTGTGTGTGTGTGCAACCAACCCTTGCGAGGTTTGGCCCTCGAGGAGAGAATAATTTACACACAACAATCTGTTGTGTGCTCGAAAATCACATTGCTTATATTGATTTATGGAAGCCACAAAATAAAACTTTATGTAAAGGATAGCATCAGATAAATCTTCTATGATGGTTGTTTTTACCATAAATAGCCAACTTTACAAAGTTGCATCAAATAAATCTTCTTCAATGTTTGTTTCATCTAAACTTTATGAATGCTTTTGCTAGGAGTGTCTTGGGAAGTGTACTCAGGGCAGGACATTACAGACTGGCACTAATCATAAGGCTGGATTTAATGCTTAATACTCAAATTTCTGACTCTGCTTGGCAACCAATCATATTCCACTCTGCCCAAGGCCACTGTGAGATTGGATGATATCCAGACATCAGTGCTGGGTGTTTGTCAGCTGGGATCAGCAGTACTTTGTGTGTATGTGAGCAGCCTGATATGTCAGTATAATCCCATTCCTCAAAGTGTGAAACGTTTGGCCTGTATATGCGTATGTGAGCAAAGAAGTGATCATAAATATGAAAACTGGTTTCCCAGTTTTCATCTATATTAGTGCACATCCTCACAGGAACAAAAGTCTGCCATAGAGATATAATTTCCTTCAGGGTGAATTAACAAAAATACGATTTGCTTACATTTGTTCATTAATATTAACCAAGATTTATGAATTCAAGAAAACTTTACAATAAGGTTTCATTTGTTGACATTAGTTAACTTCATTAGTTAACATGAACTAACAATGAAAAATACGGTAACTCTTTACAATATCGTTGCACTAATATGCATTAATTCATGCCTAACTAAGGCACAGACAGGTATGAGTTAATGGATGAAGAACTAAACCATGTATTAATGATTACTGCGTCAGAAATTAATTACGATTCTATAAGATTAATATATTAGGTAATATTTTAATTGTTATTAATTAAATGTGTCATAAAGTATCAATTCCTTAATAACATATAGAATTAACTAATAGTGTAAATTAATATGTCAATTACCACAATGGGTCGAAGCCATGTATTTCAACTTCCAGTTGTCTGCATTAATTAATCATTAGCTTCTGAGTTGTAAAGGTAATATTATGTAATGACTTTAATTGTTGAAGCACATGACTATTTTGCAAAGTGTTACCAAAAATACTAAGCATTTATAGTTAATGCTCAATTCAACAGTTACTAATACATTTTTAAAATCAAAAGTTGTGGATATTTTTGTAAAGTGTTACCATAAACAATGTTCTTATTTTTTTTATTCATTATACCTATCACATTAACTAATATCAAGGATAATATTACTGTAATGTGTTATCACTAATGAAATAGTAATTGATCTATGAACTGAATCTGTAAATTTATTCAGCTAACATTGATAATGTTTTGTTTTAGTTTTTTTCACCTGTGAGCAAAACAGAAAAAAACATGATATATGTGTCTTTAACCTTTTAAGAAAGATTGAATGAAATCACACTTCTTTTACTCTTAGCTTAGATGAATAAAGAACAGTCGGATCAGCACAACTGTTGATAATTCCGCCCGGGCCTCCAAACACACCTGAGTCTAATTTAGCTTTTGGTTTATGATAATTAGATGATGATTAGGTGATTCAGGGACTATTACAAAATCAAACAACTTCATCATACCTTTATGTTCATAGTTCTAACAACCCCATATACTCAGCAATTTTACGGTAATGAAGGATTCAGACTCAGCTTTTTGGTTACCAGCCCAGATCTCACTGAGTATATGCAAATAGAGTATAGCAACAAATATTGTTTTGCGTGGGTGTTTGAGGACATGTGTTTGTCCTTGCATTGCAATAATAATTGTGTGCAAGAAATGTGTTACAGGACACAGTGGCAAGGCAATGGAAGCCAGTATTTGTGTTTGTGTTTACATGTGATGCAGGAGACAAGTCACACACGGACAGCTGTTTGCTTTCTGTTCGGCAGTGACTGACAGTGCTCTTTCCACCAAAGCTTCCTTAAAAATATTGGCTTTCGCTTAAAATGTGAGATCTCAAGTGTGTGTGTGTGTGTGTGTGTGTGTGTGTGTGTGTGTGTGTGTGTGTGTGTGTGTGTGTGTGTGTGTGTGTGTGTGTGTGTGTGTGTGTGTGTGTGTGTGTGAGATCTAAAGCCAGTTTACATGCTGACCTCATCCGGAGCAGTGACTGAAGCTAATCTTAGTGTAACTACAGTACATTGTAGATGTTTAGATGCCTGAATCACACAACTGAATGCCAAAGATTCGGTTATGAAGACTAGTGCAGAAACCCAAATATATATTTTTGGTTAAAGTGCCTAAAGACATAATAACTGAATATTCATATCTATATAATAGTCTGAAATTTGGAGCACTCAATAGATGAGGTATGTCGCTTTGAATTTATAACTCAGTATAATGAATCAATCATTTTATTGGAGAAAATATGTCAGAAATGGCTGGATGTAAGTAACTATCTTAGGTCATGATACATTATAATTTTATATATTCCTTAGATCCTATCATAATACCATCACACAACATTAGATTATTTCTATATCCTCATATAAATTATAGTAATTTACTTTTTCTATAATAAACAGACAGTCTGATTGGGTGTTTTTGTTTGGTTTTTTTGTTCTTAACTCACACAATACGGAATGTATTGCCCTGGTATAAAGGTCACATTGCCCTGGTAGAAAATTTTCTTTAACATTAACATAAAAAAAAAAAAAAAAAAAAAAAAAAAAAAAAAAAAACTTCAAAGCATTTGGCTTTGACGTTATGTGGCCTTGCCCTCAGAAAGTTCACCTGAACCTCCATGCCTCCCTGTAAGAGGCAGGCAGAAATGTAGTCTTAAGCTTTATACCCCCTTATTGAGCAGGAACATACATTCATTCTCTGCTATTTTATAGTGTCATAAATGAAACCTTGTTAACTTTATTCCTCCTGGAGATAGATTGGTTTGTCATTCTTCACATCTTGTCCCCCTTCATGGCAAAGGTTTCCTTTTCCACATCCTCCCACAGCAAGGTTAAATGAATGAAATTGGAATTTTGTTAGCTTTTTCTGTAGTGGTAATTATAGGTTCAGATATTACTATTATTTTTTTAAAAGCAAATAATACTTTTATTCAGCAAAGATGCATTACATTGGTTACAAAACTAAATTCAAAGTGACTGTATTTCAATAATATTTGAATATTTGGATATAATCGCTGTTGGGCAGAAATGGCAAGCTACTTTTAAATTGCAAATCTGCTACTTTTCAGAAAATAGAAACAATTTTTTTTTTTTATAATGAAACACTGTGTTGTCAGTGTTGATATTGTGGCTTTAAATATGGCCAGACATTTGCAATATTACTATTCTATAATGTCATTATATTATTACCTTGGCTAAAATGATGTTAACAAGGTTTTTAAACCGCATTTAAGGCAGCATTAGGTTTTCATCAACTTACAGGTTTATTGTAACTATTTGGGCGCTATTTTTTTCCGTCATTTGGCCAAAATCTCATGTTGTAAAAGATAAAGTGTATTGGTTGACTCGAGGACAAATGCTAGATTAAGACACTCTGCTCTGTTCCTCAAATACATAAAACATCAGTCTTTATATATAGTGTTTCTTGAGTAAAAAATGAAAACGCTGTACTTATTCAGACAACTAGTTCTATATTTACTATTGCATTGAAACATCAACAGAGATGGTCCAAAATGTGTGCAACACTTCATTCAGGATTTGAGGCTGGGTTGAGGTATGAGGCTTTACACACACACACACACACACACACACACACACACACACACACACACACACACACACACACACACACACACACACACACACACACACACACACACACACACACACACACACACTGTGTCGAGGCGTGATGGAAAAAATGGTAACCCACAAGAAAACGATGTCAAGGCCACAATAGCACTTCTTGTGCAAGTTGTGCAAAATGCAAAAAAATAGATAAGATGGAGAAAATGGAGTAAAAATATCCAGATAGCACTTGGCTGTTAAATCCTTCTACAGAAAGGTAAGCAGACAACTACTCATTGCCAAAACATATATATATATATATATATATATATATATATATATATATATATATATATGTTATGACACTGATGATTATGTTATGTATATCATTATTTATGTAAAGCTATATATGCATAAACAATATTCATTATCATACATTTGTGTTAACTCAACCCCAAACAAACAACATTTGAGACAGTCCAGTTACCAGAGCGATTGCGGGAAATCACAGATATATCTATCTTTCTGGATCATCGGGGTTTGCCATTTGCTTCCGGTAATCTGGACTACAACGCAACACAAATAAACAAAAATAGGCGAGACATAACGTGCAGATAAGTACAATAAACATGTATTGATGAACTTATCTGGTGTTTGTGTGTGTTTATTATTGAATATGGGGAAAGGATGTGGTAATGTGTGCATTCTGTATGCAACTGGAGCGTTAACCTGACCCTAGTGTGCACGCAAGGCTAGGAAAAACATGAAAACGGTTGGATAGTGGATCATATGTGTGTGTGAATATAGTGCTGTCGCGATCATGACAGAGCCCTCTGTCACATTTCCTCCCTCCTCTCCTAGATTGACAAACTCGGTAATCTGGACAGGTAATCAGCCGTTATGTTGTCTTTCCCAGGACGTTGTCTGATCTTAAAGTGGTAAGGCTGCAGTGATGGGTACCATCTTGTTATCCTGGCGTTTCGATCCTTCATTGAGTTTATCCAGGTCAATGCTCGATGGTCTGTTTCAAGATCAAACTCTCTTCCCAGCAAGTAATATCGGAGACTTTCTAATGCCCACCTGATGGCCAGTCCCTCTTTTTCAACAGTGGAGTATTGAGTCTCTTGAGGGAGCAGCTTATGGCTTAGATAAAGGATTGTTCCTGGCCTTCCTCTCCTTGTGCCAGTATGGCTCCCAATCCAATGGCAAAAACATTTACTTGAACTAGAAATCTCTGGGAGAAATCAGGAATTCGAAGCACAGGACTGTTACATATACTCTCCTTCAGCGGGTGAAACGCCCGCTCAGCTTATTTTATGCAGGGGACTGGATTGCAAACCATCTTTGTGGTGAAGTTGGTCAGGGGTACCGCGACACTGGAGAACTCTGGTATAAACCTTTGGTACCATCCGACCAGTCCAATGAAAGGCACGTACCTCTTTCTTTGTCCGAGGTCTTGGATGGTTTTGTATGCCCTCCACCTTGTCCACCTGTGGTCGAACCACGCCATTGCCTAGAAGGATCCCAGGTATTGTGTCTCCTGTTTTGCCCATTCACATTTAAGGACAAACCTGCCTCATCGATTTTCTGTAAGACTCTGCTCAGGTGCTGTAGATGCTCTTCCCAGCTGCCATTGTAGATGATCAAGTCATCAATATACGCCGCACAGCAGTGTTCTTCCCCTCGTAGAACCTGATCCATGAAAGTTGAAAGGTGGCTGGAGCTCCATGTAACCCGAATGGCATCGTAGTAAAATCGAACAGTCCTAAGGGTGTTCTGAAGGCGGTGTACTCTTTGGATTCTTGGGCTAAGGGCACCTGCCAGTATCCTTTGCACTGGTCTAAAGTGGTGATGTATTTGGCTTGGCCAAATCCGTTTCGCCAGCTCATCAATCCGAGGCATTGGGTATGCATCAAACCTGGAGACAGCACTGGAGACAGAATTGAGCTTCCGAAAGTCGAGGCAGATCCTCAGCGATCCATCTTTTTTTTTGGTACTAGGACAGTCGGGCTGCTCCATGGGCTGTTTGATGGCTCGATCACCCCCATTTCCTCATCAACTGAATCTCCCCCCTCAGCAGCTTGATCAGTCGTTCAGGCACTCGATAGGGATGTTGTCGAATCGGAATTGAGTCAATGAGCTGGATTGTATGTTCGATCAGGTTGGTTCTTCATGGCTCTGTCTTGAAAACATTCGGGTGCTTTGTACGTTGTAGGAGCTTCCCAGCTTTTCCTCAGCCGATCTAGTGGACCCTGGACAGACCACTCGTACACCAATTCAAAAGGTGAAAACCCTGTTAACACTTGGGGTACCTCTCTATATGCAAACAGCATAAACGGCAATCACTTGGCCCAGTCTTTCCCAGTGTCACTAACAAACTTTTTCAGAATGTTCTTGAGTGTTTGGTTAAATCTCTCAACTAGTCCATCCATCTGCGGGTGATAGGGAGTTGTCTTGATCGACTGGATGCCCAGCTGTCTGTGGAGGTTCTTCATCAAGCTCGATGTAAAGTTGGTGCCTTGGTCTGTGATTATCTCATCTGGGATACCGACTCTGGAAAGCATTTGCACAAGAGCACTGATTACCTTGGCAGTTGTAATCAATCTTAGGAGAAATGCTTCAGGGTACTGAGTAGCGTAGTCACACACTACCAAGATATACTGGTGACCGACACTGCTCCTCTCCAGAGGTCCAACTATGTCCATTGCGATTCTTCTGAATGAAGTGGAGATCACCGGCAATGGATACAGAGGTACTCTTGCTGACCTGTGATAACTGGTTTTCTGACAAACAGAGCATGTGGCACAGTGTGTGAGTACGTCAGTATACATGGAAGGCCGAAAGAAACGGAAACTGAGTCTTTGGTATGTTTTCTTGTGTGCAAGATGTCCTGACCATGGTATAGTGTGTCCAAGGTGTATTACAAGAGACCTACAGCATTGTGGAATGACAAGACGTGTAACACTATCAGACATCACATACAAAATACCATTCTGCAAAACATATGTTTCAGCCCCAAGAGTTTGTACTTTACTCTCGTCTTTACCCACTTTGGCAAACAAGGGCTTTAAGGTAACATCAGCCTCCTGTAACTGGGCAATATTGTCTGGAATCTTCCAATTTCTGCCCTCCAGATCATATGTTGATGCCTTGGGTGTTGGTGTACCCATATACTTTGCCATTTGGCGTTGCCGAAGTGTTTTTCTAGGTTTGTTAAAGCTCTGGATAGAGCTTAGTCGGCAGAGTCCAGGAGGGTTGAGCAGGCCTTGGGACGAGCGAGACCCCCCTCTTCTGGTCAAAGGCCTCCGAGGAAGAGCGGAGAGCCATGGTGGTGGCAGAAGTGACAAGGACTGAGCAGGAGCGCCTTAACATCAAGGCGGTGTCTCAGAGCCGGCAGGGAGGCTGGATGTCATGGGAAGGTGTCACAGACAGGCATTTTTCATGGTCTGATCTGTGGAAGATCCCCCAAGCCAGGCTCAGCTTCCTGATACGATCTACTTATGACACCCTACCTTGTCCCAGAAACCTCCATCAGTGGTTCGGCACTGAAGAACTTTGCCCCCTTTGCAGTACCAGCAATGCAAGCCTCCAGCACATCCTGTCGGGTTACAAGACAGCATTGTCCCAAGGCTGCTATATGAGGAAGTTAGCAGAGGTGGCGGAGTCATGTAGTCAGGAGGCT
The DNA here is from genome assembly GCF_051911475.1 of Siphateles boraxobius. Lineage (NCBI taxonomy): Eukaryota > Metazoa > Chordata > Actinopteri > Cypriniformes > Leuciscidae > Siphateles > Siphateles boraxobius. The sequence goes on from NW_027509175.1 coordinate 3,412,363, forward strand.
AATAGAAGACCTTCTGGGCCAACGAGAAGTCCCATCCTGTTTGCAAGGGCCGGAGAAAAAATCAACCACCCTCACTAGTGAGCAACATCTAGAGTCCTCTCATCTGGCAGTGAGTGGAACATGAGGGTCGACCTGGGGAGGCAGCTCCAATTCCCCAGGGAGATCGTGGAAACTTTGCTCCGGCCAGACCTGATCATGTGGTCAGAGTCATGCAAGACCATCTTGTTGGTGGAGCTTACTGTCCCATGGGAGGAGGGAATGGAGGCTGCCAACGAGCGGAAGCGTGCCAAGTATGCAGATCTGGTAGAAGACTGCAGAGAGGCTGGCTGGAAAGCCACCACGTTTCCAGTTGAAGTGGGATGTAGGGGCTTCGTTGGGTCCTCAACGGTTCGCCTGCTCCGCGAAATGGGATGTACAGGAGCAGGGTGTCGAAAAGCCTTTAAAGAACTGGCAGAGGAGGCCGATAGGGGCAGCTTTTGGCTGTCGCTTAGGAGGAAGCATAGGGGATGGGGGCCAAGTAACACCTAGGGCATCAGCAGGGGGTGGCAGGGAGTGATCCCTGCGATTGCTCCGCCACCAGGAGATGTACTGGGGTTAAAGGAGCAAAACATCCATGACTGATAGTCCCCAGCTTTTTTAATTTTTTTTTGCATTTGAAATGCCAATCTCTGATGCAATTTAAGTGAGTTTGTTAGACAGTACATTAAACTCAAAAGCCGAACATCTCACACCCACTCTTGATAGGAGATTCCTCATTTAATTCCTCTTTTACTCCAGAAAGAGACAAGTGTAAGTGTTTTAACCCTGAACTTACTTCAAGTCTCTTGCATCATCTGTTTTGCCTCCCTATGTGCCATAAGCAATGCTTCCTGGTTTCGCATGTGTGCTGTCCATGGTGCTGAATGTCTGAGTTTATTTTAACCAGAACGAAACAATAGAGAATTCACTTCTAAAAATGTATTAAAATAAACAGAAAATATAACCTTAAAAGTTGGTCTTAGCTAGATTTATTGGGATTTGGACACCCTTATATCAATCCAAACCATTTTTTTTTATACCGTTCAAAACTTTGGGGTCAATATACATTTTATTTTTTAAGAAAAAAAAACTGATTTATCAGAGATAGACACAATAGTTTAAAAGTGACAGTAAAACATGTATAATTTTACAAGATTTCCATTTCAAATAAATGCTGTTCTTTTGAACATTCTATTCATCAAAGAATCCTGAAGAAATATAGCACTGTTTCTACTAAATATTAAGCAGTACAACTGATTTCAACATTGACAATGATAAGAAATAGGTCTCATTTGTTAAAATTAGTTTTTGCATTGAATAACATGAACTAACAATGAGCAATACATTTGTTACAGTATGTATTCACATTTGTTAATGTTAGTTAAAGGTACAATATGTAAGATTTTCAATCTTCAATCCCCGGTTCCACCTGACCAAGTGTCGAGGTGTCCATGAGCAAGACACCTAACCCCAACTGCTCCCGACGAGCTGCGTGGCGCCTTGCATGGCTGACACCGCCGTCGGTGTATGAATGGGTGAATGTGAGGCAACTATGTAAAGCGCTTTGGTGGCCATTCGGTCTGTGAAAGCGCTATATAAATGCAGTCCATTTACCATTTACCATTTACCATTTTTGAAATAAAATATCCAAAAATCATTTCCAGAGTGTGACATATTTCCTGCAGTTGTGTACTTACAATATCCCAAAAGTTCCCAAAGATTTTTAATGTCAGAGAAATTCGTATTTTAAATAATGGCTCATCCCTGGTCATTGTCGTCTGTCAATGGCGTAATATCCGCATTATCCCAGGTTTGCGCTCGTATTGCACTAGTATCTATGGCGACAGACGTGGACAACTGCGTTATGTCTAGCGGCACGCTCACGCTGTTGTTGTTTTGTTCAAACATTATGGACCATGGCAAGCAGACTTTGGGACAAAAGGAGAACTAAAACAAGAACCAATATCAGCTTGGCGTTTTCGAGATGCCAAGAGCTCCACGTCCGCAACTAACTTCGACTTGACAGTCAATTGACATGCTCTTGCATGTACTTTATTAGACAGGTGAGCAAATGTACATAAAACTAATCAATGTTATAAAGCTCAACATGATTAAATGTTAGAATATGATCAGTATGTTATTCTAATTTTGATCTGCTAGCCTCATACAGCCAACAAACTAACACATAGAATAACATTATAACTTTCAACACACTCAAATGCAGTTTGGTGTGATAGTGTAGACCAATTGAAACAACGCTGTGTTACCTCACAAGTTTCATTCGCCAAATAAACTGACCTGTGTGAGTAGTAATTCAGAATTTGCGGGGGGTTCGGTAGAATGAAATGTCCTTATTCCTTTATATCCGCGGGACTCACGTGTGGCGCTGATATCTGTCTCTCAGTAGCAAACATGCCATGCTTCATACCACAGTCATGTTAAAAACATAATTAATGTTAACACATACAATGTTTGATATAATAATGCATTAGTAAAGGTTAAAATGACAGAAGTTGTTGTAATGTAGGAAAACTAACACTTGGTGAAATTCAAACACTTTTATTTAAAAATGAAAAAAAGACACTAAATTACCACTAAAACAGTGGATTCCTGCAGAGGAGCACTTATCGGCCTATTAGCCTTTCTACTTCTATTCTACTCCCTAACATATATATTTTTTTCACATTCACATTGGCGTGCAATCATTTGCATCAGCTGTTCAGCCACGCGGTGCGGGTATATAATGAGCAGAAGGTGCAATTGCACTTCAGTGTTTTGCTGAGGAGCTGAAACGATCAGCTGGTTGCCCCGGCGGGACGCAGCAGATGTGGCGGCGGGACGTACCTCTCCGTTCTCTCCTTCAGGGAACGAGCGTTACCATACGTAACCGAGACGTGCCATACCAAGCTGTCTCTCTCGGCGTACGTCATGGCCGACATAAATAGAAATCCCTATCAAACCGCCACAGCTGCTGACCTGTGCAAGCCTCTTGCCCCTTCTTGCCTGGAAGGACGATAGGAGAGGGCTTACATAGTGTGTATCTGTCACTGTTTTTCCGTGATAACCCATACAGTGAGATTGTTGGATAACATTGGGAAGGTGTGCCCTTTCTGTTAGGAAGGAGAACGCTGCGGAACCCACATTCTTCCCCGAAGGAGTTATCTGGCGATATACATATGGACTAACCTGAAGGTTGTACTGCATATGAAATACTGGGTGACTTAGCCCATGGGAAAGACACAGGCTTCCGTTTAGAATCAACCATGGAAGAAATACACATATGGGATCCCTGCAGGGTCACACATATGGGACCCAGCCTAGACCCAACCTTGACCCGGTTCTCAAGGATTCAACAAATAAAGGCCTGGCGCCAGACTCACCGCCATGTCTGTGCCGAGGGTGTTGGAGGACTCAACAAGTTTTTCACACTGGAGTAATAAGGATGCACAGTAGGGTGCAGCAAGCCGACAGAGCCGGGCCTCTCAGTGCTTCTACCCGTTTAGGGTGAGAACACGGGAGGAGACCGGCTCTACACGTAGGATATAATATTTAGTGAATGTGTTAGGTGTCGCCCAGCCCGCAGCTCTACAGATATCTGTTAGCGAGGATCCATGTGCCAGCGCCCAGGAGGATGCAACGCCTCTCGTGGAGTGAGCATGCAAACTCAGCGGGAAGGGCAAGCATTGTGCTTGGTAAGCCAAGGCAATGGCATCCACTATCCAGTGGGCCATTCTCTGCTTGGATCATTTCCCTTCTGGTGGCCTCCGTAACAGACAAAGAGCTGGTCTGAGGTCCTGAGACTTTGAGTTTTGTACACGTACAGGGACCTCACACCTTTGTAGGAACGAGAGTCTCGACAGTAACTCTGAGATGGTCATCTTCCCCACAATGGGTACATGACTCATCCACAAATTCTGCCTCATTCGTGAACACTCATGCGTGTTCAATGCCCAGACACGCGATACAGTGCTTGTGACCATCCCGTGATCCCAGGTAACGACCGCATCCAGAAACACACAAGCATAGTGGCATTTTTAAAAATCCATGTAAGCTCTTTTAGGGACTGCTCTCCTTGGTGCTGAAGCACGCAGGGGAACGGTTGCAGCGAACACGGACAGGAATGTGCACCTGTCGTGTGCTGTCTCTCTCGGTGGCGATCTTACCAGCTGTAAAAACAGCTTTATTGTTTTTGCTCAAAGAATAAAAAGATAAAGAGAGTGAGAGTGAGAGAGAGAGAGAGAGAGAGAGAGAGAGAGAGAGAGAGAGAGAGAGAGAGAGAGAGAGAGAGAGAGAGAAGAATTTGACCACGCTGCCGCGCCGTATCACCCGCACCAGACTGGAAAGGTCCCGTTGAGAGCTCGCTCGTCGTAACTCTCTTGTTGTAGAGAACACAGCATCGAAGTGCTCAGCTCCGAAGCAAAAATCTAAAGTCCAATCGCACCTGCTGCTAATTATATACCCCCGCCGCGTGGCTGAACAGCTGATGTAAATGACTGCACACCAATGTGCATTGGCTCGTTTAGTTTCACTCAAAGTATATTGGCCTCTCTAGCAAGATTCCTATTCGTCGGTCACGACGTATGCCGAGAGTGACCAACTGATATGGAACTATTATAACTGTATAACTATTTTTTGTCATTTTTGTGCTGAAGTGTGAAGTATGTATTTTTAGGAAAGGTCACAAGGTCTTATGACAGCAAGAAAGAGCTCGTCCTTTATAATCACTGAAGCTCTCAGTCAGTTCAGTGCAAACTCATTGAGTGCAAAAACTCCTGTTTTAATCACTGAATCTGACTAAACTTCAAAATGAATATTTTATTTACATTGTGTATCTGCTTTGTTGTTATATTGAGAGGATTTGTGCGTGTGTATGATTTTGTGATTAAATATCAAACAGAATCTATTCAATAGGAGACATCACAGGGGTCGCCACAGCAGGAGAAAAAGGGTGTCTAAATTTAGGACCTCAGCAGGTGTGTCATTAAACGAGAGGGAAAACAATGAAAGAGTGATAATGAAGAACAGATGGACATCGGGGAGGAACACAAAATTATCATGCCTGAATGCTCTTTACACAAATGATCTCTTCTCATTCTGTATATTGCTCTTTGTGCATCCTGCTTAAAATTGTGTATAGACAGAAGGTGAAGAATGAGACAGTGAGCTGTGGACACAGATTGTGTCTGTTTGATTGGAATGGAAATACATATCAGATTAAAGGATAACACTCAAGACAAAGTGGCTTCTTTTCATGTAAATGGCCATTAGGTTATTTGCATGTGTCAGCTCTGAGCTACCAGGTAACTGATTTCACAAGTCCGTCATGTTGGGTTTGGATAAAAGGAGTTGAATGGTGTTTGCAGGTCTTTGTCAAGGTTGAGCAATTAAAATTAAAATGTAAAGCTTGCTTTAATGGATTTGTCATCAGCTTAAAACTTTACAGCCCTTTCACTGTTTACTTTTGATTTGAATGTGTCCTTTTAGAAACCTTGTCTTCTGCATTGCTTATTGCATGATCATAAAACAATAAACCTGTCCATCTCAGCTTATGAACATGCATGCCACAACTGATGATAACACACATAGCGCTGGGTAGGTGGGTGTTTCCGAGGTAATTAGAGAAGATAGTGTTTTACTCCACTAGATTGACATCATCTGGATCAAATTATTCAGTTTGAAACAGCCAGTGCAGATACTGCAGTTCCAAACTTCTATTGTTCAAGCAATCGACTAAGTACTACTCATTAAGTTACAACAGTTGGCTTCTGTCATTGACATATAAGTGACTATAAGTACTGTGTATGTTTACATAACTTGTTTTTTTACCTTTCTGTGCCTTTTTGACATCATTTAAATCCTCTCATTATACGTACAGTAAGTGTACACACAATGTACGTAAATAAGTGATTCTTCATGCAGTTTATCTTTTTTTGATTATAAAGAGTTTTCACAAAAGTCCAGAACTCAGTGAGCTTTTTCAATGTTTTCTTAATTGAAGAATATTTGAAACCTACATACTTATTTCTTGATGCATCATTTAATAATTTACTTATATATTTTCTGATTTTGATTTATATTAATTGTATACAACAGTGTCATAAAAATAAATTAAATTAAATTAATATAAATCATTTTCATTTTTCGACCCTGACAGTAAAAATAGTCAGTATTAAGCCATTACGCACATGTTTCTATAATATCAAAACCATTCTGTTGCTACATGTTTGTCATTTATGTGAACTGTCAACAAGTAAAGACATTTGGCTACACACTAAACATACACACATAAGGGGGGAGAAAAAATAGAGAAAATGAAGAATTGGGGAATTTGATCTTGTGGACCTTCACTGTACTTGTCGATATATTGATCTGGTGGCCTGGCAGGTCGATCAATGTCAAAAGGGAGCGCTGTGCTTTGAAGCTAATCTAAGGGCTGAATTCTCATGCCCAGATTCTTAAGCTTTAAAAGAGATTGAGCCTCAGATCAGCTTATAAAGGTAACACACAAAAATACTCTAAATAATATAAAGACATTATACGGTATATGATGGTGTGAATTCAGAATTGCATGCCCTCATGATTCTGACCGGGTTTAAGATGAATCATATATGCAGGGCACTACGACATTGTGTTCAGTGCTTGTGTTTGATTTATGCTACAGCAGAGGCTCTGTTATAGAAGAGGATGTGTAGGTCAGTAGGATCAAAGTTGCACACAACAAAAAGACATTGAATCCAGTGATCCACAGCATGCATCCCTGCATGCATGAACACACAAACACACACCCCTGCCACCCAGAGTACATTCATGCATGTGCATGTGCACACACACATGCACGCACGCACGCACGCACGCACGCACGCACACACACACACACACACACACACACACACACACACACACACACACACACACACACTGAGTATCTGCCAGTTCAGATATCACATACAGCATCACATTGAACACATTAACATCTTGTCTATCTTTCTTTATCTTCTGTATAATATTACCTGCCCACCCATTTACAACTATTATAACATCCGTTTCAGGTTGTCTGATCACAAGTACCAGTATTAAATACAGATGTAAATGCCAATCATCTCATATCTCAACTCATCATCGACAGCTAGTAGTGTTAAGATTTTTTTTTTCCTGTGTACCATAAATATTTTCATAACATTGCAAGAACGTTGTTATGATGATGTTAGCAGGTCCCCTGGTACAACATATGCCTGTCATCAAAATTATTTTGCCATCTTTCAAATGAAAGTGTTTACCAATAAACATAAAACAGTAGTGAGTGTAGTGACAAAAGTGAAAACAAAGAGAGAAGTAGAGATCAAATATGAGCCTCCAGTGTCGTCTTTTTCATCATGGTTCTTTATTCAAAGGATGTCAATTCAGTATGATTGATGAAAATTTGACATTTTACTTATTTATTTATGTATTCATTCATTCCTTCCTTTTTTCATGTCTCATTTCATTTCATTATCTCATTTCATTTCATTATTTAATTTAATTTAATTTCATTATTTATTTTCATTTCATGATTTCTTTTCTTTTCTTTTTGTTTTTTGTTTTCTGCTTTACTTATAAGCAATTAACCCTCCTACTGTTTAAAAAAAAAAAAACTGTATGCACGTTTTATATTCATATGTCAGTTTTTACCCGGTGGAACGTGAGCTTATAAAACAGCCATAACTTAATATTTTTCAACTAAAACCATTTGATCAGTCACTTCTTAAAAAATGAGTCAACGTTTTAAATGTTACTTTATTTTACCATGTTAGTAATACTTTCATATTTTTTTATTAATTAAAAAATGTAAAATGGTTATAATGGTTTTTTTTATCCATTTGCAAAACTACTTATTTTCACAATGTTTCTAAGGTGTTTTTATTTGTTTTACTTTTTCATATTGTAGGTGTCAGTGATCTAGAATGTTCTTGAAGTGCTGTACAACATCACTAACAGCAACCAAAATACAATGTTGAGAATGAGATGCAATGTTGCAAGATCAGTTTCACTTTCCTCTGTTTCCTCTTCCTTGTTGCTTTATCTTGTGTAACTTTTATTAATTATGCCGGATCATATAACCAGTTTCTTTCTTCACTGTGTATTTCAGGACAGTCCTCTGGTCTTACAGTCAGACCGCAATGTGACAGTGAATGCACGGAATAACCTTGGCCAGCTGACAGGACAACTCACTGTGGGTGAGTGGCATTTTTAAACTATTTCATGGACATGTTGCCCGAGTTCACAGATTCTCATTTCACAGTGCCCCGTTTCATTAATAGCTCATGTGCTTTTCATATTCTCTCTTTGTTGTTTGAGCTACCACAATTTTTCCATGTTTTTAACTCCTACAGCTTTGCCCTCCAAACCTTAATATGCAATTTGGCAAATGCTCATTTACATGAAAGAACACATTTGAATAAGAAAAAGAATCGACAATTGTATCATTGTTAGTAAGTTGCCAGTAAACATAAAATATACATTATGATTGCTTTTACTTTATTACCTTGATGGTATTTTGGCATTTAATGACACTGCAAATGGCTTTTGGGACAGTATTATATGTAGAGATTAAATTGGAAGAATTCTAAAATTTGGTGTTAGTAACTGTCCAGTGTCCACCCCGACTAAAGCTCTTTTGTTTTGTGCCAGGTTTCTTGCCTTTTTTTTTTTTTGGCATTTTCTTTCAGTTAATTAGTTCCTTGTATATTTAAGCCTCCTTATTTAACTTTTTTCTTTGTCGGTTCTTGTCAATTGGTGTGCATTTTTAATTAATAGGGTTTTATATTTTCTGGGATTTTAGAGGTTTCCAAGCTGACGACTCTTGTATCTTGCCTTTGTTTTGTTTTTTAAATAAAGCAGTACTTAGATCCCATTAGAGCCCATTTTAGACTCTACGAGACCCAACGTGTTACACTAACCTTCCAAAAGGTACAGTTACCTGTTTTGAAAGCCTTTTGTGATTGTACCATGTACGTCATTCCACATCGGTCCTGATTGGTTAGTGGTAGTTTGGTACTAGTTTAGCTAGTGGGCCGCCAGCCGAGGTCGAGTTTGCGTTTGAGAGAAGATGATGATGAGATAGAGAACAGTGCACTGAATCAGTTTAGTTTCAGTAAGATTTTAAGCTTTTAAGAAAGATTTTATTTAGCAAGGACACATTTGCTGTACACAAGTTGCTGTAGGTAACTTTTGTAAAAAAAATATTTTTTTACATATTTGTTAAAACTGTCATTATGTCCTGACAGTAGAATATGAGACAGATAATCTGTGAAAAAATCAAGCTCCTCTGGCTCATCCCAGTGGTCCTATTGCCATTTGCAGAAATACACCGCTCCCGGTCAGAAACAACCAATCAGAGCCAGGAGGAATGACTTAGCAGTGTCAATCACGCTCGTGTACGCCCTGATCACCCCTCTCTTGCACAGCGCGAGAGCGTACCGTCGTTCAAACTCAAGATTGCCTGTGTGCTGCAGCTGTGCTAATGGCGGAGAAACAACCTAAACTGCCAATTTCTCGAATGGCACCTGCTCATAAAACAAAGAGGTAAAAGGAAAAGACCAATGACGATAAACAGGCGAAAAAGAAAGAATTAGACAGAGCCCATTGACTCGGTGTCAAAACTCTAGCAGCATAGCATGTAGATAAAATGTCACGCACTGTGCTATGCAACAATTGAAACCTGATAATTCACTGGCTTGTCATGATGCTGAAATAATGTACTAGCAAACCTTATCTCGCATTACATATCGCTAGAATAATTACTTACATACTGTAGCATTAGTTACCGTTATATTAACGTTGTCTTACTAGCTATTTATAACTTATAGAAAGAGTGCAACGTTATAAAGTTACATGTATTGCAAAATACATAATGATTTGAGGACCAAGTTTGTATTCAAAGTATGGGCAGGCCATAGTCAATGTAAAGCATATTGTTGATGTTTCGTCTCTATTAGTGAATGTGCCATAACTGCAAATCCACCGTCATAGGCGGCCCTGCGCGTTCACGGCAGGCTCCGCTGTGGGGGAGGAGCTGTGGAGGGAGGGCTGTAGCGCAGCAGAGAGCAAGGGGGTTGGACCTGTAAGTTGTGCTTGTTTAAATTTTCAGGCTAAGTCAACGTTTTCTCAAAACTCCCTACTGCAGCTTCAAATTGATAAAAAGTGACTATAACGAGGTTAGATGTTACGGGAAGAAGGAGGCGGGAACCGGCGAACATTTAAACATGCTGTCACATATAACAGAACAAACACAACACAAGTCCAGGCCTGTTCCTCTCTCGATCTTCACTGTCGTCGCTCCTCATTTTATGCTTCCGCTCCTCCGTGAGAGATACGAGACCGGTGCATCGCCCAGGTGGCGCTCATCAGTAATCACGCCACCGGCCTCGTGCCGCTCTCTCGCGGCCCTCGGCCTCGTCCTGCTCGCCACAGTGACAGTAAATACATTTACGTATTACGTAAGAGTTTCCACAACTGTCTTCAGCATTGACATTAAAGGAAAAAGTAATTTGAGCACCATATCTGCATATTAGAATGATATCTGAAGATTTGTGCGACAATGAAAACTGGAGTAATAGCTGCTGAAAATTCAGTTTTGCTATCAAATAAATAAATAAAAATAGAAAACTGTTATTTTAAATTGTAATAATATTTCACAATGCTAGCCTATGGTTCTTACTGTATTTTGGTAAAATAAATGCAGACGTGTTGAGCATAAGATACTTATTATTTGTTTGTTTTTTTAAATCTTACAGATCCCAAACTTTTGAATGGTGGTGTACATGAACGATTTGTATTGAAAAACAATTTCAGATTGTTCTAGTCCAGTTTAAACCTTGATTTTGTTTTTCATGTGCAAGGTACATCAGAGTAACTCATTCACATTTACATTACATTACACCAATCCTGCAGACTTATGGGTTTTTTTTTTCAGTAGAAGCTCAGTTTCACCATCACGTTTCAGAAGACAGAAGGTTGCATTCTGGGGCCGACTGCCTACTGGGCTCAGGACCTCCATCAATTACTGCTCTATCCCAATGCAGCCACGAGGGTTTTCTAGTGTTTTCCAGTGAATCCTCTTTGCTTGTCAGGGATTTTTTTCCCCACTCCAAGGTATGCAAGGAAGAGTGTTTATGTTTTTGTGTGTGTATAAAAAGAGCTACCTGACTCAAACTAGCTGTAAGATCAGAGCAGAAGCAACTAGCCCTAAAGCCAGCAGAAGTCTAGATCCTCTCCCTCACTTTCTGCTCATGGACTACAGCACATCACAGCTTTGCTGTGCAAAGGAAAACAGAGAAAAGAACAAACATGCATATTTCCCTTGTATTAGTAACATGCAGCAAAGAACTGAAACGTTGGTGGATTTTCCCAGATTTTCCACTGGTCGTGACTGTTGGATATGGGTAAAGGAGGGGTCACACTGCATTTTGCATTCCACTGACTTCCATTCATACAGATGCTACAAAAACGCAAGTTCGGATTTCGCTGCTTTCCAAAGTTCAAGTGGTGAACCCTGACCTGCGATTATTCGTATCACTTATTCGTAGCACAACCAATAGAAGTTTGAAATTACACAGCGTTACTTTTTTGCTGAATTAAAAGAACTCAATCTTTAAACATGCAGGATTGCAGCATTACTTTTAAGTGGAAGAAATTGTGCATGCTCATGCATGCTCATGTCTAGTGTGAACATGGCTTTAGTGCTGCATGGTTTGGTAGGGTTAGGCAAAATTCAGAATTGAATAATTTCCTTAGTTCATGAGTTGGAATTTGAGTTTAATTGGCCTCGTCTTTGGAAGTTAAAAACAAATTTGAATTGTAATGAAAGGAAGTAGAATTTAATGAATTGGGAAATTAAGTGTTTTCCCACCTTGGTTCATAATATTTACTTTATATATATATATATATATATATATATATATATATATATATATATATATATATATATATATATATATATATATATATATATATATATATATATATATATATATATATATATAATTTCATTTGATTTACTGATTTAACCTAATTAATTTAATTACTCTTTTTTTTGTGTTTCTGTAATCACGTCACTCCCGGTTTCCCATTTAGCGTTCCTCATTCGTTCACTGCTGGGATATAAAAAACAACATATACTGGTCTTTGCAGCTGGAACGTGCTGCATTAATGACCAGATATGCCTTTAGAAATTAAATAATCTGATTCTAAATATAGTATATAGATCTGCTTTCCTAGCAAAAACACAGCAAGCCTTTTCTGGCTTTTTGTGATGAATGCAACGGTTTTAAACTAAATCTCAGGCTATTTGTGTCCAGTGGAGCTTTATTATGTACACAGCAGGACCATAAATTAACCAATGCAAATTAAAAAGCGATAAAAATCACCCATATATGTAATATTTGCCATATATTTTTATAAAGTTGCCCTCATAGTGATTTTCTATTTTTATTAAGTCTCTTTATTAGTTAAGTATACTATAGTGCTTCTGCAGACAGCATAGTGAGAGTCATATAGCGCTCTCGCCAATGTCCCCTCTATATCCTCTCTTTGACATTACCCGCTCTGCAGAGCCGTTGCCTTCAGGCTCTCTCGACATTGTCTGAACATTTAGGGAATTTCATTGCAGGGATTAGCTCCCAAACAGGCAGCAAAGTTATACCGTATCACCTCTCTCTCCTGCACTCCTGTTTGTTTCCATTCTCTCCTTGTTCTCTCGTTCCTGAACTCACTCGCTGCAAGTACATTAATCTTCAAACAGAAATTGTATAGGGGTGCTGAGAGCCAGAGAGCTGGGCTGTCCTCTGATAGCTTGGCCCAAGAGTCCAGAGGTCTCTGTTTTTATAATATGGCCCATAAGTTCAGGTGATTGATGCACAGTTGCGTTGTGGTGAGCATGAAGCAGGAGCACTGCGATCATGACTTCATCCTCTGTTCATAAGGGAGTCGCTTAAATATCTGAGAGCTGTAGTCCGTCATGGTCTTTGTGGCTTTAGGCCCAGGTTCTCAAACCAGTCGAAACCCAACTAGTCTCACACTTCAGACTGATGGCAGAAGGTCTGGACTCCATTGCAGCTTTCATTGGCCAAGAACCAACCACCCAAGAGGACATCTGACTGACATGTAAAGCAACCAATAACAGTTCCCCCCCCCCTCCTTTTTGTTATATGAAGCTCAGATTAAAGCTGTCTTGGAAACTTATTAAACTTTCATCAGAACCTTTATTGTTTAAATGACTATAGACTATTGTATTACCCATTTGCCAGACCCAGAGTTGGATGAAAATCCATTATACAAAAATAAATAATTATTACATGTTTAAAACTATTATCATATATGTCTATATATATATATATATATATATATATATATTTTTTTTTTTATTCCGTGTATTTAAGTTACACTAACTATGCAATTCACCTTAGAAAGATAAAGTAATCTGACATTTTATTCCATATAGTAATTGTTAGAAATCACACAGTACAACACAATACATACACTGTTTAAATTACTATTTATTTATTTTCCATTTTATTTATAATAGACATACACACAGATGCATACAGTATATGACTAAGACATTGTTATAAATAAATAGATAGATAGATAGATAGATAGATAGATAGATAGATAGATAGATAGATAGATAGATAGATAGATAGATAGATAGATAGATAGATAGATAGATAGATAGACAGCCATGTTGTGTAAACTGTGATAATGATATTTTTTTCTTGAGCAAAAAAAGAAAACATATTGGAGTGATATGCGAAGGATTGTGTGACACTGAAGACTGTGTGCAGCAATCATGCAGCTTTCAATAATTCAGCTCACAGAAATAAATTACATTTTAATATATATTGAAATACAAAACAGCTGTTTTAAATTGTAATAATGTTATATATATATATATATATATATATATATATATATATATATATATATATATACTCAAGGTTGTGCGTGTTGTGGCTTCACAAATGCTTTGCTGCATACCTGGGTTGTAACGAGTGGTTATTTCAGTCAAAGTTGCTCTTCTATCAGCTTGAATCAGTCGACCCATTCTCCTCTGACCTCTAGCATCAACAAGGCATTTTCGCCCACAGGACTGCCGCATACTGGATGTGTTTCCCTTTCCACACCATTCTTTGTAAACCCTAGAAATGATTGTGTGTGAAAATCCCAGTAACTGAGCAGATTGTGAAATACTCAGACCGGCCCGTCTGGCACCAACAACCATGCTACTCTCAAAATTGCTTAAATCACCTTTCTTTCCCATTCTGACATTCAGTTTGGAGTTCAGGAGATTGTCTTTGCCAGAACCACACCCCTAAATGCATTGAAGCAACTGCCATGTGATTGGTTGATTAGATAATTGCATTAATGAGAAATTGAACAGGTGTTCCTAATAATCCTTTAGGTGAGTGTATATATGCAGTCCTGGTGAGCATAAGATACTTTTTCAAAAACGATAATATCCTCACCTTGTGACCCTCAATTGTGTTTCTGGAAAATGGTGGTGTGAAGTAATGCTGTTCATGACCTTCTTGCAGCAACGTATTGCCTTTCTAAATTATTGTGTGGCAGGATTTAGTTGGAGGAGTTGATTCGCTGTGTGCTGGAAGTGAGCTGGTGATGAAATGCAGTATCAAGCTCTTGCTGTCAGATCTTGTTTTCATACTCTCTCTCCATCCCTCCACCCTTCTCCGCTAACCTGAGGCATCCCGCTGTTTGCCACGAGGTCCCTGCTCAGATGATTGAAATTGGGGGACAGGGAAATAATCCGTGCATGGGCTGTTCTCACGCACGACTCCAGCTGTGTGCTCCTTTCTCCACTGAACACCTCCTCCAGAGGCCAAAGAACTGAGAGGACATTGAGAGAACACAGCATCTGCTTTTTGTCTTATTGACTTTTCATTTTTAGAAGTGTAGAGTGCATAATGAATGGCTTCTCTGCTTTGAGAGAGTGGGAGATGATTTCATTAGCATTGGTTGACAGAAAGGACATGAGTAAGAGATGCTCTGGGGGGGGGCGGACAAGGACAACAAGAAGGCACGTGTGACGTTGGGGACTCAGGTGTGGCACAGGGGCACTGCCAGTCTTCTGACTACACATTCTTTCCAAAACGTTGTCAGTTAGCATTTCCATCCATTTTAAAGGCAATTCGCTGTCTTAATAAATTCAGCCCACCCATGAAATTGATTTTCCATTGGCTGAAAAAATGTTCTCTTCTATTTAGTGCCTCATCACTTGCTGACATGTCATCTGAACTGTTATGACCATTCATGTATTGTCAATTATGCTTTATAAGATATATATACAACAAAAGTTATAGATTGTGAAATTAAGCTTAAGATTGTTAGCTTAACATGCCAGTTTCATCAGAAACCCACTGATAAATTTACGGTAAACTACCAGCAACTAATTTTTTTTATGGTATGGCATAATGGTGCTTTCATATTGTATACTTATATAACCATGTAGTTCATTAAATGATATGATGTTAATATACTAAGCTTAATTAAACTACCAAAACCGGTTTTTTTCCTTAAAGGGATAGTTCATCCAAAAATGAAAATTCTGGCAGTATTTACTCACCCTCATGTTGTTCCAACCCCGTAAGACCTTCGTTCATTTTCGGAACACGAATTAAGATATTTTTGATGAAATCTGAGAGCTGGATCACTCCTCCATAGGCTTCTTCAGGGATTGAAATTGCAGGCCCTGAAAAGTTATTAAAGACATCGTTAAAATAATCCAAGTGACTACAGTGACTCAATCTTAAATTTATCAAATGACGAGAATACTTTTTGAGCGCAAAAAAGGTGGATGATAAAAATACAGTTGGTAAAATATGAAACCCACATAATGAAATCAGAGTTTATCGTAAGTGGCCTGCCCATTACACATAACATAATGCAATAAACATTAACTAAACAACATAAAATCACCAAGCATATATGGTAAGATAACTTACAGCTAACCAATTAACAGGTCTGTAGCATTTTTAGTTAGCTAGTTTTTGTTTGTTTTTTTTCTGTAAAATTGACAAGCATTTTTACAACCAACATAAATCCTAAAGTGTTTTTTGTGGGATTGTTTAGCACACTGCTAGCCAGTTCATGTTCAATTAGGCATTGTTATAAATACATTAAAATGCTCAATTTTTGTAACTACTTTCTGTTTGATTATGCATTTAAAATGGTTACTCCATTGACATTCTATGCAGACTGAATTCAACAGACTGACTAAATTTTTCATGAAAGCATATCATCAAGGGCTAACAAGATCAAGCTAACCAGCCAAAAATGATCCATTGGTTTGCTAAATTGTTATTTATTGCTTCACATGACATTAAAAGGGGCATTTACAATAACAGTGATTTGCTTGGCGAATTTCGGCTGTTAAATTTAAGGACAAAATCTATTCTAGATCAAGTTATGTATGTACAGTATGCATTTAGATTTCAGTCAGTCAAGAAGAGTTCAACATAATATTATTTCAAAAGTTTGTATTCCATTGCATCCACTGCAGGGCATAAGAGATCCAATTTAAATGGAGATCTACCTGGAAGTTTCAAAACAGCCACCTCAAAGTGCTTCAATCACCAATTATAAGTTTCGTGGCACCAAAAATCCAGTGATTTGAATGATTAGTTCCAAGTAATTAATCACGATAAGAATACATTGGAAAAGTGTGCATGCATGTAGAGGAACATTTAGAAATTTAATGTGCTGTTTTATGTTGTGTAATTTAGCAAGAATAAATTGCTAGTTTTAAATGAATATCATCATTTGCAATGCCACATTGCCGCTTAGAGGTAGTGAGCTTAAACCCTCCATAGAGAGAGAGAGAGAGAGAGAGAGAGAGAGAGAGAGAGAGAGAGAGAGAGAGAGAGAGAGAGAGAGAGAGAGAGAGAGAGAGTGAGAGGACCTAAAGGACATATGGAGATTAATGCGTACAAATACACGCATCAGTCTTCAGGGCTGTGTTGGCTGATTATGACAACAGCTTTGATTATTTATGTCTTTACACTGTTCACAAACCACACCCAGACACATGTACACACACCCACTGATTAATGCAGGTGCTCAAAATGCACTTATTTCTTCTTTTTATTGATGCGGGTTATCCGGTTCAGATAAATAATTTATCTTTCTTACTTTTTTTTTTCTTCTTTTCTGTTTTGCTTTTATTTTGTGCACCAGTTCTCTGCAAGCTATTTCTCTTGAAACCTTCGAAAGATTAAAGGATTTTTGTTTTGCTGTTGTTTGTTAAGAGCCCCTATGTTTTTGTTTGTTTGTTTTTTAAAATAGAATGGATGTGGACATGTCATTGCTTTGCATCAGCTGAGATTGTTTATATGGTCAAATTAATTTAGATCAGAACCTCCATGTTTTATATTAACTGCATTCTGGACATATGTTCACCCTCATCCAAGTCCGGCTACTGCCAATTGCTATAACTGGAATGATAATGAAGCAGCCCGTGATTTACAGCCCATTAATATTTGGCTATAGAGAAAATTGTAAAACAGGGGTCTTTAAACTTATTTTATGCCATGGACCCCCAAATTTGATGATTAACTTTGTGAAGGGACTCCCTAAAATAAAAAAGGTAGCTTTATATTTCCATGTAGAAACACTTAATTTATACTGTGGAAACTGTGGAAACATTGCTCTATGATACATTATTTTTATTATATTAAATTGAATTATATTATCCTATATTATATTATATTATAAAATTATGTTTATGGTTTTACTGTTAATTTTTCCATCCTATGCCACGGAAGGCCTTGACTGGTCACCCAAGACCTTTCAAGGCTTTCCTTGAAGTATTTTTTTAACTGACAAATTTAGAAAATGCCAGTTTAAAAAAAAATGCAACAAGCATCTTTTCATTTTAACACCATCTAATTTTCCACAGCAAGGTCATATATTCTTGCCATTTTACTCCTATGTAAGCTTCCATTTCCTCCAACCTCAAATGAGTGGTACATCAATTTCAATTAATATTCAAGAGCAGGCCATTAATATCCGTTGCATATCATTTCTCATTTAAACCACCTGGATAAGTGGAAGGATCCAAGAGGTGGTGCAGTCTGGATGGCTTTATGAAAGTGAGGATGTCCTTGTGTAAATATTGAGTGTTTAATCCTTACATGTACATTCACTGAGAATCACTAAAGTAATCAAGCACTCAAACCTTGAGCTCTTGAATTATGCGAATAAATCTGAGGTAACAACTTGTTGTGAACAACATGGCTTAATCATGAATAACCAAATGTAATTAATATTTAGTTTTTTTTTAATATATAATTGTGTTTTATATAATCAAAGTATTCAGTAATCACCTTTGCAATTACATATTCAGCCACTAGTCACAATCTGTGGAATACAATCAAAACAAAAGCACATGGGAATTAAACAGTTGTTAAGCAGTAGTCATTCACTCCAATTGTATATGCTACCAAAATTATCCTTTTTTTTTTTCAGTCTCCCCAACATGATCTTATGCAGCAATTTCAATCAGTCCAATCTTTTAGATCTGGGGTTTTAGGGCATTTCCAGTTGCGTAAAATCATACTGGCAGCTGTGATGCAACCAATGCTATCTCACGACCAATTCGTATATATTTTATGATTCGTACTTCCTAATTCCTAATTCGTACAGATTTGTATGACTTCGCTTGTACGAATTTGTACGATTGTCTAAACCCCAGTGATGGGTAGGTTTAGGGGCGGGTCAGGGGTAGGTCATTCGTATGAATTCACACGAATTGGGCAACTTGTAAAATACGTATGATTGAGCAGATATCGTATGAATTTGTATACGAGTGAGGTAAGATATATCATTCTTAATAAGGGTAAATGCATTTTTTGCTATATTGGGTAACACTGATTTATCTCCAAGAACGCATAGTCGTGGTTCCACAGGTAAATTAGACCCCATCCACTCGTCTAATCAATATTTTTTCATTTAATGTGTATGTTTTTACCACCGAAACTTTAATTTTATCGTAATTGTAAGATGTTAATGTTTGGTATTAGAGATATTTAACTTTGTGCCACTTTTAAGACGTATTATTGTTTTATATCTGCAACCATGTGCAATTATCCATTTAATCAAATTTCCACATATAGAATCATTGCTTGCTTATTCATTTTGGCCATGTTAAATCAGTATTTGTTTTAAAATAATTTACACTTTTTTTTTTTCTTCTGGTGGATACAGAAACATATTGGGCTTTCTGATGCTCCGCAAACTCACAAATCAAAATGTTAAGTATCAGAGCTCTTTTTTACTGAATGAAGGACAAAATAAAGACACATCTGTCCCTTCATTATCCTGTGGTATGATGCTGTCACATCTTTTCTGAAGATGATCATGCTCTATAGTGGATCTATAAGCACATCTCTGGCCACTGCTGTGCAGTGATATTGTCAAGAGAGGATTAATCAAATACAAGTATAAATTAACACTTTATTAGCATTCACTTATCTTGGTCTCATCAGCATAATCAAAATTAGCCTTTCCTTATCCTAAGGCACGTTTTTAATCACTATCTCACATAATTCATGTAGATTCAACTTTTTTTATTTCCCTTTTTCCCTCAAAAGATAACAAATGATCTAAAACTTTAAACGATATGCAACATATCTTGCTAATTATAAAATAAAAGAATGATAATCAATTAATTAATGAACAGCGTGCTTATATATATATATATATATATATATATATATATATATATATATATATATATATATATATATATATATATATATATATGTAACATAATCATGCCCAGTTTGTAAGCTTGGGTAATTACAAATCTGATACCGTGCCTGTTCGAGGGAGTTCCTCAGGGTTCAGTGTCGGGTCCAATTTTATTTAAAATTGACATGCTTCCACTTGGGCAGATCATCAGGAAATGTGGTCTTGGGTATCACTGCTACGCGGATGATACGCAGATTTACATCACCACTAGTCCTGGTGTCCATTGCATATTAATAGCTTTGCATAGTTGTCTAGCAGAGATCAGTATATGGATGCAGAATAACTTCCTGAAGCTGAACGGCTCGAAAACGGAATTGATGCAGATTGGTACAGTGGCGGCTACTCGTAAGGCCGAGCAGATTAGTTTGATTGTTGACTCTAGCATGGTAATTCCCACTTCACATGTGCGGAATCTCGGTGTAATTTTTAATCCACAGTTAACATTTAAAGCACATATAAAACACATCTCTAAAACTGCTTTTTACCATTTGAGAAACGTTACTCGACTCAGACCTTTTCTATCTTTTGCAGACACAGAAAGGCTTATACATGCCTTCATTACAACTAGGTTAGATTATTGTAATGCCTTGTTCTCTGGCCTTCCAGCTAAATCTCTGAGCAGGCTACAGTACATTCAAAATGCTGCCACCCATGTGTTCACTCATACTTCTCCTCGTGAATACATTACACCGGTGCTTTTAAAGTTGCACTGGCTTCCCATATGCCTTCATTACAACTATAGGTTATATTATTGTACTGCCTTGTTCTCTGGCCCTCCAGCTAAATCTCTGAGCAGGCTACAGTACATTCATAATTCTGCTGCCCGTGTGCTCACTCGTACTTCTCCTTGTGAACACATTACACCGGTGCTTTCACAGTTGCATTGGCTTCCCATAAGTGCGAGAGTTGATTATAAAATTCTTATTTTAACATACAAAATGTTGTAAATAATTTGTAGAAAAGGCTCTTTCCCCCATGGTCTTGAGATTACAGCACACTTGAGCTTAGAAATTCAAAAGAACAGCATTATAAATAAATTTACTCTAGTATGTTTAACTTACTACATTAGTCAAACAAATTTTTTATGTTAGTTCAACTTATTATTTATTTTTATTAATTTACTGAGACTTTATTTTCGATGTACTGAAGCCTGCACAGATATTTAGCTGGAGGGCCAGAGAACAAGGCAGTACAATAATCTATATGGGACTGCACCAGAGTATCTTTGTGATCTCATTAGCTCTTATACTCCATCACGTTCTCTCCGTTCTGCTAACTCTCTTTTACTACATCAGCCTTCAATGTAAGCTCAAGACCATGGGGGAAAGAGCCTTTTCATACAAAGCCCCCAAGCTATTGAATGTTTTTCCTCTTACCATCAGAAATGCACCAACGTTGGGACACTTTAAAATGTTGATTAAGGCACATTTATTTAAGGCTGCTTTTCTTTAATTACTTGTTTTATTGCCCTTGAAGTTTCTGTTTATTTTACTGTAGTGCTTTGGGTTTAAGAAAAGCGCATTACAAATAAAATGTATTATTATTATTATTATTATTATTATTATTATTATTATTATTATTATTATTATTATTATTATTATTATTATTATTATTATTATTAATATTATTATTATTATTATTATTATTATTATTATTATTATTATTATTATTATTATTATTATTATTATTATTATTATTATTATTAGTATTATTAGTATATATCTGTGAATTAAAAAAATACTTCAAGATCTAAAGATGAGCTCTACATTTGTTCCTTTCGGTCTCTGAAAAAATTAAGATTAACATTGTTTGATATGTTATAATAGAAAATTCAAAAGAACAGCATTAGGTTGAAAATAAATTTACTCTAGTATGTTTAACTTACTACATTAGTCAAACAAATGTTGTATGTTAGTCCAACTTATTTTTTTTTTAAATTAATTTACTGATACTTTATTTTCTTACGTTCAAACAAGCAGTTTTGTTCATAATTATACACAATGTATACAATGAACAAATAAGAAAAGACTTGTTTCAGTACTGACATTAATATTGATCACTGAGTGCCCACAGCCTAAAGTGCTACTCTTCTTCATAATGGCAACCATAAAAAAAAAAACAAAAAAAAAACATTACTGTATTTACTGCTATTGTTGCGTAACATTTTAGTGAGATATAATTGAATGTTCAATAAACAGAAACAACCAATGCAATGTTATAACAGGTAGTACTGGGTACAATTTACTAGAAAAATGCAGTGTGAACAAGTTACAAAACAAATAAAATATAAAAATGAAAGTCAAAACCAAAGAAAAAAAGAAAATATCAAAACCAAACAATTCCCATAACTAATAACCCAAACCCTCTAAACTAACTATCCAAAAAAAAAAAAAAATTAGAAACATAACTTAAGTCATCAGCGTATATAACACATTGCATAAACTATGCTAACTAAAACCAAAAAAACTAAAAAAGTGGCGACCACTCTTACCCTAACTAACAATGGACATACTTCCTGTAGATTTTTGAAAATTGCTTTAAGAACACCAATCCACGAAATTAGAAAATGGTTATAAAGCAGCAATGTGTATTAAGCTAAACAAGTAGTAAATGCAGATTTAGTTAATTAACAACTCAAACATGATCAAGTGGCAAGACAAACACTGTGTTCGTAACTTTGGCTAATCAAGAACAAATATTCTCATCTACACATCTACACACACTCAGGATGCACTTGGCACAAGACTTAATTGCTAATGCTGAATAAGCAGAGTGAATAGTAACTAGTGCTATACATGTCAGTAACCAAAGTACGAACCCAAAGATATTTTGAAATTCAAGATCACATAGCAAACACATTAAAAGACATTCATAGCGGACTATGAGGCAATGCTTGACTGCAAGAACAGAGTTGAGTGAAGTCTGACGCTGATATGGCTCAAGCAGACAAACAGGGACTTTTATCCAGTTAGCACACCAGCGGATTGATCGAGTGTCGTGTCATCACAACTATGATTGACAGTCAAGTTGTACAATGATTGTGAACCTAAAAGCAGAATATAGAAACAGTGGAGAAGAGCAAGAGAGGGAAATGAATAAAAAAAAAAAAAAAACACTAGTCTACAGAAACTACTCTAAATGTCCAACATAACTGAACATTAAACACTAACATAAACTACCAGCATCTGTCCCTTTACTGAAAAGACATAAAATAACACTTAATCCCTCAAATGACTCTCCTAATGCAGTCCCTTGAAAAGAATGCTGGGAACTACAGATCCACTGCCCAGTTAGTTGTCAACAAAAAATATTCATGAATGTAGTTTTAACACAAATTAATTGAGGAAACTTCAGTTTTAAATATATTAGTTGGATTGAACACAACTGAATTTGTGCAAAATGTAAAAAAATCATGTTACTTAAGCTCATTTTAATTAATTGAACTGAACAAAAGGCAAACAGTAATTTAACTTTAATGAACAAAACTGCATGCATTTTGCGGAAGAACTTTATTTTTGTCTCTGAGTGACTTTGCGGATGAATATGGTTGTTTTACTGCTCATAAAACATTCATTACTAGACTTAAGAGACATAACCATTTTAGATTGAAAGGATCTCAAGCTTACTAGCTGAAGACATTACTGTATATACCCATTAATTGACACGGTACTTCCTTTAACATAAATTCCAGCACTGCACTACAACAACCACAATGCAATTAACTTTCACAGTACATAATGCTTTACCATTAACTCTGCTGGAGAGTTACATATGACAATTTATCTGTTCAAGAAAATACCTAACCTGTTGAGTAATAAAAATGTCATCTCTGTGTCCTTTTTACAACATTTAAAATCCCTGTTTTCAACATCTCCCAAAAGCAAAGTCAATGTTGATTCTAGTTTTAATACGAGCTGTGACGTGTTCTCATTTTGCCAGCAGACTCTCCTCTGTTCTGTTTAAAACAAGGTATTCCCCAAGGGTTTGAAATTTAGCTGCTCTTTGTCTACATTTCTCACTCGTTGCGACAACTAACCTTTGTCACTCCCACCATACGCCTGTCAAAGTAGCCGGAGCAACTTTTCTTTATTTATGATTATGACGAGACGCATAGACGAGTGAGTAAGTGCTCAGTTTTGTGTGAAAAGCATCCCGCTCTGTCTAAAATATACAGTTGGACTGGTGGTGGAACATTAAAAATAATTTGGTGGAGTTTGACTGGTGACCCAAAGGTTGCTGGTTCGATTCCAGTACTGGCAGGAATATGACTGAGGTGTCTTTGAGCAAGGCACCTAACCCTCAATCGCTCCCCGGGCGCCACTCAAGGCTGCCCGCTTCTCCGGGTGTGTGTATCCACGATTGCAGTGTGTGTGTGTGTTCACTACTCACTACTCTGCTCCTAATGTGTGTGCACTTACTTGGATGGGTTAAATGCAGAGGTCAAATTCCAAGTATGGATTACCATACTTGGCCATCACGTGTCACTTTCGCACTTATAACATGCTTACCATAGTGAATCAGGGTAAGACAAAAACATGTTTTGGAAGAAGGATTGATTATATATTGACACATGTTCTAAATTGTGTTCATTCGAACAACAACAAAAAACAAAAAGTTACATAGTGCACCTTTAAACATGAAAAGACAACCATTAGGATGAAAGCATACTAATTGTGCATTTTTATTTTTTTATTTTTTATAAATATGTGAAAGTGGGGACACTGCTGTGCAACCAGGTATATTTAATATAGTTTCTTCTCAAAGAAAATTGTAGAAATGTTTCATATTTACTTGTTAATCTCAAGGTTAATAATTAATTTAATGTGAATGTGAAGTACTGAGGCTTAGTCTGCGGACAGATCACATTTTTGATAAAATGAGAGAAATTCAAACAGATTATTAGATCAATAGATTGATTGTGTAGATGTTGAGGACAATTAGCTGGTTGAAGTTCTGAGACACTCGTTGTCCCATTTATCAAAACATTGTATCTCTCTAATGTACTATCCAATAAGGTGTAAACTGGTAAATATAAAGGAAGGCATGTTGGAAAAATTGGCCAAATTAAATCCCCAAATTTGCATTATTTTAGGCTTTAATGGACTGCTTTATTTGCCATAGGGCGCTTGGAGAAAGGGCAGGATGTCTGTTAAGTACAAATACTGAAAAAAGTAAGAGGACAGGCAATGAATGCATGAAGAGCTAGAAAGACAATAGAAAGGCGAGAGTAGGCTTTAGGAAAAAAAAGAGAAGTTTACTTTCTGTCACGCACACACAATGCAGGCAAGCAAACAAAGCCAAGTTTGCTCTCCAAAGTCACCGAGGTCATGGAAGATATGATGGCTGAGTTGAATAATATAGTCAGTGAAGCCATTGCACTGTGTGTTTGGGGCAGTGCACTTAAAGATGCCGAGATTTCAGTGACACTGTTGTTTTTGGACCAAGTCATTTTTGGTGAATAAAGTCAATATCAGTTTCACATCAGCCCCCTGCATGAGACAAATACAAATTCAGCTCTTTCTCTAAGTCATAATCATGCATCAGGGTTTAAAGAAAGGCTTTCTGGTTACACTGTATTTGAAGGTGTCCTTGTTGCATATGCTTACTATAGGATTATTACTAGTAGAAAGAAATTGCAAAACAAATCATTACTGGCTTTCCATATTCCATATACATATTTCCACTATAATACATAGTTTGTGTTTCTTTATGTTGATATCACTTACAAAAAAATATTCCATACATTTTTTTTTCTCCCACAAGATTTGAGGTTGTTGGTTGTTGTCTCTGGATAATGTCATGTTTGAGACGCTTTCCATGGGCCGTTAATAGGATTTTTTTTTGTGTGTCTTTTTCACAACAAATTATGACTAATTACAGTTGAGTGAGAACATGTGGAAAGGTTCTTTTCATACATGCCATTTTATTTGCTAAATTCTTTTGCTGCATACAACTTGGCCAGAATAAAATGTGTTTCATAACATATTTTGGGGTCTTGTGATCAAGGACTTCATCAGGCAAATGGACTGAAAGATTAGTAATTTTATTTTTAGGACAGATGTTTACTCAAGAGACTTGTATTAATTACTGTAAGTGTATTGTACACATACATCTATAATTTGACACTGTAGTAAGTCTTTAAACACCCTGGAAACAATGAGAAGCTGTTCTAATATTAACTCTGTTTAGAAACATAGTGAGTTGCCTTTTTGTCATTGTCAACATTTGGAGCTGTTTTCTAAAGCAGCATAATAACTGGAATTGAAATTTAACTTAAATTAAACTTGTATTTATTTACGTTTATAGCGCTGGATAAAAAAATACAATAAAATAATTATCATCATCGTCATCCACCATCTTGGATATTTTTTTAATACTCTATGTCTAGTACAAGAAGACCTTTCCTGATTGAATGAGGTTAATGTGGGCCGCAAAAGTTATGTTCTTGTTTCTCAAGGCCTTATTCTTTCTTTTCTTTTTCTGCAGGCTCAGAGATGGTAGAAGCCCAGTGTCAGCGGTTCGAGGTGAGAAGCAGTGATGGCGAGAGAGTTCTCTTCTCTGCTGATGAAGAGGAGATCAGTATTGGCACAGATAAACTGAGGGTCACAGGTATCACATACACATACACACTCACATATGCATCCAACATTCACCCATGATCCAGCATTATGGCAACGTGCTTTCAGATGATAGATGCCCATTTCTGTTTTTGATATGTCACAGCCTCTTTATTTTACCTGTCCGTCAACAATAAAATGATTAACTGATTGCTATGCATTTAATTCTTTTAATTTAAGTAACCTTTGACCATTGCATCAGAGTCATGTGTGTGATAGGGAGAGATGTGTCAAATGTGCGATATTGCTTTCATACAACAGTTCAATAAAATTAACAGTTGCTATGTTTGAATGAGGCCAAATAATTGATTGATTGTACAATCGGATTGAAAAGTCTTCATGTAAAGTTTATCCAATTATGCTCGATCGGAATTCAATTTTGATCGAATTGTAGACCTAAAAATAATCTAATCAAGAGGAGAATTTAAGTATGTTAACACTTGAATCTTACTAACTTTTCAATCTGATTAAAAATGGACTGTTCACATGTGGAGTGCACATTATTTAGTTCCTGAATTAATCAGTATTTTTAACAAATCACTTGAAATAATGATTCAGTGTGGCTTTTAACACTTGAAATAGTTAACCCTGGGTTATTCTAAACCATGGGTAAACTGAATCCTGAAATCTGAATCCTATTACTCATAATTTACCCGGATATAACAATTAATCCTGGGTATTCGTAAGATAACGTTTCACTCTGTGCACTCCCAAACTCTGGGTTAACACACATCCTTATTGGCATATTTGCAGTGCCAGTGTCACTGACTGGACGAATGCAGCATGCAAACTGTTTACATAAATGCTCTTTTGCTGAATGTACTATCAAAATATTTTCTGAAAGGACTATAAAGGTTAGAATGAATCTTTCTTATCTTTTTTGATAATTTTAACAAACAATTCATGGCTGCCAGATTTTTTTTGTTGCATGAATATCTGAACATGCAGTATATCAAAAGAAAGAAAAGAGCATCTGCCTAAAAAAATAAAAGTTTTATTCTAGCTTCATGCATTCTTTTATTCATCAACTCCTGAATGTGGTGCGTTTTATAAAATAAAATAAAAATCAACATTCTGAGCAAAAGCTGAGAAAATAATTTTTTACATATGCATATGATTACATATGATATTGCTTGTTTCTGTTTCTTCTTTGCCTGAAATAATACTAAAACAGATAACTATTTTGGTACTATTTCAGAAGATGTTACATGCCCCCTACTATTTAACAGTACAAAACAAGGAAAGCCGGAATTTTCTGTCAATGGTGGAGAAGCAGTGTCTCATAAATGACGGAAAGTTCCGTCAATGGCGGGAAAAGAGTTAATTACAAGCGTAAAACGTTCCTTTGCCCGGGGATAAAAGCAGATTTCAAAGCAACGATAGCCCAGGGTTAAGCGCAGTGTGAAAAGCAGTGACTCACTCTCTTACTTACTGGTGTAATGATGTAACTTACAGAAAGAGTCAATCAGATTGAAAGACTTCAGCTGGTGTGTAATTTTTCAGCACTTAATATTTTATTTTTAGTTATTAGAAAATACAATTAACATTTAATAACAAAACATTTAAATGTAATACAGCTTTTTATACACCATCCATTTTTTGAGCCAATTTTTTTCAAGATTTAAATATTTGCACACTTTATGTACTAGTAAACTGCCCTTACATTCAAATATATTTCACTCATGCAGGCCGCTCTTTCTCTTACTCTTATTTTTTCTTTCTTCTATTTCTGTCTGTGAGTGCATGCTGGGAGGTCAAGTGGAATAGCAAGAGGTCAGGGACAAAGAGGGCACATGCTCAGTAATTGAGCAGATCAGTCCATTAACTCTTTTCACAGAAAGACATGGGTAGAGAGAGGGATCAAGGGAGAGAAATAGTGAGAGAGAGAGAGAGAGAGAGAGAGAGAGAGAGAGAGAGAGAGAGAGAGAGAGAGAGAGAGAGAGAGAGAGAGAGAGAGAGAGAGAGAAAAAGAGAAAAAGATGCACAGAGCATGCATAAATGGACTATAGTGGTTCTTCAGAGGTGAGATTGAAAGGCTAAAATGTGTCAGAAAGAAGAACTGCCCTATAGAGGAAGTGAACGGAGAGAGTAAAGTGCTAAAGGAATATTTCAATCAAAAATTTGATTTCTGTCATCATTTACTTGTCATGTCATTCAAAATATTTGTTTATTCTGTGGAACACAAAATTAATATTGTAAACATTATTTAAAACTCCTTTTATTGTCTAATATGTGTTTTAAAGGAGTAAATTAAAGTTTAATTTTGGGTGAACTGTGCCTTTAAACTGTTCTGAACATGATTGTGGGGAAAATGAAGAGGAATAAAATAAACTAGGACAGCCCGAAACAAACAAAAAGATAAGCTTTCTTTTATATTTATTAGAA
The DNA here is from genome assembly GCF_051911475.1 of Siphateles boraxobius. Lineage (NCBI taxonomy): Eukaryota > Metazoa > Chordata > Actinopteri > Cypriniformes > Leuciscidae > Siphateles > Siphateles boraxobius. The sequence continues at coordinate 3,441,183 of NW_027509175.1, forward strand.
CTCAAGTAACAAGTGCATTTTTAAGAAAAAATATGCTGTGCAATGGGGGACATTTCAAAATTTTCAGAAGTACAGATCTGGGGAACAGCACTCAAGTCTGCCCCTTCACGGCTCTTGTAATTTATCACTTGATGTTTTAAACCTCTGAGTATGAGGTACACTGCCTAACCCGAGTTACTTTATTAGTAGGCTAGTATACAGTAGAAGGTATAACAGAGCATTAGGTCGTAGATAAAGAGATCTGATAAGCCAGGTATATCAGTTCCATCACTGACCACATGTGTGTGTTTGAGTGTGGTGTGGTGTAAAGTACAGTACCTGTGAGCGCAGTTTACACCTGGTGTTGACACCCCTCTCAGATGACATGATTGTGAGCAGAGTCAGACAAAGTACATATAATATTTTCATCCTTGCTGAATACAAGTATAAATTTATTGAAAAAATATATTACTGACAGGGTACTGAATGGTATTGCACAAGTTCTTTGGTCATTTTAAAAGTTAAGTCTGCCTAGAAACTGACTAGTTGTTGATAATGATTCACAAAGTTGTATGACAATGTATATTTAAATGTGTTGTGTTGTGTTGTGTGTGTTTTTCTTTTCTTTTCAACACAACATGGTTCTAACCAAATGACTTGTCATTCTCTATTTTTTTCTCTTTATCTCGCTAGGCAACGAGGGAGTTGTGTTTAGTCATTCAGTGGAAACGCCACACGTTCGAGCTGAACCATTCCAAGACCTGAAGTAAGGCATGCTTTCTTAATGTATGACAATATCATTTAATAGGTTATTCACACTGAGAACCACAGAGGGGTGGGGGAGAGCTAGATAATGAGAAAAAGAAAGGGAACAAGACACAGAAGGATAGAGGAAAGTCATAAAACATGAACTTAATGAATGTCCACTTCCTAATTGTCCTTAGAAGCTTTATATCCTCAAAATTCAGTGACAAACTGTCCCATTCATACTCTGTTATGAGAAAGAGGACGCAACCTGTCTCACACACCCAATCCATCACCAGTGGATCAGCCAATCAGGTTGATCTAATCTCTTCCGTCTGCATTAGTCAATATCTGATTGGATGTCCAAAAGGTCACTAACACATCCCGAAGCTTCTCACTCCCCTAAACTCCGACATTATCACTACAGGAAATTATGTACTGCCATGATGGATGGAGTCACTTTAAGTGCAACAAGGCAGGTTACTGAGAGGAACTGAGAGCTTTTACCACCCAGTTGGGTTTGATGGAGCACTGCTGGGTGCTTTCCAATTGCAATATGAACTTGCTTAATGCAAATGCACCAGGATAACATCATCTTCATCGTTAGAAAAATTGGGGAAATTATTGGATTAATGGAGAGATGGTGACATCTTATACTAGACCTTCAGCTTTCAATGGGAGTGTTGACCCTTTTTAGTTCAATTCTTATTTTAATGCAAAACATTATCAGGATTTGATCCATTAAGGGGTCGAAGTTTGGCTAGTTAGCATGGTCGACTAGCCCCTGCTGGTCCATGCTGTAACTACACCATTTTGTGTAAAATATTTTCCATCTTGTTCTATTTATAGCCGTGTATGAACTTTCTGATGTTATAATAAACCAGCAGCCTACACTAGATAATATTCTACATGCGATCAGTAATTGTTAAATAAGACACAATTTTTTGTGTGAAAAAAAATAGTTTGCTTCATTTAAAGTTAGTGTTATGCCAGTTCTGCTAGCATCTAGAAGTTGTCACAATTATTTTAAGGATTTAGGCTCAAGTCTCAGCTGATTCTGTTTCTTCATGTAATCCCAGATTTATTCAATGATTAAGTAAGATCACATTTAATCAATGTAATCCCAGACCTAATCAATGATTAAGTAAGATCACATTTAATCAATGTAATCCCAGACTTAATCAATGATTAAGTGAGGTCAGATTTCTGTGTGGGTCATACCGTCTGTTGTCATACACCATGTAGATATAGAAAACTCACTGGATTATTACAGTATTTGCAAATGGAATATTTGGACATCTAAAATTGACTTCCTACTGCAACTAAAGAAAAAGCTAATTAAGTCTTAACGGAACACTCCACAGTTTTTTGAAATAGGGCTTATTCACCGTCTCTCCTACATTAAGATAGTTTGGCAAAAGCATTTTTGTCTCAGTGCATGCATTGTCTTAGATTGGCAGCCCCAACACTAGCTTAGCTTAGCATAATGAATGGAATCCTATGTTGTCAGGTAGCATGTTGTGGGTAAAAGTGGTAAAAAAAACAAAACAAAAAAAACACTAATTACTTCTTGTGGCCTGCGTATTCACAACGAGTACATCTAGCAATGCAGATTAAGACTAGGCGATTTCCTAGGCAGATATTGACTTGGGACTATATTGAAGGGAATCACAGGCGAAACACTGCTACTTGGGCGCAGAGATATCACGCAACACCTGAAATCCGTCAACATACCAGCGTGACCTGCACCGAGTATCTTCGCTTTTGGATTGTGTTGAGTTTGAGAAGTTACAGCTACAGCAAACATGGTAATTGCCTGCATAGCAAAAGGTTATGAGAACAAGCAAAGGACATACACTCACACTACCAGTTCATCTTGGCTCTCATTCTCACGTCCTCTGTCTGTTGAGCGATCGCAACCTCCTCCTGTCGTTCTATATCCAAAGCATGCAGCTCCTCTTCCGAAATTCTCTGGTTCGTAGAGGTATGGTTCTGGATCTTGACTGTCTGAGAAGTCACCCTTTTCATCTCTCGCAAAATACGCCATGTTCATCACCATTCACTATGTCTACTGTAAGAAAAATAGCTAGCTACTATTCACGCCGGTATGTTGACGGAAGTTGGGGGATTTCCATAGGGGATTTCAGTATGAATTCAGCGCGATATGACTGCACCCAAGTAACTTAGCAGTGCTTCGCCTGTGATTTGCCCTAATATAGTCCCAAATCAATATCTGCCTAGGAAATTGCCTAGTCTTAATCTGCATTGCTATTTGTACTCGTTGTGAATACCCAGGCCACAATAAGTAATTAGGTTTTAATTTTTTAAATTTTTTTTTATCACTTTTACTCATGGCATGCTACCTGACAACATAGGATTCCATTCATTATGCTAAGCTAAGCCAGCGTCAGCACTGCCAAACTACGACAATGAATGCGCTGCGACAAAAACGCTTTTGCCCACCTATCTAAATGTAGGGGAAGCGGTGAATAAGCCCGATTTCAAAAAACGGTGGAGTGTTCCTTTAAAGATGAAAAATGTTGCCCCTTTTCACAAGATGTATTATAAATCTATGGTGTTGCACCGTTTTTGTGTGTGTCCCTTTAAATGCAAATGAGCTGCTGCTCCCCACCTCCGTTCAGAAGAGGCCGATCCTTTTACACAAGCTTCGGATACTTCAGCAATAAACAAACGCAAATTTCATTCTAATCTCAGAAATAACCCTTGGCGTAGAGATTTACAGAGAGACTCAGGAAGAGATTGTAACTTTTAGACACACCTGGACGTTTCTGAATGATCAGAGTTCTTTATAACAGCTGTGACATTTGTTGGTCAAGTAGTGTTCTGTGCTCGTCTGTGCAACAGCGACAGAACAGTTTGCTTGCTTTGCTCGATCTTTTGCCATTGCACTTGAACTATTTACACTGTTGTCGCTTGTGAAAACCAAATGGCGGTGCCGTGGTTGAAAACGTGCAGATTAAGGGGCGGTAATATTATAATAAGATCCCCTTCCTAGGTCAGAAGGGGAGCAGAATCAGATTGGCTTTTTTTGACATGCTTGCAAAGAAAGGCTTACCAAAACAAAGTTACTGTGTTGTCACTTTTCACATTTTCAGGGTTGGTAGATGCACATGGGACCCAATTATAGCACCTCAACACGAAAAAAGTCAGATTTTCATGATATGTCCCCTTTAAACTTTTCCATGTTAATCAGAGTTTTTGTCCTAATCAGCCACAACAGCGAAACGCAATGAGCGATAGGGAATTCTTTTTTAGAAACAGTTCTCTTTCTATTTCTACAACATCACAGCTGAAACAACAGCATACAAAGTATGACAATGATAATCTCAGGTACTGATTATGTGCTTTAGTTAGCCAATGTTAAAATAATTGAATGTGAGTTTGAATATCATTTTGCATGACCGTTATAGCCTTACTGAAAGTGGCAATTGATAATTCACCTCAGACCTTGAAAATAAATTTAAGGAAACAAGAACATTCAAACTTGTGAACAAACAAGTGTATTCTTTGAGGGTAATTAATAATGTGGGGGGAATGATATTTTGAAAGAGCAGTCAGAACTCCTTATGAAAGATTTCAATGAACTCTTTGAAACACTTGGAAGACTAAGGATTCAGTCGTTCATCAGTAGACCACTTGTAACAAGAGGAACTAAAATGGTTTCAGGGTTGCTTGGTCTAAATACATGGCTGCAAAAAACATGCAACATGAGACGACTGAACTTTGTTGACAACTTCAATCTTTTATTGGGTCAAAGACAACTGTTTAAACCAAACGGCCTACACCCAAACAAAGAGTGCAAAAGTGCTAAAGGACAATATCTACTTCTCCCTCCGTCATCTTTCAACAGTGTGTGCCACTGCACTCAATCAAAATGGCACACACTCAACTGGTGGATGTCTAAAAGACCACAGGACTTCACATCAGCATCTGAATGTGAATGCGATTGACATATCCCACACGGACAATGATAACACCAGGCAGCCACAACCACTGCTCACGGACACAATCTCAGCTGAGCGACTGCCCACAAAGTTTACTTCAGAGAGACTATGACACTAGAACAGCTTCTAGATTCTGCACCCAAGGACGACCTCCTGGGAAAAAAAGCGAGGGAAATCAGGGTAAATATTTCATCCTCTGATAACATGAGCCCCAGCCCCTCTCAGCAGACATGCTTTCCCTGTCTCTAGCATCTCCACTTCTGAGCTTCTCAGGGAAAATGGAGGAACTGGTGTATGCTGTAACAAAGCTCTCCCTCTATTGCTGTGAGCCCGCAGATACCAACCTAAAAGTGACGAGCCCTGCAACCACCAAAGCATCTGTATACTGTAAAAAAAATCTGTAGAAATTACGTTATTACTGGCAGCTGCTTGCCAGTAACTTACTGTAGATTTAAATTGATGTTATTTACTGGCAACAGTTTGTTCAAAGTTAAATGAACTTTAAACATTAACAAGTCTTTATCTTTACAGAATAAAACTAAAATAACAGCCTCATGCAAAGCATTCTGGGAACCAAAATCTGAAGGAAAAAAAACGTCTCAGGTTACTACTGTAACCATAGTTCCCTGAGAAAGGGAACGAGACGATGCGTCACTTGACGCTTTGGGAACGCCCCCAGCGTGCATGCGTCTGAGCATCAATGTCAACTAGTCCAATGGAAAGAATGAGCGTCACGGGCGGGTGACGTCATGACCAGGAAGGGATAAAGGCTCACCTGGTGAAACGCGGCATTAGCTTCAAAAAGTCGAAGCAAGCCGATCACAGGGAAGCAGGAAGTATGGCAGGGTGACGCATCGTCTCGTTCCCTTTCTCAGGGAACTATGGTTACAGTAGTAACCTGAGACGTTCCCTTTCGAGGGAACTCGCGATGCGTCACTTGACGCTTTGGGAACGAGATTACCCAAAACGCCAGAATTCCAAGTACCTGAGTGTCAGTCTGTTGGAACTAAGCACTAAGCACCTGAGAACCTGGGGCAGCATCCAGGTCCAAACTGTAAAACCTGACGAATGTGAGCGGTGAGGACCAGCCTGCCGCATCACAAACGTCTTGGAGGGAAACCCCAAATAACAAGGCTTTAGAGGCCGCCATACCCCTCGTTGAGTGAGCTCTGACCACCAAGGGACACGGATGGTCAGAGTACTCGTATGCAAGTGAAATAGCCTCGACTATCCACTTGCTAACCGTCTGTTTAGAAGCAGGAAGACCCTTCTTAGGTGATCCAAAGCAAATAAATAACTGGTCGGACTTCCTCATAGAAGATGTCCGATGAACATAAGTATCCAGTGCTAGCACTGGACACAAGAGGTTCAGCCTTTCCTGGTCCGCAGATGTAAAAGGAGGAGGACAGAAAGCCTGCAGCACGATAGGCCTCGGAATCAAGGTCGGCACCTTAGGGACGTATCCCTGTTTTGGATATAAGAATGCCTTGACCATCCCCGGTGCAAACTCAAGGCAAGTGGGGGAAACCGAAAGGGCCTGAAGGTCTCCAACTCTCTTAAGGGACGAAATAGCTAGCAGAAAGATAGTCTTAAGGGTAAGAAATTTCTCTGAAACCGAATCTAAGGGCTCGAATGGAGCCCTAGACAGGCCTTCTAGTACTAATGCCAAATCCCAAGCTGGCACCCTAGTGCGAGTTGCAGGCCTCAGCCTCAGTGTGCCACGAAGGAAACGTGTAATCAGGGGGTCTCGACCCAACGATGTACCCCCAACCAGGGCGTGGTAAGCCGCAATGGCCGCCACGTAAACCTTAAGTGTGGAAGGACATAAACCTGACGTAAAGCGCTCCTGCAAGAACTCGAGTACTGTGTTCACAGAACAGTTAACCGGATCCCACTGATGTCGGTGACACCATACAGAAAAAACTTTCCATTTCAGCGCATATAGTTTCCTAGTAGCTGGAGCTCTGGAGCTTAGGATGGTCTCAGCAGCCTCAGCTGAGAGACCACTCTCTATGAGTTGGCCCCCCTCAGAGGCCAAACCCACAGGTTCCAAATCTCTGGCCGAGGGTGAAATATTGTGCCCCCGGCCTGAGACAGAAGGTCTCTCCTGATCGGGATCTCCAAGGGAGGACCGTCTAAGAGATGGATCAGGTCCGCAAACCAGATCCGACTCGGCCAGCGTGGTGCTACAAGCAGTAGACTTATTCCGTACTGGCGGACTCGTTCCAGAACTCCTGGGAGCAGAGCAACAGGGGGAAATGCGTACAGACGTAGCCTCGGCCACGTCTGCACCATAGCATCCAGCCCCAGAGGGGCTGGGTGAGTAAGGGAGAACCAAAGTGGACAGTGCGTCGTGTGCTGAGACGCAAACAGATCCACCTCTGCTTGGCCGTAAAACTCCCAAATTTTCTCCACCGCCTCGGGGTGGAGTCTCCAATCCCCTGGCCTCAGCTCCTGCCTCGACAGGATGTCTGCCCCCACATTCTGGTCCCCAGGAATATACACTGCCCTCAGGGAGAGTACCTTCCCCAGAGACCACAGGAGGATCTGGTGCGCCAGTTTGCAGAGCGGACGCGACCGCAGACCCCCCTGACGGTTCAGATAAGAGACCACTGATGTGTTGTCTGTTCGTACAAGCACATGATGGCCCCTCAGGTCTGGGAGAAACTGTCTCAACGCATTGAAGACAGCCATCATCTCCAGGCAATTGATGTGCCACGAAAGATGATGACTTTTCCACAGACCCTGAACCGAGCGGCCTTCCATTACCGCTCCCCAGCCGGTGAGGGAAGCATCTGTCGAGATCGTAACACGATGGCAAAGAGCTCCCAATACCGGACCCTGGGTTAAGAACCAATGTTTCCTCCATATAATTAAGGCACGAAGGCACCGCCGCGTGACCTTGATCATACGAAGTGGGTTTCCCCTCGGGGAGAACCCTCTGGTCCTTAGCCACCACTGTAAAGGTCTCATGTACAGCAGGCCAAAAGGAATCACGTTGGACGCTGCCGCCAAGAGACCCAACAGTCTCTCGAACTGTTTCACAGTGCGTGACTGGCCTAGCTTTAGCTCTTTGGTGGCTGTCAGGATAGCAGCTACACGAACGGGCGATAGAGTGGCCCGCATCGTCACTGAATCCCATACCACACCAAGGAAAGTGGTTCTCTGTACTGGAGAAAGAACACTCTTCTTGGCGTTGAGCCTCAACCCCAACATCTGCATATGAGCGAGAACGACACCTCGGTGCCGAACCGCCGACTGCTCTGATTCCGCCAGAACCAGCCAGTCGTCGATGTAGTTCAGAATACGTATGCCCTGAAGCCTGAGAGGGGCTAGAGCTGCATCCACGCATTTCGTGAACGTGCGGGGTGATAAAGCTAGACCGAAAGGAAGAACCCGATATTGGTATTCTTTGCCCCCGAAAGAAAACCTTAGGAACTTCCTGTGCTGAGGGAGGATGGAGATATGGAAGTAGGCGTCCTTCAGATCTATCGTGACAAACCAGTCCTCGGATCTGATTTGAGTCGCGATCTGTTTGAGTGTCAGCATCTTGAACTTGAGTTTCTGTACTGAACGATTCAACAGACGAAGATCTAAAATGGGACGCAACCCCCCATCCTTTTTTGGAACAATGAAATAACGGCTGTAAAAACCCGACTCTCTGTCGGGTGAGTACACCTGTTCTATAGCTTCCTTTGCTAACAGGGCCTTTACCTCTTGCTCCATTACCAGAGCCTGCTCGGGATGCACCACTGTGGGCAGCACCCCGTTGTAACGAGGAGGACGAGAACCAAACTGGATTCTGTATCCTTTCTCTACAATCTGCAGGACCCAATGAGAAATATTCGGCAGAAGCTTCCACGCTGCCAGAAAATTTACTAAGGGAACCAGCCTCTCGAGGCTGGTCTCTGGTGTTATCGAGACAGCCAATTCCGGAGCCTGAAACATAATGGCAGGAACTACCTGAACTGGCCGCTCTAAGGCCCCCCTCAGAGGGCGCGAAACCGATGCTGTGCCGCAGCATAGCATCAGCGACTCGCTGGAGACCGCTGCGCCCTGAAGCACCGAGGGTGGCAGGGTTGGCAGAACGGTCTCGTGAGGACCCCGAAATGGAACGGGCACCGTAAAATGAGGTGTACACCGCTCCACTTCGGTCGGGGCTGTCCTCACAGGCCTGATGCGTGAACATCAGGACCTTTTTTTTTTTTTGAACCGAAGTCTTCTTCGCCTGAAGAACGGCCCTCAGATCCGGCTTCGACTTAGAAGACTTCGGTTGAGAGGGTTGCGTCTGTCTCCAGTCTCTACGTGGAGGTGCACGAGATGCAACACTCTCTTTCTGATGCACACGATATGATGAGCTTGACGGCTGGGGCTGCTCACGCCCAGCAGCCCCAGGGGGCTGGACCCGGCGAGGGATAAACTTTTTAAAAACGTCCGCTTGTTTTTTTGACTCCTGAAATCTCTCGACGACCGCGTGGACTGCGTCGCCGAAGAGACCAGAAGGTTCAAGCGGAGCATCTAATAAGAAAGCTCGATCTTTTTCTTTGATTTCAGACAGATTCAACCATAAATGTCTCTCAGTAGCTACCAAGGCTGCCATAGACCGCCCAATTGCTCTGGCGGTCTCCTTAGTAGCCCTGAGAGAAAGATCGGTAGCCCGACGAAGTTCACGAATCTCGTCATGACTGACTCCCTCACTACTATCCAGTTCCCCCAGCAGGTCAGCTTGATAAGCCTGGAGCACTGCCATAGTATGCAGACATGCTCCAGCTTGACCTGCTGCCGTATAAGCTTTGCCTACTAACATCGAAGTGGCTTTAAGCGGTCTAGTGGGCAAAGCCGAGGCTTTCAGAGACGATGCGGGACCAGGGGAAAGATAACTGGCTAAATTCTCTTCCGCCTGGGGCATCGCCTCATAACCATACTCTTTCAGCCCTCTTATTCTCGAATAAGTGTTAACATGAGGGCTGAAAAGACGTGATGAGTATGGTTTATTCCACGATTTAGAAATCTCATTGTGCAAATCGGGAAAAAATGGAAGCCCTCGTGGTGGAGATAATGTGGTTGAAGATAAAAAGCGCTCATCTAATTTGCTTTTAGGACGAGCGCCCTTATTCTCAGATGGCCATTCAATATTTAACTTCTCTACAGCCCGCGACATAACATCCACCAGCTCATCATATGCTGGGGAAATAAATTGTGAATCCCTTTCCCCCATGTGTGTGCTTACACTCTCCACACTCATCACATCAACCTCCTCGGAGGAAGAGCAACAAAGTAGTGGAGGGCTCTCTCCCCGGGCGAAAGAAACCGCAGAGCGTGCTTCCGACACCGGGGAGAGAGCACTGGATCTCTCGGGTAAGGAAGGAGAAAGAGCCCTCGGACCCGTCTCCAACCCCTCCGAAAGATCCTTTTGCGATCCCCAGGAATGCATTCTCCGCGCCGCCTCAGCAGACGCGGGTCCTGATCCCTGTGGATCGCGAGCCTGCCCACTCACTTTATCAAAGAGTGACAGGCGAGAGCGGAGCATGCGAAGCGGTAACATCTCACAATGCTGGCAATCAGCCCCCTCGAAGGCTGAGATCGCATGCTCCACTCCCAAACAAACGACACAAAGCTCGTGTGTGTCCCCACCCGTTAAATAACGCGGGCAGGGAGAAACACACTGTTTGTACACTTGTTTAGTTTCCATCCTTTTCCGCAACAGACAACAGTAAATAGACAGAGACAAAATGACACAGATCGCTTGCTGAGACACAGAAGCTAATGCCGCGTTTCACCGGGTGAGCCTTTATCCCTTCCTGGTCATGACGTCACCCGCCCGTGACGCTCATTCTTTCCATTGGACTAGTTGACATTGATGCTCAGACGCATGCACGCTGGGGGCGTTCCCAAAGCGTCAAGTGACGCATCGCGAGTTCCCTCGAAAGGGAACAGAAAAAGGTTGATGAAAATTTCTGGTTCCCAGAATGCTTTGCATTAGATTGTTATGTTTTTTATTCTGTAAAAACAAAGACTTGTTAATGTTTAATGTTCATTTAACTTTGAACAAACTGTTGCCAGTAAATATACATCAATTTAAATCTACAGTAAGTTACTGGCAAACAGCTGCATAACTACAGCAATTTTTTTACAGTCTGCTATGATAACAGTAAATTTCTCAAATTAAGTGAAGTAAAGTGACATGAAGGCAACCCATACTTGGAATTTGTCCTCTGCATTTAACCCATCCAAGTAAGTTCACACATATTATGAGCAGTGAATATTGAACACACATTGCAAACTGTGGATACACACCCGGAGGAGTGGGCAGCCATTCGCTGCAGCACCCGGAGAGTGATTAGGTGCCTTGCACCTAAGTCATTTTCTGCTGGTATTGAGAATCGAACCTGTGACCTTCGGGTTACAAGTACGACCCTTTACCCATTAGGCCACAACTGCCCCCAAATGTTCACAAAACAAGCAGGAACCCAGTGTGCCTGTAGCTTTCTCTGTTCTGCTAAATTATAAAAAGTCTAAGGCCTTCTCAAATCGTACAGCAAAATCTGCTGCCCATTGAACGTCAATCAGAGATTCCCATGGGGACAAAAACTGATACCGTTAAGTTAGCAATTTTAAACATCTGCTCACTTGACATCATCAATACAAACAACCTGGTTTTTATGTTTCTAAATTAAACTTGGTTAGATAACAGTTGCAAGCCAACAGCCCTTTTTAACTTTACTTTTATAAGTGTCTGCAGAGCTGTTGGGGAGAGGTGGATGCATAGCTGCTCTATTTAAAGATGTCTATCAATGCAAGAAAGTGTCACTCGGTGATTACTTGTCTTTTGAATATCTGAGTATAGTGTTAAAAGGTGCTCCACACATTTTATTGGTCATTATTTAAAGACCTCCGAAATATTCTCCAGCCTTTATTGACGATTTTACAGAAATGTTATCACCAATCTCCTCTTAGTTTGACTGCTGTAAATAATGACCCAGCAGCTGATTGTGACATGTATAGCCTTTCGAATAAAGGAATTTGTGTTTTTTTATGTCACTTTTAATTATAGAAGTGGCAAATTGATAGATTCATGTTCTGTTATGTTTTTTTTTTTTAAATAGAAAACAAAAAAGGAATTGTTTAATATACACTGTAAAATCCGACAGTTGTTCTAACTAACACTTTTAAGTTAATTTTACTTAATGTAAACTTAATTGTAAAAATCTAGTAATCTGTACTACGCCATGTTAACTCGGGGAAAATCCAAGTTAAGATTAATTGATTGGTTTGAGTGACAGTTTGTCAAGCGGGAAAAAAAGTTTTTGAGGCTGGGCAATTCTTAATAGACTTTTCACTCATTTCGATTCTGCAGTTGTCTTTAGTTGCATTCACTCATTTTCATATTGAATGTTGAATTGTCAATACAACTGACAAATTTGACAGAACATCACATAAGCTGACTTCATGAATTGATGTTGATTTTCCTCAAATGTTTTTGTTTGAACTCAACATTATGGTAATTAGTGTTCCCTTTGGTTGGGCACTTGGAGCATCATTTATATTATTGTAATTATCGTCCTATTGATGCAGTGATGCAAAAACAAATCAAAGTTAATTGGTTTCAAAGGAAGGGAAATAATAAATGGGTTGCTTTTAAAAGTTGACCAAACGAAATTATTAACTAGTCAATTGTCGAATAATGATATTTTAAACTATATTGTTAACTCTATCACAATAACCGTGACACTTTTAATTGGGTTCATATAATTCCTCATTTGTGACAATATCTTGCAATTAAACATGCTTGAGTCACACACATACTTCAACATTCAGCATGCAAAACTCAAAAATGGTAACAACAATGGTTGCTATACTAAGTCAAGAGTAAACCTAAAGTAAATTATCAAGTACTCTATACAGTTCTTTTTTAGTTACTAGAACTCTTGTAGGCAACTACTGACTTAGCATTTGTCAGTACCATTCCAATTTCACTTTACTTATTTTGTTTTAAAGAAAATGGTTTTACATGCTTTTTTAAGTCTAACTAATTAAATTTTACAGTTTAGGGCAGATTAAACATATTGCCAATGTAGACAATTATAATATAAGATTTGTCTATATTCTAAATGAATATTAATGAATATCACAATATATTTGAATTATACCCGATGGGAAGGGGGAGTACCGCCACTTTTTTTTCCCACGTCAAGCACTGGATGCAAGACACTTTGACCTCTCAAATTGATTATTCATAGTAATAAATACATAATATTTCATATTTTTACCAATAAATCCACAGTTTTGCTCTCTCAGTTCTGTTGTATTAAAAAAACTAATTTGGACAGATAACGAGCATTGCTGTAATTTTAGCCCAGTCTGCAGTCTGTTTCACAGTATGAGTGGACATTTTGATTTGAAGTGCAACAGTGAAAATCTGCAGATAATCGGAACACTCATCATGACTCCTTCACTATCTCTCTCCTCCTCCCTCACCATGAATTTCTGGTTGTTCTTTTCAGACAGAATTGTGCATCCTTCAGTGACCTGTGTGCATTTACATTTTATCATAATTTTGAGGGTATTAGACGCTTTATGTGTTTCCCTTCGCTCTCGACCTCATTAATTTGCAAATCGAAAGCAGGAAACGTATAAATCAAGTTCCCTTTCTTCTAATTATTGTTTTATTGAAGTGTGCTCATTATCACCGAGCTAAACAGTCGATTGAAATGAGCCTACATAATGAACTATGAGCCAGCTTTATGTTGTCCTTGGTGTATAAAACTTTTGTAAACAAACGTCTGTCACATTTTTTTTCTCATCTCTAAATCTTCCTCTTTCTGTCTCAGTGTTTCTGTCCCTCTTAGAGTTCAGAATTGTGCAGTTAAACTAAATGGAACATGTAATGACTTAATAGAGTCTATTAAATGTATGATATGGTCTCACCGACAGAGTTCAATTGCATCCTATTGATAGACTTTCTCACAAGTTCCTCAGCAGGAGTTATTCAGACCACCTTCAAAGTAACACTTGACAGTAGGGAATTTTTATAAGCTGTCAGTTTTTGCAAGCTTTTTGTGCATGTGAGCGTATAAGGCTTTGATGAATGAGAGCTCACACTTTTGATAACACATTTGTCGCATTCATTTGAGGATAAACTATTTTTATAAGTTTACCAAAAATGAAAATTCGATAATTTTCTCACCCTCATGTCGTTCCAAACCTGTATGTATTTCTTTCTTCTGCAGAGCACAAAATAAGATCGTTTTAAGGATGTTGGTTATACTTTATTTCAATATTCCACTTTAGATATTTTAAGCAACCACATGTCAACTAACTCATTAATTTGCAACTATATGTCAACTAACTCTCATTAGAGTATTGCAGACTGTTAGGTTAGGGTTTGTAGAATAAGTTGACATGTACTTGCAAAGTTATAGTCAGATAATGTAAAAACTGTAACTTCTTCTGTAACTTACCTCAAATGCAACCAGCACAGCCTTGCAGAAATTTTATAAGCTGGTTCAGTGGCTAATTGTTTGGAGTTAGAAATATATAACTTGCGCTGCATATTTAGTAATTTTGCCTCAGATACAGGATTATACATTCGCTTTAACAAGCAAGTTGTTCATTACCACGGCAACCGCTTGTGTGTCATGCTGAATGTGTTTTTCGTGTTTAAAAAGTAAGAGACGGAAAGATGCAGATAACCATACATTATTTAAGGTTATTTCTATTCGTTACGATATTGATATATGAACTGATGTTGTCAAGTAAGCTTCATGCTTTCCCCGTTGCGAACTTGCACTCCTCTAAACTGTAGCCTACGGGTGCTGCACTGCTAGTGACTGCTGCTCATTTCCCCCCGAAAATATCATGTTGACAACAACCCTTTAGAAAACGCAATTCCTTTGTGGATCCTCTTGATCTGCTTTCTCCATGTTTCTTTGACTAATCCCAGTGTCTCCGTTTCACGCACGCTGCACATGAGTTAACCCGGTTCGACACATTTAACTGGGAGTGGGGCCGTCCACACTGTTTTGATCCATTGTAGGCACCGCTCACGTTGTGTTTTCGGCTTTGGAAACGGAAAGAACACAACTCCTCCAGACAATCTCTCGGGGTACCTAGTGTCCGATTTACAAACGCCGTGGGTGCACCGCTTCACCATTTTGCTTGGAGTCAATGTTTGACGGACCTGCTCACATAGTAACGGTTGCTAAGATGTTTGATTGGACAATGGCCTTTATGGGGGAGGGGCCGGCGAAAGGTCAATTGCTGTAAATGCAGTTTTTATGAATGAATGGCTTGCTCTAACTGTTGCTTGGTCTTCGTCAACAACACACACTTGCACCTCCTGCTGGTGATGATGACTAACAGCAGATGGAGATTCTGCTCGGTAATCTAATGCTTTTCCTGCAGTTTCTGGATGTCAATGTTGAATTTACTGTCGAATTTGAACCACTGAATTTGTGGAAGCGAATTTGCAAAGCGAAATAAAATGGACCGAATATTGCCTGTTGAATATTATAGGTTGTATTTTTAAACAGTTTGAATATTTTGGAAGTGAAATATGAAAGATGAATATGGATTATTGAATTTTTAATAACGAAAATGTGTTTGAAATATTTTGAATTTAAATATTCACAGCTTAAATATTCAACAATGTTGAATTTCAGCCCATAAAAATGCAAGCGCTAAAAATGCAATGCATTAAAATGCAAACATGTTTAGTTTTAGTAACAGGTGTTTAGTTTTAGTTTAGTAACAAGTAGTGCAATTCAACAGGTTTTTTTGTTTCATACTTCCATAGAGTAGCATCCAAATCATTGAGAACAGAATAACAGTGATAAAACAAAAAAAATATTACTATACGTAGGGGGCTTTATTGCTGGAACGCTATTCCAATCAGCAGCTACTGGCTTTCCATCTTATATTCTTCTTGGCATAATTCTGGTCATTTGCCTTCATTTGTTTAGCTCCATGCTCCTCTCTCAGTGCTGAGGTTTGAACTTGCCTCAGGCTCTCATTAATTAAACTGCAAATCTTAGACAAAGACACATTACCACTATTTGAGACGGCTTGGATGCCCTCCATCTTCTAAGCACCACCTCTCTTTTTACTCTCAACAACCCTCTCTTCCCAGACCTTTGTGTAGTCACTCTCAGCTCAGTTGGCATTGTTGAAGGCCATGCACCAAGTTTAAGTAGACTGTAATAGCCTCGCTGTTTTTTTTTCCTCTTCCCCTGCCCAGCAGAAGGGTTTGGTTGTGCTTGTAATAGCCTGGCGAGGGTGCATAGGGTGAGAGTGCAACAGCGTCATGTCATTAGCGATCAGTTAACTCTGCCAGCTAATGCAGGGTATAATAAGATGAGAATTGATCCAGCCACCCCAGAACTGAGTTTTACTTGGAGTACACACTCATCTAAAGCCACCGCGTACAGTTCAGAAAAACAAAAATCCTCTATATAATGCTGAATTCTTCAGGCAAAATATATTTATACAAAGTTATATTCAATAAAAAGAGATATTTGAAAAAAGAACTAGCCGTCAAATCCATTTTTAACTAGTCCCTCATTAAGGGGACTGTGAGTTCAGCATCAATTTTCCAGCATTTTATTCTTATGAAAATGAGATTGAAGCTTCTGTCTGAAGTTTTTTAACAAGCAAACACAAAGCATCTTTGTTTGAAAGAACAGCAATTCGGTGTCATGAGCGCACAAATGCTAGTCTTTCGAATCAATACTGGTGGGCTTGGGCTAAGAGTCACATCTTGAGGGAAGTGCATCAAACTTCTCCAGCCCTTTCATTTTGCAGTTAATTATTAAATCCAGAGAATAAAGATTCCATCTTTATATGACTGTGTGCTGACATGCTGCAGATGGAATATATATAGTCAATCAATCATGACAGTTACAGCCCCCATTTTTATAGCATCTAATAACTAACTAATACCAAACTTATTGGGAAAACGAACACATGTACATACATCACATGATGAGAACCCCAAAATGACACATCACTTGCGTCGCGCCTGGCGCCTCATTGCGTTGAGTGTATGATAGGGCCCTTGGTGTAGACAGTCACAAGCTTTTGCAGTGCGATACAAATAACTGAATGTTCAGTAGAATCAATGAGGATGCAGGATGTAACAGAAGGATTTGGCAGGGCTGAATCCCATTCCAATAAAGCCACCACTTACTGTGGTTAACATCTGCTGACTAACACTTGTAAATGTTATGATGCCGTCCACAAAGCACTTTTTTGTCAAAGACATAAACTCAGTTCCAATGTGGTATCTCATTCTCTTCTGTTCACATATGCAATTACCTTCAAAGGCAGCATCCTGACTGAAAAGAAACCCTCAAAGAGATGGATTTGAAATGCTTCTCATGGGCAGGAATTCACACAGGCAGCACACAAGTAGCGCTTCCTGTGAAACACATGATACTTTCAGTAATTAAAACACAATCAATTTCATCAGTCATGTTGCTGAGCTAACACCTTGATACAAATAAATGCATAACACACAAATATCGGCTGAAATACATTTATTAATTAGACAATGATTTCCAATCAATATTTTTTTGTACTGAATAAAATGTAGTTTTATTTAAAATTGAAAATATAGGCTAGTGGTGACATTTTTGCAACCCTAAATTTTCAGCATTGCAATTTTGCAGTGTTTCCTAAATGTATACCCCAATTATGTTTGTCTTAACAAAATGTGTGTGTTTTTTTCTTTCATAGCTAATTGGTTCCTAAAGACAAAAATAATAATAATGTATCAATATCAATGCTTGGGTCTCAAGGACCCATCAAGATTGTGAATTATACCAGTTCCAGTAAAAGCTGAATCAAACCACAGGGCTAAAAAATGTTGTCTTGCAAACTGTGTGACTGAATATGTGAGGATTAATCCAGATGAGACAGCCGGCACTTTTCCTCTCTAGAACATAATTATGGATGGAGAGAGAGTGAAAGAGCGAGGGCGATTGTTTGAGGGGGGATTTGAAGAGGTTTTGGTAGATTTATTGCACACCTGAATCTCCACAGCCAGTCGAAATATAGACTCAGTCCTTCGACCATTTTGGCACTTGGGCAAATTACTTCTGTGACTGTGTGTCTTCTGTGGCACATTTCTCCTTTTGTGGCACAAAGTAATTACACAATGGCTATCATTCATCCAGTGAGCCTTCATTGTCCAATTGCTATTTTAAATTTCACAATAGGGTTTGAACAAACAATAGTACCGATTGAGCATGTCAGTATCTATCTATCTATCTATCTATCTATCTATCTATCTATCTATCTATCTATCTATCTATCTATCTATCTATCTATCTATCTATCTATCTATCTATCTATCTATCTATCTGTCTGTCTGTCTGTCTGTCTGTCTGTCTGTCTGTCTGTCTGTCTGTCTGTCTGTCTGTCTGTCTGTCTGTCTGTCTGTCCGTCCGTCTGTCTGTCTGTCTGTCTGTCTGTCTGTCTGCATTTCTATCTGCCTGTCAAGAGATTTTGCAAGAGATTTTTAACGTTTCAGGACTCTATTGTTGTAAACCAATTCTGAGAGTCTCAAACCGAAGAGCAAGCGATTCAAATAAACTTTTTTTTTTCAAATGCCCTACAACTTTTTTATATATATATATATATATATATATATATATATATATATATATATATATATATATATATATACAGGTCCTTCTCAAAAAATTAGCATATTGTGATAAAGTTCATTATGGCACTGCTGAGGTGTTATGGAGGCCCAGGATGCTTCGATAGCGGCCTTAAGCTCATCCAGAGTGTTGGGTCTTGCGTCTCTCAACTTTCTCTTCACAATATCCCACAGATTCTCTATGGGGTTCAGGTCAGGAGAGTTGGCAGGCCAATTGAGCACAGTAATACCATGGTCAGTAAACCATTTACCAGTGGTTTGGCACTGTGAGCAGGTGCCAGGTCGTGCTGAAAAATGAAATCTTCATCTCCATAAAGCTTTTCAGCAGATGGAAGCATGAAGTGCTCCAAAATCTCCTGATAGCTAGCTGCATGGACCCTGCCCTTGATAAAACACAGTGCACTAACACCAGCAGCTGACATGGCACCCCAGACCATCACTGACTGTGGGTACTTGACACTGGACTTCAGGCATTTTGGCATTTCCTTCTCCCCAGTCTTCCTCCAGACTCTGGCACCTTGATTTCCGAATGACATGCAAAATTTGCTTTCATCCGAAAAAAGTACTTTGGACCACTGAGCAACAGTCCAGTGCTGCTTCTCTGTAGCCCAGGTCAGGCGCTTCTGCCGCTGTTTCTGGTTCAAAAGTGGCTTGACCTGGGGAATGCGGCACCTGTAGCCCATTTCCTGCACACGCCTGTGCACGGTGGCTCTGGATGTTTCTACTCCAGACTCAGTCCACTGCTTCCGCAGGTCCCCCAAGGTCTGGAATCGGTCCTTCTCCACAATCTTCCTCAGGGTCCGGTCACCTCTTCTCGTTGTGCAGCGTTTTTTGCCACACTTTTTCCTTCCCACAGACTTCCCACTGAGGTGCCTTGATACAGCACTCTGGGAACAGCCTATTTGTTCAGAAATTTCTTTCTGTCTTACCCTCTTGCTTGAGGGTGTCAATGATGGCCTTCTGGACAGCAGTCAGGTCAGCAGTCTTACCCATGATTGCGGTTTTGAGTAATGAAACAAGCTGGGAGTTTTTAAAAGCCTCAGGAATCTTTTGCAGGTGTTTATAATTAATTAGTTGATTCAGATGATTAGGTTAATAGCTTGTTTAGAGACCCTTTTCATGATATGCAAATTTTTTGAGACAGGAATTTTGGGTTTTCATGAGCTGTATGCCAAAATCATCAGTATTAAAACAATAAAAGACCTGAAATATTTCAGTTGGTGTGCAATGAATCTAAAATATATGAAAGTTTAATTTTTATCATTACATTATGGAAAATAATTAACTTTATCACAATATGCTAATTTTTTGAGAAGGACCTGTATATATATATATTAGTGCTGTCAAACGATTAAAATATTTAATCGCGATTAATCGCATTAATGCCATAGTTAACTCGCGATTAATCGCACATTTTTATCTATTCTAAATGTCCCTTGATTTCTATTTGTCTCATTATTTTTTCTAATTTTAATGCTCTTATCAACATGGAAAAGTGGATCAGCATTAAGTTTTTTCTTAGCTGTGGTATCCATGTGCTTCTGTCTGAAGTCATCCATTGTAGAGCTTAGATCGGGCCCAAAAAAATCAAGCCCGACCCGAGCCCGTGCGCATTGTGTCCGAGCCCGGCCCGACACATAAACTGTAATTATGAGCCCAAGCCCGATTTAAACCCGTCAATTTTTTTCATACGTGGGTCGTTATAACTGACGTTCTCAACTATTTTCTATGTTACTTTCTCCCGCCCGCAACATTTTTGTCCCGCTCCCGCCCGCAAATACTCTTTTTTTTGTAGGCTACCTCCAAATACTTTCGCCTACGTGTCGCCATCATACACATCAGCATAAATGCTCCTGATAAATTATTTGTTATTAAAGCATTAACACACAAACCACTGTTATAACATAAAAGCAAGCAGGCTACTGAGTGCATGGTTTGGCATGACTGAATGCGCGCAAAGTGCACTCCCTTAATAATTCCTAAAAAGCTGACATCAGTTCATCGCAATCTCACACATCTGTTATTATCAGTGAAGCTGACTGCACAATGCATCTTTCATAATATATACACTTTGTTTGTTATAATTTGAGGACTTGCCAGCTTACAGAATTCAGCACTGAACAAAAAGTCTGTCTTGAGCGGTGAGGGGAGTCTATTTTAAATGCTTCTGATGCTTCTTCATATGTCTGTGATTGGCTACATCCCTCAACGCTGCAAACATGTTATAAAAAGAAACTCTGGCCTGTAAATCGTTTCTATTTTGTTTTAGTTGTTCTTGTAGCTTTTCTGCAACATATGAATAAAAATGTATTAGTTTTTATGTTTTATTCATAGATATTTCTAGTTTGCGGGAGTCCCGCGAATCGTTTTATTCTCCCGTATCCGCACACAGAGTGAGTGCATTACCGCTCGAGCCCGCCCTCGCACTCGGCCATCAAATCTAGTCCCGCGCCGCACTCTATTGCGTTGAGAGTGCACGTCTCTAGATCGGCGTCTCGCGCTCGCGCCATCCACTCAAAACGTACCGTTAGCCTACTACTCTTTGGCCGGCGCGCAAGCCCAAACAAGTACGTAAGGCGTGCCTGTTGTTTTGTTTCCGGTCTAGCTATCCGGTGTGGTGTTGTTTGCTAGGCCAAAAAGAGCGTTAATCTCGCGATAAAAAAATTGACGCCGTTAAAATGTGTTTGCGTTAACGCCGTTAATAACGCGTTTAACGCACAGCACTAATATATATATATATATATATATATATATATATCATTTTGGAGATTGTATCTCAATACATCAATATATTGAGTACAATATACAATATATAGACTGCGAATCCCAGTCAAGGAAATTAACCATGGATTCTTATCTCTCTCCATCTTTTCAGCTAAAGGCCACTCTTAGACTCATCTTTCAAACATCTGACAAGATTCCTCATACCTGGCTTCTCCAGCTCTCAAGTTCTCGTTTATGAGAAGTCTTTCTTTTGTCTTCTCTCATAATGGCTGTGGTTAAAGTTTGGGTAGAGCAAGAGGGTTCTAAATCATGATAAAACTGCATCTGCGACCCTGAGTGCATGAGTGACTGATTGGGCACAATTATGGTGCTTGGAAATTAAATTTGATTTACTTGAGTGTTTGGGACGCATGAAGACTTACTACTCGGGTGCTTCAATCTTAGTGTAACTGTAGATAAGTGTCAGTTGCACAGGTAATGATTGCATATAATTATATGCAATACTTGAGATTCTTTGTAGATGTGATCCTGGAAACACGGCCCTCTTAAATCCACATTAAATTACATTCCACTCATATGGACATCGAGGACATCCAACCCTCGGACTTGACCTTCAAATCCATTGATTACCTTATCACACAGGGATTACTCTGGCATCTATTGTGCCGTACCTCTCGGCCCATTCCTAATACAGTCAGTATGGATGAGTGAAGTAGGTTTTTTTTTCTTTCCATAAGAGATTAAACTTAATTTTTAGATGGTTTTTGTATGTGGTTTCGGCGTCAAATCGATCTGTGGTTGTGACCTTTACTTTTATTGAGCAGTTTAGTAAATTGCCCTTGTTGTCATCTGTCTTTTCCACAGAATGGAAGTCACTCAGGGACTGTATCATATCATTGAAAAAAAATTGATAATGATTATTGAATTATTGAATAATGATTATTACTATTATGTTTAGATTTTTAAAGTAAATAATAAGTAATCTAAGTAAATTATGAGTATGATGATAATATTATTTAAGTACATAAAATGTATTTTAATATTTTATATATATTTTTTCAAGAAATTATAATTTTTAGATATTAAATTGATTAAAAGTGACAGTAAAGACATTTATAATTTCACAAAATAATTATATTTCAAATAAATGCTGTTATTTTTTAATTTTCTATTCCTTGAATTCCACAACTGTTTTACAATCAGCATATTAAGCCTCATTCACCCCACCAGCAACATGCAACAAGACAAAGCAACATGATCAGTTTTGATTTCAATTTTAATAGAGAGCGGGTGATTTCCGGCGACACAATCAACAGTGACCATTGGCGACAGGCTGGGGGCATGTCCAGCGATGCGACAAAGCTGAGATATGTTTAACTTATTCAAATGAAGAGCTTCTTTCGAGAGCGACAACCAATATGACTGAAGTCAGTGGAGCGCTTGTGATCTGTCACTGCATCCTGTAGTGGAGTGTCGAGGCAAGATGGAGAAGTTAATTTTAGCGGTCAGCAACATTCCTAAAATGTATGATATGTCTCTGTGTACACATGGTAGGTAGGTGCACACGTTTTGTGAACACGTGTTTGTGCTTTCACCACAGATAAATAGCCTCGATGGCAAAAAGCATACACTCTTTCTCGATCATCTAAAAAAGTTAAGCATTTTATGATTCCTTTTTGTTTAATCTTTTTCTTCCAAAATGTTTGTTTGTAGTGGCAAGAAAACTGTTTCATTGTCTACATTTAGAGTAACATCTGTGAATGATATTCACAAAACATTACTAGGCTACCAGTAGGGAACGCTCACTAGCGACATGCAACTACAAAGTCGCTGTTAAAGCCGCCTTTCCACTGCCCTTACGAAAAAGAAGTATACTTCAAGTTAATTTTATGAAGTATACCTAAGTAATGTTCAAGTATATTTTTAAGTATAATTATGTAGTAAGTATACTAATGTCAATGAGTACTAGTATTAAACATGTAAGTGTACTATTTTAATACCGCTTGGGACTAAACTGGACCACTTTTAGTATATGAAAGTATATGTTTAAGTGTACTATAAGTGTAACATTAGTAAACTTTGAGTGCACAACTAGTTCATAATTATGTTTCTCATTTGTACTGCAAGTGAACATTGATATACTAGTAGTTTACTTTTCTAATACTTGTAGCAAATGTTTAGTTTATGAAAGTACACTTTGAAGTATACTCTCAGTAAACTACAAGTTTAGTAGTTTTATACTACACATTTTCTTTAAGTGAACTTGACTTCATACTTGTAGTTTACTAATTATATATTAATTTTGCTATTTTAGTGTACTCTCAGTAAACTACTAATTTAGTAGATGCACAGAATTAGAAACATCTGTTTTGTATCAATATTTTATCAATATTTTCAAACAATGTAAGTTTCATAAGACTATATGAAAAATTACTGTATGTAAAAAAAGTATATTTAATAGGCTACTCGATCAAAAGAGTTAACACAACTGTCATGATTCTGCCCTCATGTCCTTGATTTTCTCTATTCTTGAGGCAGGATCATGACAGAATCATGTTTTGTGTGCAAGCACATGGTCTTGTGTTTTGGCCATGTGCTTGTGTTGTCTCGTTCCCTTGCCCCGCCCCCCTTGTTATCCTCGTTCTGTCCTTATCACCTTATCTGTATCACCTGTTGATCATTAGTGTTCCCTTTATAATCTCCTTGTGTTTGCTGTCCTGTGTCGGTTCATTGCCTTACGTGCCATGTCAATACCCAGTGAGTACCTTGTCGAGTGTTTTGTCTAAAAGTTGCGATCTTGTAAAAGCCTGTCTTGTTCCTGTGTAGTTTAATGTCAAAGTCTTAGTCTAGTGTGGTTAGTCGTTTACTTTATCTTGTACTGTTTTGCCCCCTCGTGGGTTTTGTTTTCCCCTGTTTTTTCTGTTATAATAAACGTTGTGTGTTTGCATACCGTCTGCGCTTGGGTTCATCTGCTATCCACACAACAACAACTACAAGCCAAGTGTACTTTGAGTACTTAATTATATTTTTAAGTATATCTCGATCAAAAGAATGAGTACAAGTATAGGCCACATATACTTGGACTTTTCTCTCAGTATAAGTCAAGTATTCTGAAGTGTAATTTTAATTATATTTCTGAGAAGTACAAAAAGTATATTTCTGAGAAGTACAGGTGCTGGACATATAATTAGAAAATCATCAAAAAGTTGTATTTCAGTAATTCCATTCAAAAAGTGAAATTTGGATATTATATTCATTCATTACACACAGACTGATATATTATAAGTGTTCATTCCTTTTAATTTTGATGATTATGGTGCCACACTCTAATCAGCTAATTAACTCAAAACACCTGCAAAGGCCTTTAAATGGTCTCTCAGTCTAGTTATGTAGGTTACACATTCATGGGGAAGACTGCTGACTTGACAACTGTCCAAAAGATGACCATTGACATATTGCACAAGGAGGGCAAGACACAAAAGGTCATTGCTAAAGAGGCTGGCTGTTCACAGAGCTCTGTGTCCAAGCACATTAATAGAGAGGTGAAGGGAAGGAAAATATGTGGTAGAAAAAAAGAGTGTACAAGCAATAGGGAGAACCAAACCCTGGAGAGGATTGTGAAACAAAACCCATTAAACAAATGCGGGGGAGATTCACAAAGAGTGGACTGCAGCTGGAGTCAGTGCTTCAAGAACCACCACTCACAGACATATGCAAGACATGGGTTTCAGTTGTCGCATTCCTTGTGTTAAGCCACTCTTGAACAAGACACAGCGTCAGAAGCGTCTCGCCTGGGCTAAAGACAAAAAGGACTGGACTGCTGCTGAGTGGTCCAAAGTTATGTTCTCTGATAAAAGTAAATTTTGCATTTCCTTTGGAAATCAAGGTCCCAGAGTCTGGAGGAAGAGAGGAGAGGCACATAATCCACATTGCTTGAAGTTCAGTGTAAAGTTTCCACAGTCAGTGATGGTTTGGGGTGCCATATCATCTGCTGGTGTTGGTCCACTGTGTTTTCTAAGGTCCAAGGTCAACGCAGCCATCTACCAGGAAGTTTTAGAGATCTTCATGCTTCCTGCTGCTGACCAACTTTATGCAGAGGCAGATTTTATTTTCATTCCGGATCCGAATTTGAGCTTCAGATGCGTTGAAATTTCTTCTACGGCTAAACCATATGCGACCAGCCAACCGGATGTGATGTATTCTAATCAAAACTATTAGTGCTTATGTTAGAATGACCAATATTTTAACTTTTTAACGTTATTCTGTAAACACTATTTCTGTAAAATGGCAGATATTAATAATATGGCAGAGATAATTATTTTACAATCATTTAATCAATATTTATGTTGATTAGCTCTATAAAATCTATTATGTTTGTATTTGAAATGTATTGAGGGTTATTTGTTTTGTGTGGATATATCCAATCATACATTACATTCATTAAAATTCTGAATTTTACCATGGTGAATAAGCTGAGGTAACGGTTGCTGTGCGACCAATTTCAAAGTTCATTGCGACTGTCACTAGGGGGCGCAAATGTTGTGTGTAGTGGAAAGGCGGCTTAAAGCCGTGTAGTCTAAACTGAATGAATGATGTCAGATTGTGATTGTCACTGTCCTTTTTTTGTGTGTGTGAACAACATTCTAAATTACTATCTAACTCTCTCTATCGTTTTCGTTATTTCCTGTCTCTTTTCATCTTGGTTTGAAGTGGACCTGAAGTGGTGCCTTCCCAAGACACATGGTCTCACTCGAGTGAATGATATTCTTCAACAGGAGTGAAATAAGATACAATATCATTCCTTTATAGCTGTAACCTCCTTCCTCGCCGCAGCAGTGCTTTAGAGACCCAGTGGGTCTACCTTATTCCTGCTTCACTCTCTGACCATGCCGGTTCCCCAGTTCTATCACTATCAATTAAATTATCAGCAATGGATGAGCACGGGCATGAAATTGCTTTACGTTTTCTCACAGGGTCTTGCTGCCAGCCACAATTTCCCCAGCTACATTTCACACAGCAGACGGGCTACAAAAAGTTCTTTTTTACTGATTCGAGGATTTGTCAGGGAATGTTGAAGACAAGAATTGGGCCATTGGGCCAAGAGCTCAGTGAGCTATAGAGGAAACCCACTCAGAGGGTCAAGAGCTCCAGTGAACTTTCTTGAAAACCCTATTTTTGGCGCCATTATCAGCAATGGTGTGATTCCGATTTAAGCAATTGAAGTTGCTGTGATGATGAAAAGCAGCGATACCTCAATTTTTCTCTCTCCCCACCGCCAAAACTAACTTGCACAACTTTTGTAACTTTCTAAATGAGTTTCTAAGAGTCCTCATTTTATCCTATATCATGGAGCCCAGTAAGTAAGAATCTCACAGAGATGAGCTTTAAAACTCAGGGAGGCTTGAAAATGTCAAATGGAACGCTTTTTTTTCATCTTTGGCTTTGGCTGATGTTCATCTACCCATGGTAGAGTGTCATTCATCAATCTGAAGGGCTGCTACCAAAAGTGAATACTCAGAGAGGAACATGAAGTCAAAGGTTAGCTGTTGGTATTGAGCTGCTTAATGTCATCATTGGTCTTATTCTCAAAAGTCAAAAGTCAGTACCCAGCTTCTGTGACCATGAGCATAGTGATAAATGATACGTCGAAGCACACAAAACTCATGAGAGGAGAAAATCTAATTTGGTGGCTTATTGTAGAAACATTTTCAAAAATAAGAAACAAGGTATTATTAAAAAGAAAAAATGATTTTTTAAATGTATTTATTTTTTTAAAGGGAGGTTCATCTAATGTTTTGGAAATCTTTTTTAACATTTTCTTTTTACTTTTGTACGTTTAAAAATGTATTTATTTCATTGTCTTAATTTTCGTTTATTTAAAAATAACTTTATTACAAATTTTAAATTTTAAAATTATTTATTACAATTAAAAAGTGTTCAGGGTGGAATTCAGTGTATATGTGTGTAAAATGGTATTAAAACTTTGGCAATGCAGAGCTTCTTTTATGGAAATTATGTTTCTTTTAGGTCTGAAATCACAAATTCTAGATAATAGTATAAACTGCAAAGGCTCCTAGCATGTACTTGTAGCTATTTACATATCTTAGTCATGTCAAAAGTGCATCATAGAAATTGCCTGACATGTTGTTGCAGCCAAAGTCAAATTATAAAAGGCAACTTTGCATTAGCATAAGATTTTCAAATCGTAAGATTGTAATCTGATTTCAACATCAGATGCTTCAGAGCTCTACATATGTATTCAAATGGCATACATGCACAACATTTGAGTTATGCAAATGGTGTTTTATTGAGCTACAGCTTCACAGTGTGAATCTAGCAGATATATTGCATATTTATCACAGTCCCATTCACTGTTGAAATATTTTTCAGAACACCATACACATACAATACATACACAAATGTATCCTGAACAAAGACCATAGGTTTGCAATTGAAAGCAAAAGGAGTATAAATGTGAAGTCATATTTATGTATTGCTTTTCATATGACTGAAACAAATATCCCGACACATAAATGTGTGAGAGTGGCAGAAAAGGTCAAGCTGTATGTTTGAATGGGTGAATTCGCTGATGGAATAATGAATCAGGCAGATAAAAGACTAAAGCTGGCCTCTCTTATCTTTCATATAAAATCAAGCCCACTCTCTGCACACTTAAGATATGTTGTTTTGCTGCTGAATTGAAGATTGTATAGATTAAGTTTTTTTTTTTTTTTTCATTTCAGAAGATAGAGCAAGATAGAACAAGGAAGGACAGAAAAGATTTTAAAAATAGTTTTTTTTTTTTGCTTTCCGTCAGCTAGCTATGGAGGTGAAGACGACAACTCCCATGATTCCACACTCATCCATGACATCATCAATCTACTCCTTTGATATTGTTTTGAATAATCGACTTCTAGCGGCAAAACTTACATACTGTGCATTTAATTATATTGTGAATTGCATTGATTGAAACTTTCTTTTTTATTGACATCACATAAACCATGCAGGCTATGAATAATGCCAACCAATAGCCAAATAGTTAGCAAAAAGCAATTATTTATTTATTTCTGGCTCCATTCTGCTCTGCAAAACCCACTTTTCACTATCACCTCCTTTAAGATAAAATAAAGTCTTGATCTCCTTTTAAAATGGGTTGCAGTTCACATTGACACACTTGTCTATATATATACAGGGCTTGACATTAACACCCGCCAACCCGCCATATTCCGGTGGATTTTGCTCGTGGCGGGTAACACAGCCACTCCAACTAGCCACTTTGGCGGGTTGAATAATTTTAGTCTTTTCAAAAGGCATCTCCTTCTTCCTGGGTTTCGGCACCAGTGTAACGCAGTTCAGATGTTATGGGAAGAAAGAGGCGGGAACTGGCGAACAATCAAATACATTTTAATGACAAAATAAAACAAATACAAAAACGAAAGTTAAGACGGCAGTCCCTCAAGGTCGACTGCCGCCACACACACTAATAAAACAAAACATCAAATAAAATTCAGGCCTGTCCTCTCTCACTCTTCACAGTCGTCACTCCTCCTTTTATGCTTCCGCTCCTCCGTGAGAGATACGAGACCGGTGCGTCGCGCAGGTGTTGTTCATCATTAATCATGCCTCTGGCCTCGTGCCGTTCTCTCACGTCCCTCGGCCTCGTCCTGCTCGCCACAATCACTCTCGCATTCAAGTATTTTTTTTCAGAATTTGAATTGATGAGCCAAAAATAATTTGTTCTTCTTTGCTCATTGTTGTTCTAATGCAGAGATGTTTTTTCTACTCTATTATTTACTGCTGTTGTTGATGATAAGGAGTGTTAACATTTACATCGTATATTTCTATCCATTTCTTGACAACCTTACCAGTAGTCATTATCAGGGCCAGAGCACAAAAATGACACAAACTTAAATGTGTTCTTTATGATGAGAGGAACTTTGTCCGAACCATGGCATGCATCTTTCGTGAGGTTTCGAGACTGAACTACTTTCCATTGCAACTTGCAACAAAGAATTTCCCATCAGGGCTCAATATAGTAATTCTGAGTCTGATTCTGATTTTTAAACAGACAGTGTTTCTAATGCTAAAGGTTTTTTTTTTCAGTTTAGTTCTTTATCTTTTTTTTTATTTACCAAGAAATAGGTTGCAGCAGTTTGTCTTTCGACTACACTTGCAAAATCCGTAATGGGACTGAGCTCAAATAGCTTCAGCGTCAGCAACTTTTGATAGTACAAAATCGCTGTCAATCAAAAGGAGATGCAGTCTTTCGACAGACCCTCCAATCATCACGCAGAAGCCCGGAGTCCAGGCCAGCCCACTCTCCATTCACCCCGGAGATGCTGAGCGTCCGTGGGCGGGACATAATCGCAGCATTTGTCCAAATGACCGCCTAGTTTCGAAGCACTGAAAAAAAATGTTTAAAGCAGCCCCATTGAAGTCAATGGACGCCAGGCTTCAACAGGGAAATGCACTGTGACACAACAGGATTGTATGAAAAGGAAATCGAGACAGCCGACCTGTAGCTGATTCTGAACGAACTCGTCTTCGAGATGAATGCGTTCTAAGGCATTTTTAGTCAATAACATGTTATCACAATAGTACATATTTGACCATTAATTTTTGACATTATAGGGGAAGCTGAGCTTCCCTTGCAGTCTTAAAGAAATCCCCACTGATCCCCACTTTCTTCTAACCATGCTCTCGCTCTTTACAATCTGCACATTATTTGTCTCTCACAAGTCTCGGATAGCACTAAATAGAGCTTGAATATGAAGGCCTTAATTAGTCTGCATCGTTGAGGAAGGTTAAAGGTTCCAGTATTGTTATATGAAATATCAGCACTCTCTAAGCCCTGCTTGTTCAGTCAGATTAGAGGACCTGAACTAACGGCTGTATTTTTATGGCACATAAACAAAGGGCTATAAATGAAAGAACTCAACTGGGATGACAGCTGATATCATTAACTTCAATACTAAATAAAAAAAAAGAATGAAATAAAATAAAGGGTGTATTTTTCTTAAAAATGAAGAGTTGAAAAAAATGAAAATTTTCACAAATCATTTAATCGTATTTTAATTGTAAGTTAATTGATGTGAGTCATCTAAACAAACTGACCCACTAGAATAAATCAGACTTTTTTCATGAGAGAGAAGTTTAGAAAGGTTTTGATCATTATATGTCCAGATGAAAGCTGTGTGTTCATTAAAAACAGTGATTTGTGGTCATTACTTCATCAAAGTCTATCTTCCTCTAACAGGCTAGAGTCTCCGACAAGGACACTGACACTGGAGGCTCCCAAAGGTGTTGAAGTGAACGCAGGAGTAGGGGAATTCAAAGCTTCTTGTAGGAAAGATCTCACTTTAGAGTCTTCAGAAGGAGAGGTGAGTATGTGAAATTATACATAAGGGGAAACAATGCAAATGTCAAAAAGTTAAAAAAAAAAAAAGGCTATTTCTTGGCATAAATAACTTTTAACATCCATGGAACCTTTCCATTCCACTAAAAGTTATTCTTTCTTCCAAAAATGGTTCTTCTATGGCATTACTGCAAAAAAGCCAGGACTACCATCATGGGTTCACAAAAAGGATACAGGTTCCATTGAACAAGAAATTTCCTGTATGCATAAAGAAATAACACACACCATTATACATAAAATTATTGTGTCTTTACTGAACTCACTTTGTAAACATTAACAATGGAGGGTGGAACATTTATGTGAACCCATGGATTTAAACTATTATTTTTGATGAAAACAAAACTTCCAGGGTGTGTTTAATTGATCAAAAGAGATAGTAAATCCATAACAATGTAAAAAAAAAAAAAAAACATAATAATGTCTCACGGTTTCTACAACTGTTTTTTTTAAATTGATAAAAAAAATGTTACTTGGGCTCCAAATCGTCTCGGGTTACGTATGTAACCTTAGTTCCCTGAGAGGGAACGAAACGCTGCATAGTTACACTGTGGGAACACCCCTGTGTGATTGCGTCGTGAAGCACGTGTCCAATGGAAGAGCGAGACGTCATAGGCAGGTGACGTCATAGACCCGGAAGCTATAAAGCACCCCTGAAAGCAGATCACGTCGGCTTCTGATAAGCCTGAAGCTAGTCGATCAGTGCATGCACGAAGTATGGCAGGCGTACGCAACGTTTCATTCCCTCTCAGGGAACAAAGGTTACATACATAACCCGAGACGTTCCCTATCAAGGCAACACCCGCTGCCTGGTTACGCTGTGGGAACCCCATACCCACTACGCCATAATGACAAGAGCCCGTTCTGTGTGAAGTCCTTGCGCACACTAAGAAGCAAGCAACCTTGCCCCAGGAGTGGAGAGGTCTAAGTCATAAAACTTGACAAATGTATGCGGCGAGGACCAGCCTGCCGCATCACAAACGTCATGAAGGGAAACTCCCGAAATTAAAGCCATGGAGGCAGCCATACTCCTCGTAGAATAGGCCCGGACAGCCAAAGATGAGGGCTGTCCGACCGTTTCATAAGCAAGTGAGATAGTCTCAACTACCCACTTACTCATAATCTGTTTTGATGCAGGGTTACCTTTCTGAACCGAAGCAGACAAATAACTGCTCTGATCTACGCCACAGGGCAGCTCTGTGTACGTAGGCATCCAAAGCCCTAACGGGACATAACAGATGTAACAGATTTAATTCCTGATCCGGGGTATTAAAAGATGGAGGGCAAAAGGGCTGCAACACAATGGGGCCCGCAACATTAGTAGGGACCTGAGGAATGTAACCCAATCTAGGGTGTAGAAATGCTTATAAAGCACCCCTGAAAGCAGATCACGTCAGCTTCTGATAAGCCTGAAGCAAGTCGATCCGGGCATGCACGAAGTAAGGCAGGCGTACGCAACGTTATATTCCCTCTCAGGGAACAAAGGTTACATACGTAACCGAGACCTCTACAAGCCCAGAGCCTCAAGTACAATGGCCAAGCCGGTACTCTAGAGTGCAGTGCAGGCCTCAGCCTCAATGTGCCACGGAGAGAACAATAAATAAGAGGATCTCTCCCAAGAGAAGTAGCGCCCAGAGGGGTGTGATAAGCAGATATAGCCGCTACGTACACCTTTAAGGTGGAAGGAGATAATCCAGCAAAAAAATGTTCTTGAAGGAAATCAAGAACTCTACCAACTGGGCAGTTAACAGGATTCAAATTACTTTCTCCACACCAGGTAGAGAAAAATTTCCAACTTAATGCATAAAGTCTTCTCGTGGAGGGAGCTCTGGATTGGAGGATGGTCTCAATGACCTCAGTCGAGAGACCAGATTCTATGAGCTGTGCCCCCTCAGAGGC
This sequence comes from Siphateles boraxobius, assembly GCF_051911475.1. Taxonomy (NCBI): domain Eukaryota; kingdom Metazoa; phylum Chordata; class Actinopteri; order Cypriniformes; family Leuciscidae; genus Siphateles; species Siphateles boraxobius. Next base: position 3,473,569 of record NW_027509175.1, read on the forward strand.
CAGGCCCACAGCTCTGGGTGAGGGTGAAATATTGTGCCCCCTGCTTGGGACAGCAGGTCCCTCCTGACAGGAATCTCCATCGGAGAGCCGTCCAGGAGGGATACTAGGTCTGAGAACCACACTCGGGCAGGCCAGTGTGGGGCTACGAATAATAGATGAGCCCCTTCCTGGCGAACCCTCTCCAAAACTCCCGGGAGCATTGATACCAGGGGAAAAGCGTACAGGTGTAGCCTCGGCCACACCTGCACCATCGCATCCAGTCCGAGAGGAGCTGGATATGTGAGCGAGAGCCACAGCGGACAATGGGTTGTATCGGAATATGTGAAAAGATCGACCTGAGCTTGACCATAGTTCTCCTATAGGAGCTCCGTCACCTCGGGGTGAAGTCTCCACTCCCCGGCCTCAGCCCCTGCCTTGACAGGATATCTGCTCCCACATTCAGATACCCTGTAATATATACTGCCCTGAGTGACAGTAATTTCCCTTGGGCCCATAGGAGGATCTGATGAACCAGTTTGCATAATAATCGAGACCTCAGACCCCCCTGATGGTTGATGTAGGAGACCACCGATGTGTTGTCTGTGCGGACAAGCACATGGTGGCCTCTCAGGTCTGGCAGGAAGTATTTGAGAGCATGAAATACTGCCATTATTTCTAGCCAATTTACAGGTAGGTGCCAAGAAAGCTGATGGTCCTGCCAGAGACCTGTAGCCGAGCGGCCACTCATGACTGCCCCTCATCCTGTGAGGGAAGCATCTGTCGATTGCGTTACGTGTCGACAAGAAGCCCCCAGCACTGGGCCCTGGGCGAGGAACCAAGGTTTCTTCCACATGACCAAGGCACTTAGGCATCCCCTCGTGACCTTGATCTTGCGGAACGGATTTCGCCTCAGAGAAAACCCTTGGTCCTGAGCCACCACTGCAGGGGTCTCATGTACAGAAGGCCAAAAGAAATTACGTTGGACGCAGCTGCCAAGAGACCCAACAGTCTCTGAAACTGTTTCACAGTGAGTGACTGGCCTAGTTTCACCCTTTTACGGCTGTGAGAATCGCAGAAATACGTTCTGGAGACAATCGTGCTTGCAACGTTGTCGAATCCCACACCACCCCTAGAAAAGTGGTTCTCTGTGCTGGGAGGAGCACACTCTTCTTGGCGTTTAGCTGCAACCCCAACATCTTTATGTGAGACAGAACAACATCTCGATGCCTAACTGCCATCTGCTCGGTTTGAGCTAGGATCAACCAGTTGTCGATGTAATTTAATACGCAAATGCCCTGGAGTCTCAGAGGAGCCAGAACTGCATCCACGCATTTTGTAAAGGTGCGGGGTGATAAACCTAGACCGAACGGAAGAACCCGATATTGGTATGCTTCGCCCCTGAAAGCAAACCTGAGGAACTTCCTGTGATGAGGATGGATAGATAAATGGAAGTAAGCGTCCTTCAAGTCTATTGTGACAAACCAGTCCTCGGACTGAATCTGGAATACAATCTGTTTGAGTGTAAGCATCTTGAACTTGAGTTTCTGAACTCTGCTGTTTAAATGACGCAGATCTAGAATAGGACGCAACCCACCATCTTTTTCGGAATGATGAAGTAATGGCTGTAAAACCCTGACTCTCTGCTGGGAGGAGAAACCCTTTCTATAGCCCCCTTTTGCAGAAGTGTCAGTACTTCCTGCTCCATAACCAGAGCCTGCTCTGGGTCCACCACTGTGGGAAGGACCCCTTGAAATCTGGGCGGACGAGAACCGAACTGAATTCTGTAACCCTTTTCTATTATATTCAGGACCCACTGAGAAATATTTGGCAGTAGTTTCCACGCTGCCAGAAATTCTACGAAGGGTACCATTCTCTCGAGACTGGCCTCTGGATTTAGTTGAACAGTCACTTCGGTGCCCTGAAGCGGCTGACCGCCACCCAGGTTCCCCCGTTTGTGGAGGAGCCCGAGCGGCGACGCTCTGTTATTTTGTATTTTTTTGTATTTTTGTATTTTATTTTTTGTTTTTTTTGTATTTATTTTCCACCCAGCAGTCTCGGGGACATCGAAACGTCGAGGAAGAAACTTCTGGAAGGCTGCTGCTTGCTTTTTTTGTTTCTTGAAACCTATCAACGACACAGTTTATAGTGTCGTCGAACAGACTTGAAGGCAAAAGGAGGGTGTCCAGAAAAACAGACCTATCCTTATCTTTTATATCAGACAGATTTAACCAAAGATGGCGCTCCGTGCCCACCACGGCTTTTTTAAAGGCTAGATTTTAAAGGCTTGGTGGGCAACGTTGGGGCTTTTAATGATGATGCTGACTTCGGGGGAGAGATAGCTCGCAAGCATCTCTTCTGCCCGAGGCACCGTCAAATAACCATAATCAGAAACACCCATAACATTACTGTAGTTGAATGTTTGTGGGTTAAAAACTCTGAAAAATGCCGGTTTATTCCACAATCTCGACACCTCAGTGTGGAGATCGGGAAAAAACGGGAGTCCCCGATGTGGAGGCTGTGTTTTAGATGGTAGATATCGTTCATCTAATAAACTCTTTTTCACAACACTTCCTTCAGAATCATCGGCTGGCCAGTCAATATTTAATCTAGCTACAGCACGAGATAAAACCTCCATAAGCTCCTCATCACCAGAGGTATGAGCTGGCGAAGACTCATAATCCCCTTTAACAATACAAGCAACATCCAATTCCTCAACCCAAGGAGGAGAAACCCTGGAGGGTGCTCCTCCCTGGGCAGAGGCACTGGATCCAGCAGGTAAGGGCTGAGATAGGGCGGGGCCCGTCTCAAACCCCGCTGTTAGGTCCATCGGCGAACCCCAAGATGTGAGCCGCCGCTGTGCCTCGGCAGCAGCGGGACTCGCACCTCGGGGAGCGCGAACCGAACTGTTCTCCTCGAAGAATGCCCAGCAGGAGCAGAGCGTCCTCACGAACAATCTCTCGCAGTTCTCACAGTCAGATCCATTGAGAACTGACTGGGCATGCTCCACTCCCAAACAAGCAACACAAAGCTGATGTGTGTCCCCACCCGTGATGTAACGTGGGAAGGGAACAACACAAAGCTAAAAGTCTTGCTTGTTCGCCATTTTCTTAGATATAGTATATATATTGTGAACTTGACAGACAACAATAAATAGACAAGGACTGAAACAGAGAGCGCTTGCTGAAGGCACAGAAGCTGATGCGATCTGCTTTCAGGGGTGCTTTATAGCTTCCTGGTCAATGACGTAAACCGCCTATGACGTCTCGCTCTTCCATTGGACTGATTATACACGGCTTCACGACGCAATCACACAGGGGTGTTCCCAAAGCGTAACTACGCAGTGGGAGTTCCCTTGATAGGGAACAGCATATTAGAATGTGAATTATGTGACACTGAAGACTTGAGTAATGGCTGATACAAATTCAGCTTTGCCATCACAGAAATACATTTAAATAGAAAACAGTTCTTTCAAATTGTTATAATTTTTCACAATATTACTCTTTTTACTGTATTTTAAATATACAGCCTTGGTGAGCATTCTTTAAAAAATAAATTTGAATCTTATCAACACCAAACATTTGAACAGTAGTGTAATAACTTGTTGACGTTCCTTACACAGCAATAACTGGTATGTTCAGTGAAGACATGAAAATGCATCATAATTTGTGTATAATTTGTATAAACCAATTGTGTCCATTTTTGTGGCTTGTCACGCACACACTACTGTAACTCATCCCTCCTAGCATTTAAAACTCAAAGTTTTTTTTTGTTTTCTGTCATGTTGGTGAGCACTTTAGAAAACTCAATTACAAGAAAATGTCACCACACATATTGCACTTACTAACAAACAAGTTGATTCTTGACAACATGTCAACAAATTACTTAAGAATGACGTGTTGTAGTTTTTGCACTGTTTCACCCTACTCTCGCACTTGTTTTCCCTCTCTCGCAGTTTGTTGCTCTTTGACACTCTCTCGCTTGTGTGCACACCTGACTACTTCCTGTCACAGGCTAGTTGTAGACTTACAGGGATTTTTTCCCAAAAAATGAAAATTCTGCCATCATTTACTAACTCATTCCAAACCCATAAATATTCTGTTCATCTTCAAAACAAAAATGATGATATTTTTTAATGAAACATGAATTTTATGTCCCTACATAGAAATTCCATTCACTTAAAATATTAACGCTTCAAAAAGTTCATAAAGACATTGCAAACGTTCAGTATATGAATCGAACAGTTTAGTCCACTTTATATGATGAACAGATTTTATTTATGATTTTATTCACATAAACATTGATCAATGCACAGTGGTCGATCATACTCTTCCACAAGAACCAATGAGTTTTGTTTACGAGCATCAAGCAAGTGCGTTTGAACTTTCATTGACTCTATTTGATATGCTCAATATGTGTTGATCAGTGTGTTATTAGTTCTGTTCCTCAGATGAAGTGATTTTGTCTCTTCGGAAGCTGTGGATTAAACTGCTAGATTCATATGGATTACTTTTAAGATGTCTTTGTATACGTTTTGGCTGCATGGACATTCAATAAAGAGACAGAAATCTCTCAGATTTCATTAAAAAAATATGTTAATTCGTTTCAAAATGAACAAATGTTGAATGGGTTTGGAACGTGAGTAATTGATGACAGAATTTGCCGTTTTAGTTTAATGAACTAACCTTTTAAAACCTCAAACAGAAACATGTTTCAGTTCAGTAGTGTATTATTGGCTTTTGTTGAAGGTCAAGTAACATTTTATAAGCACTTTGTGCTGAAAATCCCTGTAAATCCAAAGGGTTTTTTCAACACAGAATTGTTTTTTATTAATAGTTTATGTACTGTACAATGTACAATGTACTGTAAAGAGCTCTGAATGAGTTATCTAATGTTCACATCTCATATGTGTTACATTAGACCTTTTGCTAAGGGGGTAGATGTGACTTCACACAGTCCTATCTGGTCAGATGTGAGCGGATCATGTCCTCAATAATTGCCTCAACCAAACACATCCAGAATACACCAGATCTTTCTCTTTTTTCTTGTTCATGTTTTTTTCTGTTCTTTGTCTTCCTGTTTTACACTCATCTGTCTACATCTTTCTCTGTCTACAAACCTAGTTCACTCTCCAGTAATTGCAGTGTTAGTGTAATTCTAACAGCACCTTGAACATGTTTAGATTATCCACGCTCACCCTTTCGTTCAAATGAGTGCAGTCATGTAGAGCTGCCTTGCTCTCTTTGTTCCCGTCTCTCTTCCTTTGTCTCTCTCTCCTACTCCTACCTCACTTTAGTAACTGCCCAGGCTATTTAATTAACTTCCATGAGTCCAAGTCATATATCATGCTGTTCTGTCACCTCTTTGGGGGAAAAAAAAAATTCTCCTTTTTTCTCTCTTCTTCTTTTGTGCCTGAGATAGCAGGATGGTGCTGTAAGGAGAGATATAAGAGAAAGTCATTTATGCACAGTATGGGCACTTGTAAAACTTGGTCATTTCTTAAAGCATTAAAGTTCACAACAATATTAATGTTGTTATTTAACCACTGTTTTTTTGGTAACACTTTATTTTGATAATCCCTTTTGAACATTCTGTTGACTATAAGTAACTTTGCAACTACATGTTAACTAACTCTCTTTAGATAATTAGTGGACTGTCTGCATAATATCTGCAAACACTGTATTGTGATGCTCCTCAAACAGACACTATACTGACTATAAGTAACTTTTCAACTACGTCAACTTATTCTAACCCTAACCCTACCAGTCTACTAAAACTCTACTAATACTCTAATGAGAGTTAGTAGACATGTAGGTGCAATGTTACTTACAGACAACCGAATGTGTTAAAGGGACCATCAAAATAAAGTGAAACCTTTTTTTTTTTCATTGGAAAACAAAATGAGAAATTTTAGGAAAAAGGAATATCCTGGTCACTCTGTTGATCACCCAATTACAGTGAATGGGGACTGGAGCTTTAAAAATGACTCAAAAGCACCATAAAAGTGATCCATATTGCTTGTGCACTGTATACCAAGTCTTTTGAATCCATACAATATAGCTTTGTGTGATGAACAACTGTTATTCACTTAAATTCTTCCAATACAATAGCTAACGCATTCTCATGCTTTGGCGTCATATGTGACGCCATATGACAAAATGGCGAAATACTACGCACATGGCACCCTTTATCGTCAATATAACACGCACTGTGATGGGTAGGTTTAGGTGTGGGGTAGGGTCTGCGTCTCATATTCACGCTAAAGGATGCCAGTCAACTTTATGACGCCTTGGGTTCGCGTGTTATATTCACGCTAAAGGGTGCCATGTGCGTAGTATTTCGCCGTTTTGTCATATGGCGTCACATATGCCGCCAAAGGATGAGAACAGGCTCCAATAGCACATGTGAGAAAAGGGTCAGTTACACTGTGTATACACCACATATACTGTATACACGAGTGTTGCGACTCAACAAAAGCAGATAGAACCCATTAAAATCAGTGATGCTGTCTACACTAAATGCGACGCAACACAATAAATTCCTGACAGTAAACTGATGCACCTTTCTATTTCTGACGTCACATGCTCGCACTACTTCTGAGAAGAACAAATGGATTTGCAACAGTTGCAAATCATGATGCTATAACTGTATACACATGGTGTTAGCTGTGGGAATAAATCATTCACATTGCAAGCTTATGTATGATACCGTTCAAAACTTAAGGTCTGTAAGATTAATATTTGTTTGTAGAAACCATAGTTTTTTTATGGATTCTTTGATCAATACAAAGTGCAAAAGAACAGCATTTATTTAAAATTGAAATTTGTTTCTATATTAATGTATTTACTGTCACTTTGAAAAAATAGTGTAAATTAGCCTATCATTCATAAATCAGGCTTCTTCAGACTGATGTGAACTGGATCCAGTAATTATGGTGGCCCAGTAGTGCATGACACATTGACATTTAAAAAGCAAACATAAGTTCACAACACAACAAAATGAGCCACAACACAACGGAAAATGTACAACACAACAGAAATGAGCCACAACACAATGGAAATAAGCCACAACACAACGGAAAATGTACAACACAACAGAAATGAGCCACAACACAACGGAAAATGTACAACACAACAGAAATGAGCCACAACACAACGGAAATAAGCCACAACACAACAGAAAATGTACAACACAACGAAATAAAGCCACAACACAATGGAAATGCTCCCGACAACTATAGGGCTCTCGGAGCACGGTATTGGAAAAAAGTCACCTGTAATAAGTCAGTCTACTACCAATACAATCAAGCTTTGGATTTTGAACATGTCTGTTTTTGAATGCTAAAAGTAAATTTAATTTTTACGTTCCCTTAAGGATCATGGGCTGTGGTAGCGCGTCAAAGCATTCTAGAGTATAACTATGCAGCTATAATGCACATAGGTGATTTTGAATTAATAAATGTCGATATACAGTGGTTAGCTACATACTGTTAAAACGAATCATGGTATTGATATATATTTTAGACCGCTGACTCTATAAAAGTGGCAAGGAAAACTACCTTTACTGCACTTTGAGAGCCCGGTCTGGAGCATTTCCGTTGTGGTGTGGCTTTATTTCATTGTGTTGTGGCTCATTTCTGTTGTGTTGTACATTTTCCGTTGTGATGTGGATTAATTTTGTTGTGTTTTGGCTTATTTTCGTTGTGTTATGAACTTATGTTTGCTTTTTAAATTTCGTTGTGTTGTGCACTACTGGGCCACCATAACTAATTCATCGAAAAGTTTCGACACAACAAACAATTAATTGACAAATCTCTCATGAACACTGAAGTAGAGAGTGGATGTTGAGACTTTCAAAAAATAAAATCTTACATTTTTGGTTTGTTCATCACACAAAGCTATTATATGTGTTCAGAAGACTAGTAGTATAGCACACATCCTTTTTTCAATTTGTATTCTAATATTTTATTTTGAGTTCCACTGAAGAAAGAAAGTCTTTTGGTTTTGGAATGACATGACATGAAAGTGAATAAATAATGACTGAATTTATCATTTTTTAGGTGAACTAATATTTTAAGATTCTCAGTTATTTTTTTCCCTCTCATCATTTCACCAATCTCTCTCTGTCTCACGCCCAGCTCTCTCTCTCTCCCTCTCCCTCTCTCTCTCTCTCTCTCTCTCTCTCTCTCTCTCTCTCTCTCTCTCTCTCTCTCTCTCTCTCTCTCTCTCTCTCTCTCTCTCTCTCTCTCTCTCTCTCTCTCTCTCCTCTCTCCCCCTCTCTCTCTCTCTCTCTCTCTCTCTGCCCGTCTTTATGAACAAGCTAAGTAATTTAGAACAAATGCTCATATCAGCACAATCCCATCCTGTTTGCCCCCATCTCTCCTTGTAATTCTCCAGAGGGAAGAGACGCTGAAAATAGATGCCTCTGTCAATTTGGAGAAGAGAATCAAGTGCATTAGACAGCTGAGACGAGAAATCAAACCAATGCTGTCAGCAGCTGACTCTTAAGAGGGCAGTGTTAAAAAGTTTGGGGTGAGAGAATTAAAGGAGAATGGCTGACTGGGTCCATGTCCTATTGCCTTTTCTCTTCCTGCTGCCCATTAAGATCAAGGGAAATGAGAAGTGACTGCTGTATGTGCTCTGATAGCTCTCGTGAGAGAGAGGGAGAGGGAGAAGAGATCCTGAATGCTATTTCTTTACAGCTTTGTATGGCACAATTAAATGTGCAGTCATTTTAACCAATTAATATATGATCCTTTAAACAAATTACAAGTGTTTTTGAAAAAACTGCTTAAAACAGCCCAAACTTTTTTGCTGTCTTCCAGCCTGGGGTGCGTTTCCTAAAAGCATTGTTAGCTATGGTTGCAAGTTCTGTCGTTTTTTTTTTTTTTTTGATTCACAAAATTGTGTGGTTGTAACGACAGCTTTCCACCTGTGGTTAGAAGCATATCTTGTTTGCATGACATTTGGGCTTAATAAATCCTTATATTGAGCAAAATAAGCAAGGTAGAAAGTTCAAAAGAACTGCATTTATTTAAAATTGGTTTTGACAACCCAGACTCATTCGTAAAATTTACTTGTGGCAACATTTTTGCAAAATAAGTTGTGCATGTTTCACGACAATTTAAAAGTGAAATGTCAAGTGAGTGGCGCTAAAAGCATGTTTAGCTTTTTTTCCAGAACAGATGAAAGTGAATATGACAACGTTTTATTACGTCTGAGTTTCTTTGTATCACTGCAGTTCTGAATTAGAATGTCCGGTGAGTGGCACTAAAAGATTACTGCTCCATCACGTTTTAAATTAACATGCACCTACATTATACCCTAAATCTACCCGATAGTTTTAACAAAAGCAAATGCGAAATAAAAATGTAATCATAACCATGGCATAACCTGACTTTGAGCTCTTACTGTATATCGTGATTTGTCTTTCACAAGATCACACCCAAGCTGTCTGCATCACAAGTACAATTCTGTGCCAGGTGCAGCTAGTGAGCAAGCTTAAAATGACAGTAAAACTGAACATATGGAGCTGGTTAAGTGTTGCAAACTCCAAAATATATTAGTTTACAAATCATGCACTATGGTAAAAAGTGTGTAAAAAGTGTTTTGAGGTTATAACATAGTTGTGTATGGAGCGCGTGAAAACAAGTCTTTATTTATAAATAATCTGCCCAATTGTGTGTGAAAACGATTAGAAGTGCTTGCTTGTTTTATTGCCTCTAGTGTTCACTTCTTTTAGAAACTGCAGTGATATGTACGTATTGGTTCCTATTTGCGTTTTGATAAAATGTTGCCACAGGTAAGTTTGATCATTTTATTTCATCTTTGCTGTATAAAAGTATCAATTTGTTTTAAAAAAAAATCTTAAAGACCACAACTTTTAGTTCAAGATGGCGCCGAGTATGGCTGCTGCGTTGCGAGCTCCGTCACAACATGGTAGTTTTTTGTTTGTTCTGTTTACAGTTCTTTTGTTTTTTGTCTTGGATGTTGTCTGTCTTATTCAGTACGACATACAAACACTTTTGGACATTGGTTCCGCAATCGAACACCGAAAACCGGACTTTCATTTCTTCAGTGATGCCCCGCTGTTTACAAACGCGGCAGCGGAGCCCTTTGTCTGGGCAGCTTGGCCGCGGAAACGCAGCCGGAGAAGGGGAAGAAGAGCCGGCGTTCTCGTCAGAGTAAGACGGCGTGCAAATCGACCCCCGCTTCCCAGTATTCTGCTAGCAAACGATCAGTCTCTAGACAACAAGCTCTGTGAGTTGAGAGCGCGGATCTCTTTCCAACGGGAGACGAGGGACTGCTGCATTATCTGCCTTACAGAAACTTGGATGTCTGCTGAGATTCCAGACTCGGCCATCGAAACCGCGGGGTTCTCAGTGCACCGAGCGGATAGAGTTAAAGACCTCTCAGGTAAAAGCAGAGGTGGGGGTGTATGTTTTATGATCAACAAATCCTGGTGTGATCAGAGGCACGTACATTCTATCAAGTCTTTCTGCTCTCCTGATCTGGAATTTCTCATGCTTCTGTGTCGACCATTCTGGCTACCGAGGGAATTCACAGCGGTCATTATCACGGCTGTGTACATTCCCCTACAAGCCGACACAGACCGGGCACTAAAGGAACTGTATGGGGAAATAAGCGAGCAGGAAACCGCGCACCCTGAGGCCGCGTTCATTGTGTCCGGGGACTTTAACAAAGCCAACTTCAAGAAAATAGCACCTAAATACCACCAACACATAAACTTTAACACACGAGGGGACCGGGTTTTGGATCATTGCTACTCCCCTTTCCGGAATGGCTACAAATCCCTCCCCCGCCCACCTTTTGGCAAATCGGATCACTCTTCCGTTCTCCTTCTGCCCGCTTACAGGCAGAACCTGAAACAGGAAACACCCGCCCTCAAAACGATCCAGTGCTGGTCGGACCAATCAGACTCTATGCTTCAGGACTGTTTTGATCACGCGGACTGGGAGATGTTCCGGTCGGCCTCTGATGACGACATCGAGGCTTATGCTGATAGCATAACCTGTTTCATCAGGAAGTGCGTAGAAGACGTTGTTCCGATCAAAACAATACGGATTTACCCGAACCAGAAACCATGGATTAATGGCGATGTTCGTGCAGCACTCAACGCGCGGACCTCCGCTTTTAACTCCGGGAGTGCGGAGGAGCAAAAACAAGCAAGTTATGCCCTCCGAAAAACTATCAGAGCAGCAAAACGCCAATTCAGGGACAAGATTGAAGGACAGTTCAACACCACCGACTCTAGAAGCATGTGGAAGGGAATTAATAGCATTACGGACTATAAAGGAAACATAAACCCCACAGTGAACAACACTGCCTCTCTCCCAGATGAGCTGAACACTTTTTATGCTCGATTTGAGGGAACTAACATCCCCCTCGCGGAGAGAGTTCTCGCGGCTGAAGCTACAGAGGTTAGTACACTCTCCGTCTCTGTAGCGGATGTAACCCAATCTTTCCGTCGGGTGAACATCCGTAAAGCCGCGGGTCCAGACGGTATTCCGGGCCGCGTCATCAGAAAGTGCGCGAACCAACTAGCTGGTGTTTTTACGGACATTTTCAATTGGTCCCTCTCCTTGTCTGTAGTCCCCACATGCTTCAAAACGTCCATCATCGTACCTGTACCGAAGCAAACCAACATCACCTGCTTAAATGACTGGCGCCCTGTTGCTCTGACCCCCATCATCAGTAAATGCTTTGAGAGACTAGTCAGAGATTACATCTGCTCTGTTCTACCTTCCTCACTGGACCCACTGCAGTTTGCATACCGCAATAACCGCTCCACTGATGATGCTATTGCATCTACAATACACACTGCTCTCTCCCACCTGGAAAAGAGGAACACATATGTGAGAATGCTATTTGTAGACTACAGCTCAGCATTCAATACCATAGTGCCCTCCTTGCTTGATGTGAAACTCCGGGCTCTGGGCTTAAACAGCTTGCTGTGCAGCTGGATCCTGGACTTCCTGTCAAACAGACGCCAGGTGGTTAGAATAGGCAGCAACATCTCCTCATCACTGACCCTCAACACTGGAGCCCCACAGGGCTGTGTTCTCAGCCCACTCTTGTACTCCTTGTACACATATGACTGCGTGGCAACTCACAGCTCTAATTCCATCATCAAGTTTGCTGATGATACTACGGTCGTAGGTCTGATCACCGACAACGATGAAACGGCCTACAGAGAGGAGGTGCTCACTCTGACGCACTGGTGTCAGAGGAACAACCTCTCCCTCAACATCAGCAAAACCAAGGAGCTAGTGGTCGACTTCAGGAAGAACGACAGAGAACACAGCCCCATCACCATCAATGGAGCACCGGTGGAGAGAGTCAGCAGCTTCAAGTTCCTCGGTGTCCACATCACAGAGGAACTCACATGGTCCGTCCACACTGAGGCCGTCGTGAAGAAGGCTCATCAGCGCCTCTTCTTCCTGACACGGCTGAGGAAGTTTGGAATGAACCGCCACATCCTCACACAGTTCTACACCAGCACCGTCGAGAGCATCCTGACTGGCTGCATCACTGCCTGGTATGGCAATACTACCAGCCGTAACCGCAAAGCCTTGCGAAGGGTGGTGCGCACTGCCAGCCGTATCATCGGAGGTGAGCTTCCCTCCCTCCAGGATATTTATGCCAGGCGGTGTGTGAAGAAAGCTCGGAGGATCATCAGAGACTCTAGCCACCCGAGCCATGGGCTGCTCTCACTGCTACCCTCAGGCCGGCGGTACCGCAGCATCAGGACACACACCAGCCGACTCCATGACAGCTTCTTCCCACAAGCAATTAGATTTCTAAACTCTTGATCCCTCATGATCAATAACCATAAACATTCTAACTGTCAACACAGCACAACATAACCTACTGCATTTACATAATATATATATATATATATATATATATATATATTTGCACCTTACGAGTATCTATTCTATGTATAATTACCTCTTTTTGTATTTTTGTATACTGTTGTATATTGTAAATTGTTGTATATTGTATATTGTTGTATATTGTAAACTGTTGTATATTGTACATTGTATACGTACAGTACAGGGAGTACAGGGAACGGAGACGTGTCGTCGGGGGAGTTCCCTGACGAATTGGGATCACGCTAGGGAGACCAATTGCCTTCGAGTGAATTAAAACGAGCCAATGAAAATTGGCATGCAAGATTTGCATTCCGCGACCCGCCTACCAGCGCGGGTATAAAAGGCGGAAGTAAACATTGCGCAATGCTTTTCGCTGAGGAGCCGAACAGTGTCCAGTCCTCCGCGAAGGTACAGCAACATGGCGAAGGGACGACACGTCTCCGTTCCCTGTACTCAGGGAACGAGGGTTACATACGTAACCGAGACGTTCCCTTTCGTCCTGGGAACTCCGACGTGTCGTCGGGGGAGTTCCCTGACGAATTGGGATCCCTAATAAAGCGCCATGGTGCTGGCCCCTTCCAGCGCCCGGCTAAGCTACCCTGCAGCAGTTTCTTGAAATAAGTTGCGGGAGCTAGCACGGGAACCACACTGCTGTTCCGCAAGACCCGCACAGTGGACATTGGATAACACTGGGAAAGCGTTCCCCAAGAGAGGGGGAAAGCTGCGGAAGGCCCAGCCTGACTGACCAGGAATACACATATGTACTAGCCCAATGGGGTAGTGAAACATATGGCAGTCCCTGAGGTGGTCCCAATCCAAGGGAAATGGGAGCGCACTCAACAGGGATGACGAACGAGTCCGTCAAGGGGAAGACACGGCTAAACTGCACGTGGCATGATGGTTCACAGTAGAGATCACTGGAGCACCCAGTCTACTAACAACTCCTCACTAGAGGTAGCAGACCTGGCGCCGGGCGGTCCGCCACGCCCAGCACCGGAGGGGTGAAGGAGGAACTCACGAGGCTCACCAACGTAGGGCGCCATACGGAGCAAGAAAGCACGTATCCGCTGTTCGAGGCGGAGTGGCGTAGCAAGCCGACACAACTTATTCCCTCGACCCACTGGCCGTAGCCAGAACTCGGGAGGAAACAGGTTCCACACGAAGGCTATAGAACCTAGCAAACGTGTTCGGTGTCGCCCAGCCCGCAGCTCTACAGATGTCTGTCAGCGAGGCGCCTTGAGCCAAAGCCCAGGAAGCGGCAGCACCTCTAGAGGAGTGAGCGCGCAACCTGGGAGGACAAGGCTCACCCAGAGACTCATATGCTCGGGTGATAGCATCCACTAACCAGTGGGCTAACCTCTGCTTGGAGACGGCCTTCCCCTTCTGCCGGCCTCCGTAACAGACAAAGAGCTGATCTGAGGTTCTGAAGCTTTGCGTTCTGTCAATATAAACCCGCAGGGCGCGGACAGGACAGAGAAAAGCTAGGGCTGGGTCTGCCTCCTCCTGGGGCAGCGCTTGCAGGTTCACTACCTGGTCCACGAAGGGAGTGGTAGGAACCTTGGGCACATATCCGAGCCGGGCTCTCAACACAACGTGAGAAAGGCCTGGCCCGAACTCTAGGCACGATACGTCGACCGAAAAAGCCTGCAGATCCCCGACCCTCTTGAAAGAGGCCAATGCCAACAGGAGCGCTGTCTTAATGGACAGGATATTAAGCTCTACCGTCAGCAAAGGCTCAAAGGGAGGACTTTGAAGAGCTCTAAGTACCAGAGCAAGGTCCCAAGAGGGTACCGAGTGCAAAACACGAGGTGGATTTAACCTCCTGGCACCCTTAAGGAATCTGATGACCAGGTCGTGCTTCCCCAAGGACTTACCTTCCAGTGCATCGTGATGCGCGGCTATTGCGGCGACATACACTTTGAGGGTGGAGGGAGACAGCCTTCGCTCCAACCCATCTTGCAGGAAGGAAAGCACGACTCCGATCGGGCAAGTTCGGGGGTCCTCCTGACGGGAGAAACACCAATCGACGAACAGGTTCCACTTCAACGCATAGAGGCGCCTCGTAGAGGGGGCTCTAGCGGAAGTGATGGTGTCTACCACTGCCTGTGGCAGACCACCTAGAACCTCCGCGTCCCGTCCAGGGACCAGACATGGAGTTTCCAGAGGTCTGGACGCGGGTGCCATAGAGTGCCCCGTCTCTGAGAAAGAAGGTCCTTCCTCAGAGGAATCGGCCAAGGAGGGGCTGTCGCGAGGAGCATGAATTCGGTGAACCAAGTCCTGGTGGGCCAATACGGCGCCACAAGAAGGACCTGCTGCTCGTCCTCCCTGACCTTGCACAGAGTCTGTGCAAGAAGGCTCACTGGGGGAAACGCATACTTGCGCAGGTCCCGGGGCCAGCTGTGAGCCAGGGCGTCCGTGCCGAGGGTCCCCTCGGACAGGGAATAAAACCACTGGCAATGGGTCGTGTCCGGAGAGGCAAACAGGTCTACCTGTGCGACTCCGAAGACACTCCAAATCAGCTGGACCGACTGGGGATGGAGTCGCCATTCTCCTGGCAGGGGAGGCAGCCGTGAGAGCTCGTCTGCCACACGGTTGAGCTCCCCTGGAATGTGAATGGCACGAAGCGACCTCAGATGCTTCTGACTCCATAGGAGGAGGTGGGAGGCGAGTCGCGACATACGACAGGAGCGTAGACCACCTTGATGGTTGATGTACGCAACGGTCGCAGTGCTGTCCGTACGGACCAGTACGTGCTTGTGTCTGAGAACCCCTTTGAGGCGACGCAAGGCTAAGCGTACTGCTTGCAACTCTAGGCAGTTGATATGCCAATGCAGTTGAGGCCCCGTCCACAGACCTGAAACTGCATGCCCGTTGTACGTGGCCCCCCATCCGGTGGCAGAGGCATCTGTGAAAACCACAGCATGCCTGGAAACCTGGACTAAGGGCACTCCGGCCCGTAGAAACGCAGGATCCGACCACGGGGAGAAGGTTTGGCGACAGTGCGGGGTCACTTTGACCCGGAACGTGCCGCTGTGCCACGCCCACCTCGGGACTCGATCGTGAAGCCAGCGCTGAAGCGGTCTCATATGTAACAGGCCGAGCGGCGTTACTGCGGCTGCGGCTGCCATATGCCCCAGGAGCCTCTGAAATTGTTTCAGTGGAACCGCTGTCCTGCCTCGAAAAGACCTGAGGCAGGTGAGCACTGACTGGACGCGTTCCTCCGTGAGGCGCGCAGTCCGGGCGACCGAGTCCAGCTCCATACCGAGATAAGAGATCCTCTGCACGGGGCAGAGTTTGCTCTTGTCCCAGTTGACCTGAAGCCCCAACCGGCTGAGGTGCCGAAGCACCATGTCCCTGTGATCGCACAACACATCTCGCGAGTGAGCTAAAATGAGCCAGTCGTCGAGGTAGTTGAGGATGCGAACGCCTTGTTCTCTCATGGGAACAAAGGCCGCCTCCGCGACTTTCGTGAAGACGCGGGGTGACAGGGCCAGCCCGAAGGGTAGGACTTTGTACTGATACGCCCGACCCTCGAAAGCAAACCGAAGAAACGATCTGTGTCGAAGGAGAATCGAGACGTGAAAGTACGCGTCCTTCAGGTCGATCGCTGCAAACCAATCCTGGGGACGGATGCATTCGAAAATGCGCTTCTGCGTGAGCATCTTGAACGGGAGTTTGTGCAGGGCCCGATTCAAGACCCGCAGGTCCAGGATTGGCCGTAACCCACCGCCTTTCTTGGGTACAATGAAGTAGGGGCTGTAAAACCCGGACCTCATCTCGGCAGGAGGGACCGGCTCGATCGCGTCCTTCGCCAGCAGGACATCGATCTCTTTCCGCAAGACAGGGGCGTCCACCGACCGCACACGGGTAAAGTGGACGCCCCTGAACTTGGGAGGCCGGCGTGCAAACTGAATTGCATAGCCGAACCGGATGGTGCGGATGAGCCATCGGGACGGACCCGGAAGCGCTTCTAGCCAGGCTTCCAGATACCGTCCCAATGAACCCACCCGAACCACCGGCGTACCCGCGGAGGGGCAGCGAGGTGGAAGACAGGGACCCGGCTCTGGTGGCGTTGTAGCGACCGAGAGCGGGGGTCTGGGTGCGCCTGACACCAACCTGCTTCCACCGAGGGGCAGACGGCAGAGAAGGCTCGTGGGCGTTCTGCTGCGGACTGCCCGGTGGCGAGGGGAGGGGGAGAGACGAGGAACGAGGCCCTGACTCCTCGTATGCTGGTCTCTGCGCCTCCGGGCCCAGCTGCAGACCGGAGCGACGCAGCTGAGGCTGCATCACTGCTATCTGCAAGCTGGGGAGAGGGGAACGGGAGTGGTGCAGCTCGGGGGCGGCACGCACTGCCATTCTGACCCTCTCGGACGGAGGAAACTGGTCTTATTATACTGCCAGTCTCGACCGTGAGGGGAAACGAGGGACGAGGACCGGGGGCATCGAGTCCTGGTTTCCCCTCACCCAGCAAAAGACGAGAGTGACAAGGCCGTAGCCCTCACTGCCATCTGAGCGCTGGGGCCCGTGAACGACTCAGAGGAAGTGGACTGCTCAAACTTTGGGTACCGCTGATTACTGGATAACCAGCGGCGGAACAGAAACTAAATTCTCCACCCGGCCCTCCCCCGGGGGAAGGAGTGGTGATGACACGCACTCCCAAAGAGCAGATCGTCACATACTCTGGGTCGCTCCTCTCAGGGTTGCTTCCCTTCCCTTGGAAAAAACAAACTCCGAGCGGGCTGGTTTTGAGGTGCTTCTGGACCACCAGCGTGGACATCGTCTAACCGAGGGCCAGCGCTGTGACTAATCACGGTCAGTCACTAAGCACAGCTCAACCCCGAGTTAGAGATACGCACGTGCAGTGGTAGTGAGAGAGGAAAAACTTCTGCAGATTTAGGCATGTTTGGCTTGCCATATTGGCACCAAAACGCTTCCATACTGCCAAAATTCTTCACACACATCCAGGCGCTTTAGAACAGCCCAGGAAAGTGTGGCTGTTAAGTCTGAATCTTCAGCATGAGAACACGACATTATAGTAGGAACTCAGCATCATTTTCAGAGTATAACAGCCCTCTCTCCGATGTAGCGATCGACATCTGTCCTCCCTGGGGCCCCGAATGAAATGCTTGGTCCCTCATGAGAAGGACCAGAATCCCATCCGAAAGCCTCGACGGCACACGGCACGCTGAGCGGCTCAAGCCTTTACGAGAAAGGGGAGACGAGCAGCACGCCGACGTGGTCATGCACTCCTGAGAGAACATGAACCACCCACGAACGCAGTCTCAACACACTGATTAGGCATGTGAAACAGTGATCGTGGCCGTCAACCAGGCATGCAAGATAGTGAACGTGGCCATCGCTTCGATGACACACGGCACGCTGGGCGCTCAAGCCTTCAGGCAAGGCGAACAACGTGCCGACGTGGTCATGCTCTCATAAGAAAGCATAAACCACCCACGAACACAGTCTCAGCATGTTTGTGATGCGCTAGAGGAGTGAGTGGTTCGTGCTCACTGAAACCCTCAGATCACCAATGTTATTCGCCAAAGTAGCCCTCCTCTGGAGCACCAGAAGAGAAACTAGATCGGGAAATAAGCAAAGGGACTCACCTCATAGAGGCACGCGAGTCTTGATCTTGACCACGCATCTTGAGCGCCGAATGACGCGCGCTGGGTTGCCGTGACAACCCGCGCTGTCAGCCGGCGCTCGACGGCACACGGCACGCTGAGCGGCTCAAGCCTTTACGAGAAAGGGGAGACGAACAACGTGCCGACGTGGTCATGCACCCC
Organism: Siphateles boraxobius; assembly: GCF_051911475.1. NCBI lineage: Eukaryota > Metazoa > Chordata > Actinopteri > Cypriniformes > Leuciscidae > Siphateles > Siphateles boraxobius. The sequence continues at coordinate 3,492,229 of NW_027509175.1, forward strand.
TGAGAGAACATGAGCCACCCACGAACGTAGTCTCACACACGGATTAGGCATGTGAAACAATGAACGTGGCCGTCAAATAAGGACAGGGAACGATCGCATCCAGAAACACACGAGTGAAACGTCATCCTGAAAAGGACGCGATCTTCACTCGTGTTGCTCTTTCAGGAAGAAAGTACTCTCTCTATCGTGCTGAAGCACACAGGGACCCAACGCGGCAACACAGCGGGGAAACTGCAAGCCCGCTGTGCGCACTCAACCGTTTACCAGCTGTGAAAACAGCTTTTGAATTAACAGCATATAGACGCAGCCGGCAGACAGGAACCGCGCGGTCGCTGAAACGCCATCTCACCAACACAGAGAGATCCCCTCCCGAAACAGCAGACTCGTAGCAGTAAGAAAAATACAATCTTAAAGCTCACTCACTCAGAGAGGACACAATCGGTCGGCTCCGAAGCTAAAAGCATTGCGCAATGTTTACTTCCGCCTTTTATACCCGCGCTGGTAGGCGGGTCGCGGAATGCAAATCTTGCATGCCAATTTTCATTGGCTCGTTTTAATTCACTCGAAGGCAATTGGTCTCCCTAGCGTGATCCCAATTCGTCAGGGAACTCCCCCGACGACACGTCGGAGTTCCCAGGACGAAAGGGAACTGATGTTTGCTCTAATTGTTTTCGTCACATCGTGTCATACTGCTATGTTGCTCGGAACTGCACCTAAGAATTTCACCCACTGTTGCACTTGTGTATATGGTTGTGTGACAATAAAAGGATTTGATTTGATTTGATTTGATTTGATTTGACTTTTAAACAGTACTGTGTAAATAGATTAAATTGTATTACATGAAATGATATTAGATGAAAATGTTAAACACGAGGTTCAATCAACTACTGGATGTTCAGATAAAAGTGTAGATAAAAACATTGCTATGTATACCCTCATGATTACCCCAGCATAGCCCTCAACTGGATCAGTTTTCATTACTCTAAACATCGTCACCATCATCATCATCATGCATGAAATTAAGTACCTATTTTGTTGTTGTGCTTGTGTTACATAGCAGCTGTGGAGCCTATTAAATCCCCCATTCTCTCCACCTGAACACTCCCTCTCACTTCAGCCAGCCAATGAGGCGGTGGATATAGATACATATGGTGTCGGCAAGCCGACGAGACAGGGGAGCTGAAGCAGGCATATGTACTAGGCTAATGTTTCATTTGTTGGTGCAAAGCTCCAATATGGCATCCATTTGAGACCAGCCCTTAAGCCCATGCATCTTAATAAAGCCACTAAGGTGTGTGATAGGGACAAAGTAATGAGAGAAACGATCCTAAACTAGCCCTGCCACCGAAGCAGACTCATCTATCAGCAGACAAATCTATCAGAAGCCCTGTAGTGCAGGAGAGAGGGGGTAGATCCTATGAGGTTAATAATCCAAAAGCCAAATTACTGCCAGCGGTTTGTTTTGCCCCTGGGTTGTTTCTGCGTGATGGCGGCGAGGTTTTATTTTCTATTATTCTGGAGTATGGAGTCCCATGGCACTTCTCTCTGCCATGCTTAGCGGCGCTTTTTTAAAGTATGGCTCTAAAAGTCAGGGGGAAAATTTAGTTTTTGAAGTGTTTTTATTTGTGCCAACTCCATTCGGGCTTATCCTTCTGTTGTTGCTCTCCTCTCTTCATTATTTTGTCAATTGTATATTATTCTTCTGTTAGCCATATGGTTGTTTGTAAATATAAACATGTTTTTGATGTCACATTATGCCATCCCTCTAATCAGCACATTGGCTGTAGTCATCAGCCTTTATTCTTATAAAGTACCAGAATGTGGTTTTCTAAAGCATTAGAGAATAAAACTATTCTGTGTGAAACTTGTAGGGCCCTATCATACACCCGGCACAATGCGGTGCCAGGCACGACGCAGTTATCACGTCCTGCGCCAAGTTGTTTAAATAGTAGTTTGCGCCCATTTGTTCGCTCATGGGTGTGCTTGTCTGAAAACGAGATGTGTTCAGGCGCATTGTTGGCATGTTGCTATTTTGAGGCAACTGAAATAGAATGCGCATTGTGTACCCGCCTATATGCGCATATTACTAACCTGCTCTTTAAATTACAAAAACATATTTAAAGAGCGTGTTAGTGAAGCGTTCAGTCTTTCCGCTTGCAAATTCCGCCATGTAAATAGCAATCCACCGTGGCTTGAGTGCAACTGGATTTTTAAGGGAATGGGAGATGAGACTCTGATTGTCTCATCAATCAGGGTGTTGATGGCGCAGTGGATAGGACACATGCCTTTGGTGTGAGAGACCCGGGTTCGAATCCACTGTGAGACACCAATGTGTCCCTGAGCAAGACACTTAACCCCTAGTTGCTCCAGAGGCGTGCGACCTCTGACATATATAGCAATTGTAAGTTGCTTTGGATTAAAGCGTCAGCTAAATGTAAATGATTGGTTTATTGCACTTTAGACCAAAAAAACACCCATTTCTCATTAAGAGAATAAGGAAAACCCTTTTAGACCATGCGCCGACCATTTTTCCCATCGTTAAACTAGCATTAGTGGATTCGGACATGCCCTAAGTGAACTTGCGCCGTGTGCATTAGACCATGCGCTTAGATCGGTAGAACGTGGCCCATTTTGACCATCCTGTTTTGGTGCTGGAACCTCTTTTTTTTTCTAAGACCCAAACCATATACAGGTATCACTCAAACACCATTTTTGAAGTTCACATTGCATACTCGGTGTTGGCACATGCTATTTCAGATATTAGACAGACATTAAACTGTCTTCTTCTAGTCAGTTTTCACTGTTTAGTCAATTACAGTAATGACACGCAGTGTTTTTCTCTTTGTCGTGATGTTTAATAAAGTTTGTTAAACTTTTGAAAAGTGTATAGCTAGCTGCCTGAAAGAGAACACATCCAGTTTAATTGAATGCATATTTCAAGGTTACTGTATCACTCACTTGTGTATTGAGGTTTGTTTCCATCACAACACGAAAGAAGATATTTTCTAGAGTGTTTCATGTTTTTATTTATTCAACATTCAGAACATCTTTAGATCCCATTGACTTTCATTTTGTGGAAAAAGAACACAGACATTTTTTTCAAAATGATCTTCTGTACTCCACAGATCATCATTACAGGGTTGAAACAACATGGGGCTGAGTAAATGATGACAGAATTTTCATTTTGGTTAGTTATCCCTTTACACAATACACATACACAAGCCAAGAAACTAAATATTAACGTTAATTTAAAAAAAAATATATTGAGAATACTGACACCTGTATAGGCATTTTTGTGATACTTGACCCTTGTAGAATAATGGGAAAGACAAGTATGCAGCGCCAGGTCCATAAACCTTTTAATTTTATTTTTGGTTGCTCAAACCATCAATTTGTATTAGTAAGTCCAGAAGTAAATGAAACGTGCAACAACTGTGCGCTATAATTGTTTGATTGCCACGGTCAGAGAGACAAGATCAAAAGAGATTTGTTTGTGTTTTATAGCATGCGACTGCTCATCTCCAGAGCGTAATGGGGTATGAGATACACACAAATGACCTTGTGAAGTCTGATGGGTCACCTGTTTGTGTTTCGATACCCAGCCCTTCATTTACCTCTGCACATCAGCTGCATTTCCCTCCCCATCCTTCCCACCTTTAGCTCTTTTTTCAACCTGTTCATTTTCATTTGCTGCTTTTCCTCATCCAGCTGTGACATGGGAGAAATCATGCATGAAAAAATGTTTGGACGGACTATAATTGGCATTCTCTACACATATAAACATGCAAGTGTACACACACACATTCCCCGATAGTGTTTTCAGAACGGAAAGAGGTTTGTAAACAACGCACCAACTGTTTTTATCCCATGGTTGACTGACAGTAATTCACACAGACACTTTCATTTGGGGAGAGTGCCATCTTTAATCCCTTCATAAGATGACCTAAATGACTTCCGTTCCGACTTCTTTCCCTTGTCTCCTTTTCTTTCTTGCTCCCGCTGGTCGGCCCCCCGCCCCTCTTTCTCATAGTGTCTCTCAGTAGGGGTCATGATAGCTGTCAGCGGGCGGTATCATTAGCCATGCTGCATCTCAGAAAATTCTGGAATTCCGTCTCCTGGCAGAAAACGGGAGAGTGTTTAAAATGGAATTGGATTTGAGGGTCTGTTTTGGGCCAAGGCGGCACTCACCAGTATTAGGTGACACAATGCATGAGGACATGTCGGCTAACCGAATGCCAAAATAGAATTTTAGTAATTTGGCAATGAAGGGGATGAAGTGATAAAAGCATTTAGAGGACAAATGCAAATTCCTTAAAGAGAACGGAGACAAAAGGACATGTAAAGCAGGGGACTAAGAGGGGGCATATTTCATTAAATAAAAAATCGAGATTGATTAATATAACTAACCATGAAGTATATGTGATGGCATTACATTTAAGTTTGCAACAATTTTTATTTTATTTATTTTTTATTGTGGGTTGTAGTATTGTAACCAATCACAGAACTACAGTGGACCAAAAAAGATTTAAGGACTTTTGGAATTTCATTGCATTAAATAAGTGTCACATGCAAACACATTTTTGGTTTGGGCCTAAATGGTTTTAAAGGAACAAAGTCATTGACATAAAATTTCAGTTTAATTAGCATTAGTTTAATTAGCATTAGCACTTGGAGAGAGCAAAATTAAAAACTGACACAGCAAAAGGCGAAAATGACAAATAATGAGAAACAAAGTGAGAGACATCTAGGAAAAGTGGCTGTGTGCTGTCCTGCTGACAGCAAAGCATCATGTGGGCTTGTTTGTGCAAATGTTTATAGAGATATGCCCTGTCAACACCTCAGACACCATTACTTACAGTAATTAGGTCTTCCTTGCTGGTGTCTTCTCTCTCTCACTCCTTTGTTTTTTGTCACTTATCTACAGTGTGTGAGTTATGGTATAGATTATTTGGCCTTTCGTAGCTGTCAGAGCCAACAGACTTTTTGGAACTAATAAATACAGGAATCAACATATTTATAAATCAAAGGGCAAACATACTTTTAATGAAATGTAGTTCATGTCCCTGGGGATGTTCTCGTTCCTGATCAATATCTGGAAATTAAATGCGTATCCTTTAGGACGAATTAATATGCCAGGATTTTGTCATGGTAGTCTTACATAGCCAGAGTTTTTAATATAATCTTGCATCTTAGGTGTTTCTTCAAGTTTGAACACTTTTATGTCCAATGGTTAGTTGTTGTTGTTGTTGTTGTTGTTGTTGTTGTTGTTGTTGTTGTTGTTGTTGTTGTTGTTGTTGTTGTTTTAATTTAATTCTTTTTTTATTAAAAATAACACAATGTTATATAAAGATCTTAGTTTGTTTGTTTGTCTATACCATAAAATGTGTGTCCTTGGTTACCAAAGAGCCTAAGATAGACACATGTGAATGTGATATGCAAATAAAACAAAGGAAAATCAAGGTAAAAAAATTATTGAGCATAATATTGTTACTTTGTGTTATTTCTAATCAAGCTGTTAAAATGTGTAAAACGTGTGACAATATCATTGAATTGTATTTCTTTTGTATGTCTTCAAATTTTGAAAATTTTTGCCATTTTTGTGAGCAATAATCCAGATGAATGGCCTGTGGGGGTCTGAAGCTAGGAAATGGTCTAAGCAACACACACACACACACACAGACACGCAAACACACACACAAACACACACACACACACACACACACACACACACACACACACACACACACACACACACAGAGAGAGAGAGAGAGAGAGAGAGAGAGAGGGAGAGGGAGAGGGAGAGAGAGAGAGACTAGTGATGTGTCTTTACCACAACGGACAACACTGTTCAACTATGTATGTCTCAAATAATGATACAGTCTTTCATCAGTGTGGTGTTTTTATATGAGCTGTTAAATTGCTGTTTTTATGTTGATTTATCTGGAGTCTTTGATTATAATGTCTTTATTTTCTGCTCTCCTCCTCCTCTCCTCTCCTCTCCTCTCCTCTCCTCTCCTCTCCTCTCCTCTCCTCTCCTCTCCTCTCCTCTCCTCTCCTCTCCTCTTCTCAGATCTTCTTAAATGCAAACTCAATCCGTCTTGGAAATCTTCCACACGGGAGCGTGGACCTATTGCTTGGTCCAGGGACCACATACTCCAAACAGACTGTGTACGAGGTGTGTGTATGTCCCAGTGGCAAGCTCTATCTGTCTCCTGCAGAGAGCTCCTCCACCTGCCAGACCACCAATAGTGTGTGTCTCTGGAGCTGAGAAAGGTGGGTGGGCCATGGACCACCCTGCACCAGAAAGGCCTTCCTTCACCTTCCCTCTCTTGATCCTTTCCTTCCTCCTCTGGTTCCTCTGTCCTCTTGTCTTTCTTAATTCTGTACTGCCTTTATTTTATCCACGCTTACATCTGTCCGTCCATCTGCCCTTACATTTGTCCATCCAGTATAAATCTGTCTGTCTGTCTATCCTTCTATCTATCTATCTATCTATCTATCTATCTATCTATCTATCTATCTATCTATCTATCTATCTATCTATCTATCTATCTATCTATCTATCTATCTATCTATCTATCTATCTATCTATCTATATGTCTGTCTGTCTGTCTGTCTGTCTATCTATCTATCTATATGTCTGTCTGTCTGTCTGTCTGTCTGTCTGTCTGTCTGTCTGTCTGTCTATCTATCTATCTATCTATCTATCTTTCTGTGTATGTCTGTCTATCTATCTATCTATCTATCTATCTATCTATCTATCTATCTATCTATCTATCTATCTATCTATCTATCTATCTATCTATCTATCTATCTATCTATCTATCTATCTATCTATCTATCTATCTGTCTGTCTGTCTGTCTGTCTGTCTGTCTGTCTGTCTGTCTGTCTATCTATCTAGCTATCTATCTGTCTATCTATCTATCTAGCTATCTATCTGTCTGTCCATCTGTCTGTCTGTCTGTCATCAAAGTATCTTTCTCACATTGAGTACATCAGTCTTTTACTTTATTTTGTCCTTTCTTTGCCTTCCTCTTGTCTATTCTCTTTCTCTTTCAATTTGTCACCTTTCCCATATTCCTCTTCCTCTTCCTCTTTGTCCTCTCAAGCAGAATTCAGGAATCATTTGACGTATCTTGGCTCGGTTGGAGCCACATCTTCTCAATCTGTAAATGGAGCAGAAACTCTCTTGTTTTTTAGTTTTTTTTTCTGTGAGTGTGTTTTGTTCCTCTTATTTTTGTATGAGCATCTGACTCAGTGGAGGATTGTGAATGTGTGCCGGGACGCTGGACTGCACTCATGAATGAGCACACACACGGCGACCCGCAAACGAGCGCGTGTTTTTTCTAAAGAAGATACTAAGGTGCCTTTGCTACTGTTAGTAAAGCACATCACCTGCTACTGTCCCTCCACGCTCCACGTGCAGTAAGACTAACCTCCGCTACGAAAACTGACCGAAAGAACCCTGTCCTCTATTTTTAGTTCATTGGTCAAAAAGATAATACGATAAACCGAAAGGAAACAAATTTTTTTTTTTTTCTTGGATGTTTCTTTTTTTGGAAAAAAAGCACAAGATTATGCCATGTATATAACAATATTAATAAATAATAATAAAAAAGAGAAAGTTTATTTTAAGAATTTTGTATTCAAGAATGCTTGATAATGTTTCTTTTTTTATTGCTTTGGTCTCATGGACATGTTTACATGTACTAGGGTGGGCCAGAGTTAAAAAAAAAATCTGTTTGTTTATTTTATTTAAAAAAAACTCTGTCCTGTTATCAATCAGATTCAATTTTTGGATTGTGTTTAGGTCCTAACTAAAATTGATCCTGTCAGTCAAAAAGAGGTGCCATAATATTTTTTCCCAACTCTGTTTTTTGTTTTTTCCTTGGTAATTCTCTCCACATGATGTAGTGTAAAAATCAATACTGTAAGTTTATTATTTATCATCATTGTTACATTACTTACTTTTTTTAGTGTTTCAGACCATGGACCACTGCACTTAAGTAAATTGAAATATGATTTAGAGGCTCATTTCAGCAAAAATATCTCATAGTGAAAGTAAACTGTCAATATGGAATAACCTATGAAGTTATGTAGGGGAAAGTGAGAAATATTGTTGTCAGTTATGAGAAACGGTTATTGACCCATGTGGAATTATATGCATTTATGCAAGAATCGCTCCTAAAATATAATTCCATAGTAATAAATTAAATGATAATCAAAGACAGTTCTATTCATAAGCAAAATGCACAAATTTAAAAGCCATTCATGTAAAATTCTAATTCCAAAGTGGTTTACAAACTTATTGTTCAGCAGTAATCCAATATCACTTGTGTTTATGACTGTCATCAAACTCATTATGACACATGACACATTGTCGTTTGAGAATTTTGACAGCAGTTTTCTTCAGTTGAGAGAGACATAAAAAGTATGTTTGGCAATAGGAGATAAAAGGTGAAAAGTAAAGACAAATAATAACTGAAGCATATAGCTCTATGTTTAAAAGCTCAACTTTGTTTTTCAGATGACTAAGACCTGGCATAAGATATCCAAGCCAGAAATGCCCTCATAAATGTTTAAAATATGGAACAACCTGACTAGATTAACACAGAACACAGATAATGTACAGTAGTATGAGGTGCTTAGCATCCAAATGACTATTTATTTATTTTTGTGTTTGCGTTCTATAGGAGAGACGATTTCTTAAACTAAAACAAATATATATTTTCTTACAAATTCTATGCAATGTGTTTGTAAGATTGCTGTGAGGGTGGAATATTATTAATTTATATGAGGTCATGTTACAGTTTTTCTCAGTCGCTTTGGTGCGTTTTTCAGATCATCCCTAACATGTGCAAAATAATAAGTGCATTTCTCAGAACAATTTGTACAAACTGCAATATATTATAGATATGTTTCTAAAGCTAGTCCGTCACTAAAAATCCTTAGTACATCTCTCAAAAGTAAGTATTCATGCCAATGATCATGTCAGTTTCATCAGAATGATAAGTCATTGAGTCATTGTTCACGAACAAGGTCGTCAAAATGTTTAGGCATGTTGTCAATTGTAACTGTGTACTTTGACAGTATTACCTGATGTAAACTTACAGTAGGCTTCAGTTTGGATGACAGTTACTGTATTGAAATTGCACAAGGCTGCACTTCAATGGCATATATCAATTTCAACAGTACTATTTACATATTACTGTATGTGGGTTATTGATAGAAAGAGAATGGACAGGATTTTGTTTTTCACAGCTTTTACTGTACTAGGGATGTAACAATATATCATGTCACAATATATCGCAATACAAAAATCCAACAATATGTATCGTGGATCGTGACAATCTGTATTGTGTGTAGTTCACCCAAAATACTGTAAAAAAATTCAAAAAGAGTTGTAGTGTCAGTACTACATTACGTAAAATACTATATATATATATATATATATATATATATATATATATATATATATATATATATAATGTTGAATATAATGTATAATACTGCAATGGAGGAATATTTGTGGATCCTGATAATGCCAAATGTCTAATGTTACCAGTAAAAGTGTCCAACATTATTTTAAATATATCTAGTCAGTTCAAGCATATTCATCTAAAATAATTCTGTATTTTCAGCTTCAGAATCATGAATATTGTTATTCTGGTGTCTCTATTGTCCTGTATTTCCAGCACTATTCATTTACACACACACAATGTGATACCAAAATTAGCATTTTAATCAACAGTTCATTTTTTGTTAATTTTTTTATCAAATGTCTTGGAGTATCGCAATACTGTAATATCGTATCGTGAGTTCAGTATCGTGATATGTATCGAATTGTGACATGAGGGAATCGTTACACCCCTAGCTTTTACTAGTGCTACTTTATGAAAGAAAAAAACTAAATAATTTACAGTAAGAAAAAGACAAGGGGCACAGAGAAAAAAAAAACTAAATTAGAAAGAAACACAGGAAACACCCCTAAGTTGTGGTCTGTCTATATGCTTGCTAATTGATTACTGTATTCATGAGATGCACCTTTGAGTAATTTAGACAACTGGTTGATTGTTTGTTGAACTAAGACTTTACATTCCTTCATGAGTGAGAGTCAATTTCACCTGCAAGATTCATCAATTCACGTTTTTTTACAAAAGGTCTAATAGAATTGTGTAAAACTATGCTTGACAGTTATGACAAATAGTTCAACAATTTTGCATGTAATGGCTTATGCAAGGAACTAATGCTTAGATGTTTTTAGGGGTAAGATTATTCAACAGAGAACCATATACTATGTTTTGATCAACATGACATGAGCAATTGAAAATGTGAAAAAAAGCTGACACTTGTACATTATCAATTGCAATATGTACAAAAGCAATTGAAATTTGTTCAAAGGAATAAGAAATTGCTTTAATGATGTGCACAAGTGACTAGATGATTTGGAATGTGTACAAGTAGTATCAAGAATTGCACTTTTGATCTAAGAAATGCACCAAAGCGACTGAGAAAAACTGTAATGTCCTAGATTTTCTTTTCATCATAACTCCAGTATTATACCATTCAAATTAAACTGGCTCATGAAATGAGTTTGAAAATAATTAAAAATAAACACGAAATGATGAACACATGCAAATATGTTTATTTGGGAAAGGAAACCAAATCACTTTCTTTCCGTTTGTTTACTTTGAATGTTATTTCTCAGCAATGTTAGTGCCATTGACGTTTGGCAGAGTCCAGGGTATTTGATTTACTTTCTGTGAAGAAAAGAATGGACATATGTTACTACATCTCCCAGTCTCTGTCTTTTTATTTCTTTATTTTCTTTCCATTTTCTATCAATTTTTTGACTGGGTAGATGCTGGCAGAGGCAGTCTTTGAGGCTTTCGGATCAAATTTACCATGAAATAGAACATCTTCATAAAAGGATGAGGTCAGTGCTTTGGTTAGGACTCACTCTTCTGGCACCTCCACTGTCATTTGGAAAAGCAGAGAGGTCTTATAAAGCTTACGAACTCTGGGAGAGAAGCTAAACATCAGAGGAGATTGAGGTCCATAAAAAGCATTCTCATTCTTCACTGTGTTTTGTGCTCATAAAATTTGACGCACTATTAAAAACGTGTTTTGAGTGTAAAACAAACACCCTTTAGGGTTTGTTTCTGTTTAAACATATGTACTCATTTTGTGTTATTGCACTTTATTTACCCTTTAATTGTGTTTTAAAATGAGATTTGAAGGTGAAATATGATTAAATCTGTTTCCAAGGGCTTTGAAAAACTTTGTTGAGTCTTGAGATGCAGATTCATCACAAATTCAGTGTGGATTTCATTCTTATTGTTGAATGCCATCTGTACTACAGTGTTTAAAAGTAAAAAAGAGATTAAAAATAGCTTTCCTAAACAATTAAGAACTTGTCTAAGACAAAACAGTTCACTTGGATTGAATAGCGTCTAAGAAGATTGTTGAAAATTAATTTAAGTTGTATTCTTCTCTAAATAATGAATGTTTTTTGAGATGCCTCATTGGCATTCATAAGGGATAAACGTTTTATATAAAGCGTCTAGAGGTAGACAGAGAGCTCACAACCCCCAGGAGGCAAATGACTGAAACCATATGAAAACGCTTTACAGTTTTCACCTTTTAACTATTACAGTTGTTGTTTATATTTTCACTATCATTCTCACCTCAAATATCTCCTGCTTTTTCAGTGAATTTACACCATGAGACCCAGCAGTATTTGGTCATGAAGAACAACATTCAAAGGGACAGTTGAGTCACTTTTGCATGTGGTTTTCAGCGAAAAAAAAAACAAAACGGGATTTGCTATCCACCTCTGGTTTGATTTAACCTGCAATCATTGTTATTGTTTTCAGTGCAAATTCACCTCCTTTCTATGTAAATTACGTTTATTATATATCGTGTCTTATTAATATATATTTTTTTTATTACCTGGTGCAATTCATGTTGAATTATTTACTGCCCACGCAATGTAATTTTAAATAGATGTTGGTTTTGATTTTCTGTTGATCATGGCAGCAGTAATTCGTCAAATGATGTACACGAGCATTACAACCAGGCATATATCCAGATATGGAGATAAGTTTGCTTTCTGAGAATTATGTGATGGAGCGATGCTGTACACTCACAGTAAAAGTACTACCATTCAAATATTTTGAGGTCGATAAGACATTATGAAAGATGCTGCATGTTTTATATTTATACTGTTAGCAGTATAAACAGTGAAATAGTATTACAGTTTAATAATATTTAATAATATTCCCCCCAATATACAACCCCAAATCAGAAAAAGTTGGGACATTTTTGTAAAATGCAATAAAATCAAGAATATGTTATTTGTTCATTCTTTTTAACCTTTTTTTAACTGACAAAAGTACAAATAAAAGTTTTCCAATGTTTTCACTGACCAACATAATGGTATTTTGTAAATATGAACAAATTTTTATTATGATGGCTGCAACACACCCCAAAAAAGTTGGGACAGAGACATGTTTACCACTGTGTCACATCACCTTTCCTTTTAATTACACTTGTTAATCATTTGGGAGTTGAGGATACTAATTGTTGGAGTTTTGCTAGTGGAATATTTGGTCAGTCTTGTCTGATACAAGACAGCCGCTCAACAGTCTGTGGTCATCGTTGCCTGATTCTCCTTTTCATGATGGGTCATACATTTTCCATAAGAGACATATCTGGACTGCAGTAAACAGGCAGGCACATCCCTTCTATGGTGCAGAGTGTCTAGAAACCACTCAGTTTTAGCACGTGCAGAATAAGGCCTGGCATTGTCGTTTCCTTCCCATGAAAGATGTCATCTTGATGGCAGTTTATGTCTCTGTACAATCCAAATATATGCCTCGATGTCAATGGTACCTTCACAATAATGCAAGTTACCCATGCCGTTTGCAATGATGCACCTCAATACCAGGACAGATGTTTGCTTTTGCACCTGTCGCTGGTGAAAGTCTGGTTGGTCCCTTTCGTCTTTGGGACTGAGAACTCGATGTCCATTTTCTCCCAAAAACAAGCTGAAATATGGACTCATCTGACCACAGCAGATATTTCCACTTTCTTCTAGACCATCTGAGATGAGCTCAGGCCCAGAGAACTCGCCGGCATCTCCACATAGAACTGATGTAAAGCTTTCTCCTTGCGTAACAGAGATTCAAGTGGCATTTCTTGATGCAGCGTCAGACTGTGTTCAGTGAAAATGGTTTTCCAAATTACTCCTGAGCACATGTGGCTGTATTTGACTGAGTAGCATGATGGTATCTTGTGCAATGGGCTCAGAGGTCACGCACATTCAACAGAGGTCTACAGCCTTACCCAACACAGACTGAGAGTTCTCTGGATTCCCTGAATCTTGTGACAATATTATGTATGGAAGATGATGAAAGGCATAAATGCTCTGCAATCTTGCATTGAGAAATGTGATTTTTTAATTGTTTGACAATTCTCTCATGATATTTGGCACAAAGTGATGAGGCATGACCCATCTTTGCTTAAAAAGACTGAGAAGCACTTTTACAACCAAACATGATACCCTCAACTATTACCAATTCACCTGCTCATTTTGGACTCTTTCAAAATAGTTGGATAATCTAATTTGGATAATCTTTTCACTTTTATTTGGTCTCTGTCCCAACTTTTTTGGGGCGTGTTGCAGCCATCAAAATCAAAATTTGTTCATATTTACAAAATACAATTATGTTGGTCAGTCGAAACATTGGAAAACGTTTCTTTGTACTTTTGTCAGCTAATAAAAGGTTAAATAGAATGAACAAATCACAGATTCTTGATTGTATTGCATTTTACAAAATGTCCCAACTTTTTCTGATTTGGGGTTGTAAGACATTGCATACCCAAACTAGAATAGATATGACCGTACACGATTATTTTTGTAAATGTATGTGGCTGAGGCTCATATTTTATATTAAAGGTATTGATTCATTTTCAAAACTTCTGACACACAATAAGAAATTACTGTTACTGCATGATTTTAAAGTTCCCCTGTAGTCAATTGTATCCCTTTAAACTCATCTTTGATCACCAAAATTACATTTTTAAAGTAAAGCACATAGTTCATCATAAGATTGTAATATACGAAGATCATATACACAATTCACCCGCTACATTGCTAAATGTACCAATTTTTTTCATATCAACAGAAAATACCAGGATAGTCTGGCTTCTCTTGAGACTCCCCTGCTTCGCAGCATAGTTAATGATATGCCTGAACGTTGACGCGATTGGTTACAACATATTTGTGACATAGACTGCAAGGCAGATTTCAAACCGCGTTTCTGAGACTGCCTTTGGTTCACAGCAGTTTTAAGGAGAAAATACTCATCAATGGTGTTGACATAAATTTGCACATGGTTTGTCTTAAAGCATTTTAGACATAACTGAAAGAGCTGAAAGATAACACCACATAGACATATAAACAACATTAAAAACAGTTTTTCACCACAGCGGTCTTTAAGAGTTAAGCAGAGGTCAGAAATTGAAGCTTGAGTCGAAGACCTTTTTAATGATGTATAGTTTGTCAAGCTAATTACTAGCCTGGGAAAACCCAGACAAACTTCCGGCAAATTTAGATGTTAATAACAAGTTAGTCTGGCGAAGAGCCCATTCAAGCTCATTTCCAATCTTTTCCAAACACAAACGTTGAGGCGGGCTTTACAAGATGACGATCAATCTGATTGGTTTTAAGGTCTATCCAATTGTGCCCAGAGGCATTTGAGCGATGTCCGTTGGTGACGCCCCTTTGGAAATGATCTGTGAATGAACCTTCCCCAGACCCTAACTCAGTTACGACTGAGAAGGGTCTGCTTTTAACCAGGCTAGCTAATTACACTCTTATGCATTAAATCAGTAACAGATAAAAATAGCTGTTTTCTATTGTAATATGTTTTAAAATGTAATTTATTCCTGTAATGGCAAAGCAGAATTTTCAGCACCATTACTTCAGTCTCCAGTGTCACATGATCCTTCAGAAATCATTCTAATAACATTTC
The DNA here is from genome assembly GCF_051911475.1 of Siphateles boraxobius. NCBI lineage: Eukaryota > Metazoa > Chordata > Actinopteri > Cypriniformes > Leuciscidae > Siphateles > Siphateles boraxobius. The sequence continues at coordinate 3,507,268 of NW_027509175.1, forward strand.
ACATTATCAGTGATGAAAACAGTTGTGATGTTTTTGTTTTTGTTACTTTTGATGCACCCCTGCTTAATAGAAGTATTCATTTCGACTAGAGATGCGCGGTTGGCGGTTATAGCCGCGGACTCCTCGGATAAACCGCGGATCGGGTGGATGACGTGACGAAAAAAAATATTTGCATTAAATTCGGGCGGGTGGCGGGCGGTTTCTAGTCTTGCGGCTGTCATCATCAGCGCCTTGTATCAGCGGATGGCGGGCGGGAAAGCTGGTCAAAAACGTTGGTGCGGATGGATGGCGGACGGATGATGAGTTTTGTGATGCGGTTGCAGATGAAATAATAGCCCATCCGCGCATCTCTACCATCGACCAACTCGGCCTGGATTGGTCACCGCCTAAGGAGCCCGCGCCCAATAGGCTCGACGGCTGCTTCCTTCACAGCCGCCGCCCCCCGCCCGTCTCCAGATCTGCGCCATTTCTGCCAGAGCTTCATGCCGAGCTTTCTAAGTCGTGGAATGCACCATTCTCCGCGAGGCTCCACTCACATGTCTCCTCGGCGCTCTCCCGAGTGGACGGCGCCGACGAGAAGGGGTACACAGCTATCCCCCCAGTGGAAGAGGCGGTCGCAGCGAACCTTTGCCCGTCCTATGCCAGATGGCGCTCAAAGTCTGCCCTCACGTCTAAAGCCTGCAGGACCACCTCAGCCCTTGTCGGACACGCGTTCGCCGCCGCCGCCGGACAAGTTGCTTCCGCCCTGCACTCGATGGCTGTGCTGCAGATCCTCCAAGCTGATCTCCTCCGCGAATGGGACGAGAGAAGCAAGGATCCGGCTGCCATCACGGATTTAAGGAGCGCGACGGATCTCTCCCTTCGCACGACGAAATCCGCTGCTCAGGCAATGGGCATATGCATGGCCTCGCTCACCATCACAGAGAGGCACCTCTAGGTGACGCTTGCGGATATGAGGGAGTCAGAGCGCTCCGCGTTTTTCGACGCGCCGCTCTTCCCCACTGGTCTCTTCGGCCCAGAGGTGAACGGGCTCGTCGACTGCTTCTCCGAAGTACAGAAGACCTCGCAGGCCATGAACTTTTCCTGTCTTGACGTTCTAGCTCCTCTGCAAGCCGCCCACATGAGCCGCCTGCACGACACGCTAGCCAGCACCCAGCTCAGCCCCAGCCTTCGCAGCGTCGACAGACGACTGCCCTAGATCACTCTCTTCTGGACGCAGGCCGCCTCCTCCCCGGGGACCCCGGCCGAAGGTTGTGCTGAAGCCTGAGCAGGCAAAGTCCTCCTAGCAACATCAGAGAGGAAAAGACGGATGGGTCTCGCTGCGGCCGAAGCACAGTCAAAATATCTCGTCCTGTCAGTCCCCTCAGAGAAGGCTACTGCAGACACAATTTTAGCAGCTAACGAGTCGGTAACACAGCCCTCTCGCCTGTACACAAACACCGTTTTTACGGCGACCCAGAGAAATCTCAGAAAGAGTATAAATTCTGGTTATCCGGCTCACGCCGACGGTGTTTTAAGTGCAGAAAAAGTGCCCACAAGTCAGTGCTCACCCCTACACATAAACACACGTGTCTCACACTGGGAGGTGATGGCGCAGTGGATAAGACACATGCCTTTGGTGTGAGAGACCCGGGTTCGAATCCACTGTGAGACACCAATGTGTCCCTGACCAAGACACTTAACCTAGTTGCTCCAGAGGCGTGCAACCTCTGACATATATAGCAATTGTAAGTCGCTTAGGATAAAAGCGTCAGCTAAATGAATAAATGTAAATGTAAATGTCACACGCTCACAGAGCCCACTCTTATAAAGCTGGCAAATGCCGCTCGAGTGCTAGATGTAGAGAATGTGCCCACAAATCTTTGCTCACACCTACTCGCTGCCCGCTCTGTTACACGGCAACAGCTTCACAGCGGCCAAGTAATGAATGTAAGTCACATGCCCGCCCACGAGCGTTCACGCTTACTGAAAAACACTTCTCCCCAGGCTCCGCTCGCACTAAATGCCATCACAAAATGTTCCCCATTCCCAGTAATCGGGTCATCTCAAGTGCTACAGACAGTCACAGCTGACAGCGAGCCACCGTTCCTGAGATCCGAGGGCGCGCGCGCCCGCCCCACAAACACCTCCGGTTCAGTTTCCCGAGCCCGCGAAGCGCGGCGATCGGAACCCGGAGTCCATTCTGCCCCTAGCTATACATGTAGAAGCATGGAAGGCTATTCCAGGTGTGTCAGAATGGGTTCACAATAAGACAGGGCTATTAACTTCAGTTCGCTCGCCGTCCCCCTCGCTTTCGAGCACAGACCAAGACGAAAGTGAAAGCGGATATAGCGCATCTACTCCGCGCAGAAATAGCCAAACTGCTGTGCAAAGGGGCCATAAAACCAGTACCTCCTTCTCTGAACAAGTCAGCCTTATTTTCTCGTACCCAAGAAGGACGGAGGTCTAAGACCTATCTTAGATCTGAGATATTTGAACAAAGCTCTCATGAGACGGCCGTTCAAAATGCTCACGACCAGACAAATCCTTGCGCAAATTCGCCCGAGGGACTGGTTTATCTCTCTCGATCTGAAAGATGCATACTTTCAGATCCCGATAGTCCCCCGTCACAGGCCATTCTTGAGATTCGCCTTTGACGGCCAGGGATATCAATACACCGTCCTCCCGTTCGGCCTGTCTTTTGCACCCCGTACATTTACGAAGTGCATGGATGCGGCTCTCGCCCCCTTGGAAGTGAAAGGGCTGCGAATTCTGAACTACTTGGATGATTGGCTGATTTTAGCACAGTCAGAGATAGAACTGTTATCTCACAGAACAGTGCTTCTCAGCCGTCTGGAAAGCTTGGGCCTCATGGTCAACTGGACCAAGAGCTCTCTACTGTCCAGTCAGACAGTTTCCTTTTGTAGGAATAGAACTGGACTTTGTGGCTGTGAGGGCCCGCCTATGGACACAGCACGCACGCCCTGTTCGACACCTGGCCGCGTCTTTCCAGGAGGGCAGCATCACATCTCTGAAGACATTCCAGAGGATGCTAGGCTGCATGACATCAGCTGCGGCTGTGCTTCAGCTTGGCTTGCTGCGCATGCGCCCGCTACAACGCTGGCTGAACGCCCAAGTGCCTCACCAGACTTGGGTTTCAGGCTACGAATCAGAGTGACTCAGAGTGACTCAGAGCTGCGTTTTGGCTCTGCAGCCCTGGTTAGCGGCCGAGTGGTATCAGCGGGGAGTGACAGTGGGGGCTGTCTCACACCGAAAGGTCATCTCGACGGACGCCTCCAACTCAGGCTGGGGCGCCGTCTTCGAGGGCAGACCGGTCTTTGGCCTGTGGTCAGACCAAGAGAGACGCTTCCACATATACTGTCTGGAAATGATAGAGGTCGAGAACGCGCTCAAACGCTTCCTCCCATTCATACAGGACCACCATGTGCTAGTCCGCTCAGACAACATGTCTGTGGTGTCCTACATAAACCGTCAGGGCGGTGTCAGGTACAGAAGCCTCTGCCATCTGACAGAATGCCTTCTTGTATGGCCTCAGTACCTCCTGCGCTCGCTGAGAGCTGTGCATGTGCCAGGCCACTTGAACGGCAGTCCAGACAAACTGTCCAGGAACTACGTTCTCCCAGGGGAATGGTCCCTGCACCCCCACACAGTCCAGTTACTGTGGCGCCTCTTTGGCAAAGCAAAAGTCGACCTGTTTGCGTCAAAAGACAACGCTCATTGTCCGCTGTTCTTTTCAAAGAACGAGGATGCGCTGGCCCAAATCTGGCCCAGCAATGCCACTTTATGCTTTCCCTCCAGTCTCTCTGTTACCACAGGTAATCAAGAGGATCAGGGAAACCTGCTACTCGGTGCTCCTTATAGCCCCGCGCTGGGAGAATCAAACTTGGTTCCCGGAGCTGATGCGGCTGTCTCACACAGCCCCTTGGCCGATCCCGGTGAGGAGAGATTTCCTCTCTCAAGCCCGCGGCTCAGTCTGGCATCCCCATCCAGAGTGCTGGTCTCTGCACCTATGGTTAATCAACGGGTACCCGTTGTCCTGCCAGAAGGAGTGATGAACACGATTACACAATCCAGATCTCCCTCTACGAGGTGGCTTTACGCGTCTAAATGGTCGGTGTTCTCCAAATGGTGTGCTGATAGAAATCTAGAACCACAAACGTGTGGGGTCCCGGGGTTTGCTTGGCTTCCTTCAAGAGTTGCTGGATAAGGGCAGGTCCCCATCCACGCTCAAAGTCTATGTGGCGGCCGTTGCAGCGTTCGCTGAGTCGACACGCGGCCAGTCAGTAGGAAGAGACGAGCTCGTCATCCGCTTCCTTAGAGGAGCCAGAAGGATGAAGACCTTTCTTTGGTCTTCGAGGCCCTGAAAGCTTTCCCCTTCGAACCGATACTCAGTGGACCTAAAGTACCTTTCCTCAAAAGCGTTTTTCTGACAGCTCTATCGTCAGTTAAACGTGTGGGGGATTTGCATGCGCTATCTGTTAGCGCAGCGTGTCTTGAGTTTGGGCCAAATGACTCTAAAGTCATCCTTAAGCCAAGACATGGTTATGTCCCTAATGTCCCTCGGCTATTCCAGCATCCGATAGTGAGGGTGATGTTAATTTCCTCTGCCCGTCAGGGCGCTGATGGCTTACATTATGCGCTCCGCCTCTTTCAGGCGTTCGGATCAGCTCTTTGTCTCGTTTGGTGGGCGCACCAAGGGTCTCGCCGCCTCGAAACAGAGCCTGTCTAGATGGATAGTGAAAGCTATCGCATCCGCTTATAAGTCTAAAGGTCTGCAATGCCCCTTGGGCATCAGGGCGCATTCCACCCGAAGTGTGGCCTCGTCGTCAAGTCAAGTCAAGTCATCCTCATTTATATAGCGCTTTTAACAATGTAGATTGTTTCAAAGCAGCTTTACAGAGATAAAGATATAATTTAAGGTAACAGAGATTGGTTTGGTTTTATAGTGGCTCTTGAAAAATGTTTTTTCCAGCTAAAGTTAGTTTTGATTGATTCACTTCCATCTAAATGATAGTTTGTTATTAAATTAGGGGCCGCTAAGACGACACCGTTCTCTCTAAACAGACTTTGAACGTGAACCTGTGATAGACGCTGATGGCGTTCACATGCGCATTAAGAATTGATTCTATAGTTATGTGCGTTTGAATATATGTGCGCAGGTTTATAATTCCTTACAAACCATGCCTAAACAAACTACTTGTCTATAAATTTTGATGCAGAAATTTTATTTTATCTTATCACTTTGGGTAGGTACGCGAACCGAAAAATTCCACAACTCTTTATCTGTAGAGTGGTATAGGGATCCTCCATAGGGAGAGGCTAGTTGGCACTTCAGCACTGCATTGTCATCGGGTCCAGGCGAAAGTCCTTCGTCAGATCTGGAAACGGCCTGGATCCGGCAGGCTGCGAGAAAACCTCGGGATAAACAAAGACACTAAAATTAGCATAGACGGCATTCTTCTTATGATGTAACGAGTACATCAGGATTTGAGGGAAGTGTTCCCAGTTCCGGCTGACCTAATCTAAGCAGCCTAATATTAAATTATAGAAGTCTATAGAGTGTTATGTGAATGCTAGGTCAAAGAGATGTGTTTTTAGTCTAGCTTTGAACTGACAGACTGTGTCTGCTTCCCGGACAATGTTAGGAAGATTGTTCCAAAGTTTTGGTGCTAAATAGGAAAAGGATCTACCGCCAGCAGTCGATTTAGATATTCTAGGTATTATCAACTGGCCGGAGTTTTGAGATCGCAATAGACGTGAAGGACTATAATGCGTTAAGAGCTCACTCAAGTACTGCGGAGCTAAACCATTTAGTGCTTTGTAAGTAATCAGCAATATTTTAAAATTTATACGATGTTTAATAGGGAGCCAATGCAGTGTTGACAGAACCGGGCTAATATGGTCGTACTTCCTGGTTCTGGTAAGAACTCTAGCGGCTGCGTTTTGGACTAGCTGTAGTTTGTTTATTAAGCGTGCAGGGCAACCACCCAGTAGAGCATTACAATAATCTAGTCTTGATGTCATGAACGCATGAACTAGTTGTTCCGCATTTGTCAATGAGAGCATATGACGTAATTTAGATATATTTTTAAGATGGAAAAATGCGGTTTTACAGACACTAGACACATGACTTTCAAATGAAAGATTGGTATCAAAGAGCACACCCAGGTTCCTAACTGACGGCGAAGACTTAACAGAGCAGCCAACAAGTGTTAGACGGTATTCTAGGTTATTACGTGTGGAAGTTTTTTTTTTCCAATAATTAGAATCTCTGTTTTTTCAGAATTTAGTAGTAGGAAATTACTAGTCATCCAATTTTTAATATCAACTATGCATTCCGATAATTTTGTGAATTGGTGAGTTTCGTTAGGTTTGGAAGAAATATAGAGCTGAGTATCATCAGCAAAACAGTGAAAGCTAATTCCATGTTTCCTAATGATATCTCCTAAAGGTAGCATGTAGAGAGTGAACAGCAACGGGCCTAGTACTGAGCCTTGTGGTACGCCATACTGAACTTGTGATCGATAAGACATCTCTTCATTTACTGCTACAAACTGGTAGCGGTCAGATAAATATGATTTAAACCATGCTAATGCAATTCCACTAATGCCAACATAGTTTTCTAGTCTATTTAAGAGAATGTTGTGCTCAATGGTGTCAAATGCAGCACTAAGATCAAGTAACACTAATAGAGAGATACAACCACGATCGTATGATAAGAGCAAATCATTTGTGACTTTAATGAGAGCTGTCTCAGTGCTATGGTGCGGTCTAAATCCTGACTGGAAATCCTCGCAGATACCATTTCTTTTAAGAAACGAACACAGTTGTGAAGATACTGCCTTTTCTAGTATCTTTGACAGAAAAGGTAGATTTGAGATCGGCCTGTAATTGACTAATTCTGTAGGATCGAGTTGCGTTTTTTTAACAAGCGGTTTAATCATAGCCAGCTTAAAGGTTTTTGGTACGTATCCTAGAGACAAAGATGAATTAATGATGTTAAGAAGAGGATCTATGACTTCTGGAAGCATCTCTTTCAGTAGTTTAGTCGGTATAGGGTCTAACATACATGTTGTCAATTTAGATGAATTAACGAGTTTGCAAAATTCTTCCTCTCCTATGGCAACAAATGAATCAAATTTTACCTCGGGGAGACTATAATGCACTCCCTGATGTGATGCTGTAGTAGACGGTTGCATAGTTATAATTTTGTCCCTAATATTATCAATCTTATTAGTGAAGAAGTTCATAAAGTCATTACTGCTGTGTTTCTTGGAAACTTCTGGGCTTGAAGCTTTCTTTTTCGTTAGTGTTGCCACTCTTTCAAATAAATACCTTGGATTATGTTTATTTTCTTCTAATAGGGTTGAAAAATAAGCAGACTTAGCAATCGAGCTCTCCTTCCATGAAATCCGAAATACCTCTAGTTTTGTTTTCTTCCAGTTGCGCTCCATTTTTCTGGCTGCTCTCTTAAGGGCCCGGGTGTGCTCGTTGTACCACGGTGTTGGACTATTTTCTTTAATCTTCTTTAAGCGCAACGGAGCAACTGTATCTAAAGTGCTGGAAAGGAGAGAGTTAAAAGTTTCTGTTGCAATATCAAGTTCTTCTAAGCTATCTGGGATGCTGAGATGATGATACTGATTAGGAAGATTATTGATAAAGCAATCTTTAGTGGCAGAAGTGATAGGTCTAACATACTTGTAACACGGAGTTGGCTTTGCAGCCTTGGCTAAATGTAATTTACATGAGACTAGATAATGATCTGAGATGTCGTCGCTCTGCTGCAGAATTTCAACAGGATCAACATTGATTCCATGTGATAATATTAGATCTAGAGTATGATTACGACAATGAGTAGGTCCTGACACGTGTTGTCTAACTCCAATAGAGTTAAGAATGTCTTTAAATGCCAATCCCATTGCATCTTTTCCATTATCTACATGTATATTAAAATCACCAACAATTAGGACTTTATCTGCAGTCAATACTAATTCTGATAGAAAGTCAGCAAATTCTTTGATAAAATATTTATGGTGCCCTGGTGGCCTGTAGACAGTTGCCAGCAGAATTCTCAAACTTGATTTATCGTTTACATTATATATTTTTACATTAAGCACCAACACTTCAAAAGAAATATATTTTAAACTAGATTTTTTACTGGTTTTGAAAATATTACTATAAATTACAGCGACACCTCCCCCTTTGCCTTTCAGGCGAGGTTCATGTCGTGGGCTTGGTCCAGCGGAATTTCCATTCCCCGGGAACCCCTAGGACGCATGAAGTGGACGCTGGGCGCGCACGCCGTTGACAATGGGTTCCCGTAGCATAAGCTAGCTTACGCAATACGAGAGAACCTCTCGTAAGAGAACCTACTCGGTTAGATACGTAACCTCGGTTCTCTCTAGAAGAGGGAACGAGTATTGCGTAACCCGACCGTGTAGGCGCCTCGAGCGATTTTTCGCTTCAGCTGATGAAACCAGTGACGCAGCCTCTGAGCCTCGCTTTTATACACTAAGCCACCCCCATTTTGGCGGGCTGTGACGCGTAGAGGGTGTAAAGCACCCTAATTTTGCGTGATGTCACGCACGAGGTTCAGTGATAGGCTGCAGCAGTTTCCGCAGCGCAACCAATGAGCACGCAAGATAACCTGCTCTAGGTTTGCTGGCTGCTGCACTGCGTTGACAATAAATGCAAAATTAAGGATAATTTTTGGCTTCAATATCTCGAGCAAAGATAACTTTACCCTCTTCTAGAGAGGACCGAGGTTACGTATGTAACCGAGTATGTTTTAAAATGATATTCAGTAGTATTATTATTCTACCAATAACAGAACATTGAAAAAGGAAATAGATAATAGAAAAAAACATGGTTAACACTTTATTTTGCAGTTTCATTGTTTGACATGTTACATGTAGTTACTATTTAATTATGCATAATTACATGCAACTAACCCTAAACCAAACCTAGACTTATAGTAAGTATAGTTACTTAATATTACTCAGTACTTAAATGTTTAATTGCAGTGTAACAAATACACCTTAAAATAAAGTGTAACCAAAACATGATATGACATTAGCTATCAGTAGTAGATTATTTGGGCCATCTGTAATGGTCTTGGCTGTAGCACTTTCAAGTCAGAGAATCTTTGATGTCTAACGTAACATCATTCCTGATGCACATCTCCTGAAATGGCACAGAATAGCAAGGAAGCTAATATGAGCGCTCTCAGGCATATTAAATAAGATTAGGCAGGCAATCACCTGAAACAATGTGTCTAGCCAAGGGCTACACTGCCCCATCAGAGACATTCAACTGCCGCCATTTATTTAATGTAATAGAATGTAATTCAGTTTGTAATTTAGAATGATTAATTGTATTATACTGTAGGAACATCAGTGATCCCAAAGGGAGAATCAGACGGGTACTGTCACTAATATTTGTCTGACTGTCTGCTTCATGTTTACGGATAAAGCTCACATCTGGATGAATCATGGAGTCCTGAGGACATGACTGGAATCAGCCTCTCTCATTTAATCACAGTACCTAAAATGCATACAATAACAGACTGTTGAATACAAAAATGGAAGTTTATTGACTGATGGCCTCTTTAATGGATTTTCAAAAATGAACAAATGTGCAAAGGTGAACAAATAAGACTATTCAGTATAAAATAAAATCTCACTTTAGTCCACCAAAATGCAGACTTTTCTCTGTAAAAGTTTTCTTGCGATCCTCGCTGTGAATAACAAACATTTCAATGTGCTTAACTACCTGTGTTCTCCCATCTTCAGGAAAAAGAAACAGGCATATAAGCAGAAGGTATGAATCATTAAAAGGTTTATGACTTCAGACATTTCAGATGACAATTCTATCTTCTTTCTCCCTACAGAAATAAAATTTGATTAGATATTATAAGGTCAACAAAATATTGATGCATCCATCAAATATTATTTTCCAGGACTATCTCAGATTATTGCAGTCCCCACAAGAGTTTATTTACTTGGATTATGCTGAGGGGGTTGAATCCAAAGGGATGTGAAAGTTGCTTTCTTTCAAAAATGTTTCAAGGATGATTTCCATTCATTTCAATGAAAATCATTATCCATATTAGAAAGAGATACATACACAGAAAAACCCCATCTTTTTTTTTTATGTGAATGGAGATTCTGACCAATCTTTTGCTGAACTGAAACCCCCAGGTGTCCCGTTAACACCAAGGAACCTGGAAAAAGTTATCTGTTAGAATTAACATTCATCTCTCTGGCAGTAGCTTGTATTCTGCTGCCCCGAGTCAGAATGGCATGAAAATTAGTGGCATTCATACATTAGTGAATTGAAAATTGAGCATAACATTTTTGAGCTTTTTCAAACTTTTTTTAGGGAACATTTTGTTTCCTTGGTAACACTGTCTTTTAATAGCTTTTGCATTACACAGGAATTAAGAGATTTAGCAAGAGAATAGTTTATCACATATCTAAAGGTGATAACTTTTCAAGTCAGCCATCTTGTTTTGTTTATGGCCCACTTAATCATCATAGGCCATGTATACACTGTAAAGTTTCACGAGTGACAACCGGGGTGGGTCAAAATAAGTCTGACTACTTCCCACACCGTTTCGAGCAATTTATTGATTTATTTTGTTAAAGTAAGGTGAATTTACTTTGTTGTATTGATGGAATCAATTGCTTCTTTATTGCCTTTGTTATGTGTCACTACATTGCTCGAAATAAAATTTCATTTCATTTTCATTTCATTTCACTTAATTTCACAACCACATTTAAATATGGGAAGGAATTCCCTAAAATATTGTTCCCTTTCAGTTGAGAACGTCAGACGTAGTCGACGGTCGACTGAATTGGGAGATCGCTAGAGAGCCTGTCTTCTTCGAGTACTATTGAACGAGCCAATGTAATTGGCGTGCGTGATTCGCATCACACACTCCGCCCCCGCGGCGCGGGTATAAATACGGAAGTGGATGCACGCACTAGTTGCCTTTCGCTTCGGAGCCGATCGTTTGATGTCTCTGAGAGTGCTGTTGTCTACAACGAGCGAATGTGTCGGTGTTCTTCAGGAAGACTCTCCCGGTGCTGGTGTTCTACAGCGCGAGTGCAGCGGTGATCGCGAGCTTTGAGCTCTCAACTGCTGTTTTAACAGCAACAAATTTCTAAATGTTTGTGTGTGTTGATGGCTGGTTAGAGGGCGGAAAAGTGAGTGCTTCACTGTTTCAGTTCTCTGTTCAGTGTTGCCGCGGTCATTCCCCTGTGTGCTCCGGCACTGGTGACGGTCCTATTTTCTGAAAGAGCAACACGGGTGCGTTTGCGTCTTTTTCAAGATGTCATTCCGCCCGTGCGTTTCTGGGTGCGGTCGTTCCCTGTCTCTCTCTGATTGTCACAACTGTTGTGTCACGTGTTTGGCTTACAGCACGCTGAGACAGCTTTTGTGGACAGCTCATGTTTTCACTGTGGGAACATGACTGTCGCAGTGTTGAGGGCGAGACTCGCCTTCGTTCGCGGAGAGCGAGTCCCCATTACCATGCCCCACCCTCGGGTGCTGTGTGGGATGGGTGACCGGAGGATAGTGTTGGATGTCCCGCCCGGTAACCATTCCCTGTGGGCTCCTCACTCCTCCCTTCCACTGCAACCACTGGAGCCTCCTGTGTTGTCTGCTGGTCCATCTGTAATGGGTGGGCCAGCGGTTTCACTCGGGGCTCCCCTGGAGGACAGGACGCCGATTGCAGCATCGGTGAGCTGACTTCTAGAGATGATGACTCGGCTGCATTGTCTCCCTCCGGGAGTTCAATGTTGCCCGAGCCGGATCCAGAATTATCAGCTATGCTGAAACGGGCCGCCGAGGCTGCCGGGCTCGAGTGGAACCTCCACCGTGTCCCGTTCAGTCTCGGTTGGAATCTGGAGTTTGGTATCTTGGGGCGGGCCGCGCTGGTTCTCAGCTCGCCGCCCCAGTGCCTTTCTTTCCCGAAATGCATGGAGAGCTTATCAGGTGGTGAACAGCATCTTTCTCTGCCAGAAACTGCCTGAATAGCTTTTCCCCCTCATTACCCTTGATGGAGGAACGGTGAAGGGTTGCGAGGTGTCCCTCCATTGGAGCGGTCTGTCGACACAGGTGCACCTGTGTCCGGCGGCCGCTGCCTTTTGGGGGGATCCTCGTCTCCCCCCTAAGGCCTGTGAGTTTCGTCCGTTCCGACGGGCAGAGCTTACAAAGCCTGTGGGCAAGCCCCTTCCTCTTGCGTGCCATGGCGTTGCTGCAGGCTAGGGCACCCATGGCATGCACGAGGGTAATCCAGACCGTGCGCTCATAGGTGAGCACCGCACTGCATCCGACCTCACCCTCCGGGGTACGGGTGTCGTAGCGTGCGTGATCGGTCTGGCGATGTCCACCTTGGTGGTCCAGTAGCGCCTTCGTTGGCTCAGCCTGGTTGGTATGGCGGATGCGGACAAGGTTCGGTTCCTGGTCTCCCCAATTTCCCAGGTTGGGCTGGTCGGCGACGCGGTGGAGAACTGCATCAAACAGTTCTCTGCCGCTCAAGCGCAGACGGAGGTCATCCGGCACATCCTGCCCCGGTGGCCAGCTGCTGCCTCCACCCGCCGCCGGTGGCAGCTCCTCCGCCTGCTCGTCGCCGTGGGCGTTCTCCGGCCGCCGCTCCTGCTGGCCCTCCGCAGCAGCCTCCACCCAGGCCTCAGCAGGGAGCCGGCCGCAGTAGAGACGCCCAGCCCGCTCCAGGCGCTGCCAAGCCAGGTGGCAAGCGACAGCGAAAGCATTCCGGAGCGGGCCGCCCAGGAATGGATGAGATGCTCTTGGAGTGGCACGATCACTCCCTCCCCCCGGGTGAGGGCCGGGTGGAGCCTTTGTTTGTGTGTGTGTCTGTTCCACCGCTGGCTCCCTAAAAAAAAAAAAAAAAAAGCGGAGCAAGCGGTACCCACACTTCAAAGAGAGAGCAATTTCATCTGTTCCTGGGTCCCAAGAGGGCCAGTCTGGCGGGTGTGACCCTGTATAGCCTTACACCCCTCAGCTCCCCCTTGGTCGCCAGCAGGCAGCTTGGTGCGTTCGAGGACCCGGTCATCCGCCTTCTCACGCGCCCCCTGCCGCTTGTGGAGACAGGTAAGTGTTGCACAGCACACTAACACCACTCTCTCTACTTTGCTGCCCCACCTCAGGCTCGGCTACCCCGCTCAAGTCAGTGATAGTCATCACATTAGGTGTTGAGCAGACGTGCTCCTGAAAATTCAGTGATATTCATCACACCGAATGTTGAGCAGTGCTCCTGACTTGTGCGTGCTTATCTTATCCTGCTGGCGAAGGATTTGATATAGCCGCTCCTCCAGCCGGTACGAAGGCCAGTTGTAAACTCGTTCTTCGTGCTACTAGGGGGTGGGTCGTGACCATCTTGGCCCAAGATTGGTCTGCAGCTTTGACCTGAAAGACAGGTGCTTCAGATCTCTACCTCCCGCACCGCAGGCCATCCTGTGTGTTGCGTCTAAGGGTGGAGTATCAGTACAGTGTCCTTCCCCTCGAGTGCTCCAGAGCCCGTTGGGTCTTCAGGTCAACTGGAAGAGAGTAATCTCGCCCACGGTCTGAGTATCTCTTTTCTAGTTTTGGAGAGGTACTCGGTCCAACATGTCTCTCCAATGAGAATGTGTTCAGCTGGTGTTGAAGTGAGAAAGGGTCCCACTGAAAGAACTTTCAGAGGCTCCTGGGGTATATGGTAGTCGCAGCCTTTGGCTCCCTCCATATGTGACCGCTTCAGCGCTAGCTTCACGATCGAGTCCCGAGGTGACCGTGGCAGAGCAGCTCACCCTGTGTGACTATAGTTCATCCCGGTCTGCTGCCAAACCCTCTTCAACAGAGGGGCCATGTACAAAGGGCGTGTTTTAACGGGGGCCTGGGCGACCCCCGACTACACGGGCATTCGTGCCTCGAGTTGTTAGACATTGCGACCGTTGCGCAAGCTTCCCCTGCATGTCACAAACTCACCCGTCACCTCCTCCTTGGAGTCAGACGCTTCTGAGGGCGCCTTGTTCCACTCCTCCCGCTTACTCAATCGTGCCGCCATCGAGCCTCACGACAGTTATAGCCAGGGCAAGTGGAGACTCCATCCCCTGGGTCCGGCTGGGTCATGACCATTCCGGGGCCGCTCAGTTGCCCCCCCGGTTTTATTTTTCCGCCAGTGTTTGGGTAAACCGAGCGGACTACCCTTGGACAAACACTGGGACTCAGCTGCCCCAGGGGCCCGCAGAAATGCGTTTAACCCCAGTGAGCCTTCTAAAAGTGACTGCGACTCATGGTCGCCTTGCGCCTGCAAGTCAGTGAAATCATCACTCTTCATGTTGAGCAGAATTGCTCCTGAAACTCAGTGAAGTTCATCGCACTCAGGTGTTGAGCAGCAATGCTCCTGTAGCTCAGTGAGTCCATCACAGGTAGCTCAGTGAATTCATCACACGCAGTGCTGAGCAGAAATGCTCCTGGTGCTCAGTGAAGTTCCTCGCACTCAAGTGTTGAGCTGAAATGCTCCTGAAGCTCAGTGAGTTTATCACACTCAGGTGTTGAGCAGTAATGCTCCTGAAGCTCAGTGAACTTGTCACACTCAAGTGCTGAGCAGAAATGCTCCTGTCGTTCAGTGAAATTCTTCGCACTCTAGTGTTGAGCAGAAATGCTCCTGAAACTCAGTGAGTTTATCACACTCAGGTGTTGAGCAGGAATGCTCCTGAAGTTCAGTGAACTTGTCACACTCAAGTGCTGAGCAGAAATGCTCCTGTCGCTCAGTGAGGTTCTTCGTACTCAAGTGTTGAGCAGAAATGCTCCTGAAAATCGGTGAGTTTATCACACTCAGGTGTTGAGCAGGAATGCTCCTGAAGCTCAGTGAACTTGTCACACCCAAGTGCTGAGCAGAAAATGCTCCTGAAGCCCAGTGATCTTCACATGTTGTGTTGAGCAATGCTCCTGTCTTTTGCGCCCGTCGCTTGCACCTACGTGCCAAGTCAGGAGAGGAACAGGTCTTCATAGTTGCCCCTTATTGGCCCAACTAGACCTGGTTCCCTTCAACAGCCTTCCTGACTTCCCCTGAGAACTCTTTCGGGGACGGGGCACGATGGCACACGCGTTCTTCCCCCGGAGATTCCGGGTGGTCTTACATCTGAACGCGGAGGTTCAGGTGGCTATCACAGCAACATGTGATAGTTACCATCACTTCTGCGAGCACCCCCTAGAATTGGGTAGCGTGCTTACGCCTTTAGAAGTGGAACCTAGTCGTTGAGTGCGTCTTCTCTCCAGAGGAGATCCTGAAAGCTTTCGATCACTTCAGTGCTCTCTTTCCTGCAAAATGGGTTGCAGTAGGCTGTTTTCCTTCACCCTCAAAATGATGTTGCCTCGGTGTTTAAACGACGCTCATCGTGTTGCAGAAGTATGCAGAAGCACGTTCTGATCGTCAGGTTCCTGAGGAGCAAGGTCTTGTAAATCCTTGTGTCCCTCTTTATCCTCTTGGGCCTTGTCCCTGGTGCGACTGCACTGCAGAGACCGCCCCTGAGCCACTGCAGGCAGTGAGTTAAAAATTATGTTATATCAGTTCTCCTGCTCGCGTGGTCTCTACTAGAGGGTAGGGACTTGCTCGCTTTCGGTCAACGTATTGTGCCTGGAGTCTGGGCCGGCTAACTCTCACAAGCTGAGACCCCGGCTCGGATTGTGCCCAAGGTTCCTACCTCTCCCGTAATAGGAGCAGGTGGTGAGCCTGCAAGCGCTGCCCTGGAGGAGGCAGATCCAGCCCTGGCTTCTCTGTCCGTTCGCTTGGATGTGTACAGAATGCAAGTCATAGACCTCAGACCAGCTCTTCAAGTATCTGTTGGAATTCAGCAGAGAGGGAAGGCTGTTTCAATGCGAAGTTGCACTTAGTGCTTGCCTTCATTTCGGCAAAGATCCGAGATGCAACATGTCCACTTAGGTGTTGAGCTCCTCTTTGATGAGTGTAAAGTGCTCCGCCTAGGCGTTGACGATATACTTTGCTAAACAGATTCTAGAGTTGGGGGCTGGACGACACCTAGTTGAACCGCTGCCTCACGTGGGCTCCCTTCTCATGAAGCCAGTTTCACCGTGAGCCCGGTTCAAGTGTCGGCTTGCTGCGCCATTCCCCTCCTATGGACTGGATACATGCGCCTTTTTACTCCAGTTGAGTTCCCTTAAAATTGAACCCTGTTGAGTTCCTCCACACCCCTCCGACGTTGGACGTGCGGAACGTCTGGTGTTAGGCCTACCACTCGTAAGCAGTGTGGAACCTGTGTTAGGCTGGGTCCATATGTTGCGGTCCCTTCGGTGACCCCATATGTGTATTCTTCCACGATACGGCTCCCTGCGGTGAGCCCGTGTCTTCCCTCGGCAGAGTCTCTCTGCTGTCACTGTCCGGTGTGTCTCCCCCCGTCTTAGGCTGGAGCCACCCCAGTGACATTCCATATGTTAGACTGCCCGGTTTCCGCCCAGTTCATATGTGTATTCTCCACATTACCTCCCTCTGGGTTGGATGTGGCTTCCGCAGCGTCCCTTCCTTCCAACGCACGGGGAACGCTTTCCCAGTGGTCCTGTAGGAACAGCAGTGACTTCCCTGGCCTAAGCCCTGTCCTTCCCCGCCTTAAGTTTGCGGGGGCATCAGGAGGCTTTGGTTTAGGCACTGGAAGGTGGCAGCGTTAGTGGCGTGTTCAATGGGTGATCCCAATTCAGTCGACCGTCGACTACGTCTGACGTTCTCGACTGAAAGGGAACGTCCTGGTTGCGTATGCAACCCACCGTTCCCTGAAGGAGGGAACGGAGGACGTAGTCCCCTTGCCACTACCGCTGGACCACCGCTGACCCCGGGTTACTCTCGGCTCCTCAGCGAAAAGCAACTAGTGCGTGCATCCACTTCCGTATTTATACCCACGCCGCGGGGGCGGAGTGTGTGATGCGAATCACGCACGCCAATTACATTGGCTCGTTCAATAGTACTCGAAGAAGACAGGCTCTCTAGCGATCTCCCAATTCAGTCGACCGTCGACTACGTCCTCCGTTGCATACGCAACCAGGACGTTCTGTGTGTGTACTGAACACTCACTCCCGAAATTGTAATGATTGACAGCGTGGTAATCAGCAAAGTTCTCACATCCTGCATTCAAGAGATGCCCATATCTGATGTGCGTATAAATATGTCATTAACAACTAGTTGTTCATTTCAGTTCCATATACACTGCATATAACCTTTGTAAATGTGGTTGTCACTACCTGTATTTTTCGGGAGTTAATTCTGTTGTAGAATGTGGTTTTCAGTCCCATAAATTACTGAACTGTGTACAGAACAAGATTAGGAGTTTAAAGGTGAACTTACAACCAAATTTACCTGCCATGTGTACGTGGCTAGTTTTCGGTCGTTGGGTTGAAGTAATTCTCTTTATGTTGGTTCTGTTTACTTGTTTCATTTATAGCAACAAATGTACTTAAAAATCAGATCAGAAAGCAGCACGTGAGCTCAAGGGCAGAAGGTTTTCAGAAGTATCGTTTTGCTGAGTGCTTTGAGATTGAAATATGCTTTTACTTCATCTCTGACATTCCATCTTCATCGTCGTGACATTGTCATTGTAATACAAATTACTTTATCATGTACCATTCTTTCAGATTACATTCTCTCTAATGTTGCTTTTAACATTTTCCTTTCTAACAGGGGTGGGTTTTTTTTTTTTTTTAGGCTCCATTTTCAAGACTTCCGTTTTCTGGATTGTTAATTATTGTCACTCCCGTACAAAACTGTAATTTATGCTCAGGCCCACACAGAATCTGTGCCCAGAAAAAGCTCAGCAGCTTTTTCACAGAATTGGAACAGAATTCCGTTTAGTGAAACTGTCATTCACAAAGTTCTACTTCATCCTCTACTTCTTCGATGATTGTTTATGAAATTTTTTGGGAAATTTGATAATTCTTTCATCTGCATTTACATTTATGCCTTTAGCAGACTCCTTTAACCAAAGTGACTTACAAAAAAGGATCAAAAGCAATTTGTAAAATAGCCAAAAATATTCATAATACTGCATGGCAATATAATCTACCAATCATAGTATAGGCTACTTTCACACGTTTTACCATGTTTCCCATTATTTCCCTTAAACCATCTCCATTTACCTATATTTAAGGGGACTTAAACTTTAAAACGACTTAACGGCTCATTAAGCTCTGGATGTGAACTCATATAGTATGTCATTTTGAACATACGGTTTAATATTCTACAGATTTTGGAGTAAAATGACTGTGAAAGGTTTAAACTCAGAAGACACGCTCTCTGTCTAGTGTCTACACACAAACTGAGTTAAGTAGCCACTCCTTTGTTCCCAAACCCCTATTCAGATTTAAGAATGTACAGTGCATTCCACTAATATCGGCACCCTTGGTAAATATGAGCAAAAGTGTCTGTGAAAATAAAGCTGCATTGTTTATCTTTTTGATTTAATAAAAACAAAAAAAAAATTCAGAAAATGCTAAGATTTCATTGAAGTAAAACAATTGAAATTGGGGGAAACTAATTTTTTAACTTTTGCCAAGATAACTGCTCTGAGTCTTCTTCTAAAATTCCTGATAAGTTTGGAGAACACCTGAAAGGGGATCAGAGACCATTCCTTCATACAGAATCTCTCCAGATCCTTTAGATTCCAAGCTTCATGTTGGTGTTTTTTTCTCTTCAGTTCACCCACTCATTTTCTATAGGGTTCAGGTCAGGGAACTGGGACGGCCATGGCAGAAGCTTTGGAAGATCTAAAGATGGAAGATCCAACCACGGCCGATTCTAAGATTTCTAGCAGAAGCAGTCAGGTTTCGATTTTTTATCTGTTGAAATATGCTAGTTTCCACAATACCATGTGTCTGAGCAGGATGTCCAGGACCTCTGTCCATTGGGCATGGGGTACTTTTTTAATCCCTGTTTGCACCAAACCAATCTGGTGGGTTGGCTGTCAAAAAGCTCTTTTTTTTGTTTCATCTGACCATGGAACCAGGTCCCTTTTGAAGTTCCAGTCGTGTCTGACAACTGAATATGCTGGAGTTTTGTATGGTTGAATTTTTCTTGAAACCCTCCCAAACAACTTGTGGTGATGTAGGTGCTATTTGATAAAAATAAATAAATAAATAGCCCTGGTGTGCTAAAACACGTAAATATGAATGGGAATATATACTTCAGAGATATTTTACTTTTAAGAATTTCTAGGGGTGCCAATAATTGTGGCCAACATGCATTGGAGAAAAGACATTTATTTCATAATGTTAGTAAAAAAAAGAACTTACGGTCATTAAAAATATTCTGGGATGAATATATTCTGGAATTCCTGCTTTTATGTCATTAAGGGAAATCATCTTGTCTCATTTACAAATTTTACTGGTAAATCATAAAGAATATGTCTTCCCACTTTTGTATTTATTGCACTGTGTCACAGTGCAGAGGGAAGCAGGCAGGTAAATAGTTCAAACAGAGTTTTATTGGACAGAGGCACGGAGTGGAACAGCAAAGGAGACTGGTGAGTATGAATAAGATAATCAGAACTGGATGATGAACTTAGCTGAACGATAATCTTAATGTCTTGTTTGCAGATGATGGAAGAGGATTCGGCAGGCTGATGGCAGGAGACAGAAGATGGATGACGGGAAGCAGATGATCGGAGACGACGTTCAGGTGAGGAATCTTCGAGGTAGGTAGGAATCAGTAAGAATTCGAGTAGAGTCTGTACGTCCTTGTAAGGACGAGACCAGACAAGGAAGTGAAGGAGAAGTGCCTCTTTATAGTGTGTTGATGATGAAGTGGAGGTGCGGTGATCAGAATTCCGGGGAGAGTGAATGAGTGGGCGGAGCGTGCTGATCTGGTGACTCCGTGACACATTGCATGTTGTATGTTCAGGGATGACAGATTGATAAGTGTTGTAGCCTATTTATGACTGGATGTAACTTTTGATACTTTGCGGTAGAAGTGGCTCTCCTTTTGACCACTGCTATAGACTATGGCTATGTGAGACGATAGTTTGAATTAATCTCTTGTCTTTGTGTGACACATTGACATTATAGTACAGAATGGCTCTTTTGGCATTATCCTGAACATTGATTAAGCATTTGCTTCATGTTAAATTGAACGAAAGGCTATCGGGAGCGCGTCTAAACATTAAATCTGTCTGATTTTTCTGGCAAAAATGTTCCGAGCCCTTCACATAAAAATCAGTCTACAGGCTTTCATAGACAACCTAAGAAGTCTGGAAATGTCATTTTTTTTTACATTTCAGAACAAGCTGTTCTGTTGGAAATATAAAATATACACATTGGCAATATAAAAGTGAGTAATACTGTACATGAATCGTATGTTTTCCATTTCAGTCAGCCATTCTGCTTACACAATTCTTCGTATTGTTGGCTATTGACTACTGAGTCAAGAGGTCTGTTAGAAACATATTTTTCCTGCACAAATTTGTAGGGTAGAGTTCAACAAGCTTGAACTTTATATTCAGATGCGTAAGTTTGTTTTTGCTCTGTGAGTAAGAGAAGAAAAAAAAAAAAAACAGAGTATGATGTCTAGCATGACTAGACCTTTAACGATATACAACCAGAAAATGTCCAAGTAAAGTTTGCCTTAATTTTGAATAGCTACCATATCGATTGTGTTAAAATTGAAAGTTTACACACTTTTTCATTTTGTAAAAGCAATAGTATGCTTGTAATTTGTATTTACTTTTAAGTGTTTGTATCGTTCATCTTATCTGTGTTGTACTTTACATCGTTACGCCAGTTGTTCTTTCTGAGTGAGTGAGTCATTCTTTGAACATATTTGTTCAAAAACACTGATTGATTTAGAAACAAAAGTCATTGAATCAATCATTCAACCAATTCTATTCGAAACGCCACTGCTGAGTGTGTTGCTGTGATTTTGTATGGAACTATTTTCGTTGGTCGAGCGAAAACACAAGAGGTCACTGTCAATATTGTATCTAGAATATAAATAACTCAATATTAGATTATTTTTATTGAACTGTTGTATAAAACCCTATGATGCTCATGTGTTATTGCTTTATTATTTCTTAAACACTACGTTTTATTTAATTATGTATTTTTATATATTTTATATACATTTATAAGACTTGGCAGGTGTTCTAGAGATGTGTGTATAGTGTTTAGATTTTTCTTTTTTGATTAGCAGATGATTACTTGATCTAAAAGCATTATTATCACTTTAAATTCTCACAGAAGAAGAAATAAATCTAATGAAATCGTAGAATCCTCAGACGTTTTTGGTCCATTAGAAGATCTTAGCCTCAGGTTGAAAGATCAGAAGCTCAACACCAGACAGTGTTTCTTGTGCCCAGCATGACTCTGCCAGACTGACAATTACCGTGTGTTTAATATCCTTATTTAAATCAGCTCTCTCTTGCTTTTGTTCTTGACAAAAAACAAAAAAAAAAGTGAGAAGCTAAAACTTAAGAGCTCAGCAAACTCGATGACTGCTCTGTCTTTAGAGATGGTGCAGTTTCAAATCTCTGTTGGATTCTCACGTCCAGAAGGAAGTTATGTATAGCCTTTGATCATCCCCACTACCGTCCTGACATGGGGGTTGTATAAATAGACGATACTGCTTTGCCATTTTTTTTTTTTGGCTTGTCCTGCTTTTTCTCCTGATCTGCATGTGTAACCACAGCTACTTAATTATTGAAGCTCAGAAGAAGAAAGTGATGTTAATGACTTATATAATCAAGACTGAATATCACTCCTACCTGCTGATATTTAATGAACACAGAATACAGTAATGGCCCTCGAGCCATTTTTGTGGCCTGTGTGATCTTGTCATCATCATGGCAACTGCAATGATCACAAACATGTTGGCAGTGTGCAGCAGCTGACTTGTTGCCTCGCTGTCATATCAGGCAATGACTTCGGATGTAGCGCTTGCGCAAGAAGGTACCTCATGAAACTGATTTCGGACAGGCTTCTGAGGCAGCCATAACGGTTTAATGATCTACAACAAAATAGAGAGAGCTTCAGTGACATGCAAATATTTAATTACTATACTAAATTCTCATTAGAAAGTACATCAAAAGTCAAAAACGTTGGAATGCATCCCCTAAAGGCAGCATCTATAATAACATTTGTGATATTAAATATCTTAATAGTGATGATTTGCACATTTGGTCATACCAACAACCAAAAATACATACATCCAAAACAATCATCTCATTAATATAAAAGTAAATAAAGTAAAAGTAAGTAAGATATACTTAAGGTAGACCCTATATATATATATATATATATATATATATATATATATATATATATATATATATACATATATAACCTAATAAAATGTCACTAAATCTAATCTGTAATCTGTGAATTTATTTTATGTTGGATAATTTGAAAGTTGTATCTTTATCTACATTTTGTGTATTTGTTTAAAAGGCAATTTGTGTTAAAAGTTATATATATATATATATATATATATATATATATATATATATATATATATATATATATATATATATATATATATATATATATATATTACAAAATGTCTTCATTTTGTTTTATTTAATAATTCTATATCAGACATTTTAAGAATTGTCATTCTTTATTCATCATAACTTATCTTTGAGTGGAATCATTCAATCTAAATTCATAATTTAATTGTTATTACAACATCTCTTCAATTAAAAATATTGGCCTGCACATAAGTGATAGAATGTTACAGTGTAATCCAGATGTATCTTTGAATGTTATTTAGTCTGCCTGTATTTATTCAACTATATTGTCAAAATGATGACACTTTTGGGGAATATTTGATTTAGTATTTGATTTGATATCACTGGTATAAAGCAGTGGCCCATCTAAAGTTAATTACTGCCAAGCTTGATATCACACCCTTCACTGTAGCAATGTATACCCATGTGTTTTAGTGTTACAGTACTATGGCAGAATTTGTGTCCATCAACATTTCTCTGACTGAGAGCATCTGCATCTGCATTCATTCAAGTGAGAGAATTCCTACACTCGTTAAACTGCTGTGCATGAGCCAAACAAGACCTTGTTCGCATTACGCCTACTAACAGCAGTTATTTCACAAACTAATTTACATGTTTTTCAATTACATTTGAATGAACCCAGTGTTGTCCCATATGTGTTCATCCCAGCTGGTGCAGAACTCTGCAGATCTTCTTTAGCCGTTCTGGTTTGGTCGACTGACTTGTTGCTGTTATATTTCCCGAGGTATGTGACTTGTCCTCCTGAGTGACTGCAATTTTTGTCATCACCTAATTGAATGCATTGACCTCTGCATCATACTAGATGAGTGGGAATTGAATTATGATCTGCTGTCCCTGAAATTGCCCTTATGATTTCTATCCGTAGGGATCAAGGGCCCCTTCAGGGTTCTTGCACTGGGGGGATGATGAAGGGGGTGATGGCTTCTGTGAGGAAGTGAAAGGAGATTTTGAATAATGATGATCAAACCTATTTGTCTTTCATCATGCACCATTGATGGAGAAACTCACATGAGAGGGGATGGGGGGGTCAGTTGCCCCTCAGGACATATTTCTTTCTGATGAACAGAGAAATTAGGTAATGAAGGAATAGGTCACCCAAAAAAGAAAATTATTTTTTTCATTTACTTACCCTCATGTCTTTTAAAACCGGTTTGACTTTCTTTCTTCTGTGTAACATGAAAGGAGAAATTTTTAGAATTATGTCCAAGCTGCTATTTCCATAATGAAAGTGAATGGTGACCATGGCGCTCAAGCAGGATTTTCAGATAGATAATTTCTTATATATCGTGACTTACATCCAAGTGAAATGGATAATCGAAAAAGAAAAAGAAAGGGGAGGGGCTTGGTTCAATCCACCAATTTTCGTTTGGATGGAGGCAGATCTGAATTTGAGCGTGCAGTCGATTGTATGAAAGGGGTCGGGTTTATGTAGACGAAATGATTAGAAAAGTTTTGCCGGGAGATTTCGTAATGATGTTTTGATTAAAACATTATAAAGTCAAAACATCAAAACAATAATAATAATAATAATAATAATAATAAACATACTGTCATGAAACTGCACATGGAACAAGGACAGGGGTGATCCAAACGCAGGCTTTATTATGAGGAGAATCCAGAGACAGGTACAGGGAAACAGGCAGAAGTCAAAACCAGGTAAGCAGTCCAGATCAGCAATCATACAATGCAGGGATAAGGCAAACGGGAGACCAGATACAGGCAGGAAGTCCAGGAACCGTGAAACTAGAAAACACTTAGGAACTAGGAAAACGCTAAGGATGCAGTAAGACACTTACTGTACTCAGCAAAGGTACAAACGTACACTCAGGCTTAAGACAGGTGCGCTAAACAAGATAATCAAACACAGGTGCATAAAATAAACCATAATCAGTCCAGGGTAAAACATAATGGAAACAATAACCTAGGAAGAAGTGCCCCACAGAGGCTCAAGCGGGCACTCCAGCCGCAGATCGTCACACATACACTGTAAAAAAAAAAAAAAAAAAAAAAAAAAAATTGCAGCTCTGGTTGCTAGAACTTTACCGTAAAAAATAATAATAAGGTAGCAACATTTTAGGTTGCTATGGATTAACAAATTTACAGTAAAAAAATAAATAAAAAAATAAGACTACCGAAGTACTCAAACCTGTTTTGTACTTTTATAATACATAAATACATATATAAGATGCACAGTGCATACAAATAGAAAACACCATTACGATAACACATGACTAAAATAATGCAATAAACAAGCAGCATAAGATGTAACATACACTGTTCATTTAACAGTATTTTACAAAACATAACATGGCCCATTAGAGATTTTAACTCTTACTGTTTTACCTGTTAGCATATTCTGCTAATATTCTCTTTTTGTGTTACTGTACACAACATACAGGTTTGAACCTTTATGACATTTTACAAACGATGAGAGAATTTTCATTTTTGGCTGAACTATCCCTTTTAATGGTGATGTTTAACCCTGCGTTTCCTGGTCTGATAACTTAGCCATCCATCTCGGCCCACTTCCACCAAAGGATCTCACTGAGGGCTACTGTAATGAGTTTGCTTGTCTCGCATTACTGCAGTGATTGAGTTATGGACGGCTACATGAACTCTATTATGGTGTATATGTGTTTATTATCAACCTGAACTTCACTGAAGTCGTTGAACACAGGGGCCTCATAACCTGACGGTAAATGGGTTAATCTGTGGTTCTGATGTGATGCTGGTTCATTACCCCCTGTTTCTAATTACCAATACTAAAGACAAAAAAACTATGCACCCTTCGTTCTTTTCATTTTTCTTTCCCACTCTTTCAACTTTGCTATTGTCTCTCTCTCTCTCTCTCTCTCTCTCTCTCTCTCTCTCTCTCTCTCTCTCTCTCTCTCTCTCTCTCTCCCTCCCTCTCTCTCGCTTTCTTTTATTAAACAAGGGATCTTAGAGGTTATACAAGGGTGGTTGTTAGTGCATGCAATGTCTAGAACACTTTGACTTGAACATAGCTCTGTTATTTTACATGTACCTTTGGGGTTTAAAGAAAGAATAACAGGGGATGGAGGCTTATTATTTGGAGGATTTGTTATTCATAAAATGCTGTTTTAAGCAGCCCATTTAAAAGCAACGGTCTCTAGACCTGCAGTCCCTGTTGTATTATCTGCATTATTAAGCTGCAATACTTGACGAGCCCTTATGGTTTTAAATCAATCTGAAGAGCAGGTATGCTGCATACCCTCGCTGAATTTACTCACAGCTCTTGCCGCTCCGAGAGAGGAGCAGACAGAGAGAAAGAGAGAGAGAAAGAGATCAAAGAGACATTTGAACACTTAGATAAGTGGAACAAAGTGTGATTCAGGAGCCTGAGTAATAAAAGCAGAATAAATCTCTCTCCGTTTATTTCAGTATTGATCCACGCCTTTGTGCCATTTCTATCAGTCCCCGTGCAACATTCTATATCAAATCAAATTTCTGATTGGTTCATTCAGCTTGGAGTACAGCCCTTTGAAACAACTTGTTTCTCCTCAAAAGAACAAATGATGAATTAGGCTGCTCCAAAATTCTTCGCAAAAGTTCACGCAAGTTAAAACTTCTCTCTTTATGAACTTTATACTACATTGATAGCCCTTTTCATTCAGAGCTCAAAAATGAAAGAAAGTCAGATGTTAATGAAAACGAATAATTATTTAAACATCTCATCACCAGGCCCTTCCAGCCAATTGTTTTGACCTGTTCATTTCATTTTAATAGCACAATTATCAACTTAATGCTTGAATTTCAATACCATGCTTTGCGAATGTCTTTAAAAATGCTTGAAAGGTTTTTGCTATTACTATTGGAGATTGGATTGTGAAATAATTTTTTTTTAAAAATGACATTTTGCCATTAAAGGGTAACTAAACCCCTGGGAGGGCGTGCACCTGAGACCCGCAGAGACGGATTGATTGACAGCTGCTGTCAGACTCTAAAATGGAGAGCGACTGGAGTGACGCAAGTAGCTTTGCAACAGAGCAGTCATGTGAAGTCGAGGACTTTTCTCCCCCACCTTCACCTGAAGTGGAGGATGTTGAATTGTCTATGTGGACACAGGTCCAGAGCCATATCAATTCGAGCCGCTGGCTCAAACTGCAGTCTTAACTCACACATCTTATATTCAGTAATTTTGAGGTAATTCTTTCCAGGATTATTATTACTATTACGTTCAGTATATGTTGCTGCTATGTGAAAAAAATATCCAGCAAAACGCGCGTTTGTCGACACCAGAGAGTTAACTTTAGCCTAAGGAACATAAATTGTGGTTAAAAATATATGGTTACTCACATCATGACGATCGTTTTCAATACTCGTAATTCCAACTCCTGACTCGCTACAGTAGTTTTGACGGAAGCAGATGCTTTTATACCAGGGGTTGCCAAGGGCGTGGTGAGCTCGCACCAAGGGCATGACAGAGTTAAGTCACAGAGTACCCTACGTCAGAGAGTACCCCTACTTCAGGAGCTTTCCGGTTAACCTGAAGAGGGCAGCACTCAGACGTTTTTACACCATATATTTGAAAATTAAAACACTTTATACCCAAATGTCAAAAAATGTACTCGAATCAAAGAACAGCATTTATGAAGCTCCATTCTTACAGATCATTAACTAAAAAAAGTTGTTTCAGTGTTTAGTTACCCTTTAATCTCAATTTCTATGTTTCCATCCAACGTTGCGAATTTAAATTGTGCGCAAAATTGGAAAATTGCATAAAACATTTATGAATAAAGCATACTTTCCATCCAGTGAGTAAACAAGAACAAAATCGTCACTTTCTGATAAACTGGCGGTAAATATCACTAAGAAAAATGGAACAAAGCCATTGCATATAATAATTTTCACATATAATAAATTACTTGTGCCGCAGAGTACACAGACAAAACACGGTCATGTTATCTTGTTTTTCGGTGTTGTTTCAGAATGCAGTCATGTAAGACAGTTCTGGGAGGTAATTATACCGAACCACGTTTTTTATTCGCATAAAATTAGATGTAAACATAGCTAATGATATACCTTTACATTTTCTTTAAATTCACTCACATAAAGAAGAATGGTAACTTATCGGTTAAAGTTTTGGCCTGCCAAGATTTTCACATTTAAAAGGTCCAGAACCTAAAATCATGATACAATTATAAAAATAGAGGGGTGTGCTTGTAATAACATGGTTCAACTTCAAGACACATAACCCAAAACCTTATTGTTCCCTTTCAGGGAACTCGAGCTGCGTGAAAACGCTGTGGGATTGCCCCTGCGTGAGTGCGTCATGAAGCTTGTATGAAATCAGTCCAATGGCGAGACGGAACGTCATAGGCGGGTGACGTCATCGACCAGGAAACAATATAAGCACCCCAAAACACAAGCGCATCAGCTTCTGAGTCTTCAGCAAGCGCTCTGTGTATGAAAAAGTCTGTATCTCAAGTGTTTTTGTCTGTCCTTAGAAATTGCTAGGCAGGAGTTTTTCATATATATATATATATATATATATATATATATATATATATATATATATATATATATATAAAAACTATAAAAGAGACAATATATATCATGCCGAGCGAACAGCAGTCAAGAAACTGTGTTCATCCCTGCCCTCGTTATATTACGGGTGGACACAACCGCTCCCCGCGGTTCGGGTCCTGCTGTTGCCGAGGCACAGCGAAGGCTTCAATCGTGGGGATCGCAAATGGATCTATCAGCGGGGTTTGAGACGGGCTCTGCCTTTTCTCAGCCCTTACCTGGTAGATCCAGTGCCTCTGATCCGGGTTCTGAAGCACGCGCTGCGGTTTCTTCCGCCCGGGCTGAGGCACCATCATTTCAATTATCCAGTTCTGACGAGCTGGATGTTGTCAGTATTGAGACGGGAGATGTGGAGGACTTGCCACCTCACACTCCCGAAAGCGAAGAGCTTCTGGAGGTTCTCGCTCGAGCTGTGTCAAAATTAAGCATTGAGTGGCCAACGGCTAGGCAGGAGTCTGTTACTGAATCTAAATTAGACCAGAGATTTCTCCCTTCCTGTGTTCAACCTCCACGCCGGTGCTTGTCGTTCTTTCATGATCTCCAAACTGAGGTTTCAAGATCGTGGAAGAAGCCGGTTTCTTATAGAATTTTTAGCCCTTTAACATCCACATATTCTAATATAGCGGGGGCAAAATATTATGGTTATGGCGCGATGCCTCGGGTAGAAGAGACGCATGCGAGCCATCTTTTTTCCGAGGCTGCTTCATCATTTAAAGCACCGACATTACCCTCCAAGCCTTTAAGAAATACCTCAGGTCAGGCTGCGTCATGTCTGCATACTATGTCGATTTTGCAGGCATACCAGGCTGATCTGCTAAGGGACGTGAGCGAGAGTGAGGAGGTCAGTTCTGACATAGTTCGAGAACTGCGTCAGGCTGCTGATTTATCTCTTCGCAGAGAGGCATTTATGGCTTAATTCATCGTCTATGACAGAGAAAGAAAAAGCTTTTCTTTTAGATGCTCCTCTCTCCCCTGCGGGGTTATTCGGTTACTCAATTAATTCTGTCATTGATCAATTTCAGGAAGAAAGGAAACAGGCAGCAGATTTTAAAAAGTTTCTTCCATTAAAAGTTCACGTCCCCGCCTTCGAGCTCTTCGCATAGGGCGCTGCAGAAGCAGAGTGTCGCGTCTCGCGCTCCCCCTGCTAGACAGTAGGACCAGACACGGCACCCTCAGCCAAAGCCTGCGGGCGGTAGAACTGATCTGAGGACAGTTATAGGACAGCTAAGGACAGCTAAGAAGGCTTCGGCCAATAAAAAGTCCTGACGTCATAAAAGTCAGGACACTGAGGGTGGTCCCCACCGAGGGAGAAAGGTGTTCACCACTTTTTACGGTGTCCGTTCTGCCTCGGTGCCCTCAGGGGCCCGTTCTGCCAACCCCGCCTCTATGCCGGGGCGTAGATGGTCCCAGCAAGCGCTTTCCCTCAGAGGAGGGTCTCAGGGCAGTCAAACCAGTTGTTCCCTGCCGGTGCGCCGTTACAGGGCACTGTGTTTGCTGCTCAAGTTATACCAGAGGCCAGTCTCGAGAGACTGGTACCCTTAGTAATATTTCTGGCAGAGTGGAAAAGCCTTTCAAAAATATCTCAATGGGTCTTGCAGACAGTAGAAAAAGGTTAGACAATCCAATTCAGGGGTCGTCCACCAAAATTCAAAGGGGTTCTGCCCACAGTGGTAGGCCCCGAGCAGGCTCTGGTAATGGAACAAGAGGTGAAAACGCTCCTTCAAAAGGAGGCTATAGAACGGGTTCCTCCTCCCAGTTTGGAGCTAGGTTATTACGGCCGATATTTCATCGTTCCGAAGAAGGATGGGCGGTTGTGTCCAACTTTAGATCTGCGCCCATTAAATCGCTCGGTAGGGAAGCTCAAATTCAGGATGCTCACTATCAAGCAGATCGTGTCACAAATCGGGTCCGAGGACTGGTTTGTCACGATAGATCTAAAGGACGCATACTTCCACATTTCCATCCTTCCACAACACAGGAATTTCCTGAGGTTCGCTTTCGAGGGCGAAGCGTGCCAATATCGGGATCTTCCGTTCGGCCTAGCACTGTCTCCCCGATCTTTCACGAAATGCATGGATGCAGCTCTGGCTCCCCTGCGACTCCAGGGCATCCGCATTTTAAACTATATCAACGATTGGTTGATACGTTGACAATATCGAAAGTTGGGGTTGAGGCTCAATGCCAAGAATAGTGTGCTTTCTCCATTACAGAGGACCACTTTTCTGGGTGTGGTTTGGGTTTCGACGATGATGCAGGCGCGTCTGTTTCCTGCTCGTTTAGCTTCGATTCTCTTAGCCGTCAAACAGGCAAAGCTAGGCCAGTCACTTACTGCAAAAGAATGTCAGAGAATTCTGGGTCTGATGGCAGCAGCGTCCAACGTTATATCTTGTGGCCCGCTGTACATGAGACCGCTGCAGTGGTGGCTCAGGGCTAAGGCGTTCTCCCAGAGGGGAAACCCGCTCTGCATGATCAGAGTCATGCGACGGTGTCTTCGCGCCCTGGCTATGTGGAAAGAACCTTGGTTCCTGTCCCATGGGCCCATGCTGGGAGCTCCCTGTCGTTGCGTAACGCTAACGACGAATGCCTCCCTCACGGGCTGGGGGGGCGATCATGAGTGGTCGCCCTGCTCAGGGTCTGTGGCAGAACCATCATCTCTCGTGGCGTATAAATTGTCTAGAAATGCTGGCAGTGTTTCAGAGTGTTTCAGTGTTCCTCCCAGACCTGAGAGTTCATCATGTTCTTGTCCGGTCAGACAACACATCGGTGGTCTCCTACATAAATCACCAGGGAGGTCTGCGTTCGCGCCCAGTATACAAGCCGGCTCGCCAGATCCTTCTATGGTCCAGGGGAAGCTACTTTCATTGAGGGTGATTTATATCATGGGGCATCTAAATCAGGGGGCAGACATCCTGTCGATGCAGGGGCCGAGGCCCGGGGAATGGAGACTCCATCCCAAGGTGATGGAGCTCCTATGGAAACATTTTGGTCATGCCGAGGTTGACCTGTTTTGCATCCAGGGAGACATCACACTTCCGCTGTGGTTCTCTCTAAGCCATCCAGCCCCTCTAGGGTTGGACGCTATGGTACAGGCGTGGCCGAGGTCACGCCTGTACGCATTTCCCCCAATTGCTCTACTCCCAGGAGTTCTGGACGTTGGTTTGCGGACCTAATTTCACTCCTCGTTGGCTCCCCTCTGGAGATTCCGATCACGAGGGACCTTCTCTCTCAGGTGAGTGGGTTGATCCTTCACCCCCGCCCAGAACGACGGAGGTTGTGGGCTTGGCCTCTGAGGGGGCCCAGCTCATAGAGTCTGGTCTCTCGATTGAGGTCGTGGAGACCATCCTCCACTCCAGAGCTCCGGCCACTAGGAAATCATATGCCTTGGGGTGGAATATGTTCGCCTCTTGGTGTGGGGAACACCAGTTGGACCCAGTTAACTACCCGGTGGGTGCAGTGCTGGATTTCCTTCAGTAGCGTTTCTCCACAGGGTTATCCCACTCCACACTGAAGGTGTACGTGGAGGCCTTATCTGCTACCATGTCTCTTTAAGTGGAGCCTCTCTCGGGAGACACCCACTTATAACTTGTTTCCTTCGTGGCACTTTGAGGCTGAGGCCAGCAGTTCGCACGAGGGTGCCGACCTGGGACCTTGCGGTTGTTCTAGAAGGTCTCTCTCCAGCACTGTTCGAGCCCTTTTGAAGAAGTTTCTGAGAAGTTCATTACTCTAAAAACTATCTTTCTTCTTGCTATCTCTTCTTTAAAAAGAATGCAGAGTTTCAAGCTCTATCCGTCTCTCCCTCGTGCTTGGAATTCTCGCCCGGCATGGTAGAAGCTTTTCTCCATCCTAGACCGGGCTATGTT
Organism: Siphateles boraxobius; assembly: GCF_051911475.1. Classification (NCBI taxonomy): domain Eukaryota; kingdom Metazoa; phylum Chordata; class Actinopteri; order Cypriniformes; family Leuciscidae; genus Siphateles; species Siphateles boraxobius. Next base: position 3,539,198 of record NW_027509175.1, read on the forward strand.
CCTAAGGTCCAAACTAATACTGGTAGGCCTATTGTACTGAAAGCCTTCTGTCCTCCTCCTTTGAGGTCGGACCAAGAGAAACTAAATCTGCTCTGCCCAGTTAGGGGTCTAGATGCTTACTTCCACAGAGCTGCCCTGTGGAAAAAATGTGAAAAACTGTTCGTTTGTTTTGGACCCCCTTGGAAGGGCTGTCCCGCATCTAAGCAGAGGTTGAGCAAGTGGGTGGTTAGGGCCATCTCACTTGCCTACGAGTCTGCCGGTCAGCCTTCTCCTTTGGCTGTCCGGGCTCATTCAACCAGGGGTATGGCTGCCTCTAAGGCTATTTTGTCAGGAGTATCAATTCAGGACGTTTGCGATGCAGCAGGCTGGTCCTCACCGCACACATTCATAAAGTTTTACCATCTTGACTTCAACTCCTCTCCAGGGGCGCAGGTGCTTCGTCCGAATGTGTGCCTTGACGTCACTCGACGGACACTTGCTCATATGGCGACGTTGGTATTAGCGTTCCCACAGCGTTTTCAAGCAGCTCGAGTTCCCTGAAAGGGAACGTCTCTGGTTACGAATGTAACCCTAGTTCCCTGAAGGGAACGAGACGCTGCGTGTCTGTGCCATACTCCCAGCATGCCCGTGATCACTTGCTTCAGTCTTATCAGAAGCTGATGCGCTTGTGTTTTGGGGTGCTTATATAGTTTCCTGGTCGATGACGTCACCCGCCTATGACGTTCCGTCTCGCCATTGGACTGATTTCATACGTGCTTCACGACGCACTCACGCAGGGGGGTTCCCACAGCGATTTCACGCAGCGTCTCGGTTACATACGTAACCAGAGACGTTTTTTTACGTTTTTTAAGTTATTTTACCCCAGGCGAAGAAATAAAAAAAACAGCCTTTATATAAAAAAAAGTCTTTGATTTAATGTCATTTGATTTAATGAGTGAAATGATGTTTGTAACCTGTTTTGTTTTCATAAGCTGACACATTTCAGAATAAAACATGATATTGAACAAGAAAAAAATGTAGGACTTTTATCTGTGAAGTGTACTATATCACCCCAATTAACTCAAGTCAAAAATATAATATAATATAATATAATATAATATAATATAATATAATATAATATAATATAATATAATATAATATAATATAATATAATAAAATATAATATAATATAATATAATATAATAATATAACTAAATCAACCTGACTACATTAGGTTATGCAAGCAAAAGTTTACATTTTGGGTGGAGGGGGAGAAAGAGATTCCACTTCAAGAGGAAATAGCTATGAAAATTACTTTTATATTGTGGTCATTGCATATAAAATGAGTCCAGGTGGATAGACGAAAGAGAAAGATGGATTTGTGAAGTCAGTTGAGAATTTATTTATTTCAGAAGCAGACAAAAATGATTACATATTACAAATGCTAGCCTATTTTTAAGGGGCCCTTATGTTTTATGTTTTATTTTTTTCATTTCCAACTTTGCATGTAATCTTGCTGTTTGAGCATGAAAAAGGTCTGCAAAGTTACAAAGCACAACGTCTTAAGTTTTCTTTGGGGAACCTACATTCCACAATATTCCTCATTTGAACAATTCCCGTCTACGGCGAGGACTAGTTGACTCACTTTAGTATTGTGTTGAAACGCGCAATTATGGTAAGGGTTGTGACATTCCCGAAACACGATCAAAGTAGTTGACCAATCACAACACACTGGCTCAGGCGACCAATCTGATGCACAATACGCTTTTTAGAAGGTGGGGCCTCACAGAGACAGAAAAACTAAGCAGAGTGTTACTGACAGACTGGGACTGTGTCCGAAATCACCCGCCTATAGGCCTACCCTTAAATAGGGCACTATTTGAGGGGACAGCCATTTGTAGTGGTGTCCGAAACCATAGTGGAGCATTATCGAGTGCACTCATTCAATACCATAATGCACGGCAATAACGAGTGTACAACTGATGTACACTTATTTGGTTTTCATCAAATTAATACTCGTGTCTCGACAGAAAATGGCACCAGCAGCTAAATCATATATATCCATTAATTTTCTAAACCTTTGGTTCAATGTAGGTACAGTATAATATCACAGGTATACATTAATTTTCAATTGATTATTAAATTGTTTAATTACGATTTATTCATGGTTTCCCTGACAGGTTTCAATATATATATTTGCATTACTACTGGAGCAGCCAGTTAGCTAAGTGTTAATTGATTTTTCAAACAGCAAGCAAACTATCCAAAAGCGGCAGCCCTTAATGCGCACTCAGTGTCCGAGTTCACTCACTTGTTTTCATTCACTTCTTCAAGTAAATTATATTAGTGGACTAAAGTAGGTAAAAGTCAATGAGTGCAGCATGCACCTCTCTTCTTAGGCTGTGTCCGAATCGCCCCCTGTACCCTCATTCACTATTCCCTACTTTAGTCCACTAATATAGTTTACTTGGAGTGAATGAAAACAAGTGAGTGATATACATACCATTGTACCAGATTTTTTCATTAAAATACCCCATACATTTTTTTTTTTTTAAGACTGTGAACTTCTTAGGGAAATTAGGGAAGTAAGCAGCACCCATTTCGATTGCATGTTGACTTCTAAAATGTTCTTCACTGTGAATTTTCACTTATGGTGTAAATAGGCCTTATAATTTCTCTTTGATGTTTCTTCCATTTACGTAGGATTAGGGTTACAGCCATGCACAAGGAATATTTCACTATTTAAATATTCTGCCGTGAAACTCTGCTTTCTTTGTTCACCAAAAGTCTGTGTGCATACTGATTTGTGCTTCCATTAATGTTGTGTGCTGTCTATTGTTTAGCTTTACTGATTATACTCTGTGTGTGTGTGCGTGTGTGCGTGCGTGCGTGCTTGCTTCCGTGCAATGTGTGTGTGTGTGTGTGTGTGTGTGTGTGTGTGTGTGTGTGTGTGTGTGTGTGCATGAATAGGGAATTCTTGTTCAGTTGATTCAGTGGTTTGGATCAACATCAGCAATATGTTGAGGTTAATGATTAATGTTTACTAAGCCAGAGAAGATGCACGCAATTTTCTGAAAAAAAAAAAGAAAAACGTATTACTGTTTTTATGTAACCTTCCAGATCTTTTATTAAGGATTTAGTGGTGGCCGTTAAATGCAATGTGGTTTAAATGCTCTCAGGATTAGGGTAATGATGCATGAATTCATGTTTTCTATTTTCTGCAGTAGATCCATATCACCAGGCATATAACACATTATGTATTCCAGCCACTGGGGACAAAGTGATGGAACAATGCCACATATGAGAAATACCCAACATGATCTTATTAGTATCCCTAGGAAGTTATACTATAGACTTATGGCACATTCACATTTTCACAAGTTTGGATAGACACGTTTGCAAATCATTTGAGATTCATAAAAGTTATTTTAATTATCTAACTAATTTGATCAATTGTGGTCAACTTTTTTACATTTATTTAATGCATTTAATGTGTTTTTAAGTTTCTAAACAGCTTTTTAGATGCTATCAATATGTACGTGTCAGTGTATTCAAACTTACACAAATGTGTAAATATTATGATACTAATGAAATCACAAGGTTCAAAATGTTCAGCAAGTCATGCTCGGAACATCGCTTGTCCAATCAGATTAGAGCACCTGAACTATCTTTTGAATAATGATTCAACCCCCATTTTAACCTTTAGTTTATAAAAAAAAAAAGGTTTCTCCCATGAAATCCATATTCCTTGGACAGAAGTGCTTCAGGGATCAAGTGCACATTAAAGTCTGCTTCATGTCAAGATTTTTCACCTTTGATCAATGTTTTAATGTGTGTATGTGTGTATCTGTGTGTGTGCTCTGACAGCCATTATGCAGGCTCAGACTTCAGAACTTTCATTTATTTTCGCTGTCCTGTCTTGTGAATTGCAGAGCCAGAGAGATTGACAGATAGAGTGAGCGTCTTAGAAAAAAACGGAAGAAAAAGTATGGTTTGCTTTCACCCTTCTACTCAAGTGAGTCCACCAAGAGCAGGCCTGCATCCCTTATGGGCTTTTATACACCAATGAAAATGGATATCAGTTTTTCCTGCAGCAGGAACAGCGATCCTATCCAGAGCTTCTCTCATCCTAGATAAAAGAGAGGGGAAAAAAGATTGTGAGCTAAGTCAGTAGGAGGTATTATGCTGCATTTCCACGGCCTGTGATCAAACAGGTGTCAACAGCGGTGATGCTGCAGAATTTCTCTTGTGATTATGTAATTTATGTCAACAGAATTTCTTCAGCTGTGGCACTTTCAAGCCCCGGTTAAATCTTAAATCTGAAGGCCTAAAGTCTAGAATCTACTTGCAATGTGTTACACTTTTGAAGGAGTTTGTGAACATTTAAATACGGTAAGAGTGAAAACTGACATTTTCATTGTGAGTCTTTAATGTTTACTGATACTGCTGTGGTCTTAGACTTAGGTAACAGTTACATAGCAAATTTAACATAATGAGCTGGTGATTCAGATGTTATCAGTACTTTCATGTAACATGCAGTAACCTGATCGCTAACCAAAATTATAACCGTTCATGTTTAATATATACTTCTGTAACAACACCAAAGTTGGTGTTTGTACATTTATAGGTCAAATAACACACTGGCCAGGAATATATGTACTGTGTACAACCATACCTGTCAAGTATCCCGTTTTGGCCGGGAAAGTCCCGTATTTAACCCTTCTTTCCCGCCGTCCTCCCGTATTAGTATTTTCCCGTAAATCTCCCGTATTTTAACCTGCGCTATTAAAAAATAATAATGGCCCGGGCGGATAAAAAAAAAAAAATCCCCAATCTGAGCTCTGTCACTAGCCACGCGATAACTGCCAACTGCAGTAGCCTACTACAGGTACTGTGGGTACGATCTCGGTTACTTCACTGTAACCTTGTTCCCTGAGAAAGCGGAACGAGATGCTGCGCTGCTCAGCGCATTGGGAACGTCTTTAATCGTGACCAGCTGTGAATATTGTGTGTAACACGTCGATAGAATTGACCCGGAGGTAATATAGCCTCGGTCGATGACGTCATCGGCGCGCACCCGCAACACGAGGCTATAAATAGATGAGCCGCAGGTGCATCGTCAGGATATTTTGTCTGAAGAGCAGTCCTGGGACATCTTCAGCACGGCAAAGTAGCGCAGCATCTCGTTCCGCTTTCTCAGGGAACAAGGTTACAGTGAAGTAACCGAGATCATTCCCTTTCGAAAGCTACAATCGATGCTGCGCTGCTCAGCGCATTGGGAACGAGAATGCCCACGCCGCCGTGCTTGAACATGTCTGGACCCCAACGGTTGTGCATGTGCTCACAAGAACGCAAGAAGGCCTCAGACACTAGCCTGTGATGTTGACTCAAGGACATGAGAGCCCGGAGTGGCATGAACATCCAAACTATAAAACCTTATGAATGTGTGCAGAGAGGACCAACCTGCCGCATCACAAATCTGTTGTAAGGGGGCACCCCTCGCCAAAGCACTAGAAGAAGCGACCCCCCTGGTAGAGTGAGCTCTGAGACCTATAGGCGAAGCTTGACCGCGCGCCTCATAAGCCAAAGCAATTGCATCCCTGACCCAATGAGACATGGTCTGCTTGGTGGCAGCTCCTCCTCTGTTACTACCACCATAACAGACGAATAATTGCTCTGACTTACGCCACTGGCTAGTGCGGTGGATGTAAGCCTGAAGAGCACGGACTGGACACAGTCTATGAGATTTCTCCTGCTCCGGCGTTGTAAATGGTGGAGGACAGAAGGCTTCTAGAATGACCGGATGAATAGACGAAAATGGAACCTTAGGCAGGTAATCAGGATGAGGATGCAAAATCACTTTCACCATTCCTGGGGCAAAGTCTAAGCAGGATGGAGAGATAGACAGAGCCTGCATATCCCCAATTCTCTTCAAGGAAGTTATTGCCATTAGAAAAACCATTTTTAGAGTCAGAAGTTTATCAGACGCTGACTCTATAGGTTCAAAGGGGGTTTCAACCAGACCCTCGAGGACTATAGCTAAATCCCACGAAGGGATCTTGGTTTTTACTGGAGGCCTCAGTCGCCTGGCCCCACGAAGGAAGCGAGAGAGCAGAGGATGTCTCCCGAGCGGCGCCCCGTCAACTAAGGCGTGGCAAGCCGAAAGAGCGGCCACATAAACCTTAAGAGTAGCAGGGCATGTGCCTGTTGATAATTTCTCTTGCATGAAGTCCAGAACTGAAGCAACCTGGCAGTTGACTGGATCTACATTGTGTACAACACACCACCTTTCAAAAACACCCCATTTACTGGCATAACTTTGTCTAGTGGAGGAAGCCCTAGCACTCAGAATAGTCTCAATAACAGCAGGCGAAAGCCCAGTGTCCCTCAGTTGGTTCCCATCAGGGGCCAAACATGAAGATTCCACAGGTCGGGCCTGGGATGGAATATCGTGCCCTCCGCCTGAGACAGAAGGTCCCTCCTCTCCGGAATCGCCCAAGGCGAGCCGTCGAGGAGAGATATTATCTCCGAGAACCACACTCTGTTCGGCCAACGTGGCGCTATCAGCAAGAGGCAAGACCCTTGTTGGCGAACTCTGGCTAGAACTCCCGGGAGCAAAGAAACTGGAGGAAACGCATACAGGCGCATCTTGGGCCATGAGTGCGCCATCGCATCCAGACCCAACGGAGCTGGGTGACTCAGAGAGAAGTAGAGGGGACATTGCGCTGTCTGCTGGGAGGCGAAGAGGTCCACCTCTGCTTTGTAAAATTTGGTCCAAATCTGTTTCACTACTTCCGGGTGGAGTTTCCATTCCCCTGTCGGTAGTGTCTGTCTGGACAGTAAATCTGCTCCCACATTCAAATGCCCTGGAATGTATACTGCCCTGAGTGACAGGAACTTGTCCTGGGCCCAGAGAAAAATCTGCCTCGCTATTCTGTTCAGATTGCGTGAGCGCAGACCCCCCTGGTGATTTATATAAGAGACTGCTGCTGTGTTGTCCACCCGCACTAGGACATGACAGCCCCTCAATTGATGGAGAAAATATTTCAGAGCCAGAAATACGGCCATCAACTCGAGGCAATTGATGTGCCAATCGAGCTGATGACCTCCCCATTCCCCTTGAGCTGGACGGCCATCTAAGACCGCTCCCCAGCCCATCAGGGAGGCGTCCGTCGTTAGCAGTCTGCGACGACACGGCGCCCCTAGAGTGGGACCCAAGGCGAGGAACCGGGGTCTGACCCACAGAGATAGTGTACGAAGCCCGCGGCGCGTCACTTTTATGTGTCTTTGAGGATTGGCTCTTGGATGAAATCCTCTGGCTTTTAGCCACAACTGAAATGGTCTCATGTGCAACAGCCCCAGAGGAATCACCGTGGATGCTGACGCCATGAAACCCAACATTTTTTGGTACTGACGAACAGTGAGTTCTTGGCCTAGCCTGACTTTGCTCATGGTCTGCCGAATGGTCTCGATTCGAGCGGGAGACATTTGTGCCCGCATCGTGACCGAATCCCAAGCAATCCCGAGATAAGTCGTTCTCTGGGCAGGAGAAAGAACACTTTTCTTGGTGTTGAGTCTCAACCCTAGAGCAACTAGATGAGCTAACACGATGTCTCTGTGTTGGAGCGCCATCTCTCGCGATTGTGCTAGTATCAACCAATCGTCGATGTAATTCAAAATGCGAATGCCCTGGAGTCGTAATGGAGCCAGTGCTGCATCCATGCATTTCGTGTATGTGCGGGGTGACAAGGCCAGGCCGAATGGAAGAACCCGAAACTGGTACGCTTCGCCCCCGAAAGCGAACCTCAGGAATTTCCTGTGTTGTGGCAATATTTCTATGTGAAAATAAGCGTCCTTCAAATCGATCGTGACGAACCAATCGTGATGTTGAATTTGCGTCACGACCGTCTTGACGGTTAACATCTTGAACTTGAGCGCTTTGACTGTACGGTTTAAGCCTCGAAGATCTAAGATTGGACGCACCCCCCCATCCTTTTTGGGAACCAGGAAGTATCTGCTGTAATAGCCTGCCTCTCTCTCTGGAAGAGGAACATGTTCTATGGCCTCTTTGCTCAGAAGGGTTTGCAGCTCTTGTGACAGTACATGCATCAGCTCCGGTTTCACGGAAGTGAAGACCACGCCGTTGAAACGTGGAGGACGACGAATAAATTGGATTCTGTATCCTATCTGTACTGTGCTTAATACCCACGCAGAAATGCCTGGCAGAAGTTTCCACGCTGCCAGACTTTCTGAGAGTGGTATCAATTTTAATATTTCCTTTTGAGGGGATGTTGGATGTTCCGTGTCCTGAATGACGGCAGGAAACAACGGAACATCCAACATTTCGCTGGAAACCGCTGCCCCCCGAAGCACGAGAGGTGGCGGGGATGGAGAGGTTTTGTGAGGGTAACGGGAAGGGGCGAAAAGATCTTGCATGCGCCCCATCCCGTGGGGGGCTACCCCCACCAGATTGGGCGCCAGACCATCAGGACTTCTTCTTTCTGTTAATGATAGTCCTGAGGTCTGGCTTGGGAGGTTGCTGAGCACGGCGAACCTGTCCCCAATCCCTGCGAGGGGGAGCACGGTCCGCTACGCTATGCTTCTTTACCTCCCTAGGTTTTGAAGGACCGGGGCGGGGCTGGGTGGCAGACGGCCCCTCCCCTTGAGTGCGACGAGGAAGAAACTGGACAAACGCTTCCTCGTGTTTCTTAACCTCCTTAAATCGGGTGACAACGGTGTTCACTGAGTCACCAAACAGCCCAGATGGAGAGATAGGAGAGTCAATAAGAAATAAACGATCCTTTTCCTTAATCCCTGTCAGATTAAGCCACAGATGCCTCTCCGTGCTAACCAAAGCAGACATTGAACGGCCGATGGCACGGGCCGTCTGCTTGGTCGCACGAAGAGACAAATCTGTTGCACGACGAAGCTCAGAAAAAGATTCTTCGTCGATCGTACTGCCTGCACTCAGATCCTTCAGCAGGTCAGCCTGGTACGCCTGTAACACTGCCATAGTGTGCAGCGCAGCACCAGCCTGACCTGCAGCTTGATAAGCTTTTCCCACTAAAGATGATGTAACACGACAGGGTTTAGTGGGGAGGGTAGGTTTCTTTATCGAAGATGCCGATTCGGGAGAGAGATAGCTCGCAAGCGTCTCTTCAACCCGAGGCATCTCCGTATACCCCCGCGCCTTCGCACCCACGATAGTCGAAAAAGTCGACGTCGAGGGCACAAACACGCGAGAAGTATATGGTTTACTCCATGACTTAGATAGTTCATCATGGAGGTAAAGGGAAGAGGCTGATGTTTTGGTCCCTCCCCTCTGCCACCGGACAGAAACCTATCCCCTAACTTAGACTGTTTGGGGGTCTCTTGTTCGCGTGGCCAGTCAAGCTGTAATCTGGCCACCGCGCGAGTAACCACCTCGAGCAATTCCTCGACAGATTTCTTTTCACGAGAGGAATGCTCAGAGGCTGGTTGCTCGCGGTCCGAAGACCCAAGAGATACATCATCCCCCTCGTGAGTCGAAGAAGCACCGGAGCGCGCTTCGAGATCACGAGAAGGGATGCGTGGATCTGGTGACGCAGCAAGCGAAAGGGACGGACCCGTCTCTTGCTCGTCATGCAGATCCATACGAGAGCCCCACGATGATAATGCGGGTGCGGACTGGAAATAGTTCAGACGGGAGCGAAGCATCTTAACCGTGAGCTGGTCACACTGCTCGCACCCGCCCTTCTCTATAGCCAGAACCGCGTGCTCTTCCCCCAAACAAACAAAACAGTAATCGTGTGTATCCAGCTCAGACATGGGACGGGAGCATGGAGGAACACAACGCTTACTATTTTGTTGGCTCATTTCTCCTCTTTTTTACTTTCAAAAACTCTTTGATGTAGCGTGAGAGAAAAAGATTTTGAGAAATGAGAAATTTTCTGCACACTGCCTGACAAAACTAACTCCTAACAAAGATCTGAGAACAGATGAGAGATAGAGAGAGTGTTTGCGTTCACACATGCACAGAATGGTCTGAAGACAAAAGACCTGACGATGCACCTGCGGCTCATCTATTTATAGCCTCGTGTTGCGGGTGCGCGCCGATGACGTCATCGACCGAGGCTATATTACCTCCGGGTCAATTCTATCGACGTGTTACACACAATATTCACAGCTGGTCACGATTAAAGACGTTCCCAATGCGCTGAGCAGCGCAGCATCGATTGTAGCTTTCGAAAGGGAACTGTAGGTGGCAGTTGTCGCGAGGTTGGTGTGTGAGGTCAGATGATGAGTGACAACCTGGTGACAACGCGGGGGGAAAAAAGAAAAAAATCGGAGACGGATGGTGGACGCTACGACAGAGACGGAAGGCACTCCTGCCACAAAACCAAAACGCTCATGTAAATACCGCGATCAATGGGACAGCGAATTTACTTTTCTGAAGAGGAGCAGGGTAGGGGACAGTCACGCGTTTTGTAACTGCGACTTTAGCATCTTAAAACGATACTCGGTTACTAACGTAACCTCGGTTCTCTCTAGAGAGGGAACGAGTATTGCGTAAGTTTAGCTTACGCTACGGGAAAGATTCATCTTCTCGAGATACTGAAGCCAAAAAATTATCCTTAATTTTGTATTCCTTGTCAACGCAGTGCAGCAGCTAGCAGACCTAGAGCAGGCCATCTCGCGTGCTCATTGGCTGCCCTGCGGGCAACTGCTGCAGCCTACCAGTGAGCCCGGCGTGACGTCACGCCCAATGAAGGGCGCCCGCGCCTTCATAGCGTCACAGCCCGCCAGAATGGGCGTGGCTTAGCGTATAACACTAGGGGCTGTAGGCTGAATTCCCTGGTTTTCGTCGACTGAAGCGAAGTCGCTCGTGGCGCGAGCACGGCCGGTTACGCAATACTCGTTCCCTCTCTAGAGAGAACCGAGGTTACGTTAGTAACCGAGTATCGTTCTCTTACGAGAGGTTCTCTCGTATTGCGTAAGTTTAGCTTACGCTACGGGAACACTTTGTCAACGCCGTGCGCGCCAAGCATCCACATGAGACCCCGAGCTTTCAGGGGAACCCCATAAGTGGAAAAAATAAGGTGGCCAGCCACGCGGGCCATCACTTGTACATAAGCACACATAGGGAATACAGAGCAGCGCGCCGGTCTGTATAGGCACATGGCACATACCCTACTTAGTGCAGCTCAACCAGGAGAGCTGAGTCATGTGAGAGTGATCTGAGCAGGAGATCTGGGCAGAATACACCTCTCCTTCAGACTGACAACAGTTTAGCCTGCAAGGCAGGAACTTCTAGGTTATAAAACCTGACAAAGGTAGACGGGGAGCTCCAGCCCGCCGCTACACATATGTCATGGATAGAAATTCCACTGGACCATGCCCACGAAGAGGCCACGCCTCTCATGGAATGAGCCCTGATGCCCAGAGGGCATTGCAGACCTTTTGACGCGTAAGCGGCCGCTATAGCGTCTACTATCCATCTGGACAGGCTCTGTTTCGAGGAGGCGAGACCCTTGGTGCGCCCACCAACGAAACAAAAAGCTGTTCCGAACGCCTGAAGGAGGCGGAGCGCGTAATGTAAAACCTCAGCGCTCTGACAGGGCAGAGGAGATTCACATCACCTTCGCTGTCAGATGCTGGGAGAGCTGACAACGAAATAACTTGCGCTCTGAATGGAGTGCCCATCACTTTAGGGACATAGCCATGTCTAGGTCTGAGGATGACTTCAGAGTCATTCGGTCCGAACTCAAGACACGACGCGCTGACAGACAGCACATGCAGGTCCCCTACACGTTTTACTGACGACAGTGCAGTCAGAAAGACGGTTTTCAGTGATAGATATTTCAACCCCACGGTGTCTAGTGGTTCAAATGGAAAAGCTTTCAGGGCCTCGAGGACCAATGAAAGATCCCACATGGGAACCGACGGGGGGCGCGGCGGATTCATCCTTCTAGCTCCTCTAAGGAAGCGGATGGCCAACTCGTGTCTTACCAATGACTGGCCGTGCGTCGATTCTGCGAACGCTGCCACGGCCGCCACGTATACATTGAGCGTGGATGGGGAACTTCCCTTATCCAACAGCTCTTGTAGGAAGGTGAGCAGATGCGCCACCCCGCATGTCCGCGGTTCCAGATCTCTGTCGGTGGACCATCCAGAGAACACCGACCATTTAGACGCGTAGAGCCTTCTCGTGGAAGGGGCTCTAGACTGCGTGATCGTGTTGATCACTCCTTCTGGCAGGGCAACGAGTACCCGTTGATCAACCATAAATGCAGAGATCAGCTCTCTGGATTGGGATGCCAGATCGTGCCGCGAGCCTGAGAGAGGAGATCTGCCCTCACCGGATTCGGCCACGGAGCTGTATGTGACAGCCCTGCTAGTTCCGGGAACCAAATCTGATTCTCCCAACGCGGGGCTATGAGGAGCACCGAGTGGCGCGTTTCCCTGATTCTCTTGATCACCTGTGGCAACAGATAGACCGGAGGGAAAGCATATAGCGGGAGGCTGGGCCAAACCTGGGCCATCCTTCGAACAGACCGTCGGGCATTGAGCGTTGTCTTTTGACACAAATAGGTCGACTTCCGCTCTGCCGAATAGGCGCCACAGTTTCTGGACCGTTTGGGGTGCAGGGATCATTCCCCTGGGGGAACGTTGTCCCTGGACAGTTTGTCTGGGCCGTCGTTCAAATGGCCAGGCACATGCGCCGCCCTCAGCGAGCGCAGGTGCATCGGAGACCAAATAAGGAGGCGTTCCGTCAGATTGCAGAGATTTCTGGATCTGACACCGCCCTGACGGTTTACATAGGATGCCACAGACATGTTGTCCGAGCGGACAAGAACATGCTGGTCCTGTATGAATGGGAGGAAGCACTTCAGCGCGTTCTCGACCGCTATCATTTCCAGACAGTTTATGTGAAAACCCTTCTCCTGGTCTGACCACTGGCCAAAGGCCGGTCTGCCCTCGAACAGTGCGCCCCAACCCGAGTTGGACGCGTCTGACGAGATGACTTTACGATAAGAGATGGTTCCCATCATTACTCCCTGCTGGTACCAGTCGGCCACTAACCAGGGCTGCAGAGCTGCTATGCAGGCCTGAGTCACTCTGATTTTCTGGCCGCCAGACACCCGGCGGGACACGCGAGCATTCAACCAGCGTTGGAGCGGGCGCATGCGCAGTAGGCCCAGCTGGAGCACCGCTGCAGCTGATGCCATACAGCCCAACATCCTTTGAAATGTTTTCAAAGGGAGAAAGCTGCCCTTCTGGAAAGATGCGGCTAGGTGGCGAACACGGCGCGCGCGCTGTGTCGATAAACGAGCCGTCATGGTCACCGAGTCCAGTGCTATTCCTAAAAGGAAATTGACTGGCTGGGCAGTAATGAGCTCTTGGTCCAGTTGATTGTGAGACCCAAGCTTTCCAGATGACTGAGAAGCACTGTTCTGTGAGATAGCAGTTCTGTCTCTGACTGTGCCAATATCAGCCAATCGTCCAGATAGTTCATTATTCGCAGCCCCTGACTTCTCAGGGGGGCGAGCGCCGCGTCCATGCACTTCGTAAATGTACAGGGTGCCAGGGACAGGCCGAACGGCAGGACGGTGTAATGATATACCTGACCGTCGAAGGCGAATCTCAAAAATTGCCTGTGACGGGGTACTATCTGAATCTGAAAATAGGTATCCTTCAGATCTAGAGAAATAAACCACTCCCTCGGGCGAACGTGCGTGAGGATTTTCCTGGTCGTAAGCATTTTGAACGGTCTTTTCGCAAGCACTTAGTTCAAATATCTCAGATCTAGGATAGGTCTGAAGGCTCCGTCCTTCTTGGGTACGAGAAAATATCGGCTGTAAAAGCCTGACTCGCTCAGAGAAGGCGGTACCTTTTCTATAACCCCTTTGCACAGCAGCTTTGCTATTTCTGCGTGAAGTAGGTGTGCTACTTACGCATTCACAATCGTCGCGGTCCGGGCTTGAAAGCGCGGGGGACGGCGAATGAATTGAAGTGTATAGCCCTGCTTTATTGTGCTCAACACCCATTCTGAAATCCCTGGGATAGTTTCCCACGCAGAATTGTGAGCCGCTAGGGGGGAAATCGCCATTTGCCGGCTTGTGAAACTGAACCGGAGCCGAAAGCGCGGTGCACGCGCTCTCGGTTCTGGGCAATGGCTGCTCGCTGAAAAGCCGAAACCGGCTGATTTATGTGAGATGTCCCAATCATAAGGGATGGGGAACAGTCTTTTGTCATTTTTTGACGCGCGAGCAGCGCTCCGGGCGGGAAAGCTTCCTGTAAGCGTGAGCGCTTGTGCGCGGGCACGAGACTTACAAGTGTATTTGATGCCCCGATCATAATGGATGGGGAGCGTTTTATTAATGCCCTGCGTTTTGTGATAACACTTAAACGCGCAGGCGCAGCCCGGGGGGAGGTTAGTGTTAGCAAGCGTGAACGCACTCAGGCGGGCGCGAGACTTACATTCATAACCTGCTTTCTTTTGTGAAACTGACCCGGAGCCGAAAGCGCGGCGCGCGCGCTCTCGGTTCTGGGCAATGGCTGCTCGCTGAAAGCCGAGACCGTCTGATTTATATGAGATGTCCCAATCATAAGGGATGGGGAACATTCTTTTTTTTTTTTTTTTTCACTTTTTGACGCGCGAGCAGCGCTCCGGGCTGAAAAGCTTCCTGTAAGCGTGAGCGCGTGTGCGCGGGCACGAGACTTACAAGTGTATTTGACGCCCCGATCATAATGGATGGGGAGCGTTTTATTAATGCCCTGCGTTTTGTGATAACACTTAAAACGCGCGGGCGGAGCCCGGGGGGAGGTTTGTGTTAGCAAGCGTGAACGCACTCTGGCGGGCACGAGACTTACTTCCATAACCTGCTTTCTTTTGTGAAACTGACCCGGAGCCGAAAGCGCGGCGCGCGCTCTCGGTCCTGGGCAATGGCTGCTCGCTGAAAGCCGAGACTGGCTGATTTATGTGAGATGTCCCAATCATAAGGGATGGGGAACATTCTTTTTTCACTCTTTGACGCGCGAGCAGCGCTCCGGGTGGAAAAGCTTCCTGTAAGCGTGAGCGCGGGCACTAGACTTACAATTGTATTTGACGCCCCGATCATAATGGATGGGGAACGTTTTATTAATGCCTTGCGTTTTGTGATAACGCTTAAACGCGCGGGCGGAGCCCGGGGGAGGTTTGTGTTAGCAAGCGTGAACGCACTCTGGCGGGCACGAGACTTACATTCATAACCTGCTTTCTTGATCGTGTAACAGAGCGGGCAGATAGTGGGCACAGACTTGTGGACACATTTCTTACATTCAACACTCGAGCGGCTTTTCTGCGCTTCATGAGAGTGTGCTCTGCGAGGTTCGGAGTGCTTATGTGTAGTGGTGAACACTGGGGCGTGGGCACTTTCATTACACGTACAACACCGACGGCATGAGCCGGACCAGACATTTTACTCATTTTGAGATTTTTCTGGGTCGCCGTGAAAACGGCGTTTGTGTGCAGGCGAGAGGGTCAACAGACCGGCTCGTTGGCTGCTAATTGAACCATTGCAGTAGCCTGTTTGAAGGGGACTGACAGGGAATAAACTTAAACACGCACGTCTTTTCGGAGGCGATGTGTCTGTTAGTAAGCGTGAGCGCTCGTGAGCGGGCACGTAACTTACATTCTTAATCTGACATTATACTCACTTGAGATTTCTCTGGGTCGCCGCGAGAACGGCGGATGTGTGCAGGCGAGCGGGTTGCATTACCGGCTCGTTGGCTGCCAAATACACCACTGCAGTAGCCTTATCTAAGGGGACTGACATGGCGAGACATTTCGACGGCGGCGCGCAAGCCCGTCCGGGTCATGCAGAGAGCTCGAGAGGGCTCTGCATAACGCGCGAACGGGGACGCGAGGGCGGGGTAGCTCTCTTGTAACGTAAAGAGAGCTAGCCGCGTGCTCGGTGGTCGAGCAGAACTGGAACAGTGTTTGTACGAGGGCGCGCGCACGAGTAGTGGGCACGGGACCTACATGTAACACAGATGATGCCCGTCCGGGTCATGCAGAGAGCTCGAGAGGGCTCTGCATGACGCGCGAACGGGGACACGAGGGCGGGGTAGCTCTCTTGTAACGTAAAGAGAGCTAGCCGCGTGCTCGTACGTGTCCCTCGGCCTCATTCTCAGATGCGACGGCAGTGAGGCTCGTGAGCGGCAGCTGCGCGTCGGTGAGGAGAGGCGGGGGGGGTGTTGAAGGCTTCGAGTCGAGCCCGCAGGGTCGACAGCGGAAGCGCTTCACAGCCGGAAGTGCGAGGCGTCTTAAAAAAGACACTCGCTGCTCTTTTAGAATAAGTTTTAGAATAGGTTTTAGCAAGGTAAAGGATACGTCGCCGGATAGCGTAGCTCGCACGGATGGCTGAAGGTGGCGAAGACGGCCGGCTTCCTCAGCGCTCTCCTAAGCTGGCTGTCCGCTGTTCGACGGCGGCGGTGGCTTCTCTCAGATCCAGCGATGCGAAGAGCTCGCTGAAGAGACGAAAATCAGGGAATTCAGCCTACAGCCCCTAGTGTTATACGCTAAGCCACGCCCATTCTGGCGGGCTGTGACGCTATGAAGGCGCGGGCGCCCTTCATTGGGCGTGACGTCACGCCGGGCTCACTGGTAGGCTGCAGCAGTTGCCCGCAGGGCAGCCAATGAGCACGCGAGATGGCCTGCTCTAGGTCTGCTAGCTGCTGCACTGCGTTGACAAGGAATACAAAATTAAGGATAATTTTTTGGCTTCAGTATCTCGAGAAGATGAATCTTTCCCGTAGCGTAAGCTAAACTTACGCAATACGAGAGAACCTCTCGTAAGAGAACCTGTTAACCGTTGCCAGTGAGCCGACGCACTGAAGCGTTTTTTTGTTTGTTTAAATAGTTCAAAGTTACTATCAGATTTAATGTTATTACCTTGACAAACTATACATCATTAAGATATAACACTCAAGTTTCAGTATTTGACCACTATTGTATTCTCAGAAACTTTGAAGATGTTTCATACAAAATACATTTCTAATAACTTTACAAACCTTTGTAGCTATTAATAACTATTTTTTCATTATGACAATAATTAATTCTACATTTACAATAAACTGCCAGGTGTCAGCTTTCAAATGAGATCATACTTGTGCTTTTAGTGCAAAGTGTTTATGAACTGTAGGCTATCTGTTTCAGTTTGGGTATGCCATTTCTGAGGATTTTTCAAAAGTGGGGTTGCAGCCTAACAGGTTAAAGAATGCAAAGTCTGAAACAAATTTGAACAACAACTCACTAAAAGAGTAAATACAAGTTATGTGACGTAAAGAAAAGCTGTAAAAGAAAAGCAATATGAAATTAAAAGAATGTGTGGAATGAAAATAAAATGTAAATGAGACAAGCAATGTTAAATGAACAGAAAATATGCAAATACGCCTTTAAAATAAATGCTCTTCCTATATACCCTTTTGTGTTTTCATTTAAGCTATAACACTTGTCTGAAAATGTAAGGGATAATGTTACTGGAGCTTGGTTTGGGGTGGTGGGACTGCTCGCGGTGGGCGCCGGAAAATTTCCCTTATTTTCAAATCCAAAACTTGACAGGTATGCAGTGTACAACACACAAGCATACATAATGTACTTTATCAACAGAGTAAGTTTTTGTCAAATCCATTGCATATTATAAAAGAACAGGAATTTGGTGCAACCTCTAATTTCCTCTATTTCATAATATCCTGTTTGTTGTTGTTTGTTTTTTCCTACCCCACCCAACTTTTCTGCAATCATTTTGTTAATCTGTAAAAGGATAGTATACCTAATAATTTTTTGTTTGTTTTTGTTTGTGTGTGTGTGTTCAGCAGAAGCAAGTCATAAAGTTTTGGACCACAATGGTAATTGAATGAAGACTGAGTTGACAGTGTTTTTTTTTTTTTTGGGTGAACTATCGTTTTAATATATTTGTTATGTAATTAATTATACACTTCCGTTCCAACGTTTGGTGTCAATAAGATTTAAAAAAAAAAATATATATATATATATATATATATATATATATATATATATTATTTAGCAAGAATGCATTAAAAGATTAAATTTATCAAATTTGTATTTTGAAAGATTTATATTCCAAATAAATTATTAAATATTAAACGTTCTATTCATCATCAAAAACTGCAGTAATGGCTGCTAAAAATTCAGCCTTGTCATCATTGGAATAACATTTTAAAATATATTCATAGATAACAGTAGTTTTAAAATAGTAATACTAATTTACAGTTTAACTGTTTTACGCTATTTTTATTGTATCAAATAAATGCATTCTTTAAAAACATTACAATTATACTGACCACAAACTTTTCCACAATAGTGTGTATAGCCACAACATATTTTGATCAAGATCAAGATCTTGACCACAACTGCAGATAGTCCAGCTAGTAAATCACCTACAGCTTGCACCAGCTAATGACCAGCTTAAAGATGTTTTAGCTAGATTTTTCCATAATTCCATAATTAATTTCATATTGACATGTTTATGGTTAAATTTCTTCCCATGCACCATATTGTCCACTCCAGCCCCTGTATTTGCATGCCCAGCTAGTTTTAGCTGCATGCGCCCAGTGTTAAGATCTGAGAACAAAATATGAGGAAAGATGTTGACTGCGTGTGTGTCTGCCTAAGTGCACTGATTTTTTTTTTTTTTTTTTTTTTTTTTTTTTTAGAAAGCAGAGGATATTAAAATCAACCTAATCAGATTTTTGTTGCTCATTTTATTACACACACAGTTCCATCGCAATCCTCCATAATCCTTTGTAAACATTCGGAATCACAGTCGATGCCATCCAGGCAGTGTCATTCTTACACAATGCTGTTGTCAGAAGGATAAGGCACAATGTTCAGATTTTGTCACCCTGAATTCTTAAACAAATTGCCATTTAATGGAATGAATAATGTATAGAAGCACATACATCTGTTTTGTTGGAGAGCTGCTCTTCTGTATTATATCTCCTTTTGTGTCCCCAAAAGGTTAGTTCTTTTGTCAAAGCAAATCCCCATTATTTGTGTATCGACTGCCTTGCAGTTTAACAGGTATACAAGTCTCTATATCACTATCCAACATCAGCTGAGGCAGTGAAACATGCTGAGTCCAGATAATCTGATCTCTTCGACGCTTCAAAAGGACATCCTATATATAAAACATCCTATGTGAGTAGAAGAGGAGGGGGAGTGGAATATAATTACCGGAAGAAGTGACTTATGCTAACCAAGACTGTATTTGTTTGGTCTAAAAATACAGTACTAACAGTAATATTGTGAAATACCTCTTTTAACAAATTTTATTTTATGTTTTATTAGCAATGAAATATATATGTAATATTAATATATATTAATATATATATTAGCAATGTAGGAAATAAATATTGCTTTTTTTGTCCATGAAAATACTACTACTACTAATAATAATAATAATATAACTATCAAATAATGTTGGGGTTTTATAATTAAATTAATAAAGTTTTATTTAAAGTAAATTATCAATTACTTTGTTATTTTTTAGTTACTATAACTCTTGTGTAAGTGAATATACTAAGCATTTGTCAGTACAACATAATAGTCCTACTTTATTTGTTTTTTTTTTCCAAGGCAATGGGTTTGCATGCTTTTTTAAAATAAGTCTAACTAATTCGATTGTACAGTGTACTTTGGGTATGAGGTGGGAACATTTCTTGAAAGCAATAACCTTTTCAAAGGAAGTAGTTTAAAACAAACTTGAAATCTGTCCACCATGGTGCCACCAAAATGGCACCATTTTCTGAAAATGCCCATTTTTCTAGATAGACATATTCTTCTGTAGCATAAACTTAAAGGTGGTTTTGAATTTATGTGCCACTAGCTTGCAGCATACAGCAATGGAAATAACTTTTGATGACATTATTGCACCTTTTTTATTGTTTCCAAGAAATCGGTATCAGTCATTTTTGAATAATACAGTCATACACATGATGAGGTGAGAGAATTCCTGATAATGCCTCATTTTGATAAAAAGAGAAAATGTGTACAGCCATAATGCCAACTTTCCTCAAGCAATATGTGACCACCTGAAGAGTTATTTCATAGCTGAGACTGAAAACACAAAGCTTACTGCTGCCTGTTGTGAGCCCCTATGTGCATAGGCTATTATTTGAACCTTCTATCATTGCACTGCCATAAACATGCTAGTGCTTCAAAAAGCAGTCGCAGCTCTAATTAATCACTATGTGGCCACGTGATTTGGCAGGTCCTGACATGGGTATTATTCACATCCATATAAGACCTTGAGAGTAAAATTACTCTATTCTTAAAAGGTCACGTGATGCACAATGAGGCAACAGCAAAGTGCATGTACTATAATATAGGCTATACAAGCCTAATACATTGGATTTGCTTGTTTCCCTCAATTAAAAACAAAGTAGTACTGTAATATTGTAAAATATTGTTACATTTTTAGATAACATTAATATATTTAAATCAAGCTAAATTTTCAGCATGATTACTCCAGTTTTCAGTGTTACATGATTCTTCAGAAATCAAAAAAATCTTCCCAGCCCTGAACTTTTGAATGATAGTGTACATTATTTTATTTACCAAGAATGCAACATTGTATTTAAGCAAACGTGTTTATTGGTATTCCACACATATTTTTTTATATATCTTGAGTTATTAGCACTTTTAATCTTAAATCAGATTTTTTTTAAGCAAAATAAATAAACAGTATTTCAGTTATCGTTCACAAACGTGGCAGTGCAGTTTAATTAAAAAAAAAGTGTAAAAACAGTTATTTAGTTACTTAAATATTATTTACAGAGAAAGAAAGAGTCGATGCCTTTAGCAGTAGATGAACTGACCTTCAGTACCCATTTATACTCTAAATATATCTACCAATGATGAGAGAAGGAGAACCGACAATGGGAAAAGGGGAAATGAGCAAAACATACAAGGTAAGGTGCCAAACCGTGGACCTAGTTTGAAGAACAAGAAAATGAGTGCAGTTAAATCCTGTTGTGCCCAAACATAACCATGGCATCCTATAGTCCAATGCAACACAAAGGCAAACGGGCGCAAACGCGCACAAACACAGTCCGTAGAATTCCTGCAGGGCGACAGTGCTGGATTTAGACTGATTACAGGTCTATTAAAGCAAAAGGAGAAGACTGAAATTACAGCTCATCTCCTGCTGAGCTGTAGACCCGCTGTTTGTCTTTTCTTTGTATTTGTTCCTGTATATTCTCTTGTCAAATCCATGTGTGTGCCACCACTTGTCCTTCATTCCCAATCTTCTTTTCACTCTCTGTCACTTTTACTGTGTGTGGCAATTTGCTTCAGAATGGCCTTAGACTTGTATTACTTCCAATCCGAATTATGCTATTTACCTCTTGTTGTGATGGTACTTTGGAAACTGCAACTCATTACTTGGACTCATGGGGTGTTGCCGCTGAATTCAGCCATAGTTTCTCAACCTTTTTGTCCCCCCCAGCATTTACTCATTCCAAACTTTTCTTTAGAGTGAAACAGGCAGAGGAAAGTCCAAATGGTTGAGCTACTGAGTATAGGCAAATGAGTTCTGCAAATGAGTCCAAATCTAGTTTGGAGCTATGTTCTAAAGCATACATATTTAATAACCGAATGGCTCTGGTCAATTTTAAAAATATTCTCCCGCTGTTGGAAGGGTCGGTCATATTTGGGGTTGGCTCGTGATATGGTAAGTTGGGAGACGTCCAGTCTGAAAAAAGCCATTCAATTATAAGATGTATCACATACATCATGATGTGCTTTTTACTCACTTTAAACATGTAAGACTTTTCTTTATTCTGTGGCGAACAAAATTATCTCATTAGTAATAGGTATACATGCATAAAGTGTGAAAAGTTAATTATTAACATTACTTTGTTACATCATCTAAAATAAGAAATGCATGTTTGAACAACTTTAGACATGTACAGATGTTTTCAAATCCTTTATAGGCTCACAATATAGTCATGGATTTAATATGTTGACTTTACTGTTTAATCAATAGGGTTACTTAAATATGTTCACAGCCATCACATTCCTTAAATGCATTTGCCTAGTTTGACAGTATAACGGTTTCTTTGATTTCTGATGCTTTATTTAACTAATTTAAGGATTAAATAACTTACATCTTTTTTCTTTCTTCATTGTCCAGAAGTCTTTTAGGGGGTTACAGGCACAAATATCTCTCTCTATATCTCTATATCTATATCAAGTGTAAAATGTAATTTTACATTAATAATTTTAGAAACATTATGCAAACGTACAAAAATACGTGTATAAACATTGCATATGACTTCTGTCCTCTGCCCACTGCTGTTTTATTGATAGAAAGTGGATAAAATGTGAAAAATAAATTGATGCGATGAGAAGAGAAGAAAAAATGAAGACGTAAAAATTAGGATTCCCAGCCCGCCTCAACGGCCAGAGGAACGCTGGTTTGATTTATACTAACAAATGAGTTAAAATGACCATAAACCGTACGAGGACAAAGGCAATATTGCATCTAATCTGAAGTGTTCAGACGCTAATGCTATTTTAACCAATCTGCTACTTATTTCAGGTTATTATATAAGTGACAGGCTATTCGTTTGGAGTCTAGTGTCTCCCTTGAGGTTCTTGAACTGCTGAGAGTTGGATTGGCCTGCGGCTTATTGGAATGTGATGATTCTCAGTACTTTCACTGCATGATTTTTAACTGTGGCCAATTGGCCACTTATCTTCCACCACCTATCTTCATTGTTGCTCTTCTAGAAGTGTGAAATAATCGTTGTTTGAAAAAGATCCTCTCTGGGGGTTGCTGATTCTACCGGCTGTCTCCTGTCAGATTTCCATTTCTTTGCACGTAGTTGATTTCTGAGGCCTGCTTAGCGTTAGCTTTGGCTAACGACAATATATCTGCTAGCTCACCTTGGAGAACTCCTGAAATGCTTGGGGGAAAAAAACTCTAGGTATCGTCATTTTATTTTTCTATTTATGATTCCGCAAATGTGCCTCTTGAGAACAAGATGTATGGATAAGCAACTACAATGCTACGCTAATGCCCAATAATTATTTTTGGGCTGTTTTTTGGGCTGAAATATTTCATAATGAGGTAATGAGCTGATTATAGATATCATTTAGAGCTTACGGTTTCTGTCCGAAGAGCTGACAAAATAGCACAATGTGACATAATGGTTAAACACATCCGTCTGACACATATGTACCTAGAAGGACAATTAGTAAATAGTGAAGACGGAATGTGCAAATGTGTCCTGGGAAAAACTGATAGATTGAAAAAAATTTTATTATTTTCTTAGCAAATATTGATCTTGAAAAATATAGATATATGGGATTGATATATTGATATATTTTGACGACTTAACGTATCATATAATTATTAACCATTTACATATCAACATATCATACAATTATTAACCATTAATAAATTTGCATTAAACATTACTGACCATTACTTTAGTTAAGCAAATGTGAAAATGTTTCAGTGTATATAAAGTACAAAAATAATTTTTGACAATGAAAGTTTGCTTAGCAGATTGTTTTCCATGGCCTGACTTTTCTTTCTTTCTTTCTTTCTTTCTTTCTTTCTTTCTTTCTTTCTTTCTTTCTTTCTTTCAATACATGTAATATGTTTGTTTGTTCAACATCGAAACATTTTATACCAGGGTTGGACATATAAATATCCATTTTTTTAAATGAAAATGTGCTTTACAGAGTGAAGTTTTCCATGAGAATGATTGGTCATTCGATCGGTTGATTGATCGGTCGGTCAATTTGGTTGATCAATCCATTGATCGTTTGATAAATCGATTGATCGTTTAATCGATCGATTTGCTTGTTTGTTTGTTTGTTTAAAAAATATAAAACTTTTAATTATTCCATTTGTAGTATTTTTATACCATAGATGGACACATAAATACTTTTTTTTTCTGCCATGCACGCAGACAAAATAAAACAGATAATCAA
This sequence comes from Siphateles boraxobius, assembly GCF_051911475.1. Classification (NCBI taxonomy): domain Eukaryota; kingdom Metazoa; phylum Chordata; class Actinopteri; order Cypriniformes; family Leuciscidae; genus Siphateles; species Siphateles boraxobius. Next base: position 3,563,166 of record NW_027509175.1, read on the forward strand.
AACTGTATTCATTCATCATAAATCCACATATCCGTCTCTGACTCTACCAACCATTTCTAGTCTATACACAAATGTGTGACTGTGGAATTACTATAGATTGTGGAGGGTTGTTTAAATGGTTTTATTAGTAACCAAAGCCATGCACAAGAGAGAGAGAGAGAGAGAGAGAGAGAGAGAGAGAGAGAGAGAGAGAGAGAGAGAGAGAGAGAGAGAGAGAGAGAGAGAGAGAGAGAGAGAGAGAGAGAGAGAATGGCCTCAATATCCTCTGCTTTCTCCTGTGCTGATACACAGATTCCTATCAGACAGCAGCAAGTCTTTCTGGAATATTCCACTCTTTTACTTCCCCTGTTTCTCTCAGGCGTGCTAACATTCTCTTTTCTCTGTCTCCCTGCTCAGATGGACACAGCAGTCTTATGTCTGTTATCAGCGCTGACAGATAGACGCTGGGTAACAGCAGCCTTCCATCTTTTATCGCTCTCACCTTCACACCAGTTCAGTCAGAGACCGTGAAAAAGCCCTTATATGAGCTGGGAGTAACGCTGTAATATGTGCTCTTTCTCAGTAGCATAGTAGCGTAACAAAGTGGCAAAGCGCTTCCCACTGGTTTGAACTCAACAAGCATTTTTATCACATGTAATCTAGAATCATGTTGCTGACATGTTATGGTGATGATACACAGGGCAACTTTTTGAGCAATGTTTCTGGGCAATCTTGATGAGCAATTGTTGCTTGGGCACTTTCCCATTGAAAATGGGCAATACATTTATATCTGGATAATTTAGATCGATCTTGGGCCCTGTGTCCCTTCTGGTTGCCCGTTGACGGCAACATTGCCCAGCAACATTGCTCAAAAAGTTGCCCTGTCACTTTTAGGGTTTTCAATTAGCATTAAAGCTCCAGTAGGTAGCTTTTGTAAACAAATATTTGTTAAAACTGTCATTATGTCCTGAAAGTAGAATATGAGACAGATAATCTGTGAAAAAAATCAAGCTCCTCTGGCTCCTCCCTGTGGTCCTACTGCCATTTGCAGAAATACACCGCTCCCGGTCAGAAACAACCAATCAGAGCCAGGAGGAATGTCTTAGCAGTGTCAATCACGCTCGTGTACGCGCTGATCACCCCTCTCTTGCACAGCGCGAGCGCGTACCGTCGTTCGTGACTCTCCTGTTCAAACTCGTTCATCCAAATGAACGAATCTTTTTTGGAGTCATTCGTTCGTTGAATGAACGAAATTACTCAGAAAAAGACTCGTTCAAAATGAACAAATCTTTTTTCGAGTCATTTCGTTCGTTGAATGAACGAAATGACTCGAAAAAAGATTTGTTCATTTTGAACGAGTCTTTTTCTGAGTCATTTCGTTCATTCAACGAACGAATGACTCCAAAAAAGATTTGTTCATTTGGATGAAGGAGTTCGAACAGGATCACGAACGTGCATCACAGAACAGAGCAAGGCGAGCATTTGTGCTTATAAAACTTTATTTACTTTAAAAAGTTTTTTATTTATTTTTGAAATGACCGATCGTTTCACTAGATAAGACCCTTATTCATCGTCTGGTATCGTTTAAAACCCTTTGAAGCTGCGCTGAAACTGTCATTTGGTCCTCGAAACGTTTGTGTCCTATTGAAGTCCATTATATGGAGAAAAAGCCTGGAATGTTTTCATCAAAAAACTTAATTTCTTTTCGACTGAAGAAAGAAAGACATGGACATCTTGGATGACATGGGGGTGAGTAAATTATCAGCAAAAAAATTTTTTTAAAGTGAACTAATCCTTTAACGTTATCTTAGTAGCTATAACGTATAGAAAGAGTGCAACCTTATAAAGTTACATGTATTGCAAAATACCTAATGATTTGAGGACCAAGTTTGTAGTCAAAATATGGGCAGGCCATTGTCAATGTAAAGCATATTGTTGATGTTTCGTCCCTATTAGTGAATGTTCCATAACTGTTCACGGCAGGCTCCGCTGTGGGGGAGGAGCTGTGGAGGGAGGGCTGTAGTCCAGCAGAGAGCAAGGGGGTTGGACCTGTAAGTTGTGCTTGTTCAAATTTTCAGGCTAAGTCAACATTTTCTCAAAACTCCCTACTGCAGCTTTAAAGTGCTAAAAGAACTTTCGTGTTGCATTGTATTTTATGTATACTGTTTGTGAGGGATTAAGTAGCAAGTCATAATTTAAAGCATTGTGGTTGGCTGGAAACCTTATGTCTCCATATTTCTTAATTTCTTTCATAAATCATTACTATTGGTCATCCTTTTCAGGTTTTGCAAAAGTTAACCAGTGAAAGTATTTAAAGAGCTTGTGACTAAACCTCGTAACTCCATTGGATCCTCAAACTGTCGGTAAAGCCTCATAACTCCACCCGCCTCAATCTAGAATGAAGTGGCACACACATTTTGGACCGTCTCTGCTTATTTGCAATGCAAGGGTAAATAAAGAACTGGTTGTTTGAATAAGTTCAGCATTTTCTTTACTCAACAAACACTATACGCCTATATATAAAGGTTTTAAACATTGTGATGTTTCTAATGTTTATGTATTTGAGGAGTGTTACCCAAAAGTTGAAAATATTGAAATATATAAAACAGTATTAAACCGCTAACAAGAACTAACAAAGAACAGTTGTAATTTTATTGTATTTTATGTAGTGTATAATTTTATTTTGTTGTATTATTTACAATATAGTACATAACTAAATTTAGTAACTAATGGGACATTATTGTAAAGTGTTACACTTTTTAGACCTTATTGTAAAGTGTTACCCTTTTTATCTGTGAAAAAGTAATGTATTATAATTTAGGAGAAGGGATTCATACACCAGGTCTGAATGTGCATCCTCATATGTTAAGTGCTTATTCTTTATGATGTTCTTGTAGATCACTCAGCAGTAAAATCTCACTCACAGAAAAAGAATATCACCACCTTCGCATCATTATCCGGCAGTGTCTGTGGGTATGAGTTAGCTCTTAATGCATTCAGTGAGCGTCCATGGACTTTCAAGAGGACAAGATAGAATCTCTACCCAAAAAAGTTGTACCCATCAGCATGTTGGCCACAAGCGATGTGCATTATAAAACCAGGTCACTTTTTAGAAGTATTGTTTTATGCTACACTTACTTAAAGTCATATGTAAATATGCATTACATTTATGCATTAGGCAGATGCTTTTATCCAAAGTGACTTAAAATGCATTTACATAAGTAGCTTATACAAAATGCACACCATTTTATCAATATATGTATTCCCAGGCCAGATACTAGATGCAAATGACCATATATAAGCAGTTTTTGTCATGATTACAAGATCTAAGATTAATATATATATATATATATATATATATATATATATATATATATATATATATATATATATATCAGAGATATATATATCAGCATTTTATATCACATATGTAGCAGTGCAGACCCATGAAAATGGTTCATCACTAATAAAACACCTAACTCCATGATAAAAATAATGAATGAACAGCTTATTAAGAGACTTTTTCTATAATTATTTCCCACTCAGAGATAAATATTCCTTCCCTGAAGTTATCCCCATGTAGCCCATTCTTTGTAATATTAATTGATTTAGCAGTGGTTCACATTGCCAAGCAACACAAGTTCTGATCAAGCAAGAGAAGATTAAAAACAAACACAGCACTGTGATGAATAATTGAAATTGCAACATAGTCTTTAATTAACATTCTTTATTTCGGCGCCAAGATGTATTGTGGCCAATTTATCTGAAAATTTGATAAACATATCCATCAAATAAAAAGAGTGGTTGCATTTTAATATGGCCGTCTGTGGTTCAATGAGCCAGTCCGTGATGTTTCTTGGGTTTAATTAGACTTCATTCACACGTGGGTACTAATCAACTCGCAGTTGGAGTCTTTCCTTGTATCACCATGGAGCCAGAGAGCATTCACACCCCAGAGCCCTTAAAACACAGCCACAGTAAGGCGTGTAAAAAATTAGTTCCTACAAATTTGCCGTTCACAATCCTTCCAGCCAGAAGAATTACTTGGAACCCATTCAGTTAAAAACTCATGGTAATTGTGCATCTTGGCTGCTTCTTTGGCGTTTGTCAGAAATATAAATGTGCTTGTGAATTCAAAAGTGCGGATGCTAAATTGAAGGATATTTGAAACTCTTTCGGTTATCTCCCCTTAGCACTTATACATATGCTTCAGCCTGCTGCTTTGCTGTGCATCTGACTAAAAATGCTCCCTCGAATGCACTCTCTCCATTCATTCTTATCCACTCCTTCTTAGCTAGTGGTCGAGTAACTTTCATGAACATGAAGATATAAACTTCAAGATGTTTGCTTTTAAAATGTAGCCTTGTTACAGAAAGTGGAGTTGAATACTGGGGACATTTATTAGCGGCCGTAACTGGGCAAAAAGCAATTAAGCACTGAATTGACATTTTCACTTTTGCTGGCTCAATATCTTAGTATGCACAACAATACATAAACACAGTTGGACAATATGTCTCTTCTAATCCTAAGTAGTTTTTAATTTATGGTTTCCTTGAGTAGTCTCATAAATCAGCAAGCTTATTTCAGTGAAAGCCAGCAATGGGGAATGAGGCCTTGGCTCTTTTCCACAAACGGTGTGATAATGGTGCGTACTGCTGTCTCCCTTTTTCTATCTGGAGGTGTGAGTATTATCCAAGGGGTCAAGGTTTGGCTGGTTTTGCATGGCCTAGTTATTCCCCGCTGAAAGGTGCCATAATACATCTGCCTGCAAAAATCATTATATATGCATGGCAATTTTTTAAATCTTTTTCTTCAAATTGTACATTTGTGCTTTCATTCTGACCTTGTTTTTTGGTAGCAAAAAAAGTGCATTTCATCATTTATTTATTTACACTATATATAGTACGGTAGATATTTCACGTAGCTGCAGAAAGGAGTGATCGAGTGAGTTAAGATGGCATTTTTCAAATTTGGCCATTTGCCAGTAAAGCAATTGCAATTGCGATGAATGGGAATGCTAACGGATGAATTTCTAGAGACCACCTTGGCATTATAACTTAGTGTATGTATGAGTGCATGTCTGTCTTTTTCTCCTTCACCTCTCCCTACCTACTGTGTCCTTAATGTGAAAGAATTTCTTATATTTGCAGGGCTGATTGCATATGGACAGAGGTCAAACTTATGAGTGCGGCTAATTGTAAGTTGAGCTTTGCCCCCCTGGTTTCATTTTCTTTTCTATGGAAGAGCTTAGTATCAGAGGTCTCATCTCCACTTCATTTGTTCTCAGGCTGGGGAAAAAAAAGATTTTATGCTTAGCACTGTGTTGGGGAAGACTATAGGTATACTGACTACTAAGTAAACAATTTCAGCGCAAGCGGTTCAGCGCAAAGAGGAGGTGTGTTCCGGCGCAAACTTTCCCTAATGCTATTTTGCTGTTCTGTAAAACAATTGCGCCACTGACCAGAACAAAAACTGGTCTAAAGTCAATGGCGCGTTGCGCGTACATTCAGATGCTATTTTAAGCGCGCATACACTGTAGATGATTCTCTCATCTACACAGATGCATTTAACTTCTTGCAAATGATAAATTATTAAAAGGAAACATATTAAAACACGAGGGAAATCATTGTTGTGTCCATGACGATGGGGAAAATAGTCATAAAGCTTACACATTTACCCAAATTATTATATGCATGTTTAACCGAAGCTAATTTGGGTGGGTTTGTCCCAACCCCAATGTCACTTCTCTTTCTTGTACGGCCCTGATGAGAACATCGATCTCCTCGGCTGTGAACCGATTCTGAAGCGCGCCTGGTAAATGCGCCGTTATAATAGTATTGCGCCATGGAACAAGCGCACCTCGTTCATCATGCTCCTAAAGGGAATGTGATATAAAGCTCTTATTGGTTTGTTTCCCGTTACACCAAAACCACACCTATGAATAATGATGCTACTTCAGACCAACCCCTTTTAGATTTGCGCCAGGCGCAAGAGGCATTTATCCCGCCGGGAAAATAGCAACAGCGCCGCGATCCGACCACAAAGTTACTTGCACTATGCGCTTTGACACTTGCGTTTCAGATCGTTAAAATAGGGCCCATATTGTGTACTTTCTTTGTGTGGTGGGTGTGTGTGTGTGTGTGTGTGTGTGTGTGTGGGGGGGGGGGGGTATTCCCTACGTTTTTTACTATATAGAATCTTCAAATTAAATAGTTACATCTAAAATCGGCTTTTCAGTTTACTTTTGTAGCACTTCCTAATCAAAATAATGGTTAAATCAAAATCCACATTTTGTCATTGCAGCTTCAAATGTTGCGAAGGAAGGAAGGAAGGAAGGAAGGAAGGAATAATAATTATATTCTAATTGTGTCTATTCAAACTATTTGGAAATAATATTTGATTTTGATTTTAAATATGCACACATTCACTCTAATTCACGTGTTTAATAAGTTTAAATCGCAACATTGCTGGTGAATCACATTCAGTTGTGAATTAGCCTACTAAATCATTGCATATTTTCAATACAAAACAGAGAAATTAAATGTATTTAAAAAGTTAAGTTGTATGCATCGCTAGATATTACTGTCGGTAGGCTATGTTTGTTCACAGGACTGTACATTAAGTAATGCTAACAAAGACAACCTTTGAGTTTAATAATGTATTAGTACATGTTGAAATTAATATTACCTAAGATTAATAAATTCTGTATAAGTGCAGTAACATTTCAATTGTAAAACATGTTGTCAAATATTATGTTTACTACATAATTTTACTTACTAGTCACTCTTTCACCGTTAAAACTAAAGCGTTGTGTGGAATTCAAACTCGTCTTCTGTGAACAGTAAAGCACACCTTTTCTCTTTTTTTGACATTGACAAGCACTTTTAGACTACCGAGGCAGAGTAGCCTAAACATGTAACAAAAATTACAATATAACAAAAAAATGATAATGACTAAAAAATGTTGTCATCCTTACAACAAACACAACGGTGCCTAATGGAGTGCAGCAGAGCAGCATCAAGAAAATCAAATATTGAGGGGGACAGTTTGGCTATTTTCTAAGTATTGAGGGTGAATGTATATGGTGGTTACGGCCCTGCAGACATTATAGTGACAGGAAACACTTTCAGGAAGATTTTATGCCTATGTGTGCCTTGATAGTACTGATTGTAACCAGAAACCAATTTATTTATTATTTATTTTTTATTGCCATTCGGTCATATGGTCATTGTATTATAGCAGTGGTTCTCAAACCTGTCCTAGGGACGCCTAACCACGGCACATTTTGTATGTCTCCCTCATCAGACACACCTAATTCAAGTCTTGCAGTCTGTACTAATGAGCTGATAAGTTGAATCAGGTGTGTTAGGTGAGGGAGAGGGGTCCCTAGGACAGGGTTGAGAACCACTGTATTATAGGACTCTCAGCTTGATATTTAAGTTGTGCATGTCACATGTACACATTAATCGCAACTATATGTCCGGATGTATCAGACATCTCAGGTTAAGCATATGGCCAGTGTCTATCTAGGCTCCCAGCACATAGTGAACACCTCATTTATTGTCAGCTGCCCTACTAGCAGAGGAATCTATTTTTGCTATGTACCAGCCTTGACAGCTTTTTTCTGAAGCCTGTTCTGATTTATGGATCTCTATAGTTTAGTGTGTTTTGGATCTGTTCCTCTGGAGGCCATTGTGTGGCACATACACACACTACACACAAACACACACATCCTTCAATCTCCACAGTCTGAGATTGTCTGTCTCATCTCTTTAAATCACCTAGAACAATGAACCCCACCCCCACACCACCACATGCACACGCAAAACACATAAGGATTGAGGATTGCACATAGAGAGAAGATTATATTTAAAGCTAAATAACATGAGCTTGCTATATACCTCATGTATTTAATTAAGTATTTTAAGAATTCATAAGCTGCTGTTTTTTTTTCTTCTCGTCACCTCTCATCTCGTCTTTACTCAAGCAGGCGTGGGTGTATTTATTTCTTGTTTCTCTTCTAATACCTCTGAAGGAAAAAGACGAGGCCCTGAGGTGAGATAATAAGAATCTGTTTACATGTCTGATTAACACAGGAGTCTGCAGAGTGTGAAGAACAGCGGAGAAAATACTATCTGCTAACTGGGGCTTTCCCTCCGAGCACCATCAGTTCCAACACTAGTGTCAACAGTTCCACTGCAAGGTGAGGCTTCACTGGATCGCTTAAGAGAGCCGTGCTGTATCTCCATTGCCCTCTTATGGTGGTGACCAGCACTACAGGTGCCCGATGCTGTCTTCTCCTTCACACTTATTTATTTACCATTTTCCTCTCCTGTAATGCATCTCAAACTGCCTCCTGCAGTGTGAGCAATCGGATTGCAGTCTGGATTGCCTCAATACATGTTGTTACCCTTATCTGATAGCAAAAACGATCAGACCAAAATGCATGTACTAACTCAGCGTAAATAGGCTTCAAGATTTGCAGGTTCTTGCACATGGGCAAGATTGTGAAAGCTGGTCTTAGATCAAGGGCAAGAGGCAATTTAGAGCTTATAATGCAGAGAGGAACAGGAAATTAGCACAGAAGCAGTAACACGTCCATTTGTTCCTTTTTGTAGCACCACTAGCGGCGACAAGTCTCCTAAGTCGATGTTGCCTAAGATTAGGATCGCTTTATTTAGGCTGTTAAGTCTCTTAGGCACATATTTGTGCAACAAAGTTTCTATCTAGCAGCATTTACAGGGCGGTCTTGTCTCTTGTAGCTAGTTGAGGCCATTTATCTCTTTAAAGAGAGCTGCAACAATTTGATGACTCAGGTTTGCCTATTGCTGCCTGATCTCTTATGTAAGAATGACTGAATGTAGCGTAGAGATCAGAGGAAAACGATTAAAATGCCATCTGCTGTTCTTCACTGAATCATTCTTTCTCATGCATCAGTTATTGTTATGAATGCCCGCATTTGCTTGCAGTACTTATGTAAATTAGTGGTGGGTCACCACCCAAAAATGGGTCGCAAGTCGCTTCTAAAAGGTTTGCGGACAGACTAGATTAAATACAGGTTCACTTACAGAGATGAAAAACATAAGGTTTGTTTGAAATCACATACTGTCTGAGGATGTACAACATTTGATGAGGAACAAACTTCACGACCGGTTTCCACTCAACAATATTTGTTGCATACAATATTTGGATGCAGGGATGGTTTGTGTTGACCATTATGTGTCTAGTGTGCAATTTTGTTGTCTGAGAGCATAAAACCATACAAATGTTGTATGCTATAAAAAAAAAATGTTTATCTTTGTTCGTAACATGCATATAACTTGCAGATGTACAAATTGACATAAATGCAGAAGTTAACTTGAACAAAGTTACGTGCTAATCAGAATTTAAGTCATGTTGTCAATATGCTTTTTTGGTAACCACACATTAAAATACAGACAATCATTTTCTAAAGGAAAAGGAATTCACAATATAGCATACTTGTTATTTTGCGAGATCAGTTTTATTTATTTTTTCAAACAACAACAGTTTTGGAGTTCTCGGGACAATTGCTCCGGGTCATTTCGATGAAAAACGCAGCTTTGGACACAGTTTGGATTTATGGTAAAATTACAAACACCTGATGTAATTAATCCCTAATGCTTTGTATTTTTGTAAACTTGGCAGTCTGAGCAACAGTAATTTAAAGGTGACCTTATTTTATTAATCTTTGGACTACCATGTTCTTATCAGAAACTGGTACACAGCTTTAGTGTTCCTAGACCTGACAAGCATGGAAATTCATGTTGGTCTATTCTGGTCAACGGGGAAGAGAAAGTACAGCACGTGTTCAGCGTCCAGCTGGTGAGTCCGATCAGATGTCTCTCTTTCCCCCCTGCAGACCTCCCTAACAGATCCCCCGACTCCACAAACCACAGATTATCTCCCATTCCACACTTAACTGCCAGGGGAGGGATGGGAAAGAGAATGATTTAAAACCTGCTGGCTTCTCTCCCGCTGGCCCTGCAGACACCACGCATTTACCACATAGTGAAATGAGAGCGAGCTGCGCCTCCCTCTGTCCACGTCCTGGGTGGGTGGACCACCTTCCTGCCACATTCTGTCTAATTACCCCTAAGCTCCTACGGTAATACCCATACCACCCATTGGCAGCCTCTTATTCACCCTGGTTTGTCTGGACACCCTCTGGAAGAATAAAATATTTGTCTTGTGTTGTGGGATGCCACATTTGTCCCCTCAGCGATAAGGAGTTCATCTTCAATATGTTAATAGGCATAAATCCACAGAGAACTTGGTTTCTATAACCCTATACAAAAAATTTAGTTTGATTTAATTTCTCCCACACTCTTTGGTACCAAAATTCTGCTCCAGTCGCCCTTATGACATACAGTACACCCCATTATAAGTTTTTTTCCGCCATTTCCATGGGCAGCTAAATAAATCAGGGCTGTTGTTCTCCCCAGGAGAGCCTGTAACAATCCCGAAGCTGCCCGGCCGACCCACAACAGTCCAATTAGCAATACTGGGTTGGTGCTGATCCAGCAGTCCCAGTTGGCTGCATGGCATTGAGGTCATGGGCAACAACACTATGAGGACATGCAGGACAGATTGTAGAAACTTTCACCTCACAGCAAAGCCTCTCAAGTAAAATTCACTGGTTCTAGTCCACTTTAACTATGGTTCAACACTAGATCGGAGGCATGTGTTGATGAAAGGATAAAGTATGGTACTTGTTGCTTATGGTCTCAACACTGACTTTTTTTGGATTTGATTTACCAAAGCCTCTTAGACTAACTGAATAAAGAAGAGGTCTAACAAGTAACAGATGTTATATTAGCTGAGAAGTACACGTGTACCACACAGTTCGAAAGAGACATTCACAATAGGGCTTTTCACACTTAATAGTTTAACCCTAGGTCATTCTTAACTCAGAGCAAACGGAATCCTGTGTTATCTTTATTCATGTTTCACACTGCTCATACTATACCTGGGGTTAACAGTTAATTCTGGATATTCATAAGCTGCTGTTCCACACTGCACATTCCCAAACCCTGGGTTAAAGTCTTATTTGTATATTTGTGTTATCAGTGTTACTGACTGGACAAACGCAGAATGTGATCTGTTTACATAAAGGCTCTAGAATTGTGTCTCCTTGCATTACACATTGCACACTGTAATATCAAGTTTATTTTTTTTTGAGTGAACTTTTCGAACTATAAAGGTAAGAATGATTGTCTCTTTGGGTTTTCATTCGCCGTTTGATATTTTTATGAAATGGCTGTATACATCGCGCATAGTTTCCATGACTGCCCAAAGCGCATTAATATTTAAGGCACGTAATTGGTTGTTGGTTACTAAGCATCTAGTTGCAAAAAGCTGAGCCAAACGCTCCTTTACCCGGGGTTAAAAGCGGTGTTTAGAACGACGATAATCCGGGGTTAAGTGCAGTGTGGAAAGCCCTCATATCTGTTCTTTAGTCTTTTTGAACTGATAACTTTTGTTATTGATAGATGGAGGAATTTAGATCAAATGACTGAGTAGAACTGGCGTAGTTTGATTCTTCTCATGTATAAATAATTATACGATGGCATTGTTGAATACTTGTTTCTTATTTGTTTGCAAGAGACCCAAATGTAACTTAGTAATAATTGAGTACAAATACACTAAATCAATTAAGAAATCAATAAATCAACCAAGAACTTGATAAACAGACTGATAATGTTGTAAATGCAAATCAGTTAATAAAAAATAGATAAATTGTCAAATTGCGTATTATGGATAAATTATTTTTTTATTTGACTACTACTTTGTACCTTTAGTTTCACAAATAAATATTGAGTGTCACAGACACATTCCGGGGGTGTTGATTTATTTTCTGCAATTGCATGGCAAAGTAGAAGTTTCAGGTTTGTTGTACTACATTACAATTGCAAATCAATTCACCAAATTCTTTCCAAATGGTTATAGAATAGATTGGACTGTTTTGAAAGATGATGTACACAAGTAAATGAGTTAACCGCTTGATGTTGTGCCTGCGTTACCACCGAAGGTACAGTTCATTTTCAATAATAAATGTTTTTTTGTAAGTTATTGCTTATCTAAAACCAATTTCTTTTATTTGCTTTATTGGCTTTTGACACTTTTTATCTACAGATCAAGTAGAGAAAGGACTTTTTGGTTTGTTTGTTTTTTGGTTTGGTTTTGTTTACCAGAATGTTAACCTATCTATTCCACAGCTGTGTATGTATCTCATTATTTTTTTGTACCTAATTGATTTGTTTTAGTTAAGGGCCAGAATCAATGTCTATGACATTGATTGATTGTTTGGAGGTTCTTTCTTCTGTCAGCTCCTGCCTTTCTAGATTCAAGTGATAGTAAACTGTGTGAGTGTGTGTGGGTGTGTGTAAGCATTTGCTTGATGTGTGTGCTTGGCAGCCTGAAGACAGAATAGTGGTAATCCTTTTATTAAATGCTCAGATGGAAACAGATGACTTTTGCTCTCTCTGGGCTAATCTCCATCACCATAGCCAAATCATTAAACATGAGAGAGTGAGGGAGGGATGGAGAGAGACAAACATCTGAAGGTCAAATAAATCTATTCATGCAAAATATACATATAGGCCTACAATACAATACTAACAGTTACAGACACACACCAATAGGGTCAGATCTAGAAGAAATAGCTAGTCAAACCAAGGTAACGTAAGGTGAGTATATATATATATATATAGCACTTTTCAGACACAATGGAAATTCAAAGTGTTTTACATAGAACTAATAAAGATAGAGTGAGAGAGAAAGCGTAAAAGCCAATGTGCAACAGAATTAAAAATGAAAGTTTAATTTGAAATCCTTTATATTCTTCGATCCATTTTTTAGTGTATTCACAATGTATTGGTTCAAGGTTACTAAGTGATTTAAAAAATTAGTAAAATAATTTTAAAACTGATTTTAAATGTAACTGGAAGTGAGTGTAAAGACCCAAGGACGATATTATATGCCCACAGCCTATTTACATATGGAGATATGATATGTGTGTTTTTGACTTTGAGAGTGATTAGGTAATTTTCTCCAATTTGATGAAGCAATAAATAATTACTTTACACGCATCACCTTTAAACTTGGCGTTCATTTGTTTTTGTCTCGCAAGCACACTTGATTGGGCATTTCTAATTGAAACCTTGAAACCTCACAGATACGACATTAACAGTCACTAAATATGCACAAATATTTCTTTGTGAGCTTCTTAATCAGCGCAACCATTTTAATAACTACACAGTTCTGTGATTAATATGGTGATCGCGGGTTGCATACTTTACAATCCGACATCATAAATCATCAAAGACCAATAAGACTTTATGCGCCACATGTCGCAAAGAATACATTTAGATATTATCTGAACAAGATAAGGGAGGATAAAGAAGCTTAGAAAAAATCTAACCACTAATCTAATTCTACAGAGAAGACAATGACATATTTTATTTAAGAAAAAAAGCAAAAACAACAGGGCTAACTAAGAGGAATAACTGATGCAATTAGTAAAGAGAATGTTTTACTAATTAAATTTTCCTCACAATTAAAAGGGGGTAGAGAAAGAGAGAATATGACTATACATGATTCTTGTTTAACTGAGCTTATAGTCAAATGGAACAGATGCTAAGAAGGATTTTCTTCCTCTCTCATTCTTTCTCTTGCAAACACAGACACGATAGAGCGTGTAATAATGTGTATGCTTTTCTTTATAATTTGGGGACAAAATTGAGTACAGAAATTTCACTACAATAATGATAAGCACAGACACACTTACCACAGATTTAAAACCACAGTTCTACTACAGGTCTACTGGCAACATGCAGATATGTTTCTTCGCTGAGGAGCCAAGACTGAGCTCAGGCGATCCCTGCGGTACAGTGGAAAGTGGCAGGCAGACGTAACGTCTCCGTTCCCTACTCAGGGAACGAGGGTTACATACGTAACTGAGACGTTCCCTTTCGTTGTCAATCCGAGTTACGTCGGATGGCAAGCAAGCGAAGACACCTGAGCGGGTCCAGTACTAGCTGGTTGAAGCGAGTACATGAGAGGACACTGGCTCCACTCGGAGATTGTAGAATCTGGCGAATGTGTTCGGTGTCGCCCGGCCTGCAGCTCTGCAGATGTCTGTTAGCGAGGCGCCATCCGCTAGAGCACAAGAGGACACCACACTCCGGGTGGACTGGGCAGTCACACCAAGGGGGCACGGTCGACCTTGCTGCTGGTATGCCAAAGCAATAGCGTCCACTATCCAGTGAGACAACCTTTGCTTGGAGAGAGCCTTTCCCTTCAGCTTCCCACCATAACAGACAAAGAGCTGGTCAGAGGTCCTGAAACACTGAGTCCTTTACTGGACAGAGCAGTGCCAAGGCTGGGTCTGCTTCCTCTAGGGGCAGCGCTTGCAGGTTCACCACCTGGTCCCGGAAGGGAGTTGTAGGAACCTTGGACACATATCCGAGCCGGGGTCTCAGGATCACGTGATAGTAGGCCGGACCGAATTCCAGGCACGCTTCATCAACGGAGAAAGCCTGCAGGTCCCCTACCCTCTTGATGGAGGCCAATGCAACCAGGAGCTCTGTCTTCATTGACAGGAACTTAAGCTCCACTGATTACAAAGGCTCAAAGGGAGCACTCTGCAGGGCAGTTAAAACCACTGAGAGGTCCCAAAAGGGAACGAGAGGAGGGCGAGGAGGATTCAGTCTCCTCGCTCCTCTCAGGAACCTGACGATCAGGTTGTGCCTTCCAACAGGCTTACCTTCGACCGGGTCATGGTGTGCAGTAATAGCGGCAACACAGACTTTCAGGGTGGAGGGAGACAGCCTTCGCTCCAACCCTTCTTGAAGGAAGGAAAGCACGACACTAATCGAACATCTCCGGGGGGCTTCTCGTGAGAAGAGCACCAGTTGACGAAGAGGTTCCACTTCAACGCATAGACGTGTCTAGTGGACGACGCTCTAGCGGAAGTGAAGGTAGCCACCACCGCTGATGGTATGGTACTCAAACCTGCCTCGTCCCATCCAGGAGCCACACGTGGAGGTTCCAGAGATCGGGGCGAGGGTGCCAAGGGTGACCCGTCCCTGAGAAAGGAGGTCCTTCCTCAGGGGAATCGGCCAAGGAGGTGCTGTCGCGAGGAGTACGAGTTCGCAGAACCCGGTCCGGGCGGGCCAGTACAGCGCGACCAGAATGACATGCTCCTCGTCCTCCCTGACCTTGCGCAGGGTCTGCACAAGAAGACTCACTGGGGGAAACGCATATTTGCGGCCCCGCGGCCAGCTGTGCGCCAGTGCATCCGTGCCGAGCGTGCCCTCGGTCAGGGAATAAAACAGGGCGCAATGGATCGAGGCGTGAGAGGCAAACAGATCTATCTGTGCGTCCCCGTACTGGTCCCAAATCAGCTGAACCGACTGGGGATGGAGTCGACAATCTCCCGGGAGGGGCTGAAGCCGTGAGAGTTCGTCGGGGATATAAAGTTCAGGGCTCCGTGGATATAAATGGCATGAAGCGACCTCAGATGCTTCTGACTGCATATGAGGAGGTGGCGGGCGAGTTGCGACATACGGCGGGAGCGTAGACCACCTTGACGCTTGATTTACGCTACCGTGGCGGTATTGTCTGATCGGACTAGTACGTGTTGATTCTTGAGCACGGCCCGGAAGTGGCGCAGAGCAAGACGTACAGCTAGCAACTCGAGGCAATTGACGTGCCATAGGCGCTTGGGACCTATCCAGGAGCCCGCGGTAGCACGTCCATTGCACATGACGCTCCAGCCCGTGGCGGAGGCATCTGTCGTTACAACAACATGCCGGGAAGCTCGTTCCAGGGGCACTCCGGCCCGTAGAAAACTGAGGTTCGACCACGGGGTGAAGGTCTGACGGCAGTCAGAGTAACTGGTACTCGGAGGGTGCCGTGTTGCCATGCCCACCTCGGGACTCGGTCACGAAGCCAAAGCTGAAGCGGTCTCATATGAAGCAATCCGAGTGCGTTGCCGCGGCTGCAGATGCCATATGCCCCAAGAGCCTCTGAAAAGGTTTCAGTGGAACCGCACTCTTGCACTCGAACTGTCTCAGGCAAGTCAGCAGTGACTGCGCGCGCTCACTCGTAAGCTGCGCCTTTTACATGGCGACTGAGTCGATTTGCATACCGAGAAAAAGAGATCCTCTACACAGGGCAAAGTTTGCTCTTTTCCCATTTGACCTGAAGGCCCAGACGGGCTAGGTGCCGGAGCACTAGGTCCCTGTGTTCGCAAACCTGGTCTCGAGAGTGAGCTAGGATCAGCCAGTCGTCGAGATAGTTCAGGATACGAACCCCGTGTTCCCGTGGGGGAACAAGGGCTGCCTCGACGACCTTCGTGAAGATGCGAGGAGACAGGGCTAGCCCAAATGGGAGAGCCGCGTACTCATATGCCGGCCCCTCGAAAGCAAACCATAGGAACGGTCTCTTTCGAGGGAGAATGGAGACATGAAAGTAGGCGTCCTTCAGGTCGATCGCTGCAAACCAATCCTGGGGCCGCACACATTCGAAAATCCGTTTGGCCGTGTGCATCTTGAACGTCAGCCTGTGAAGTGAGCGGTTCAGAACGCACAGGTCCAGGATTGGCCGTAACCCACTGGTTTTCTTCGGGACAATGAAGTAGGGGCTGTAGAAGCCGGACCTCATTTCGGCTGGAGGGACAGTCTCGATCGCACCCTTCGCCAGGAGGGTAGCAACCTACGCTCTCATGATAGGGGCATTGCCACTGACCATAGTGGAGCGGACTCCCTTGAAGCGGGTATGAGACCGCACGAACTGAATCGCATAGCCAAGCCTGATCGTCCGCGCGACCCAGTGGGACAGGTTGGGAAGTCTAGCCAGGCTCCCAAGAACTGTACCAGCGGGGTTATACGAACCACAGACTTCCCACCGGTGGTGCAGCAAGGCGGAATGACTGGCCCAGACGTGGACGGCGTAGCGGCCTGGTGTGGGGGCACAGTCATTAACTGCGCCCTGACAGAGGAGACCAGGGAAGGATGAACGTTCCACGGGGGTCTGCTCTGCCAGGGTGCTGGCGACAGAGGCGGATGAGAGCGGCACGGTCCGGGGACGGCGTGCACTGTCAACCGGCTCTGGGACAGAGGAGGACGAGGGGTGCACGGCTCGGGGGCAGCGCACCTTGTCGTCCGAGAACTCTGTGTGCTCAGGGATGAACATGTCACTTCTTGCTTTAACCACATTAGGGTGCTGCCCACCCGGGGGTGAGCAGCGTGGAGTGGAAAACAAAGGATTTTCCCCCGGCCCTCCACCGGGTGAAGGAGTGGTCCTGCTACCATCTCCTGAGAAGTGACCATCATCCCTGAGCAACCCGTCTCAGAAGCGCCGCTTGGCCGGCTTTTAGCGGGGGGCGGGGCAGGAGAGGGCTGTGGTATCCCACTGCGGCCTCCAGAGCCAGCCCGGGTGAACGGGCGGGGTGGAAGCCGCGGGAGGGCGCCTTCGGCGGTGGGCAGACTGAGGGATCTGAGCGGACAGCGGGGCCGTCGGGGCAGAATATGCCTCAGTCTGCTCATGGCCGGTTGAGAACTGTTGTACAGCCCTGAACCGCACCGCCGAAGGGCTAACCTGGGATATGAGGGTGTCAGGCAGACGGTGCACATCGGACAGGTTAAGCCACAGGCTTGAATGGTGTAAATCACCTGACCCAGGGAGCGTGCGGCCACTTTCGTCGCTCGGGGAGCAAGGTCAGTGGCAGCGCGCAGCTCAATGAAGAGCCCTGGGTCAGTCCTGCCCTCCTGCATGTCCATGAACACCTGGGCCAGGAAGACCAGCAGAATGGCCATGGCATGCAGTGAGGCGGCTGCCTGTCCTGGGCACTATAGGATTTCGCCACAAGTGTAGACGAAAAACTACAGGCTTCGGCCGAGTGCTTAGGATCGCGCAGAGAAGAAGCACTCTGAGGACACAGTTATTTTAGTATCACAACAGAGCGTTCAACCGGGGGACCCCAGTGTACCCATGGACAGCGGCCATGGGAAGGAAGGGCGGAGGAGATCAACGAGGGATAGCTGGAAGACATGGGGGTCTTCAAGGATTTCGAGATCTCCTGATGCACATCCAGGAAGAAAGGTATTGGGGTTAGACGGCGACGAGAGTCAGCGGCCACCCCAAAACCAACCATACAGCAGTGAGCGCTCAGGACAGGGTGGAGGGTTCCACCCTAGTCCGATGCTCGCAGCGGCCCGGGAAAGCATAGCCGTCATCTCAGGATCTGACTCGACAAATGCCATATGCACACCCGAAAGTGGAAGCACTGTCAAATCTTCACTGCCTGAAGATTCTTGCCCGCCCTGTGATGCTGCGATGGACAACAGATCCGATTCTGGAACGTCAAAGGAAACCCGCGGGGGGTCCGAAGACGGGCCCGCGGGCGTCACGTGATGACGGCCATTGCGTCAATGAAGTGGGGCACGGACGGATACGTCATCCGACGTAACTCGGAGTGACAACGAAAGGGAACTGTATTATTACATAAATCGTATTAGAGTCAAAGGTTTTTACCGAGGTTTTTTTTTTTTTTGGATATCTCTTTTTATAATGAATACTTTCAACAGCAAGACAAAAAAAAATCACCATGTATTTAGAAATAAAATAAATCATGCAAATAATATATGAACAAACCCCTCCGTAAAAAAAAAAAAAAAAAAAAAAAAAATACACTTTCAGATTAGATATGAATAAAACTGTTTGGTGTATGTAAATGTATGTTACTGAAGTGGAGTTTTCTGGCTTATTGCATGAGAAAAAAATTATTTTGAGAAAACACTGCAAAAGGGTGGAAACCAGGGGTAGAAAAAAGGTAAATGAGGCTCTTTAAGTGACATGATCTGAATTTTTCTGAAGATTCATATTAATCAAATACTGTCATCTTACCCCAAGGGTCTAAGTTTACATTTTTACTCCATAATAAAAAATTGTGTCCACAAATCCCTCATTAACAAACAGACACAAAAATGACATTGTATGAGATGTATTTTTCAACACTTGTATATATGTGTGTGTGTGTGTGTGTGTGTGTGTGTGTGTGTGTGTGTGTGTGTGTGTGTGTGTGTGTGTGTGTGTGTGTGTGTGTTTGTGTGTGTGTGTGCACTGTAAAAAAATCCTGTAAAAATACGGGAAATTTTGAACAGTAATTACCGTTATTCATAAATACAGTTGAATGCTGTAAATGACGCTGAATTTTACAAGCAAAATAATAACGGCAAGCTACTGTTCAGTCTTACGGGATAATACAGTATTTTTTTCTGTCTAGTCACGTGCTTGAGCCCGCTCACAGTCACAACTCGCAGGAAAATCACAACTCATCGATTTCCATCACCATGCGCGCAGTAAAAAATAATTAACATTAGGCTACATTAAAGGTTTAACTACATTACTTCAATATTTTATTACGTGAGAAGAACGAGTAAGAAGACGATTCAATTCAGAAAGACGATTTGAACTCCGACTGTGACCCTGCCAGGCAAGCACAGATCGTGGACGGAGCTTTCACCTGCATTCATCTACTCTTCGTCAATTTATCAAGGTAAGTCACAAACTGATAAAAGTGTTATCCTGTGATATTTACTTGATTACCAAATCTACGTCAGGGATTGTGCTTTATTTTACCATTTGTTGTAGGGTTTATTGAAATGTGCACTAAATCAATGAGGCTAACAGTTGCCTCAGTTTTACGCAACACTTTTACTATTCCTAGAGAGAGCTTTAAGATTGTCTGAGTTAAAATATAAGATTATTTTTCACTGGAGGTCTGTGGATTGTAGTGTAAAAATGATAACTTTTAATAAAAACATGCAGCAATACATTTGCGTATTTCAGGCACATGCGAGCTCATAGTTTTTTGCCGAATGCATCATTTAAGTGTGGTTTCCCTGAATGCACACGACCATTTTCTAAGTTTTCAGCCTTCAAGTGTCACACTTATGGCCATAAATATGGAAAGAATAGGACTAAACCAGATAGTCTAGGTGATTTAACATGCCATATTGGACTTGTGCAGCTGTAAGTGTGAGGATATCCGTGGTCTTCTTTTACATCTGAAAAGTCATTTTACCGAAGGCAAGACAGTTACATGCCCTTTCAAACAATGTGACAAAAAATTTACTGTGAAGTCTACATTCACAGCGCATGTGTCAAGAAAGCATAAAGATTGCTCTAAAGAAAGTCTAGTTGACTCAATTGCAAATTCAATCAGCAGTGATTAATGAGGAGAGTGATATGCAACTTGGCGGTCCCAGTCAGGCCAGTTCTGAACTCATTTAGGGGTAGCATTGTAACATTTATTTTTATCTTAATATTTTCAGACCAAAGTCCATAAGAATCCATCTGCTTAAAGGGATTTCACCCAAAAATTACAATTGGGTAATTTACTCACCCTCATGTTGTTCCAAACCTGTATGAGGTTCTTTCTTCTGTTAAAGAATGTTGGTAACCAGACTGTTGACCGATTGACTGACTTCCATAGTATTTTTTGATTCTACTATGGTCAACTGCCAACTGTCTGGTTACCAACATTCTTTAACATATCATCTTTTGTGTTCAACAGAAGAAAGAAACTCTTTCTCTTTCTTTTTGATGACAACATTTTCATTTTGGGGTAAACTATCCCTTTAACACCACTGACAAAGTTATATAGCCTAATGCTGTCCTCTTTACTCTAAAATACTTAGGTCTCCAAATGCCTCAGATAAAACTTAAACTAAACATGATGCAAATACTGCCATAATGGCAACAACCTAGAATATTTATATTCTGAATGCATTGGGTTTTGTATGTCTAAAGTGCAATTAATCTTTACTTGCCTCACCTAATATATTATATTTCTCTGTAACTACACTGTAGACGCTTTGTTGGTGTGAACCCCGAGAGAGGAACAAAAGCTTGCCAGGCAAAGGCGGTGTCCAAGAAGACGGGGAAGCTTGTCCAGAGAAAGGCAACCACTGTGAATTTGCACGTGGCCACCCTCTTAAAAAACCTCATAGACTTCGAGTGGGGCTTTATTTAATCAGGTGAAGTCGGAGCATTGTGCTGTCCAACTATGTTTACATGAAGTTCTATAACCAGATGTTTGTGACGGTATTGAGTTAAGTAACCAGATGCTTGTGACATTACAGTATTGAGTTCTGTAACAAGATGTTTACATGGTCACAGCATTGAGTTCTGCAACCAGATGTTTGTGACAGTACAGTATTGAGTTCTGCAACCAAATGTTTGTGACAGTACAGTATTGAGTTCTGTAACAAGATGTTTACATGGTCACAGCATTGAGTTCTGCAACCAGATGTTTGTGACATCACAGCATTCTGTTCTGGTCGCAGATGTTTATGTGAAATCAAAGTATTGAGTTACCCAGTTTCTTTGGTGAAGCAGACATAATGTAATTCATTGAAGATTTGATGTTATTAGCTTTAATAAAAGCATGTTTTAAGGTCATCTTTTGTTTGAGCCATTTGTTTGCTAGCAATTTTCTGCGTGTTTTTTATTGTAGAATGCACATTTTAAATTGTCAGATTTTAGTGGTTGTAAATGTAAAGATCACATTTTAGAGTACTAAAATGTTTTCATAGTTTGTGAAGATTACAGCAGGAACAGTAATATAACAATATAATGGCAGCTGAAAACCTGACAGTATTATACTGTGCAGCCTATATTTTCTACAGCACAGTACTGTAGTATTTTTTACAGTAATAAACTGTTGTTTCAGATTACAGCAATCTACAGGTAAATCTAGCTGCCAGTAGTTTACTGTAAATTAACGGGGACATTTTTACAGTAATAAACTGTTGTTTCAGATTACAGCAGGTCCACTGTAAAATTACAGCATTCTACAGGTAAATCTAGCTGCCTGTAATTTACTGTAAATTAACGGGGAATTTTTTTACTGTGTGTGTGTGTGTGTGTGTGTGTGTGTGTGTGTGTGTGTGTGTGTGTGTGTGTGTGTGTGTGTGTGTGGTTCATCTTGCCCGGGGGCAACCTACCCCTATATATCAATAAAGTGAACCATTATGTGTATGAGAGGTCCTCTCTAAGCAGAGGTGTCAAGTAACGAAGTACAAATACTTCGTTACATTACTTAAGTAGAAATTTTGGGTATCTATACTTTACTTGAGTAATTATTTTTCAGCCGACTTTTTACTTCTACTCCTTACATTTTCACGCAATTATCTGTACTTTCTACTCCTTACATTTTATAAATAGCCTCGTTACTCCTATTTCATTTCGGCTTGTTTTCATTTCGGGTTGTCATCGTTCAAAAAATGGCCAATTACACAAACGTTTAATAGATCTGAGTCCCGCCTCCTGAACACACATCGCTAAACTGATTGGTTTTCTGCTCAAGAATACGGGGCAAATCGCGTCAAATATTGATTTGGGGACAGCCGTTTTTACAATAGTACTGTAAGACAATCGCGGGATAAGTGGCAAACATAATCGAGTGTGTGTGTGTGAGAGAGAGAGAGAGAGAGAGAGAGAGAGAGAGAGAGAGAGAGAGAGAGTGTGTGTGTGTGTGTGTGTAACCCTACATTATAGGATCAAAATATCCCCATAAAGATAGCAATATCCGAAATCCTTGTCGGGATTTTTTTTAAATTTTATTTGAAAACGGCTTATAAATCAGACTAAGTGATGTTTTTTGAAAATGCAGAAAGTTATCTGTGACAGGGTTAGTGTAGGGGGGTAGAATACACAGTTTGTACAGTATAAAAATCATTGTCTATGGAAAGTCCCTATAAAACATGAAAAAATAACATTGCTTGGTCTGTTGAAATGAGAGACCTGTTTGATCAAGTTGAACCCTTGTCATCCCAGTCTCATCAGCTGGACTGAAAGAAGTTTCACTGCACTTATGACGCTGAAAACATGTCTCAGAGCAATGGTCACAATGACACAATGACACTTGACAGTATTGCTGTGTGTCGTGTCCAACAGGACAAACTTGACAGTATTGATGCAAAACATATATGCCAACAGTAAATTTCTGTTAAAGGGATAGTTCACTTATTTAAAAATGAAAATTCTGTCATCATTTACTCACTCTCAAGTTATTTCAAACCAGATTCTTTCTTCTGCTGAATACAAAAGAAGATATTTTGAAGAATGTCGATAACCAAACAGTTGATGATAGCCATTGACTTCCATAGTATTTTTTTTTTTCCTACAATGGAAGTCAATGGCTACAATCAACTGTTTGGTTATCGACATTCTTCAAAATATCTTCTTTTGTGTTCAGCAGAAGAAAGAAACTGGTTTGAAACAACTTGAGAGTGAGTAGCCTAAATGATTTTCATTTTTGAACTATATCCTTTTAATGAAAGATGCCGACGTGTTTGGCTTCTTTAAAAAGCAAGGAACAAGACAGTATTGCACTATTGCATTGCACTATAAACGGAGTGAAGTTAAGTCTCTGTTAAACTGACTCCTTGTCTTTATTAGTTACCTGTAACATTACAGAATTAATGAATTAACATATTTGTCAAGGTCAATATAGACTAAAAACGTTAATACATTATCCTATTAATTTCCTGATTCCTCCGCTTCTGTGGATGTCCCCAGTCCCCACCAATCTCAAAATCAAACCTACGCCCTTAAAGAGAAGTATAAACATATACCATTTCAATGATAACATGCCTCTGAAGTTTGACTTTTTGCACCATTACAATACTTATAGGCAACTAGTCATCATATCTTCCTCTCCATAAAACATGTTAATGCTCAGTAGTACACACAAATGGTTCTTTAATGTATTTGCATTTTACTAAAATGGAAATTGGACTGAAATTCATTTTCTATGGGCATATATGTGGCTGAAACAGGTAGTGCATCCCAAATTTTTCAACATTAACATTTTAGTATAACGTTATAGTCATGGCCTTTAGAAACATGTTGTTTTGAGGAGGTGGTAGTGCCCCTGTGGTGCGGCCTAAGCTTTTGTCCTTAATGGCATTTTTTTTCTTTGCATTGCTTTTACTTTTATACTTTAAGTAGTTTTGAAACCAGTTACTTTTACACTTTTACTTGAGTAAAAAGCTTGAGTTGATACTTCAACTTCTACAGAAGTCTTTTTAAACCCTAGTATCTATACTTCTACTTCAGTAACGAATGTGAATACTTTTGACACCTCTGTCTCTAAGTTAATGAGTCAATGAATGAAAGCGATCTGAAGACTCTCCAATTTCAAAAGTCTAACGTGAAGAAAAGTAATTTTGTTTGTGTCAGTCATAGTCAGGCTGCTCTCTGCTGGTCATGATCCAAGAGTGTAGTGGCCCAGACGACAAGTCCTCTCATCTGGGTAAGTGCTGTAGGCCAGTGTGTGTGTGCATCTTCAGAATTATCCAGACAGGACAAGCAGGTGTGACAGCTCCAAACCTAGGGGTTTGGTAAAGTGAGAAACAGCTCAATTGGCACCTCTGTGTCCTGATGTGGATTTGTCCTTTGCAATCTTGATATTGTATCTAAATGCCAACGTGTGTGTGTTTGTGCGTGCGTGCGTGCGTGCGTGCGTGCGTGCGTGCGAACGTGCGTAATCTAAGTTTGTGTCTCTGTTGTATGTATGCTATCATGTCCTTGGATTTTTGGCATCATTTCCGTGTGTAATTGTGTAAATATGTTGTTCTGTATTTTACTAATGTATTTCTACCATGGAGTGAAATGATGATATTCAGTGCCAATGCTGAAAAAAACATGTGAAGCAATTTTCACTCATAAATTGCTAGTAAATTTCACAAACAATTACAAACAGCAAGTAACACATTGAATTAAAAATGAGATTTTGAAGGATAAAAATCAAAATGGTATTTTCTTGTAAAACAAAACTCCAATAGTCTTTATTTTATTTACAACTTCAATCAGCAAAAAGTATATTTTTACAGTTGCTGTGTAGTTTAATCGAAGAACGAAACGTGATGCAGAATAAATTATTAAATGAGACATTGATGAGCACATAGAATGAGAAACACTGCACATTTACCTTTATCATTAATGACACCAAACAAAGAACAATGATAACAGAGGACTTATGCACAAGGATAATACACAGATCAAGAAACAGGTGTGTAAATCAAATAGAAACTATGGCAACAAACTACAAACAAGAACTCAGGTAAACAGGAACAGGGAAAACCATGAGAACAAAACTAAAAAGGAATTGATCATTTCAGTACACCCCCTGTCCCGGAAGGCATGTACTTGTGACTTAAAGGGTCACTCCACCCATTTGCATTAAGATTTCCATTGTTAGAAATCCAGTCATACTATTGAATGGTCGTTAAACACTCTTTCATTTTCCCCTGAGACGAGAGAAATCCTCTATTTACCTTTTTCACTTCCTTCTACAATGACGCAAAAATCGTCATTTTACGTCATTGTAGGAGGAAGTGTAAAAGGGGGGGATTTCTATAAAGACTACAAGCACTAGTTCCCGCCCTTTCAAACCCGCCCATAGGGGGTTTGACCTAATGCGCTAACAGACATATCAGAGATCAGTGCCGGTGCGTTTGATTTCACCGGCAGAAACTTTTTGAAAATATGGACGAAGGTACTGAATACGCAGACGGATGCATTGTGGAGGATCTGGATTTTGACGAAGTTATGGTAGAAACGGATGTTCGTGGCTGCCTTTATGAGCCACAGTATAGCGACGAGCAGCTGAGGGCTATGGAGGAACAGGAGGCGACTGAAGCTGCTGTCACCACAGCCGACGAGAAGAGGACGAGGAGCCCGCAATGGCTCGAGCTGGGGCAGATTGGTGGTGCCTGTGCTCTCACTATGCGCCAATGGACACAGAACAAGAGTCTGTCTGCTGCCGAGAATTCCAGCGGTGCTACGGAATCGGAGGATGACAAGGACGTGTGTGTTGTTGCTCAACCGAGTTTCGCACCCTATATGGATAGCGGCGTCCTGGAGACCTACTTTAGAATACCTAACGTCAACTGGCAACGTCAGCCAAAGCCTACAGGGTCAAATGGTCGTCTTTCTGTAAAGTAAGTTTATTTTCATTTTGTTAACATGCTAACGTGGCAGGTTCATTGCACAAATATCTTGCAGTTAAGCTAGCTACTGTAGTGGGAGTGGTCTGCGGAGCTGCACATTGCAATGCACTATGGGGATTGTTGTCTACAATCCACAAGCACTAAAAAGTTATTTTCTGCCTTTTATCGGCCAAGAAGGTCCCAAATTAGAAATTTATGATACTATTCTACTACATATATGACCCACTTTCAATACATAATAATTTCTCCACCGGTGGAATGACCCTTTAACAAGCCATGAAGGAGAGAGGAACCCAACCAGGGAGGAGGGTCAATGTGAAGCAGGAGATCTAGAAGTCCGAAGCAGAGACAGAGGGACAATGGAGCCTGGCGAAGCCTAAGGGATAACAGACCATGGAGGAGCCGAGGGAGCGTGCAGCCAAGGTGGAGCCCAGAGCTCCGAGGCTTGAAGTGGAGCTGAGAGATCGTCAGACCAAGGTGGAGCTGATGACCGGGAACCCCAAGGCGGATCGGAGCAGCGGGGCAGAGCCAACGAGGGAAGAGCCGAGGGGCTGAAGGTGAGGCAGGGAGGAGGAGGAGGGAGAAGGAGGCTGGAAGGAAACATCCGTAATGGAGACTTGAAGTTTGGCAGAACCAATAGCAACAAAGGAGACTTTGAGCTGGAGAAATCCAATGGTGACAAAGGAGACTTGGAGCAGGACAGAATCAGCATCGAATAAGGAGACTTGGGACTGGGCAGAACCAACGACGAAGAAGGAGACTTGGAGCTGGACAGAAGAAAAGGCAAATAAGAAGACTTGGAGCAGGGCAGAACCAGTGGTGACGAAGGCAACTTGGGACAAGGCTGGACCAGCTCTGACAAAGGAGATAGTAGACTGGATGGGACTTACAGAGACTGGTGACCTTGAGATATGACACTACCAAGATCATCAAACAACAATTCTGTGGAGACCAATCTCAGTAAACGCACACCTTATCAGCGTAAATTGGGGATTTTATCCACGCACCAATATGCCCTCGGTGATGGAGTTTGGTGCCACCTTGCGCACATGGTAAGACTCCACGATAGGCTAGGGCTATGGGAAAAAATTGGCCACTGGTGTTTGCTCTGGTTTGTGGCTTATGGTCTGCTATGGATGTGGCTGGCAATGTACTCATTTGCGGGGCTGGCAGAAAACGGGGATTCACATTGAACCAGCACCCACTCCACATATACAGTGACGTTCCTTCAAGAACCATTCCACGGGCATGCATGCCTTGGCACACTTGTTTAGGCTGCTGTGGAAAAAGAGGCAGGGCAAGCAGTTGGAATAATGGGTAATGCATGCCAGATCTAGAAAATCTCTCATGTGTGTTCCAAAAGGAGGAGACGAACAGCAGGTATATTCATATTTCTTGATTCTCTCTTGCGATTCAGTATTCTGTCAATTGTTTTCAGAGCCGATCCAGACCTTCTTGGGGCCCTAAGCAAAATTCTGATAAGGGGCCCTTCTACTTGACCCATGAGCCTGAGTCTGCACACTAGGAATTTCGGAACCTGAGTCTGCGCAGTAGTGAGCAGGAAGTAAAGTCGCGAAATCAAGGCCCCGCCCTCACTCTTGCAGAATCAATAGCAAGCACACACCCCTGCACTTTTTCGGTCCTTCTGTCTCATGTTCATCAACCATTTTTTAACGCTAACGTACTGAATTTTTAAACCAAGTTCAATCAAGTCCAAGTACAGTACAACCTTTGCTTTAGACGATAGGTTATACAAAAATTTTAACCATATCAATTTATTAAATAGAAATAATTAGTAACTTCTCCTAGCTAACGATCACCTGCTTTTAACGAGGCTTGTTGTCTTTCAGCTAGCTAACATTTATTTACTAATTTGCTTATAAATTTAACTTACCGAAAAAAACCCCTCAAAGATCGATCAGACATGCCAGATCGGTTAGCACAATCTAGCCTACTGCAGAACAACCCTATGTCGGTGTGAAATAATTAATTATAGAACTTTAGATATTAAAATTAAAGCTCCAATCTCCTCAGTCCTCCGAAGATCCCGAAAAAAAGTGGTGCTTCAGTGACTACTTCGCTCAGAGAATCTGTCAATCACAGCTATCAATCATGACGTCACAACACCGTTTTTTATAGCAGCAAGTAACTAACTAAATACAAACTTATTTTAAAAACAAACACTTGAACTTACACCACCATGATAAAAACTACAGCAAATGACAAAAAAACATCTTTGGAAAAAGATACT
This sequence comes from Siphateles boraxobius, assembly GCF_051911475.1. Taxonomy (NCBI): domain Eukaryota; kingdom Metazoa; phylum Chordata; class Actinopteri; order Cypriniformes; family Leuciscidae; genus Siphateles; species Siphateles boraxobius. The sequence continues at coordinate 3,591,441 of NW_027509175.1, forward strand.
TGAAGTGTAATTTAATTGTTTAGTTGGTCTCACGTCCCGTCAAATAACATGGGGAGGCGGGGTTTAGGCGATTGATACGCTTTGGCTTCAATTTTCAATTTTGGAAAGTGCACGTTTCATTTCGTGCACGCGCATATGAGGATAGTTCTGCTTAATTTTCTCATTGATGTTGTAAACATTGATTTACGCGCTTTGACACGAGGGGGTGGCGGGGCCTTGAGTAATTTGCGGGGCCCTACGCAGAGATGGGGGACTCGAGTCACATGACTTGACTCGAGTCAGACTCGAGTCGCAAATTTAAGGACTTGAGACTTGCTTGACTAAATTAAGAAAATGACTCGACTTGACTTTGACTTGAGATCCAATGACTTGAGACTTGACTTGACTTGAACTGTATGACTCGAGAATGACTTGATATACATTTATCATCGTAACATCAATTGATGAACAAAATGAAAGTAACGGAACCATTGACGCCAGTCATCAGATTCTGCGCGATCGCGTGACACTGCACAAGCCCAGAAAAAACATACATCGCAGTGAGCGCGCTAAATACAAAAACATCTCCCAGCATCGTTTCTTTTTTTTAGATATAAACACTAGAAATTGACTATATTCATACAAGAAGATTTGCTGTACGCATAATAACTGGCAAGGGATATTGGAGGACCATCACAACTTCGAACAGTCGAACTTCATTCACCACGTCTAAAAGTAAGCTATGGCTTGTTTAACCTGTTTGTTATAGTTAATTTGACTATCTTTAAATCGAGAATATTGGTCAAAACAGCCTGCCTCTTTATACACAATTATGCTTTCAAATGTAGCTTAATGTTGTCAATATTCAAATGATAATTAATGATGTCATATGTTTTGTATAACATTTGCCACATTTCTTTTTAAATCATGCTTTAAAGCCAAATATGTCGTTCTTTCCAATGACAAAAAACAACATAGAAAACTGTTAATGTTTTGTCGTGTTTTATGTCTCTCTTAAAGCAGGGTTAGATGTTATCAGGGGTTACATCTATTAGATGTTATCAAAATGCCAGCAGAATTAATATTGCACCCAAAATTCAAAATGTGGTGGAAAAAAATGCCCTAGTATGATTTATTTTCATAATTATAACATATGATATTAAAAAAAATATTTCCAGAATATTGACGCGATTGCAAATGTGATAATGCTTTTATAAAACAGTTCAGTAAACAAAGAGTGAATATTGTGATGTGACATTTAGACATACCCTAATATTCCAAATATTTTCTGTTTTTGCTCGATTTCTCCAATGACAATAGTTCCAAACAAGCCACAGAAAGAGTTATGCGTATTTGTGATTCAGTGACCTAGTTGCTTAGTTCCAGAACGAATCTGCCGTTTTGAACATAAGTTTAAAATGAATGTTTCTATGACTCGTACATTAATACGGTAATTTGGCGCCACCTATTGGCGGTTTTAACTTCATAATTAAAAATATATAACTTGTATTAAGGGGATGCCAGTTTGAAGAATGCCTTTGGTCGCATAGGAATTATACTTGAATTGTGAATTGTTTAATACCTTTTAATGGTCTTCTGCAATGTTTGAGGCATATTTATTTTTTCATACTTTAATGTTGGCCTAATTTCAGTTACATTTAGATTTTTACTGTAGTAACCACTCAGCTTTATGTGGAAATGCATATATTTTAAAAAAAAAATGCAAATAAAACCATAGTCCACAACTTCTGTAGTTTTAACTTATTTTAATATATAAATTCAGTGAAATCGTCAAACGTTTGTATGACTTGCCAGTGACTTGTGACCCAAGCTACGACTTGACTTGACTTGCTTGACATAAGCCAGTGACTTGACTTGACTTGACTTTATAAAAAAATTACTTGCTTGTGACTTGCACATGTGTGACTTACTCCCACCTCTGGCCCTACGCAACTTGCGTAATGTGCGTATAGGCCTGATCGGCTCTGCGTGTTTTGTGTAGTATAGTCCAATAATTAAATATGAGTGACAGAGAATTCTCAAAACAAAGACAATTAAATGACCCACAGAGAATATGCATGAAAAGCACTAAACTCACACTTCACAATAACATAAAGTATACGTTGACAACACCGAACCAAGAACAACGAGAACAGAATGCATATATACACACAAGGACAATGAATGGGACAAGATACAGGTGCGTAACTCAATTAGAAACTATGGAAATACACTACAAATTAGAACTAAAGGTAAACCAGCATGCAAGATAAACTAACCCTTCAAGAATTTAACTGATTGCCTTTCTCTCCTTGTACATATATGGGATGTGTCTTTGTTGGATGCATGAGTGACAATTAGTGTGTGTGAGTGTGTGTGTGTGTGTGTGTGTGTGTGTGTGTGTGTGTGTGTGTGTGTGTGTGTGTGTGTGTGTGTGTGTGTGTGTGTGTGTGTGTGTGTGTGTGTGTGTGTGTGTGTGTGTGTGTGTGTGTGTGTGTGTGTGTGTGTATGTGTAAATCCCTTTCCACTCTCATCAGAGTGAATCTGTAGTCTCTCCAGAGACAGGGCTCAGTCTGATCCCAGGCTCAGCTGGCCGCTCTGGGCTTCATCTCTCAAGCAGGTGTCCTCATGTGCTGGAGCCTTTTCTCATCAGCCTCTCACAAACTAAAGGATTCAGAGAAACCAGCAAGACCTCAGGGGAAGACTCAGGAAACTCTGCTTGGGAGAGACTTTTTCAATGTGTATTGGGTAGACATAAGTTTTCTGGAAACTTTGCAAGTCTGTGCAATAGTAAAGGTAAGATCATTATGTTTCGTACTGGGTAGAACTTTGTAGAACTCTCCATTATAGGCACATGTATGCACTATACCTCTATGAAAAAATGTGATTTTTTCCCCCCTTACAAATATTGATATTTATACAGAAATGAAGTCATTTAAATGTCTGTTAATTATTAGAGCATGTAATTTATGGATTTATAAACTGCAATAATCATGTTACAAATAAGGAACACATTAAAATAAAATAAAATACGTTAAATGATTAATTATTATTAATAACTGATTTATTTATAGTCCTTAATACAATACATCCAAAAGAATGATAAAGTTGACAATTTTACAATACCGTTTAAAAGTTTGGGGTCAATACTTTTACTCAAAGATAACAAGGCAGTTTATTTTGTGTTTACTTTTTTTATTATACTAATATATCATATCAGAATGATTTCTGAAGGATCATGTGACATTGTAAACTGGAGCAATGGCTGCTGAAAATTCAGTTTTGCCATCTCAGTAATATATTACATTTGAAAATGTATTAAATAAGAAATCAGCTGTTTTCAATTGCAATCACATTTCAAAATATTACTGGATTTACCATATATTCATATCAAAGTAATGCACACCTTGGTAAGCATAAAAGACTATGTAGCTGACACTTTAATCCAAAGCATGTTTATTAGAATAAATACAAAAATTCTATGTTTTAGTTGGTTCATAGTTCACTATTGAGAAATGTTAATTTTCCTAACTCTTTGAATTGGAGTTAGCCTGGAGTGGAATGGCAGATCAGGACTGTTGAGGATTGCATTATATGGTATTTGGGATGCTGAGGTGTTTTGTCAGGTCTGCGTTGCTCTAGTTTCATGAACATTTTGGTAAACCGTTCTGCTTTTCCCACACAACCACACAGTCATTACACACTTCTGTTGGCATTAGCCTGCTAGCGTTGTTCCAACCTGAGCTCCATTAATATGTGTGAATGTTTGAGTGTTTATTCGTGTCACAACCAGGCCCACATGGAATCTGTACACAGAACTTCACAGAAAGATCCGCAGAATTGAAACACCTGTTAATATTCACAGTTTAACACTTCCCCCAACCCTTGCGTGTTTGTTTATTAAATATTTGGACATATTTGATTAATGCTTTCTGTAATAAGTGTCTAATACGTATAGCTTAATTTAATACATTTTCAAAACCTTTTACAGTCGAAGTCAGTGAAGAAAATCCTGACTAGCAATACTGTCTAGGTCTGCTCATAATTGTCTGAGTTATAATAACTGCCTGACTAAGAAGTTATTACAGCCTCTCGATATGCCTTTTACCCTGTTCCAACCCCCAGAGTGCTGTTTACTGTTATTTAAGGCAGCAATATACACAGAATGAAGCCTCATACAGAGTACCTGATACACCGCATAAATCCCCAAATGAAGTGCAGAGACTCAACTAACACTCACATTTGATTCAACACAATTTGATTAGAAATTCATGCTGGGTGTATTTTAAATAAGAAGGAACCAATATTTTTCAATACTAAATAAATAAATATACGCACTGCAGTTCAAAAGTTTGGGGTCAGTAAGCGTTGTACCTGTTCAGATCTCTTGGTTCTTTTGGTCCGGACCTAAAGAAAGCGATACATTTGATATGACACATTTAAATGATACATTTAGTCCTGGTAAGCTCATTGGTTTTCACACTGTCATTTTTAAAATGGAACCTTAAGTAAAAAAAACGCTTTAATGATGTGTAATTTGCAACTATATTTATAAATCCAAAGCAAGCATGGGGCTAAATGCTTGGCTAAATGCGCTTGCTTTATGTGCGTACATATGATGGTATTTTTACTATCCGAGAACTCACAAAGAGCTTCTAAAATGTGTAAAGGAGGTAAAACAGCTCCAGAAATTCCTCCATCGCACACAAGCGAAGATCTGCTGCAAGGAAATGCATTCCTGAAACCTGTACCGAACTGTAATGGGCAACATCACACCTATGATGAGAAGAAGTATCCTTGAGCATTCTGTCCTTTTGAGGGTCATATAGTACCTGTGACATTGTGCCCTGCTTTTGGTTTGTTTAGATGTCTGTGGTCCATGTTGTGTTCATATTTCAGTCAAACCGCACCAGAGTTTGTTTGTAAGTTGACCAAGACCCCCTTGAAAATGTGGCTCCCGGTTCCCTTGTTTGCTGCGCAAAATATCTGGCATGATCCACTGGGTGTCGTGGTGATTTTTAAACAACAATGGCTGTAGAGACACAATAATTGATTGTTTTCTCTCGTATAGTGTGTCATAGTTGACTACAACCGATGCCACATTTTGCCGATGTTAAAATTTGTTTTCAGTCCTCAATAACAGCTTCAGTCACATCTGTGATGATGACCAATAGGAGGACAGAAGCTCTACCGTACACAGATTTCAAACATGGCAAAGTGAAAGAGAGACATTTTGTATTTGTAATGATTACCGGCTGGAGTGGCCTTGACAGCCACCAGAGGGCACTCCATCTGGTGATTGTGACAGTATTGGTGCTGGTGGAATTAGGCAATGGAGAAAAGGTTTGTGGAGCTATACGATGCTTATGATGCTAATATAGCTTAAGTAGCTATATGTTGCTAACTTTATGATGTATCCTCGAGGGACTACCCCAACAGAATGAAAAAAATACATGTTGGCGAACGATAGCATAGGCACTTCAGCAACCCGTGAGTACTGGAATTAGCATTAGGCTAGTAAACCATATTGTTTGTTTACGCTCTTGTTTCCAGAAGTGAGTCACTAGTTTCACCGTCTCAATGGCATAATGCACGTTGTTAAAGAAGGCCAGCGACAATTGTTTGAAATGCAACGTGTGTAATCTGACATGTTTCTTGTACACGACATGACTTTAGGAGTCAAAATCACATAATCTGACACAGTGACTATCGTAACAGACACGAATATTGTGTAGTCTGAAGCCGGCCTTAATCGAACCAAACCTGCCAATTGTGAACACACCCATATTCAATATTGTTAAAGATAATATTAAATATTTAAATATGTCTTCAATATTTCACAATATTTTGGTTGTTTTTGATTATTTGTTTGTTTTTAATACCAATAAACATTAAAAAATCTCACAGACCATAAACTTTTGAACAATAGTGTATATAATCAACATTTCTCTTTACTCCATTTAAATTATTGGCCAAAGTGGTGTGTTTTTAGTTAGAAATGTGTTCACATGCTGAGCTCTAATACCCGAATGATAGCTTTACAGTACATCAGGAATGTGATTATGTGCCTAAAAATGTTGTCTAGGTGGGAGGCTCACTAGGTTTTGGAACAAATTGTCTCTATATCCCTCAGACCTGCACTTTTGTGTGTGGGTTAGAATGCAGTTGTTTTTCTACATTTTCTTTCTTTTTTTTTCTCTTATTTCCTAACCAAACACACATTGAGCTTGAGTTGGAGAACTCTAAATTAGATTAATCTTTAGCCCAGGTAATGAAATCCCCTTTTATACAGTTATATTTGAAATGGTCAACTTGCGATAGCTTATTTTCTCCTCCACTTGTGTGAATTTCTGCGTTATTTCCTGCACAACGCAGCAAGACGAGATGTCGTCGAGATTTCCATAAACCTGCCGCCATGGTGGCTAATCTCCTATGTTGTGGATGTTAACGAGAGTGTGTAGGCTGATGAACTTCATACACTGCTCTCTCCTCGATCACTTCAAGCTCATGTACACTCCTCACGTGCACGGCCCTGAGTCTTCCTGTGAGCCACTTCCTTCTGATGCTGCTGTGGCAACCGTATCTAGAGACAGCAGTGTTGCCTGGACCTCTTCTGAAGTAGTCATGCCAAAGCTGACAGTTTCCAGTAACACACACACACACACACACACACACACACACACACACACACACACACACATGTACACACACATATGCTCTGGCTATGCAAGAGCCCATCTGGCCTGATGTATGACAATACACCAGGATGACTACAGCTCGCTGTGTGACTCACACTTAGTCTGGGAAAATATTCAAATATTTTCAACCATGAAATAGGCATTGGAAATCTCCATTTTGATGAAGAATCGTTCAGTTTTTTTTTTTTTTTTTATCCTGTTATACGAGAAGGATAGGACATTCAGAAGCCATAACCTTTCCCTTACAGGCACACAAAGCTTTTTTCCACAGTCAAACACGAGCATGACCTTTTTAAAAATAAACATGAGACAAAGATCTTGAGAGATTCTTCAACGGGAGTCAATGCCAGGAATACCACAATCTGCTAAAGCTTTTATTCGGTTCCGTCTCGCTCACTCTCACATTGTATAGCAGAGGCTTGTCTCTGGTATCATGCTTCCATATTCATCTCATTTCATTTGCACTGTGGGTCAGATGGCTTTAATTTCGCTGACTGCACCCCGGCTGGCCAGAACACTGATGCAATAATGTGGCAACAATAGAAAGCTGTGCATGCCGTGGGGAGCTGTGCTGGACAGGCTCTGTTTTGGCATCCCATTATTCTAGGTTTGATTTGTTTGGTGGGTTTGCATCCACAGTGCGTCTCCATAGATTTCTTCTTTGACCATTCTTGCTGAACCCCCAACCCTTAGACTCTCATGCTAAGCCTTAAACAAATCTAGACTTTCTCAGTAACAAGATAACTTTCATTATCTAAACTAACAAACAGTTTTGCCTTGTGTAACAGATTGTTTATGTATAATATTTAGAATTGTTTGTAGTGTGTTGGACATTTTAAAGAAATCCCAGTTCCTCATTGAGAAATGATCAAATTTAATATAAATAATAACTTATACATATATATATATATATATATATATATATATATATATATATATATATATATATATATATATATATATACATTAACTGCTTTAATACAAGATACACAAATTTGTATGGTCCTGTCAAGCAAAAAACATGGACATGAATAGGATATGTGGCTTTGCATGGTTAAACAGCGTACAGCTATTATCACTTAGGGTGTACTCACTTTTGTTGCCAGCTATTTTGACAATAATGGTTGTATGTTGAGTCATTTTCAGAGGACAGTAAATATATACTGCTATATAAGCAGCACAATGACAATAAAATATTTCCAAGTTTAATTTCTGTAGTATTGTCCCTTGAGAAGATATACTAAAATGTTTGTTGAAATGTGAGGGGGTGTACTCAGTTTTGTGAGATACAGCATATATATATGTATTTTTTATTATTTTTATGAAAGTTTTTATGAAAAAACAAGACGTGATGCACATCCAGGGCACGAAGCTCCCGTTCCACCACATCCCATCTGTTGGGTTGAGATCTGGTGACTGTGGGGGCCATTTTAGTACAGTGAACTCATTGCCATGTTCAAGAAACCAATTTGAAATGTTTCGAGCTTTATGACATGGTGCATTATCCTGCTGGAAGTAGCCATCAGAGGATGGGTACATGGAAGCCATAAAGGGATGGGCATGGTCAGAAACAATGCTCATGTAGGCCGTGGCATTTAAACGATGCCCTATGGCACTAAGTTGCCTAAAGTGTTCCAAGAAAACATCCACCACACCATTACACCACCACCACCAGCCTGCACAGTGGTAACAAGGCATGATGGATCCATGTTCTCATTCTGTTTACGCCAGATTCTGACTCTACCATCTGAATGTCTCAACAGAAATCGAGACTCATCAGACCAGGCAACATTTTTCAAGTCTTCAACTGTCCAATTTTGGTGAGCTCTTGCAAACTGTAGCCTCTTTTTCCTATTTGTAGAGGAGATGAGTGGTACCCGGTGGGGTCTTCTGCTGTTATAGCCCATCCGCCTCAAGGTTGTGCATGTTGAGGCTTCACAAATGCTTTGTTGCATACCTTGGTTGTAACGAGTGGTTATTTCAGTCAAAGTTGCTCTTCTATCAGCTTGAATCAGTCGGCCCATTCTCCTCTGACCTCTAGCATCAACAAGGCATTTTCGCCCACAGGACTGCAGCATACTGGATGTTTTTCCCTTTTCACACCATTCTTTGTAAACCCTAGTAATGGTTGTGCGTAAAAATCCCAGTAACTGAGCAGATTGTGAAATACTCAGACCAGCCCGTCTGGCACCAACAACCATGCCACGCTCAAAATTGCTTAAATCACCTTTCTTTTCCATTCTGACATTCAATTTGGAGTTCAGGATTCATTGTCCCTTCATAGTTTGCAAGAGACATTTAATAAACTGAGCATATTTAATAAACTGAAACGTAGGGTATTTAATTAACTGAGCGTAGCCTATTCATCTGTCAATATGAAACGCGACTTGGTCATTCTAATTGATGATCGGGAGAACGCTTATCGACCACCGTTACTGTAAAATATGCACGTATATCCATTTAAACTCGATATTGGTCAAATGTGGATTATATCATTAAACTGGCAAGAATATGCTTACATTTAAAGATGCCGTACCAAGTATGCAACGGTACGTTCAACTGCTTTTGAAATTACGGTGTTTTTTTCACTTCCTGAAATGTAACCGTTTTGGACATACGTGAGTTTCATCGGGCAGCGACGATATTTATATATATATATATACACATATTACAATCTTTTGGACAGCCTCACAAAGCATTTGAATCACAAAATTAATTTCAGTTCATAAAAATCATCTTTGAAGATTAATATCTATTTCCAGTATTCAAATCAGAATAGAATTTTTAAGGCATTTAAAAAAAAAAAGAAAACTCTTGAAGGAATGCAGCTTATACCAAATGAGTGTCCATGTGACAACACTTCAGCATATTATGGTTATTTTAAATGTATGTTATGCAATTTGTGACCCATTTGTGTTATAGTAATGCCATATGCTGTTAGAAAGGCCCTAGCTTTTCCCTATTTTGATTTCTGTATCCATACATTCATGTACCCAGATACAAAACACACACAGACACACACAGACACACAGACACACAGACACACACACACACACACACACACACACACACACACACACACACACACACACACACACACACACACACACACACACACACGGTGAGGCAACAGCACTGTAACAAAACTGTCCTGAGTTAACCCTCAGCTGAAACCAAAGAAACCAGACTGCCACCTGCTGGAGGACTCGGGGGAAGCCAGTTAACTGTCAGCTGGGAACTTTTCACACAGTTAACTTAACTAACTTTCACCTTGGCAGAGCAGTTAATTTCTCCTTCAAAACTTATTAAAACTACCAAAACACTTCATACATGTCTCAAATCAACTCATTACTCTATAACACTGGCAAAGATTGTCAACCAACAAACACACTTTGTCATTCATAAAACAACAATCTGAAAAAAACGTGGACCACAGGTAGCATTACAGTGTTTTATTTTGTAAAATTTCTTCACAAAACAAGAATGACACTATCTGTTTAGAATTCACTGCAGTTTATGTGACGGTTGATGTTTACATTACAGTGCAAAATTAATCCTACATTTTCCCTTTTGTATAGATGGCAATGGACTTGAAAGACAAACATCTGTCTAGGTGTCCAGCTACATCTAATTGTTTGATAGTATTTATATTTTTTTTATTTAGCATATTTCAATATTATTTAGAAATGTATTATGTATAATCTGTATTATTCAGTTTTGTATTATGTTAGGTTTTGAACTAATGTTTAACTGTTTTGAAAGAAGCATGTAAACATGCAAATTGGCCTGTTAAGTAGAGCTTTGTTACGGATTGTGTTTAAGTGAGAAAATAATTCATGTAATATGCAAGAAGTAGTCATTGTATGCATTTTTTGCTGTAAATGGCCATTAACTACACAATGTGATGCATAACGTATTCAAATCCCAGATTACATCTTGAAGGAAACAACCTGCCGTATGAGCTGATAGTATTTTGCCATTCAGTACATTTAATAGAGGAGGGTTTAGAACACTTGTTCATCAGCAGTGCAAGCACAAAATAGATCAAACCATCTGTTGTGATTTCCCCCCACCCTTATGAGGCCCTGTTACTATTAATTGTAACAAGTTCAACCAGTCTAAAAGACAAACACACAGCATGTTAATGAGGTACGCCATGGGTAAACCCACCTCCAACTGACCTACTTTGTGTATCCAGGCGGACAAAATCATCCACGACTTTTTGGTGGTGGTGTGGTGATATTTATTTACAGCTTCTTTTGTATTATTCCTTTCTTTTTTAATCTTATTTTATTTTTTAGGGAGAAATGCTGGAACGCAAAACTCATTACCAACATATGGCCTCAGTCCAGCAATACCCGCCCACTCCTGCCAGTCATGATTTGCATGGTTCTGATTGGCTGATTGTGCTCATCAGTTGCAGATGGGAGCTTACTGCCTTCATCAAGGGAGGAATATAAGCAGCCCAAATCGCCTTAGCTCTTTTTAGAGGAAGTTTAGAAGGCTTGAGTGTCTGGTAATTGTGTTTCTTGTAATGAGATGGATGGGAAATAGTGAATGAGATGAACACAGAATGAATGAATAGAGGGGTAGAAAGAGAGATGAATAGCTCTTTGGAGAGACAGGTGTGGCGTTTCTGGAGGAGGATGAACACAAACAGGCCATCAAAAAGACAAGCTGAAACCATTTCTGTAGCTTGGGTTGGGTGGCTCTCAACCAAGGGTCCAGTGCCTGCTATGGGGCCTCAGAAAACTTCTAAGGGGGCCTCAAGGTGACTTAGGGTTATTAAAAAAAAGACAATAAAGGTATTAAAATGCCTAAGTTAAAATTGACTTATTTCTCATCTTAATTCACCGCCCAACAACTGTCATTACTCATTTTAAAGGTGTTGTTTTTCTAGATATGAAAAACTCATGTAAATAATAAAATATTAACAAGCCACTGATATTTTTCTAATGAATATTAATTTCTGTTATGCCAAACTCAAAAATAGAAATGTCAGTAAAACTTTACAATAAGGTTCCATTTGTTAACAACAGTTGATGTATTAACTTACATTAACTAGCAATAAGCAATATAACAGTATATTTATTCATTTTTGTAACCACTGTTCACTGTTAGTTAATGCTAGCAAACAGGTACAACGTTTGATTTTTTAATATTAGTAAATGTTGAAATGAACATTGATTAATATTAATAAATGCTTTAGAAATATTTTAGTGTTAGTTCATGTTAACTGTTAACTAGTGCTTACAAATGGAACGTTATTGAGTGTTACTGGAATTGCTACTTGTGAATTAAAAAATAATCATTAATAAATAAACTTACAAACACACACACGCACGCACGCACGCACGCACACACACACACACACACACACACACACACGTTAGGTTTCAGTATCTTTGTGGGGACTCTCCATACATAATGATTTTTATACTGTACAAACTGTAGTATTTTATGTCCCCTACCCCTAAACCTACCCATCACAGAAACCTTTTTGCATTTTTACACTTTCGAATAAATATCATTTATCATTTGTTTATTAATCCATGCGCCTCATTGGGGGGTCCCCACAATGTAGGTGATCTCAGGTTTTACTGTCCTTGAGGTCATCACAATGTACAGTAGGTTAAACAAGTACACACAAACACTTGTACATCTATCTTTGTTAGGACATTCATTGTCAAAATGCACTCTCTAGCTCCCTACCCTAACCCTATACCCATCATAACTTATCGCTTGTTTCCAGCAAGCAGTACAGTACAGTACAGTACAGTACGATTCGGGACAGTAATCCCTGATCTGGCTTGCGTTTCCACCTCCAACAGTACCCTTGATAGTTGTGGTGTATACTGGAAAGTAGCGATTGACGTCATTCTCGTGTGAAGAAGAAAGTGACACAGTCAACAACAATATACAGCAGGTCTTGTTCTTGCTTCTCGGCATGTGGCTGTTTGTCACAAGAAGAAAATAAGCTTTGTTTGAGCAAAGGCTGCAGGCTGCATGGAAAAACACAGCTGAAAAAGCACACTCAAGTGACGATTCTCTGTCAACCAATCAACATTCTGCAGTGAGTCTAGCTCCACCCTTTAGGCCGTGTGTCCACCAAAGCGTTTTTAGCCGGCTGAAAACGCTGGATGCTCTGCTGAAAACGCCTAGCTGTGGGCGCTTGAGAGCGTTTTGGCAGCGCTGCGTTTGTTCAGTTGAGACGATTCGTTGCTATGATACAGAATATCCGCAGCACAGTTTACTTGTAACTGATTTCGTAGATAATTTTGTTTCATACTAAAGATTTATTTTTCATCCATTTTGTTCGGTTAGCTCTGCTGGTTGACGTCGTTGTACAGAAAGAATGTTGTGACAGTTGGTCGTGTGGTATTTGTCCCGCCCCTCCTCCAGTGTGATTGGACGGGTGTGTAAAAAGTGACAGTGATGAGCGCAGCGTTTTACCCAAAGTTGAACATTTTTCAACTCTCGGCGACCAGTAAAAAACGCCGGGCGCTCAGCGCTTGTGCGCGTTAAATACAAGCTCAGTGCCTCGTTACGCTCATGGCGTTTAAAAAACAAGGCGCTCCCATTGAAAACAATTGGAATTTTATGCCAGCTGCGTGAAAAAACGCTTTGGTGGACACACGGCCTTACCGGACTACTGTGCTAGGTACCCCAATGGAAGGGTCACAAAAAAGTGTTACAGTACGGTTCGGTATTATATTACCATTCACAATTTCTGACAATCGAAACGGAAAATATCACATACCGTATTGTACCGTACTTCTCTGTGGAACCGAGCCATAAGAGCCTAAAGCCGGGGACACACTTAACGACTGTAAGACCAATTATGAATGTAATGCCCAAACGTGCAAATTCAATGACAGTTGTGTTCAGTCGGTGTTCAAAATCTGATCCAGTCTGTGGCGAACAGGACGGCCGAGGGACGTGAGAGAATGGCGCGAGGCCGGTGGTGCGATTGATAATGAGCAACACCTGTGAGCACACCGGTCTCGCATCTCTCACGGAGGAGCGGAAGCATAAAGGAGGAGCGACGACGTTGATGATCGAGAGAGGAACAGGCCTGATTTTAGTTGTGTTTTTGTATTTGTGTTTTATTTTAGCCAGCAGTCGTCCGCGAGGGGCTGCTGGCCGTTATGTTTATTTTGAGTAAGCCAGCAGTCGTCCGCGAGGGGCTGCTGGCGGTATTTTAGTTTGTATATTTTATTTTAAATAAAGTTTGTTAAATGTTCGCCGGTTCCCGCCTCCTTCTTCCCTGAACATTGCTACACAGTCATTGGAAACAGTCTGTAAGTCAAGGATGTAATTAGGCCTATTTGAGGGGGGCTGAAGCTGCCCCAAAATGTTCCTAAGCCCCCCTAAATGATAATAAGAACAACAATAACAATTTGATTTATCAATAACCTCATTGGAATGAGTATCCTCATAAGGAAAGGGGACACAATTAGAAAATTAGTACAAATCTTGCGGAATATCCAGAGCTCCCGAGCTCGGCAGAGAGGGAAAGAGGGAGAATCCTTGTGTGAGTCCCCTCTCTCTCTCTCTCTCTCTCTCTCTCTCTCTCTCTCTCTCTCTCTCTCGCTCTCTCTCTCTCGACATCATGACGGTGAGTAAATGATGACAGAACTTTAATTTAACGGTGAACTCTTTAACATACAGCTGATCTGTTGTGACTGTTCCCTTTTCACAGTGTTTTCAAGACAAGACAACGCAGAGATACACATTTGTTCCTGTTTGTGCCATGAGGTGTGAGGCATGAGGTCTGTGTGCATCTAAAAGACATTTCTTTAAAAGCGCTATGACACTGTTTCTGCTTTGGGTCAGTGCATCAAACCACATGGGCCACCCAATGCTCCAGACTCCACCGCACAGGAAAATATAGGTGAGGATGGAAATAAATGGAGCAAGAGAGAGAGATCAGTCCTAATTAAAACAGACTTGTCTAAAAAAAATGAATCTTTGTGAGGTGTTATTACGGTTAATGAGCAGGAGGAGAGCTGCCCACATCTAATGACCAATGATGCCCCTTTCCACAAAACGCAGGAAAACACTGACATTTGCCTTCCCCTTCTCACACTTCATCACTCACTAGAACATCAGTCACACAGAATCCCTCGCCCCCTTTCTTGCAAACACTCTCACCGTAATGATGATGAATGGTAGAGCACATTTACCTGACATCCACCAACTAAAGATCCAAAGCTCAGCAAGTTTAGTGAGATGACTAGGTTTTTGCATTATCTGAAGAAAATGTGAGTGGTGCTTATGTGTACAAAACTCACTGCTGTGATGCTTGGGTGTTGTGGCTGGTTGCTAGAGCATCATATGTGGTTGCTAGAGTGTTTTGAACGGTTGTCAGGTGGTTGCTAAGTGTATATTTACAGGACTTTTACAGGACAATCTCAAGGCAATTTGTATGTTTTTTACGAGTTGGCTAATTGTTTTTTTTATTATTTTTTTTGCTAAATCGTAAATATTTTAAACGTTGTCCAATTCATATGAATTTGTAGGAATAACCTACCCCTTACTCCGCCCCTAAACCTAGGCAAAACTGGACCAAGGCAAAAGAGCCCACCTACAAAGAATTTTTTTTTTTTACTTTTGTTAAAAAGTGTAAGTTCGATCAGTTAGGGTTTGTGTTTGGATGCGTTTTTGTTTGTTTGTTTGTTTGTTGTTTTGCTCTGCAGAAAGAGCCACCATAAAATTCCTCTAAATCTCAAATAACTGTGTTTTCCTAAAGAACAATATAGAGAAACAAAAACATGATTGGGCATATTCAGTCTGTTACCTTCTCAATAACTTTGCCAAATTCTGAAACAAAAACAAATATTGGTTACACTTTATTTCTATAGTCACTTTAGACATTCTGCTAACTATAAGTAACGTTTCATCTACATGTCAACTAACTGTCATTAGAGTATTAGTATACTGTAGTAGACTGTCAGTAGTCTGTTAGGTTAGGGTTAGGTGTTAGGGTTCGGGTTAGGAGAACAAGTTGACTTGTAGTTGCTGAGTTACTTATAGTCAGTAGAATATCTGTTGGGGGACCAACAAAATAAAGTGTTAGCAGATATTAAGCAGACAGTCTACTAATACTCTAATGACAGTTAGTTGACATGTAGCTGCAAAGTTACTTATAGTTAGTAGAATGTCTAAAGTGGACTATCGAAATAAAGTGTTACCCAAATATGTAATCATTCATTATTTAATTTAATTTAGTTTTATTACATCCAGGCTTTAGTCACATGACTGAATCGATTTGCATGTCATATTGGAACAAATAGTCTAGTGCACTAGTACATATTAATAAATCAACCAAAAAAATCATTTTCAATATGCACACAGATTGTTGTATTTGGAAAAGCAGTCATAATGCTACATTGTGTTCTGAAAGCAAATGCAAGTGTAATCACATACATTGGTAAATTGAGACTGAAAAGAATGAAAGTGAAAACATTGAAAAAAATATATATTAATTTAAGGTGAATAATGAGAAACATTCAAGGGTATGAACAATTTTAACTCAATTTAAATTCCCATTAAAAACATAATTACCCAAAGAGGACAGAGCGATTTAATCAAAGTTGGTAACGGTTTAGAAAAAAGAGATCAGTGTGGGGGCAGTAAAGGCCATCGTGCAGAGAGAATACAAGAGCATACAACTCTAGAATAAATTCAAGCATCCGAGAAGTCAAGCACTGTCACCATTGACCTTGAAAATGGATCGTCATCCAGAACTGTAAAGGAAGAGAAAAGCTCAGTGCTCAATTGAGTGCTTTGTCAAAGGCCCAAGTGTGTGTTTTTGGGGGTCAGCCATGAGCAGAGATCGTGGGAACAGTATATGGTGGTTATTGCATATAGTTGTGCTCCTGATCTCCAGGCTCCAGCAATCAATCTAAAGCTCAATGTAGGGGGTCCATGTTGCCAAATAACACACTGTTAAGCTCTGGGATCGACTCATATCCATGGTCAAACTTTGCTTTTATGTCAGTTTAACTGTTGAATATCTATTGGAAGATTTACATCTTAATTAAAAACTGAGTTGTAAGCTTAACATATAGAACATACTTAGCATAAAAAAACACACACATTGAGATATTACTATATGCATATAAAGCTGCTTCAACACTAAACCATAATTTTGTTGTTTTGCTGCTATTGTACTTGACTTATATGTTATCATTAATTTGATTAAATAAAATATTGTAATATCTTATGTTTAATGGAATTAAAAATCAGTATTATTGTTTTTTTTGTTCGTTTTTTTTTTAAAGCCAAAGCCGTTAATTACAAAACTTTTAGAAATACAAAATATTTTATTTATGATTTCCAGTACACAAGAGTAGATTTTAAAACTTCATGCTGATTTGTACACGGCTTTCGCCAAGATAAGCACCAACTAAGACGTAGCTTTACAGTAACATGCATCTCCATTCATTTACGCTTCTTTCCAAATGGTGATGTGAATCTTCTTCTGTCTGGTGTTAATGCAGTATATTTGCACACACAACGGCTACAACCACAGTGCGGTCCCCTCATGACAACCGTCTGGATTGAGCAGAGTAGGGGACATCTCTAGGGTCTTCAAGTGGGCACCTTCCTTCCTCAGTGTTTCG
This sequence comes from Siphateles boraxobius, assembly GCF_051911475.1. Taxonomy (NCBI): domain Eukaryota; kingdom Metazoa; phylum Chordata; class Actinopteri; order Cypriniformes; family Leuciscidae; genus Siphateles; species Siphateles boraxobius. The sequence goes on from NW_027509175.1 coordinate 3,608,746, forward strand.
TCGACTAGCCCACGACACCTCAAGAGGTCTCGACAGTGACTCTGGCGTCCCAGAGTCTCCCCCCACCGTCCCCCACTCAACTCAGCCCAGCTTACTGACCTTTACATCCCTCCTGCTGCTGAGGCTTCTCCTTTGACCTAACCACAATCTCTCACAACCTCTACCCAAACCCGACCATACCCGCCAACCCATTTGACTAAGGCTGTCGAGTCCCACTGCGGACGTTAAAGCGGTCAGTGGCAACGGTTCCGTATGGCATTGTGGCGAACAGGACGGCCGAGGGACGTGAGAGAACGGCGCGAGGCCGGTGGTGCGATTGATAATGAGCAACACCTGTGAGCACACCGGTCTCGCATCTCTCACGGAGGAGCGGAAGCATAAAGGAGGAGCGACGACGTTGATGATCGAGAGAGGAACAGGCCTGTGTTTTAGTTGTGTTTTTGTTTTATTTTAGCCAGCAGTCGTCCGCGAGGGGCTGCTGGCCGTTATGTTTATTTTTGGTAAGCCAGCAGTCGACCGCGAGGGGCTGCTGGCGGTATTTTAGTTTGTTTATTTTATTTTAAATAAAGTATATATTGATTGTTCGCCGGTTCCCGCCTCCTTCTTCCCTGAACATTGCTACACTGGTGCCGAAACCCGGGAAGAGAGAGGAACAGGCCTGTGTTTTAGTTGTGTTTTTGTTTTATTTTAGCCAGCAGTCGTCCGTGAGGGGCTGCTGGCCGTTATGTTTATTTTTGGTAAGCCAGCAGTCGACCGCGAGGGGCTGCTGGCGGTATTTTAGTTTGTTTATTTTATTTTAAATAAAGTATATATTGATTGTTCGCCGGTTCCCGCCTCCTTCTTCCCTGAACATTGCTACAGGCATGCTACCGCAAAACACAATATCTGTCCAAACACCAATCCTCATGCACGCAAAATACACAGGAACGTAATAACTGTAATTACTATGCAAACTATACAAATACACCAACAGCCTCATCAAATTTTCAAGAATTTTTTGAAACCGTAGCATGGCGGCCTGTACACAGCCAGCCAGACTCTTTCCGTCTCAACCACAGCCAGTTGCTGCTCCTCTCTGCTGCTTCAGATAAGTTCTTTACTGTGCGACGCAACTCTTGGCCACTGAATCCGACGTCTCTGAGGAACCGGATTGTGGAGTGTGCCACAAATCCTCGACAACCCACTTCCACTGGATAAACCCGGACTCTCCATCCTCGCTGTTCTGCTTCATTGGCCAGCTGAGCATACCGCAGTTTCTTCCTCCCATATGCCTCATCTACAGCATCCTCCCATGGCACTGTTAACTCTATCAGTTGAACAATGCGTGCTGATCCAGACCACAAAACAATATATGGTCAAAGGTTAGTGGTGGCAATCTCAGGTGGAAAAATAAGCCGTTGATCAAGATCAGCCAGCATTTTCCATTCCATTTTCCGACCTTGGCTAAGAGCCAAATTACATCCTGTCAAAATGTGCCTTAATGTGGCAGGTGATGAACACAAAGGACAAGAGGGATCCTCTCCTACCCAGAGGTTTAGGTTCTGTGGTGATGGGAGAACATCATATGTTGACCTGATAAGGAAACTGATCCTACTCTCTTCCATTGACCAAAGGTCGTGCCAGCCCATCTTGTGTTGTTCCACACTCTCCCATCTCATCTACTCTCCCTGCTTGGCCTGGGAAATGGCCTATATACACCTCATCTTCTCCTCCTGCTTTCGCACCTCGTTGACTACGAGCTTCCTCCTTTGAGCTGGGGCTGCCTTGTGCCATTTAGGAGGAGCTAAACTTAGCCCAAAACCCCCTCTTCCATGCTGTACCTGCCCCACAATATCACCAATTTGAAGGGCAGCCTTTGTCTCTTCCACAGATTTCTTTGCTGAACACTTTCTACCAGTTTTTAACACAGGTGCTGCCTCCCTTACACATTTGTCGCGTGACTCTACTAAGGTCATTTCCAGTTTGACCTTGGCGCACCTAAACTCCTCGGTTAAAGCAGAGACTGGCAGCTGCAACATTCCTTTACTATAATGTCCCACTCTGCTGAGGCAGCGTGGAACCCCCAACCATTTCTTGATATATGAACTTATTAACGCTTCCAGTTCATCCACTGTTGTCAAAGAAACCTTGTACACAGTCAGTGGCCACAGCAACCTCGGCAGTAGACCAAACTGAAAGCACCAGAGTTTTAGTTTCCCTGGTAGAGTGGAGCTGTTTATGCTCTTAAACCCTTCTACTGCTTGTCGTCTAACTTCTCCCACTCGAACTGTGTCCTATAGATCCCCATCGTACCATCTCCCAAGACTCTTCACTGGCTTCTCAGAAACTGTTGGTATTGCCTCACCATTAATGAAGAATGTTTTATCTACCACCTTGCCTTTAATTATCGAGATGCTCCTTGATTTAGAGGGCTTAAATTTCATTCGTGCCCATTCAATGTTATCGGTTAACTTACCCAATAACCGATTAGTGCAGGCTACTGTTGTAGTCATGGTTGTCATGTCATCCATGTATGCTCTGATTGGTGGTAGTCGCATCCCAGAAGCCAAGCGCTCTCCTCCTACTACCCGTTTTGATGCCCTAATGATTACTTCCATTGCCATGGTAAAAGCCAGTGGAGAAATTGTGCATCCTGCCATTATTCCGACCTCTAAGCATTGCCATGTAGTGCTCAATTCTGGAGTTGAGAAACTAAATTGCAAATCTCCAAAATAGGCTTTCACTAAATTTGTTATCGACATCGGTACCCTGAAAAAATCAAATGCTGCCCAAAGAAGCTCATGTGGCATTGAACCATATGCATTAGCCAAATCCAGGAATGTCACATGGAGCTTCTTCCTCTCCTTTTTAGCTGATTAAATTGTTGCCAGATAACACTGATGTGTTCTAAGCATCCTGAGAACCCTGGAATGCCCGCTTTTTGAACTGAAGTGTCAATGAAGCCATTCTTTAATAGGTAGGTTGACAATCTCTGAGCAATAATGCTGAAGAAAACTTACCTTCGACGTTTAATAGTGAAATAGGACGAAACTGACTGATGCTTGTAGCATCTTTTTATTTAGGTATAAAGATTCCACCTGCTCGGCGCCATGCTCTAGGTACAACCTGCTTTTCCCATGCCACTTTTATCAATTTGCACAGAATTCGTAGAACTCCTGAAGCACTCTTGTACACTCTGTATGGAACTTCATTAGGCCCTGGAGATGATAAAGCCCTTGCCTTTCTCACAGCCTGCTCTATCTCTTTCCACTTAGGTGCACAGACCTCCATTTGGTATTCTGGTGTATTGATAGGTGGGATATCTGACGGATTTGACATAGGCTCATGCTTTTTTGCATCTGTATGCGTTTCCTCCAAATATCTCTCTAGCTCAACCCTAGATGCTTTTAAAGTGCCATTCTTCTCACTGGTGAATAACTTCTTTACGAAATTGAATGTGTCTTTATAGAAATTAGCCCTCGCACGCTCCTTCTTTTTGTAGCGTTTCCGTAGGCGCTCAGCCCTCGTAATGTTGCAAGCTTATCTTTTATGGCTCTTTGTAAGAGATTGAGTCCCTCCTTCTGACCTTGTTCTGCTCTTTTCCATTGCTTCCTCAGCTGCCTCCTTTCTCTAACTAACCCTTCAATTTTCTGCTGCCGTCTAGACATTCCAGGAGTAGTTTGTACTTTTTCCTTCCTTTTTTCCACACCAAACCTCTCACTTCCATATGTGTAAATGATGTCCCCAAATTTATCCAGCTTCTTTTCAACTGTACCAGTTAATCTTTCCAATGCAAATCATAGACCTGTGTTTACCGTGTCCCATGCAGTTTTCTCACAAGTTCTTGGCCATCTAACTCCAGGCCTATGCCCGTTGAGGTTCTTTTCTCTCTTTTGCTGGTTAATCTGACCGGGTTCACAAGTATCAATGTGTTCATTACTAACTGTGCAAACCCTCCTCTCCTCTATGATAGGGGTGCTGATATCCTGCGAACTGTGGTTTGCTTCCTGTCGCTGGGATTTCATTCGACTGACTTGACTGACTTCGTAAGAAGTACTGATCAATGCTAACTGCAGAACCTGAACTAGTCTTTTATGATTTACTCTCCATACTCATATCCGTTTCCATTCCAAAGTTCTTACAACTGTTTATAACTGCATTGAGTTTGATGTGAATGGATGGGGTCTTTACATATCCCAGTTTATAATGACATATTGATTATTTTTTATTACTATTTTTCAAACTGATGCCATTAATTACCTACTAAATATTACTATTATTATTAATGTTGTTGTTGTATAATCGTCACGATTCCCTTGTAAACTAAACTTTAAATTTTGAGAAAATAAAATATTTATAACTGCATTGATATAATGGTATGGAGTCTTTACATATCCCATTTTGTCATAATTACATATCGATTTTTTAAATAATATGAAAGACATTAATTAGTTGCTAGTAAATGTTTTTGCTGCCCTAATATATATTTTTAAAAAATGTAAATTTCTGATTTATAGCTTTAACAAAATTAAAAAAATTGGATCATGCTTCTTCTTCTACTTTTTATTATTATCCCTATTCTTGGTCTTTATATTGCACTTAGAAAACCCAAGTTCACAAATACTTTTGATGGATATGCACAGTAGTACCTGATCTACCTCCTCCCACTTTCCATGCATTGATGGAACCATTTGTCTTCTATCTCAGTAAGCAGTTGTCTGACATTTGCATCAGATTTGAAGTTGCCAACTTTTTCACTTTCCCCTTCAAGTGAGCAAAACTTTCCAGCAGCCCCACGTGTCCACCTCAAGTTAAACTGACCGTCCACCAATAATAAACTATACGACACAGGAATGTGGGAGCATTTCCTCTGGACACTGAGCAATGCTTATGGAGCACAGGGCAGACCAGATGGGACTTCTGAGTACTTCATGAATGGCTCATTCTTTATCCAGAGTCATGTGACTAATGATGCTGTAATGTGAGAGCGGAACTCTCATGGTCCTACTGTAAATGGGCATACATCCGCTCTGGAGGAGCGAGTGTGGGTGTGTTTCAGCATTTTGTAGCAAAGATGAAAGGTCTTGCATATAAATACACCTTTTCTATTACTTATAGTTAAATAACAGTATAGTTTAATCTCAAATGATGAATACGGCTCAGACTCAGAGCAGCAATTTTTTTAATAGTATGCATGAGTTGTTCATGTATCAAGGTATTATGATTTTAAATGTTTTAGGAAATAACAGTTATTTTTGGTCAGAACGGAAAATTGCATAATGAAGCTGAATATTGTAAATGTACTTATTGGAGAAACTGAGTCACACACACATATTGGGTTTCCATGTTTTTTGGGTTTTAATTTAGGGGGATATTCAGACATGAGGATTTTAATACTGTACAAACTGTATATTATATATTATATATAAACTTTCTGCATTTTCACATTTTCAAAAACAAGCTGTTTTCGGAAACGCTTCATTTTACAGTACAGTACTTACAGTGTACTTAGAAAGTACTGGGTAATATAAGGTAAGTACATGGGTTAAGGGTAGGTTTAGGGGTAGGTTTAGGGTTAGTAACTAGTTATTACCCAGTTATTACCCAGTTATTGTAATCACTATAATAAGCACATAGTATGTACATGGGAAACAGGGCTGTAAAATGAAGCGTTACCCTGTTTTCCTCATGGTGACCAAAAAATGGACAAGGACAAGGATTTTGGATATTGCCATCTTTGTGGGGACAATTTGTTACACACACACACACACATTTTAAATGGTCACAGTATGATCTAGACCTACTTTGTCATGAGTTCATGTGATGTTTGGCCTCTGGTCAGAGGAGCAGGAATAGTAGAGGTTAAGAGCAGTTAGAAATAGGACAGTACAGTTTTCCCATGAAAAACTCAAACAACAATTCAAACAACCTCCCACACACACACACCACACACAAAGCTTCTATCTGGGAGCTTGTGAGTGTGTTCAAAATCAATTTCCTTAACTATCATCAATTTGCTTAACTATCATGGAGTGAGTGAAAGGATGGTTTTGGCTATACAAACAGAAGGCCATGTGGCAAAGAGCGTCTTTTTTCCGTTTGTGGGTTTTATTGTCTGAATTTCAGTTTTGTCCGTTTTGTCAGTTTCCAGCACAATCGTTCCATATGTGGTGGAGCATATCTTAGGTCCACAGAAAGTCAGTTTGAATGTGATGGACAAAAAGACAGATAAAGAGATCCAAAGGAGGACAATATTTTTATTTTATTTTAGAAAAACTTACCTGTGACAACATTTTTGCAAAACACCAAAATACGTTGCGTCATGCATGTTTTTTTCCGGAACAGAGGAACGTGAATATGGCTAAGTTTTGTTTGGGGTTTGTATCACCGCAGTTCTGATTTGAATAGTGTAAACAAATGCAACTGTAACATACAAACACAATTGTTACAATGGAATTTGAGCGTGACTCGTTTTCCACGAGATTCATACACGAGTTCTCCGCATCACAAGTACAACTCTATAGGCTACCAGCTGAACTACCGAGCATATGGAGATGGTTAAGAGATGCAACCTCTAAAATGTATTAGTTTATAAATCGTGCACTATGGTAAAAAGTGTTTTGAGGTCACAACATCATTTTGCAAGGAGCCGTGTGAAAACAAGTCTTTATTAATCCATAATCAGCCCTGTAATTATAATTGTGTGTAAAAAACTTTTAAAACTGCTTAGCTGTTTAGTGACATTACATATCTAACTCATATTATTTGACTGCTTAGAAGATTTTTGTATTTCCGTAGGCGTAATTTGCAGTTGGGAAGGGTGCAATGTGCCCAACATTTGCCAAAGTAAATTTTTTTCCTCACTATTTTTGAAAGCCTCTGAAAAAAAAAATGGTTTATCATGAGCTGAGTTATTGGCTATATTGAATGTATGATAATAAATGTGGTTTCTAGTCAAAATACATTGTCATTTTATTTTGACAAGAAATCAATTTTCTTGCTGCGAAATATGAATATTATACAGAGGAAAGTGTTTAGATATAAACTCCTGCTGTGTGTAATACATCATCAAACGAGTATCAATATATGGATCACTTATTCAGAATGCCAACCATTGTTATAGTTTTCAAGTGTGTGTGTGTATATATATATATATATATAGAGAGAGAGAGAGAGAGAGAGAGAGAGAGAGATAGAGAGAGAGAGAGAGAGAGTGAGAGTGAGAGAGTGAGTTTTGCATGTGATCCGGCATAAAACCTGTGCCAAATGAAATGTGTGTGTGAAGCGGACCTTGCAAATAAGCAGGAATAACACTAGGAAGATGGATGAATAGATGAATGAATGGATGGATTATTTTGTTGCATGTGGCTAGAAACAAATCATATAGTTCAAGGCAAAGTTTACCCCCCCAAAAAAATAATAATTCTGTCATCATTTACTCACCCTCATGTCATTCGTGTGTGAAACATAAAAGAACATAATTTGAGAAACTATTCTCTTTTTTTTTCAAATGGAAACCAAAATGTTTTGGTTACCAACATGAGAGTGAGTACATTATGACAGAATATTTCTTCTTTTTTTGGTTGAACTATTCCTTTAAATCATATTCATAACATTAACATTAAATCGCAATAGTAACATTAGCCTCTGTCTTGCCTAGATTGATTTGCATATGGTTACGTTTTTCTAAACTGTGTTGTGTTGCTGGACACACTCATGTCACCAACAATCACTGTTGCAGGAAATCGCCGACCTCTATTGAAAGAGAATGACTTCCGGTCGCTTTGCCACTGCAAGAGGCTCTCAGTGTGAACGTCCATTTACTCTGTATGGGTTCCAAGTCCTTTCCCTTTAAACAACAATTCGAGAGTGAGAGAGAGGGTGGCCATCAAGAAACATGTCTATATTAGGTAATGAATAGCCAACTCACACAGGGAAATGCACTATACCTTGTTTTATTTTGAAGCTGCCCAAGAACAAGCAAGCCACTGTCAAATAGATTTGACATGGCCCTTTTCCAAGATATGGAGAAAAAATGTCCCTCAAGCAATCCTGGCTATAACAGTTCTAGTGATTTTTTTTAAGACCTCTTAAAAAATAACTAATAATAATAATTATTATTATTGTTGTTATTTTTTAATTAATCAAGTACTTGTGTAAAGAATGTTTTCTAATGAGAAAATTTGTAATTTTATATAAAGTCTATAATAATTATATAATATCAACAAAAACAACAATAATAAACTATAATAACGGTAATAATTCTTTTATCAATACTTTTAAAATATTTTTGTAAGGAGGTTTGAGCTAAATATTATTATTATAGAGTTTAAGTGTTTATAACATTTTATTATAACTTTTATTAATAAATGATTAACAAACATTATATAATGCTTAACAGATCATTATTTACTTACAAATGTCCTAATACATTTTTACATTTACAAATGCAAAAAGGTGTTTAGCTACATGTGAACTGGATGTTCAAGAGAAAACTGAATAATATAAGAGTGACTGGTCTTACTTTATATTAGGTGTCTTTACTATGTATAATAATAATAATAATAATAATAATAATAATAATAATAATAATAATAATATGTGTTAGGTACAATGTATTTATTGTGTTCATGTAATATTGCAAAACAGTCTTGCTGCTATCGAGTTGTGATACGGGTATGGGTAAGGTTAGGGACAGATTTGGTGGTAGGTTTAAGGGTTGGTTATGGGGTCAACATACATGGGTCAGTTTGTTTACTATAAGAGAACATGGTTTGAACTGTTTGTATTACATTGTTTTGATAAATGAACTATTATTTTATTTTTAAAATATAAGTATTCTTTTTTCTCCTGTTGAAGCAATAATTTATTACTTTATTTTGAAGGTCCCTTTGAACATTCTGTTGACTCAAAGTAACTTTGCAACTACATGTCAGCTAACTCTCATTAGAGTATTAGTAGACTGTCTGTTTTATATCTGCTAACACTTTATTGTGATGCTCCCCAACAGACATTCTGACTGTAAGAAACTTTGCAACTACATCACTCTAATGAGTGTTAGTAGACATGTAGGTGCAATGTTACTTGTAGTCAACAGAACATGTTAAAGGGACCATCAAAATAAAGTGAAACCAAAACGCGTTTTGCACCAAATTTTCCATTATGGGTAACACTTTATTATAAGTTTCATTAATAAATCACTAACAAACAGTAAATTATGCTTAACAGATCATTAACAGACCATTTATTTGTTCATGTTTTTGCAGTACCCAATCTTGAACCTATTCATTATTTAATTTAGTACTTTTCCTGGATTCACTCTATTTACACATCTTTACAATTAATTTATTAATTATTTGTTCTTTTTTTTCAGTATTCGATCTAAAGTTGAAACTATTCATTATTTGTAAATGTTTATAAATGTTTACTAATCATTTACTACCTTTATGTGCATTGGACTTTTAGCTAAACTGTAATAATGATTGTGTAAAGGATGGTTAGTTGAGTTTAGACAAATGCTTGCAACAGTCATAAGAAGAATGCTTGAGCTGCTGTGTTAGTTATCAGAAATGAGTGCCAAAGCATTACTGCAATCTGACTTGGCCCTCTGACTCAAACCTTTACACAGCACCCTGTCTGCTTCTAATCAAAACCGGAGAGTGTTTTTCCCATAAGACACTGATACACACACAGATAGAGGCGTGGAAAGAGAGTGTGCGTGTTTTTGTGATTTGTGAGGACACAAATGTGTATAATGACATGGGTATTACACTGGTATTACAACTTGAATGTGATTTTTGAGGACATTTCATGAGTCCTCATATTTCAAATGGCTTTAAAAACATACTAAGCAGTGTTTTATTAAAAATGTAAAAATGCAAAATGTCTCATGTGACGGGTAGGTTTAGGGACAGGGGCAGTGTAAGGGGATAGAATATACAGTTTGTCCAGTATAAAATCCATTATGCCTATGGAATGTCCTCACAAGGAGAGAGAGAGAGAGAGAGAGAGAGAGAGAGAGAGAGAGAGAGAGAGAGAGAGAGAGAGAGAGAGAGAGAGAGAGAGAGAGAGAGAGAGAGAGAGAGAGAGAGAGAGAGAGAGAGAGAGAGAGAGAGAGAGAGAGAGAGAGAGAGAGAGAGAGAGAGAGAGAGAGAGAGAGAGAGAGAGAGAGAGAGAGAGAGAGAGAGAGAGAGAGAGAGAGAGAGAGAGAGAGAGAGAGAATGTCTGTAAGAGAAAAGGGAATGTGGCATGCCGATTTTATAGGAAGAATTAAATGTTATGAACAGCACGGAAATAGAGAGGGGGGAAAGAAAAGCAGAGAGAGAGAGAGAGAGAGAGAGAGAGAGAGAGAGAGAGAGAGAGAGAGAGAGAGAGAGAGAGAGAGAGAGAGAGAGAGAGAGAGAGAGAGAGAGAGAGAGAGAGAGAGAGAGAGAGAGTAAGAAAGTAAGAAAAGTATACAACTGTCAGTTTCCAGAAGAATTGCACATTAGAGAGGATATGAAGAGACTGGTTTCTAAAAAGAAGATTTGAGAAAGCAAGAGATGGAGGAGGAGAGAGAGAAAGAGAAACAGTGAGACGGTCAAAAGCAAAAAGAACAGTCATCTTAAGCAAAAACTTCTAATACCGTCAAGATGACAACATGCTCTCCACGTCTCAAGCTCCACGTGTCTCTGTTTTCTTCTCCTCCTCCTTGTGTATACCAGGGAGAAAAGGCTTCAACAGAAACTGACCAAGATCAATGATCGCCGCAGACGTCTGGGGAGAGATTGGTCGCTCTCCCTCTTGTGGAGTTCTTGCATCATCTTTCCAACCGCTTCATTGAAGGAATAACGCAAATTGGTTGCAGAACCAATTAGGGACGTTTATTGCAGAGGAGCGTTGCGGTTCTGACAGCTGAACATTTGATATATCAACAGAGCTGAAGTACTAGTCTAGAGGCTTCAAACTTGGATTCATATCTATCTATCACCTTGGAGAATTATTAAATACAATGTTTTTTCTGTGTTGCTCTTTAGACCTCTTCAAAGCAGGAATTGTTTGGACCATAGAGAAGTTGTTGACCCCTGGAGACACATGACCTTGACGTCCTGGCTTGAGAACAGAGCTAGCTGTGTCAGAGGGTGAGCTCACCAGACGATGTGGAGAGTGGGTAACTGACCGCTCCATCGCCACAGACGAATGGTACCAACACGGGGTGACACGCTCACAAGGCCAGAGGAAAAGGAGGACAAGAGGAGAATCGTTCAGGTAATACTTAGACTGTCCATCTGCTTATTAGTCTCTTTAGAAATATCCACTGCGCTGGCTTACTGTCACGTTTTTGTTGTTTATATACAAATTAGGATATTCAGCTATTATAGCAGGGACTACCGACTAATACTGAGACTTAGACATTTCCAAACATGGACAAAGTAAGTTCAGGATGTCAGTGACGTGAGCAACTAAGGATTATCTTTCTTTATGAAGATAACTGTCTTTATCGAAAATGAATAATTCACAAAAGTGCTTGGCAAAGGAAACCAAGCTCTGTCAGGCTGGACTTCATGACCAGATGTTCCACAGAGGGAGTAACTTCTAGCCAGATGTGAGAGGAATGTCCTGGTCAGGACCTTCTCTGAACGCTTGCCGCTAACCGCTGACTTCACATAGACGTCATGAAGATCTATCAGACCTAAGGGACTACAAGAGCTTCTGCCATTTCACCATGCTGTGTGGTTTTCCCCCAAAGGTTTTTTATTACTGCACTTCTTTCCATCTTGAGACTTCTGGTCTAATTTAAAAAAGAAGTCAGTAATTGATGGGTAATCACTGAAGAATGACTTGTGCAAAATGTAGAGAAGTATTACTGTATTTTGAGTGGGTGGAGGGTCTGCTGAAATGCTTGGCTGACTCAACGCTTGGCGCAAGGGTAAATGTGATTTGTCTATTTTTTTTCTTCACGATTCATGCAGAAGATATATATATATATATATATATATATATATATATATATATATATATATCTGTAAGTATCCAAAATGAGTCAAAAGCTGTGAACACTTTGATGTTGGTCATTTTACACTTGATTGTTAAAAACAAAAAATCTATAGTATTTATAATGTTCACAATGTTTGTCTCAATTTAAGTTGTTAATGCACTTTTCAGTGTAACATAGAACAGACTTTTCAGACTAAACAAGTTTAAGAGCACTTGAGATTAAATGTCAAGCATTCATTACACGTGGCATTTTCATTTCTCTCACATATAAAGATTGTGTCATCACTAGTGTTGGACAATGAAGTAAGAAATTATCTCTTTCTCTGCAGAAGGACCTGTATCTGGTTTTGTGCTTTCCGTGGGTTGTAATAATAAGGCTCTATGGGCTAGCAGAGGGATCTGTCCATGCCTGTTGCCGTTCATAAAAGAAGCTGGGAGGATCATGTGACCCCACGCACAGGATTACAGTACAGCTATGATGACCTAGACTTGGTCTGCTGCCATGTGCGGTACCAGCGTGGCAGGTGTGCCTCGATGCCCGAGTGTGGTCATCAGCAGCCTTGGACTTTATCCTGCCCTGAAAATGGTAGTGGAGATGGAATGAAAAGGATGGAGAAGATAGTACAGAAGTTTCAGGGTGGATCACAACCTAACTGCGATGGTGCAAAGGGCCGAACATTGATGCCTGAAGATACTGTCAATGAGACAGCACGGCACAAGAGTGACCAAGATAGCAGGCTACATTCAGACAACGTGGCAGATCAAGATGAATTGCGGTGTTCTGCTTCGGGAAATTTGCAAGCTCACAATGGAGATCCACATAATAAGGAACTAAACAAGGATAAAGTATCTTCTCCCCATAGCCTGACACATTCTGTGCCTACTACCAAAGTATTGGCTCTAACAGAGGAAACAAATGATTTATCATCTGAGTTGAAGGACACTATCTCCTTAAAGAATTCTGTCAAAGTTGACTGTTCTGAGCTGACTTCTTCCAAAAGTGGAACTTCTGTTGAAAATACAGAATCATTAGTGAAGGTCACTGTGAGTAGTCAGATGTTACTTGAACAGATGAGTGTCACAAGCGGAATAACAGACATAACTAATAAACCTCCCACCTCTGACTCACAACAGAAATCTGCTGACCCACACGTTATTGTGGAAGGGCAATGTTGTGAAATGTCTGAACAGACTATTTTAACATCTGGCAAAGTTGAATGCTCATGCACAGATGAAACTATGATCCCAAACGTTTTATCATCATCAACTTCTCAAGAAACTTATCACATTCCAGAAGCTAGCTTAGATGCTAATAAAGCAAGTCTAGTCTGCAAACATCACATAGTGACTCAAAGTCTACAAGACAATGAAAATCAAGGTGATGGAATTTTTAAATGTTTTGATCATGTGGTGTTAAAGGTTGGAAGTATTAAAACACCTGCTTGTGAAACTTTTCAACTGGAACCATCTGGAAAAACTGACACAATGGAGACATGGCATGATTGTTCCTCAAAACTCCAGACCATCCATGAGGGGTCCTTTCCTGAATTTGGAGATGATGCTTCTGCTCAGATATCGGCAGAGATGCCAGAACATTTAACATGTACAAACACCAATAACTGTGAGAATTTGACAAACTCAGAGGATCAAAACTCAAGGCTAAAGGAGACAACTAGAGGAGATCCTCAACCTGAGGGACTCTATGAGGAACTTCAGAGAAATCAAAATACAAATACAGGCAAAGAACCTGAGATTGTCCCAAAAGCTGAAATTTCCCTTGTCAAGCTTCGTACAAGGAAGGTAAGATATTTTACATATTTTGTTGTTGTTGTTTTTTTGTTGTTGTTGTTTTTTTGTTGTTGTTAACAATAGTGTACAGGTATGATTCTGTTTGGACTGAAATAGTCAACCTCTTAAATCATGTACATTTTATGACAGGTTTCAATAACTTTCCATTCAGTTTTATTTTTACTCAAGGGAAATAAAAAGAAGAGCATGATGAAAAAAAGTGCCCACGGGATTGTTCCCATTATGTGCCATGCTTATTAAGGTCAGTCAGTCAGTATGGGAAATTCTGTGGGAATTTCCACATAAATTGTCTGTAACAGCAATTAAGCATGCAAATAAACTGAAATCAGCGAAAAGTCGTTCTATGTTATGCATCACAAGATTCCAATTAGTTTCGCATTAAACACTGTATTGACTGTTTCTTATTTATTTATTTTGGGGTATTTTTGCAAGTTTTTATTATAGAGACCAGAGAGAACAGACCTGAAGTTATGGGGTGGAAGACAGCGGAAACGGGATCAGGCTTGTTTCAAACCTGCATCTCTCACATGAGCACCGCAGCTCATACTGTACTGCAGTTTTTGTTTTTTTTGTTTTTTTAAAACCCCAAACTCCAAAAAGTATTAAACTTTGGAGGGCAATTCATTCAACCAATTTGTGTTACAAACATAATTGGTAACACAAATTATGTACTTTAGCTTGTTGAAGAGATGTGTGCCATTACTTTTCTAAGCTAATGTATATGAGACTTACGATTTTCACCTGAATATCACCTGGCGTATAATAAAGAGGGGGAAAGAAAATTGTGTAGACTTACAGTGAAAAAGTAGGAACTCAAGTCATATCTATTCACACAAATGGGAATGTGCACTTTTGACTTCAGTCTGTAAGCAACCACCTGTATCCTTTCAGAATGGCCTAGCAACCTAGCCAGCAACTATCAACCACTCAGAACACCCCTCAACACCCAATCAACCACATAGCAACGCCGTGTCAACCACTCAGAACACCCCTCAACACCCTATCAACCACATAGCAACGCCGTGTCAACCACTCAGAACACCCCTCAACACCCAATCAACCACATGGCAACGCAGTGTCAACCACTCAGAGCATATTACCATAGTGTTAGATAAGTTTGCACATGCAGAGTAAGCACTTTTTTCAGACAATGTTCAGTTGCACTTCCATTCAAAAGATTGAGGTTGTTAAGATGTTTTAATGTTTTTTCATCAAGGCTGCATTTGTTAGATCATTACTCATCAATGTCACATGATCCTTCAGACATCTTTCTATTATGTTAATTTGGTGCTCAAGAAGCATTTTTTTATTGTCCATGTGGTAGCACGTCATTTTACAGTACTGTTCCCCATGTACATTCTATGTATAGTAATTGCATTAACTATAGTTAATAACCAGGTACTAAGCCTGAACCTACACTAAACTTAACCATAACCTACAGTATGTAGTTACCTTATATTACCCAGTACTTCCTTAGGTAAGTACACTGTCAATGTTTTGTCAATTTTGATCAATTTAATGCATCCTTGCTGAATAAATATATTTATTTTAATAAAAACCTATTGAACTGTAGTGTAAATTTTCTTATTATTGTTCCGTGCACTGCACACATCTCTTCATGAGTGGCCAGTGTACATGCTGGCTTTTATTTTTAGCTGCTTACAAACCAGTTCCAGTATGTTTCTTCTACAGATGCTTTCTTCCTTCTCCATGTTTGTTCTTGCTTGTATACACAGTTCTGATGAAAAGCATTCATATAGCACCATGCTTTTCAAACACCACATCCTAAATCACTATGCCAGCTCACTGCCACACCCTATTGAAAGCAATGACATCACTCCGGATTACATTCTTGGCCATGGGCATCTGTGGAATGTTCCATGGTCCAAGAAACTGGCGTCACACGAGACCTAAAATGGCACGAATAGAGTACGTGCGAGAATGTGTAGGCTTTGTGTGTCTGCTGATGTGTGACAGGTAGTTTGTTTAATCTGTTTGGGGGGTGCTTGTATGCATATATTTTTACCTTTATGTGTTTACGTAGGTGACTGACAGCAGCCCGCCTTGCCAACCTCTATCCCTTAGGTAAAGTCTCTCATAGCTTTCTGTGTTTACTCATCCTTGCCCTATTCCACAAGACCCTGGAGGCGTCGTCCAAAACACAGTCATTATTTATACAGCAGGATCCATTAGAAAGGAACCAGCCCAAGCAAAACACGCCATGCTGTGTAATTGTCATTTATTTGTAAGGTTGAAATCCAGGGCTGGTGGCTGGAGTTCTTGAGGGGATTTGTGTTTGTTACAGAACGCTGGAATGAATGCGAGCCATTTAAGGGCTTGAACGACTCTTTTCTGCTGCTAATGGAGACACAAACTATTATAAGTTGAAGGACAGAGTGAGCCACGGGAGTCTTGAATGTGAGAGTTCGTGTTTGACATATGAGTACTGAAGGAATCCTGCTTATTCCAATTATCTCTTTCAATGAATGAGCAATAAAATTAGCAAAGTAATGTTAGTAATGTATTAGTAATGTTGACGGAGAGATAGATACTCATTTGGTTATTCTCTCAACAACACATCAGTGTTGATTTTGGAGACCAATGATAACTGAAGTATTTCCCTTTTACGCATGATGCTGCTCACACGCAGACACTCTGAATGTGCTGGATTGTGTCAGTCGGGGGATTTATCAGGGAGTTGAAGTATGAATCTGGGCTTCATGGTGGATTTGAGATTCTTGGAACCATTTTAAGTGGAACTAACACAGTGACTGTTTCAAAAATCACTCCCCATATTGAGCAACTGTCTGAGATCACATTCTCTCTCCCTTTGTGTTTGTATGCTTGTAACTGTGTGCATGAATTTGTGCACTCAAATTCAAGGTATGGGGTGTGAATCTTTGGGTAGACAGATAATCGATTTGAGTCCAATTCATAGGTTTTCTTTTCGATTCAGGAACTATTTTTTCAAAAGTAGAACAATTTGATCTGATTCACAATGAGATGCGATTCGATTTCGATTAATGATTAGATCATTAGATAGTTTTTTTAAGCCACGTTTATAAAAGCTACTTAAATCTTCAAAGTCATTCTATCACTTGTGGTATGTTCACAGTCTAGAACACAGCATATCTGAAATATATACAGGGATGTGATTGTGCTAGTGAAAAAAAGCAGGACATTTAAGACCCAGAGTAAAGCACTTTTTGATTTTTAAACACCTGAATCAGCCATTTACAGCATGAACTAGAGTGACACATGGAAATATATTTAACAGCTATAATTTATTTCTAGTAATTTATATAATTGATTTATTTTGTCCTATCTACAAAACAGGACGTGGGGAAAATGTAAGGGCAATAATCGCTATTCTGTAGCTCTATAAATAATACAACTGTGCTTCCAATACCAATAAATATCATTCAGTAAATAAAACTCCAAACTTCTACAATAGGAATATGTAACATAAAAATGTTTTTGTTTTTTGGGAAACTGCACATCATATTCTGGCTATAGGCCTTCTGTTACGAACTGCTCAGAGACATGAAGATGAAGATCCAAATGCAGCTTTATTCAAGAATAGTCGTATAGGCAGGGTCAAGAATCAGCAGACAGGACAATGGAGAATACACAGAGGGAATCCAAGAAACAGGCAGAGGTCAGGGCAGGCAGCAATAATCAGAGTCCAAGAATAATCCAAAGTCGAAAACAGAAAAACAAACACGGGAAAACGCTCAAAAATGCAGACACAACAGACTTTGCAATAAGTGAATGTGAACACCAGGTATTTATGGTGTGAACTAAACAAGATAATGGTAAACAGGTGAATAAGATGAGTGCTGATGAGTCCGGGCAGTGAGTTATGGGAAATGTAGTTTGTGAGTGAAACATGATCGTCTGGTGTGGAGTGCCCTCTGGTGTCTCTCAAGGGCACTCCAGCTGGTGACCGTTACACCTACAGATAAAATTATGAATTATATTAATTATTTTTACGCATTGGACAATTAAGACTACACAATATTATCAGCATGATGAATAATTTATATTGACTGGAATGAACTGTATACAGAAAGGTAGCAGAGAATGTGATCGATCGAGCTTTGCATGCTCTTTATACGCATAAATGACCTTTTACGTGCATAATAGGCTAATAAGCATCTTTTAGCATACATAAAATACGCACTTTTTGCGTGCATATGAAATACATACTCAGCCAATTCTACCCAATGGGTAAATTTTGCGTACCAGATGCTATGCACATAAAAGATTACTTTTGCATATAAAGAGGACGCCAAATAACTATAGATACGCAGTGCCAGGAGCGATCGTGAGGCTGTCCATAACTTGGGTCTAGTGCGAGTTTAAACACTCTCACAAAACTCATGTTAAAATCACATAAACGGACTACACTGCGACATGAATCTCTTACATCGAATCTGCACTTTGTTGTTTATGATGGGAGAATTCACGAGTTTCAAGTCAGAAATCAGTCAGGGAGATCGCGCATTGAACAAAACACTTTGTTTCTGCGATGAATCAACGGAAACGTGTGCGATTGGTAATAATGCTCAAATCTGTAAAACGAAATCTGTTGGAAATGCCGCAGTCAGATGGATCCAATGACGGTTAAAGGTGCAGTCTGTAAGAATGATATCTAGTGGTCGAAATAGGTACTGCAGCCCCCTGATCCTCAGACCCGATGACGCTTACATGGGTTGCCAGTTTGAGCACACACAAAAGGAACGAGCGCAATGGATAATGAAAAGTGCATGTGAAATATGCAGTATCACAGACCAAAACATAAACAAACATTCCAGCCTGGAAACGCACATTTCAAAGTAAAACAACTGGCTGTAGAAGTGTTTTTCAGAGAAACAAGTATATATGTTAACTTAGCATGATTCCTCAATATATGCAAACATATTATGATAGTTTTATGCTTTAGTAGAGTGAAAAGTTACATACAGCACCTTTAATTATTGTAGTTTGTTTAACTAATATGATCACTTAAACGTATTATATTATATAAATATTTTGAAACAAATTTACATGTTGTAACAAGGTTCGTTGTTATGGGAAGAAGGAGACGTGAACCGGCGAAAATTCCAAACTTTAATAAATAAATAAACAAATACAAAACGAAAGTTAAAGACAGCAGCCCCTCACGGACGACTGGTGTCACATATAATAAAGCAAAACACAACATAAAACCAGGCCTGTTCCTCTCTCTATCTCCACTGTCGTCGCTCCTCCTTTTGAGCTTCCGCTCCTCCGTGAGAGATATGAGACCGGTGCGTCGTGCAGGTGGCGTTCATTAGTAATCACGCCACCAGCCTCATGCCATTCTCCCACGGACCTCGGCCCCGTCCTGCTCGCCACACGTCATTTCCAAAACATCAAAAACTTCTTCTGTTAGAGTTCTTAGATACCAGATATGGATATGTGTATGTGCATGCATGTGTACATTTCTAAAGTTTCTAATAAAAAGGCAGTACCTCGCCCCATCATACTGTGTTTACAGATCACTTTTCACTCACCCTTAGAGACAAAGGGATAATTAAACTGTGCAAAGGTACAGTAATTATGATGATACAGATATTAATGATGAAGATTAATCTCATAATTAGCTCCCTGATGAATACTGCTGATTTGGCCTTGAGATGCACAAAGTCTCTAGAGCAGCCATGTTGATCATACAGAATTTCACTTTGGTCTTGCTACATTTAATGAGCAGTCAAGCTTTTAACCAGCAAAACTGATGAAGCAGTTGACCAGCATGGTCATCATTAAGTGTTGTTTATTGATCAAGAATGTGCTAATTAAGCTGGACGGAGAGTTCACAATTTCATCATTTACTCACCCTCATGTATGCATTTCTTCTGTGGAACACAAAAGAAGATATACAAGTGTATTTGGGGCCATTGGTGGGTTCCACTGTTAATTGTTTGGGACGCCAAAAACCATTAACACAGTTGATACAGGTTTGAAAATATGTGTGGTTAAGTAAATTATGATAGAAAAATCATTTTTGAGTGAAATATCCTCTTAAGAAAGTGAAGAAACCAATGCACCAGCATCCAAAACCCAACATCTATACCGTTCAATGATCTGACAATTTTTTTTATTTTATTTTTTATGTTTTTGAAAGAAGTCTCTTAGGAGATAATTTATTTGGATGCAATTGGTGCATTTATTTGATTAAAAATACAATAAAAAACCTCGAAAATTAAAATTACAAATAAATATATATAAAAAAATGCAATTTATTCCAGTGATGGCACAGCTGAATTTTCTAGTATTACTAGTATTATCCATTACTCTAGTATTTATATCAGAAATCAATTGAATGTGCTGATTGGTGCTCAAGTTACATTTCTTATCATGTATTATATACAGTGTTGGGGAGTAACGGAATACATATACCGGCGTTACGTATTCAGAATACAAATTATGAGTAACTGTATTCCGTTACAGTTACAATTTAAATAGTTGGTATTTAGAATACAGTTACATTGTTGAAATCAATGGATTACATGACGATACTTTTCTGTTTCGTGAGTTTATTCACTCTCTAAATAGATTAAGGCATCTCCATGCATTTCCCAGAAGCCCCAATATGAAAACAAAAAAATGCGCGGTTTGCGTGATCAGTCACAACGGAGTCGGAAGAGGAGCAGCGGGAGCTAGATGTAGAGATGGAGCCGGGACAACAGAGCCAGGACAAGAATGCGTTTCTATCTTGGAAATTCAAACAGCATTTCACATTAAAGAAAGAGAATGGAGAACAAATATAACCGTGCAGTGCAACCATCCTCCTTTCAGTGTCCAAAGACTCCACCTCCAACCTGAAGAAGCATCTTAAAGTTTTTTTTTTTTTTTAATTAGCCAGGGGTAGTCGTCTGCTGTAGTTTTACTGGTCACCTTGCTATCTTATAGTTGTATCAGGTAGGCTACTAGCTACAGGGCTGTAACAATATGCGATATGAAACCGAAATCGCGACACTCAGATCCACGAACCTGTATCGCATGCGAGAAGGCAAAATTGCGACACACGCCTTCCAACTCCCAGAGTTATCCTTCCCGTCCAGATCCAATGCTACCACGTCTTTAAATTACTATTAGTATTATTTGAAGTTAAGATTATAAAATGCGTAGACATACACCACAAAACTAGTTGCGGAATAAATATTTAAAATTTAGCAATTGCGTTATGACCATGCATTTTCTCAGAATGTATGTTTCAAGTTTTGACTGCAAATGTAATTTAATACCAATATATCGAAACGTCTGTTTGAATATCCATACTCCCTTAATAAAGGAGTCAGACATTAGAAAAATATCTGTCAAGAAGGGTTGGCTCTCCACAGAACATAAAATATTCATTTTATTTAATTTTTCTTGTTCGCATTTATGAGGAAAAAAAAATGTTACGGACGTGACCACTCTGAAAGCGGCACTAAGAGACTGCTTTAAAACTTTCACAGAGACATCAAACAGATGCACAAAGCCTTCTTTAAAGTGAATTTCGATTTGTATTAATTGTATCTTAATTTTAATCAATGTTTCATCAACCTAATTGCCTGGAATTAATAAATAAGTAGTAAATATAACAGACAATAGATATCACGGCATGGAGGCGCTGGTGCGTGAACTGGGGCTCGTCTCATAAATGAACCGAAACTTAGCGTGTAAGGTAGGCTTGCCTACTTGCCTCACAGACATGTCTACTTTTAAACAGAACAATTCAAAACGAAAGAAAACAGATTGTTCTCTGTTTATGTAATCCGTTTGAAATGTGCATTTCTCTCCGGCGCGTTCACTAGGCTGCTGCGATGATTGCGAGTCAGCATCGTCAACTTCATCTTTGCATCCGACACTAACATAATTCAGTCATTACTTTTGCCGGTTCTTTGTGACAGCTTTCAGGTGCTTTATTGGCAGCGCCACCTTTACATGTTACATGAACGCGTCACCACCTCATCACCGCACCGGTGACCGCAACATACACTTATAGTCTTTGTTCTTTTATAGCAAATTATAATATATTGCACTGTCAGGAAGACATGGGCCTAACACATTCAGCCAGTTGGAACAGAAAAACACACCAGAATAGGCCTGTTTAGCAAGCAGGATTTGATGGCCGCATTCCTAAACTTTTAAAATGCAATTCAATGTGGAAGTAATCCAAGTATTCAGAATACGTTACTCAGATTGAGTAACGTAACGGAATACGTTACAAATTACATTTTTGGGCATGTATTCTGTATTCTGTAACGAAATACGTTTTGAAAAGTATCCTTCCCAACACTGATTATATATATAATACATAATAAGAAACGTAACCTATTGAACAGTACTGGTGGTCAGCTATGTTAAAGGTGACATACAGGTATTATGCCCCGTTTCATAAGATGAAATATAAATCTATGGTGTCCCCAGAATGTGCGGAATTTCAGCTCAAAATACCCCCCAGATAATGTATTATAGTTTGTCAAATTTGCCCCTTTTTGGGTGTGAGCAAAATGCGCAGTTTGTGTGTGTGTCCCATTAAATGCAAATAAGCTGCTGCTCCCAGCCCCCGTTCAGAAGACAGCCAATACTTTGCACGAAATTCTAATACTCCGGCAATAACAAAACACGTGGATTTCATTCATCCAAAATCTCAGAAATAACCAGTAGCGGAGTGCAGCCTTATGGAGAAACTCTGGAAGAGATTGCTTCATTTCAACGACTTGCATGTACCGTCATGTTTAACTTTTACACAAGTTTACACAGTTCCCTGATGTCTTTATAAGACAGAGGTGACATTTGTTGGTCAAATACTGCAAATACAGACTGTGCTCGTCTGTGCATCCAACGATAAATCAGTCTGCATGCTTTGCTCGAACTTTTGTCATTGCGTTAGATCTGGTTACACTGTTGTCGCTTGCGTTAACCAAATGGTGTCGCAGTGGTTGGAAACGTGCAGATTAAGGGGCGGTAATATGATAATAAGATCCCGTAGCGTTCCTAGGGGAGCGAAATCTGATCGGCTCATTTTTTTACATGCTTGCAGAGAAAGGCTTAGCAAAACAAAGTTACTGGGTTTTCACTTTTCACGTTTTCTGGGTTGGTAGATGCACCAAGGACCCGATTATAGCACTTAAACACAGAAAAAGTCAGATTTTCATGATATTCCCTCTTTAAAAGTGATGTATAAAGAAGAGAACTGTTGATGTATGTCTTGTTTATATGCTCTGAGGTACTGTAGTGTCAAGTGCTTTGTCCTGCAAAGTGAGGAACAATAAATAATCATGTGAAATGAAGTCAAAATGTCCAGTAGGAGAATTAAATGGGCATCTGTTCTCACAATAACACGCATGCTGAGTTTTTCTAGTCCCCAACAGGGTTTTTAAGGAAGATTTTTTTTCAAGAGCTGACTGTGCAGTATTCTTTAAATAAGAAAATAGATTTAAGAGCTTATTAAACACCCCAGTAGTTCACATACCATTTTGATCAGCCCAACCAGGCTTAAAATAGATATTTATAATATATATATATATATATATATATATATTTTTTTTTTTTTTTTGCATTCCTAGAGCAAGAGATTTGTACATGTCAGTTTCACATTCATTTATCATTCACAAACAAGCAGTGTTCTGCATGTACAACCAGAGGAATTGCAGCATGTTTGGTTCCTTTGAACTGCGTTTTAAACTCTGTGAAAGAGGTCAAACTGCCCACCAAAGGCCTCTATCTACATAGAGCTGCAATTCTCAATAAATGATTCAAAAGAGGACATGTGGCTTAGTGCTACCTATTTGATCTGGGCAGCAGCTGATGCTGCTTTAAGTGTGTTGATGGATGACCTCATCTTATAGTCATAGTCTAATTGGATTGAGAGTGTGTGTGGTTGACTGTGTGTGTTGGGGAGAGAATGAGTTGAATAGAATTGTCATTAAGAAGCTAACAAGAAGCACCATGGTTATTACTATAGGTTTCGCACTTGGTATCATCTTAAAAATATGTAAAGACTCATGCCATATTTATTGTATATGTACCGTACCGTTCAAACATTTGGATTCAGTAAGATATTTTTAAAGTAATTAATACTTTCATTTAGCAATGATTCTGTAAATTGATCAAAAGAGACAGTTTATATTGTGAAAAAAAACATTTAAATAAAAGCTATTTTGAAATATCTATAAATGAAAGAATCATGCAAAAAATGTATCAAGGTTTGCACCAAAATATTAAGCAGCACAATTGTTTTCAACATTCATAATAATAATAATAATAATAATAAAAATAAATATTTCTTGAGCAGCAAATCAGCACATTAGAATGATTTCTGAGGGATCATGTGACACTGAAGACTGAAAGTAAAATGACCATCTCAGGAATAAACTATTTTTTAAAAAATATATTAAAATAGAACATTACTATTGAGATTTATTTGTGAGACTTTGAGATATATGAGATTTTCTATTGTGAAAAATATTTCACAATATTACTGCTTTTACTGTTTTTGATTAAATAAATGCAGCCTTGGTGAGCATAAGAGACTTCTTTCACAAAAAAAAAAAAAATATTAAAATGGTAATCATGGTAATCATTCAGTATGATGGATATTTTTTAATGGTAAAATCGTCCAGAACATTATAGTATTATCATGGTACATGTCCAAACAATGCTGGTTGAATTTACACACATCCGTTTAGATAAAAGTAATTCAGATTTAGCAAAATATTAAAACTAAGAATGGATAACCTCACATGACATGCTAAAGAAGAGCGATCCTTCCAACCACAAAATGCAACTTATTTTTTCTTTGGTAGCTACTGTGTCCGGAGCGCTGAAGTAAGGTAAATTATTCCAATGTGTGTCATTGATTGACCTTATTCAATAATATGCAGCACAACAATTGGGAAGGAAATTCTGAAGCTGTCGCTCTGTGCCTTTCCATAATACACCCAGTCTCTGTCCCACTTAAACATGGACATCTGCTCCAGTCACATGATGCAGTAATGTCATGTTCAAGACTCAGGCCAAATATCTAGCAAAATACTTCAGATACTGAAGTAAATGAGTTTACCAAAGGAATGTTGTAGCTTATGCCATTTCCTGAAAATCTGTGATGAGGTTTTTGCAAACACAGTATATGTTTGGGTTTACTTCAGTATGTGTGGCCTATTGTTTCAGTATTTTTTTTAATGTTTTTAAATATATGTCTGTGTATCAGTGTGTTTCTGCAGTGACATTTTTGTGGTGGTTGATCATAGGTGAATTTGTAATACTGTGAGCTAACTTTAAGCAAGTAATCATGTATTTTTGAAAGTACATGAGTCATACTAAATGAGCCATCATGTACTGCTGTATGAGGCAACATGTGAAAGTAAATATGCTGACGTTTTCCATAATTTGTCGAACAAAAACAAGATACTTGCCAAGTATTCTCGCGACCGAAGTTCTGTATATTTACATTATGATAATTCAATTAATTTAACTTCTGGAGACCCACTGCCACTGTATCACTGTAGTGATTTAAAGTACCATTTAAAAGGTTGATGTTATTTAACTCTAAAAAAAAACTTTTCCTACATGAATATTAAGCGGCACATTCATTTTCAGCATTGATTATGATAATACATATTTCTTGAGCACCAAATCAGCATTATAAAGGATCATGTGCCACTGAAGATTGGAGTAATAGCTGCAGAAAATTCAGCTTTGCCATCAGAGGAATAATTTCATTCAAACATTTCTTAAAATAGAAAACAGTCATTTAAATTAGCATAATATTCACAATTAATGTTGTGCAGACTTCCAAAAACTTTAAAAGGTGGAACATGTAAACTTTTTCAATTCAATTCAATTCAAATTTATTTGTACAGCGCTTTTCACAATACTTATTGTTTCAAAGCAGCTTTACAGAATGTGCATTTCAGAAATGTACATATAAAAAAAAACACAGTTAGTTAATCATGTAGTAATTTAGGGCATAACATATCGCCGGCGTCGAGTCGTCTCTTCACAGGCGTCGAGTCGTCTCTTCACAGGCGTTTAGTCATCTTATCGCAGGTGTTGGGGCATCTGAGGTCTCCGTGAGAGGCTGGATACAAACCGGAGCTGACAAACGCTATTTACCTCGGGACTAGCGTCCCGAGATAACAGCAGAAAAGCAGATGGGAGATAATTAGCATAGCTGCTGTTCATAATATTAATCAGTGGCGGTTCTAGAGGGGGGGCCAGGGGGGCCCGTGCCCCTGTGACAACAAGCTTGGCCCCCCTTGTGGCCCCCCTAAATGTGGAGTGTGAAATAATTTTTACAAAACTGTTTTTTTGCTATTGTTGTTATCGTTGTATGCGTATTATTTTTTTATTATTCTATCTTTGTGGATTTGCTTGTTCACGTGACAATTCGCATCACATTCGTGGGAATCGCGGCAGAATAACGTCTGTCTCCATGCACGCCAGAGAGGAGAGAAGGAGAAAGCTGGTAAATGTCAGTTCAGTTGCAAGTTCATTCTTTATGTGCGTATCGGGTGTGCGATGTGTATCGTCTATTACGATATTGTAATCAATGTTTTAACTGTATACGAGGCACTGTGAGCTGACATCGCATTTGTCTCTCGTCCTTTCACTGCTGTGTGTGGTTCATAGGTAGGCTATGTCCCCAAATTAGTTTATGTCTTATATTTATATCATATCAAGTTCTTATATTAGAATATCACATCAGCAAGAGTGCTGTTTTCCCGTGCACATTTGCAACTGTGATATTGATCGTTAAAATCGTAATTTTAAGAAACGTTAAAATTAGAAATCATTTCATGTTTAAATATTGATTTAAAAAAATCTCATAGCTTTATTTATGCAATTGTAAATGGAGTGCAAATATATTAATGCCGCTTCTGTGTCACCTCTAGACTGCACTGCAAAGATGGATTTTGATTAAATGATTTAATTTGACTGGTAACAGTGGTACTGTATAATTATTGTATAATTAAGTATAATTGTATAAATAAGTATAATTACTGTATAATTTGAATGTTAGTATTTGACATAAAAGGTGATTCATAACTCTAAATAAGTTTAGAAAGAATGTCCATATATAGGTGAAAATGCCCCTGGAAATCAATTTAACGTGGCAAATTAAATTAATAATAAATTCATTAAAAAATTAATTTCGGTCCCTGCTGTTAACTGACCACTGCATAGAATATTAAAAAATATGAATATCTTTGTGAGTCTGCTGTCAACAACAGGCCTAAACCTGCCATGTCACCAGCACAAAAACACAATCAGTAAAATATCATCTAATCATCAACAAAACATTGAAAATATTGAGATATATTTTTGTCAATATTGCACACCCCTAATGTACGGTATGAATTTTGATTTCTTCAGGTTTTAAAAAGCCTTAAATTCGATTTTAAAAAGTGTGCAGGAACCCTGTAAACGGTTAGAAGTTACCTAGTAAGTCAGTTATTTTCAGTAAATTAATTAATAAGCTTCTTGGTCCCCATTGCTTTTGCTCTATAGTTCTCACCATAATGAAGAGAAAGAAGAACATAATGTCAATTACAGTTACTGTGACTAATACTGAATATGCAAATGTAAAAATATAATGGAAATGCAAATACATTGTTGAATGATTATAAACATGGTATTGTGCCTGTTAATGCCTGCAGTGCAGTGCAGAAAATGATATGACAACAATAAGGTCTAAATGCAACTGGCCCCTCTAACAGCACAACTGGCCCCATCTTGGCCCCCACATTTGAAATGGTCTAGAACCGCCACTGATATTAATGCATTTGATCTGATTCAACAGTGGTATAAAAGGTAAGCATTATGTGAATGCTTGGCTAAAGAGATGCGTCTTTAATCTAGTTTTAAACTGGGACAGCGAGTCTGAGCCTCGAACAATATCAGGAAGGCTCTTCCAGAGTTTAGGAGCTAAATGCGAGAACGCCCTCCCTCCTCTAGTGGACTTAGATATCCTAGGAATGACCAGAAGCCTCGAATTTAGTGATCTTAAAGAACGCGATGGATTGTAGGGCGATAGAAGGTCCATTAAACACAGGAGCTAAACCATTTAGGGCTTTATACGATAGTAATAGTACTTTGTAATTGATACGGAACTTAATAGGTAACCAGTGTAGAGATGATAAAATCGGTCTTATATGATCATATTTTCTTGACCTAGTAAGAACTCTAGTGCATTTTGCACTAACTGTAGCTTGTTTATTGAGGATGCAGGACAACCAGCTAATAAAGCATTACAGTAATCTAGTCTCGAGGTCATGAATGCATGAACTAACTTTTCTGCATCCGAAACAGATAGCATGTTACGTAGCTTAGCAATGTTTCTAAGGTGGAAAAAGGCTGTTCTTGTAACATATGAAATATGATTTTCGAAAGACAAGTTGCGGTCTAGTATAACACCCAGGTCTTTTACTGTAGTGGATAAAGTAACAGGACATCCTTCTAAATTAAAGATGTATTGTACAAGGTTTTGTGGGTAGATTTTTGGACCAATAAGTAATACCTGAATTTAATAGCAGGAAATTACACGTCATCCAGCATTTTATATCTTTGAGACACTCTGTCAATTTAGATGAGTTAGTGTTTTCATCTGGTCGTGATGAAATATATAATTGAGTGTCATCAGCATAACAATGGAAATTAATTCTATGTTTTCTTATAATATTACCAAGTGGCAGCATATATATTGAGAATAGCAGAGGGCCTAACACCAATCCTTGCGGCACTCCATAGTCTACTGTCGTTATCTTCGATTTTTCCCCATTTAAACAGACAAAATGATAACGGTCTGATAAGTACGATCTAAACCAGCTTAATGCCTGTCCCTGAACTCCAGTGTAGTTTTGTAGTCGATCCAAGAGTATTTTATGATCTATAGTGTCGAACGCAGCGCTAAGATCAAGTAGAACTAGTATTGAGAAACAGCCTTGGTCAGAAGCTAAAAGTAAATCATTTGTAATTTTAACTAGCGCAGTTTCTGTGCTATGATGCGGTCTGAATCCTGACGGAAATTTTTCATAGATATCATTTTCTTGCAAGAAAGAGCACAATTGAGCGGACACAACTTTTTCTAGTATTTTAGACATAAATGGAAGATTTGAAATGGGTCTGTAATTTGCTAGGTTATTTGGATCTAATTGCGGTTTCTTAATGAGAGGTTTTATTACTGCCAGTTTGAATATTTTTGGAACATGACCTAAAGATAAAGACGAGTTAATAATATTGAGAAGAGGCTCTTCCACTACAGGTAACACTTCTTTCAGTAGTTTAGTGGGTATTGGATCTAATAAACATGTTGTTGGTTTAGATGCAATGATAAGTTTATTTAACTCTTCCTGTCCTATATTTGTAAAGCGGTGTAGTTGTTCTTGAGGGGCGATAATTGAGGCTGAATCATAAGACACCATAAAAGATTGTACATTTACAATTGTGTTTCTGATGCTTTCTATTTTCTCATTGAAGAAATTCATAAAATCATTACTACTATACTGTAACGGAATATTTTGCTCTGGTGATGTTTGTTTATTTGTTAGTCTAGCTACGGTGTTGAATAAAAACCTTGGATTATTTTGGTTATTTTCTATTAGTTTGCGGAGATGCTCAGCCCTGGCTGCTTTTAGAGCCTTTTTATAACGTGACATACTGTCTTTCCACGCGATTCTAAAGACCTCTAAATTAGTTTGTTTCCATTTACGCTCTAAGTTACGAGTTTCTCTCTTGATAACATGCGTAGCACTGTTGTACCATGTACCACTTTTCATATCTTGACTGAAGGATTTAATTGTAGGATTAAACAAACCAGCAAAATGCAGTTTCACTGATGCATAGTGCAACACCATTTCATTACAATAAGAGTTGAGGCCTGAAATTGTACCATAGCATCTTTCAGGAGTTTTATCATGTGTCCAGTTTTATTCCCTTCTCTCTCTTCTCTAAGCCTGTCTTCCTAGTGAAGGATTGTGCAGGATAGTTGGCCGCTGACAGCTTCCATTTTATATTAGTGGCTTACCAGTGATGTGTCACTCTGCAGGACACACTCATTTCAGACGCTGAGGTCTTAAGGGAAGATCTGTAGGGTCACTAAGGACAGACTTTAGTTGGTCATAAGCACATTCCCCAGAGATCTCTGGGAAAGAGGAAGAGAGCAGGATGATTCTGAGAGATCTCACAGTGTGGGGATTCTGTCAAATCAAAACAGGAAGAACCCTGTAGGAATGTGACCCGTAGAAGACACTAAAGAGAGTGAAACTCTAAAAGTTGTCATATCCGTTACAGATGCAGATCTTACTCCTAAAAATAATGGTTTTCTGGTATATTCCTCCATTTAATGCTCTGTAAGACAGATGCCTCTTATATCAGAGATAAAACAATACATCACATGAGAGTGAGAACAGAGGGCTATGTGTGTATGTGCTGTGTTTATGAGCGTTTCAGTACAAGTGTGTGTCATGGAAAAGCTTAGGCATACGCAACTAGCCTTTCACCACACACACACTCGCATAATTCTGGCTTACCTCTCCAAATCCAACAGCAAAGCACTGACTCTGACAGGATAATTCTGTGCTAAATGGAAAATAAATGGCCAGGCAGTCACAAGACATTATAATAATAGAGAGAGAACACACGCAAACTCGCACATAAATCTTTTGATTTCTTTCTAGCTCTCTAAGGCCATCTTAGATCTGTTTCACAGTGTATGCAGAAAAGAGCAAATATTTACAGTTTTCACACTGCCTGTATAAATTATAAATTATGCCTGAATACTTGATTCTGATTGACTGGAAGATGCAATAAAACAGCCATGTCAGTTTAATCACTGTTATATATGAATATGCTGCTTTCAATGAAGCACACACACAGTCACATACTTCACACGCACATGGATATCGCACTGCGCGCCGCACACACATTCAGGAGCAAAGAGACTTCTTGTCATCACTCCCCTTTACTTTTATTAATAAATTAGCTTAGCTACTGAATCACTACATCAACCAACAGCTTCATTACTAGTAGAGAGACGTTGCACAGGCCCAGGTAATTCACACACACACACACACACACACACACACACACACACACACACACACACACACACACACACACACACACACACACACTCTATCTCTCTTTCTCTCTCTCTCTCTTTCTCTCTCTCTCTCTCTCTCTCTCTCTCTCTCTCTCTCTCTCTCTCTCTCTCTCTCTCTCTCTCTCTCTCTCTCTCTCCATAAGCTAATTCATTCATATAAATGTAACCTTACCACACTACTTAAACTCTGTGTCTTATTAGAAGCAGACATAATGCTAGACCTAGAGTCGTAGCTGACAAAAATAGACCATGTTATTCATGGCTAGCTGTGCATTAAAATATTGTGTTGAACATCTTGGAGGCAAAGAATACCTCTACTGTACAAATATGCTTCATCACAGGCAATTACACCTACTACTCAAAAGTTTGGGGTCAGTATTTTTTTTTTATTAAATCGTTTTTTCTTACTTTTATTCTTACTTTTATTTAAGGGTGCATTAAAGTGACCAAACGTTACAGCAAAAATATTTATAAAGCTACAAAAGATATCCATTTATTATTTGAAACTCTATGCGTCAAAAAAAAAGAAGATCTTTAAAAGTCAGTTTTTACGAAATGAGCAGCACAAATGTTTTCAAAATTAATAATAAGAAATGTTTCTCGAGCACCAATTCAGCATTTCTTTTCAATGTACTGTCCACAGACTCAAGTGTTCATTGACAAATGCTCAATGATTTAATCATTTAGCAGACGCTTTTATTTAAATCGACTTACAAATGAGGGGAAGATTTTCTTTCTATCGCAGTCTCATAAAGAGACTCTATGACTATACAAACAAATTGAGCCAACCATTTGAATCTTTAG
The DNA here is from genome assembly GCF_051911475.1 of Siphateles boraxobius. Lineage (NCBI taxonomy): Eukaryota > Metazoa > Chordata > Actinopteri > Cypriniformes > Leuciscidae > Siphateles > Siphateles boraxobius. The sequence continues at coordinate 3,640,430 of NW_027509175.1, forward strand.
CTTACAATGCAAAGCATCTTTATCGGCAGAATGCTATTTAAGATAAAAAAAAACACGAGAGAGTCGGTGGTTGAGGGCAAATGATTATAAAGCGTGAAGCAAAAGAGAGAGAGAGAGAGAGAGAGAGAGAGAGAGAGAGAGAGAGAGAGAGAGAGAGAGAGATAGACATAATAAGATACATATAACAGACAACAGCTGTCCAAGGACTGAACTGGCTGAAATCCAAATACTGAGAATAAACTCAATGACCTGTACCATTCACCAACTTCAATAATGTTCTCTATTATCAGATGTGTGTTAATGAATCAATCATGGATGAAGTATATAGCACATTTCTGCACTTTCTCTAGGACATGAGAACAAACTTTTGCATGAGCACCTTTAATTAAAACACTTTTACTTAATTTTACTTGACTTCATATTTTGATTTTCGGATCTATCATTGAGGTTAAGTGAATTAAATTACTTTAATTATTTGAGGAGAGTGTTCCAGCATAACATTCAAATAGAAATGCATTTTCAGTTTCACACTTTATATTGAAGCTTATTAAAACACAAGCAGATACACAGTCGAAATGTCAAGGAAAGGTCACTGTAGTGAGAGGTGCTGTATGAATGTAGAATGTGTTGTGTGTATGTGTGAGAGCAAGTGTGTGTAAATGCTTTGCTGTCCTTGTAGCTATAAAAGGTCTCAGAATGTCCTAGAACATTTGAAAAACCTGATGAAAAAAGACCTTGAGGACCGAAAATGTTTTTTAATGGCATAAAATGTCCCCAAGTCTGCTTTCTCCATTAAGGGACATCTGGACTTTCAGGGGTAATTTTTTTAATATATAAATTATATTGAATATAAAATTTGTATACCGGTAGTATAGCTACTAGCTAAGCTTAGAATTTAATATTAAGAGCTATATCAGAACACATTTGCCTCCTCATTTTTAGGTGCAAGTCACTTTCTATGGAATTTTTGCCCCAAGCTGCCCTTAATTTCTGACCCTATATATACACAAGCTTGGGTTTGTGCATCAGTGTATGTGTGTTTCTTTTAGGATCTCCACAATGTCTTACTAAAAACACACCACCTGAGGTCAGTGTAACACCTGATATCACATATAAGACATGAAGAAAGCAAGACAGATGAGAGGAATCTTTCTGTAGTTCAATCATTATAAACTTGCAGGCATGTGATGTCAATGTGTACATTCCGGTGTTACCCTGACCTGTGTGTTTGCACAGTAACCTTTTAAAAATTACTGTGCCATTTTACTTTCTTTCTGATAATGAGGTTACTTTTTTATTATCAAATTCATCCTTTTCTATTTAAATTGCTAAGGAAAAATAAAAATACAAGCAAATAAAATGTAAGATATTGTCATTAGTCAAAGTAGAGCTATGAATATGCAGTGGATAGCATATATACCTCATAAAATGTGGTCTTGGAAGTACTAGATAAATCATGTTTGAGTTTAGATTGAGATCTCTGACTTTTGATTGCAGACTTTGGTATCCTGGTAAACATGAGCACAGTTTGTGACATTGTTGAGATCTGTTCGGAAACTCTAGAGGAGATGTGTACACCAGCAGGGGAGGTTTTCTCATGAGAAAATCTGAGAAGCAGGAGACTTAAGCAAATGTCTCCATTTGTTCTCCATTTAATCTCATTTGTGTCAAAGAGAAACCGTTTGGATTTTAAAGAAATCTCATGTGACTGTGATAAGTGCATTCACTGTAGCCTACCTTAAATTTTAACTTCAAAATTTCTAACTTTAGGTATCACTGTATTCTGAGTTTGTTTTCTGTTTAAGTGGGATTTGTATCATGTTTTAGTTCTGTGCTCTATAGTTTTCAGTTAGTTTATTTTGTTTCAATCAGCTACTATAGTTCCTCATTGTTTGATTATGGTTTACTTATTGTATTCAGTCCGATGATTTACTTTGTCTATTTAAGCTCTGTGTTTCTTTCAGTTCATTTTCAGTTCCCTTTCGAGAACGTTTACTTCGTATTGCGTAGCTATACGCTATGGGAAAACTTTTCTCGAGAATATTGAAGCCTTTATTTTAAAACGCAGTGCAGCTGCACAGCACAGAGCTCACTAGCTCACTGATTGGCTGGGCTGCGGGAACTGCACAAACCTATGGTGAAGCAGCGAGAAGAATGGCAAACTCTCTTCTCTGATTCTCCAGCTGAAGCCATTGACGAGCCCGAGCAGCGGAACGAGCGACTCTGCAGAGCAGTTCAGCGGATGGCGGCCTCCTGTTCCAAGCTTCTCGACTTGACACTGCCTCTTCTGATTCACAGTTCTCCTGCGGCCATCCAGTGAAAAGCCTATATAACCTATAAACGCACAGTGTGCTTGCCGCTGCGACACTCTGTTAAAAGAGCAAATTTCAGAACCTGCAGAACCACCTCAGCTATCGCTGGCTGAGCTTACACCTCCACTGGCCAAGCTGCATCGGCCCTGCACAACATGGCGGTCCTCCAGGTGTTCCAGGCCAAACTCCTCAGCTCCATGGGCGAGTCTGGACCGGACCCCAATGCCTTTAGGGACCTGTGCAGCTCCACCGATTTAGCTCTGCGCGCCACTAAGACCACCGCCCAGGCGATTGGAAGGAGTATGGCCAGTCTAGTTGTGTTAGAGCGCCACCTTTAGCTCAACCTGACAGAGATTAAGGATGCAGACAGGACTGCTTTCCTGGACTCTCCAATCTCCAACACTGGCCTCTTCGGTTTCATGGTGAAAGGCTTCTCTGAGCGCTTCACCGAAGCACAGAAGTCTTCGCAGGCCATGCAAAACTTCTTGCCAAAACGTTCCAGTACGGCTTCAGGCCGGCCCAAGAAAACGCGCCCTCTCAACCAGCTAGGACCAAGCCGCCGGTTTCTCAGCGCCGCCCAGCGGCTGAAACCATCGGCGCCCTCAGCCAGCCAAGCACTACCCGTTCCGGGAACGCCAGGCCCCCGGCCCTAGATTGTGTTGGAACCTGAGCCTCGGAAGCCTTCCTAGTCGGACGACAGGAAGGAAAAGAGAAGGTTTAAGTCCCGCCACGGCCGGACCATCCTCGAAAAGAGCTTGTGCGCCTTCCCCAGCTCCCTCTTTAGCTCAGGCAGCTGGAAATGTTCAAACTGCAGTCAATGGGCCCGTTATAATGCACGCACCCCAGCAAACAAATAATGTTTTAACAGCGACCCAAGTATAGCACAAAAAGAGCTCTTTTCTAACTCGCAACACCTGGGTGGCCGGGTCCCCGGCACACGGTGGCCCGCCCCCAGACTGCATTCAACCCCTAGCCACTCGGGCCAAGGCCTGGGAAACCATTCGAATGTGTCAAAATGGGTGCTGAGTATATTAAAACGAGGTTACTCGCCCCAATTCACTCGCAGACCTCCGTGCTTTCATGCCATGGTCAATACATCGGTGAGGAGCAACGTGGGTCACGTCCTCCGCACCGAAGTGTCAAATCTTCTATCGAAGGGAGCTGTCGAGACAGTTCCCCCGTCACTAAGCAGGTCAGGCTTTTACAACCATTACTTCCTCATCCCGAAAAAGGGCGGCCTCAGGCCCATTCTAGATCTCAAACACCTAAACAAAGCCCTGAAAACCTTCCTCCCGCACCTGGCTCATTCAGACTGTCGGAACTGCTTCGGTGGCCGTACCAAAGGGCTTCCGGTCACGATGCATAGATTATCACGATGGATAGTGGACGCTATCTCTCTAGCCTATGCATCTATGGGCCTTCAATGTCCCATAGGCGTCAGGGCTCATTCCTCAAGGGGCATGGCCTCTTCATGGGCTTGGTCCAGAGGTGTACCAATTGAAGACATTTGTGCGGCGGCCGGCTGGTTTTCGACGTCCACATTTGTAAGATTTTATTATCTAGAAGTGCCATCACTGCAGGCATGAGTTCTTTCTATTTGATAAGAGGTATTGGCCCCTGAAGGGCCCAAATCTCTAGATAATCCTTTGTGGGCTCCAATATTGTCTTGTCAATATTGCTTTCCAAGATGCTGTTGGAAAGCATTGTTTGCAGCGATTTTTGTGTGAGCATATCAGTGAACACCCCAGACCACTCGGTGAGTTTCACGTCTTTGTAAACTAAAGTTTAATTGTTTATGAAACCATTGTGGAGGTGGGGGGTGCTAACACAGAAACCGAAAATTCTCGGGACAGCAGCATTTATCCAAATCTCAATCTTATTCGTTCTATTTCATCAGAATCGATCTTAAAACAGGGTTTTAAGTGTAAAATACCGAACTTGTCCTTTAAATAACTAAATTACAGAAACTAAAAATAAAAAATAAAACTTACAATAAAATTTAAAATAAAACAAAATTAAAAAGTGAAAACAGAAAATATAAAAACTAAATTGAATTCAAAATATTAACAAAAACTATAATAGCATACAAATTACACTAAAATAACGGTTATAATATAAACTTTTATTTTATTTTATAAAGTGTCAGAATTTAAAACATTATAGGGAAAAAAGCTTTTATTTATTTAAGTTAGTTAGCTATTTTGTGATATAAAGGCCACGTTCACACAGCAGCAGAATAGCACTTCTGCAAAGGGTTTTTGTGTGTGGTTTTGCTTTTGGTGACCTACAACGACGGAGATATTATTTGTGCATCATCTGAAGGTTCTTGGTTCTCCACCGGAGCGGCTCCCATCAGTTGTGTACTATGCGAGCGTGTCATGCGCGAGACACGAGTGCAACGGTTGCTGCGATACGTCAACGCGTCCACCATTTTGCTGAGACAAGATGCGCTGTAAACAAATGCAAGTATACGGGTGAGCTGCGTTTTTTCTGGATAAAAACAAAAATAACGTATTTTTGGATAAGAATTGTGAAGACCCCCATACTGAGATATAATTTAATTTTCACATTAAATGAAATAAAGTTTTCTCATTGTGGAAAAAGCATTTCTGTCTTAACCCGATTCTTGTGCTTAGAATTGACCGCCATTGAGAAAATTATGCAAATCAGCTACAAATCACAACGACAGGCTGCTTTCTGTATTTTTATAGCACTAAAATGATATTACAGATATATACTCCAAATAGGCTACATTATATATACTCCAAATAGGCTACATTAACAAAGATAACTGATGTAGCCCTATCCTTTATGGTAATACATATGATACTAGAGTCAGTGCAATGCAAATAGTAGCCTGTAGGCTATATAAGATAAAATGATGATTAATAGTAAATAGTTTAGTGTAGGCTATAGTCAATTAAATAAACAAACAGTAGCCTTTACAGCAAATAAAAGTGTAATAATAAATGAATAGTATAATTATATAATATCATAAGTACAATAATATAATAATAATTATATACTGATAATAGCATATAGTTTATGTATACTACTATAATAATAGCAATAGAATATGAAATATCAATTACATAATATAGACAATAAAACATAATAAGTTAAATAGTGACTAGTGAATAGTACAATCATTTAACAGCATAACTATAATAGATTGATAATCACAAGTGGTATAATATGATAATAATAATAATAATAGCAAATACAATGTAATATCAATTGCAGAATAATATTGACAACAATAAAAATTAAACAAGTAAATTAAATAGTGACTAGTACCTACCCGAAACGAGTACTTGTCATAAAAGTCGGTTTTAAGAAAAATATTTAGATTTTAGGAAATTTACTTTATAAGTTAACTAGCGACATAGCTATTTTAGTCTGACTGACTCCGGTGGACAACTAATGTTACTATTACTAAATAGCTATATAATGAACAAATACAACCAGAAACAAATGTTCAGTCTTGCTGGTGAAACGTAATTCCCCGAGATGCCGTGGCACCGTTGACGTACGATCCAGCGGAATATAGGAGTCTATGTATTTATTATGTTTATGGTTAAATGCGTCCTGCTAGCACATGTTTACACTTATCCTACATTCTTTTATTAATCCTGTGTTATTCAGAAACTGAAATAACACCTTTACCGTACTGTTTCCTATATCTGAGTCTAATATATTCTTTGATGTTGTTAACTCTTTTCCTTCATTCTTCCATATTTCTTCTCTTAGCACTTTCTTCATCATAATCCTTAAAATGTATAATAATATATTCTACAGTTTCACTCTGTCCACATTTCTCACACATTCCCGTTGGATGTTTAGATATTAGATGTAGGTTAATGTTGTATTCAAACTTGTATGTCCCTTTTATATTTTCGCCCATCCTATTTCCCCCACTCTTTCTACCTTTTCCCACGTTCTTTTGTATTGCATAAATGTCTCCCTTTAGTCTCATTATCCCAGTACTGTTGCCACTTTTTAATCACTTTCTCTTTTACTGATTTTTCTCTTATGCTATGTGGTAGCTCAATTTCTACCATTTCATCATCTACTGCTTGCTTAGCTAATTTATCTGCTTCTGCATTCCCTTTAGTTCCCACATGGGCTGGAACCCACATAAACTGTACTTCTATCCTACCTTGTTTTTTAACTCAAAGAGATTTTGAAGGATTTCCATTACTATGTCTGGCCTTGATTCTTACTTTTGGTTATCAATACTGACTATTGCTGAATATGAATCTGAACATTTTGTATTTCTATTTTCTTAATTAATTGTATTGCTAGCAGAATAGTCACATGTTTACATTGAAGCTACTGTCCGTTAATGAAGATTTGATGGATGAACTTGCGGTTCATTTGGACTGTGTCATGTCAAAAGTGATAAGACTTTCAGTTTTATGGACGTCGCCATCTTTGGTATCACTTTGGTCGCTGTCACTATGGTTACTAGTAAGAGAATATGGGCTTGACTTCACTTGAAGTCATACAGATAGTCCTAGTATTTGAGACACTACTGTAAACTGCTGTGCATGTGAACGGGACATTTCGAGATCTGTAAGTAAATGTGGTTGTCAATCCCAAAAATTGACAGTGTACGTTAAACATTGCAAAGGATTCCAAGAATTTATTCCCGGGAATAGATAAGAGAGGACAAACAGCATGTCTTTGACTGCACTTTGACAGACAGATTATATTTTGCCTGACTCTGCTCACAGAGAACAGTCCTAAACAAAGAATATATTTTCTGTGGCAAAGTGCTCTAAATTAGCACAACACACACACACACACACACACACACACACACACACACACACACACACACACACACACACACACACACACACACACACACACACACACACACACACACACACACACACACACACACACACACACACACACACACACACACACACACACACACACACACACACACACATTCAAAAGCAGAATGAGGAACTTTTCCTGTTCTCTGGCCCTGTTGTCAGCTGATGTGTCATGAGTGGCATGATTGTGTTTGTTTGACAAAACACAGTGTCTTTTAGATTTTTTATTCATGAAAATAGTTTTATGTGGAACACAACACACATTCATGCACATCCTTTGGGATGATGTGCTAAATTTGTCAACACCTGCACCAGTCACACCTAATCAGTAGCACTAAATGGCCTTGTGACTGTAATGAATGTGTTTGTGTGTGTAAATTGCAGCCAAAATGCTGTAAATCCCTTTACAGCATAATGGTGTTGGACTTAAAATACTTCACCTTAAAACGTAAACTTACTTATTCATCCTCATGTTATTCCCTACCCAAATGACCTTCAAAGGAACACAAAAGGATGTTTTTAATCGATTGTTTTAATGTCATTTAAATGACTGATCAAACCTGGTGTGATGCTTATACGAAAATTCGAATGAGATTTTCAATAATTATTGGTCCAAATTTCAGTCCATTCCTCATGCTAAGCTATCATATGGTTTAAGAAGTATATACAGTAGCCTACAGTATATTAATTAATATAAAATAAAAATTGCACAAATTAAGTCCTTTTATGGGGCTAGACAGTAACACTCCCCTTTCACTTTCATTATAGAACAGAGCAACATTCTTCCTTGTGTTCCACTGAAGAAATATAATTGATAATTGAGAAATAGTGTTTTTTTTTAGTGAACCGATTTTTAACCCTGCAAGTAAACTTCTACAATGACTTGAGCAAACATATTCCACATAGACGTGCTCATCAAATAAGTCAATCAGCTAATCATCATGACCTGTGCTCTATATTGAAACACTAGAACAAAAACAAACTTTTAAAAACCTTCAAGGTAAAATGTGTGTTTTGGATAATGAATTGTATTTTTGTTAGCTCATTATTAGCAGAGTGTCTCTCTTTCTCTAACTGTGTGCTCTGTGATAGACAAGCGTGTATTAAGGGTAAATACCAGAACAAGCTATGCAAGCCCTTTACACACTGCTCTGCTTTGTGTGGGGCTGTTTGCACAGGCCTGGTTCAGACACGGGGCAAGTGCCAGCATCATTCCTCTCTGCTTGAGTAGCATTACAACTTCTGTTTTCCACTCTCTCTATCTCTCGTTCCTCTCTGTGTAGCTCTCTGCTAGTTATTTAATCATTCCGCCACTGTGGACTGTGAAGATCCAGAGAAGGGGATTTTGCTAAACAGTTAAATGCCATCTTTCGGCATTTTTTATTTTTTATTATACTTATAATAATTATGTATATTGTTTTCTAGTGACAAAAGAAATTCTCACAGGTTTAGAAATGATAGATGAGGGAGTAGTTTATAACAATTATTTTTGGGTTAACTTTTCATAGCGCTGGCCACTATTAAGGGTAAAGAAAATAAAGAAAAAAGATTTGATTAAATATAATGATGTGTTGCCTCAGCTTGTATGGAAAAGTCACGTCTTCATCCGGGTCAACGGCTGGTATGCTGTGACATATGTTTTAAGAATTGTCATTTGAAGCCATCAGATTAATGACAGTGTTGGTTTGAAGATTACATTTCTCGAAGAAAATCTGAATTTTGCTAAACTGTTTTTCTCCTTTCAGAGCTCACGGGAGGATAGGGAGAAGGAAAGGTCACGTTTGGACTCCATGGTTCTCTTAATAATGAAGTTGGATCAGTTGGACAAAGAGATTGAAAATGCTCTAAGCTCCTCCCTCAGTGGCACTCCCAATTTAAAGAGGCGGATCATCTCTGTGAGTGGCCACCAATCAGAAGCTTTCATGCAAATGATACACTAATTTCATCTGAAAGACTTGTGATGATGATGTATGAAATAATGGTCAGCAACTGCATCCGATCTTCAGTCCAAAATCTATGTAAAGTACTTGACACAGGGTTTGATACAGTAGTGATTGTTTTTATATGACGATGTTACTCTTTTCTTAAACAGGAAGTTGATTTAGAACCGCTGGATTCAGCAGGAAGTCTTTCAGCCTCCTCCCAGTCTCTAAACACCCCACTTTATCGCTCTTCATCATCACTGTCCTCTTCAGGACCCTCTGGAACTTCTGGGGCTAGACCAAAAAATGAGGTTAGTTAACTAAAACCTGTCATTGAACAATTTATCAATAATAATAACTAAATACAGGGTTTTCATTGGTGTGAGGAGAACGTTTGCATACCATTCATACTTTCTTTGGGCTCTGGAATTGGTTAAGCCTGGTGTCAATCATCTCTTATGCACTTTTTAAAGAGGCAACTGAAGTGTCCAACATTTAGACTTGCTTTTCTGTATGCTGAATGACAACGTAAACAGCAAATTAGAGTGTACTATGGTACCAGCAGCCACTTTAAAGTTTACTGAGGAGAGACACTCTCTCTGTTGCTGTCTCTCATCCTCCCTCTTATTTTCTTCTTTCTGAGTGGCTAAAGCTGCTGGAACATGATAATAACAGCCTTTACCGCCTGCCAACTTCCACCAGCTAAACACACTGAGAACATTCTTATGATCGTCCCCTCTTGTGCATGCCTATGTCTGGATGTCTATAGATGTGAGCGAGTGAGTTTTTTGTGTGAGTTCGTGTTCTGAGGTGAGCGTAAGTGTCTTCCATCTGATTACCCATTGCTAGCTTGACTCCACATTTCAGAAGCACATGGCAAACAACACTTAAAATGTCAGTAAGAGGCAGGGGAAGATGGATGGAATGTTCAGTTTAAAAATGTCTGTTTGAGCAGCCTGATCTCATGAAAATGTGTGTCTATAGGACGCATTGTGTTTATCATGCAATTTATATGCGAAAATTTGTTTTTATGTGCATACAATACGCAGTTTTTGCGTGAAATACACATGCCCCCCACAACACTAATCCTACCCAAACGTATAATACATACTTAACCCACACCGTTACTAAACGTACCCATGCGTATATCATATGCACATTAAAAAAAAATTGCGCGTATAAGTTGCATGATAAGCACAATGCGTGCTATAGAGACGCATTTAGTGTGATTGGGCAGAAACAAGTGAATGAGGGAAGGACAAATAAGTTGTTGGTGTTATTTATCAATGTCAAAAGTCATAATGCTTTAAGTAGAAAAGTCAATGTTATCAAAAATATTTGAGTTACACGTATATCAGCACTTATGAACAAAATTGAAATTGGTGATATTAATTTAAATTGTGTTAAATTGCCATGATTTCTCACAATATTACTGTTTTTGGATCCAATATGTACTTATAATTCTCCCTTATCGGAATGGGATCCTTTATATTTCGTATTTCAGTCTGTAGTCATTTTGACTGAGTTAATAGAAAAAATTGTGTCCATTTAATCTTGATCAATGGGTCAACATTGCAGACTGCTCAGACAGAGGTCAAGGAGACGAGACTTAAGAAATGGAGCCAGAGAGCAGATCATTGAAACACTATAATGCATGGCACAAGGAATGCAAGTTTACACGTTTCAGCAAGTACCCACAGACACACGCAGATACCGTAGCGCATGTCGCGAAATACAGATGAAGTCATTCCTGTTTACAAGAGAAACTACTGTTTACACTGACACTATTCAATGTATTTGACCATCAAGTTTGTTTGTTTGTTTGCATGTGTTTCCACTTTGTGTTTGTTCGTTCCTGCAATTCCTAAACGGATTACATAAGTGTACCTGGTACACACGTGAATGATTCGGCCTTTTGATACGCACACAAGCTAACTAGAACATTTGGTAACACTTTATTAGTAGACTGTCTGCTTAATATCTACTAACACTTTATTTTGTTGGTCCCCCAACAGATATTCTACTGACTATAAGTAACTCAGCAACTACAAGTCAACTTGTTCTCCTAACCCGAACCCTAACACTTAACCCTAAGCTAACAGTTACTGACCGTCTACTACAGCCTACTAATACTCTAATGACAGTTAGTTGACATGTAGTTGAAAAGTTATTTATAGTTAGTAGAATATCTAAAGTGACTATCGAAATAAAGTGTAACCGAACATTCTTTCTCTTGCGCTTACATCTTTGCTCTTGCTAAGTTAAAGGTATTGTAGGTAGAAATCCACAAAAATACTTTTTGTCCAAATTTGTTTAAACTGTCTTTATATATCAATGCATAATTAAAATGTAAGTACTCTGGAAAAGAAATTATAAAAATCGATATCTGTAGTCCTCTCAGGACTGCAATAAACACAGCTCATTATTCCATTAACTCCCACCCCCTCCCTTCTCGGCTCCTTCCAAAGCCACGCCCCCAAAACAAATGAACGCGCGATCCCGGCCGTTCGCTCAGCTGGAAGAGTCGGACGCGTTTACCAGCTGTACCAGATGTACTGACATCATGTCAGAATCACAAGTAATAAAATAACTAACTTTATCAGTATGAATATAAACAATTAACATGGCTGTTAGTACTCACTATCCAGCTCGCATATCGATACTGGTAAAGTTTAAAATATTTGACTAGCTCGTAACGGAATCAAACTCAATATAAGGCAAAGCTATAAATAGCTTCATTGATACACGTTTGCCGTTACTATCAGTTAAACTGCGATGAAGGTGAATTTTTAAGATTCATAACATAAGATTGTTTACAGATAAACTGAGTAACATACACTCAAACACCTTCTCACAACTGCATTGCAGACCCAAGATAATATAACACACACACACAACATATATTGTATAGCACATACAGATAAAACATAAAGACATAGGTAAACATATGTAGAGCATATAACAACAAACCAAACGTGAAAAAACGGAGCAGGTAGAGTTCACGGTGAAAATAGGAACACAGTTTAGGCAGAGGGTAAAGCTAGGTATAAAAATAGATCCCCTAAACTTTTTAACCTAAAGTTAGATTTGGCGAAATTAAACAAAACAGCTTTCAACTGCAGATAGGCCTATTGCTTATTTATCATCTCAACCCTGGCTCACTAACAGTAACGTTATACCAGTCGACACCAAAGTTACACTGTCATAGCTAAGCCAGTACCGTTAGTTATGCTACGTAACGTTAGGTAGCTATATTAGGTAGCTACGTGTGCTAATGATACATGCTTCATGAAAAAATAAATGCCCTCAAAATGAAAACAGCAAGATTACCTGTCCAGCAGAAATAAAGCCATCATGGAGTCACTTTTCAGCCCCTTGAGATCCCTCAGTAGTCGCCGACGCTGGAAAGCCACGCCGATATTGACTCTCGTATGATTTCTTTATTTATCCAAAGACTTTTTGTTCATAGCCTTTTCAAATACTGTCTTCCTTTTTTTTAACTTGTCTGACTTCGCTGCCTCTACAGTATATGCAGGTAACGTTACTGAGAATTTTGACTGTTCTTTCTCTGCCATAATTGTTATTACTAGCTTCCGTGCCTCTTCAAACGGGTGCGCGCATTTGGGCTCCTCCTGTATCAGCAGAGGTGGTATCCATGGTAGCGAGGGAGAGTGACAGTCGCCCCAGCCAATCATTTCTTTCGTCCCGAATGGAATAATGAGCTGTGTTTATTACAGTCCTGAGAGAACTACAGACACTCGATTTTTATAATTTATTTTCCAGAGTACTTACATTTTAATTATGCATTGATATATAAAGACAGTTTGAAAAAAATTGGAAAAAGTATTTTTGGGGATTTCTACCTACAATACCTTTAAGTTATGACAGAGCACTTCAAGCTAAAAGGCCTTGGCTACACTTGTATGCTGTGTGTGTGTGTTTGTGTGTGTCTGTGTGTGTGTGTGTGTGTGTGTGTGTGTGTGCGTGTGCGTGTGCGTGTGCGTGTGTGTTTGTGTTTGTGTTGTGTGTGTGTGTGTGTGTGTGTGTGTGTGTGTGTGTGTGTGTGTGTGTGTGTGTGTGTGTGTGTGTGTGTGTGTGTGTGTGTGTGTGGTACAGGTATACCCTATGTTATGGGGGCAAAATTTCCCCACAAAGATGACAATATCCAAAGTCCTTGTCCTTGTGGGGAGATCTTTTGTAATTCAATTTTAAAATAATAAAAATATAAAACAGTTATTTTAAATTTGTAAGTGTGTGTATATAAAAAATAAATGTTTTACTGTTTTGTTTTTTTAATCAAATCTTTGGATCAGCTTTGGAGATACTTCTTTCTAAAAGCATTAAAACAATTCTGACCCAGAACTTTTGAAAAGTACCATTATTTATTACCTTTAAAATGAACATTCAGTTTTCTAAGTAATGTATTTTTCTAAGTAATGTTCTTTATTCCAATGAGTAGACGTAAAATGTGAACATTTTTTTGTCTAAATCCATTCCAGCTTGGAGAGTAGTTCTCTTCAAAAATATTACAAATTTTCCCAACCTAAAATATTCCAATATTTTTGTCTGGTTTTGTAACCCCTTTCACTGCAAACTTCATTCATTTGTACCCTTTAAGTTGAATATTTAATCATTCAAAACTCCTTCATATCAAATTTATGTTACCACCTTCCCTAAGTGTTTATGAATAATTTACCTCGTTGCTCTTATTGGAACTGAAAGAAAAGTTTTTGTTTTTTTTAGATGACGGGTTTTCCGTTAAACACTGCTAAACAGCTTATCTGTGGAGAAGGCTTATTTTTCATATCAGTTTTAATAAGTTAAAGTTGGCCTTGGTGAGAATGAGAGGGATACTGGATGGCAAAAGAGCAAAAAAAATCATGTTTTTAGAGAAGGATGTGGAAAATTGAACCTCATTTTTGACCTTAAGCAGGAAATCTGTGTTTTCCGAAATGTTTAAGGTCAAGCATGCTGTATCAGGCATTCTTGGAGTGCAAAACAAGGGCTTTTTCTTGCTCTGTGTGTCAGAGAAAATAGGGGAAAAGCAGACATGACACATAAATGGAATGATATCATTGATATTACACATCACAAAGACCCACTTTGAGATTTTTGTTCATGTAAAGGATTAAAAAGAAAGAGCTATTTCAGTTTAGGGGACACTAGCAGTCATGGAAAACATCTCAGCTGCTTTATGAATATGTTACATCCCCCTTTAGATTAATTTCTATACTATCTGCCATGAGTATTTCCAGCAGTCATTGACTAATAACATTAATTAATCTAAAAAATGCTCTCTATCAGTGGTATGAATATGTGGTACAGGACATCTTACATTTGTGTTTGTGTTTGTCTGTAAGTCTTTGTTTCTCTCTTCCCCTGAGCCAGAACCCTGAATGTTTCGGCCCACTTTCATCTCGTAACTCAAGCTTGTCAAGAGCACAAGACATTTAGTATATTTGGCTTGCAGCGTGGTGTTGATAGCTCATTGGCCCGGCATGGCCAGAACTCAATATATTTGTCTGAGGCCCCTGAGGTCTCAGCATAAGAAATCTATCTGTCTTAAGGGGTTTTCATCTGTCGGAACTGGCGTCATATTTGTATATCAAACAAAGTGAAGTATACAGTCATTTGTTGACTATACATTTATAGGTTTGAAATGGTAGGAGATTAAGAGATGTGCGTGACAAGATCCCCTGTGTTTGAAAGCCTTTATAACTATAAATCATGATGTAAATATGCAAACACGCACAGGCAGAGGGGAGCTGGAAACAGGTGCTGTGTACAGTACACACCCACAAACATGCTTACAGGGATATTGAATATAATAAATGTAATTAAAAAAAAATGTGAATATAAATATCACATAATGAAGTACTTTGCATTATGTGATATTCATAGTAAAAAAATGATTGGATGGATAAGTGTATGATTAAACTTTGCATTGTGTGATAAACATAGTACAGAAAAATAAAAGTGAATTAATGAATAAATTAATTAAGTTTTTATTCATCAAAGTATGGCTTTGTATCTCATAATTTTATCTCACAATTGGAACATTATGTCTCGTAACTGAAACTTTATTTCTTGTAATTGTGACTTTTTCCCCCAATTGCAACTTCAGCTATATTTCACAATGAAACTTATATTTCTTATTGTAAATTAATTCATTTATTTATTTATTGTGTACTTACATTTTTATCCCATAAGTCTATGGGAAAAATAAAAAAATACAAACTAGAAAAAGTTTATATAGTGTAAATATGTAAATGAATATGAATAGGATAACTCAGATGTGATCTTGGATGAATTTGATGAGAAATGTTTTGATTGTAGACTTTAGTATCTTGGCAAATCTGAGCAGTTTGTGAGATAGAGATCTCTTCTGAAACTCGAGTGAGAATCTTTTACTGAGGATCACAAGACGTAAGACAAAGTATCCATTTGATCTCACTTTAATCTTATTGCTGTCTAGGACTAGTCATGTGATTTTGTGTTGCATACAGTATGTATGGATTCCTGGTAGAGTAAAATGTATAAATATAGTATACAAATTATAAACACATTTTTTTTTCAAAGTATAAAAATACATTGTCTATCTGAAAACCGACAAACCATAGTGAACATTTCAGAGGTTTTAGTTTGGATGTACAAGGGCTAAGTATAAATTCTCGATCATCTTTGATTTGTAGCATCCAGGAAGCATCGGTCTTGCTCTTTCTCGGACCACTGTGCCCAGCAGGGTAATGAGCCCCCTCCTCATGTGCCTCTGTATGGCACCCTAATCCTGCACCATAGGTTAGCCTCATTTCTTGTTTTCCCAAAGTGCCGTCTGCTTAATTCAGCATCTTCCATTGTTATTGGAGCCTGGATTATACTGGATTACAGGGATTAGCATCCCGACTTTCTTTCTCTAATCCAAGGAGTCAATTAGGGCCGGAAAAAAGGGGGAAATACCAGCTATTGTGAGGTTAGTGACATTTGGAGGAAATGTACTTCACCCTAAGAAAGATTCTCTCCAGACATGAGACGTTGTTCCTGATTTTGCCTTTTTAAATATGTTGTATTGAATCATCAACCTTTCTAGCCTATAGGGAATGATAATGAACTTTCAAGGCATAGAGAGAGAAGGCTGTCCCCTATTGACCAGTTCCATTCAATTCTAATTTTGATTTGTAGTGTTTTACAGTACGAACTGTTCCAAAGCAACGGATGATACTGCCTTGAAAACCCCCAGTGAACAAGCAAAAAGCAAGCTTGGGATCCGTCATTGTCCGCTTCATGTCCTTCATAATTAGAATTGGTACAAATTGTTTATTCTTTGTATCCTCATTGTCCACTGCTGTACTTTTACTTCCTTTGGGTCTCTAACCGTCATATTGTTCAGACCAGACCACATGATTGTTAAATATTTTTACAGTAGCATGGTAAGACTTTTTTGCTATTGCAATATGGTAATGATGGAAACACAACACTGATTTAATCAGAGTATGAAACTTTTAAGTTTGTATCCTCAAGTTCTCATTGAAATGATTGGACCGTTTCTGTATGCAGCTGGATGTTTTTAGCTTGGATTGTAGCTTGTAATGTCAACCGTGATCTCTGAGTCAAGGATACAGTTTACGCCATGTAACATGCCCTAAGGGACAATTTACATCACTTCCTGCCAAAACGGTTCGCATAAAACATATGGAAGTTATTATGTGGTAAAGAAGAGGGTGTTCTCACTGTGGAGAGGGAGGGGAAAAAAATCGCATAGCGATTTTTTTCCCACGTTTCTCAGTGCATGTGCAGGAATGCCTTCATTAGTTATGGAAAACGTTTGAGGTTCGGGGGGTATAGATAGCATCTGTGTGTCTGCATTCTCTACAAACAGCATGTATATGTATATTTTTTAAGTATAAACTCTAAATAAGGTCCCCTCTGAGACCTGAAACGGAAGCAAAAAGTACCTGGTTTGTGTATACATGCAGATAATATGTTTATAGGTACATTTATCATTACGTTTATCTTTAATAAAAAAAAATAAAAAAAAACATTTGTATCTGTCAAATAAGGTGCAGTAAGAATGGTCATATACAAGTGCACACACATGAACACTCAGACTTTGGGTGGGCCAGTCTGACCCCTACCAGCTGCACATTCTTAACCAGACTAGGGGGCTGGTATATTTTGTACTACACACACACACTGTTTAACATATAATCCCTTGTGAAAAAGAAGTGCACTTAATTGTGTTGAATGGGCACTTGTACTGTACTTAAAATCTTAAAATTATTGTTTTTTTTTAAATTATACTTGCAGATAATATACTATTAATTAATTAAATAAATGCAATTTATGTATATATTTCATGACACACTTTAAAAAGTGCACTTTGGAATAATATTAAATTAAACGTTTTACTTTGAAGTATAATTTAAATCATTGTTTTAATAACCATTTGCCATACTTTAAAGATGTACAATTATTTTGATGTGTTGAATAACATACTAAAGCACATGTAAAGTACTAACTGAAGTGTGTCATTTTATATTGCATTTCAATTTGATGTTTTTATATGTACTAAATTGCAACTAAATTTCATTTTTCACAAGGAATGTCTTTCTAAAATGACATTCTGATTGTTATCCTAATGTGTTTCTTTGGTTTCAAAAGCAGTGCAAGTCTGCTGAATTTAATGTTAGTTGTTGATGAGTAGGCTACCACAAGTTTGACTGTTGGAGTTTTAATTAATAATAATCATTGCATATTTGACTTCAGATATTCCTAGTATAACTGAGTGAATGCTGACATTCAATCCACATAATTTTACACTACCAACTGTTTAAATGTGTTTCTGCTCAATGTGTATCTCATCTCATCTCATCTCATCTCATCTCTCTCTCTCTCTCTCTCTCTCTCTCTCTCTCTCTCTCTCTCTCTCTCTCTCTCTCTCTCTCTCTCTCTCTCTCTCACTCACTCACTCACTCACTCACTCACTCACTCACACACCACACACACACACACACACACACACACACACACACACACACACACACACACACACACGCACGCACTCAGTAAATAAGTACTTGAGTGCTTTGCCCCGTTGTTTTTTCTGTTGGACACCTGATACGACCTCTGATCCCTAATGCCGTGACAACCTGTGCCAAGGGACCTTTCAGGCCAAAAAATGTGACCCAATCCTACCCCATAATGACTGGGGACACATACTTGCACACACGATTGCATACTTAAACACACACACACACACACACACACACACACAAAAAAAAAAAAAAATAACTCTCACTCTCATGACTGAAATGTAACATATGACACTTGTGTACTTGGGTGGTCCAGTGCTGCCAGGCAAGTGTGATGGACCCTGAAGATTTACTACATTGTAAACAACTTTTTCCACACTCAATGTTTTAAAATAAATGTTTTAAGTTCTATATTTTCAGTTCAATCTAAAAAATATATTCAATCTTTTGTTCGATCACTTGTAAAAGTAATAGTACACTTTCAACAGGCCAAATTATATTAATTTCAGTAAGACCACAAGTGTGGGAGATAGTAACAGTGATGCTTGTCTGTTTTGCTGTTCTTTCTATTATTAATTAATTTCATTTATCACACTTCCTCTACATCTTCTTTTGTCCTGAGCTCATTTTAACCATCTTCCCACTCGTATGAGGGTGGTGGGTGGTGTGTTTGGGATAGCACATGATAACAGTGCTCTGACTCAAATGTAGTTATTCTGAGTATGCCAGAAGTTCTCTGAAGTATTAATAGTATTTCACTGTCGGTGGCCTTGAGTTGATTCTGTGAATTTGAGAAAACAACAGGCCCACACATAGAGGAATGTAGAGTGTGTTGCTGTGGTGGTCACAGTCACACTATGATAATATGGCTAACTCTCTATACTAGATCATGTTTCATAGTATTTGCAGACTCATAATTTCACATTATGGTTGCGAAACCTGAGTTGAAAGTTTGTGGACTATTTAATGCAGAACCATCATCGTTTTTTTATACGGATTATGTCTGTTTATTTTTATCTGTGTGATTCAGATAAACCATTTTCAGGTATGTGTGAGTAACCCCATGTGTGTATTGGTATCAGTGTTTTTGTGTGTGTGTTCCCTAGACAGATTGGTTGCAAGACAATTCTTTATCCAGACCTCAGTATCAGAACCATCAACAAGGAATGGAATGCAATGGGTGGATTGGTCCTCAGCTATGGAAAAATTGCATTGTCGGGTAGAATATCTTTTAAGGAGAGGAAAAGTCTTTAGTCTACTGAGCATTTCAGAAATTAGGGTTAATAAAAGTGAAGTGTGCAGTTTTAAGTTAAAATACTGTCTCTTATGCCAGCTTAATGCATAAAAATGGTGCATTCACAGTTCACACCGTAACAATTCTGAACTGTAAAAAGCCTTCACGTGCTTTTACTACTTGTAATTACAAAATGTAAACTCTTTGAGAGCTACGACTTGTACCACGTGGCCGCTGTTCCACCTGACTACTGCAGTTCCCTATCAGTTGGTCACTTTCGGTGTACGTAGTGACCGACAAATAGGAATCTCGCTAGAGGGGCCAATCTACTTTAAATGAAACTAAACTAGCCAATGCACATTGGCGTGCAATCATTTGCATCAGCTGTTCAGTCAAGCAGCACAGGTATATAAAGAGCAGAAGGTGCGATTGCACTTTAGCTTTATGCTTCGGAGCCGAGAACTTCGATGCTGTGTTCTCTACAACAGAGTGTTTTCAAGACGAGCGAGCTCTCAACGTGACCTCTCCAGGCTGGTGCGGGCGATACAGAGCGGCAGCATGATCGATTTCTCTCTGTCTCTTTCTCTGTCTTTTTTGTTTTCTGCAAGAGCAAAAACAAAAAAGCTGTTTTTACAGCTGGTAAGATTGCCAGCAAGAGAGACAGAGCAGGACAGGTGCACATTCAAGTCTGTGTTCGCTGTGACCATTCCCCTGCGTGCTTCAGCACCAAGGAGAGCAGTTCCTAAAAGAGCTTACGCGGGTAGAGCATGTCTTTTTAAAGATGTCACTCTACCTGTGTGTTTCTGAATGCGGTCGTTACCTGGGAACACGGGATGGTCACTAGCAACTCTCGTTCCTGCAAAGCGACGGAGTCCCTTTGCCTCTGCCACGATCTAGCCCTCTTCCGAGGGTTACTTCAGGCGGTAGTGCAGGTGACCTGAGAATCACGGTGAGTGCACTTCCTTCGGGGAACCAACCTCCTAGGAACCCTCATCCCTCCCACACTCCGCAGCCACTAGAGCCGCTAACATAGGTGTGTACCAGTCATTTCCTTCTGCGCTCCCCATGAGGAACAGATGCCGCTGCATCGGAGGGTGGGTCAGACTTCTCTGCGGATGATGATTCGGCATTGCTGCCCCCTTCACCTTTTGCTGCCAAAAACTGTTCCGGTGGCTCCTCCTCCCTCACCATCCTTGATGGCGACTAAGGATTACACGTGTATCCCACCAGTAGAGCAGGCCGTTGCTATGCAACTGTGCCCTTACTGGACTTGGCGTGGAGAACCATGCCTCCCTTCCCAGACCTGTAAGGACTTGTTGGACAAGTTTGAGAACACATCCAAACCACCTCCTGCCCCGTGGACCCAGGTAAGTGTTGCACAGCACACTTATACCCCTTTTCCACCAAGGCAGTGCTGGTGATGGTTCGGAGCCAGAGCCTAGTTTCAAATCGGTTCTTTGCTTTTCCACACAAATAAATCTGGCTCTTGGCCAAGAAAACAGGTTCCAAATCAGCACCAACTTTGCGCTGGTCTAGAGATAAGAACCGGTTACGTCAGGTGCTGGGGGCGGGGTTATCGTAACGTTCGAAAACAAAAACTTTGGGACGCCATTTTTAAAACACGGGTCAGCTGTTAACATTAGCTTTAAAATCATCCGCTGGATGCTTTATTAGTCTTTCTACATGGGTTTAGTTAGTGATCGGGCTATAATTAGACCACGTCGGCTATGTAATCGCTGACAACCGGGATAATTTCATAGTGGTTGTTGTAAACCGGGACATTTTAGCGTCCTGACGCGACAGTTTTTTCTCTGGACTATGGACACGTAACGCAAAATCCCTATGTTAAACACACAACATTCATTTCATAGCTTATAATTCCCTTTATGAGCAAGAGTATATGTAGTTCTCCATTGCTGTAATGACGCGTTCATTCTCATGACGCGTTGCTAGGACAACGGAGGTAGCCCTACTCTGGCTCTACAGTCTGTGGAAAATCGAGATTAGTTTACAGCGATCGGCCTGAAGGACTCATCCTCGACACAGGCTGTTTCTGCGCTTTGAGTTCGAGGGTCTAGCATATCAGTACAAGGTCATGCCCTTCGGGCTGTCCCTATCTCCCTGTTTCTTCATGAAAGTCATGGAGGGGGCCATGAGAGAACAGCATCCTCAACTATCGCATCCTCAACTATCTTGACGACTGGCTCATACTAGCTCACTCTCGAGATCAGTTATGCGAACACAGGGACCTTCTTCAGGTAAACTGGAGATATGCAAATATGCTGTATGCACCTCTACAAATATGGTTTTCCCCCAGTTAGGGTGAGGAGCAGGTCCTTCTGGTGGCTCCCCTATTGGTCCACCCGGACCTGGTCCCCAGAACTCATGCTCCTCGTGACAGTCCCTCCCTGGGAATTCCTCTGGGGAAGTACCTTCTTATACAGAGACTGGGCACCCTATGGCACCCGCGTCCGGCTTACCAATCACAAGGCGTTTAATGCTCACTCCACGAGAGGCGTTGCATCCTCCTGGGCGCTGGCACATGGCTCCTCACCTACAGATATCTGTAGAGCTGCGGGTTGGGTGACACCTAACACTTTCGCTAGATATTATAGCGTATGTGTAGAGCCGGTCTCCTCCCGTGTTCTCACCCTAAACGGGTAGAAGCACTGAGAGGCCCGGCTCTATTGCTCCAGAGTGAAAAACCTGTTGAGTCTTTCAACACCCTCGCCCGGCAACACACCGGCTGCTTCTCAACGGAAGCCTGTGTCTTTCCCTTGGGCTAAGTCACCCAGTATTTCATATGCAGTACAACCTTCGGGTTAGTCCATATGTATATCGCCACATAACTCCGGGGAAGAATGTTGGTTCCGCAGCGTTCTCCTTCCTAACAGAAAGGGCACGCTTTCCCAGTGTTATCCAATAATCTCACTGTATGGGTTATCATGGAACAACAGTGACAGATATACTCTGTGTAAGCCCTCTCCGATCGTCCTTCCAGGCAAGAAAGGGCACGAGGCTGGATGGTCTCAGCAGCTGTGGCGGTTTGTTAGGGATTCCTATTTGTCGGCCACAACGTACATGGAGAGTGATGAGTGAGAGTGAGAGTGAGAGTGAGAGTAACCCTCGTTCACTGAAGGAGGGAATGGAGATGTACGTCCCGTCGCCACATCTGCTGCGACCAGCTGGCTCATCGCCTCGGCTCCTCAGCAAAAAACTGAAGTGCAATTGCACCTGCTGCTCCTTATATACCCGCGCTGCGGAACAGCTGATGCAAATGATTGCACGTCAGTGTGCATAGGCTTGTGTAGTTTCACTCAAAGTAGATTGGCCTCTCTAGCGAGATTCCTATTCGTCGGTCACGACATATGTCGTTCTCCCCTTCAGGGAATGAGTTTTACCATAGCGATTCAAAAGCATACAGAGCTTTATTTATGGTAAGTACAACATGGTGTGAACACAGCCAAAGCTATAAGTTAGCCAAATCCTGACCAGTCAAATTTCAACACTGGCCCCTTTCACACAGCCATCCCGGTAAATCACCGTACAATTAACAGAAAGACTTTACCAGTAAATACACAAATATGCTGTTCTTCACACAAGCAACAGTGTTCGGTTTTTTTTACCAGTAAGAGACCATTCACACAAATACTGGTAAATTCTGTGATGACAGGAATAAGGGATGATCAAACAATAAAGACTATGGGCCCAATTTTAACGATCTGAAACGCAAGTGTCAAAGCGCAAAGCGCAAGTAACTTTGTGGGCGGATCCCGGCGCTGTTGCTATTTTCCCGGTGGGATAAATGCCTCTTGCGCCTGGCGCAAATCTAAAAGGGGTTGGTCTGAAGTAGCTTCATTATTCATAGGTGTGGTTTGGGCGTAACGGGAAACAAACCAATAAGAGCTTTATATCACATTCCCTTTAAGAGCATGATGAACGAGGTACGCTTGTTCCATGGCGCAATACTATTATAACGGCGCATTTACCAGGCGCGCTTCAGAATCGGTTCACAGCCGAGAAGATCGATGTTCTCGGCAGGGCCGTAAAAGAAAGAGAAGTGACATTGGGGATGGGACAAACCCACCCAAATTAGCTTCGGTTAAACATGCATATAATAATTTGGCTAAATGTGTAAGCTTTATGACTATTTTCCCCATCGTCATGGACACAACAATGATTTCCCTCGTGTTTTAATATTTTTCCTTATAATAATGTATAATTTGCAAAAAGTTAAATGCATCTGTGTAGATGAGAGAATCATCTACAGTGTATGCGCGTTGTTCACACTCTGTATTATGGCCAAGCATGCGCGCTTAAAATAGCATCTGAATGTACGCGCAACGCGCCACTGACTTTAGACTAGGTTTTTTCTGGTCAGTGGCGCAATTGTTCTATAGAACAGCAAAATAGCATGAGGGAAAGTTTTTGCCGGAACACACCTCCTCTTTGCGCTGAACCGCCCCGGGGAGCCCAAGTGTATTTCTTGGTTAACCGACGTGTGTCTGTGGAGGGAAAAGTCCGCTTTGCGCGGGTGCAAAATAGGAATGATACATGCGTCAGTGTACAAAGTAATTTGCGCCGGGTGCAAGATAGGGCCCTATATGTGTGAAACGGGCTAACGACTCAACCAATGGTGAGAGTTTAAGTCGGGACTATCAGTTTGTCCAACCAACCTTAAAAAATGAATTACTTCAAGCCAGAAAATTACTGCATTTCTGCAAAGGAATTATTTTTTGGCAATTCCATTGGGTGCCACTAGAGGCACATATATTACACACTTCACCTTTAAACATTTGTTTGTCATTCACACCAAAAATCCTGTAAGAGTGTTTCCATATCTCTTTATAGTCATGCACATGTTTTGCAATGATAGTAACAGGGGCATATATGATACTAACATGAAAACTAAGGCAGATATGTGATTTTAGAATGTCTTAGGTACACTATGTCCATTAAGATCACAATCATACCTTAGAAAACACTCTCTGATAAGCCACTCGCACCCCTCACATACATGTATATAATACACAGCATGCATCTGGCTTCATGAGGGGAGGATGGGTGGACGCAATGATGAGGGTATGTTAACAAAAGAGAAAGAATGTGGAAACAAAAAACAAAGGTAGATCAAATAAGACAATGTGATAACAGAGGGCAATAAAGGAATTGAGGAGAGAGATAGAACATGAAAGAAGACAGAAGTAAGAGATAGATAAAGAAGAAGAATATGGTCTGATGTTTTGAGGAGAAAGCTACATTCTTCATATAACAGGATGCATCACTCTTTCGAGGCAGATGATGGAGGTGTTTCTGTCAGTATGATCTGTTCCAGGGACATTGGGATTACACAAGGTCAAAGATCAGTGGACAGAGCAGGAGTTCTGTAGATGAAGGTCACCCGGAGACTGAGACCCCGACATTCCTTTGGAACCACAGAGATTCCTGTTCTGTCTGACTTAAAAAGTCAACACAAATGAATAATGAACAATAACTAACAAAGGAACAGTTATTAATAGCCATTGCTCTTTTGGGAAAGAGTCATTTAGAGGCCCCATTAAATCAAAATTAGATTTGTATGGCTTTTTGTCCATGTCTTTTAGCTTTGGGGTCATCTATATACTAGTGTCAGTGTTATTTTATTAGTATTGCGTATTAAAGTGTAGTATAATTCATTAGTATTGTCGTATTTATTAATAACTTGAATTAGATATAATTTAAATATAATATTAAATATAATTTAATAAATAAATAAATTTAATTTAAATTTTTCATTTTAGTTTACATTTTAGTAATTGTGTTTGTACTTGTCATTTTCTTTAGTTTTTGTGTTTTAGTACTTCAGCTTAAACTTATTTCAGTCATTTGTAATTTATAATTAGTTTTTTCATCTAATATTTATATTTTATTTTAAAAATAATAAAAAGTAAGTTTTAGCTATCAATTACAATGCTGTATTTTAAATACAATTTATTTAAATACAATGCATGCCCCTAAACATGCATTTTTTTTAAGCATATACATGTAAAATCTCTCATTTATAGGAAAACAGACCGAAAGTATTGATGACTCATCCTCATCCATGTGTCGAATCAGATGCTCTCAGCAATGGAAATGTCCAAACACAAACTACCACCTGCATCTGACTAGCATGACAAGCATGGAAAACGTCTCAGGTTACGTATGTAACCCTGGTTCCCTGATAGGGAACGAGACGCTGCGTTGAGATGCGGTGGGAACGCTCTGCGTGATTGTGTCGTGAAGCACGTGTATAATCAGTCCAATGGAAGAGCGAGACGTCATAGGCGGGTGACGTCATCGACCAGGAAACTATAAAACAACCCTGAAATTAGACCGCAACAGCTTCTTAAAGGCCTGAAGCAAGTCGATCAGGGCATGCAGGAAGTACGGCAAATAAACGCAGAGCTTCTCGTTCCCTATCAGGGAGCCAGGGTTACATATGTAACCTGAGACGTTTGCTTTCAAGGGAACTCGAGCTGCGTTGAGACGCCATACCCACTACGCCATAAAGACAAATGCCCGTTCTGTGTGAAGTCCTTGCGAACAGTAGAAGCAAGCAACAAATTGTTCTGATAAACGCCACTGAGCAGCTCTGTGGACATACGCATCCAAAGCCTGGACAGGGCATAACAGATTTAAGATTTTCCTGATCTGGGGTATTAAAGGTGGAGGACAGAAGGCTTGGCCTCATGTACCACGGAGAAGACGAAATTAAGGATTCTCTCCTCAGAGATAACCTAGCAAAGAAACATTCATTACAGAAATCAAGTACTGTACCAACAGGGCAGAAACAAGATTCAGAAGGCGTTCTCTGCACCAGGTAGAGAACAGCATATTTAGTCTTCTCGTGGAGGGAGCTCTAGACTGGAGTATGGTCTCCACGACCTCGGTCGAGATACCTGAGTCTATGAGCTGGGCCCCCTCAGAGGCCGAGCCCACAGTATCCACAACTCCAGAGCTCCCAGGAGCAAAGATATCGGGAAAAGCGTATAGGTGTAGCGGCAACCACACCTATTACATCACATCCAGTCCAAGCGGAGCTGGATGCGTGAGGGAGAACCACAAGGGCAATGCATTGTACAAGCGATGCGAAAGGTCGACTTGTAGTTTGACCGAAGTTCTCCCTAAGAAGCTCCACCACCTAGGGCTGAACTCTCCATTCCCCGGGCCACAGCCCCTGCCTCAACAGGATATCTGCTCTGATATACGAGACCATCAGTGTGTTGTCCGGACCCTTCGCCGAGCAACCACTCATGATTGCCCCCGACTTGTGAGGGAAGCATCCGTCGATAGCATTATGCGTCGACAAGAAGCCCCCAACACTGGGCCTGGGCGAGGAACCAAGGTTCTTCCACATGACTGAGGCACAAAGGCATAGCCGCGTGACCTTGATCATACGAAAACTGATTTCCCCTCGGAGAAAACCCCTTGGTCCTGAGCCACCACTGCAGGGGTCTCATGTACAGAAGGCCAAAAGTAACTACGTTGGACGCAACTGCCATGAGCCCCAACCAAAGACCTTTCACCAAGCGGCCACTCATGACCGCCCCCCATCCTGTGGGGGAAGCATCCGTCGATAGCATGACGCGTCGACAAGAAGCCCCCAGCACTGGGCCCTGGGCGAGGAACCAAGGTTTCTTCCACATGACCGAGGCAAGAAGGCATAGCAGCGTGACCTTGATCATGCGAAAACGTATTTCCCCTCGGAGAAAACCCCTTGGTCCCGAGCCACCACTGCAGGGGTCTCATGTACAGAAGGCCAAAAGTAACTATGTTGGACGCAACTACCATGAGCCCCAACAGTCTCAGAGACTGTTTTGCAGTGAGTGATTGACCTAGTTTTACATTCTTTACGGCTGTGAGAATCGCAAAAATACGAGCAGGAGACAGACGTGCTTGCATTGTTATCGAATCCCATAATATACCTAGAAAAGTGGTCCTCTGAGCTGGGAGGAGTACACTCTTTTTGGTGTTGAGCCGCAACCCCAACCTCCTTATGTAGGACAGAACAACATCTCGATGTTGAACTGCCAAAAGCTCGGACTCGAATCGTCGATATAATTTAATACGCGAATGCCCTGGAATCTCAGAGGAGCCAGGGCTGCATCCACTCATATTTTATAAGGTGCTGGGTGATAACCTAGGCCGAATGGAAGAACCCGATACTGGTATGCTTCGCCCCTGAAAGCAAACCCCAGGAACCTCCTTTGATGAGGATGGATAGATAAGTAAGCGTCCTTTAAGTCTATTGTGACAAACCAGTCCTCAGATTGAGTCTGTGACACAATCATATTTAGCGTAAGCATACTTTGAACTTAAGATTCTGAAACCTGCTGTTTAATTGACGCAGTTCTAGAGTAGGACGCAACCCCTCATCCTCTTTTGGAACAATGAAGTAATGGCAGTAAAACCCTGACTGTCTGCTGGTAGGAGGAACCCCTTCTACAGCTCCTTTTGCAGAAGTTTCAGTACTTCCTGCTCCATAACCAAAGCCTGCTCGGGTTCCACCACAGTGGGGAGGACCCCTAGAAATCTGGGCGGACAAGAACCGAATTCTGAACCCTTTTCTATAGTGTGCAGGACCCACCGATAAATATGTGGCAGTAGTTTCCACGCTGCCAGAAATTCTACTAGGGGAACCAGTCTCTCAAGACTGGCTTCTGGATTTGGTTGAACAGTCACTACGGTGCCCTGAAGCGGCGAACCGGCAGGGAACAATCGAACTGACCGTTCTACGACCCTCCTCGGAGGATTGTATGGGGACGCTGACACCTCGGTGCCCTGAACGGCGAACCGGCAGGGAACAACCGAACTGGCAGCGCTGCGACCCTCCTCAGAGAGTCGCACCCCAGAGGGCGCCGAGTAGAAACAATTTCTCAAAACCGTCCCTGCCCTGGAGGAGCCCTCAGAAGCCTGATAGCCTCGTTTTTTTTTTTCGTTTTTTACGACAGGACTTCCTGTCTAAGCTTTATTAGAGATGACGACAGTCCTCAGATCTTGCCTACCTCTAAATAACTTAGTTCCTACGACCCTCCTCGGAGGATCGTATGGGGACGCTGACACCTCGGCTCGGTGCCCTGAACGGTGAACCAGCAGGGAACAACCGAACTGGCAGCGCTGTGACCCTCTTCAGAGAGTCGCACCCCAGAGGGCGCAGGGGAGAAACAATTTCTCAAAACCATCCCTACCCCGGAGGGGACCACCCTTTAGAAGCCTGATAGCCTCGGCGTCAGGGCTTCCTATTTGTCCAAGCTTTTTTAGAGATAAAATAGTCCTCAGATCTTGCATATCTCTAACTGGCTAGACTGCTATCGCCACCCAAGTCCCCCTCGATTGTGGAGGAGCCCAAATGGCGATGCTCGTTTTGCACTCTGTGCTGTGAGGAGCTTAGTAGACCGAGACTGCTCCGCCCAGCAGTCTCAGGAACATTAGATTGGTGAGGAAGAAACCTCTGGAACGCCGCTGAATGGTTTATTTCTTAGTTTTTTGAAAGCGGAGCGTCCAGAAGAACAGACAAAATTTTATCTTATTTTTCTTTATTTTTAAATCAGAAAAACTTATATATATCACTCCGTGGCCACCAGCAGGAAAACAACCGAACTGCCCGTGCTGCGACCCTCCTCAGACAGTCGCCCCCCAGAGGACGCAGAGGAGAAACGATTTCTCGAAACCGTCCCTCCCCAGTATAGTTTATCTGTTTTTGCACGATGCAATTCTCAAATAGCGTCAGTACTGACAACCTCACATTCATCCATGTCTTTATAATTTACCCATCAGCGCTGCCTAATAAATTTTTCTTTATTTATTTAAGATGGCTGGTGGGTAACGTCGGGGTTAAAAATGATGACGCCGACTCGAGAGAGAGAAAGCTAGCAAGCGTCTCTTTAACCCGAGGCACTGTCATACCATGATACTTAATACCCATAGCATTACTATAGTTAGACGTTTGGGCATTAAACACATAAAATAGAAACCGGCTTATTCCACGATCTCGACACCTCAGTGTGGTCTGGAGATAGGGAAAAAACGGCAGTCCCCGACGAGGAAGCTGAGATACAGAGTTTTTCTGTTTTTAGATATATTTCATCTAATAAACTCTTTTTATTTTCACTCTCATAATGTTCAGCTGGCCAGAAAATATTTAACTAGCAACAGCACTAGATAAACCTCCTTTTAAAACTCCTCTTTATTCAACAGAGTTATGAGCTGACTTATTTATTAATTTATTGAAAACTCAAACATCTGCCTTTTTCTTAATATTTTTATTTGTTTTGTTCTCTTTTTCTAAACAAAACACTAACGATACCAATTCCTCGGAACTGGAAATCGCCAGCACTGGATCTGGCAGGTGAAAGCTGAGATAGGACGGGGCCCGTCCCAACCCCCGCTGTCAGATCCGTTTGCGAACCCCAAAATGCAAGTCGCTGCTGTGCATCGGCAACAGCGGGACCCACGCGGGGAGCGCGAACAGAACCGTCCTCCTCGAAGAACGCCCGGCGGGAGCGGAGCGTCCTCACGGACAGCTTCTCGCAATGCTCACAGTCAGCCCACTCGAGAACTGATTGTGATATGCTCCACTCCCAAATAGTAACAAAAAGCTGATGTGTGTGTCCCCACCCGTGATATAACGTGGGCAGGGAACAACACAAAGCTGCTTGGTCTCTTTTGCCATAATATATATATATATATATATATATATATATATATATATATATATATATATATATATATATGCAACTTGACAGACAACAATAAATATGACAAGGACAGAATACACAGATCGCTTGCTGAAGGCACAGAAGGTGTCGCGGTCTGATTTCAGGGTTGCTTTATAGTTTCCTGGTCGATGACGTCACCCGCCTATGACGTCTCGATCTTCCATTGGACTGATTATACACGTGCTTCACGACGCAATCACGCAGAGCGTTCCCACCGCGTCTCAACGCAGCTCGAGTTCCCTTGAAAGGGAACCATGGCTTATTGTGACAAAACTAAAGCCCTTCAATATGTCCCACCAAAACTTTCTGTTTAAACACAGGTAGAGCCTTTGCAATGTCATTAATCAAATCCACAAATGTGATACATTTGGAAGGTATATTATTGCCTTTGCAAAGCAGTTTAATAATTTTTCCAGGCAAAATGCTGTGGTTAAAATAATCACTTAGACACACTTTTTTGGTATTTTTCATTTGTGTTCTCCACTGAGACGTGCCGACATGGTAAAACTATGCAGCGGTTTCTTTTTTTCTCATACCCTCCTTGTTGAAAAACAAACTTTTATCAGCATTATCATTAAGTACACACATGATCTAACAAATTATGGATAATCACATTCAGTCATATGAAGATAAAACAGACTATCAGGCATTTTAGAGTATATGTAAGCATAAATCTCTCTCTCTCTCTCTCTCTCTCTCTCTCTCTCTCTCTCTCTCTCTCTCTCTCTCTCTCTCTCTCTCTCTCTCTCTCTCTCTCTGTGTGTGTGTGTGTGTGTGTGTGTGTGTGTGTGTGTGTGTGTGTGTGTGTGGTATCTTGTATCTGGTTCATAAGGAGGAGGGGGTTTTCAAGGTTGAAGAGGCTACACAAATGGCCTTATTTCTTGGCCAGCTGCACTTGGTGGGCATAAACACATACACAAATACACACATTGTTTTACTCACAGGGGGACAGGTGGTAGGCTAGTTTATACTGGCTTGGTTTGAAATGTAAACTATGTTTACAGAGTTAAATTGGAAACTGAACTGTTGTATTGGTCCTTCCTGGATCCCGATGAAAAGTGAAATATGAATTCATAAAACATTATCTGAACTCCAAATTTTCACTAATTTTAAATCTAAGCTGACCTTCAGACATAATAAAAAATGTATTTTAGGGATTCAAAGTGATAGTTCGCCCAAAAATGAAAATCAAAAGAAGATATGTTGATGAATGTCGGAAGCCAAACAGATAATTTCCCATTTGCCATTGACCTGTTATGGTATTTTTGTTTTTCATACTATGGAAGTCAATGGGGCCCATCAACTGTTTGGTTACCCTTCTTCAAAATCTCTTCTTTTGTGTTCAGCCAGGAAAAAAAAAGAAAGAAATTCATAAAGGTTTGGAATAACTTGAGTGAGTAAATTATTTTTGGGTGAACTATTTTTAATTTTATTGTATTTCCTTGTCATTCATTTTTTCTTTATTTACTTTCTTTCAGACCTCTGCTGTACTTTCTGAGAAAGACAGAGCAGGTAAGTCCACATCATCTCAAGTTTTATTATCATAGCCTTTATTAAGTTGTAGAAGCGATGAAAATTTTATACAGAATGGAAAGCAAAACTGTATGTTAAAAAAAGAGAAAGAATATGATATTATATCATAATGTTTCCAATATTGGGATAGGGATATTCAGTTAATGTTTTCAATACTTATTTCGCACCAATTTATCAAAGTGAAAAATCATATTAAAGTTATGAAAATCGTTTAGCAGATTTTGTAAATCCGAGTCAAGTTAAGAAATACAACCTTTCCCGCCAAAGGATGTCAACTGGTAGCACTGGATCTGTCTAAAGCACTAGCAGATGTTATTCAGTCAGACTATCAGAACAGAGACCTGTAGATGTGTCTGGAAATGATTAAAGATTATTACAAGATTGATATATATCTAGAACAAACCTCTTTGTTCCTTTTTGGATGCATGACCATTTGCTGGCTTAAAGAGATGCTTTGTTGGGGCAAGGCATTTCGATTGTCTCACCCTCAGGCTAAGGACAAATGTAGCATACTAGCTATTACCGTAACAGATTGCTGTTAGCCATTTTCTGCTGCTCATGTGGTCATTTGATGTTCACTGACTACCATATATCAACTGTTATACTTGTACATCTGTCATTTGTTGTGTACTTTTTGTTAACTAAAAGTTGTTTCAGTTACATCAATGCTGCTATGCTCTTCACCAAACACACCATAATCTAACGTTGAGACTTTCAATTGTCATGTTAAATGTAATAGCATCTAACTAGATAGATAGATAGATAGATAGATAGATAGATAGATAGATAGATAGATAGATAGATAGATAGATAGATAGATAGATAGATAGATAGATAGATAGATAGATAGATAGATAGATACATTTTTATTATGATCAACAATTAAAAAAAAAAAGAATAAGTTAGTGCACATGTATTTGTTTACCAAGGAGACAGTAGAGTCAATGTGCTCTAGGGATACAATGTTTGAAGAAAACAATATACAAGTTGAAAGCTGAAAATCATTTACCATTTACAATAAAGCTTTAATGTTATGAAATTTTCCAAAAAGTATGAAAATATTATTTAACTGTTTATATTTAGGATAGGCCTACCTTAAATGATAGCCGAAAGCAGAGCACTTTGTGCAATAAATAAATATAAAAATAAATAAATCCATGTGTACATACATACATAAATAAATAAACAAATACATGAATACACACACATACATAGATACATAATTGAGATGTGGTTCAAAAGACACTGTGGTGAAAATGACTTTCAGAAATCTCCAGTGATGCATGTATATCCAAAGGTAGGTGAAGTGTGGGTGGGAAACTTCTGGTCAATCAAGTTGACCAGACACCAGACGAGCCATAAGAGATCATTCTGCTTTTACCCCTGCGTCTCCCTGGAATCAATACCAGAAAGC
Organism: Siphateles boraxobius; assembly: GCF_051911475.1. Taxonomy (NCBI): domain Eukaryota; kingdom Metazoa; phylum Chordata; class Actinopteri; order Cypriniformes; family Leuciscidae; genus Siphateles; species Siphateles boraxobius. The sequence continues at coordinate 3,673,460 of NW_027509175.1, forward strand.
AACAGGAGCTGGAGACTGTCTGTCTCCATCATCTACTTACTTATAGTGGTGTGCAATGGAGACAAAGGGATGAAAAGACATTGCATCATGCATTCCCAGGGTCTGGCAGATTTAGGTGGTGTAGATATTATTGATATCACTAGCAAGCTCTGAATTTTGAGAGATCCAGAATTTGTGTGTTGGCTATTTTGCGTTATGTAATGACCCCCTGTGGCTCTACGGCTTGGTATTCTGGTGTGTGATGGATGATAAAATGCAGGCCAGATTTTAGCACAATGGCCCCCTGTTTCAAAGCACATCAAAGCTTCTCTTTATCAGGCCAGGAATGTGGGGTGCACAGCCTGGTTACATCACGCAAACCTTGCCCCAAGATGAAGAGCATTCATGGTTAATTTCCGGGTTGTTATGGCGATGACTTTTGGGTCACAACACTGGAGCAAACAGTATTTATGTTGTGCAAGGAAAGTGATGCCCATCTAGACGTCATATCTTACTGTTCTATCCTTTTCCAGACTGAGCTAAAACTCTGAAACTCCAGCAGCAGTGATTTTGAATGTGTGTTTGCATAATGTTTTGTGTGTTGTATGAGTGAAGAATTTCCTGTTATCTAACACAAGTTCCATGGCCATGAAAGTCTGACATTGTTACTGTAGTTTGCATTCAGGGTTGTTTTAAGGGGTATTTGGGGCACCATTGTGTGCTCAAGTTTCTTGCTGAGTTCTTCACTTTTCATCACTTTAGTGTAGACAAATGTATGTGGCTGGAGGATTTAGGTTTTTAACCTTGTGATGGGATCTTATCTTTAGAAGATACGGGGTCCTCACATTTGTTCACATAAAGATAACCATGTAGAATAATCCACTGTAAAGAGTATTTTATTTAAAATAGAAATCTTTGCAGAAGAAATTACTGACACAAAACTTTTTTTTGTAGTGTAAAGGAGAAAATTATTCTGTACCATTAGAATTTTGCTCTGCTGTTTGAATTATATTCAGTATTTTGATCTAGTTTTTTATAACAAAAAAGTTTTAATGGTACCACTACTGTTTCACACACGTACATGTTTCTTGGCATGTGATGGTCTGTGAGTTGAGGAGAATGTAAAACATTAAACTTTGGCTTTTCTTCCCCATAGAAGTGCATCAGAGGAAATGAAAAACACAGTTGGCGGTATTGAAAGCCTTTGCTCCCTCACATTACCTCGATTGTAGTAATGCTACAGTAATGCTGATCTGGGATCAGGCCTCCGCATTCTCACTAACATCTGCCATTAATAAGTGAAACTACAAAACTGATCTCATGTCTGTGCCTATCAAGCACAACAATAACCTCTGATTCTTTCTTATCTCCAATGAGTTCGGTACCTATAATCATGTCCGCAGGACGCCTCCCTCTCCGGCATTTTGCCTGTTGTTCTTTGATGTGCGTTTATCCTAGAGCATTCCTATACCCCTATCGCACCCATTCCTCCCTCTCACGGCTCAGGCTCTGGGTTCCGAACAATGGGTCTATTGCTCACTTCTGATCTCTCTACCTCACCTGCATCTGGGGTCGAGCCCCAGCTGGGTAGAGCCAGGTCAGTCCAGGTACAGTTTGGGAAGAAAGTATCTGGGAAAGGGGTGAAATGGCAACGGAGTGCTTGAGAAACTATCAGTTCTGGGATTAGCCACACAAGCTCGACACTTCTTCCAACCTGTTTCCTCAAATCCATGACTGCACACACACAAGCAGCAAACTATACACATGCAGGCCTAGCTGGTGAGCCTTTTCCTCCCATGCTTGTCTCCTGGCTTGAAAATTGCAGAGTGTGAATGAAAAATGGCTTGAGGTAGTAATGAAAGTATAAAGGTATTGTATGTAGGAATGTGAACTAGATATTTTCAGAAATAACGATGAAATGCCTGAACAACTGAACTAAGGAATTCCATAGGCTGGTTTCAATTGACTGGATTTTTTAGTGGGTCGTTCTCACACGATTCGCTCTCCTGTGTTCAAAAACCATCTGGAGAACAACAAAATGCTGGGATCTAATTATTCTTATATAATAAATATCATATTGTATTGTATTATATTATTTACTGTAAGTATTATATTATTCTCAAAATCTTATATCTTTTCAAAAAGATTTTAAGCAGCAAAACTGCTTCAGAAGGTTCATTTGACACTGAAGACTGGAGTAATGATGCTGAAAATGCAGCTTTGCCATCAAAGGAATAAATTATATTTTTTAAAATATATTAAAATAGAAAACTGTTTATTAAAATTGTAATAATATTTCACAATATTACTGTTTTTATAGTATTTTTGATCAAATAAATGCAACCTTGGTGAGCATAAGACTTATTTAAAGCTAAAAAATAAAATTGAACAGTATAATATTTAAAAGTATGTATTAATAAAACAAAATGTGATATAAATGGTTTGCTGCTTATTGTAACCTTATTAGAAAAGTTGTGTCTTGAAATTCCTCTACTTAAATCAATTTCATAAGGAGCTGATTTTTGATTTTTCCTTAATAGGCTACATAATAAAAAACACATCTTGACCCAAAAGACCCATCCCTAATTTGTATGTGGTTCGAGAATATGCCCAATACAACTTCACATTGTCGCTAAAGATTTGTGTTGGTATTACTGTAACATTCTGTAAGAAGATGGAAAAGAGCTACTGAAATTAGTTTAATTCTCAACTGTTATTCTGTTATTATTTAATTTGTATATATTTAATATATTCAAACAATGGCTGGTTATATAATTTTGATGGACCATTTTGAAACTTAACAATCTATAATTTAATGTCTAGGCATTCAGGAAGAAGGAATTTAATTTTCATAAACTGCTTTTAAGGCTGGAGGGTCATCAGAACAAGATTTCTGCTTTGTCTATTAATATTAAAAGGGGAAAACATCAGCACTCAATTCGCGGCATTCAGCCAGCCTGAGCTTTTATTTGCTCAGTTGAAGAGAGGACACAGAATACAGCACATACATGAAGGAAGCTTTCATGACTCTCATTAAAGGCACAGTATGTAAGTTTCGCCGCCAGATGTTGCTTATTCAAAACAATAACAAATGGGTAGCTTGATGATGCTGTTAATTAGCGTGGAATCATTAGAGTTGTCGCCTTCACCTCCAAATCCGATGGAAAGCAATCCGACGGGACTCAGGCAGAAATCATGTTCATGAATTAGCTACTGTATTAAAGTTTTATTAACATTACTGTGGTATGAAGCAGGGTGGGACGAGGGCCTGAGACATTGTACATTGCTGATTGTATTATGCTTAAATGTCACAGTCGGCTGCTGCTCCTTTCATTTTGTTGTTTATGCATAATTTACTATTGAAGTTATGATTAAAGTTACGTTTCATGTTTGCCTCTTTCTTCCCTGAACTTGAACTTTGTTACAGTTATATTCGATCACTTAAATTCACATTATTTAATTTCATTCTAATGAAACAGCCAGGTGTGCTGAATTTGAGTGTGTTGAAAGTTGTCAAATATTTTATGGTGGAGAAAACGCTGTAGTACTGTTACTACAAAGAAAGATCTTTCTGATTATGCAATGTTAGCCACTCGACAAAATAGTGTTGTCCGATAACTTTTTGTGTACAAATATGTAACTCAAGAAAATCAAATCAAGCAAATCAAGAAAACAAGAGATTCAAACAATAAGACTAACCGTGTTGAGCTATATAACAATGAGAGTTTTCTGTGGATAAATTATGTATTCAAACAGATATATTAAAGTGTCTAGTTTTTATGGAAGTAAAACCAGAAATCGAGGCGATTCAATGACATGGACCATTACACTGGTGGTTAAAATAGCTGATTTCCTTGGATTTAAACAATTTTGGAAACATTTGGGATTATGTAAGTACACAAGACAACAACATATATAACATTGTTATGGGTTTTTGGATATTTTTCATATTATATGGATTTCCAAAAATCTTACATATTGTGCCTTTAATGAACGTCATATTCCGTAAGAATGCATGTTTAATCAATAGTCCACTTACTGGAGCTATGATCTTGGGATTTATCTTTGTCTGTATAACCCTGGGAAATTCCACTTAAGTCATCAAGTTTTCCCATCTGAATGATTAAGATATATTGCTATAGTGGCATCATTTCGAGAGGCTATAAGTAGGGCTGGAAAGAGGAAGTTGTTGAGTCAATTTCTGAGAAAAGTAATTTCCTTTTTTTGGGGGGGGATTGTTATTGTTAAATCTCTTGGATGGGTTTCCTCGTCTGCATAGAGGTCTTGATTATCTACCTGCATTTCCTGTCACACAGAACTGTTTTTTTGTTATCTCTAGCTTGCAACTCTACTCTCTCTCTCTCTCTCTCTCTCTCTCTCTCTCTCTCTCTCTCTCTCTCTCTCTCTCTCTCTCTCTCTCTCTCTCTCTCTCTCTCTCTCTCTCTCTCTCTCTCTCTCTCTCTCTCTCTCTTTCTCTCTCTCTCTCTCCCTCCCTGCCCCTCTCTCTCTCTCTCTCTCTCTCTCTCTCTCTCTCTCTCTCTCTCTCTCTCTCTCTCTCTCTCTCTCTCTCTCTCTCTCTCTCTCTCTATCTCTCCTGGTTTTCATTCTTAATATCAGGTTTACTTAAAGAGATATTCCATCATTATTTACTCACCCTCAGGTTGTTCCGAACCCATATTTCTGGTTGTTGTTTTGCATTGTGTAAATAATGGCATATTCCATAAAGATATCAAGCATGTTATTGTCTGGGGTTGTCCGGAGGGTTTTCATAAGAACTATATTGCTGAACTAATATGTTATTTAACTGCATTTAAATAATTTCATTTTTGATAACACTGGTATTCACATGTCTGCATATTGTTGTCTGAGGCCGATTGCTTGCAGTGGCGTGACAGAAATGTGCAATTCAGCAGTAAACAACCCAATAAATTCTGTCCGACATGAGAGGATCTTTTCATAGTCTAACATGTGATTCACTGAATCACCTAAAAAAATAAAAAAAAAAAAAATAAAAAAAAAATATATATATATATATATATATATATATATATATATATATATATATATATATATATATATATATACTGAGTCCTTATCTAGCCAGCGATTCACATACATGTCAATGCCAATTTTCTGAGACGGTTTCACATGAAAGAACCCAGCTGAAACAAATCAACCCTCTTCTCTGAACAGATCCTATCCTGATCTCATGTTTGTCATCTTCATGTCCAGAGGCAATAGTGGCATAGCATTAATGAGAGTCTGAATTGTTGAGCTAATGTGTTCTTAGGCTTTCCTATCATGCTTATTTGATTCTAAGAACTTAATGCCCTTACAATCCTAGCCTTTTATTTCCCACAAAGTTTTATTGGCTTTGAATTGGTAAAGAGACTTAGTGTTTGAGCAAGGGTACATTCTTGGCCACTTCTTCACTTTAAATATGTCCCGAACCTCTTTCCACTGCTAACACCCCCTACTTTTATTCTGCTTCCTGCTGCGTCCTTTGACTCCCAGACTTCTCAGTTTTACTGCTTTGTTCCACTATTAGAGAACCAGTAGACTGAGTTGTTCAATTTAGAGAATGTACACTTACAATCCCTGTGCTGTTTTCCTTTCGGAAGGCACCTGTTTGAAGACTGTCGTTCTGTTTGAGGAGTTTATACAACTAAGTGCTTTTTGTCCAACACAGGAAAATTATGTATTTTTTTTCCACCAGTGTCATTTTCCATAGGGAAATTCATTGCGAATACATTTTTTAAATGAAATTACTCACTCACTTCCTTCCTTCTCTTTTCACTCTTTCACTCTATCACTCTATCTACATGATAATAGTTTTAAATTTTTATTTTAGTTTTTATATCTTTTACTATTTTATGATTTGATGTGTGGGTCTAGGACAGTTGGAAAAATAAATATATATATATGTATAAAAGCCACTTGATATTAGTGAATAAATGATAAAGGCCTGATAAAAAGGTTCCAAGCCAGTTTGAATGTGACCTTCATATAACAAAAAAGTTTTATTTTTAGTTATGTTATTTTTGATAATATGACAGTGCCATTGGTAGAAATGTCTCTGTTTCTGGGTATTTCAGAGTAGTATTGAATAACTGAGAATAATCTTTTATTGGATGTCACTGGTAATTCCCATTTGTCCATTCCCAGGGTTGTTCCCTGGCTGCGGTAAGATATAGGCCTGCTGGACAGGAAACTGTCAGTTGCGAATTGTGAGCTGATGGGATAAGCAACTTGTTCAGTTTTTGTAGAACAGGATATTGGCTTTTCATTTTTCAGATCACTTTTAGCCCCATTTGTGGGCCTTGGGCAATCTCTGTCCCATGACTCAACAGCACAATATTCAGCAGGGGTCTTATGATGTGAACAGTTTTTTTTTATTTTTTTTATTTTTTTATGTCAGCTTGTTTGCATGTCTCTGTGTTTGGGTGGGGACTTTAATACTCTGTTGACTCCATAGATGTTACCTCTTGAACTTGTTCCCCATTGTTTTGTGTTTATAGGTCATTGAGTGTACAGGTAATCCTCTTTTAAGAGTATCAGCATCAGTCTGAGTATTTTGGCTGCTACACAATGTCATGATGATCCACCAGCTTTATTTTGCTTATTATGTATCTGTCTCTCTGCATATTAATAGCATCACCCTAATATCATTTCTGTAACAGTGTCTTAGGTGTGACAGAGAGCAAAAGAAAGAGAGACACATTGATTACCCTTCTAGACTGCTAGCCAGAGCGAGACATTTGTTCTTCTCAGATGACAACACAGGCTCCTCATTCACTAACTATGAGATGAACTTTTCATGTTATTGATGCAATCACTCCAGGAATGGAATGTTCAGAAGAGATACATGAAAGAGATTGGATGTGTCCCAAAAATGTATGTGTGTGTGTGTGTGTGTGTGTCTTATTTTTGTAAGTGATTGAGTACAAAACTGTGCTTGCGCGCTGAAAGTAGGGCGAAGTGTTTCCAGACTTCTAGCATTACACATGGGCAGACATATTGGTATTTACAAGAAGATTGTGTTATTCTGTTGTAAATTAGATTGTGAGGGTGAGGTTTAAATGTGTGCATTGTGTTCTCTTATTTGAAAAAAAAAATGACAAATTATGCTGATAACTAAAATAAAGAAAATAAGTGTTTTGTTTTTAATTTAAAAAAAAGATAATATTTGTATACTTTTAAAATCTTTCAATTGGGGTACAAAAAGTAACTTTTTGAAATGCTATATATTTATTTATTTATTAATTAATTTATTTATTTATTTATTTATTTATTTTTGTAAACAAAATAAATATTTCGTGCCTAGTTTAGACATTTAAAATTGAGTTGTTTTTGCCTCTTGTGTGTTTGTAGAAAGGAAAAAATTGCTTACCACATACCACATCTTAAGAATAGAAAAGTATTTGGTTACACTTTATTTTAAGGTCTCAGAGTAATATTAAGCAACTACATGTACTATAGGGTTAGGGTAGGATTAGGATTTGGTTGAGGGTTAGTTGCATGTAATTATGCATCATTTACTGTTATTACTATGGTAATTAAATGTAACATATGTAACAAGAACACTGTAAAATAAAGTGTTACCAAATATTTATTCCATGTTCTCACAGGTGACGCTTCATCGGACAATTTTCTTTTTGTTGAGCACCCTAGTTGAGCTTTTTGTCCATTAGATGTGCACACTCTGTGTTAAACCTATTGTATGTTTGCAACAAAATTTACAATTTTCATTATACATTTGTTTTACTTAATTTACTCGTCATTTCCAGCTATTAAACCTCAATTTTGGCAATTAAACTATTTGTATTACACCATGGTGCTGTTTGCAAGCTTTAATGATTGAATCGTCTAGATTTTTGCGTGGAAAAGAGAGGAAGAAATGAAGCTTATCTCCTCTAGCTTTTCCTCAGAGGTCATAAAGTAAATTAGCAGCTGTGTGTGTGTGTGTGTGTGTGTGTGTGTGTGTGTGTGTGTGTGTGTGTGTTTGTGTGTGTGTTTTGTGCTATTATTTAGCATCCATTGTAGTGCGACTCTTAGCTGGCCAATTAGTCCTCATCGCTCGCTTCAGTGGTGCATTACTGGGAATGCAAAAGCACTAATCCCAAATTGACGTCCTTTTGGCAAAGTATTCTAAACACACAGTTGCTACTATTATCTTCAATTATCAACTCTCTTTGAATGCTCATAAACCCAGTCATTTCACACCCCAACACACACACACACACACACACACACACACACACACACACACACACACACACACACACACACACACACACACACACACACACAGATCACATGCCTTCTGCTAGTGTTTACAAAATACTGTTGTTGTTGATTAATTTGTGTGAATCAATTCAAACTGCCCATTTCATTGTTGACAAAACAGAGGATTGAAGTGATTAATTCAAAAATCTTTACAAATATTTATTAGTAAAATATAGGTGAATATTACTTTTGTACATTTATATTAAATGTTTGAAATATTAAAAGATTATTTAATATTGAATGTAGCCTTTGTGGAGTGAATCAGCATTTTTAACAGCATTCTGCTGAGCACTGTTATATTTAATGGAACATTTGACTGTTTTAATTATTTTGACATTAAGTAAACTTAATTATTAGACTATACAAGATAAGTGGTCCCACTTTATATTAAGTGGCTTTAAATATTATGTACTTACATTGAAAAATATGTACAATGTACTTATTGTGTTGAGTTGTATTGTAAAACACTTGTGCTGCTATTGAGGTGTGATATGGGTAAAGTTAGGGGCTGGTGTGATGGTATGGGAAGGTTTAAGGGTAGGTTAAGGTGTAAGGGAAGGGTCAACAGTGTAATTACGAATGTAATTACATTCATTAATTACAGCTGTAATTACATGCAGGTATTTTTAAAATATAACTACAACGTAAAAACATGTATGTACACAATAAGTCCATTGTATAAGTCAAAGTATTAGTTTCAATGTAAGTACATAGTACTTAAAGCCACTTAATATAAAGTGGGACCGATAAGTTAACATAAATCATACGTATCATACCCATTAAGAATAAATCACAAGGACAGTTGTGGTTATGAGCGTGTGAACAGAGAGGCAAAGGGAATGAGTGCATGTTGAGTGTGAATGTGAACTCAAATAATTAGACCTGCAAATTGTTTATCTGTATATTATTCTATATTTGTTTTATTGTATTTACTGCTAAAACAGCATAAGTTATTTCCCTGTCCAAAGGGCGCATGCATCAACTAACAGTTCAGCCATCCAAAATAACAACTATTGTTTGGCGGGCTTAATCCGGTTCATTTACATATTCCTGTGACATAACTAAGAACTTCCATTTGGAGCCTCTGGTAGTGCACTCTAACTTAGAGAAGTGTGTGGATTTACCTAAATTAACAAAAATATAATCAGATTTTGGCTAAACCAGACAAAACCATAACATTTTGTTTCATAAATGTTTTTTTTATTCTTAATATAATGCAGTGATATTTTTAAATTATTGTATTCTACTGCAATTATATTGTAACTATCAGTTATATGAAAAACAAACTTGATTATCTTTATACGAGTCTTGATTATCTTTATACGAGTCTATGCTGTGTCCTCATTTAGAGGGAAAAGATGTGTTGCATTGAATATATAAATGCATTGTGATTTAGAGCAGGAAATTGTTTCCTATTTAATTTACCTGAAAGCTAGGAAACAAATGTGGGTTGGTTCTTGTCAATGTGCAACACCTGCTTCTTGTTGGTTGCATGTGTAATCTTAGCGTAGGACGATTATTTGTGGCTTCCTCTCATGTAAGAGTACATGCTTGCTCAAGCAGAACGAATGAATGCACTAAGATGAATTCAGATGACGCACATTTTGCCTCCATCAGTACAGCCACTTAGATGTTTCCGAATGCAAACTGACAACATGAAGACAAGTAGCAGCTTGAAGGACACACAAAGAGTGCACTTAAATTACACAAATGTGGCTTTTTGAAAAATTCACATTGCGGAGGCACTGAGGCCTGAGTCTGAAAGCACTCTGTCCTACACACACACACAGAGAGAGAGACAGTAGCGCAGGACTGAATGTGAGAGCATTGCAGTGGGAACTCCCTAATGCACACTGCAGCACCGCACGCAGAACCGGACATAGAAAATGGACTGAGTAGAGTACGGCAGAGAGGTGAAGGAGGACGAGGATTCAGAACCGAAAGAGCACAGGAGAAGATGTCGAGGTCTATGCGACTGCTGCTTATGCAGAGATCTTTGAGTGAACACATCAGATACTCTACCTGCAGGGCTCTGGATCTGTTAAATGGAAACACACGAGACCAGAGGCTGACAGGTGAGTGTGTGAGTGGATGTGGATGTGCGTATGTGGATGGAGTCATAGAAACATGTTTCTAAGGACAAATATGACCTCGTTTTGATGCTAGAAGTGGTGGACGTGTACTTGACCTTACAAAAAAACATAATGATGGTACCATAATATAGTGCCAGTATCAGATAGGGAAATCTAATATATGTAACATTGTACTGAATGATTACTGGATTCATATAGCATGATATGTCAGAGAATACTATGGTATTACTAAGTTTCCCAAAAAACAAACAAACATGGTTTTGCACTGAATATTTTTGCTCCAACTTTATATTAAGCATCTTTAATTACTGTGTAATAACATTTAAAATAATTGTTTGATACAATGCTCTTACTGTGTTCATGCATGTTGTTACATCTATAATTATGATTCCCTTACATGTTAACCCACCCTTAAACCTAGCCATACTACTGACCTGTCCCTAACCTTGCCTGTATCCCAGCTCAATAGCAACAAAATTGTTTGGCAATACAACGTATAACAAGTATATTGTACCTTACACATTGTTTATGTTAGCACATAGTAGTTAAAGACACCTAATATAAAGTGTGACCAAATGTTCCACTTTAGCATCATTGAAATGGGATGTCATGACTTAAAAGGGGTTTGTTAGCCTACTTGAATCCTTTTGTGGGTCGTTGTCAGGGTTTGAAATTAACTTTTTCACCCACCGGCCAATTTGGCTACTAAATTTTTAAGTTACTATAGCCAAAAAAAGAAGAATAAATTAACCAGAATAATATATATATATATATATATATATATATATATATATATATATATATATATATATATATATATATATATATATATATATATATTAAAATTTGGATTTCATTCATTCATTTCTTATTCAAACAAAATCCTGTCATCCAGCAATCTCCTCCCTTCCTCATTCATTCTCATCTTCTTCTTTTTTTTACCAAAATGTGTTTTAGGTGTACAGATACAGTACAAAGAACATGTAGGATGTTGGAAAATAACAATGTCTTTGCTGTTAACCAAATGCTTTCTAATCGATGCTATTCCTTCAATGAAAGTGAACAAGTGTGCCGTTATTTGTTGCTTAGTTAGTGATGTGTATGTTCAAGTAAGCCAGAAATGCGCAGATTCTGCGCAATACGCTGAAGGCCCTATTTAATAGATCAAGGTGACTCACGAGTTGCGTATTTGCGCTAAATCCGGGCAGATTTGGCTTACACGAACTTCCCCAGCAAAGTGAGTAAACATAATAACACGTAAAATTAGCTAGTGATTTGGCAGCGTTACCTGCGGTTTGGCGGGTGTTAATTTCAAACCATGGTCGTATTGCATTTTTTAGTTATCTCTTATCCATAAAGTACTGATATTTTGAATACCTTAGTGATTCAACCCATTATGAATATGACACGTGATAGTCAGTCATGAACTCTGGAAAAGACAGGAAATGCTGTGTCATTATTGAAGTGTTTTAAAGATGGCTGACTATTAGTGCCGGGATATCATAAGTGATTTATTGTGTGAGAGAGCATGAGAGGGATGGAGAGAGATGGATTCACTTTTTGTGGTTTTATATGCGTGAATCTAATGTTTGGTCTATAGTGCTTCTCCAAGACTTAGTCTGCTAGAATGCACGCACTTCACTTTCTCATGAATTAAATATGTCAGACAGTGAGCCATCATTTAGTAAGGAAGGATTTTTTTTTTCCATGGCTATTTCAGCACAAAAAAAATAAAAATAAAAAAATAAAAGGAAGAAACTTCAAGACAGTCTTGAAACCCACCCTGGATGCAGAAAACACAAAAAATGTCATGACCATTATAGCAGTGTGGTCTAATGGTTTATTTAATAGTGTGGGCTTACAACCATCCATGGATATGGGTTTATTTTGTGCGTTTAAATGTCTGTGCAACCGATCATGTCAACTTCATTTTAACAAACAAAATCTTTTTTTTTTTTTTTTAATAGGTCGACAAATTATAATTTTTTGTTGCTGTTGTTGTTAAGTTTCTAGTGTAGTTTAAAAATTTCACTTCACCACTTTTATTTCCCAAAAATAACCTATTTGGAGTTTTAAAATAAATTTTCCTTTTAAAAATGAATTGACAAATGGTAACTGAGATTAGCCCATGCCACATCCAATTCAATGATAATTAAAGGCAATTTTTTTATAAACAATTTTTGTTATACTTGATTGAAACTCTCTTCACGTCCTGATAGCAATCAATAATGGAAGCGGTCTAAATACAAATCTTCTGTGGAAGTCTAAGGACAAAAAAAATGTTCGTCCAATCATTGCATTTTGATGTACTACCTGCCGGTCAACATATGTTCCCTGTTTTCAATCTTATTTGCGAGTGATAAAACCTGGAGGATGTGTTCATGTGCTGGAGTATCTGTACAGAACGTTCAGAGCTGCATAGCTGAGCTAATAGTGCTGAGCAAACACAAACACACTCAAACAAGGTAGCCAACATCTGAGAAAAAGTGTTAGCTTTAATAAGCTGTTTGGGTGATAAATAACTTTATAGCTGAGGTGTGGTTCATATCTTTTTAGGTTAGCAGAATTTTGATAGTAAGTTGTCAATTGGAGGCCTTGAATTGAAGGCCTAGCAAGGTCATTGATACATGTCAACTTTTTCTACTTACCCAAACCTTAACTCCTAACCCTAACTTGACAATCTAGTTTGCATTTAGCAAAGTTACACGTATTAGTAGAATATCTAAAGTGGACCATCAAAATAAAGTGTAACCAACAAAAACAGTTTTTTTTTGTGTGTGTGTGTGTGTATTTGTTTTTTATTATTGTCTTACAGCAGATAACGATAAATGGCCAGTATTAAAATTCTGTATTATTTTGTTTAAAGGGGTCATATACTGGTACATGCACTTTTACAAATTGATTGTACTGAAATGTGTGTTGGCAGTGCCTGTACACAACCATCATATAATGATAAAAATCCATCCTGTGTTTTTGTTTTAATCTCCTTATATGTTTTCCCCTGCCTCAAATTGAGCCGTTCGATTTTGTGACGGACGCCCCCTCCCATGATTGATAATTGACAGCAGCGTTTCAACACAGACCTGCCCTGAGCGAGCTGTCATCGTAGTCCGCCATTGTTGATACACTGGAGCAGAATGACGTCTAAGCGATTGTGGTGTTCTGTTCTTGGCTGTAATAAGGAACACAGTAGTCATTTTGGTGTTCCTAAATTCGAACCGCTGAAGACGCAGTGGCTGAGTTTTATTTTTGAAGGGAATATTCCCAACGATCTAACGTTACGTAAATCTTTTATGTTTGCGCTTATCATTTCTCACCAGACTGCTTTCTAAACGAGGGTAAGTGTAAATCTGGTTTTGCTAAGAAGCTGGTCCTGAAAACAGAATCGGTATCAACTATTCGTGTTCCTGCTGCACCTCCAGAAGAAGTGAGTGTAACGTTTTATTAACCTTTAAATATTAATCTTTGCAAATCGATTGCATGCTTCACAATGAATGCGGCTAATGTTTACACTCAGGGTATATTACGGCATGTTTTCTATGTAACATTACGACGTTCCAATATAATCCATAATCCCACATTTATTATGAACAACGCGTTATGGTTAATGTGTTATTAAAAACTGTGTACGCAGGTGTACATTACGTGACATTACTTTAACCAACCATTCAGAAACGTCCTGTTCGAGCCTTAATTGTTGAACTTCTTCGGGGCCGTTATCTTGTTCCGTGTCCGACTGGTTCAAATTGGTATGGTTGCACAGATGTGTCCTCAGAGACTCCCGCTGACATTCTTGTTCCAAAATATACCCTCAACTGTTGTCAAGGCAACACTCCACGTGGTTGTGTCAAAACCAAAACGCCGCACAGAGCATTATCATTTAAAGGCATATGCACTGAAACTGCGTGCTGAAAACAGAGCTGTTTTTGAGCAGGTAAAATTAGTGTTTTCTTATAATACTAATGAGAATTTTTAAGAAAAGTATATTACACAGTTTTCATTTAGACCCTAAATATTCATATTAACTTGTACAAAAATGGCATTATATGACCCCTTTAAATACAATAAGCGAAATCACTAAAAAGTAAAATCAATAATTTTAAATGCTGAAAGTTAATTTAAACATAATGTATGAAAGGGATGTGTTGTTGTTATTGTTTTAAAACATAATTCTTTTATTCGATTTTCCACCATTTTTTTGTTTTACTTTTACTATTTAAATTTTTTCCATGTTTTTTTTTTTTTTGTATGGAAGATGATTGATAAAATGGTGCATGTATAATTAATTTAGCAAATGACACTGATCTACTGGGGAAACATCACGTCATGAAATTATTCATGAGTAAAGCTGGCACATCTTTTATTATGTCTCCTCCCCTCGTCAGACTGTTCTTACTCCTCTACTTCTAAGTGTCTGTTTTGCCATCACCTCACTGTCTTTCATAAATCACCCTCGCTGACCTTCCTCTCTCAGCAAATCTCCCCATATTAGTCATAAACCAGCCAGGGCCTCTCTTGAAGTCCTCTTTCTCCAGCTTTGGAGGACCTGAGGGTGTGGATTCCGGGTCAGAGGCCTAACTTCTCCCCTCTTTTCTCCAGAAGCAGTGGACAGGTCCGGAGTGATGGATGTTAGCCTCCCCCTGCCCTTTTTTACCTTCAGTGTGAAGGTATCTTTCCCTAGCCTCAGTACCCGGAGATGAAAGAGAGGTGGGTCACAGCAGCCCATAAAGCTTTTCTCGTTCTTTTCTCCTTATCATCTATTCTTTTCTACTTTTCTTTGTGACATCAAACCATTTGCCATCTTCCCTCTTTCCAAGCAAGGCGAAAATGTTGTGGCTTCAGTAAGCAGGATGTTTGTAATTAAATAATAATATCGGAAATGACTGTATAACAGAGTGTGGGTGTTGACATAATAAATGAACTGTGTGTATGAGTGTGTAAAAACAAGCAGAGCATATAGTCATAAAGTCTGAAGAGATTTACATTCCTCACATGCAGACTGCGAAAATAAGATGTTTTTAAAGGTGCAGTGTCTAATTTCTGGGTCACTAGTGTAAAGTAAACAATGCTTGTAATCTCTAGTTTTCATATTTGGTGACTGTTTTCTAAAATAAATTACAGAGGAGCAGTACTTTATTAATTTGCAACAAGAATATTTCATATTCATTGGGAGTGTTTAGGCCTTTATTTTGAAATAGCAATAAACATGAAAAGTCATGAAAGATTTGTAGAAACCTCATTTTTTTTCATGAGTTCAAAAGATAACACCAATTAAATTTTATGAGAAAAAAAGGTCTGAAAATGTTTTAAATATAAAGAAAAATATTATGGATTCTCGATTTGTGATGCGGCTGCGACCTATAACGCACATACAGTATGTGGTCTTTTTATGCAATTATTAGAGATTTTTCTGAATAGGACGTCTTCTTAATAAATCGTATGAAAATTATGGAGATACATGGTTAAGATCACTCAAAACATATATGAAAATGGAGGCGCCCTTATATGGGCAGTAATGGAGTCTGGTGTTTACTTAGTGAAAAACTTTGGTACTGCGCCCAAAAAAATCTTACTGAAAGCTCATTTTCAGATATCAACCTAAAATTTGGAACACAATTTGTTCAGATTTTTGGCTTTCATTTTCTTGCAGTTTTATAGTAGAATATATTGTGTAATATATATTTTATATACAATATTAATAATTATATTTTTACATTGCACATGTTCATAAACTCAAACTTATATAACTTTTTTTCTGTTTCACTTTCATAATTTCTACACTTCTACAATAATCTGGCAAATATCTTCTTTAAAACAAGACCAATCATAGGTCTATATTCCAAAGTGTTCTTGAATTACAACCATTAAAGTTTGGATAGTGGTTTTTATGTGCAAAAAAGGTCTTGTCTTCAACAGTTAAAGGGTTAATTAGAACTTTATACATTACAACAAAATGCCTTGCGGTGGAATTTTTTATTATTTCTATAGTAATCTAGTATTTATTTATATTTTGAAGTAGCTTTCATATTAATTTCTTATTTAGTTAGTTTCTCAACTAGTTAGTTGCCAAGGCAATATTTCTCATTTCTAAAGTTTTTCATCTAATATTTATATTTTATTTTATTTCAGTTGACAAAAGTAATTTTAATAATTTTATGTTTTCATTAGCAATAACAACACTGATGCCTTACCCCATTATTATGTTGAATTTTGGTGCTACTTGCCAGCATTGGATGGATTCTGGTGAGCTTGTGTCCCTACCAGACATCATAACTAGCTTAAATATTAAGACTACCATAAGTCCATAGTGAATGACCAGTATCACTTTTTACTAGTGAACAACCTTACTAGACCAAAGCCTACTAGTAAGCAGCACAAAGAAGTTTGGACTAGCATGAAAATTCATCCTCATTTGTTCAGGACTCCACGTGATATTAGAATGATTTTCTCAACTTGCTTTCTCCACTGACAGATTTTAACTGGATTAGCTGAAGCGTTTAGCGTCATAACCCAGCAGGCTAACGGCTGATGAAAGTTCAGATTGCCTTCAGGTCAGAGGTCATCCGCGCAGCTGCAGAGTTCAGTTTACGTGATGTCAGCCTTCCAGGAGACCAGAGGACAAACTGTGTAATTGAGGGTCTTAGCGCATAGCTGCTAATGGAATTACATAACTTATAAACGGCTTTGTCTGACATTAATCATTAAAGGAATCTTGTGAATAGAAACTAGGACACATGTTTTCCATTACAAGACTGAACAAAGCCATGGGGACAGATAAATAAAAGCAAAAATAATTCTAAAAGAGATTCTTTATTCATAAATTTGGAATATATTTTTAGTGTTCATTAGATTTTATCACTTTAAGACACTGAAAATCAGCTGAATAGAAGTACATTTTGAACATCACTAAGTAAATAAAAAAATGATTTGGGCCGTGATTTGACAACTGTTTTAAAAATGATAGAGGACTACAAATAAGTATCTTAAGTCAAGTCGTCACATATATCTCTATAGCTCTTTATACAATACGGATGCAGCTTCACATTAATAAACAAAACAACATTGTTGATGTAAAATGAATCACTTCAGCTATAATGCGGCTCTTCAGAAGATAATAGTGTCATTATTCAGCTTAATTCAGTTCAGCGTTGTTTCAATTCAGGTCAATAACTGTGTCGGTGTTACAAAGTCCACAAATTACAAGTTCAATTCAGCTCTAAGCAGCTCTTCAGAAAGCGACAGTGTCATTATTCAGCTCAAGTCAGTTCAATGTTTATTTAATTCAGTTCAATAGCATCGATGTTGCAAAGTTAGTCTCATTATCCAGCTCAAATTTTGTTCTCATCTGATAGTGTCAGTGCAGTTAATATGACTGAATATTAAATGTCTTTTAAATCCAAACTGAGCAAGCCAAATTGATTCTTGAATATGAAACAAGAGTAAAGGACTGTGAGCTTCACCAAGTTTCAAGTGGTGTCCATCAGGTCCAACAGCTTTATTTGTACATCCGCTGTCATGCTGTGTGACTCCACTGCTTTTGCTAGTGGGTGTCAGTCTTTTGTGTCCTGAGTGAAAAGATCACCAGTGGGGAGTCTTGTTGGCTGGTCCGATTTTAAAGGGTCCTCGTCGCGCTTTAGCCCTCAGACCAAAGCCTCTTCAACTTGGTATATGCCCACTGAGGCACTGAATGTGTGTGTTCATGCCTGCTAGTCAGTGGAGGATGAAAACTAGGGGTGTGGTATTGTACCTTCAAGTTGTTAAGTGTTAAGAATAACAAAGCCACACGGAAGTGTTAAATTAGCCATTTTTGGCGTGATCTCTAACTTTTCAGCCTCTCTTTTTCTCTCACACTCATTCAAACACACACACGCTCACTCTCTGCAAAATTCCATGGCATGTTGTTGATTCCCACAGCTGGCCAAGGCTAGTTTGAAGGCCTTTTTCTCAAGGTCATCCTCTTTTCCTTTCCACCTGCTCTCCATCTGGCTCGCAGCTCCCATATCGACCCTGAGTTTTCAATGATTTACAGCAGCTAACCTGTTCCAGCTGGTCACAGGCCAGTCCATGAATCTGAGTCGTGCTGCTTTAGGAAATGACCACCATGGAATTTTTTGGGGTCCAAGTGGAAGAGGCTGCAAACCCTCTGATTAATACTGGGTAAAGCAACATAACAGAACCAGATGGATGCACCATTTAAAGCGCTGTGGCTTGCCTGTTCTCAGTCAATAACAACCACATCTGTAGAGGCATCTTCATCTGAAAAGAGTTTGTGCCATAATCAACTTCAGTTGAACTTGTTTTTAATTGTATTGCCCTAGTTATGGCCTCGGGAATGTTTCACACATCATTATATAATTACCGAATCCAGAATTTACACACCCACATGTAAAAAAAAAAATAATGGAATCATGTTTGATATTATTTTTAATATATTTAAATTTTCCATCCTTTTTCATGCTTTGTTTTATATATTTGTATTTTCATCTTTTTCAAGTTGTTTAACATTGTTTGCATGATTTTATTTTATAGTATATTTGTAAGTTTTTTTGTTTCCACCTCTTTTTCAAGTTGACCTTTTTTCACCTTTTCATGTTCATCGTTCGTTCATTTGTTCGTTCGTTCGATCATTCAAATTGTTTACACTCCAGTAATTGTCCCTACTTGTACATTCTTATTTAAAAGGGTTGTAACCCATGCTATACCTGAAAAAAACTTTAATGAGAAAATGTTGCAATAATAATAATAATAATAATAATAATAATAATAATAATACAACTTTTTAAATGTCTTTCTTTCTTCAGTCAAAAAGGAATTATTAAGGTTTTTGAGGAAAACATTCCAGGATTTTTCTCCATATTGACTTCAAGGGGAACCAACGGGTTGAAGGTCCAAATTGCAGTTTCAGTGCAGCTTCATAGGGCTCTTGGAGAAAAATCCTGGAATGTTTTCCTCAAAAACCTTAATTTATTTTCACCTGAAGAAAAAAAGACATGAACATCTTGGATGACATGGGGGTGAGTAAATTATCAGGATATTTTAATTCTGAACTACTCCTTTAATGGTGGCTTATATCATAAAGAAAGAACAGAATGTGAAGACTCTCACATTAATGTCACGATCACCAGTGAAGTGACCTTTGATTACCATCAGCGGGTACTCCACCTCAGACTATTATAACTCTAACAAAAACTACATTACCCATAACCCACTGCCCAGACTATCAGCCATGATTGTATTCAGCTGTTGCTTGTTAGTTTCTGCCAATAAACCTGGTTAATTCGGTCACTCATCCCTAGGTCTGGTTAGTACTGCATTTCTGAGCCTGGTTATCCGGATATCCTATGTTTTGCCTTAGCCCTGGACATTGTATTTATTTGGACTGCTCATCTGTTTTTCGACCTTTGCCTGGCCTTTGTGTATGTCTGTGGATTAACCCATTAAACTGCTTTTGGATCCTCAAGTCTTGGAACAGTTATGCGACAATTACAGTGCAAACCACCAAACGAAGAGTGCCTAAACAATGCACTGTGTCATACCAAGACCTTTATTTCAACAGAATCAACTGATTTGTTCATTTAAGTTTATTTTCATCCACTGAAGTTTATGAATATAGATTGTATATAGATTTACTTTAAAGGAGGGTCCTGGGCCATGTCTATAATAGAGACTTGGGTGTACATGGTTTGTTAGATGCTGTAGTAATTATTTCATATTTTCTTATGTGAGTCATAGCTTTCAGTGTAACCCTGTTTATGTTTGTATGTGTATATGTTTGTGTCCTCAGCCTTGAGCCGTGCAGCATCTTCAAACACTCTCTCCACGCCCATCTCATAAAGTTGTAGAGAGAGAGAGAGAGATAAAGTTTAATTAGACCACAATCTGAAGGGAGTTTTAGTGTGTGTTTGGTGGGGTCCAGGAATGCGATGTGCGCCTGTGTGTGTGTTTGTGTGTGTTTTATGTGTTTGTCTGTCTTTAAACCTCCTCACCAGCGCTGATGTTCACAATTCTCTTATCTTCTTCATAGTTTGAAACATTCCTTCCTGTTTTCTGTCAATGGCACTGAGAGCCTCGCAGCTGCTACTTTGCAAAACACAAACTCTGCAAAATACCCTTCCAAATTTGATCATGCCTGAAAGATACATTATTCTTATTATGATTATTTTCCTTCCCTTTTTTGTCTTGTCACACCTAAACTAAAAATCTGAAAGTCTATTTTGTAGATAAACATATATTGATACATTTTTACAACTTATCAGTTTCCAAATACACATCTTATCTGTTGACCCTTTTACAGTATTCTGTCCTAGTTATAATTGTTTTTTAAGCTGTAAAGTTTAATGGCCTTCAAATTTGCCCTTTTAAAGTTGTTGGTAAGTAAGGTAGCACATTTTTAAACAACATTGCAGTGTTTTATGTGTAAGCAAACATGAGTGTGGTATGTGAGGGAGTACTGTGAGTGTGTTACTCTAATTCTACAGTAATGCTTTTAAACCATCTAACTCTCTCTCTCTCTCTCTCTCTCTCTCTCTCTCTCTCTCTCTCTCTCTCTCTCTCTCTCTCTCTCTCTCTCTCTCTCTCTCTCTCTCTCTCTCTCTCTCTCTCTCTCTCTCTCTCTCTCTCTCTCTCTCTCTCACACACACTCTCTCTCTCTCTCTCACACACTCTCATTTACTCTTTCAATTCAAGGGGAGTGAGAGGAATGTTTTCCTAAACCCAGTGACATTGTGAAACTTACACCAAAGGGTATTTGCTTTCCTTTCATTCTTTTTATCACTTTTGCATCTCTCACTCTCTTTTTCACTTTATGAATCTAAATCACTAATCTAAATCACTAAAGAATACTCTCTTTTGGTAAATCCAAATTTTTCTTCTCTGACCCAATGAGGAACAGCTAATAAATCATACTAAATTATGATTTGAGCTTAAGTACATGATACTGTTGTCAGATTACTAGTGATGTTGCTATGCAACCAAATAATCTGTTTAGAATTGGATTCATGGCTGTCAGACTGAAAACCTTAATGTAAACACCTCAATCAACCCTTTTAAGGAGTGTAAATGGCAGTAAAGTTGCACAACTGACGGTATAAGTCACATGACTTTGACAACGGATGTAGTATACCCAGATTACATTCATGCAACACACATTCAAACTAAAGAATGTAGAACATACTTTGTTAATGGTCACAAAGTAAGTTTTTATTCAAATGTAGTACCTACTTGTCACTCTTGGTTGCAATAAGGATAAAAGAAAGAGCATAGTAATCTCAGAAATATGTATTTATTTATTAAACAGAACTGAAAACACTATGAAACAAAACAACCGCAGTACAAACGAAGAAGAACGGAAAACTGAACAATGGAAACTGAAGACTGAAATACCAACGCTATCTCACGACCAATTCGTACAAATTTGTACGATTTGTCTAAACCCACATGATGGGTAGGTTTAGGGGCGGGGTCAGGGGTAGGTCATTCGTACAAATTCATACGAATTGGCCAACTCGTAAAATATGTACGATTTAGCACAAATCGTACTAATTCGTACGAGTGAGGTCGTATGAATTCGTACGAATTAGCCACCTCGTAAAATTCGTACGAATTACCGTGAGATCGGGCTGGAAATACACAGTTAAACAAGGGAACTAAATGAACAACAGGTGAATTTAATTAGTGATTTCTGGCGCACAATAGGAAACTAAAAGAATGATAGGGAATAGAACAGTACCAAACCAAAACACAATGAATTTAAGCACAACTATGGCCCTGTTTACACTTGGTATTAAGATCACAAGTGTACGACGCTATGAAGGTATAAACGAGGTCTGAAATGTTTTGAGCTTGTCCACTTTTAACCACTTCCAGACGTAGTCGAAAACACATTTGAACCGGATTGCTTTCGTAGTGTAGACGCTCATGTGGTCGAATGTGTTCGAACAGCCACACAAGTCCGCCTACTCTCCGCCCACTGACCTAATGCTTAAACATTGAAGCGCACTAGCCAGACGGGATTTAAACTTTGTCAACTGGAGACCCAAGTTTGATTTGAAGATGAAAAAACGTACCAAGCACAATGTTCTCTAACCATTCCTGCTGTTTTTTCCGTCGTCCCCAGGCACGTTCTCTTATAAAATGCAGAGCTTATTTTGTCAGAAAGATAAACATACATTTACCCGCCCATAGACCCTCCGCTCAAAGAAATCAGGACAGAAGTGTTAGAAAGTGGATTAAAAGGACGGGTTAAAATACCAGGTGTAAATGGGTATGTATCTGCCTTGTCTACTTGTGATTCTATCTACCAAAACGCACCTTAATACCAGGTGTAAACAGGGCCTAAGACACTACTCAGACAGTATGCGATTTTATCGCAGTTTCCGAAATTGGATTGGATGCATTCAGATCAAGTGCATGTAAACACATCTACAGACAAACAGTATCAGACATTTTGGTCCTTATAATTTAAGCAGATAAGACCTGTGCATGACTGGTTGCCGAGTGAACAGACTTTCCTTAAAATTATGTTAAATGTAAAAAAAAAAAAATGTGGTAGTCATTCTGCCATTTAATGTGCAAACACAGTAGGACCTCAAGACAGATGACTTCCTCAGATTTGACCCTGAATGTGTGAAAGTGACAGAACTGCAATCTGTAAAAACCAATGAACTGCGATATATTAATAGCCCCAATAAAACAGGTCTTTAGGTGATGTTATTGGTCATATGAGCTCTGTCAACAGACAAATCCAGACATTGTCAGACAATTTAGACAGCAAGAGCCCATCAAACAGAACCCCTCAGAACCAGCCCAGTCGGAAATTAACCAATATATGTGTTTTCACGCAGAAAAGGCATCCTGAAAAGTGGTATGCACAAATATTTGGAAACTGCTTACTGTGAAGAATGTCTGGTTTTACATCCTGTCTAAAAATACCAATTCAGCACTATTTTTAGAGCTGGACTGGCCTTACAAAATCCAAGGGTACATTTTCAGGGGTATAAAGCATCTTTTAATATAAACTGACACAATAAATATGGACATGTTTTCTAAACTGTAGTAGTTTAAAGTTTGTGCGTTGTTACATGCAACTATGGTGATAAATAAATGCTATTTATGTTAATGCTGTAAACATTTATGGGCAGAAACAACAATTGGTAATAAACATACCAGTGTTGGCACACACATGTGGATCATATGCAGAGTCCTTGGGTTTCGTTATGTCTGTGGAATACTGAGCTTGTTTGTGTAGATTTGAGCCCACGCTACATACCCCACTCTTATCTTCAGTCCTTCATCTGTTCTGCTGTGTTTGTTTACCTGTGGTGATAGCTGAGACTGTGGGAGCTCCACAGCCAGATATCATGGGCCCTGTCTTGCTGACTCAGCGGCCCCTGCCAGGTTAGGGGTCCCTGACTGTGTAAGTGAACCACATCCCCTTCGTCTCTATTATAATCACTCAGAGCTGAAACAAAATACTCTGTATTTAATTGAGCGTGCATTGTTGAAGTCTATGCTCTAAGATTCATTCTCTTAAAGTCCCCCTGTGGTGAAAATCAAGCTTTTAATGTTGTGTTTTTAATATAAGAC
This sequence comes from Siphateles boraxobius, assembly GCF_051911475.1. NCBI lineage: Eukaryota > Metazoa > Chordata > Actinopteri > Cypriniformes > Leuciscidae > Siphateles > Siphateles boraxobius. Next base: position 3,697,402 of record NW_027509175.1, read on the forward strand.
AAACCATGTGCAAATTCATAAGTCAACACCATTGCTGAGTATTTTCTCTTTAAAACTGCACTGAACCAAAGACAGTCTCCAAAATGCGGTTTGAAATCGCTGGTGTTTCTGGCGTCACAAACAACCTTGTAACCAATCGTGCCAACGTGTGATCATCAACTAGTGGATCTCTGAGCTGGTGAGAGTGAGTGGAGGCAGGGCTAATTTGCATATTCATAGAACCGCTTATACTTAATGAGGTAAGCTATCTTAAGTCATGAAGAGTTTTGTTTTTTCATGGGAAAACATTTTTAAATGTCATTTTGGTGATAAAAGATGAGTTTTAAGGGATACAATTATTGACTACGCTGGTACTTTAAGAATCTGCTCATGCATTTTCAGTCACTGGAATGCCTGTGATGTGACGTTACGCAATTTTGATTTAGATGGGTTGAATATTCATCTCTTGTTCCAGGGAGGAATATTTGAGGTTTTTTTTTTTTTTTTTGAGGATTTCAACAGCATGGTATAAATGATGGGAGGATTTTAATAAAAGCATTATTATTGTTCGGTTCCAAAGGCATCATAATCTCCCGCTTCGTTGTTTTGGTTTTACAGACCTATGCTTCATTTCCTCTTCGGGTGGTTGTTGTGGCTGCATTGGGTTCTGCATTTATGAGACATGGCCTTAAACCTGTGTTCGTTCCTTATCGTCAGCATTCTTTCTCTCTCTCTTGATCTTTCTGTCTCCCTCACTCACATATCTGTGTTAATGATAAGTGAAAGTTATTTGGGAGATATGCTGTGTCTCCAGTAGTGTAGTGTTGTGAGGGCATTTGGATGTCCTTAGAATAAACATATACTAAAAAGTGCAATTGTACTATTTTTTTTTTACATGGTACCATGGTAATGCCATGTTTTTGAATGTGTACCACGATAAAAAAAATATATATTTAAAAAAAATAGACAGTCATTTTTATAGGAATTCACACAATCAGGTATTCAGGATTTGCAAAAAAAAAATCTGGCCTAAATTTTGCTTATTTTGCCACCTTACTGTGGTACAGTGATGTTATAATATGGTGATACTATGGTATTTTGAAACATTGTGGTACTGTGGTTTATGTACCATGGTATTTACATGACACTCCATAGTAACTCCAAAAATGGCTGCTAGTAACATTTCCAAACACCATTACTCTGATATATCTCGAAACCATGATATTACCATCAATTACGAAAAAATACGATGCAAATACCTTAGTATTTTTTTTTATGTACTATGGTATTGGAAACATATACCACAATAGTATTCTTATAAAAAGTACTTTGCAGGACCATATAAATACAATTTTACTTGAATTTCAGTAGCATTGCATATATCAAAGTATGTGGAGCCCTTTTTTTACTTTGTTAAGGTTTTGAGAGAGCTGTGAGCCAATCTTCAGATGGATCTATCTTGCCATTCATGCTTACAGCATATAGTAGAAGAACTTTAGATAGACTAGAGGAAGCAGAGTTTTGTACAATATATGTCTTTTTAAACATTTATAGATTTGAGTATATACTCACCTAAAGGATTATTAGGAACACCATACTAATAAGATGAACATCCAAGATGGCGCCGCTGATGGCTGCCTCGGTGTGGAGCTCTCCAGCTATTGTGTTGTTTTTGTTCGTTTGTTCTGCGTTTAGTCATTCTTTTCCTATCAGTTTCACCAAAGACGAACTACTGGACATTAGGAAACACACACCAGAAACCTTTTCTACAGTTTTTGATTATTCGGACGTTTTGCTGGACATTCTCGTCGGAGGTGCAGCGTTGTTGTTCAAACGCGCGTTCAGACGCAAACGCGGGAAGCGAGCCGGCGCGCTGGTTAAACGCCGCGAGCGCGGCCTGCGCACTGCACTCCCCAGTATTCATCTCGCGAATCTCCGATCCCTTCCTAACAAAACGGATGAACTTCTTCTCCTCACCCACACTAACAAGGTTTTTTTAAACTCTGCTGCTTTGTGCTTCACTGAAACCTGGCTTAGTGAAGCCATACCGGACAACGCAATACATCTGCCGGGCTTCCAGCTGTTCCGAGCCGATCGCATCGCGGAGCTAACGGGGAAAACGAGAGGTGGTGGATTGTGTTTCTACATTAACGAAAGTTGGTGTTCAGATGTAACAACACTGAAGAAGATGTGCTCTCCTAATTTAGAGGCACATTTCATAAACTGTAAACCCTTCTACTCGCCTCGGGAATTTTCCTCTTTCATTCTCGTGAATGTTTACATCCCTCCAGACGCGTGCGTGAGCGCGGCGCTACAACAGCTGGCTGAACAAATATCTGAAACGGAACAAAGGTACCCAGACTCTCTTTTAATCATTCTTGGGGATTTTAACAAAGCAAATCTTTCCCGTGAACTACCAAAATACAGACAGCACGTTACATGTCCCACCAGAGACAGTAATACAGGTCCTTCTCAAAAAATTAGCATATTGTGATAAAGTTAATTATTTTCCATAATGTAATGATAAAAATTAAACTTTCATATATTTTAGATTCATTGCACACCAACTGAAATATTTCAGGTCTTTTATTGTTTTAATACTGATGATTTTGGCATACAGCTCGTGAAAACCCAAAATTCCTGTCTCAAAAAATTAGCATATCATGAAAGGGTCTCTAAACAAGCTATTAACCTAATCATCTGAATCAACTAATTAATTATAAACACCTGGAAAAGATTCCTGAGGCTTTTAAAAACTCCCAGACTGTTTCATTACTCAAAACCGCAATCATGGGTAAGACTGCCGACCTGACTGCTGTCCAGAAGGCCTTCATTGACACCCTCAAGCAAGAGGGTAAGACACAGAAAGAAATTTCTGAACAAACAGGCTGTTCCCAGAGTGCTGTATCAAGGCACCTCAGTGGGAAGTCTGTGGGAAGGAAAAAGTGTGGCAAAAAACGCTGCACAACGAGGAAGATTGTGGAGAAGGACCGATTCCAGACCTTGGGGGACCTGCGGAAGCAGTGGACTGAGTCTGGAGTAGAAACATCCAGAGCCACCGTGCACAGGCGTGTGCAGGAAATGGGCTACAGGTGCCGCATTCCCCAGGTCAAGCCACTTTTGAACCAGAAACAGCGGCAGAAGCGCCTGACCTGGGCTACAGAGAAGCAGCACTGGACTGTTGCTCAGTTTTGCATGTCATTCGGAAATCAAGGTGCCAGAGTCTGGAGGAAGACTGGGGAGAAGGAAATGCCAAAATGCCTGAAGTCCAGTGTCAACTACCCACAGTCAGTGATGGTCTGGGGTGCCATGTCAGCCGCTGGTGTTAGTGCACTGTGTTTTATCAAGGGCAGGGTCAATGCAGCTAGCTATCAGGAGATTTTGGAGCACTTCATGCTTCCATCTGCTGAAAAGCTTTATGGAGATGAAGATTTCATTTTTCAGCATGACCTGGCACCTGCTCACAGTGCCAAAACCACTGGTAAATGGTTTACTGACCATGGTATTACTGTGCTCAATTGGCCTGCCAACTCTCCTGACCTGAACCCCATAGAGAATCTGTGGGATATTGTGAAGAGAAAGTTGAGAGACGCAAGACCCAACACTCTGGATGAGCTTAAGGCCGCTATCGAAGCATCCTGGGCCTCCATAACACCTCAGCAGTGCCACAGGCTGATTGCCTCCATGCCACGCCGCATTGAAGCAGTCATTTCTGCAAAAGGATTCCCGACCAAGTATTGACTATTGTGTGCATAACTGAACATAATTATTTGAAGGTTGACTTTTTTTTTTTTTTTTATTAAAAACACTTCTTTTATTGGTCGGATGAAATATGCTAATTTTTTGAGACCAAAAATCATCAGTATTAAAACAATAAAACACCTGAAATATTTCAGTGGGTGTGCAATGAATCTAAAATATATGAAAGTTTAATTTTTATCATTACATTATGGAAAATAATGAACTTTATCACAATATGCTAATTTTTTGAGAAGGACCTGTATACTGGACCACTGTTACACCACAATAAGAAATGCGTATCACTCCGTCCCACGGGCAGCTTTGGGGCTCTCTGATCACTGTTTGGTTCATCTCATACCGACCTACAGGCAGAAACTGAAATCAGCTCAACCTGGAATAAGGACTGTAAAAAGATGGACGAATGAAGCAGAGCAGAATCTACAGGCCTGCTTTGATTGCACTGATTGGACTGTTTTTGAAGCTGCTACCAATGATCTGGATGAGCTCACAGATACTGTAACATCATATATAAGTTTCTGTGAGGATACATGCATTCCTACCAGGACATTCTTATCATTCACTAATGATAAACCATGGTTTACTGGGAAACTCAAACACCTTCGTCATGCCAAAGAGGATGCTTACAGATGTGGGGATAAAATCTTGTATAACCAGGCCAGAAACAGATTGACAAAGGAGATCAGAGTTGCTAAAAGGAACTACTCTGATAAACTGAAAAAACTGTTTTCATCCAACGACCCATCATCAGTCTGGAATGGCCTGAGGAACATCACCAACTACAAGTCACCATCCCCTCGATCTGTGGACAATCAACACCTGGCTGACGATTTAAATTCATTTTACTGCCGGTTTGAAAAGCCCTCATTCACACCACACACCCGGTCTGATCAGCACTTCACACTTTCACCATCACCTCCTGCACTCCAATTATCACTCCCCCCTCCTGCCATCCAACCTGAGCTTAAGGTCTGTGTGGAGGACGTGAGCCGAGTCTTCAAAATACAGAAGACTAGGAAAGCCTCAGACCCAGACGGCATCTCATCTGCTTGTTTAAAAGCCTGCGCTGACCAACTGGCCCCGGTCTTCACGCAGATCTTCAACAGATCATTGGAGCAGTGTGAAGTTCCCTGCTGCTTCAAACGCTCCACTATCATTCCTGTCCCCAAAAAACCCAAAATCACTGGACTTAATGACTACAGACCTGTCGCTCTCACGTCTGTGGTCATGAAGTCGTTTGAAAGACTGGTGCTGGCCCACCTGAAGGACCTCACTGGACCCTTGCTGGATCCCTTTCAGTTTGCTTACTGAGCAAACAGGTCTGTGGATGATGCAGTCAACATGGCATTATATCCTGCAACATCTCGACAGACCAGGGACTTATGCAAGGATCCTCTTTGTGGACTTCAGTTCGGCCTTCAATACCATCATGCCTGGTCTTCTCACAGCCAAACTGACCCAGCTCTCCATACCATCCTCGATCTGTCAGTGGATCACCAGCTTCCTGACGGACCGGCAGCAGTGAGTGAGACTGGGGAAACACACATCCAGGACTCTCACCACCAGCACTGGCGCCCCCCAAGGGTGCGTTCTCTCCCCACTGCTCTTCTCCCTGTACACTAATCACTGCACTTCTAAAGACCCCACTGTCAAGCTCCTGAAATTTGCAGACGACACCACTGTCATCGGTCTCATCCAAAACGGTGACGAGTCTGCTTACAGACTGGAGGTTGAACAGCTGGCTGCCTGGTGCAGTTATAACAACCTTGAGCTGAACACGCTCAAAACAGTGGAGATGATCGTGGACTTCAGGAGGAACAGCCCAGCACTCCCCCAACTCACCATCATGAACAGCACTGTGGAAGCAGTGGAGTCAGGTTCCTGGGCACTATCATCTCTCAGGACCTGAAGTGGGACAATCACATTGACTCCATTGTAAAAAAAGCCCAGCAGAGACTGTACTTCCTTCGCCAGCTGAGGAAGTTCAACCTGCCACAGGATCTGCTGATTCAGTTCTACTCAGCCGTCATTGAGTCTGTCTTGTGCGCTTCCATCACTGTCTGGTTTGGTTCAGCTACCAAATCAGACATCAGGAGACTACAACGGACAGTCCGGACTGCGGAGAGGATCATTGGTGCCCCCCTGCCAAACCTCCAGGACCTGTACTCTTCCAGAGTGAGGAAGAGAGCAGGTAAAATCATCACAGACTCCACTTACCCTGGACACCACCTGTTTGAACTGTTACCGTCAAGACGGAGACTCAGATCACTGGCCACTAGAACATCTCGGCACAGGAACAGTTTCTTCCCACATGCCATTTCCCTCCTGAACAGTTAACACTCCTCCCAAGGAATATGCCTGTAAGTGCAATACTCCCACTGTTTAGTGCAATATCCTAAAACTCAGGTGATACTTATATGTAGATTTATTTATTTATAATATTCAAAACACTGTAAATAGGTTCATAATCTGTAAATCTGAAAATGTCTATTCTGACTAAACCCAACGGTGATAGTTTTATTCTCATATATTTTTATTTTTATTTTTTTTATTATTATTATTATAATTTGTAGTATTATGTTTCATGTTGTATTTGTATTTGTATATGTCCACTGGAAGCCTCAGTACCAAAACAAATTCCTTGTGTGTGCAAGCACACTTGGCAATAAAGCTCTTTCTGATTCTGATTCTAATACTGTGTTTGACCCCCTTTCGCCTTCAGAACTGCCTTAATTCTACGTGGCATTGATTCAACACGGTGCTGAAAGCATTCTTAGAAATGTTGGCCCATATTGATAGGATAGCATCTTGCAGTTGATGGAGATTTGTGGGATGCACATCCAGGGCACGAAGCTCCCGTTCCACCACATCCCAAAGATGCTCTATTGGGTTGAGATCTGGTGACTGTGGGGGGCCATTTTAGTACAGTGAACTCATTGTCATGTTCAAGAAACCAAATTGAAATGATTCTAGCTTTGTGACATGGTGCATTGTCCTGCTGGAAGTAGCCATCATAGGATGGGTACATGGTGGCCATAAAGGGATGGACATGGTCAGAAACAATGCTCAGGTAGGCCGTGGCATTTAAACGATGCCCAATTGGCACTAAGTGGCCTAAAGTGTGCCAAGAAAACATCCACCACACCATTACACCACCACCACCAGCCTGCACAGTGGTAACAAGGCATGATGGATCGATGTTCTCATTCTGTTTACGCCAAATTCTGACTCTACCATCTGAATGTCTCAACAGAAATCGAGACTCATCAGACCAGGCAACATTTTTCCAGTCTTCAACTGTCCAATTTTGGTGAGCTCTTGCAAACTGTAGCCTCTTTTTCCTATTTGTAGTGGAGATGAGTGGTACCCAGTGGGGTCTTCTGCTGTTGTAGCCCATCCGCCTCAAGGTTGTGCGTGTCGTGGCTTCACAAATGCTTTGCTGCATACCTCGGTTGTAACGAGTGGTTATTAATTTTCAGTCAAAGTTGCTCTTCTATCAGCTTGAATCAGTCGGCCCATTCTCCTCTGACCTCTAGCAGCAACAAGGCATTTTCGCCAACAGGACTGCCGCATACTGGATGTGTTTCCCTTTCCACAACATTCTTTGTAAACCCTAGAAATGGTTATGCGTGAAAATTCCAGTAACTGAGCAGATTGTGAAATACTCAGACCAGCCCGTCTGGCACCAACAACCATGCCACGCTCAAAATTGCTTAAAACACCTTTCTTTCCCATTCTGACATTCAGTTTGGAGTTCAGGAGATTGACTTGACCAGGACCACACCCCTAAATGCATTAAAGCGTCTGCCATGTGCTTGGTTGATTAGATAATTGCATTAATGAGAAATTGAACAGGTGTTCCTAATAATCCTTTAGGTGAGTGTATGTGCTTACCGGTCGGCATGCCTGATCCTGTATATGCTTAACGGCCGTGAACCCAATCGCACATGACCTGGCCTACGTCTTCATTACTTTAAGGGTTTCTCACTTAGTGATAGTCAATATAAGGTAATTTTCCAGCATGTTTCTGTGAAAAAAGCAATTCTTTACAATCTTTAACTTACTCTATGTGTTGGTCTATGCGCCAGACACAAGGCTATTAGCGTCTATGTGTAATGTTACAGCTGTCAGAGTTTAGAGATGTTATCAGTGACACCTGTCAAAATTACGCCAGTGCCAGTAGCATCGCAGGGATAACCTGTATTCCTGACATCTGGCCAAAAAAAAAAGCTCTTGGCTAGAGACAGGTCTGAATTGTGTTTTCTAACATTTGAATTTGACCTAAATGTTAATGATTATTTGGCACTTTCAATTGCCAACCAGATAGTGTGTGTGCGCAACTTCATGGTCAGTTTATTTAAAATGTATAAGACATTTTGTTACACCCACATTTGGGCTCAAAGCTACTAAAATAGAAAGATAAATCCAACTTCCATATTTGTACAACATACAAATACAATTATAAGACTTTCTAATATTGCAAATATTTCCGAAGTGTCAATAGTCAATGTTGTTGTTAAAGTAGATACAGATATGTATATATTCAGGCTAAACCAACACCCATCTACCCTAGATTCTCTTTGCCAAAAGCTTCTTTGTCCAAAATACTGTAGATTGTGTGTGTAAATCATCAATTTATGTCAGTGGAAGATCTGTTGCTTAAACTCTTATACCACACCCAACCCAAACTTTGTAACTCCCTACCATTAATTTCCTCAAAATATGTAACAATGTGGCAAACACCAGGCAGTAAAACAGTGATGAGATTATCTTTTGGTATCCCGCAGGAATGCTTTCTGGGTCAGAGGTTTCTTCAATCGTGTTGATCATTTTAATGAAAATCTTAGATTAAGCCAGGATTGGGCCTTAGTTGAAACATGACATTTAAGTAGCTTTTTAATCATGCCTAAAAAAGAAAAAGAAAAAAACATTACTGATGTGCATCTTGAGACAAAACAACAACAACTGTTAAGATTATGTCAGTGCAAGATGAATGAAAATGAATTTTAGTCCGGGGCCAGACTTAAGCCTTGTCTGTGAAACCGGGGGTTACGGTGGAAAGCAGACATATGATTTGTATTTGCCATCATAAGACACTTCCCTTTTTTTAAAGTGTATGTTAATATGTGTATGTCAATGAAAAGATGAATGAAATATCCTTAATCCGCAGTAATGAAACACATTACATACGAGATGGTCTTTCATATGCAGTGTTTTCATTAATATTTGAATTGACTCGGTGGGATCTAACCTACTTCATCATGTGTAGAACTGAGCAAATAGATACAGTCACAGACCATCTGTTTCTACAAGGAGACTGATAGAGAGAACACAAATGATTAGGCAAGTGATGGAGGAGGATCTAAAAGTATTATAAAAGTGGTCTGTTCTATTAATGTGTTATATTAATCATATATTAATATATGTCTTCTAGATCAGAATAGAAGTTTTCTTTTTCCCAAAGAACCTTTCAGTGAACAGTTCCATCAAAAGAACCATTTTTGTTATTAGTATGAAGAATATTTCAATAATCTAAAGAACTTTTTTCCACTATACAGAACCTTTTGTGGAATAGAAATAGTTGCAGAGTCTTTAAAATGAGTGACAATACATTGCTACAGCAATATTTTCCTTGTGGGGTTACCTGAAAAAGGAAGTCAGGGTTGGGGAAAAGAAAGAGATTAAAAAGAGACAAATTGGCCTCACCTTGTTTTTGTCATATAATATGATTATATATATATATATATATATATATATATATATATATATATATATATATATATATATATATATATAACTCGCTTACATTTACATTTACATGTAATCATTTAGCAGAAGCTTTTATCCAAAGTGACTTACAAATGTGGAGAGCAATAGAAATGATTGAACTAACAATTGGACAACAATATTCAAGTGTTGTGACCCTTCCCAGTTTAGTCTAACGCCGAGATAAAATAAAAGATTTAAATTGGTGCATGTTGATTCAGAGTTTGCTTCATCTGAAGTCCTCGCAGGTGTTGGAGTCCTCTCGAGTCATCTATTCACAGGTGTTGGGACATCTGAAGTCTTCATAAGAGGCTGGATCCAAATTGGACCTGACATACTCTATAATTACCTCGGGATGGGCATCCCGAGATAAAACAGAAAAGCAAATGGAAAATAGTGGACTTGGATATCCTAGATACTACCAAAAGTCCAGCGTTTTGTGACCTTAAAGAGCGGGCTGGATTGTAGGTCGATAGAAGATTGGTTAAATACAGAGAAGCTAACCCATTAAGGGCCTTATAGGTCAGTAGCAATACTTTGTAATTAATACAGAACTTAATAGATAACCATTGTAGAGATTATAAAATTGGTATATGCCCTGGTATGAATGATCATATTTTCTTGACCTACTTAGAACTTTGGACTAATTGCAGCTTGTTTATTGATGATGCAGGACAACCAGCTAGTATTGCATTACATGCATGTATGACCTAACTTTTCTGCATCAGAAACAGGTAACATGTTCCATAGCTTAGCAATGTTTATGTGGTGGAAGAATGCTGTTTTGTAACATATGAAATATCATTTTCGAAAGACAGGTTGCTTTCAAATATAACATCCACGTCTTTAACTGTAGAGGATGAAGTAACGGTACATCCTTCTAAATGCAGATAAGATATTCTGTGTAAAGGTTTTTGGTCCAATAAGTAAGAAAATTACAAATCATCCAATATGTTATATCTTTAACACACTCTGTCAACTAATTTAGAGATTTCATCTGGTCGTGATGAAATATACTGTATAACTGATTATCATCGGCATAGCAGTGGAAAATAATTCCATGTTTTCTTACTATTACCAAATGGCAGCATATATATTGATAATAGCAGAGGGCCTAACACAGGTCCTTGTGGCACTCCATAATTTACTGATGTTATTGTGGTTGCCCAAACCACCTTAAAGGGATAGTTCACCCAAAAATTAAAATTCTGTCAGTATTTACTCACCCTCATGTTGTTCCAACCTCGTAAGACCTTCGTTCATCTTCGGAACAGAATTATGATATTTTTGATTAAATCTGAGAGCTGGATCACTCCTCCATAGGCTTCTTAAAGGGGTGGTAAAACACGATTTCACTTTTCTAACTTTAGCTAGTGTGTAATGTTGCTGTTTGAGCATTAGTTAACATCTGCAAAGTAACAGCGCTCAAAGTTCAAAGCAAAGGAAGATATCTGCTTTTTAAAAAATCAATTTCTAAGGACTACAGCAAACGACCGGTTTTGGACTACACGACAATCCATGGGATATGCTGACGTATATCCCATTATTTACATAAACCCCTCCTCCGAGAATACTTAATAAGCGGGGCAAGGCCATTTTATATTACTGTTTTGGAGATGAGTTGTCGCAATGCTGTTGAAACGTTGCTTTTATTTTCATCCGGATTGCAGGTCCGCTTTGTTCAGCCTTCCTAGGGTCGAGGGAGTTAGGGATCCATGGTTAAAATTTATTTTTTACTCGGTCCCTCATATTTATGACCCAAATCTCGCTCTCTGTCCTGCACATGTTATGCATGAAAGCTTCCACAATTGTGGCGAGTTCAATGCAGGATTCGCACAACGGCTTATCCTGAAAGATGGAGCAGTTACAACTTTAAAAACAGAAGCTTTTGTTTACGAGCCACAACCTGTAAGTATGATTTATTTTTCGGCGATGTGTTTTCCTGTAATAGTTCGTATTGTTAATTGTACATTGTAGCAAGGAAGGAAAAAAAGACAACGCTGTTTGGCTCTGCTGGTTTGTTAAATGCTCATTCATACTTAACGGTAACTGACAAACACCTAACGTTACAAACTTTTTTTTTTTTATCTCAAAAGCGAACTTGGAATTAGTGTAAATTATTCTTTGATTAGAGCTTTTATGTTTATCTACAATGTAGTTCATGCTTGTTTATCTACAGGCATGCTAAACATGGTTCTGTGTTTGATTTGGCAGCCGAAGTTTAGTGTTCGTTTTGGGTTAATAGTTCTGTCGACAGATATTAGTCTACAATCGTTCTAAAAATACAAATGTAACGTTGGCATACAGTCAGAAACGATCATAGATCCGCAGTCTTTACTCAAAAAAATCCCTTTGAGGACTGTAGTATAATTTGTTAGAACGATTATATGAAATTCTTGTTTATGAAGCTTATTTTTTTTTGTAATTCTATAATAATTAGTACAATTAAATAACATCATATCTAAAAAGTAATGCGAGAACAACAAAAAACAAACCTTTCTGAAACGTCGTTTAACAGCCGTTCTTGAACAGGTTCTGCTCGATCATCTTCACTAACGTTTCCCCGGGTCCGATTGGTTTTATTGACGCCATTGTTTATAATACACCAAAGTGCAAACTACCGGTAAAGGTAAAGGTTTTAACTTTCCGGGAGACGTGCAGTAGACGGTTAGCGAATCATAACACACTGGGCCAGCTAACCAATCTGAGCCCATTGCGTAGTTTTGAGGGACTGGCTTCACAGAACCAGGAAACCATCAGAACATTTGGTCTGAAGGGGAAGAGCAGTGTAGAATAAAGGTAAAATATATGAAAAATAATGCAATTTTTAAAAAACGAAGCATGTTTTACAGTGCACTACAGTGCATTACAGTGCACCCCACAAACACAATCAAGCCTTCGAAAAAATTCGTTTTACCACCCCTTTAAGGGATTGAAGCTTGCCAGCCCCGAAAAGTTATTAAAGATATCGTTAAAATAGTCCAAGTGACTACAGTGACTCAATCTTAAGTTTATCAAACGACGAGAATACTTTTTGTGCGCAAAAAATAAAGAAATAACGACTTTATTTCAACTATTCGTTTCCTTCTCTGTAGGCCTCGAGTCAGTTCACTAGTGCTATAGCGTAAGCTTCTGTTGTTGTACGTCACACGCATCACATACATGACCAGCGTCGACCAATAGTGAGCCTACGTGTGACGTAGCTCTACGCGATCACACTAAGTTAACTGACTAGAGGCCCACAGAGAAGGAAATGAGTAGTTGAAATAAAGTTGTTATTTTAGTTTTTTTTGCGCACAAAAAGTATTCTCGTCGCTTGATAAACTTAAGATTGAGCCACTGTAGTCACTTGGACTATTTTAACGATATCTTTAACAACTTTTCGGGGCTGGCAAGTTTCAATCCCTTAGAAGCCTATGGACTAGTAGGGAGGAGTGATCCAGCTCTCAGATTTCATCAAAATTATCTTAATTTGTGTTCCGAAGATGAACGAAGGTCTTACGAGGTTGGAACAACATTAGGGTGAGTAATCACATGAGTGACCGAATTTTCATTTTTGGGTGAACTAACCCTTTAATGCCTGTCCCTGAATACCAGTGTAATTTTGTAGTTAGGGTTAGGGTATTTTATGATCTACAGTGTCTAACACAGCACTAAGATCAAGTACAATAGTTCATACAATATATATTATCTTTTTGCAAGGAGGAGCACAATTGAGCTAACACAACATTTTCTAGTATTTTACATATAAATGGAAGATTTGAAATGGGTCTGTAATTTGCTAATTCTTTTGAATCTAATTGTGTTTTCTTAATGAGAGGCTTAACTGCCAGCTTGAACAGACTTGGGACATGACCTAGAGATAAAGATGAGTTAATAATATTGAGAAGAGGTTCTTCTGCTACAGATAACAAATCTTTCAATATTTTAGAGGTTATTGAATCTAGTAAACATGTTGTTGGTTTTGAATAGATTCAATAAGTTTATTTAACTGTGATTTTTCCTTAGGATCGATAATTGAGGCTGCATCATAAAACTCTGTCAAAGGTTGTACATTTAGAATCGTATTTCTGATTAATTAAATTTTCTCAGTGAAGAAATTCATAAAGTGATTACTACTAAACTGTGATGGAATATTTAATTCAGTCTGCTTGGCCTGGCTGCTTTTAGAGCCTTTTTATAACAGGAAGTGCTGTCTTTCCGCACGATTCTAAAGACCTCTAAATGAGTTTGCATCCATTTGCTCTCTAGAATGCAAGTTTCTCTCTTGATAGCATGGGTGATACTGCAGTACTTTCCTCTCTATCCTTTTTTAAAATTGTGGTTGCAACGGTTTTTAATGTAATAGAGAAAATGCTGCTAGTCATTTCCTTAATTATCCTTATTTGTGTCTGGGTACACTAAGCAGCTGAGACAGATCAGGCAGATTATGTGAATCTATCTATAGTGGTTGGGATAATTGTTTTACCTAGTCAAAAACGTGGCGCAATATGGGAAATATCAGCAGTATGCAGTATGCACGTTACTATCAGTGACATCATCACTTTGCGGTACAATATCTATATCAGTAGGATTGGTTCCATGCGATATATTTAAATCTAGTGTATGATTAAAACCATGAGTGGGTCAAGTTGCTTGACCCCAAAGGAGTTTAGTAAATCTGTTTAAGCAACCCCTAATGCATCATTTGTATTTGTAAATGAAATCTCCGACAATCAATGCTTTATTCGACAGTGACCAATGGGTCTGAGAGGATATTCACAAAATCAACATAGGGCCCTGCAGGTCTATACACGGTAGCCAAAGCAAGAGATAGTAGGGACTTTTTTCTTAAGAAAAGGAGAGATGAATGAATTGAGATTGGTGTGTGCTTTCTGGTAGCCCAGGGCCTCCATTTCCCTGATCTGACTTGTACAGCTCACTCACTCTCTCTCTATCTTTCATTGTCTAAAAAGATGTCCAAGGCCTGTTCTTCTCCTCCTCAGGGCAGACTCTCAGCATCTGAAGCTTTCTGATAAGGGCGGTGTCACTGTCACCTTTAACCTCTGACCTTGAGGTCACAGACTAAGTGTCGTCCTGACAAGTATCTCAGAGAGCCACTGCAGAGCAGTGTCACCCCCAAGACGTGAATCCTGTAGGGTGAACTTTGACACGTGACCTCAACAGTGCTGTAATGATGGGGTAATAATAGGGGCGATGGAGCGCCCGAATGTAGTGCTGACACTACAGGTCCTTCTCAAAAAATTAGCATATTGTGATAAAGTTCATTATTTTCCATAATGTAATGATAAAAATTATACTTTCATATGTTTTAGATTCATTGCACACCAACTGAAATATTTCAGGTATTTTATTGTTTTAACCCTCTACTGCACGCATTATTATGCAATCATGGAAAACATTTTTACAGTGTTTTTTTATATATAAAATAGACTCAAATTAACATTTCTTTCTTTTTATTTTTTTTTTTTTTTTTGGGGGGGGGTACTTTTGGGTGCGTTGCCATATGGCAACATTGTGCGACAATGGAACAGCCTGATGCGTTTTTTCCCAAAATGACATGAAATTCATAGATGATTACAGACCTGTCTTTTAGAAATGAAATTGTTTTTATTATTTAAAATGTTTTCAAGAGCTTTGTGTAAAAAATATGAAACTAATTTTCAAAGTATTATTTCAACAACATTTACAAAACATATGACGCAAACTCATAAGAACTGTTCAAGTGAAACTACTCAATGTGAAACGATTATTTCAACAACATTTACAAAACATCTGACGCAAACTCATAAGAACTGTTCAAGTGAAACTACTCGATGTGAAACGCCTTAAAGCAGTTGTTCTCTCTGTTAAAGGTGGGGTATGTGATTTTCTTTTTTGACCATTTTTTCAAAATCACTTGAAATCCTATTCCTAACCCACTTACAGCCACTGAGTTAGAAGCACTGACATGAAAATTAAAAAATTTAATCATCTGTGGAACGGGCAGGACTCGAAAAACTCGAAAAAACTCGAAAAACAGCCAATCATTTCCAAGACCACCGAGAATCATTGGACAGTAAGTGCGTCAATCAAACGGTCGTACCATACTCCCCTCCCCCATGCCCCTCTTCGAGTGGGTGGAGTCAGGGCCAGCGTTGGAGGAAAGAAGGTAGGACCTTTTGAGTTGTGTATTTTCAAAATCTGCCGGCCGTTTTGCAAATCACATACCCCACCTTTTAAGCAGAGGTGCACCTTGCACTTAGAGCAAACCCCTCTGACGATGCCCTTGCAGCCAGGATTCTTGCACCTTCCTTTTGGTGCACCCATCTCTGGCCAGTGATCAAAGCGGTCAAGACGGATATATATTTTACTTTTATACTTTACTTTTACTTTACTTTATAAATATATAAAAATATATATAAATATATGAGTAGAATACAACCATCCAACTATATCAGTGCATCCATACATTGTCATTCATACAAAGCTACTATGCATTAGAATGGGCAAAATATTGTTCCATTACCGCACAATGTTGCCATATGGCAACACACCTATTTTATTAAATAAAAAGGTAATATAAGTATCAAAACAATGTGACAATGATTGAAATAAGATTAGAACTTACCCCAGATGCTTGATGTATTTTTTTATTCCGAAGAAATATGAAAAAAATGAGGAAAATCTTCACATATACACAAGCACTTTTTCAGCAGCTGGAGTCATCAAAAGTGTGTGAAAAGAATGACGTTGCAAGGGTGTGTGTAATGTCGTGATGTCATCAAAGCATATCATTGGTTACCACCAGGTTCTACCATGAATTTAAGATTAATCAGAGCTCATATTTATTTTCAAATTTCAAGAAATGTCCAAAGAAAGGGTATGTTGCCATATGGCAACACCGTGCAGATTTTGGCATACACCTCATGAAAACACAAAGTTCCTATCTCAAAACATTAGCATATTTCATCCGACCAATAAAAGAAGTATTTTTAAAACAAAAAAAGTCAACCTTCAAATAATTATGTTCAGTTATGCACTCAATACTTGGTCGGGAATCCTTTTGCAGAAATGACTGCTTCAATGCGGCGTGGCATGGAGGCAATCAGCCTGTGGCACTGCTGAGGTGTTATGGAGGCCCAGGATGCTTCGATAGCGGCCTTAAGCTCATCCAGAGTGTTGGGTCTTGCGTCTCTCAACTTTCTCTTCACAATATCCCACAGATTCTCTATGGGGTTCAGGTCAGGAGAGTTGGCAGGCCAATTGAGCACAGTAATACCATGGTCAGTAAACCATTTACCAGTGGTTTTGGCACTGTGAGCAGGTGCCAGGTCGTGCTGAAAAATTAAATCTTCATCTCCATAAAGCTTTTCAGCAGATGGAAGCATGAAGTGCTCCAAAATAATCTCCTGATAGCTAGCTGCATTGACCCTGCCCTTGATAAAACACAGTGGACCAACACCAGCAGCTGACATGGCAACCCAGACCATCACTGACTGTGGGTACTTGACACTGGACTTCAGGCATTTTGGCACTTCCTTCTCCCCTTCCTTCTTCCTTCTCTGCAGACTCTGGCACCTTGATTTCCGAATGACATGCAAAATTTGCTTTCATCCGAAAAAAGTACTTTGGACCACTGAGCAACAGTCCAGTGCTGCTTCTCTGTAGCCCAGGTCAGGCGCTTCTGCCGCTGTTTCTGGTTCAAAAGTGGCTTGACCTGGGGAATGCGGCACCTGTAGCCCATTTCCTGCACACGCCTATGCACAGTGGCTCTGGATGTTTCTACTCCAGACTCAGTCCACTGCTTCCGCAGGTTCCCCAAGGTCTGGAATCGGTCCTTCTCCACAATCTTCCTCAGGGTACGGTCACCTCTTCTCGTTGTGCAGCGTTTTTTGCCACACTTTTTCCTTCCCACAGACTTCCCACTGAGGTGCCTTAATACAGCACACTGGGAACAGCCTATTTGTTCAGAAATTTCTTTCTGTGTCTTACCCTCTTGCTTGAGGGTGTCAATGATGGCCTTCTGGACAGCAGTCAGGTCGGCAGTCTTACCCATGATTGCGGTTTTGAGTAATGAAACAGGCTGGGAGTTTTTAAAAGCCTCAGGAATCTTTTGCAGGTGTTTAGAGTTAATTAGTTGATTCAGATGATTAGGCTAATAGCTCGTGTAGAGACCCTTTTCATGATATGCTAATTTTTTGAGATTTTGGGGTTTTCACGAGCTGTATGCCAAAATCATCAGTATTAAAACAATAAAAGACCTGAAATATTTCAGTTGGTGTGCAATGAATCTAAAATATATGAAAGTTTAATTTTTTATCATTACATTATGGAAAATAATGAACTTTATCACAATATGCTAATTTTTTGAGAAGGACCTGTATTTCACGTGTGTGTGTGTGTGTGTGTGTGTGTGTGTGTGTGTGTGTGTGTGTGTGTGTGTGTGTGTGTGTGTGTGTGTGTGTGTGTGTGTGTGTGTGTGTGTGTGTGTGTGTGTGTGTGTGTGTGTGTGTGTGTGTGTGTGCGCGTGTGTAGATGTGTATGAGTGTCATCAACCGTTGGCCATGTGTGGGATGGGAAAGAAGGGGGGTTCTGCACCATTACAGACAAACATGCACAGCCAATAAGGTGGAATCTTATCTCGGTCCTTGCTGGGGTGCATCTGGCTCATAAACCAAACACTTTGTCACTCTTAACAGACACACTCACACACAGCTCTTTTTATGGCTGCGTCCGAAATCGCATACTCTCTTGAGTAGGTACTTATTTTGAATAAGTAATTACTTCACAACCGCTAAAAAAGTACATTCTATCTAGTATGAATGTTGGTAGTATGAATGTAATTCGGACGTACTACATTCACCATGTTGTCATTATCATGTGACCTACCAGCGTCGGTTGTGTCGTTTCACTGCCATTCACAAATCATCTCCCATGGCTTCGTGGGATAGTAAAGTGTCCATTGTCCATCGTATGCACACTTCAGAATCTCGCCGAAAGAAGTAGGTCATCCGGGTACTTTTTGCCTACTCTTTTATGAGTACTGTGAATTCAGACATACTTCTTTTTGTCACATACTGTTTTTCACCTACTATATGGTAGGGAAGTATGCGATTTCGGATGCAACCAAGTAATATTTGACGGGCCATTTCACTGACCTGAGTATCTGTTTTGAATCTCTACTTTTAGAAAAGACATTAACACCATAAGCTTTCAAATAAAAAACATTAATTTTATGGCAAGATTTATGATAAACAATCATTATTTCTGAGTCTCTTTGTGTATTTTTCACTAAACATTTCTCTCGATTTTTCTTCATGGCTCTAGGATCTAGCATAAGAAGATGTGATAGCCAGCAGAAACAGTTGCATGAATGTGAGAAGTCATTAATAAAGGTTCTGTATGTTGTTATTTGTTTGTTTATGGTCACCATGGTTATCTGCATTCCTATGGTGTAATCGTCAGCACATTAAACTTGAAGTTAATCTACAAAGGCATGAATGTTGCATAGCCATTTTTATAGGTCTGTTCTGAACCCTCAAACAAAGCTTGTTTTAATGATGCTTGAAGATGGTTCTTCCAGCATCATCCTTGTCCCAACCCAACTTCAATAAGGCCTCTGTTTTGTTGTATAGTGCATAAACGTAATCCAATGCATTGTGACTATATTGTGAAAATCCTATGATGTCTCCTTTCACTGAGCCAAGTGTAGTTTTAGGCTATTGAAATTAGATGTCCACTCACATGAGATGCAAAAACATGAGATGTTATTCCACACAAGGATGGTCCCCCCATGGTCGCCGCCATTTTGAGATCACATGACCAGCTGAACACGTTCCTGGTATAACCCTCCTATAATCAGACACTTTCACTTGTGGAATAAATGAATTATTGGTGACAAATCCAAATGGATGCATGTATTAGTCCAAGACCACTGTTATCATTCAGCGAACAAAAAGTATTAATTTTAAAAGTGCCTTTGAAAGCAGAATTAAAACTGCACTAAGATGATCAAGGCTGTAAAGATGTAATTTCCAAATGGATTGTAAATCTAAGTACAGTAAGTCTAAGTGCATTGATTGTCATCAAAATATGGACAATCATTTTCTCTATCTCTGTTCATGGTTTGTGGTGCTTACCGCACAGCTATAATGTTTTAGCTTGGGGTCAGTCACTCCAGATGTTCCTGGAATTCAATCTAATGGGGGCTGGGAAGTTAAGTGAGGGTCTAGAACTCTAGAAGCTGTTCTCATAGCTTCAAGACTACAGCTGGATGGTATTAGCACTAAGCCTTACTCGGGTCTAGAATTCTAACTTACTAATTTGAAGAATTCCTAGATCTCTATCCATTTAGCTGGACTTGTATGGCTTAATTAAACTGGAGTTGTTTAAGATTAAGTCCACAATACTTGATTAGTTTTCTCACTTCCTGGTTCACATCACAACAAACATTGGTCACAAACTCACACACTAATACAGGAGGTCATAAGGGCCAGGACCCTCAAATGTTTATCCAGACCTTGTCTTTGGGATGGCCCACGGGGGTGATATTGTTCTTGCTGCTTCATGAATCTGCTGGAATGATGTAAAGGACATTTCTTTGACTGAAATTGAGATGTTTTGCTCGGCAGACTTGAGTTCTGAGATGGTGACTTATCTTTTTGGAACAGTCTCTCCTCTCAGTCTGAGATGAATGTTGTAGACCCAGGGGTGCCCAATCATGTTCCTGGAAATCTATGTTCCTCAAGCACAACTGAACCAGCTAATTAAGATCTTCAGGAGTACTTAATAATTACAGACATTTGTGTTGGATCTGGGTTGGATCTGCACTCTGCAGGTAGGTACAGTAGATCTCCAGGAACAGGATTGGGCAAACCTGATGTAGACAATCACTTCTGTCAAAGATGCCTAATTGACCCTTCGCCAAGCCACGCCCGAAAACCGCCACTGGCCAATCGTGTCTTAGCAACCGTGACTAGGCGCGGGAGGTCTGGCAAGCTTTCGAGCGAGGGAAACATGCCGAAGCGTTGTGGTCAATTGTTTTAAACTATATTGACCTCTCTCAATGGTTCTCTTGTCAATGGTTCTTGGAATCTATATTTAAGCTAGAGCGATGAAGCTGGAAAATACTGTGATAAACCTGTGTATCTGAGGACCAGCCTTCCATGCTGGTCTGTTTGTGTAAGAATTAATAGTCATAATCCAACCATTTAAAGAATCTCAGTGTTTTTTTGGCTGCAAGGAGAAGATTCCATTCATTCTGGGATCTGAGCAGGGGATGGTGATAGCAATTTATCTCGTGGGAATTGAGCTCGTATTTTCACTTTTAAGTCACCAGTGGCGTTTTGCCAGCAAGTTGGGTGTTTTACAGCAACAGAATGATTTACACTTCTGTGGGCTTTGGATTATCAGCTTGGCTCATTTTTAACCAAGGATTGTTCTGTTCTGTTTATGTAGTATTTGGGGTTGAGAAAGACCATGATTGAGAAAATATTTTAATAGAAAGTCAAAGTGAAAAAAAGATGTATAAAAAAATATTATATAGCTGCAGTATTTGTTCTCATCCACTGATCAAACCACTTGATTCAAACAGGTGGTCCACAAAGGGGTGCTAGGAAGTTTGATTGATTGATTGATTGATTGACTAAAACAATTAAATATGTTTTTGTTAATTAAGATAAAGCTGAAATAAAATAAAATAAAACTTTTTAAAAACTTAAATTATTATTATTATTATTATTATTATTATTATTATTATTATTATTATTATTATTATTATTTTGCTTGGGCAACTAGCTAAATTTAAATAAGGTCAAGTTGACGTAAAATACTAAAAATAAGACTGAAATAAAACAAAACTATTATAAATATATAAATTACTAAACCTTAAACTAAAATGAAAGCTGAAAATAAATTAAAAACTAATTCAAAATATTAATAAATACTATAAAAGTATAACAATTAAACTAAAATGACTGTATCATTGTGTAATTATATATGACTGTTTTTATATTCTGCTTTCTAAAGTCAAAATACTGAGAAACAAAATGTACTGTGAAATGTGCTATACAAATATTTTTTTTCTATTGAATACATCTAACATTATTAGTTGATATAGAGGGAACAAATAACTTAAATAACACTTGAATACATATTTATGAATTTAATTGTTTAATAATTTGCAACTAGGGAAACAACATGATATCTTAATACTATCACACTTTTGTTCTCATACAGTATAAATGTGGCTTCCTTAATATTTTCAGACAGAGGTCTCTTTCATATTTGGGGGTTCTTAGTAATAAGGAGTTTGTAAAACCTTTAAATAACTGAGCGTGTACCAGTTTATCTATATGTTTAGTTCTATTTATATGAACTGCTCAAGAATGTTGCTGAGCAAATATTAGACATGAATATATTCAGCCAAAACTCATTACAAAGAACACTTTGAGTACCATTTCAGGCATATATCGAGGCTCCCTGACCTACACAGTGAGAAACAGAGAGAGAAATTATTTCAAAATTAATTGTTTAGGGAAAGGTTTTTGAGGAATGCAGAGAGTAGACTGAAACACCTGGGCTGACTTGCGTCGTTCTTCTTTAATCAAATCCCATTGCACATAATGTGTTTGTTTATTCATCTTGGTCAATAGGATTCCATAGATTCCTTCTCAAGAGCACTCAGCTTGGTGTGGGTCGCAAGATTAAGATCCATATACGCCTTCTGCAGAGCAATAGGAACAGTGGTCTTTAAGACTTACCAATGAAGACTTGTTAGATTTTTAAGAAGAGCTATGTTAAAAAAAATTGCTAAATGTCTGGATTCAATGGTCCTCTCTGTGCCCACTAACAGACCCCACCTCTTAAGAAAATCCAAGAAATCACCCCACCCAACTCTGACTTCTGGAAAATGTACACACATGCCCTTAAAGGAACACTCCACCGTTTTTTGAAATAGGGCTTATTCATCGTCTTTCCTACATTTAGATAGGTGGGCAAACACATTTTGTCTCAGTGCATGCATTGTTTTAGTTTGACAGCGCCACCACTAGCTTAGCTTAGCATAATGAATGGAATCCTTTGTTGCCAGATAGCATGTCGTGAGTAAAAGTGATAAAAAAATGTAATAAAAAAACCCTGAATTATTTCTTGTTGCCTGCGTATTCACAACGAGTACAAATTGCAATGCAGATTAAGACTAGGCGATTTCCTAAGCAGATATTGACTTATATTGACTATATTGGGGGGAAGCACAGGCGAAGCACTGCAACTTGGGTGCAGAGATATCATTCAACACCTGAAATCCCACAACTTCCCACAACAATTTTTTCCTACAGTAGACATAGTGAATGGCGATGAACATGGCGGATTTTGTGAGAGACGAAGAGGGTGACTTCTCAGATAGTCAGGATCCAGAACCATACCTCTACGAACCAGAGTTTTCAGAAGAGCTGCATGCTTTGGATATAGAACAACAGGAGGATGTTGCGATCACTCAACAGACTGAGGACGTGAGGATTAGAGCCAACACGAACTGGTAGTGTGAGTGTATGTCCTTTGCTTGTTCTCACAACCTTTTGCTATGCAGGCAATTACCATGTTTGCTGTAACTGTAGCTGTAACTTCTCAAACTCAACACAATCCAAAAGCGAAGATACTCGGTGCAGGTCACGCTGGTATGTTGACGGATTTCAGGTGTTGCGTGATATCTCTGCGCCCAAGTAGCAGTGTTTCGCTTGTGCTTCACCCCAATATAGTCCCGAGTCAATATCTGCCTAGGAAATCACCTAGTCTTAATCTGCATTGCTATGTCTACTTGTTGTGAATACACAGGCCTCAATAAGTAATAAGGGTTTTAAAAAAAAAAAATTAATCACTTTTACTCACGACATGCTATCTTGCAACATAGGATTCCATGCATTATGCTAAGCTAAGCTAGCAGCGGCACTGCCAAACTAAAACAATGCATGCACTGAGACAAAAATATGTCTGTTTGAATGACACTTCTGCAATCTGTTTTTTAGCCACATTTTTCCTTGTGTCCACCTGGTTTGGTTTGGTTTGGTTTGGTTTGGTTTGGACATGGCTTCTGGTTCAATATCCTTAATCTGAGGTGAGAGTTCAGTTCAGGGTCGAAGGTCAGGAAAAGTAATGTTAGGTGCTTGTGCTGTGTAATCCATTGACTGTCCGTGCAGTGGCTCGGACCATATGCTGCCTCAGCCTTAAGTCCTGAACCCATCTGCTGCACCAAAAGTTAGCAGAATTCCCAGTAAATGGATCTCAGCTTGTATTTTACAGTTCCAGGCTACTTGACTGAAGGTGTTTATATTTTTTCTCATATTTATCCAGCTGAATTTCTATGCTTAAGATTGGTTTATGCTGGTATGTTGCTGGTTTGGCTTGTAGACCAGTATAAACATGCTTTTCAACTGCCAAAATGATGGTCAACTAGCATGACCATCCCAGTAAAGCTGACTGAATTATGCCTGGTGTGAACAATGCTTGTATTTTCAGCAGGGTAAAGAGATATTCCTAAGACTATGTATATGTTTGGCATTTACATATATACTTTGCCTATACTTTTATATTGGTCTACATCGAATTTTCATTGCGTGCTGTGTTACAAATTTTAACCTGTATGTAAAGCCTTCTTTGAAGATGTTTATTTAAGGAGTATTATAAGATATCTTCGCCCAAGGCCATGACTAATTCACAGTCGTAGTTTGTCGACTGGCACAAGCTTGGCAGCCAACACACTCGATCACACCTTGGCTAAGTTTACACAGTACTGAAGCTGCACATTATTTTGCCAGTGATAGGAATCCACATGAATCATGATCCATGAAATCACAGCCAAATAATATTTTAGCCCATCTGTCTGAGTGTTAGTCTGCCTTTTAACACTTCTAAAGCATGACATCTGCTTTGAAATGCTAGCTCATGAAAGCGCATCAGTCACACAAGACAAAGATAAACCAGATGATGTGCTCCCTTAAAAGCTCATAAATGTCTGCATTTTGGTTTGTCTGTTGTCTTATTATTGCCATGCACACCAGAAAAACAAGGTAAAGTACATGTTGTGAATCAACAATCTGTTGAGTTGCTGACATTAACCAAATTTAGTGAGGCCGATATAATCTGGAAGATCACTGCGGTCATGTAAACGACTCTAAACAGGATGTCCTGATCTTTGCTTGTTAGCCGCATCATTTGGGATGAGAATGTCACTCATGAATCCCCTAATCGCTAGGGTGCTCAACAAAAAGAAGTGTTAGATAATGATAAAGCAATATCACATTTGTAATGCTGACACCTTTGTTGACCTTTTGTGATGATAATACATATGTTTACAACAAAATAAGGAATACAATTAATGATCATAGTAGCCCTATGATCATACATGGCTATAGCAGCCCTATGAACACACTTGTAGTGATGGTAAT
Source organism: Siphateles boraxobius (assembly GCF_051911475.1). Classification (NCBI taxonomy): domain Eukaryota; kingdom Metazoa; phylum Chordata; class Actinopteri; order Cypriniformes; family Leuciscidae; genus Siphateles; species Siphateles boraxobius. The sequence goes on from NW_027509175.1 coordinate 3,722,331, forward strand.
AAATAGTAATCTGACCATATTTGGGGTCTCTATGAACAAATCTATAGTGCGACCACCAGTTAAAATTCACTTTTCAAAATGTTATAGCTAACTTTTGAACCCTTTGTTATAGAAATATACATTACAACTCTTGCCCATGGATTTCTTGTGTCATTTTGAATCTGGGGATTCTGATTTTGTGAGGATCGGACGAACCATCGGCCCACCATTTTGAATTTTATCATAAATGGCTATATCTTTTGAACGATTTGTGATATCAGCACAAAATTAGGTAGAGATCACCGTTAGCATGTCATGAATGTGCCTGAGGAGTTCCAACACAGCACCACCTACTGTTCCAGAGATTTAATGTTTTGTTTGCAAAAACGCTTATAACATTTGAAAACATTGTCCAAATTTCATAATTTCATTTAATTGTTAATTTTCCATTATTTTATTTTTCTGCCATTTTGAAGTAAATGAAAAAAAAAATTTGTGCTGCTCCTCCTGCAAATTGTCCGACTTTGTCCAAAATCTGATCAGATGATCATTGAACCAAAACGCACAGAAATGACTGAACAGATTTTTGATATTCACAACTGTTCCCAAAAAATACCTCTCCGAATTTGACCTTGCCTGTGTTTGTTGTCTTATAGCTTAGCATGCTAAGAGTTGACATTCTTTCTAATATGGCTCTTTAGCTACGTTCACTTCTAAGTTAGCTTAGCATGCTAATTACTTAATTATTTCCTTAAATCTTCTTTTTTAGTTCATTCTCACCTGAACTACTGACCTTCGGTGAATGTAGGTAAATGCATGTCTTCAGAGTAGCACATGGTGATAAGTGACAAGCACCTGAACTAAAGACATCTGTTGGAAGGAACAAAAAACTCCATGATGTTGGGTAATAGAAAGAAAAAAACTTGGAAGAAGCCAGGCTACACCAGGGGACCAGTTTTATAATATTATGTCAGTAGTTAAGTAGCTATGTGATTATATTGATTGAATATAATCTTTGTCTTTGAAAAAGTACACATACTACATTGGAGACAAAAAGTAGAACATACAGAAAATGATATAGATTGACCAAAAAAAAACAAAAGCAAAAAATAATTCCAACTATATGTATATATTTTACATCAAAGAGTTATCAGAACACTGTTCAGGATTGTTCTTGCTGAATTTAACCGCTGATATAAAACAAGCAAGTGTCTATGGAATTTTCCAAGGATTACACTAGAGCCTAAAATATTCCTTTTTGTTAACTCCGCAGTCATTTGTTTGTTTTTTATTAGTCATGCAGAAGTATGGCAGTGGTTTCCTGACTAGACTTCTATGAAGTATTTTTGAACATGGCACGAAACAGTGCAGTGTTCTGTATGCTAAAGGAGTCCTCTTGTAAAAACCATTTTAGCTTATGCTGGAGTTTGTTTTTTCAACTCTGAATTTATATTGACCGTAGTTTACGATCTAGCGGTTAGAGAATCTGTTCATGCAAAATCATATTTATCATCATTTGGTTCGAGGATGTGATTGAAGGCTGGAAAGGTTTACCAGTCTCTCAGGTTACATCTCTCCACTACCAAATCTCTTTATTAAACATCAGTTATCTGAAATGGACCATGCCTGCTAAAGACTCAAAGACTACTGAAGCAGCTGAAAGTTTGATGAGAATCTATATGAGGGCAGAATCAGACATTTTAAGTGAGGAAGATTGATGACAATCTTTTGAATTATTACCAGAGGCCCAGTAGGAGAGAAAAAGGGAGAGGGGATCCAAAAACGACTCATGATAATATGAGTTGCATAAAAGAAGACTTAAGTCAATTGAGCTGTGGAAAAGTAAACATCACTGTGGCTACGTCATCGTTTGCTCTTATGTTGAACTCTTGGTCTCCTTTTTCACTGGCTTCCACATGCTACATTGAAACTACATTTCACATTCACACATGCACACACTCATACCTGACTGTTTCTGCATGTGTCTGCCGACTAAAGGAAACCATCTGTAATCTCTTCTCTTTATGCATGACTAATTGAAAAAATATGAGCCTTTATTTGGAGGTGGTGGGTTCATTGCCCATCATGCACACACATTTCTATGAATGAGTGGTAATGCGAGTCTGTGCATGTGTTGCTTTTTTTTTTTATCCACACATGTATGTCAGCAACATTTGTTTCATTCCTATACTCAATATCACAAAAGTGAACAGAATATGCCTCGGTTCCGACTGTAACCTCGATTCCCTGAAGAGGGAACGAGAGTTACGTTGAGATTGACGCTATGGGAACGCTTTGCGTGATGACATCCTGAAGCACATGTAAAATCAGTCCAATGGTGTTGCGGAACGTCAGAGGCGGGTGACGTCACAAACCAGGAAACTGTAAAGCCTGCTCGAAAACAGAGAGCGCCAGCTTCATAAAAGTCTGAAGTAGTCGCTGACAGGCATGTAGGAGATATGGCAAGGTGACGCAACGCTCTTTCCGTCTTCAGGGAACCGAGGTTACAGTCATACCGAGGTGTTCCCTTTCAAGGGAACTCGCGTTGTGTCGAGATTGATGCTATGGGAACGTCTATACCAACACCACCATAGCTTGCTAGTGTCTGTCCAGTGTGAAATTGTGCGAGCAGCACTATGACGAGAGCACCTGAGACCCTGGTGTAGAGTCCAAGTCCAAAGAGTAAAACCTGATGAATGTGTGCGGTGAGGACCACCCTGCCGCATCACAAACATCTTGAAGGGCAACTCCTGATATAAGGGTCTTCCATGTCTCCTAACAACTCAGCTTGGTAGGCCTGCAGCAGCGATATAGTGTGAAGGCATGCTGCAGCCTGACTAGCGGCTGAGTAAGCTTTAGCCACTAGAGAAGATGTGGTTCTGACTGGCTTAGTGCCGGGGCCATTAGGGAAGATGCCGCTTCGGGGGAGATAGCTTGCAAGCGTCTCTTCCACTTTTGGCATCTCCCGTAACCGTGCTCTTTATAGTTAGATATAGAGGAGTAGTTTGATGTTTGTGCACTGTACACTCTATATGAAACCGGTTTCTCCCACGATCTTGACACCTCAGTGTGGAGATCGGGGAAAACAGTAGGCCCCGGCCCTGAGGTTGTGATGGTGAAGGCAGGAAACGTTCGTCCAACTTACTTTTAGAAAGAACGTCCTGTTTTTCAGCTGGCTAGTCAATGCTCAGTCTTTCAACTGCTCTTGTCACAACCTCAACCAGCTCTTCGAATGCATGAGACTGAAGTGGCGAATCCTCAGTATCTCTTGCATCTTCACTGACAACGTCCAGTTCCTCAGAACTAGATAGTTGCCGTGTCGATGCCTCCACCAGGGCGGAAGGAACCGCAACGCGTGCTTCCAAACCCTGAGAGAAGGCACTGGATCTATCAGGTGAAGGCAGAGATAATGCTGGTCTCTAACCCCGCTGATAAATCCATTTGCGAAACCCAGGACTGTGATCGCCGCTGTGCCTCGGCAGCAGTAGGACCAGAGCCCTGGGAAACGCGAGCCTGAGCGTCCCCGCGGAAGAACGCAAGGCAGGATCGGAGCGTCCGCATAGGAAGCACATCACAGTGCTCACAGCCAGCACCCTCGAACGCTGACTGTGCATGCTCCTCACCCAAACATGCTACACAAAGAATGTGTGTGTCCCCACCCGTTAAATAACGCGAGCAGGGGTGAATACATCATAAACTGCTGATAGCTCACCATTACTTTACTTTATAGTTGCTCTGTTTGTGATGTCACCCGCCTCTGACGTTCCGCCACACCATTGGACTGATTTTACATGTGCCTCAAGACGTCATCATGCAAAGCGTTCCCATAGCGGCAATCTCGACGCAACGCGAGTTCCCTTGAAAAGGAACCAACATGTTTGTGGTTTGGCACATTACTATTCAAAACCAATAGCACAACTACAAATGTGATATTGCTAATATACAACTGTTCAAGGCATTAGATATCATAAAGCATTTATTAATATTATATTTATTCATTCATAATCAGTGTTGTGGAAGATTACTTTAAGTAATGTGTTACAATATTGTGTTACTCAAGTCAAGTCAAGTCACCTTTATTTATATAGCGCTTTTTACAATACAAAAGCAGCTTTACAGTGATAACAGAAAAATAATGCAACAAAGTATGTTTCATACTGTACAGCAGATCTAGAAGAAAATAGTCATAGTCCAGCTTAAGTAAGTTCAGTGATGGTTCATTTTTGTTGTAAAAAAAAAAAAAAAAAAAAAAAAATATATATATATATATATATATATAGACGCTCTGGAGAAAACATTGTTGTCATCGTCCAGCTCAGTTCAGTTCTCATAATGTGGTCAATGCAGGCAGATCAATAATTTTGTTGAATATTAAATGTTTCCAAGTAAGCAAGCCAAAAGCCAAAGGCGACAAACGCGATGGTGGCAAGGAACCATAACTCCATCAGGAGAAAAAAATGGAGAAAAAAAACTTGGGAGAAACCAGGCTTATACTCCCTAAAACAGTAACTACTTACGTCACTTAGTTACTTGTTATCGAAAGTAATGCATTACGTCACTTTTGTATTACTTTTTCTTAGCTGGTCTTGGCTTGCTTGTTGTAATGAAATGCCCCATTATATTAAATATAAGCTCTTAGAACACTGCTTGGCCAATCGTATTAGAGAAGGGAACTGTTGCATAATTATGTTTTAAATTACTTTACTACTGCATGATTTGAGTATGAGCCTTGAAATCCATCATCAGAAATATTTGTTTATATACAGTATAAGAATAACACTTTGCTTGAAAGTATTTATCCAACACTAAGTGCTAAAAGTCTGCTCCAGTCACAACATACTGTACAATATTGTACCATTTACATTTTGAAACTCAGCACACTTCTACAGCAGATTTTTTTAAATGCTTCTAACGGATTTTAGACTCTTATGAGCAAAAAAATTCACTTTTTTCCTGAAGTTCCTTTTCCCAAAGTTTATTTGGCTTGGTCTTCAGTGGATTATGGGACATTTGTGAACTTCAGTAGCTAACATCCATTCCATCCAAAAAGCTTCATAGTTATTATAGTTTCAAAGAGGCCTGTCACTTTCATTGTGGGAAAACTATGCTATTCGGCCAGCTGACAACGCTCAAGTTCCAGCCGTCTTCTAATATAGCCTCATATAGCCAGGAATGTGAGAACAAGAGATGAAAAAGAGAACTGAAAAGAAGTGTGGTAGAGATGGACTGTGCATGTTCAGGGATGTTGAAGTTGCATTTGTCATTAAATCTGTGCCACTGATTAAAAAAAACGGAACACAAGGGACCTGCATTTCTGTCAGTAAGGAATCGATGAATTTCAATTAGGGAAGAATGTGTCTGACTGTTTTGTTGCTAACTGAGGGCTTTCTTAAAAGGGCTAGTTTTGTCATTACTTACATACCCTTGTTTTGTTCCAAACACATTAGACTTTCTAGCTAATTGGCAAAGGATTTAGTTTAGGTATTAGGGGAACAGCATTCAAAACACAAAATAGGCTGGTCTTTTTAGCATGGTGAAAGCAGAAAAGTTCTTTCATGAGTAAGACAGATGTTGTCTTTCTTGGTCACATATATCGTTATTCTATTAATTTTTTTGGCAAAAAAAAACTGTCATTTCATTAGGAATCCATGCAATCGGGAATTTCACACAAGGGCATAAGTTGATCAAGGAAATTCACTGCACTGGGGTATGTTTTCCATACAATGATGTAACTCGCTGCTTCACTACCATAGTTTGGACGCATCGTTGAAGAAATCAACTGAAATATTCCATATTGTCCTAAAGTGGTCGTGGAGTAATAACTTATTTTAATGAAACTGTTTGGCATTGAATTAACGCTAGATGTTCTCATATAAATTACAGACATGGTATCTGAGGCCTATTTCTCATTTTTCTCAGTTATTTTGCTTTATTTCCAGATTCAATCATAGGCTCGTTCGTACATAGTAGAGCACATTCGCACAGTCTTCAATAACGGTGCTTCAAATCTGACATTTGTATGTATTCTAAATAAAATACACAGGTTGTACTGAATGTCGGCTTGCTTGTTTTGCTCAAGATAAAGATTTATTAAGTCCACATTTCATGTAAACTAGAAACTATGTTTTTAATGTAAGCTCTGCTTCATATATTGCTACACTATTGACAGTAAACCATGAACCGTTTGTCTGCAAATTTTGCCAAAAATATGCTAATGAACAGCCACAAAAGACCGCCTACTGAGAAGCAAGCTGGCCAGATGGGATTCAAACTTTGCCGTTTGAAGACGAAAAACATACCATCTCTCACCATTCCTGATTTTTAACACTCACTCACCACGTTCGCCATGGTCTTGCGCCTGTCAGAGCAGAAACATAAGCTGCTGCTCTCCGTGTGTTTTCAGTCCATTCAGGGTGCGTGTATATGTAAATTGTGTGAGATTATTTCATAGAAAGATCTCCCATACATTTACCCACCCTTATAAACTGCCCTGGAAGAAATCAGGACAGAAGTGGTCGAAAGTGAATAAAAGAGAAGGATTAAAACACCAGGTGTAAACCGCAGTCTCCCTCGTCTACTTGTGATCGACCAAAACTCATCTTAATACCGGATAGTATTAATACCAAACAGGGACTATAAGTTGTACACTTTTTGTATGTCATTGTCAACATGTTATTGGATGAGTAGCCTGAATCCATTACTGTCTCCCCTCCCTACAGAGTCTGTATTCACAAAAATGTGAGGAAAAACTGATCTGTAATCAGATCATCTAAACTAAGCTAATAGTATACTTTGGGACTCCTTAAAAGCATTGCACGTAAAGCTGGAAAGGAGACCTATGGAGGACAGGTTTATTTGATTCACACCTGAATACCGTAGAAGGTAAAGTATTTTTGATGTACATGGTTGAGTTTGCCAAGACATACAGCTCAAATGTAATTTTAACAATATTACTATTGTTAATATTGAATCATGTTCTAATTGCATAAACATTATAATTTTCCTTCCCATAGTTGCTAACTTCATTAAAATACTAAGTAGCCTGTAACCTTAAGTGACTTTCTCACTCATACGCAGTAATGTATGTTTGCTCTTTGAGTGAATGCCATGCCTGCAGGCTCATCTCTTCGTGGCCGATGGCCTATGAATACCACCACTGTTACCGCTAAACATTTGTTGGCTATTTTTTAGACACGCATAGGGCTCTGCAACACTTGCTTAGACATAATCATCGTTCATTTGCACTGTAGGACGTACATTCACCTTTTAACCCCTATTATGGGCAAATATTCAGAATCTCAGACTTGTCAAAAATCCATTGAGTCCATGTTGGAGAGAGTCTATCTCAGTCATCTCCCTCAGGGCCTCTTGGATTCCAGACAGCTTCTGAGGACAGCCAGAAGTCCTCCATCTCTGCACTCTGTATATATCTCCATAACAGCTGTGTACACTAATGCCTCTGATACACGTAAGACCGCTTAGCTCATGGAAAAATCAGGAATGGATTGGGGAACTGCCAAAGCAGCCAGTTATAAATTGCATTACCCTCAGAAAATGTAGGGAAATTTTGCAAGTCAGCAAAACTAATATCAAGCGTATGTTCAAAATTATTAAATAGTTTATTGCCAATTACATTGAAAAAAATTGAAGATTTGATTGCATATCCAGATGTTAGTTCAGAATATGGAAATGAATCAATGAATCCATGGTACACTGGTGCTCAAATGTTTGTTGTCAGTAAGTTTGCTTGTTTTGTTTTTTGTGAAAGAAAGAAAGAAAGAAAGAAAGAAAGAAAGAAAGAAAGAAAGAAAGAAAGAAAGAAAGAAAGAAAGAAAGAAAGAAAGAAAGCTAGAAAGAAAGAAAGAAAGAAAGAAAGAAAGAAAGAAAGAAAGAGAAATATTCAGTAAGGTTGATTTCCATTTCAAATAAATGCTTTATTTCATAATTGAACGGTGGTTTGAAATTTGAATTGTGTTGTGTGTCTAATAAAATAAGGTTTTCTTATTTAATTAATTCCTACAAGTTATATTGATCTGTTAAAATTTGTAAAAACTGTAATGAATCATGGCTATTACCTGTAACGTCAAATTATTAGATGATTGGTAACACTTTACAATAAGGTCTCATTTGTTAACTGTAACGTTGAGTCAGGGAAGATGCAGAAGCTGAGGCGTGGAGCACTTTGCAACAGTTTTTTTATAAATTAAACAAAATGATCATTCAAAACATGAAGGTAAAGGCAAACACAAACATAACATCTTTTCAAACAAAGACAATAACCGACCATGAACTGAAGAAACCAGACAGAATAATGATTCATACTTGAAATGGGTGGAGAACATAATCAGAAACTATAGTAAAAAACAAGGGAATGCTTGGCAAACTAGGGGGACTGAGGAAAAGGGAACTAAGAACACATGAACTACAATAAAATCAAAATAATAGGCTTTTGAACAAAAATAGTTGTAAGTTAACATTAAAGGTAGGGTATGCAATTTACCGAGAGGCTAGCAAGCTTTGAAAGCAGAAGATCCCACCTTCCCTTCAGAGCGTCTCCCAAGGGACTCCTCCAAAACACATGCAGCATGGAGCAAACTAAAGCATCACAAGAGACTTTCAGCCAGCATAACAAAAAATGTTCTGGAACAAATCACCTACACTACTTTTAACTACATTAGTTCACATTAACTAAGAATGAATAATTCTTGGAACATTTATTAATCTTAGTTCATTTCAACATTTGCTAGTATAATTTCAATTGCAAAAGTTGTTTCTGTTAACATAAGTTATGCACTCAGAACTGACTTGAGCAAACAATGAACAGTTGTATTTTAACATTAACATTAACAAAGGTTAAAAATGCTATGAAAATATATTTCAAATTGCTTTGTTAGTTAATGCATTAACTAATGTTAACAATTAAGAACTTATTAAAGTGTTACCAGATGATTTTACTTTAAAAAAAAGTATTTAAAATACAGTCCCCCTGTGGTGAATATCAAACTTTTAATGTTGTTTATATGTGGTGTTTTTAATATGCTTTAAGACAAACCTTGTGCAAATTCATAAGTCAAAACAATTGCGGAGTTATTTTCTCCTTAAAACTGCAGAAAACCAAAATGCGGTTTGAAATCACTGGTGTTTCTGACGTCACAAACTACCTTGTAACCAATCAGGATCTCTGAGCTGATGTGAGTGAGCGGAGGCAGGGCTAATTTGCATATGCATAGCACCGCATACACTAAATGAAGCAAGGGTGTATTCAAGCTATTTAAAGAGATGACTTTTTTTCAAGGAAAACACGTTTAAATATGTCATTTTGCTTATCAAAGATGAGTTTTAAGGGATAAAATGATGGACTACAGGGGGACTTGTATAAATGTATAAGTTTAAAAATAAAAATGAGCCCTAATTTTAGAATTAGGAAGTGTGTACTGTATGTGTGTCTTTGTTGTTGTCAGTGTACACATGTTTTTGTGGAAGTGGGAGAGGTTGTGATGTATCAGTAAGAACAGGGTAAGAGGTATGTGGCTTTTTCCTGTTTTTATTCTCTGGATATTAAAGATGGCACATTCTGTACATACATATCCAGCTTATGTGCTCTGATGAAATACAGTATGTACTAATGCACAAGTTCCCCATTTGTTTAGCATGCACAATCGCAACCAACAATACATCAGCTTTCCTCCACAGCTTAAATATGTGGTGTGTAGACATGCACACGCTCACACCTGCTCAGTTCTATTTCTGATTGTTTTGAGCCTCTGCTGGTTTATAAATAGCTGATAATAACAATTATATTCTTCTGTAGCTTCCCCTTGTCTTTACTCAAGTGGCCTGTTGTGAGATATGCACACAAATACATGCAAAAGTACTATGTTCATTTGTTACAGTCTTTAGTGTAGAATAAGAACTAGATAGCCTGACTGAACTAATAAAGCAAATAAATGTGTCATTTTCACTCACATATAAATACAAACTTCTAAATTCTCAGTAGTCATCATATTTTCTGTTTCTGTGTGAGGCAAAGCATTGTGGGAGTAAAGGTACAGGATCCAGTGAACGTCATACAATGTCAGGGTGGCGTCTCTTATACGCTCCTTTAATTTGCAATAGCACTCTGCTAAATATAATGTCCACAAAATATAATTTTAGTTCAGGCCATTTCCACCGTCCATTGGAAAACCATTGGTGACCTTTTTAGTGCACTTGGACAATGTCTTTGTTATTGCCGCACACACAAATGTGGAATAGTATACCCAAAAATGAAAATACTGTTATAATTTACTAACAATAATGTTTGTTCCATCCCTATAAATAATAATAAAAGAAAAGGTTAAATGGGTTAAATTGACTCAATATTAAAGATCCCTTTATGTCAAATCTGTTCTAGGAGAAATGTTTTAAATTATTGCATAACTCTTTCATGTTTAACAGGTTATTTAAATGTGTCTGTTTGTTTATTGTTTATGAGCTGTCTAATTCATAAAAAAGTATTAAAATTAAAAGCAAATTAAAACTAAACAAATTAAAACTAAATCCATAAACATGATGGGAACCCCTAAAAGGTTCAATAAGAAGTGCTTGACATAACCTTTCATGGTTTTATTTAGAACCTTTTCTTCTAAGAGTGCATGATTTAATTGATTCTGTGGAACACAAAGGAACATATTTTGAAAAAGTGCTTTTTCCATTAATTGACAGTTTGTAGGGTCCAATGTGGTTTTGGACCCCATTGACGTTCTTTATATGGACAAAAATGTTCTTTAAAATGCCATTTTTTGGTGTTCTAAGAAAGAAAAACTTACAGAATAACTGAAAACAGATTGTTGATTAATGTGAATGTTTTATTTATTAATTTTATTTGTAACACTTTACAATAAGATTCCATTTGTTAACATTAGGTCATATGTTGATTCTCGTTTTATTACGAACTCTGACACATTCCCTTTTTGCAAGGGACTCTCTTCTGTTCAGATTTTTTTTAAAAAAAAATTTTATGGTTGATTCCCCTGGAGGGTCCAGATTTAGCATGCTCCATTAACCTTTCTGGGATTGAAAACTATGCCACTTCCACACCAAAGTAGCCAAGTATGTACGCATTTCACACGAAAACCATCCCACATAAACACTTGGAATAATCTTTCCATAGTGAATCAGGGTAAGACAAAAACATGATTTGAAAGAAGGATTGATAATGTTTTTACTCATTATTTAAATGTTGTTCATTTTGAACAAAAAAGTTAAATAGTGTACCTTTAAGAATTAAATGGTTTTATGTTTTATAATAGAATTGCCAGGGTGGAGTGTAAGAATAGGTGCAGGCATACGCATGACAGACAGAGACAGGAAGAGAATCTGGTGAGTCAGTTTCAAAACCACACACATCTCTCACTCAATCTCTCTGGCATGTCTGAATGTAGTTGCTGAATTTCTGGAGAGTGAGAAATAAAGGCTGATGGAGAGATTCCACAAGTAAGGCAATTTTCCTCTGCATAAGTTGTTCCTTGTGAGTCAGACATGCTGCACTATTTTACAGACCGGGACAAGAGATATTAAAGTGGCTATGCTCAGCATAGACTTAAATACTTTTTATCAGTATATATAATGTACATGGTGAAAGCCACTTTCATTGCCTTATGGGATAGCATAATGTGCTCTGATTATACCATTCTAAATCTCTGCATATTCAGAATTTCATTTTGCATGATGAATAATAAACTAGATATCAATAAAATTATCAAAAATATTCTATTTTCTGAGTCCAATCAATGACTAAATAAATAAAAATAAAATATTATTTCCAAAGTGGTAACTGAACAGCACTTGCTGAATTAAATGTGCAAAATGATGATATAACAACTATGTGGAAGCATACTGTTTGAAAGTTTTAGCATTTCTTTTCTCTTAGCATGCATTGCTTTTTTGTATATATATATAATTGTCAGATTGTATTCCGTAACCATTAAACGAACCTATTCCATTCTGAACATAGCTTAATTATTATCATAAACTATCTAGGTTACTTACTTCTGGCTTACATGAATAGGTCTCCATTCTTTGTCTTAATTTTAATTAAACCGGCAAAAGGAAGTGAACGTGACCTTCTTTTGACTTCTAAAGCAGGAGGCATCATAGAGGACCTTAAGCTTGTTTGATCTCAATAAGAGTGCCTCACACAATGGAAGGACTTGCTTTACTGTGCAAAGCTACTGTTGAACCGCAGCACCTAATGTGCGTGCGTGCACGCGGGAAGAGACCAGGATCAGGGACGCCTGTTGATGGGGCTTGTTGGAATTACCATAGCAGAACGGACTCATTGTCTAACCCTTTCACAATATCATGTCCCACAATAGCGGCTTTCAAACGGCCCCACTACTTAATGAAGATCTCTAATGATATGCTAACGGCGAGCCGTTTTAATTGCAGTTAAAGCACAAAACAATGCCGTTCAGTCAAATGAACAGGCTATTCGAACCCACACTCTCACTTTTGGATGAATTTCGCTTTTTTTTTTTTTTTTTTTTTTAAAAAGAGAGAGAGAGAGAGAGAGAGAGAGAGAGAGAGAGAGAGAGAGAGAGAGAGAGAGAGAGAGAGAGAGAGAGAGAGAGAGAGAGAGAGAGAGAGAGAGAGAGAGAGAGAGGCATTTTAGATAGACAGGCAAGGAGTAAAATATTTTTTAGCAGACTTTAAGAGTGCGAATTAATTAAATCGCCAATGCGTTTTGCGCGCAGTGGTGTTTATCTTTATTTGTATGTAGTCTATCCTAATTAATTTGATAGGAATTAAAATTCAGGTGCATGCAGGTAGGCTAAGCCTAATCCATTTAAAAGTATCTGGACTTAATGTTAATCCTAAATCATAAATAAAATACAATTTCACCTGTTGTAACCTAACCACTTTGCATCACTGGGAACGGTTATAGGCTCATTCAGCAGTTATGAAAATCATTCGGTTGCTGTATTTAAAAATTTATATATCTTATAATGTCCATTATGCCTTGTAATGTGTATAATGTATTTTCGAGTATTTAATTTACTTAGCATTATTATTCACATTTCTACATTTTTTATTATTTCCCTGTCACTATTTTATTGTGTGCATAGGCTATAAACATGCCAATAAAGTAGGCTTTGGCAATTGAATGATCGCTCCACCTCCCCGTCTAGAGCAGCGAAAGCCCACCTGAGGCTGTCCTGGGCAGGGAGGTGGAGCGTTCTCCGGCCTCCCATTCCTAAACAGTGAATCAGTCTCTTCATTCACATTCACACGCGGACAAGTCCGTTCACATGCGTTTCAAACACAGCTCTCTGAGGAAATTTTTTTGCCCTGGGCAGACAGGAAAGGAAATAAGTTATGGATTTACTTTTTTGCTCCTTGGTCTTTGGACCTTCTATAAACGTTATTTAGTTTTCGAGGAACTTTTTTATTTATTATTATTATTATAGGATTTGCGAATTCACTTCAGGCTATTGGAATACATGCGAGCTTCGCAGTAATGTTGGAATAAAACGAAGAGGACTCCTGAAGCATATCGCAGCGGGACTCTCGCGATTTATAGAAAACACAACATGATCCTTACTCGTAAGTAGGCATACTTGTGTTTAATGATAACTTTATACCTTAATTGACTGTAACTCTTTCTAACTTGTCTCTCTGTTGAGTCTAAAGAGTTGAGTCTTTAGACGCAGTGTTCATTCCAATGAATCACTTTTTACTTTTTTTGTTTGTTTGTTTGTTTGTTTGTCATTTGGTGGCACCTAGCCTAAATTATCTAAATTACATAATTGACACCAAGCCTATTAATCCCCTATCATACTTAAACGACAGAAATATGCCTTTTAGTTGACTTGAAGTGAATCTAGATGACATTGATAAGACAAGTAATATAATTTGTAATAGCTATAGCCTATTTATTATTATTTTTTTAATATGATGTCCATTGGACAGTTGTTTTATTATAAGTATTAGACCTATACTAATGCAAAACTGCTTGCTTTTTTAAAAATGTAAATATATATATTCTAAAACAGCTGTGCATTGTATTGCGTATAAGCCTATAGCTTATGTCTCTTTGTAAACTTGTCAGTTTTGGGACCTGTGGCTGGTCACCGAAAGTTTGCAAGTTCGAACTTTGCAGACTGCAATTCAACTGTCATACTGAACCATTCGGACAGTTATAATATTTCAGCATTATCGTCTAACAATAAAATTATTGTAATGAACAACATAAATAAATGCGCAAAAGGTATTTGTATTGGTTATCATTTGAGGGTGCATTTAGAGTAGAAATAACACACATTTTGTGTCAGAACATGATTTGATTTTAAGATGTAGAAGTGGATAACGTATATAGCATATGTTAATCAATATGGAATGATTGTAGTGTTGCAATTATTTGGGTGGTGCGTGTGATGGGTTTCACGCGCCACCGGCGCTCCAGGCTGTCCGATAAGTAATCTCCCCTCGCGCTCCCCGAAACCATTGGTTTAACGTTGATTTCAGATAGTTCGGAGATAACAGTGTTTCGTCAGTGTTGGTCTATGCTCTCATTCATGCAGAGACTTGGGGGAGGTTTTGCTCAAATCTGCCATTGCCAAAGAGCGCGTAAAAAGTGCACTGTGGTCCTCTGATTCTGAAGGCTCACTAGTGCATTCTTGTCTTGATAGGTGGCTGTCCTAGCAATATGTATTTTTACTTGTAAGCATAATGGTGTTTTGAAAAAGCGCTTTAGTAGACAAGAAAAAAAAAAGTTAGATTAAAAGCTAGACAGAATTAGCTGAATAGACACTGACAGAACCACAGCAACAGTGTCCTGCTTGAGCGTTTTCTGTTATGATCAGTATCGGACTGACAAAAAAACAACAACATTAGTACCGACATTATCTCTTTATTTATAAATGTACAAGTCTATCTAAATCTAACTAAACTAAATCAATCTACATTATTTAAAAATAAAAAAACATAATTAGCTAATTTACTAGTTTACACTCAATATTATGTTGTTGTAGGAGGTTCCATTTTTTTTGTTTTGTTTGTTTTTTCTCCTTTTTCTATCTAAGCAGGGGTTGATAAACTTGGGGTCATGTTAACTCTAGATGATAAGGCATTAAGCAGGTCAGTGAGGAGCCAAAGGAAAGAATGTCATGCTTAAAACATGTCACTTTGAAGATATACATGCACCACCTCATAATCTAAGGTCATGGTTTTGGTCAGCATAATGGATTCACATAAGTAAAGAGCCTTGAAACTCATACACACATACTTAAACACTCTACATGGCTTCAAATCTATTGAAACATTTATAAAAAAGCATTCTAGAAATGTGGGCAGGTTTTCCGTCACAAATCTCCTTTATTGCCTCCTGTAGAACTGTCTGATTCTTTAAGTCTATAGTTTAGTTCTTTAGTCTAAATTTTAGTCTATAAAGGTAAAGAATAAGTTGATGTGTAAGAAGCCCTCTATGGTATTAGATTAGGGTCTTTCTTTCTTTACTACTTTAAGCAATCTTTTGATCATAGATGAAATAGATAGGGTGACATATCATTAAGTGTATCTAATCATCTGACCTGAGATCAGCCTTGCGTTGCACAAAGTGTCCAGTCACCAGACCTGGCCAGGCTGGCTCTAGGTCAGTGATAGCTAATGCTTAAATTTGTCAGAAAGTCCAAGACAGGCATAAATGGACCCATCTGGCAAAGTGTGTGTAGGTGGCTGGGTATAGTGGTGTTGAGTGACTGTGAGAATGGTGTAACCCTACAATGATCATGATCCCCTGTGTTTGTGACCAGATGGAGGGGGTCTTCTCATTTTCAGAGCTACCTGACTCTCACTCTCTACCCCCATATGTCTGTATAAGGCCATGCCAAAATATGATATGCGTGATCCTCAACAAATGATGTATGACTGCTCTTGATCTGCAGATTTAAAGTGTATGGGTGGAAAGATGAAAGATAAAGAGCTTAGTGTCTTGGAGGGAGTTTAGTGAGTAGGACATCAGGTCACATGAATCGTTGATAAAATTCCTTCTAGGTCCGCTCAAAGACAGATATTTATGTTTGTGTGCTGTTCGTTTGAAACAGGGACTCTTTAAGTAGAATAGCACAGCTTCAAAAAGCCTTAAAAATGAACCCACATACACTTGAAACCAGGCTATGACATTTCATATGGTTCACTCAAAAAAAAATAAAGGTTCTTTATTGGCATTGATAGTTCCGCAAAGAACATTTAACATCCATGGCATCTTTCCATTACACAACAGGTTCTTTACAGTGGAAAAGAGCTCTCTGTGTTAAAATGCTCTTCACATTAAGAAAAAATGGTTATTTTAAGAACTGACCACTTAAAGGTTATTGGGGAACCCAAAATGTTGCTTCTATGGCATTGCTGCGGAAACCCCCTTTTGGAAACTTTATCTTTATTAAGAGTGTTGGATTCTGGTTCCATAGTAGGAAAGTCTGTCAGCACAAACTCGCTTAAGCACACACGCATTCATGCACACAGGTTAGACCCCCTCCCTCCCATGCTGAGGAACCATCGGCCAGCGATTGTGAGAACTTCCTGTGACAGGAAAAAGAGGACGAGGAGGAGAGAGAAGAGAGGAGGAAGAAGAAAGGGAGGAGGAAGGGTAATTTTAGAAGCGGCAAAAAAAGGTCCAGCTAGTACGAATTCAACTTTAGCCGGGTTCATAGGACGTTATCCCAAGAGATTACGTCTGTCTGTCTTTCTCCGGTTCTGGAGGCTGCAGTTTGCTTCTTTGTCTTCTGTCTTGTATGTCTCTTTTTTCCTCCTCTCTCATCAACATATATCAAAACTTTAATTCATTAGATAAAAACGGAAACTTTGGGTGGAGGGAATATTTGTATGCTTTGATGAAAGGAGAATGCACAAAGGCACATGTTTCTGTGACGGATACCGCCTAGACATCCTGTGTGCTTGAATTGGTTCACCGTGGCGTTGAAGAGGTCGCAGGTCATGCATCCACTAGGTGGCTGGCACCAAGATATGAAACAGATGGATTGTAGATTAAGGCTGATGAAGAGAGAGGAAAAGAGATGGGAGGGGGCGGTTATGGCTGTTGGCTTCCTTTTATCTGCACTGTTTTAAAACACTAAATCAAAACTATTTGATTAAAGAACATGGTTTTCAGAGAAAATTATGAGAAGGAAAAAGCATCCAATTCAGCAAGACTTTTGTTCTACCATAATCTTCCAACAGCGTTTTTAATGGATTATATTATCTTACTCCAGTAAATATTGTGTAAGATAAGTGTTCATGTCACTTGGATTCTTTATTATGTCATTTTTTTCCATCATCACTATTTATATGTTAGTAAACTGTTGCTAAACCAAAATAAAATGACCCATAACCTGCATAACACTTCACATCTATGAAATAATGACATTAGACCTGGAATTTATTATTTTATATATTTTTCTTGGCTTGGAATACTGTGCGTCATATTAAGAGGAAAAAATGCTAGAACATCCAACTCTATGAAGTAATACTGACGTCAGTCTGGCTCTCAACACAATGTTAGTTCAGTTGCTCAATCTGATGTGTTTGTATCTGAAATATAGTTTCCTTTAAATATAAATGCATCTACTTTACAATCAAGAAAGAATCAAAGGCTGTTTACTTTACCAGGGAGGTTCAACCTATTTCTCATTTTCTCTGAGGTCGAACGTTCGACATTCCATGTGTGTGTTACAGGATGTAAGGCGTTCTCTGTGTTTGTGTTGGCGCTGAAGGCCTCCATTATCTGGCCTTGAACAAAAGGAGGTGTGTCCTCCAAAGTGACCATGGCAACTGTGGAATGAGCCACTCTTATTGGCTTCCCATCGGCCTCGGAAAGGCAAGGGAAGTGTGGTCGCCGCCTGACGTGGAGATCCACACAGACTTGCAGGGAGAGCACAGGATGCGCCGTGCGTACATAAACAAAAAAAATCTACGCTTGCATCCCATATTCAAAAATTGAGCGTGGATGTGTGTACTGCTTTGAGTGCTGAGATGGCAAAAAAACAGTGTGTCTACAGTCTGTGCTCATCTACGTGACATCCATTAGTGTGAGAGATTGTGAAACAACTTTTCAAGTGTGTTTATACTTATCTATCTTCATAAAGACAGCGTGTTTGAGTGTGTTTTGGGTGTACAACTGTGATTAATGTCTCCTGTACTGCGCTTAGTGAGTTTACCTCATAAATTTAGCCATAGGAAAGAAAAGTCTCAAATCAGATCTCTTTAATACCTTTCTTATATAGATTAAACAAAGAGTGATGTTTCCCTTTTCATAAGGTGCAGTTACATTAGCGAAATGTCACCAGAATTTTGCAATTTTGTCCACTGTCAGTATAAAGATGTATAAAGCACTGCTCACACAGAAGTCGCTTTCAAACCAAGCAGCTTTCTGTTGGTGAACGCAGTGAATTCAAATAATCATCTTATACACACGCAATTTTTGTGTGGTGAAATGTTTTTACGCTCACGCGAAGCTCATATGGAATCCAATGGGATTGACTTGACTTTGCCAACATAATTTCGCTGAGCAATGATAAATGTTACTGTAACTATAGACCAGTGTTTCCAACCCTGTTCCTGGAGGGACTGCAACAGAACACATTTTGGATGTTTCCCCTATATCTGGCCTATCCATTTCAATCCTTGGAGTCTCTACTAATGAGCTGATATGTCGATTCAGATGTGTTTGAGTAGAAAGAGTTTGAAAATGTGTAGTGTTGGGATGCCTTCAGGGACAGGGATGTGAAACCATGTCTTAGACAGTTCTCCTGAGAAAAGACCCCAGTAATCTCATATGTCTCTGCATGATTTTTTGTGATGCCGTCTCTGTTAAGAACGCCTTATTTACCGTTGGTGTCAGACAGGCACCTGTGTGATAGCGGCCCATTGTGACCAGGCGGAGGTTGGGGGGTGGGCACCTTGCTGATGAAAGGAAAAGCCAGTCTGTGAGACACTGCTGTGGAGCCTGTGTGTATTTGTGTGTCTCTTCATCATTTACATTTAAATGCATACAGTCCTCTAACATTCTTGCAGCTGGATGGTCTTAAGTGGTGCCTAGCCAGTGCAAACACACACATATCTATACACACACTTACACAGGAAGCCACGGCGCTCATTACAGACCATACCAGAAAAGTGTGTCATTATTTTAAGTGTAGGAAATTCTTCAAAGTTCACGAACTCCTAAAAAGTGCTTTCGGGCAAAATTCTGTCTGTTGCTTGAAAGGAATCCCGCCATGTGGATTCTTGAGATGTGAGATTCAGTTGCATGCGTGCAGTTATTTTTGCATTGCCGTTCTTGCTGTCAAAGCACGTTTTGAAATACTCCTCTCTCCTGCTTCATTATTCTCTCTCCGCCGGCAGAGGACCTCCCTTATCGCGTGCCTTTGTTGTTGTCATGCGTGCCGTCACTCTCACGCTCGTTCGAGTGGGGAGTCACGTATCCCCGCTTGTAGAGACTCACTTTACACACGTCTTTCTCTCACGTCTCTTTCCCCTGGCCCCTCCTAATCCCTGGCCTTTTTTGCTCTCTTTTGAAATGATGGGGAACATATCTCAGGTGGTCTTTCAATTTTGCACGGCATCATTGCAGTCATTGCAATTACAATAATTGGAATTTTAGAGTCTGGAATGTGCACAATTAGCCGTCGAGAAAATCGAGAGGTCCCTCTATGCTGATTACGACCTATTGTGTGATTGTGTAGATTGTGCTTGTGATAGACCACAGCATGGCCAGCAGAGAGACACATTAGCTGTGTTAAACCTTTAGAGGGTGCTAAAGTAGAACTATGTCTGTGCAGAGGTCTATATAGAACTTTTACACAAATACAAAAGAGTTTAGATGCTATTTATCCCCCTAAAAAAAGTCGATTAACCACAGTGATAATCCCCCTGGAGCAACCTGAGGTTAAGTGCCTTACTCAAGGGCACAATGGTTATCAGGAATGATTGCGATCTCAGTAACTCGCCAGTTCCTGCGTCATGCCTGCTTGAGTTCAGTTCAGCAATCTTTAAGATCCTTATCTGCCCATTCACCATCACATAGTCCGATAAACACAAAAAAAAAAACTTGACATTAACTTTCTGGGACTATTGAAGAGCTTTCAAACACTGGTATTGTAATTTTATACCACATCTTGATTTCAAATTTGCATTTTTAAGCAAGTATTTACATGGTGCGAGTGTTGCTTGGAAAAATATCGTCTCTAGTGACAGAATCGCAGTTAAGCTCTTAATTCTGACACCTCACTGTGTGAAAGAGGCCTGCAGAAGGAGTCAATGTGCTTTCTGTGGTGTTTGCCATTTGGCATGTGGCATCTAAAGGGCCGTTCATGGGTTAATGGACAGGGATGTGGCACTTCTCCGCCGCCTCAACAATAGTTCTGACTGCTTTAGACGGCCAATTAGCAGTGCTGTCTCAAACATTACACTATAGCGCCAAGTTGAAATGTCAAGATTACCAGCACTCAATGAGAGTCTTTCCTTTCAAAAGATTTTGTTATGAATGCTTCTTCATTATGTTTCTGCTTAATGTTTCCATGAATTTTAAATGTCAATCTCTCTCTCTCTTTCTCTCTCTTACAGAAATAGAGGCGAAGGAGGCATGTACATGGCTGAGGGCTGCAGGTTTTCCACAGTATGCTCAGCTTTATGAAGGTGGGACCCTTGACTTTCCAACATCACCCATTCCTGACCAAAGGACATTGTGTTACAGTGTCCAGTTATGCCTTGTTAGCATGCATTTGTCTAAAATTGTGGTTTTGTTTAGAGACTTTGACTAGTGTTTAGTGCATATGCTCATCATGCAATCACAATTTGACTTCAGAACTCAAAAATGTACTTGCTCATATATAAAAACTGTTTTATTATGTTATTAATGAAAACCACTGTCATATACAACTCTTACAGGAAGATACATGCAGTATGTCAGATAACACCACACCTCAGGTGTCCAACATCGCACACTTTTGACCTACTGACTCCTGCCATTGTGCCATGAGAGAGTCATGTTATCGGTTTTGAGAAATCTGAATTGTCCAACTGTCATGATTGCCCCACTATAGATAAGAGAGCCAGTACAGTAAGGAAAAGGTCTTCAGGAAGACAATAAAATAAGTTGTATGTTATCACTTTCTCACTCGTACAGACTGACGTGCAAACAAGTTGTTTGGTCTTGAAAAGTTGTAGAATTTCCCAAAAAATTCTAATTAATGATTATTAAAAACTTAGGTAATAATGACAGCCTGAGCTCTCTGAAGGGTTGCTGAGCGCCTATTGTGATTCCGACACCCCCTTCCTACACACACACACACACACACACACACACACACACACACACACACACACACACACACACACACACACACCACCCACTGTTGAGCGCTGCAGTATTGCAGCTGTGTTTGTTTGGCTGGCTAAGATGTACTTCCTCTACCTTTTCAACACCGGAGGAGGGGAGGTTTGTGTGTATGTGTGTGTGTGTGTGTGGGGGGGGGGGCGGGGGGGGGGGGGGGGGTTACATTCCACTTGCTGCCAACACCCCCCTTACCCCCTTGTATTTTTAATTAATTTCTGTTTTCTCTTTCTCTTTCAGATGGTCGGTTTCCAATTGAGATTTCATCAGTTACCAGAGATCATGACTTCTTGGATCAAGATGCTATAGAAGCCTTGTGCAGGTGAGACACACATTTACCCAAAGGATTATTTTGTCATATTTAGCTCATTTATAGTGACAGTTTTTTTTCCCAATTTTCCCAGTTTTTTCCCCCAGAGTATGCCTCTAAAACTGTTTATGATACAAAGACTAGGAAAAAACTAAACATTTCAATTTTAATCTAGACAAAATCATTTTTAAACATTGTTTTCTTACTTTGTCAGGCTTTAATAATAAGCTGATTTTTATCATTTGCTGAGTTTAGTTCTATATATAAACTGACTCATCTTAGAATAATTTAAAGAAAGAGAAAGTGCAGGACTTAGTCTCTTCACTCCAAGAATGGTCCATCAGAAACCAGCTGGAGCTCACAGACATCTGGAGGCCATTTTCTGGTGCCAGCCCCCCAATGCAGACAAACACACATTCCCCCCTAACTCAGGGTCACATGACACCAACCAGGTGGCTTCTGGGATAAGCTTTCCATCTCTTTTGTTATATTGTTGTCGCCACTCCAGATTTCTACCTCCTTTTTTCTTTCTTCCTTTTTAATTCTCTGTCCGTCTGTCTTCCTCCTTAATCTGAAGTTTATCCCTCAGCAGCTCATTATTGGGCTTGGCTCCCACCTCTCTCATCCTCTTCTCATGTTTTTCTATCTCAGTCTGTGTCTTGCTTACCCCTCTCTGCCCCCTCCTCTCTTTCTGTCTCTGTCCACCGTTTTGACTCTGGCAACATCTGTTTGTAGGCTAATGACTGGATTTAGCCTTTGTTTGCAACCCCATGGTTCTTTCCAAGTTATCCTGCTTAAAAGACTGTCACAGTTTCACTAATTTATCTGTATGTGTGTGTGTATTGCAGGAGACTGAACACCCTAAACAAGTGTGCTCTTATGAGATTAGAGATCACCCCTCAAAGAAAGAGAGTAAGTGTATTGTCAAAAATCCCTTTCTCTTTATTTTGTTAAATCATTTCACTTGCCACCCTCTTACTTTAGATACCCAAAGATCCTAAATGTACGTAAGGCATGTTTGCTTTCTGTGTCAGTTAATTATAAAGAAGGTCTCAAGGCCAGTCTGAATGGCTTTTATGTCCAAATTAAGGGCTTTCGTTAGCTCCTCTCCTTATGATTTCCTTTGCTCCTGTTTGTCATGTTTTTCTCACCATACATCCTAAAAAACCCCTCCATACCATAAAAGGAAGAAAATGCACAATCTGCCTTCGGTTGTTGGTCACTCTGTCAGTGTGCTTTAAGAGTGAGCGTGTGAAGTCTAAGACTGCCCCAAAGCAATGACTCAAACTACATGCAGGTTGAGAATGCAACAAACAATCCAACTATGTAATCCCAACAGGGAGCTTTGGAAGATAACCGTCATGTCTGACTGCAGCTTCTTTTTCTGCTCTTAACATTTGTAAGTCTGAACAATGGCAGCCTTGTCAAGTGTGCGTCCTGTTCAGAAAGCCGATGACCCTTTAGTGTCATCTTGTGTTGATGGAGTCAGAGGTAGAGGTCAGGAGATGACTTGAGGAAGTGATCTGCCCTTTTCAAACATACAAGCAGAAACCATCCCTGGAATGCATTGATCTGTTCAGGTGGCCTCTGTAGGGTCCTCCTCTGTTCCTCATCTTCCTGTCCATGCAGCTTATTTTAAAGTGAAAACAGTCTTTTTGAATTAACAGCGGATTTTCTGGTGGCCAGTGAAGGAACATTGCACACCAGGTCTTCGCTCCTTCTGATCAAAGGCTTGCCCTCAGGGGCTATAAAATAACAACCCAAGTTTTACGAACTTTCGTTGCCTCCGTTATTATGAACTGTGAAGGAGACACCTCTGGATCCCGCGACCCCCTGTTAACCGGCCAACTAGTTTTGCTTTTGCTGATTAGTTAGGGCTCCAGGACAGTTCTAGTCTGATATACAGCAAGTCTGTTCTACAGCTAAACTGAGATCCACTAACTCAACTAGGTCTGTTAATCAACTAGTTCTATATTCCAGAATCCACTAAATTAACTCCTTAATCTCTCTTGGAAATGTCATAATTATTTAAGACTATTTTAATAGGTTTTTTGATGGTAGAGATCTTACATTGCAGGACACATACAAGTAGCTCTAAAATATTTTCACCTCCCATCCAACCCCATGTTGTCCAGGTTTCACATCACAGGATACATGGTTCTTCAGGCTTGCTTGAAGTGATTGCATTGATGGGGGATGGGACCAGACATGCCCTCTCAGGCTGGGTGTGAACCCTCAGAGCTGGCCTGGAATTTTGTGTCCACCACCCCCTTTCTTCCATCCCTACCACCCTTAGGGAGGAGATAGATTAACCCAAGTAAAGCAGAGAGGGTTAATGGTGAACATGTGACTGTGCTCTGATATGACTAAGCCAACCACAATACAATCTTTTTCCTTTAGTGGACACTGGTTTCATGCATATGACACCTTATCAAGCCCAAGAGGCTTGTTAGAGTGAGCAAAATGATACCTCAAAAGTATTAAGGGAATAAATTAGACAATTGTGACACTAAAACACTTTCTGCAGTAAGAAAGGGTCTCTGATTTAGGTTCATAGTACTTACACTATTAACTTTTACAAATGTGACAATAACATTAATGTCATTAATGTTAATGATTTTAATCTGTCGTTTTAACTCTCTTCTATATTATAAAGAGTGAGGATTCTGATGAGGATGAGCCATGTGCCATAAGTGGCCGTTGGACTTTCCAGCGTGACAGCAAGCGTTGGTCTCGTCTGGACCAGCTGGACCTGGATGTATTCTCCCCTCAAGCTGGAGATTCTGGACGCTTCACTCCCTTCCTTTCCCAAGATGAGCGTTTTGCCAGAGGACCCCTTCTAAAGGAGGGAGTTAATGCTAGTGCTGAGAGCATTTTAACGGATCTTAGTGAGCAGCCAGAGGTGGGTTCTCTGCACAGCGCTGGTAGCGGAGGTCGATGTGGGTCCCTGGCTACCACCGTACCATCCAGTCCTGCAACAACCTTCTCCAATGTTAACACAGCCACTACAACCAGGGCAAGCTCAGTTGCTAGCGTTTGCTCCTCTGGAACTTCGGGAGCCAATGAAGACTCCCTGTCTGATGGGCTTCCATCGCCGCTGGAACGCGAAAGCTTTGCATTTGATCTAAAACCAAGCTTGATAAGTAGTGGTGCTGAAAAAAGCACACGTTCAAGAGCAAAGAGCTTCTTGAAGCGCATGGAAAGCTTGCGGCTACGCACCAGCAGCAATGCAGCCTCCAAGCGCAAGAAGAAGGGTGTAGCTGGGCAAGGCAGGCTTGAGATCAGTGGGCCGGTGCTGAAAGAGGGTTTTGACGAAGACAAACTGCAACGCCTCAACTGTGTGGACATTGCAACTCTGGATCGCAATGCAAACCGAAACATCTCCTATTCAACGCAGACAAGCAGTGGGAGTGCAGGGAGTAGCCAGTCAGAGGCCAGCAGTGGGAGTGCTGTAAGTACGCCCAGTCCAGTCTCAAGAGCACGTAGTCACAGCACAGCAGCTGGGTCCACCAAGAGAGGTGGTATGTACCTGGAAGGCTTCGACCCATTTCATTTCGTTGTGCTGCAACCTTCGGTAGACCAAGAAGGAAAGCAGAACCACCAGACCCAAAGTAAGAGGATGGAGCCCAGCTCAACTGCTGAGAACAATCGACGCAACTGTCAGAGTTCAAATAATAGACAGATGGAAGAAGAAGAGAGTCGAGAAGAGGAAGGAGGTATAATATTCTTTTATTTGCCTGAAGGCCACAAGCCTGGCACTTTTCCTAAAGCACTTGGGGATGGAGGATCCTATCGTAGTGGCGACACCAACTTAAGCCGGCGCCCACCCCGGAGGGGGTCTGCTACCTCACTAGAGAGTCGACTGAGTGTCTATGATAATGTTCCTTTCTCAGAAGTGGGAGATGATGAAGACGAAGCAGAAGGAGAGAATGAGCCAAAACTTGAGGATGTGTTGGATCGAGTCAGTGGCCTGCAGCAACGGGTAAATGCCTGGTCAGAAACAGGAACTGGTGAAGAAGAGGAGGATGAAGAGGAAGAGGAAGGGGATTCAGATTCAGCCCTTGATTCTGCATCTCCTTGTCCATCATCCCCACTGCAGAACCACTTAGAAGAGACAGAGAATGGCAGTGACCAGGACAGCACTGGAAACCCGCTAGCAGAAAGGGATGAGACACTCAGCTCACGTGAAAGATGTGACTCTGGTGTGGGAGCATCACTTACACGAGCCAACAGGTGAATCTCTTACACACACTGAGTAATCTATGAGACAGAGATTTCTCATGTTTTCTTATTGGCAGTTCAACCTAAACCATTCCTGTAGTAATTTAGAGCTTTGGCAAAACTCTATGGAAAACTATCATGGATAATAAAGCACACTAAATGAAGGGAAAGAGAGAGAGAGAGAGAGAGAGAGAGAGAGAGAGAGAGAGAGAGAGAGAGAGAGAGAGAGAGAGAGAGAGAGAGAGAGAGAGAGAGAGAGAGAGAGAGAGAGAGCGAGAGAGAGAGCATGTCAGAACGGCTCTCCTTACATGACAAGGGACTTGAAGGATACAGAATCCTAGTGGAATGTACCACAGGAATTCTAACCCCCACCTGGTGATAAAGGCCTTGATTAATCTCTGTTATCTGCAGCTGATCCTTTAGCTTGTGTTTATGTGTGTATACACAATATGTTTGAGTCAAGGTACTTTTTCGGTGTACTTGTGAGAGTGAATTTTGTGTTACCATAATAAATGATGTGTAGTTTAGGACTTGCAGTTTATAAACACTAATTTATATTTGTCAACAATGTCTATGTTTTGAACATTTTGTGATTGGTTAGGTGTAACTTTTGTGTGAATGTTTATGTTGCAGACCTCAGAAACTGCGCTGGCCAAGTTTCCAGATCTCCCACAGGCCAAGTCTGTCGTCAAGAGTGCTACAAGTTGGATGTCAGTCAGTTTTGCAGATGAACCTCCTCCAGAAATACAGCCTGCTCAAACTTACTGCTCTACTGGAGAGATACACACCCACCAACAAGCATGGCTTCAGCTGGTGAGGACACAGATAAATATGAATACAAATCATAAATATGTGATATCTATCTATCTATCTATCTATCTATCTATCTATCTATCTATCTATCTGTCTCTGTCTGTCTGTCTGACTGTCTGTCTATCTCTTTTCCGCTTTTCCCTTTACCCTTTTCCCTGCTTTCCTTGCTCATTGGGGTTTGGCATTGCTGTGGCTTTGCAGTTCGGTAAATTATCTGTTCCTGTTATTAGTGTTCACTTACACACACTTGCCCATCACCACATCTACACCATACATCATGATAGTGACAAACCTGCTATTCAGCACCTCAGAGACATACACACTTACAAATGCACAGACAAATAGACTGTCGGTCGGAAACACAAACAACCTGCCACATGGATGTCCACACATGTGTTTGTTCCATTATATCCCTTCTACTGCTCAAAGTCATTGTCTGCTGTCACAGTGTTTATCCCTTTGTTTGTAAAGGTACCCCCCCCCAGCTTCTAGATGTCTAAATGTCCTGTCTAGATAAATACACAATTATCTATACACTTGCAAACCAGCATACTGTTGACACATGCTGCTCATGTGTGCCTCTGAACACTTATGTAACATTGATGAATTTGTTTTTAAATCTGCCTTTGTTCTGTTTGTATGTACTATTATAGAGATATGACTTGACATTTGATAAATACTATGCAATGTTGGGAGTAAATAAGTAAAAACAGCAATAGTACTTGGTTATAAGCTTCTTTTTTTAAACAAGTATCTGTGTAGCACGATAAAACAGCACTTCACTGTTTGCAATGTCAGTTTGTATTTATATATACATTTTTGTGTGCTTTACAGGGCTGTTCCCAAGTTTATGAAGCGGATCAAGGTTCGAGACTATAAAGACAGGAGTATGTTTGGTGTTCCACTGCAGGTGATAGTTCAAAGGAGCGGACAACCCCTGCCTCAGAGTATTCAGCAAGCCATGCGTTACCTACGGAGCCAATGCCTCGACCAGGTGAGAGATGACAGACGTGCACATTTGCAAGTACACACATGTCCAAACATATGCTTCAAAGCTTAGAGAAGATTTCACAAACACGTCATAGCATACCCAACTTTGGTTTGTTCAGTGGTATATTCAGTCCTCTGTAGAAAAACAACAGTCTAAATATTTGTTATTAAAAAGCTGCAAAGAGAAAAACAATGTCTGGTCAAGGTCATAACCTAGTTAAATGATCCCTATTTGAACAGCTGTTTAGTTGTATATCCCCTGTTGTGTTGCTACATGCAACAACGGCATATTTAAGCTCAAGACATCTGTTGTTTTCTCACCACATACTTTAGTTCAACACTCTCAGTCTAAGTTTGCATGTTGCAAAATATGCCTGAATGTCCTGGTTCCATATATCCACTACATACATTACCACAGTTAGCCACATGGTTGAAATTCCTGAAATGTTCATGAGAAAGCAAGTGATCTATTGACTCTTCCACCAAGTGATCTCTCTCTCTCTCTCTCTCTCTCTCTCTCTCTCTCTCTCTCTCTCTCTCTCTCTCTCTCTCTCTCTCTCTCTCTCTCTCTCTCTCTCTCTCTCTCTCTCTCTCTCTCTCTCTCTCTCTCTCTCTCTCTCTCTCTCTCTGGTGTCAGGTAGGAAGGCTACTTGGCAAGTTACATAATACGTAGTTACAATTTTAGCTATTTCCAGGCTTCATAACTTGGTTATGTAAGAAGTGCTAAAGAGTTTTCCTAAAGATGTCTTTCCTGTATTTGGGAAACTCATGATCACAGTGGTAATCCATCTATTTAGCTGTCAGTTTGAAAGAGAGCATTCAAATGAATAAGGGAAGATAATTTGAAGCATCTTCAAAGGCATCTTTCAGTAGCATCTTCAAAACATAATTGGGCGTAATTGCAATTGCAAAGTGTTTTTTTTTTACAAGTTATACTAAATTTCTAAACATCTTTCTTTACAGGTGGGGTTGTTTAGGAAATCAGGGGTGAAGTCACGTATCCAAGCCCTTCGCCAAATGAACGAATCATGTGGTGCTGGTGGGGGCGGAGTCAACTACGAGGGCCAATCAGCTTATGACGTGGCCGACATGCTAAAGCAGTATTTCCGAGACCTTCCGGAGCCTCTGCTTACCAGCAAACTGTCTGATACCTTTCTACAAATTTATCAATGTAAGAACATGCACTTTCTACATTGTTTTGTAACACTTGCACTGACATATGCCTGTACAAAATGTACTCGCAAACATTGATATCTTGTTTTTTGAAACAAGAACTCAACATTAAAAGAACAAGGCATTTCATATCCAGAGGGCAACCCACAACTACACAAAGACTGTACTATACTGTAGATGCTTGTTCTTGGATGGGTGAAGAAATCTAAACAAGTTCAGGAAATAGCTGTCAAATGATGTTTTGGCACCTATAAATCAGAATGTGATTCAGTGCCAGCACCAAGTTGTAACTCACAAGCGGTCTAGTGTGTACTTACCACAGCTATTTCACAGCACACAAACTCTCTAATATGTGTGTGTGTGTGCTCACCAGAAAAATATGAGAATCTTGAACAACTCCAAACACGTACAGCAAACCATCCATAATTTAGTCTGTTGATGATGCCAAGGTACAATAATATGAAATTGTTTCTGGTTTTGAGCCAAAACTTTTTTTCCATTCATTTATTTAATTTTATATTTATCAATGTTCTATTTAGAAAATGTAATGAGAATATAATATAATTTTATAGACTACTCTAATGTAATTTAAGAGGTCTGTCGGCCATGTGTCAAAAAATCACAGTGATTATTCCATTTGTAGTGAACAGAACATTATAATATATTTATACTGTGATATTAGTACATTGTTCTTGCTTGGATAGGCTCACAATAAGCAGCATTATAACTCCTGTCTTTCAGGAAAATAGCTTGATTATAGTGGTCTTTTACCCCAACCAAAATTACGAAGAAAACAACCAGCACAAATATGTCCTCTCAAACACTATAACTGACCCCAACCACAAGAGAGGTCTCAATCCCACACAGAAAAGCAAGGGTTTGTGTGTGACTGTTTTTTGTTCACACAGGGTCTTTCATTCCCAAGGGTGGAAATAACAGACATCATCTGACTGACACTCACACACAATTCCATACATGACATTTCAGTTCAATCAATCCGTCCTTTGCTGTTCATAAGCCGCTTTTTTAAATGGCGTATTACAACACATTGCAGATATGTTGAATATAGAGATTGTGCAGTTTGAATGGGCTAGATTCTTCTGTCAGTCCAGTTGGTTTATATTGTTAATTTCTGAAGTTTGAACACCCCTCCCTGATCAAGACTAACTCCCTTCCTTCCTTCCTTCTCTGAATGACATAATGAAAAAGGATAGTGTAGTGGGTGTATTGATTGTATAAACTATTTAGCTATTTTTAGATTCAAATGTGAAAAAAAGATGTAAAAATATTTAAATATGAAAAATTATAAGAAAAAAATTAAATACACATAATATAAATATAAATATAATTCTAAAATATAAATAGTATATATTAAATATATAAATATAATACATATTTGAATTAAATTTGAAAATATATCATTAGTAATACTTTTTTTAAACTATGTTTATCATGAGTTCCCTTTCCAAAGGGAACTCGCACTGCATCGAATGACGCTTTTGTGACAGGTGTTTGAAATCACTATTAAATCACGGCAATCCCATTGACCGGCGACAGCCGCTGACTTCATTAACGTGCAACCTGGAAGTATAAAAGGACCTGGTTTTGTAAGGCACCCTTTTATACTTCCAGGTTGCACGTTAATGAAGTCAGCGGCTGTCGCCGGTCAATGTGATTGTTGTAATTTGATAGTGATTTCAGACACCTGTCACGCCTGAGGTGTTCCCCAAAGAACAAAGGGGTGTTTCGACACAGTGTCTCATTCCCTGTTCTCAGGGAACAAAGGTTACAGTCATAACCTGAGAGGTTTTGATGATTAAGATTGCAATTTGGTCGATCGGATCACAAGTAGATTAAATCCTGGTGTTTTAATTTTTCTCTTTTGTCCACTTTTAACCACTTCTGTCCTGATTTCTTCAAGGGGAGGGTCTATGTATGGGCTTTTTCAGATCTTTGTGTTTGAAATCAGGAATGGTCAAAGAACATTGTGCTTGGTATGTAATTTCGTCTTCAAACCATACTTGGGTCTCCGGATGACACCTCTCGTCTGGCTAGTACGCTTCCTATAATGTTTACATATTAGGCCAGTGGGCGGTGTTTTGCCGCTGCTTGGACACATTCGACCACCTGAGCGTTTATACTACAAAAGTAATCCGGTCGAATGTGTTTTCGAGTACCTCTGGAAGTGGTTGAAAGTGGACAATCTCAAAACATTCAATTTAGACCTGTATTTAGCATCTTCCACTTGTGATCCGATCGACCAATCATACTCTGTGTTCGGAGTAAACTAATGAAACAACTCTGTGATTTTCAGACGTTCCCAAAGAGCAGCGTCTGCAGGCAGTGAGGGCCGCCGTGTTGCTTTTACCGGACGAGAACCGCGAAGCCCTGCAGACTTTGTTGTGCTTCCTGAGTGATGTAACAGCCAGCGTGGGTGAAAACCAGATGACCTGCACTAACCTGGCTGTGTGTTTAGCACCCTCTCTTTTCCACCTCAACACACTGCGGAGAGAGAGCTCCTCACCCAGGTGCGTGTGTGTGTGTAGCCTGCTAACAGAGTTCACATAGATCTGCTCATCTATTTAATTGCAAACTGCATATTTGGCATGCGACTACTTCAAACCCTTAAACCATGCAATTATACTCCATCTCGCTTGAAAAACCGTAGGTAAGGAAGAATAGGTTAAAAAAAAAGAGAGATGACTTGCGTAAGGCTTTGAACGCCCGATGCACTTTAGTGCATTAGTGCTTGTATCAAACATATTTTTTACTTTACCCAGGTATTCCTTTTCATGTGTTTTCCTTATCACAGGGTCATGAACAGAAAGAACACCTTGGGAAAACCAGATCAAAGGGACTTGAACGAGAACCTGGCGGCCACACATGGCTTGGCACATATGATACAGGAGTGCAGAAAACTCTTCCTGGTGAGCATGACTTTATCTCTGAGTGCAATTTGTCCAACAGAAACACACAAACACATATGTTTTAAGAAGAAAGCAGACAAAACTTTCATCTCTCACGCATATCAATTTTATCAAAGCTGTGTCAGTAACAGTTTAAAACTGATGGTCTTATCACTCTGCACCAGATGTGTCTCTCTGTCATATGCTGCTCATGTGCAAAGACAAATGCACTGTCGTTTAATGTGCAGATGCTCACGCTACAGCATTTCAACACATCTGCTACCAAAACAGCATCAAAACCCCCCTGAATTTATTTAAGTTAAGATTAATGCAGATGTTACACAATGACCAATCCTTCCTAATTGCCCATACAAACACTCATAAATGCATACAGAATTAGCAGCCATGGCTACAGCTAGCAGTGTTGTTTTTTTATCAGTGGGAATTGTAGAAAACTTTAAGTAAATACATTTCTAACCCCCTGGCCACAAATGCAAATATTTTTGCAACATAAATATACATGGACACACACTTTCCATTTTAGTATCTATTTAGAGGTCAGGAAGGAAGTTCTTAACTGGATAGGTTTAAAACATTTAAAGTCAGAAGAAGTTGAAAAACATAAGAAATTCAATTTTGCATCTGACTGAAATGAAGTCCACAAAGCAGCATTGTGTTCACCTACACACTTGCACAATTGTTAAACCATGTGCCACTGCTTTCCCTGAGCAGATCATAACAAACTCCATTATTAAGTTAAGCTGATTATGTGGAGTCATTTACATAAGAAAATAACTCAATTTCGGGCTATTAGCAAAAGTTATTTTCTTCTTAATGGGCTATTTATAGAAAGCGAATAATTCAGAATGAGCAACAGAAAGATAGCATCTTGTATTAAAGGTCTTCCGCCCCTAAATCTGATGAGGAAGGTCTGGCCGCACTCGTAATGCTTTTTGCTGTACGCAGATAACAAGTTTATCTCAACAAAACGCTGGTAAAGGACAACAACCATGAACTAATAAACATCACCAGTCAGACAGGAAAAGGACAGAGAGCAGGACAGGACAGGACACGCACAAAAACACTCACAGTGGATAAGGGCAGAGCGCTGAACAACACATACACACACACGCACACACACACACACACAGGATGAGCCACTTCCAGTTACAAATGAATCACTCTTGTCACTTCTCTTACCTTCACATTCACATATTTTAGACTGACAAAA
Source organism: Siphateles boraxobius (assembly GCF_051911475.1). Classification (NCBI taxonomy): domain Eukaryota; kingdom Metazoa; phylum Chordata; class Actinopteri; order Cypriniformes; family Leuciscidae; genus Siphateles; species Siphateles boraxobius. Next base: position 3,755,324 of record NW_027509175.1, read on the forward strand.
CTACTATACTACACTGTGAAAAAAAAGATTTTTATTAAACAAAGATTAATATAGTAGGCTACGTTTTACAAGAAAATATTTAAAATTTCACATATAATTTAATCTGTTAGTTGCTGTTTCTTTGTGATTGTTTGTGAAATTTACTTATTGCTGAGTTAAAATTGTTTTTACACCAATTTTTTTTTTCCCACTGAACAGCCATTATCATGATTTTTCATTAGTAATGTAAAATTGAGCTTACAATGTTCACTCTCTGCTGGTTGCTCCCATAGGTGACATTAATGCTAATGTTGATTTGCATGTTATGAAGTAGTCATGAGTTCTCTTTAAATTAATTTGGTTCTCTATAATACATCCCTGCTTTTGTTAGCTGGACCCTAAAATAGGTGGTGCTGGTGTTGCTGGTGTGCTGGTTCCAATATCGGGCCATTGACTATTTAAAGCATGATGTGTTTCATCACAAAGATCATGCTGATCTCAGATTTGCTGGTGAACATTATGGTTATGCTGGCCTAACAGCACCAAACCAGCCTAGACCAGCACGAAACAGCCTGGATTGCTTTCAGGGATTTATTAGTTTATTAATACCTTCTTTTTCTTTCAGATTCCAGAAGAGATGTCACGCTGTAGGAACTCGTATGTGGAGCAGGGCTTGAGTCCCATGCGGATGGAGGTGTTGGTGGAAGACTGTGGGTCCTGTAGCTACCAAAGTCTGCTCAAAGACAGTATTGATGCCCTGCTTAAAGAAGCCAAGGACAAATTCAAAGGTTATGACAGCTGCTCGACTCCAGAGAACGCTGAACTTGCATATAAGAAGGTAAGGGAACTTTATAAATACACACCCTTTTCGAGCCACATTTCATGTACAAGCTCCCTTCCTTTCTTTGCTCATTTTCTTGCTTGTTCCTAATGGAAAAGCTGTCTTTTTTTTTCCCCTTGCATCACCTTTTTCATGTGAAAGTGTTTTTTCCCAGCTCTGTTTTGGCCTAGAGCCCACCATGACATCAGTGTGTTGGTTGTTCTAGCACTTCACACCAACCAAACTACACTTGTGTTCAAGACAGAGTTCACTCAGCCTAGTTCCCTTGTCTTTGGACATTATTTCATGAATCCATAAAGCAGGGGTATCCAAACCTGCTCCTGGAGGACCACTAACCTACAGAGTTTAGCTCAAACCCTAATTAAACACATGTTGAACCAGTTAAACAAGTTCTTCAAGATAAGTAGAGACTTCCAGGCAGGTGTGTTGGAGATACATTTTGCAGGAGATTGACTCTCCAGGAGTGACATTGGACACCCCTGCAATGAATCATTATAGAATCCTCTGAGCTACCTATAGAATTGCACGTTTTTGGATGAAATCACAATTAGGAGTAATATCATACGAGTTACTATTGTGCTGGAACTGTTAATGACCATATTGCATCATCTTTCACGACAGGTTCAGGACGGGTCGTCTTTACGGCAGTGGAAAGTGTGCGTGGACGTGCCTGCCCCTGCTGAGGATGTCTTGCAGCGGATTCTGCGGGAACAGGAACAATGGGATGAGGACCTGTTAGAGTGCAGGACTGTGGAGGCACTAGAGCATAACACAGAAGTCTATCAGTACGTCAGGAACTCCATGGCGCCCCATCCGCCAAGAGATCACGTGGTGCTCAGGTGATTTGAAACACAACGTTTTTCATGCTACAATTATAATTGAAATTAGAATCCGAAGATTTATTTTGTGTTCATAAAAATCCTAAGCTTTTTTTTTTTTATGGTTCAGGTCGTGGGTGACAGACTTGCCCAAGGGAGTGTGTGCTTTGGTGTGTGTGTCGGTGGATCATGAGAGTGCAGAAGCGCTGGGTGTTCGCACTAACGTTCTGACCTCTCGCTATTACATCGAACCCTGCGGATCCAACAAGAGCCGTCTCACATACATTTCCAGAATAGACAACAGGTGAGGAAAGGAACCTCAATATATTTCAGTACAAATATATATATATATATATATATATATATATATATATATATATATATATATATATTTTTTTTTTTTTTTTTTTTTTTATATTTTGCTTTTGCTTTTAATTTTTAATTATTTCCATTTTAATTAATTATTAGGATGAGGTAGAATTTTGTCCTAACAATTTTTTTTATAGTCTAAAATGTAATATTTAAAAAAGTAATAATGAAAATTATTTTATATGTATTTGTTTAATTAGTTATATTTATTTATTGTATAATAGTATAGTATATAATTTATATATTATATATAATAATACTAATAATAATTATTATTATTAATGAATTATTTATTTATAACAATTATTTTATTTTTAATTTAAATGTGTATTATTTAAATGATACAATTATATATATGTACCAATTATTTTATTTTAATACAAATTTTTTTGTTTTTAAATATTAAACATAAACACAAATACTATATATAATGAAATGAAAATATATATTATTTTCAAATTAGATATTAATTTATAATAATTGTAATTATTTAATTAAAATCAATTTAAAATAAATAAATAATATGTAATATATTATTTATATTTTTATTAAATTCAATATCTAGTATTAATATAAAACAATCAAATTTTTAATAAAAATAATTATGTAATTTTTTTAATTCAATATTTATTTCAAATATTTTAATTAAATACAATGACGTGTAAAGGACTTCATCACTCACATACTTTTTTTCCCTGTGATTTTAGGGGTCGTTGCCCTGAATGGTACAATAAGCTGTATGGTCACCTGTGTGCTGCAGAGGTGGTGAGGATACGAGACTCCTTCACCTGCCTGGACAAATAAACACGCACACACACACACACACTTGTGTGCACTTTGACGTTTCATTTCACCTCTCAACAAACTCTTGCATTAGAGAGGAAGATGATTTTAAACTCCCTTAACACACGATCTGAGCCCTTAGATGATACGGACTGTCAACTGTGCCGAAATCAACAAGCTACATTGGTCAGAGTTCTTGCCATTTTGATTGCCATCAAATGACAAGCCTGAAAGACTGGAAATAGGCGTTCCTGCTGCTATGACATCATCATCCTTGACGTCACAATGCTTGACCGTGTTACTGAATATGTCATAGGGTGACTAAATGTGATGGGAGGTGCTTTTGCTTCTGAGAAGCAAGTATGTGTGTGTGTATTTTTGAATGACTGTGGAAGTGAGCATATGAATAGTGTGTTTGATGTTTATGTGTGTGTATTATTGACAAATGAGACATATTCTATGCACTGGCACCCGCTGCAATACAGTGTTTATACCTATTCCTGTGTGCATCACTGTTACATAGTATCTGCAAAGCTGTGTACAGTGCTTTCCTTATAGAGAATGGACAGATGGATGAATGGATGGACATGACATGTTTGTCTATAGACAAGACAGAAGGTGGTGGCTGGCACACCTTTGAAAGGAAGACAGGAAATTTGTGATGGAGAAAAAGACTAGTGAATGCAGACACTTAAACAGCAGAAGGTTCCAACAGCACCAAAACCAAAGCTGAGACCAATATACCGATGGACCAATTATTTAGGATTCCACACAGGACTCCAAAGAAGAACATTAATACAGTTTACACACCACGAGGCCTGTGTTGGTCGAGATCAGTGCTGCAAACCAATACAATTCATGTGAACTCAACAGTCTTGGCCATTTAACATCTCGAGTCCTGGGAAAGGAGTGTTACGAAAAACTGAAAGGATAAGAAAAGCTTTTTGTTTGGGTTGGATGTTCAGGTTTGATTATAGGGGCTACCAAGCCAGCAACTTTGTCAGAGGATGGTAGAGAATGTATGAGGAGAAGTGATGTCTGTTTGTTTTTGTCAGTGTTAACCAGAAATGAAGTAAAAGTCTAAAATTGTAACAAAGCTTGCATTTACACTTAAATATAACCAGGCATGCGGTCACACAGCAGATCAGAGTAGGAGTGCTGAAATCATCCAACAGAGTTCTTTCTGACGTGATGAGTCCAGTATGAGTGATGAGTCCGCTTTATGACTGACGGTCCTGGGTTTGATGTCTCGATTTATTACTACTTACGTGCCTGTCCACGGCGGTGTATCATAAACGTGTGTAAATTAAGCGTATGCTGCCAAACAGAGAATAACGCATGACAATGACAGTTAATTTAAATGCCTCTGTATTTATATCACTCATATCTTGTTTTTGTATGTATCTTATTTTATTGTAAATGTTACACTAAGTTACAGAAATGAGAAATTTGTTTATCTTTTTTATTATTAATGTTATTTCTGTACAGATTAATCATGGTCAAAATGCACTATTAAATGTATTAAAACAGCATGAATGGCTTCCATCGATGATGCGTTTGTGTTTAATGATTGATGTTCGACTTTCATTAATATTTTAATTTTTGACAAATTTCTGTTGTGTTCAGCACTCACATTATTAATCTCAAATTGATACTAAACTTGCATTAAAACAGTGAATTACAAATTGATTGAAAATAGAAATACTTTTCCTAAAATAATTTAAAGAAAACTGGCCAAGGTATTATATAGTATGAGAGGTAATATTTAAAAAAAATAAATGATTAATTTATTTCTTGACAATTTATATACTGTATGTATATATATATTATTTTTAAATAATAACAGACAAATACACTTAAATATAGTGAACTAAATATATTTACCAATACTGACATTTTTTTTTTTTTTTAAATGGTACAGAGTTGTTGAATTCATACAGGTGTTTTAAGTATTTTATGATTAAGTGTGCATTTAAACTATTTGAAAATTATGAATATTCTGATATTTGGCATTCCTAGTGCCCACTATCGTAACACTTTAGTTTTAGGATCAAACTATCACTAATTGCATATTACTAGGATATTGACTGATTATTTGTACTTATAAAGCACATATGAATACATTGTTCAGCATGACCATATTCCCTTGATCCAATCCAATACCTAAACTTAACCAACTTTTAATAAGCAGTAATTAGGAGTTTATTGAGGCAGAATTATTTAATAGTGAGAACTAGACCTTAATCTGAAGTGTGACCACATTACTAATTTTTTTTTTTTGAATAAAATGTCAGTGTCTTTGTCACTGTCAGCTGCGGTGCTGGTGATCTCAGCATCTGCCACATCATTTATCTATAGGCCTACCGCTCAAACAAAGAGGGAAATGTCATTGCAAAGCCTGCAAGCCGAGGCCAGACTCAAAGTCATACCAGCCAGAGAAATCTGTCACCTTTACACCACGTTCAGCAATCTGATTTCCAAGAAAGGTAAAAAAAAAATAAAAAAAAACTCTTATGGAGTCACATTTATGAACCAATCCAACAGAAAAAAAAAGTTGTGCTTTCCTGGGAACCGAAAAACAGGCCAGGAAAGGACAGATAAGGGGGGGGGGCTCATTTCAGAGTTTTCCATCTTTCTTCTGAGAATGAGTTAGAGGAGAGTTCCCACATTGATAAATGATAGTGTGTTAATGTGAAAGAGGGAAAACAGGACAACATATTCCTCCAGTTTGTGTATGCAGTTTATGACCGCTTCAATTTAATTTGCCACATGTGAGCTGTCTGACAGGAAAACAATGTAGAACAAAGCCAGTAATATGGATGATGAAACATTAATAATTTATTGAACTTGTCATTTATTCTTGTCAGTATTTTTCTTCTGTACTTAATGAAGCAGCACTTGAGCTATAATACGGATATTTCTTAAATATCAGTAGTTACAATTAGCCTTTTTAGAATATGATGTATTATTAGGCATTATGAATGCAATATGAGAATAAATAGCCTAGCCTAACTTTAATAGAACAGCCTGACTTTATAATGTTTCACAAATGCTTTTTTGTTTTTCTTTTTAGTTCAGTTTTAGTTTAATTCAGACTGACATGTCTTTTTTTGTAGTGAGTTTGAGTCTATGCAGGTGTCCATACTTTCAGGGAACTGTAAACTGGCGGTCAAATGTAACTAAACACTGTCCATTAAACGATTGGGTCAATTCAACAAACTCGATTGCATAGCACTATTTCCAGTGTTGGGGAGTGACTAGCAATGTAACGGCGTTACATAATGTTATTACAAAATAGATGTAACTATCAGTTACAGTTACTATGAAAAAAAATGTGTAATTAAATTACAGTACTTGTCTAATCTAAATGATAACAATGGAGGTTACATCTGAATATTTTCTTAAAAAATCTATGACGTGTTAAATAATATTAATGTTGCTTTGCCTGTTTTTGATGCGCACGATGCCTCCTGCTATGGCCGTTTCGTAAAGCGATGCTATTCTGATGCTTTTGATTGGCTTTGAATTTGCAGTGCACCACGTCTGCCAATCACATCAATTCACATTGATTCTGAAAGCTTTATGCTACAATCTGTCTGAGAGTTGCCGCCATGGCGAGTGATAAAAATGTGTTCCAGTGCTGGAAATTTAAAAATCATTTTATTCAGAAATCTGTTTAAACTCAGAACTATCTCAAAGTAAAACTGATTTTGTGGTGGCTGTGCTTTAAAATGAAATTATATAATCTTAATTCAAGTGATGAAGGATTTTAAAAGTCTGACAGTAAATCAGTGAGTAGGCCTACTACTGGTTAACCCTGGTTTGAATGTTTGAAAATGATTAACAGTTGAAAACCTTCGTTAGAAATGTAGAAAAGTAGGAAATGTAATCAGTTACATTACTTTAATAAAGTAATTGATATAGTTACACTACTTATTACAATTTAAATAGGGTTACTTGTAATCTGTAACCAATTTTCCGAAGTAACCTTATATCAAGATATTTGATAGACTTTAGGTATTGAAGGGAACATGGTTGAACTGCAAATTGAGTACTTGTTTCTGTCAGTCTTGCTACAAATGGTGATTAATCATCTTGTTTGGTTTGGTTTGTTTTGACATGCGAGATACAGCAGTGAGAAAACTATCCAGGATGTGGTGGCGTTCTGTCTCAGGGCGTGAAGTGGTGTTCGTTTGTGAGTAAACACTGCCACCTATTGGTCATTAGAAGAACATGCAGCACTCCATACACAATAGAAGTAGCAGACGTAGGTTATATCGGTCACTTTGTCCTAGTTGCTCTGGAACAGGACTTCTGTTGCGATGACATTGTTCATGCCCTATGTTTATACAGGTAGGTACTACCGAGTTTAGAACAAAAACACTGACAGCATGAACACTTTTTGCACTGCAAATACAGTACAAGCAAGGCGGACGAGCTCGGTGTGTCCGGTTTTCACTACTAAAAGTGCCCACACCGTGGCAGCACAGTGACAGAACATCCTGGTTAATGTTGTTAACCAGGAGGCCGGGGCCTATAAGGAGCCCCAAGGTGATTTTAAATTATTTTAATGCTTGTTTTATTGTTTTAGATCATCTTAACCTACTAAAAAGAAAATTAAGATATTTATTTGTATTTGTTTGCTTTTTTATAGCAATATATATATATATATATATATATATATATATATATATATATATATATATATATATATATATATATATATTCTAAAGAGACGATATTAATATTAACGGACATGGCATCGGAGGCACAGAAGCCGTTGGCACCTGTCACTATGTTTATTAGCACATGAGGGCCCGTATTCATAAAGATTCTAAGAATCCTCTCAGAAAACTCTTAATTTAGCTTAAAAACTTTTATTTAGGAGTCTTAGCTTAAGAGGGATTGGGGACCGATCTGAGAGCAACTCTGAGTAAGGAAAAGACAAAAACTTTTATCTTAGTGAGGAGGCGGGGTTGACCCAGTTGCTATGTATGACACATTCTTCTGAAGACTGTGATTGGCTGGTTGTCCAAGTAGGGAAAAAAGAGTGATTTTAAGTGTAGGGTCTATTCTAAGCCTTCACTTTGAAATTACATGCGTAATTTTTCCTATTTGACCGTTCTCACACACACACACACACACACACACACACACACACACACACACACACACACACACACACACACACACACACACACACACACACACACACACACACACACACACACACACACACACACACACTATATATATGTATATGTGTATATAAATCCTTTTTTTTACCATGCTGTTAATTTCCTATAAGGTATTTAAATGGCTTAGAATGATAAAAAATTGTTCCACTCTTTCCAATTACACTGATTGCTGGCATGTCTATTTAAGTGGTGGTTTGAATGTTGGTTTTAATGTAACAAACATGGAATCAAAACCAAGAAGGATGAGAAAGCCCAACTGGACTGAGGAACAATGTTTACTGTTAGCCCATTTAGTGGATGAACACAAGGCCATCCTTAAAGGAAAATTCGGGCCGGGCGTCAATCTATATTTCTTCTCCCTATTCGTCTTTCTGCCATTTCCTCCTCTGCTAAAGAAACTCTTAAGCCTCTTAAAAGTCCTCGTCCGTACTCCTAACAATGTTGACCTTAAGACCTCTTTTAAGGCTTAAGATGCTTTCTGAATATTTTTTTTCTTTAGGATTTTTTCTTTAATTTTAAGAGTAAACGCCCACATTTTTAAGCATTTTCTCAGAATTTTGTCACTAGGAGCTACTCTTTGCGTTAAGATTCTTTATGAATACGGGCCCTGGTCTTCATTGGCATTTGCGAGTGCATGGTGGCATGTGCCACTGACACTGTCGCGGAACATCTCGGCGTATGTTGTGACACCTCCAGTAGTAACTGACAGATGAGCTGAGCAGCTATACTGATATAATTGTGACAAAAATAAGGCAGCAACTTTTTTATGCTTTAATATAAAAATCACTAAAATAAGCTAATTTTTTTTTTAGGATTTTAAGTACAATCAACTTGGCTGTTTACGTCATTTCAACTTAAATTACACTAAACTGACTTTTAAAAAAATATTTTTAAAAAATCTTGAATTACAAAACAAAAGCTGAAAACTGCTCAACTTATTTTGATGAGTTACAGTAATGTAAAAATATATGTGGTGTGGTCATATCATTTTTGTTTCAAATTTCAAACATGTTCATTTCGTGTAAAGTGGCACTCAGATCCCGGTTAATGATTTCCATTACACGAGAGTAGATGTTAAAACTTCATGCTGATTTGTACTCAGCTTTCGCCAAGATTAGCACCAACTACTACGTAGCTTTACAGTAACCTATGCTTCTCCATCCATTTACGCTTCTTTCCATATGGTGATGTGAATCTCCTTCTGTCTGGTGTTAATAGCTGCAGTGTATTTGCGCGTCAGCACACACAACGGCTGCAACCACAGTGCGGTCCCCCCATAACAACCCTCTGGATTGAGCTGAGTAGGGAACATCTCTAGGGTCTTCAAGTGGGCACCTTCCGTCCTAAGTGTTTCGTCGACTAGCCCACGACACCTCAAGAGGGCTCAACAGTGACTCTGGCGTCCCAGAGTCACCCCCCCTCCGTCCCCCACTCAACTCAGCCCAGCTTACTGACCTTTACCTCCCTCCTGCTGCTGAGGTTGCTCCTTCCTCATAGTTCACATGTGACCTAACCACAATCTCTCACAATCTCTCCGCAATCCGACCATACGCGCCGAACCCGTTTGACGAAGGCTGTCGAGCCCCACTGCCTTCATTAAAGCAGGTTCAGTGGCAACGGTTCCGTATGGCATACTACCTGTCCAGACACCAATCCTCATTCACGCAAAATAAACAGGAACGTAATATTACAATGCAAACTATACAAATAAACCAACAGACTCTTCGAGTTTTCAAGAATTCTTTGAAACCGTAGCGTGGCGGCCTGTACACAGCCAGCCAGAATCTTTCCGTCTCAACCACAGCCAGTTGCTTCTCCTCTCTGCTGCTATAGATAAGTTCTTTACTGTGCGATGTAACTCTTGGCCACTGAATCCGACGTCTCTGAGGAACCAGGTTGTAGAGTGTGCCAGAAATCCTCGACAACCCACTTCCACTGGATAAACCCCGACTCTCCATCCTCGCTGTTCTGCTTCAGTGGCCAGCTGAGCATACCGCAGTTTCTTCCTCTCATATGCCTCATCTACAGCATCCTCCCATGGCACTGTTAACTCTATCAGTTGAACAATGCATGCTGATCCAGACCACAAAACAATATCTGGTCAGAGGTTAGTGGGGGCAATCTCAGGTGGAAAAATAAGCCGCTGATCAAGATCAGCCAGCATCTTCCAGTCCCTAGCAGCTTCCTGGACGAGAATTGGTTTTAACACCTTTTCTTGGTGGTTGCTCGCCTGGGCGGAGGAATATTGTCTTCTGTGTGTAATGTTTTGCTAGAACAGGTGGCAACTTATTGGTCATGTTACGCTTATCTTCCAATGCTGAAGCCAAACATCGCAGTACTTGGTCATGGTGCCAAGTAAACCGACCCTGGCTAAGAGCCACCGTACATCCTGTCAAAATGTGCCTTAATGTGGCAGGTGATGAACACAAAGGACAAGAGGGATCCTCTCCTACCCAGAGGTTTAGGTTCTTTGGTGATGGGAGAACATCATATGTTGACCTGATAAGGAAACTTATCCTACTCTCTTCCATTGACCAAAGGTCTTGCCAGCCCATCTTGCGTTGTTCCACACTCTCCCATCTCATCCATTCTCCCTGCTTGGCCTGGGAAATGGCCTTTATACACCTCATCCTCTCCTCCTGCTCTCGCACCTCGTTGACTACGAGCCTCCTCCTTTGAGCTGGGGCTGCCTTGTGCCATTTAGGAGGAGCTAAACTGAGCCCAAAACCCCCTCTTCCATGCTGTACCTGCCCCACGATATCACCAATTTGAAGGGCAGCCTTTGCCTCTTCCACAGATTTCTTTGCTGACCACCTTCTACCAGTTTTTAACACAGGTGCTGCCTCCCTTACACATTTGTTGCGTGACTCTACTAAGGTCATTTCCAGTCTGACCTTGGTGCACTTAAACTCCTCGGTTAAAGCGGAGACTGGCAGCTGCAATATTCCTTTACTATAAAGTCCCACTCTGCTGAGGCTTATATGAACTTATTAACGCTTCCAGCTTATCCACTGTTGTCAAAGAAACCTCGTACACAGTCAGTGGCCACAGCAACCTCAGCAGTAGACCAAACTGAAAGCACCAGAGTTTTAGTTTGCCTGGTAAAGCGCAGCTGTTTATGCTCTTCAACCCTTCCACTGCTTGTCGTCTATCTTCTCCCACTCGAACTGTGTCCTTTAGATCCCCATCGTACCATGTCCCAAGACTCTTCACTGGCTTCTCAGAAACTGTTGGTATTGCCTCACCATTAATGAAGAATGTATCTACTACCTTGCCTTTAATTATTGAAATGCTCCTTGGTTTAGAGGGCTTAAATTGCATCCATGCCCATTCAATGTTATCGGTTAACTTACCCAATAACCGATTAGTGCAGGCTACTGTTGTAGTCATGGTTGTCATGTCAACCATATATGCTCTGATTGGTGGTAGTCGCATCCTAGAAGCCAAGCGCCCGCCTCCTTCTACCCATTTTGATGCCCTAATGATTACTTCCATTGCCATGGTAAAAGCCAGTGGAGAAATGGTGCATCCTCCCATTATTCCAACCTCTAAGCATTGCCATGTAGTGCTGAATTCTGGAGTTGAGAAACTAAATTGCAAATCTCCAAAATAGGCTTTCACTAAATTTGTTATCGACATCGGTACCCTGAAAAAATCAAATGCTGCCCAAAGAAGCTCATGTGGCACTGAACCATATGCATTAGCCAAATCCAGGAATGTCACATGGAGCTCCTTCCTCTCCTTTTTAGGTGATTGAATTTGTTGGCAGATAACATTGATGTGTTCTAAGCATCCTGAGAACCCTGGAATGCCTGCTTTTTGAACTGAAGTGTCAATGAAGACATTCTTTTATAGGTAGGTTGACAATCTCTGAGCAATAATGCTGAAGAAAATCTTACCTTCTACGTTTAATAGTGAAATAGGACGAAACTGACTGATGCTTGTAGCATCTTTTTCTTTAGGTATAAAGACTCCACCTGCTCGGCGCCATGCTCTAGGTACAACCTGCTTTTCCCATGCCACTTTAATCAATTAAAGTATTCGTAGAACTCCTGAAGCACTCTTGTACACTCTGTACGGAACTCCATTATGCCCTGGAGATGATGAACCCCTTGCCTTTCTCACAGCCTGCTCTATCTCTTTCCACTTAGGTGCAAAGACCTCCATTTGGTATTCTGGTGTATTGATAGGTGGGATGTCTGACAGAATTGACATAGGCTCATGCCTTTGTTAAATGTTATATATAATTCTAATGTTGCTAATCACGCTAACTGCCCATTTTTGGAAACACAACAAATAAATATATCATATAGTAAGTCACGAATATCAAATCACTGTCCATTTATTTTTGGATGAGGTTGCATGCTCACTCCCATCCGGGTCACGGCACTAAATGAAACCCGTCCTACTCAACCCGCTTCGAGTGGGATTCGAACCAGTGAGGTAGACGGGCATGCTAACAAAGCCCCCTGTCACTAGCACGCCTTTTGAGGCCAGGGGAGTGAGGTTTACATGCACAGCTCTTTCTGTCCTATGTCCGTTACACCATCGGATGTGCCGACAATCACAGTGACAGGTGCCATTTGGTTCTGTGAGATGCCATGTCACTTAATGTTAAAAATGCTACCGTCTTTCTATTTATGCCAAGATCTAAAATGTTTTTATTGGATATAAAATGTGTTGGGAGTTGGGGTAATAGAGGGCATGAAGTCAAAAAGGTTGAGATCTACTTAACCTTGGATCAAATAATGTTCTAACCATTTTTGAGTGAATACTAGAGAATTAAGGGAAAAACATTATTTTTTAAATTTTAATACAAACAAATATTTTTCCTAACAATTCAATTTTTCCCCCTCAAACAGTTCACCACAGGTAGTTAAAGGGTTAGTTCACCCACAAATGAAAATTAAGTCATTAATTACTCACCCCCATGCTATACCAACCCCGTAAGACCTTCGTTCATCTTCGGAACACAAATGAAGATATTTTTGATTAAATCTGAGAGGTGGATCACTGCTACATAGGCTGCCTGAGGGAATGAAACTTGGCGGCCCAGAAAGTCATTAAAGAACATGTTTAAATATTCCATGTGCCTACAGTGGCTCAACTATAAGTTTATCAAGCGACGAGAATACTTTTTTTCCGAAAAAACCCCCATAAATAACGACTTTATTCGACTATTCCTTTTCTTCCTTGTGGGCCTGAGACGAGAGTTCAAGAGATTTCCACGACGCATGCGCGAGTACTCAGAAGAGGACGTTCTTCTAATACTTCTTGTTCAGTTCTCGCGCATGCGTCGTGGAAATCTCTTGAACTCTCGTCTCAGGCCCACAAGGAAGAAAAGGAATAGTCAAATAAAGTCGTTATTTATGTTGTTTTTTTCGGAAAAAAAGTATTCTCGTCGCTTGATAAACTTATAGTTGAGCCACTGTAGGCACATGGAATATTTAAACATGTTCTTTAATGACTTTCTGGGCTGTCAAGTTTCATTCCCTCAGGCAGCCTATGTAGCAGTGATCCACCTCTCAGATTTAATCAAAAATATCTTCATTTGTGTTCCGAAGATGAACGAAGGTCTTACGGGGTTGGTACAGCATGGGGGTGAGTAATTAATGACTTAATTTTCATTTTTGGGTGAACTAACCCTTTAAAACTTGCTGATTTGGAACCAGGAAATTTCTCGCTTAAATGTAAAAAAGCCCCTCCCTGGCTTAAAGGGATGATGGACTACATCAAACAAATCAAAAACGTAAAAAAAAAACTAAAAAAAAAAAAAAAACACCAAGTCATTTAACCAATCCCAAAGCTTTATTTTTTATTCACTTCATTTTTAATATACAGCAACTGTTCAGCTGGAATAGAAAGTCCAAGATGCATACACAGGATTGTGTGAAAGAGAAAACAACCTTTTGGAATTATACTTTTACCAGGGGATACAAAGCACCCACCTTTAACAATGTATATGCGGTCACCAGAATCCTGTTACATAATCAGCAAATACGTTCATCATATTTAATACCATGGTCACCAGAGTTCCTTGTTGATGAAATGTGCTCAGGAGACGTGTAAAATGTAAACTTGCAGGTTACATTCAAGCATTTTTTTCAAGTTTAAATTACTTTTACGCATCATTCTTCATTTATATCTATATTTATACTTATAAAATAATTGGCAGTTGAGAAAGGCTGTCACAACATTATTTCAACATTTTCAAAGAACTATTCCCTTTTGACATTCCAAACTTGACAGCCATAGTGAGCTGAAGATGAGAATTCTCAGAAAAGGCTCAGGAAAACAAAAGGCCTCAGATCTTCTGTGCAGTCTTTTAAGTCTCTCCCTTAGCTACATTCATCCATCAAGTCCTTATCAGAAAGTTCTCCATCCAGTGTCTGAATATGCCCCAACCATTACAGATAGGACCCAGTCTTCATCTTCTCTGTGAGGCCCCTTTACCAGGAGGTGAAAAAGGGTCTCTTGCAGTGAAACGTCTGGGTAAAAGCATTGCCCAGTTGGACAACACGACCCTGGCCTCCACCACGGCTCCTCTCCACCACTACACGAGGCATCTGCACCAACTGGATGGGGCTCCTCACATCTTTCAAAGCCTGAGTCAGGTTTAAGATCTATTTAAGAAGAACAGGCAAGTAGAATTTTACATACAGCAGGGGGTTATATGCAGCTCTTACAACACAATTACAACGCATGATAAACACTGGAATCATATGCATTTGTAAAAATACGTGAACACCAACTTTAAACAGCATATAAATCAAAACTGCCTAATGTTATAAATGAAATGTCGACCAAGGACAAGCTATTGGACCGTGAAGATTCGATGGACACGATCTACTCCATCTAGGTTTTGATCATCTTTGTTAATTTGATCCAGATGTACCGGTAGTCTTTTTCAAAAACGTAATTTTCTCAGCTTTTTGCTCAAAATGTTTTTTTTTTTTTTATGAAACACCCAGTCAAGTGTTGATAAAAAAATAATGCATGAAGCTAGAATATAATGTTTTTTTCTCAACTCTAGATCACCAAATAATCTTGAAAAAAAAATTCCTGAGCATCAAATCAACAGAGTGATTTCTGAAGGATCATTCGACAGTGAAGACTGGAGTAACGTCTACTAAAAATTCAGCTTTGCCATCACATGAATGATTTACATTTTATATATATTCACATAGAAATGTTAATTTTAGATTGTAATAATATTTCACAATATGACTTTTTTTATCAAATTAATGCAACCTTGGTGAGCATAAAATACTTCTTTAAAAAAAAATGATCTTGCCGACCCCAATCTGTTAAATGTATAATAGCATAGAGAACACTAGAAAAACCAAGTCTGAACATACGCAGAAAAAACTACAATAAATGTTAGAGACAATCTTTTACTTGGCATTGCAAAATATGAGGTCTAAATTCAGGTCTACATCTCAGCAGTGACAGGTTGAAAATAGCTTCCCGAATTATACGTTAGCTGTGAATTTTTCATTGTGAAGAGCTCCAGTATTTAATGAGAATGAAACATGTGAGAACAGAGCTCTGTTTCTGGAATAGCAGAGAAAGCATTGTAAAACAATAATTCCAGAGCATAAAACTTACCTGTCCTCTCATAACAGACATCTGTTTCTCAAACATGGTTTTGTCAAACCCTTTATCCGTCTGAAAATATAGAGTGGTTCATGTGAAAACTCATTTAACTAAAAAAAACAAAAAAACATTATGCATTAATTAGCAAGAATCTTAGTATGAATTGGAGTAAGATTGAGTAAGATTATACCGACACCATAGAAAACAGATTTATGAGGTCAGGTCGCTTAGAGAGGTCAGTTAATGATATATCTAGACTTTTATTTTATTTTATGAATTTTAGCTGGAATATTTTTAGCAGAGCCACTTAAAATGGGATGAATTTAGTGACGCAGCTTCAAGGGTTTTAGTGTGCTGACAGCATGCTAAGCTTCAACTTGCTAACAGAAACCGGACT
This sequence comes from Siphateles boraxobius, assembly GCF_051911475.1. Classification (NCBI taxonomy): domain Eukaryota; kingdom Metazoa; phylum Chordata; class Actinopteri; order Cypriniformes; family Leuciscidae; genus Siphateles; species Siphateles boraxobius. Next base: position 3,771,305 of record NW_027509175.1, read on the forward strand.
GACAGCCTGCTAAAGCCCTGTCCAAGAAGTTGAGTCTCTAAATAAACTACAGCCAAAGCAACACTTTTATAACAAATTCACTACCTTGAATGGTAAGAATACAGGTACATTAGATTACCTACTTTGAACATCTCATAAAGGTCCTCACAGAGGTCCTGTACAAAGTTCATGTCAGAAATGCGTGAGAGCACAAGGTCTCTGGTCTCCTGGGAGAAGGGCACTTTGGCCTGAGGCAACCAAGCCCAGTGGAACGGATCTACATGCACCAAAACAAAGACCAATTATTCATTCATTAAAATCTGGACATACTAGACTGTATTTATGTTGTATTATGCTTAAATATTTGAAATGAGCTTGGTAGACAAAAATAAACTTAGCAATGCATATATGGGAACTTCTTTAGTGTTGTTTAAAAACCTTTTTTTAAGAAATTAATATAGAGCAAGGATGCATTAAATTGATTGAAAGTGACAGTAAACACATGTATTATGTTACAAATTATTTCCATTTCAAATAAACACTGCTATTTTGAACTTTCTATTAATCAAAGAATCCTTTAAAAAATGCATCACAGTTTACACCAAAAAAATATTAAGCAGTACGACTGTTTTCGAAGTGTTTCTCGAGCATCAAGTCAGCATATTAGAATGAAAAGTAAAAAAAAAAAATCCTTACATGCTCTCCACTCATCAGGGTGTTTAAAAGGGAAGGCCAAGCCATTATCTATAGCGGCAATCTTTATTGCCGAGTCTTTTGGGTCAGTCCATTCAGATTCCTGAAAAGAGACATATGGAAGAGAAACTCAGCATTAGTGTTGGACTGAGAAACAATCATCATTATATTCATTTATTTCTTATTTGACTAAGTTGCTGCAAAGGTTAAAGAACTCCAACACAGCTGCTTTCACAGTACTGAATAAGTCTTGTTTGAAGTGGTGTGATGTATACAGAGCTTTACTGCGAATATGAAAGGAACTGTTTACTAAGAGATGCCATGTATATATTAGGGGTGTAACAACACACTCGTTACAATATGATACTATCGTGGTACTGAAATCATAATATGATACTATTGTGATAAATTAAGCCAAAATAAAGAATTTGAAATAAAAAAACTAATAATTATTAAAATGCTAAATTTGGTATTGTGGGGTGGATTTAAATAGGCTTGGACTTGGTCCTGGTCCCCAGTGCACAGGGCACCAGAATAAACAATTCTGTATTTTCAGCTTCAGAATCATGAATATGCTTTCACTCTGTCACTGACTACACATTTAAAATAATGTAGGGCCTTTTTTACTACTAAAATCAGACATTTGGCATTATCAAGACACACAAATATTCCCCATTGCAGTATTACACATTATATTCAACATTTAATAATGTAATATCACTGAAACTCTGCGCTTTTCTTTCCTCACACAGTATACCCGCACTTTCAGTGCAGACATTTGTTGGACCTCTTACACAAGCTGCACACTATCTCTTTTCTCTGCCTCTATTAATGCACTTACATAAGAATAAACAACCTAAAATGCTCTGAATCATCATACTACTAAAAATAAAAATGTGATCATGATTTAAATGTTTGTTCTTTCCCTTTGAGGAATGAAGCCCCAGTCCATATGCGCTTCAGATCAATCAATCACAGTTCTAATCACAAAGCAGTTCAAAACGACTTTTCCCAAACTTTAATGGGTTAGTTAATCCAAAAATTTAAAATCTGTTTTTCCTTTACTTATTCACACTTTGTTCAAAGGACATTTGACAGTCCGTGTTTCCTACAGTATGCGGGTTGTAAATCTGTTCATCATATAAGGCAATAATGTCTCTTCAGAAGACTAGGATTAGCCGTTTGACTGATTATTTTTATGATGCCTTTGTGACTTTTTTTGGAAGTTTTAAGTTTTAGAGGAATGGACTTTAAATAGAGTGACAGACATCTCTCAGGTATAATAAAAAAATATCTTCATTTGTGTTTGGAAGATGAACGAAAATCTTATAGGTTTAAAGTGACATGAGGGTGAGTACATGACTGAATTTTTGGGGGAAATATACCCTATAAATACAGTAAGTGGAGTCTATATCACGATGCATATTGTTCACATTACCGATACATATCGTCACATTTTACATCACAATATTCTGATATAACATATCATTACACCCCAATAGTTAAATAGAACATATCATTACACCCCAATAGGTTTAATTATTAAATATATTTTAGTATACTATATATTATGCTCATTTGGCATATATAACAATTGGAATATGCCACCCCTGCATTTGCATGCTTCTATTACATCACATAGTACACATGGTTCTCAGTCATGGCATTTTCTTTGAGCTGCCCAGCAGAGGATCTCTATAAATATCCCCCAGCTCACCTTCGCTGTCAGCTCTCCATCGCCTGGCTTCTCATACTTGATCAACCAGTTATCATTCCCTCTGTCTGAAATAAGAGAATACAAGATATCAGATTTCATTTTCAAAGGCACAGTAAACAATTAGCATTTCTTTTATATGGGAATAACATGTTGTGCTAAAAAAAAAATAAGGCACATTTGTATTGTGTGGAAGGTAGAAAAAGAGGAAAAAAAGAAAAAAGAAAGAAAACCATGGCAACCACAGTTTACCAGCAACCAAAATACCATAGTAATAAACTCATAAAGCATAGATTAAATTATTGAAATTATGTTGAAACTATGGTCACCATGGTAAAGATTTGTAATGGAATAGGTTCAAGATCATAGGCTAATGCCCAAGGCATTGTACTTCATAAAACGAACTCATACATCAGCATTGGGTACCTGTGTTTCTAATCACAAAATCCAGCACCACCAGCCTCTCAAACTGAGACTGAAGCTGCTTCCTCATGTTCTCTGGAAGCGGCTCTGCCTCAAACTTCCTCAGCCAGTAGTCTGCTTCATGATAGCCCTCCACAAACAGCTGAAATGAGCCCACCTACACAAAAGATAACAAATCAAGACTGCTGAAAATCTTGCCCTCTGCTGCTCTCAATTTTCTTCCATGCATTCAAACATCATGTGTCAAGACAGGTTTAATATCTAAAACGTTTGGTCACAAACATATTAAAGTGTGAATGAGATTTTAGAGCTAGAGCAAAACAACACCAAGCAATCGTATGGCTTCAAAAACCTAGATTAAAGTGTAAAGTGATACTTTTGTTATATAGAAAAGATCAGTGTGCACATTAAAGGTATAGCGGAGGATTTTCTTTTTCCGGGTGGGTAGTCTAAACTATTGGTCCACCTAAGTGTCAATCATTCTGGTGATATGTTTACGTAAGGCCGTCGTACGTGTTGTCCCTATGTAGTTTTAGCTTTCTGCGCATGCGCACTTTCAGGTGTATTATGTGTGAGTTTCTCACTGTTTCAGCCATTCCTTTGAAAATGGCTGAGGGTCGAAAAAGAAAAAGTCTACACGAAGTGTATGAAAAGAAGAGACAGGCCGCTGAACATCGAAACAAGACCAGAGTGATTTTGGGTGAACATTTCCCACGCTGGCGTGCACTAAAAGCACAGGTTGGGCTTCCCACTGATGCCGCATTGGCGAAGATTCTACTAGACAGGTAAAGTTTGTCATGCTATTTGCAGAAATCCATTTAAAATCACTGCTAGTAAAAGTTAATGTAAGCTATGATTAGCGATGCTAGCCCTGGCACAAGTCATGCACCGCGTAGACACGGTAAACATCTCAATTTGTCTAAAGTAGTCTTATGACCAAACGGTATCGAGGTGAACTAGGCTCGTGCATGCTCTCTCGTGCACACGTTTAATAGGCGTTTCCCTCTTGGGAGCAAATAGAGTGTTGCGCATGTGCATTTTTAAAAAAATTGGAAAGGGCGGGTCTTCTCTAAAATTCGGAAAGATCCTCCGCTATACCTTTAATAAAATATTTCCTTTTGTGTTCCACACAAGAAAATAAGTTTGGACAATTAGAATTTTAAGAACTATCCCTTTTAGAAAATGGGGATAGAATTAATATGAGGTGTTTCGTTACCTTTGGAGGAAGGCCAACTCTGTGAAACCGCCGTCCAACTTTGGGGACTTTCTCCAGGGCATATTTCTTACCACGGGATTTGGCACGGTCAATTGCACTATAGTGAAAAGTCTCGCTTGCCAAATTTACAACCTTAAAAGAAAAGAAAAAATGTTTGGCTCTTAATTCCAAGATCAAAGCTTTATATTTAGGTAAATTTAAAATGCCTCTATAATGCCCATCCTCCTCACCTTAGTTTTGGGTACAATCCCCAAACCCAGTTTTTGGTCCACGAGTGAGGCAGCTGCCTCAGAGAGGTAGCCCTGGTTGGGAATGAGACAGCCACGGCCAAAACAACACGGGCAGCAGACTTTATGGAAATATTTGGTCCATTTAGGGTTTAAGTGACCATAAGGCTCCTCTGATTTTGGTTTAAATACACCAATGATTTTCTAAAGAAGATAAGATAGAAGAATCAAGAAAAATCACATTTAACTAGATTTGAATGCAACTACAATAAATCATACTGTAAAAGGATTAGTCCTCTTAGGGTGCTTTCACGCTTGGTTCGATTGCTCCCCCTCCCGGATTGTGTTCACAATATATTATTTGGATTTGAACCACAGTGCATTTGCATCAAAAGCAGCAGCCGTTTACTCATTGCATGGTGAGATGACAGAGAAGGTGGCGTCAAAATGCATAGTGGTGCTCAACTCACTATTATATTTTGTTTTTTGAATCTTTGGTTTTGCTTTCAAAGCGTCACCACAAACAGGACTTGAGGCTATCTGCTGCAAATGTAGGTTACTGCATATTTTCTAAAGAAAGCAGTAGTCAATTTGTGCTTAAGGCGAGCAGAAATGAGATATACATTCTCTCTGCTTGCATTGCGTCAGTCATGCTTGACAGGAAAGTAGTGAGAACACACACACATTTTTTTTTATTTTTATCAAATGTCATAAATTGAGTAAAATTGCCTTCATATCAGCAGTGAACCGTCCTAGAGTTCACATGAACCATACCACAGACCAACCTTTTTATACAAAATCTTATACGGTTCACGGGTGCAAACAGGACTTTCAGAAATCAGCCAATTCACATCATCCAAACAAACCGAAATCTGACATCAATAGAACCCAGGTGCACAGGTGTGAAAGCACCTTATGGCAAGAGACTGGCAAGAGCAGCTTCTAAATCACCAGTCCTCATTTTTCTGGATCTGTCTGCTGCTTTTGACACAGTTAACTACCAGATCTTCATATAAACCCTCATGACAATTGGCATCTGAGAACAGCACTCCAGTGGTTCAAGTCTTAACTTTCAGATAGGTCCTTCAGGGTATCTTGGAGGGGTGAGGTGTCAAAGTCGCAACATCTAGCTTCTGGGGTGCCTCAGGGCTCAGTGCTTGGACAACTTCTCTTCTTGATTTACTTGACATCACTAGGATCTGTCATTCAGAGACATGGCTATTCACTTCACTGCTATGCTGATGACACAACTCTACCTCACATTTTAGCCGGATGATCCGATGGTTGCTGCTCTCATCTCATCTCAGCCTGGCTAACAGATATTTTTTGCTGGATGGAGGAAAAATCACCTTCAACTTAACCTTGCCAAGAGATAATTGCTTGTGGTTTCGGCCAACTGAACACTTAAATCACAACTTCTCAATTCAGCTAGGCTCATCATCCATAAATCCTTCCAGGGCAACCAGGAACCTTGGAGTTGTGTTTGATAATTATATAAACTTCACAGACCACATTGCTAGAACTGCCCTGTCCTGCAGACTTGCCTTATACCACATTAGGAAGTATACCTTCCTATCGTAGAATGCCACACAACTCGTTGTCCAAGCCAGGCTGGAATATATTGTAATGGCAGGCCTTCCAGCATGCAGTGGTCAAACCTCTGCAACTGCTCCAGAATGCAGCAGCAAGAGTGGTCTTTTACGAACCAAAGAGAGTATGTCACGCCTCTCTTCATCAATTTGCACTGGCTGCCAATAGACGCTCACACCAAATGCAAGGCACATCAAATTTCACTGGCTCTGCGCCCCATACCCTAAAGTCACTACTTCAAACTTATATGCCCTCCAGAAGCTTGTGTTCTGCAAGTGAACAGAGCCATGTGGAGCCATCCCAAAGAGGCACAAAATCCCTTTCACAGACCTTTAACTTGACTGTTCCCTGCTGGTGGAATGACCTGCCAAACTCAACTCTGAGTCTTTACATATTGTACTTGCCTACTATTATTATTTTGTTGATTCAATTGCTTCTATTGTTCTCCTTATTTGTAAATCACTTTGGACAAAAGTATCTGCTAAATGATTACATGTAAATGTTCTTCTGTTATGGCGTTTAAACTGATTTTCTTAGGGACAATCTCAACATCCATTAAAATACACATACCCCTTTAGGATCCTTGACAAAGTAGCTTCCGCTGGATCCTTGCGAGATGCGTTCAGGAAATACGCCATTTTCTATTGCCTGCTCCGCCCTTTGGATAATCTCTCCAAATTCTGGGTCTTCTGGGAAATGGTTGAAATCTCCACTGCTATTACCTATATGCACAAAGAGTCAAATGTACAGTGCAGGAAATATATTCACTTGTGTCTCTGCATTTATATGTAAATATTTCCACTCGTCTCAAAAGGCCATACAGCAGAACGTTTTGGGGATTTTTAAAAAATAATTTCCATCAGAGTGAAATTCATGCTCAAGGCCATTTTTATCTGGAACAAAATGTAACCTACTCCTAGAAATCAAAGCTTCAAAGCCAAATCACAAGTGAGCATGCACTTTAGTCAAACACTTTTGCTATGTCTGCAAATCAGCCTTCAAAAAGATAAAATTAAAAGAGCACTGTTCATTTCTGGAGTGCAAAAAAGGATGAAATATATATAGGCGTTAGATTAAAGGTTCAATATCAAAGCGATTCATCTAAAGACCAGCAAATGCAATGTTTTCATGGGCTTTACTAGGTCTTGACAGTTTAAAATGTGGGTTCTCACACCCATTTTGTAAAATTTGGCAAAAAAAAAAAAAGCTAGACTAAGAGAATCCAGCTAGTATAATTCCTGTACAAGCTAATATATGAGTATGATAGGATATAATGTAAAATACGATTACTCGTATTACTACAATTAAACAACTATCACAATTTGGTGGACAGCTAAATCAACTTCATATTTAGCTCATGCAGTCTGTTTTAGCCTTGTTAGCATCCTATAATTTATTGTTAACATGCATTCTATATGTTAGCAACTAGTTATTATAGCAACGGTGCTTCAGTGACTACTTCTCTCAGAGAACCTGTCAATCACAGCTGTCAATCATGACGTCACAGCAGCATCAAATAACTAACTAAAAACAAACTTATTTTAAAAACAAACACTTGAAATTACATCAGCGTGATAAAAACTACAGTGAATGACAGAAACTATCTTTGAAAAAAGATATGTGAAGTGTAATTTAATTGTTTAGTTGGTCTCATGTCCCGTTGGGTCTCATGTCCCGTTGAATAACAATGGGAGGGGGGGGTTTATGACCTATACTAGGACCAGCCACCGGGGGGTCGATTGAGATGCTTTGGCTTCACTTTTCAGGGCTTGTGCAGCACGCTTGATTATTACGAAAGCAACCAATGAAGCTACACTCTACAAACAGATTATCAGATTAAGTCACTTGCAGAATGACAGCGAGTCCTAAAAGTCCATTTTTAAAATGCAGTATGAACAAAGCCTATAGCACACATACGCGTCATGATACATGTAGGCCTACCCATGAAGGATATTTATTTCATAATGGATTTTACCAAAACTCCCATTCTTTTTTCAGAATCCACTACAATGAATGCACACACTGCAGTAAGACTAAAACAAAGTTATCTACATATTCTCTAAAAGGTAAAACACATACACACACTCAGCTGATGGTCTCTGGGCAACTTTCCCTGGGTAAATAAGAGAGTCCATTAGACACATACAGACAGAACCTCTCTGATGGCAATTAAACATTTAGAAGACAAGAACACTTTCCCTCTCTTGTACGTACACAGACCAGACACACCCATGCAAGCACACCTCAGAAAACATATCTGCATGTCATAAATATTAGAGATGCACCGATTACAATTTTCTAGGCCGATTCCGATTTCCAATTTTTCATGAGTTTGGCCTGCCGATACCGATTTTAGCCGATTACGATTTCAAACTGATGTTGTAAGCATGCTGAGCATACTGTGAGATCTCATTTACAAAAAGAGGACAGTCAGAAAGAGTCTAGTAAAAAATCCATTGAAATAAATAACTGCAAGTGCAGGTCTTGTTCATGCTGCCAAAATTGCATGATTTCAAAAAGACTAGGTTAATTTCCCTACTTTGAAATATACTCACATCCAATCCACTTCCACATTACAGTAGAATCAACACAAAATAACAATCTTCAGTGTGATACAAAGCATAATTAGGTTTTAGATCTAATAAGAACAAATTTAAAGTCGACAAGAAATGAAAATTCACACCCCTTCCACCGGCTTGTTGTTGTCCCACAGTGCATCCTGGTGCCATCACGTCTCCAGATAAACGGCACACACGTACACAGCTGTCCACATAACATAAAAAAAAAAAAAGGACTCATCGGACCAGGCGACCTTCATCCACTGCTCTAAGGTCCAGTTCCGGCACTCGCGTGCCCAATGTTGTTGCTTACGACGGTTGACAGGGGTCACCATGAGCACTCATTAGTCTACAGCTACACAGCCCCATTCACAGCAGAGTGCAATGAATTGTGTGTTGTGACAATACTACCATTACTATCATAAAAAAATTGTGTGGCTTGTGCTACACTAGACTTTCTGTTGGCTCGGACCAGAAAGGATACCCTTCATTGCTCGTGCATCGATGAGCTTTGAGCACCCAACACCCGGTCGTCGGTTTGTGGCTCCTCAGACTACTGTTGGAAAATTCTCACCACTGCTGATCGAGTGCAAACCACAAGCCTTGATGTTTCAGAGATACCTTACCCAGTCGCCTTTACATAACAATTTGGCAAAGTTAAAAGGCTCAGGAAAGGAGGAGGTGGGAACCGGCGAACTATCAATGTAAAGTTTAACGACACAAATAAACAAACAACAAAACCAAAGTAAAGCGGCAGCCCCTCACGGATGACTGTCTCATATAAACAAAACAACAACAAATAGTCCAGGCCTGGGTCCTTTCTCATCTTGCACTGTCTGTGAGACTCAAGGCTCAATAGCACTCGCACCACCGGACCCACTCTGTCCTCAAGGTACTCGGCCTCACTCTGCTGCTTACCCTTGAGAATTTGCTCTACTTTTCCCCCCCTCCAGGGGGGCCTTCACGGTGGACATAGCACCTGGGGTTAAGGACGAAGATGGCTCCTCCGGCTACAGGCGCCCGGCAGCAAGCTCCCCAGTCCCTCGCTCTGTCTGCTGCTCCTCATCATGGCAGACGGCAGCAGGCCTGGCCTCCTGCGAAAGACGGACTCCTTGTCCCCTCACAGACCCAGGAGCACGGCAGTGAGCTCTCAGCACATTAGCACTCGCACCACTGAACTCGCTCCGTTCCCACGCCTCACAGTCCCACCCTGCTTCCCACATTGGCCCTTGTCAAATTCACTCAGATCTTTATTCCTGGCCAGTTCTCCTGCATCCAACATGTTGATTACAAGAACTGATTGTTTTCTTACCATCTAATCTACCCAGAGCTTAACATGTCACACCTTGTTAGGAGATGATCAACGATATTTGCTTCATTTGTGCCTTGGTTGTGACGATAGACGATAGTATCATGTATCGACGATATTCTGAGATTTCGCCGATGGCAGATGCCTTGGATGATATCAATACGATAATTGGCTCGTTTTACCATGAACGTATTAAATTATTATTATTATTATTATTATTATTATAAAGCTAGTATTGTTATTAAATTAATATTAGGAAGGAACTACAATTAATTTGCCTTGCCTAAATTCATAACGACATCACCACATAGCCTAACACTTGCGACAACACCGACACACGCGTATGAGGACTCCTCTAAGAAAAGGTTTTTAAAACAGAATAAAAAAACTAGGCCTACATCCCACATCAAAATTGAATTGCAAGGTGATCCATTCACAAATTGTCAAGAGTGCTTGTTTTAACAGACGCTAGAGGTGTGAACCTACACTGGTCTCACGGTTCGGTTACGATTATCATGTCATCGATTCGGTTCAATTCGATATCGCGATGCACCGCATCCTCAATTTTAAATTTTACTTCAAAAGTGATGTGTGCGTGCGCGCGCGCGTGTGTGTTCGCCTGTTCGGGAAGTCGCAGTGACAAAAACAGAGACATTCCAGTTTAAGTTTCATGGGACTAAAGCCTGTTTATGCCATTAAGAAAATGAAATTCTCTCAAATCAATTTTGTTTTAAAGAAATATTCATTTAAAAGCAGCGCTCATTCATCAGTTACCCTGGAGACGCGCGCATCAACCGTCACCGAGTCCGCTGTTGAAGACGATCATCCATTTATAATCATGCGTAACAACAACACAATTGTAATTTGACCATCGGGTGCGGAAGGGTTGCCATCTGTCTCGGTTTGTCCCGATTTATCTTTTAATAACCTGTCCCGGGAAATGTATCCACTCTCCCGAAAGGCTACGTGAATGTATGTTCAAACCGTGTAGCTCGCGCACAGCAGAGAGGGAGAGAGCGGGACCTTGCGTGTGTGTGCCTCAAGAAGCGCATGTAACTTGCATGCGCATGTAATGTATGTATGTAAATGTATGCAAGAAAGAATGTTTAATTCGCACTCGCGTCTCGCCTCCCTCTGCCAGTGTATGCTACCAGCTACCGCGACAAAGCACATGCGCGATAAATGACGTCAGAAAAGCTTCAGTACATTATAACCGGTTATGGTCTATTACTGAACCGAAACCGAATCGTCCTCGTCTGCATCACGGTGCATCGTAGAAACGATTAATTTCGACACCCCTAACAGACGCACGCATATCTTATAGGCTACAGATCCAAGATGAAAACGGCATCGTTGTTTGTCAGTATTTTGTTTCCATAGCACATTAACAAAAAGTTTAATGACACTAATAACACTAAAAACAATACAATTAAATATTAATAATAATAATAATAATAATATCACTAAAATTATATAGGCCAGTCTTTAGTTCATGAACACAGCACAACTCTGCCATCTGTGAAAATCAAAAGCAGCTTCAAAAACTTTGTTTAACAAGAAATATTCTTCTGATTTTTTCACTGTCATCATATAGGTCCACAAGAGAAATATTAAGCCAGTAAATTAAGATAGTCGCTATACCGTTATATCCAACGTCGTCTCTGAGCGAATGCGGCGTTAATGCAGAGATAGATGCTGAAAGCTCAGTCAGTTTCTACTTTCACTTTCAGAGATTGAGCGCGTTTACATGCACGTTCTTAACCCGATTATTCTGAATAAACTGACAAACGCATTAACCTGTTTTCCTTTATCGGAGTCAAGTCATAAGTTTAAGTATAAACCGATCGACTCAGCTAGATTTCTGCCCCTTACTCTGATTTCTCCCGGCATTTAAAACACAAGAACCAGCGTTCTTTGGGCTTATTGAAGTGCGCATATGTGAAGTGCATCCAGACAGAGAGAGCACTGGTGGGACCGTGGGAGGACATATATCGCAACGCAAACTCTGACTCTTTCTTGCCCTTATTAAAACGTGTTTTCATCTCGTGCAGAAGTAGTGTCAAAATGCTGCATCTGTAACGGCATGAGAGGATCATGTGTGTCCGTAAATTTCCCGCTGACATGTTGAAATACCCGAGACAGATACACAAATGATTAGGATCTTTTTTTTACCTCACTGTACCTGGAAATAACCTGTTCTAGCCTAGTAAGAAACACTCCAGCTTTGCTAGCAAACTAGAAAAATATTCTCGTATAAAATTAAATAATAAAACAAGCAAATGAATGAGTAAATAATCAAGTTAATAATCAAATAAGTAAGCCCTACCCCCTCACGATAATATCGTGTATCGCCGATCTCACAGGCTGACAATAGGACGATATGAAAATGGAGCATATCGCCCAACACTAGTGCCTAGTCATATTATTTTGGCTTATCGTGTATGTCACAATATGGTAGAACAATCCCTCACTGATTCTGTTTCAAGCATTTTTTTTTTAAGAGTTATGTGATGATCTTTGGATGTTATCAATCATATTACTTTGTCATGTAAATAAAGAATGTCTCATTTCTGGCAGCATTTATATTTAATAACTATATTTAGCACTTGCACACTTCATTATGCCTATAAAACAAAAACAAAAAAGCATCACAGAGATGCAGTTCCAGGGCTCGACATTAACTTTTTGAGGCACTTGTCCTTCGGACAAGTAAATGTATGTTTCACATGTCCATGCACAAAAGTCACTTGTCCGGGTAATCAATTTGCAAGTCCTGTCAGTTTAAACTTCAAGCGCAAAAAAACTGGAACTTGCGCCCTGTTTTCTGTCAGCCTTTCTAAACCTTATTTTTGTACCGCCAAAGCCTTATTTGACCGGTGAGTGATGTAGATGAGTGATGTAGATGACTGACTGCTGCGCTTGTTTAAAGGTATAGCGGAGGATTTCTTTTTCCGGGTAGGTAGGCTATACTATTGGTCCACCTAAGTGTCAATCATTCTGGTGATATGTTTACGTAAGGCCGTCGTACGTGCTCGTCCCTAGGGCTGGGCGATATGGCCAAAAAATCATATCTCGGTATTTTTTGGTTAAATGGCGATATACGATATATATCTCGGTACTTTCTACTTTTTTCTATTTGGATAAAGATTTATTTAAAAAAAAAAATTATTTCACATCCTGCTCAATGATATCCAAACAATGTACTGTAGGCTATGCAATATATTATGTGCAAAAAGGTGGTTAAAATCACATTACATTCTAACTTTGTAATATTACAAACTAAAAACAAAAATAATGCTTTTGTTTTTAAAAATGACTAAAGGCTAAAGTAACAATGAAAATAAAAACTAAAGTACAAACTAATTATATTAGCCTGCATTTTATTACCTCATTATAATGGTCACTTTCATAAAAATATACTTGTAGGTTTAAAATTCCACATATGGCACATTTATTGTCTCCAACAACAAATATTTTAGTAATATGTATTTTAGTCAGAATTATTGCGCTACTTTTCTATTGTGCTCGTCTGTTTGGCGCGCATGCGCTCGTTCACGGGGCTCGTTCACGGAAGCTTGAATTTTAGCGGAGATTCATTTGCAGAAGCTCGTCCTCTCCTGACAGTGAAATGGACATATTTGTTTGATTTGTTTGAACATTTACAGATGGAGAATATACCTGTGAAATGTAAGTTAATCACTGAGGAAAGCACCACGTCTCAAACGCATTAAACAGCGCCAGTATTTATCCTTCAGTCACTAACAGTAGGCTATCTGTCGGAGCATCTGACAGGCCAAGCTGCTTTAAACTTGTTAACTATCTTACCAGTTATTTTGAAGCGCTTAATAAGCTTGTGTCATGTTTAGGACAAATTGTACTGTTCTTTCACTGCAGGAGCTCACACTGCTTACTCCACTATTTTTCAGATGTGCTCGTGTCAAACTACTGTATCGATATAAACGGTATTGCCTAGGGATGCACCGATATGAACATTTTGGCCGATACCGATAACCGATAATTCTTTACATTTGAAAGCCGATAACCGATATATTGGCCGATAAATCTAAATTAAAAATTTTTATATACTTTGATAGCCTGTATACATAAACAAAAGGCTCACCATTAAAAGCCTTGTCTCAAAAACTTTTAACATAAATCAAACATATACAATACAGTACAGCCTAGTTTGAACCAGTGTAAGATTCCTTAACTTTTAAAATTAATTTTACACTCCTATGGGCAACTTTCTTTATTAAAAAAATGGTAACACTTTATAATAAGGTTTAATTTTGTTAGCATTAGTTAGCATGAACCAACAATTTTATAAGACATTTTTAAGAAAGTTGTACCTGTTAACATTAGTCAATGCACTGTGAACTAACATGAACACACATATTTTATTAACTACTATAACAAAGGCTATTGCTCTCTGTTAGTTAATGCATTAACAAATGAGACCTTATTGTAAAGTGTTATCAAAAAATCTATTGCCTAACAAAAAATAAAATACCTAAATAATGCAAACAAGTCATTGGATAACATTGGGCTGCATATAAAGAAACAAAATGGATCAATAAAATGGAATCGCCTCTGCACGGACAATAAGGAAATTATTTTTATCAAACCATATCATTGATGAAAATAATACGAGAACAAAATAATGGTAGTTATTAATTATAACACAATGTTTTTGAAAAAAATTGACATTTTTAATATTACAGTGATATTAAACATCTTTAATAGCTTAGTTACTGTTTCAAATGACATTGCTGTGTGAGCTGCGCGCGCTGAAGCTGAAGAGAACGAACGTTAAACCGAATCGCTTTGCTAGAAGGTTAATCAACTCAACGGTTGCTGAAGAATGCAAACCCAAAGAATTTACAAATTTATTACAATAGTGAATACAATTATAATTATATGACAGTCCCAATCATAGCTTTTAATGTTTTGCATTGTTGTTTAATCTGATGCTGAAGAGAACGAGCACCGGGAAACTGAAGAACTTTTCTAGCAGGTTGTTTAAATCCACGAAACGCATCATATGTGAGATTAATCAGATATTTATTTTACATCAACTTTATATTACGACTTATCTGCAAAAAATGACGTGAATGCCTAATCGAACTTGTGCTGGTCATAATGTTGTAGTAGGCTAATCCCTGTTCTAGACGCGCTATTCCCACAACAACGCGCTGAAACGGCAACTAAACCCAGAGAATTCACAACGTTTTATTACAATAGTGTTCTCATTATAATGGCATGTATATGACAGTCCCAATTATAGTTATAAATGTGCATTGCTGTTTGAGCTGCGCGCACGCTAAATAGGCTATAAAGATGATCACCGGTACAATGAAGCGCTACTGCTTCGTTCATTAACTCAACCAAACGCATCCTATATTAGATTAATCAGATATATATATACACAAAATAAACATATTACAACTTACAATGGCACAGAATGCTGCGAATGCTCAAGAGAACTCGACTGTGCTTGTCATGAAGGCTTAACTCCATAGATGCGCTCTTTCCAAAACAACGCGCTCGTCGCGCTGAAACACTGGCGAACAAGAATTCACAACATTCTTTTACAGGCGTGTTTTTATTATAATGTTATGAAGCCTATGTGACAGATTTGTGCTGCACATGTTGCACGGAACTGTATCTTCCTTTTCGAAGTGAATCCAATAATTCAGAACCATCATGGCGAACAGCGGCATCTCTCAACTGAAGTAAATAATCTATTATCTATCGGCTTTGATATATCGGCCCAATTTTCTTATCGGATCGATAACGATAACATCAAAAAAGACCATTTATCGGCCGATATCGATATGTGGTCGATATATCGTGCATCCCTAGTATTGCCTCATTCCATATCGTGGGGAATAAAAATATCGATATATTGTACAAACTCGATATACCGTCCAGCCCTACTCGTCCCTATGTAGTTTTCGCTTTCTGCGCATGCGCACTTTCAGGTGTATTATATGTGATGAGTTACGGTTTCAGCCATGGAAAAGAAACTGTCGACAGTCTCAGTGAGTTTAATTCATACATTTATAGTTCGAGTGGTGTAATTTTATGATGCAAGTTTAGTACTCCTGCAGTTCATTTTACAGTTTCCCCTGCATTGTGTTGACTATTAGGGACAAGAAAATTGATTATTTGTCAAATTCGAATGACGTTTTAGTAATTTATGACAGTATGAGTGAGTTTAATTTGTTGTACAAAATGTATTTTCGATGCTTCAAAAAATTCTAACTAACCCCCTGAGGTCAGGTGGACTACTTTGATGATGTCTTTATTGCATTTCTGGACAAGGACAGTATACCATACATAGATTTATACTCCATTTTTGTCCCAATGGAGGGACAAAAAGCTCTCGGACTAAATCTAAAATATCTTAAACTGTGTTCCGAAGATGAACGGACGTCTTACAGGCTTGGAACGACATGAGGGTGAGTCATTAATGACATAATTTTCATTTTTGGGTGAACTAACCCTTTAATGTCGAGCCCTGAGTTCTAATAATACCTTCATTTAAAGTAGGCAACGCAACCCCTTTTGAGAAACCCTAAAGGATTTTTTTCCCTTTCATTGAAGGCTCGGATGTGGATCTCAAAGAGAAAGCAGAAAGTGCATTTCTGCTCTCTAGCTTATCCGCATTCAAATGAACCCGTTATTAATTGCAAGGAAACTGTATTGCGTCAATGCACTGCACATCTACTCTTAACAATCTTATGAGTACAGACTCACCTGGAAAAACGAAAATATATGTAGTGAACACACAGAAACAGTTAAGCGTGTACCAAGAGTTTTGTAGATATTCCAGCAGCTGCTGTGGTGTCACCATGTGTGCTCCAGGTTCAAAGAGCAAGTAAGCTGAACTCTGAAAAGGTTGCATAATGGACCATGTTCTGAGATAAAGCAGATGGGGTAACAGGCTGCACATAGACGAGTGGGTGTGAATTTAGAATTTCATATTTGACATTAAAACTTGTTCAGTGTGTAAGGGAGTAGGCAAAAAACACACACAAAAACCCCCACCCCTCTCTGCTTGATTTAATATCTTACAAAGTTCCCCAAAGTATATTAGATGTTTTTTTTGGAACACACTGCACTTAACAGAAACAGAACACGCGCGGTTGCTATGGAAACTAATGCAGACTGGTGTGCATCACCGCGTGCGTTCTTTCTCCGATTTAATTCCGATTATACAATAAAATGAATGAAAGTGTTATTTGTCATTTTTTCAAAAGGGGGAGTGGTTTTATTCAAATAAAGGCGTGGTCAGTAGTGTTATCTTTCATCATAACTAGGGTGAATTTTGTTTTGTTTAAAATAAGTAACAGAAAATTCAATGCTTTATGCAAACCTGAAATATCGCACTGAAACAAATATACATCAAAACGATGTATTTTGTTAGAGAAGCAAAACAAGAGGTGTCGAAGTGTGTGAAGACACCTCTAGTTTGAGCCAGTTTAATCAGATTATGAGTTATATCCAGCTCATATATCTCACCTGGAGATGCCAGATTATCAGATGATGAACTGTGTCTGTTCCTTCGCGTCCTTTTCTCTCTCCCAGCCCGAGGTGAGAGATTCCCGCCAGGTCCTGGTAACAGAAGCGCCTCTTCCCCCGACCCGTCCGCTTCCAGCTCCGTCAGCACGCTTTCCGTCGAGTCCGAGATCCGGACCGCTGCCCCGGGGTTCATCGAAAGTCCCAGTGACAGCACCGGCCGGGTCTTTTCAAATAAGACCGCGGGCACCTCCGAATTGAGAAAGTTCGCCTCCGGTGTTAAATCTCCGCCGCCTTTCTCCGGCTCGCCGTCGGTGGGATCGCATTCTGCCATCATTGCGGACTGTGGGTGTTTTCTGTCTCTGTCCAGAGAAACTCAGACACCTCTCAAAAAACCCGCGTCATATCCGTGAGTCCGTCTTTAAGAGTTTGTACTTTCTTCTTGAATACGCGCTGATGCTCTCGGCCGATTTAAGTCCACATCACCCGTCACCATTACCGACTTCCTATATTCTCAAGCATGCGCACTGCTTGCCCGCACCGACGGACAGGTTTTTAAAGGCGCAGTAACGCTTAAAGTCCCAATGAAAACAAAATTGACAATTTTCTATTTTTTATGGAATATTGCAGTAGCCAATATATTATAATTCATGTGCCGTGTAATCTCTCATATTCTCTGATGACGTGTTTACTGGCGCCCAGGGCGGGCTAACCTTTCACTCATAATGTGATGATTACAGCATGGAGTGATACAGTCTGGTTCCAAAAGTAAAAACTCCATTCATTTTAGTGTCCAAAAGTAAAAACTCCATTCATTTAGGGAAAATGATCAGTTTGTTAATCAGTGTTGACACAAGCAAAACGCTACAAAAGATCTCTTTAGCCTCACCCACTCACATGCCCGCACCGACGGACAGGTTTTTAAAGGCGCAGTAACGCTTAAGTCCCAATGAAAACAAAATTGACAATTTTCTATTTTTTATGGAATATTGCAGTAGCCAATATATTATAATTCATGTGACGTGTAATCTCTCATATTCTCTGATGACGTGTTTACTGGCGCCCAGGGCGGGCTAACCTTTCACTCATAATGTGATGATTACAGCATGGAGTGATACAGTCTGGTTCCAAAAGTAAAAACTCCATTCATTTTAGTGTCCAAAAGTAAAAACTCCATTCATTTAGGGAAAATGATCAGTTTGTTAATCAGTGTTGACACAAGCAAAACGCTACAAAAGATCTCTTTAGCCTCACCCACTCACATGAAGCACTGCGAATTAGGTACGGGTGGGACGGGTGTCCCCACCACTTTTTGCTAGGGTCAATATTGTCCCCACTACTTTGGAAACATCTTGCAGCACGGATGTTGCCTACCAATACAAATAAATAAAATATCTCCAGTTAGCTTGCAGAGCATGCATTTCGTTCGTTTGTAAAATAAGAGGTGATCTAGCACGCTGAAATTTGTTTTAGAAATCGAGTGATCAAAGTGCTCGTTGACTGCGATCAGTGGTGCAGATTCAGTGTTCTCTCGTGACTCGTGCACACCGCACAGTCTTCACACGGACGCGCGCTTTAATCTGTTTCGGAGACTCTCTATTCGTTCGGATGAAATCACAAAATAAAAAGCACTCAAATGTGTCCCTGCTTGATATACAACCACTGATAAACATAATCGGTTTTAATGATGGAAAAAAAAAAACAATACAAGTGTGGATTAGAACCCAGAACCTCTGACAAGCTTGGCAAATGTTCTGCCACTAGATCCGATTATAGTCGTATATTTATTCGGTACTAACAACATAGGCAGATCTCATTAAACCCAATGTACTATTTTAGATTGCTGGACATAGTAATGTTATTGTTCATAGGTACATCTGATTTATGATTTAGCATTGTATTAGCAACAAAGCAAATTTGTTGTGTTGAAATAATTTGATTACTTTTGATTGATTTGTTCATTGCAAACACCTGCAAGTTTGTCAAAGTTTTGCAAATAAACCTGATTTACAATGGGGCTGAATAATTAATTACATAATACATAATTACATATCTTCTTTAATGTTCCACAGAAGAAAGAATGCCAGCGGTTTGGAGTGACAAGCAGGTAATGACAGATACTTTTATTTTTGAGTGAACTATCAATAAAATAATACATTTAGCTTTCACGTTTTGTTCCAAAAAATTGCACGCATACCTCAAACATGAATTTTGAATTTTTTAAGTATCTAAAGGACAACAATGGATGTCTGATTCGGCAAGCATTTAAACTCCATATAATGAACAAAAAAAAAGAGATTTCATGGCAAACAAAGATTTATTTTTACCACATCACATGTTGATAAAACAAAGATAATGCGGAAATGTAGTTCATACATCTGTAAAATATCCATTATCCGCAACACAAATGGAATGGATTTTTCGAGACGGCAACAAATACACTGGATCAATATTTTCCCTTCTCTTGGAACAATTATTTTCTTAAGCAGCAATGTGTATGGGAAATGTCAGTGATTAGTGTTTTTTTTTCTTGTTTTTTTTTCTGTAATTTGATGTATGTTTTTGGGAGAGGTTACAAGTTATTGGTCATAATAAACGGCATAATATTGATCTGTAATAAACAAGGACATTGTTGTATCTGAGAAAGCATAAAGTACACTATATTTGGCACTCCAAGTTGTGCAAATCTCCTGAGTTTTTGAGAAGGCAGAACACACATATACATCCTATTCTTACCATGATACTTTGATCTTAATATATAAAGAATAAAACCACAGTATAAAAAAAGAGATAAAGAGTCCACTGAAAATAAAAAAAAGACACAAAGTCCCAGAGTGTTCATGACATTAAAAATTAAACCTAAAATTGTGTAACATTATTTTGCATTAATAGTGGATCTTTCAGCATATTTGTAGACCTTGATGGAAGACTGTTTTTGGCAGTTTGGGGTTTCTTTCCTTCCCATTTGCTTATAGTTTCACAATCGCTGAAATCAATTATTTAACTAAACCTAACTTAGTCCTGAAACGTTCAGAATTAAAAAAATTCCAAATCCAATCATAATGCATCACTGTGCTTCAAAAAAATCATTAATTAACCCAAAACCAGTAGACTGCATTAGAATTTAGCAGAATCTGCCCTTGGCATCTTGTCATTCGTTTTGACGGCTTGGTTGAGTCCAAATAGGTATCTTTGCACTGCCGTGTGATCTTCTTTTCTCTTCCCTCTGCTCTTCTCAAATAATAGCCAAATTCTATTCCTGGATCACGTGTGATTTTTTTGTCTCCCCACAGATGTTCAGAGATCTGCTGATTTTCTACATCTAAAAATATCCCCCCAAAAAATCTCTTTCACAAAGAAGAGCAGGTCCTAATATCGGCAGGATACAGATATGCCTTTAAATCTTCCAGAAGATCTTCTTCCTGTAGAGCAGGTAGGCTATGAACACCCATATAGAGGTGGCCAGGAGGTTCTGTGCCAGGTGCTCTGCGTGTGATTGGCTATCGGTCATCTTCCAACGAAAAGGGAAGTATTCCTCAAACACTTCATGTCCCACATACACCAAGATGGAATTCATACCTGCCAAATAATATATTAAATTGAAAGCAATTCATAAAACACCATAGTTATAAGGTGTAATAGTGATAATTAGAATAAACTGGCTTTTTTATAGTCAGTTTTCTTACTTTGATTATACTGTCAACATGATTATAGCTAGCAGCCTGAATAACAACAAATCAAGTTTAAAGTCACCATGGAATCAAAATCGACAATTCTTATTTTGTATAGAACATTGCAGTATTTACTATAAATGAATTATCTGTGCACATCATTATTTTAAAAAAATGCATGTGCCCACATAATCTTTAATCAAAATAACTTCCTCTCCGTTATACAGAAACATCTTTTCTCTGATGGCGTGTTTACTGGACAACGTCACTCACATTAAATCACAGCAAAAGCAAACCACAACGATACAATCAATTCCCAATAGACAAATTAATGTTTTTCTTGTTCGAGAAGCCGGTTTACTTGTATATATTTTATAATATGGAAGAAAAAACTATCGCCATTTCAGTTTCATGCTGACCCTGGCACAGGCATTTGAAGGTAACTATATCGTCACCTTGAGGTTTGTTACTGCCACAATAATACAAATAATACAAACACGGATACATATTTCTAAGTCATAGTGGTCGAATCTTAAATGCAAGAGCCATATAAAGTAAATTTGTGTGCATTCATCAGTCTAGGTACATTCATTCTGGCTGTTTAAAGTGCTTACCAGGGTAGAAGAAAGGAGCTCCAGACCACCACTTCTTTACATCCACCGTGTAGTAAAAAAAACCCAGAGTCACAAAAGCAAAACAGCTGAGAGTCGTCACATACGAAAAAGACCTGAAAGTCAAACAAGACAGAAGCTGTGAATCACACATCAAAAAATACATTCCTCTGCTAATGAAATTGCTGCGCATACTTTCATGTATGAACAAGATGTTTGGAAATTTGTGACCACAAATGATGACAATAACCATAACAATATAAAAAAAGTATTTAATAAAAATATTAAAATAAGTAAAACTACAGGCAGACTGAGTTTACCACAAGTTTTTGTTTACAGGGATGAAGCCTTCATTTCTGGAGCACTTGGTTAATACAGCTGAGATGATCCCCTTAATGCAAAGATAGACAGCATGAGGTTTTCACAAACACAGCTTTACATAAATATTGACTGACTGTGTAAATTTCAAATTGGGTTTTAATCGTCTGTGTAGGGGTTAAAAATAAGACAACTGTAATATAAACATATATACATATATAAAAACACATTAATTGCATCCCTAATAGCACTACCAAACATTGTTACATGACTCTCTGAAGCACTTGGATGTTATTGGTCATTCGTGGCATTCTGTGTTGAAATATTTTTGTATAGCTACTGCTTAACTGTATAAATGACCCTTATTTCTTCCATAACTGCACCAAAATCAGGTCTCTTTCTTATAACAAAATAATTTTTACTTGCTGTAAATCAGTATTTAATGTCGATTTATGAATTTATCTGGTGAGCAGCCATGTAATTAATATCATAATCAACTCTTTATCACACAATATATCCATTTGTCTTGATCACCATGTTGTACTCTATTTTGCACCAATGACTGGCTTTTTTTAAATTATACACTAGGCCAAAATAAAATAGTCAAAACTGTGATATTGTGAAGTATTATTACAATTTTAAAAACCTGTTTTCTACTAAGCTTTCCTCCAGTTTTCAGTGTCACATGATTCCTCAAACATTATTCTAATATGCTAATTTGGCGCTCAAGAAACGTCTCGGTTACATATGGTAACCCTCGTTCCCTGAAGGAGGGAATGGAGATGTATGTCGTGACCGACTACATTTACATTTATTCATTTAGTTGACGCTTTTATCCAAAGCGACCACTGATCTATATAGAATGACTGGATAGCTCATGACGTCATACACAGTGAAGCCACCGCGCCGCCATATTGGTATTCCCTAGTGAGCTCACGCGTTCTATTCATACTTTGCACGTGACGTCACAAGTATTGGCTGGCGGGCAAGAACGTGTTCTATAGCAACAAAACCCAGTAAACTAATCAAGGATCTTGCCAGGAGGTCGCCAGTTTTAATATACAAAAGTTGGTGTTTTGAGGTGTAACATGCCAGATAGTTGTTGTGCGATTGGATGCAATATTATTCAGCATAATCGTGTTAAGAACGTGCATGTAAATTCGCTCATTCCCCGAAAGTGAAAGTAGAAACGGACTGAGCTTTCAGCATCAGCATCTGTTCCTGAACTAAAGACTGTTTTTAGGCCTATATCATTTTAGTGATATTTTTAATATTTAGTAATTGTATTGTTTTTAGTGTTATTAGTGTCATTAAACGTTTTGTTAATGTGCTATGGAAAGAAAATAGCCTCACTATATAATTGATTGTAGTATTGGCCATTTTGTGAGCTTTTGTTGCCCGCCAGGTATCCATGGCAGTCACGTGACTGCAAAGTATGAATTGAATCAATAGGAAATTTTATGATTTGACTGAGAAAACATTGCCTATGGAGGCACCGTTTTAAAATCTAAAGTCTCCCTGTACATTCTTACCACTCAAACACCCTAAGCATTTAAATTGATATTTGTTTAAAGTCGAAAAAAAATTCCTGCTTATTAAAAATTGCATTACATTAAGATGTAGCTAAATCTATTGTACAACAGTAGGCAAATATAATTATTTCAGTCAATTTCTTCACGCTAAATCAAACTTTTATTTTGACGGGTTGCCCTGAAGACCTTTGAGTTTCTGTCTGTGTTATGATATGACGATAGTTTTTTTCAAATGAAGCGGTAAAATGCTCATGAAGTGACTCTCAGATCGGCTCTGGAGAGGAAGTTCATCATGTGACGTCCTTATATCGTGAGGCAGCAGAGACTGAAACCTGTACGAGTGTCACGCGTGCTTCTGTGTGTGTGTGTGTGTTTGTGTGTGGTAAATTAGACCGCGCGTCTGCGCAATTCATTCCCACCGAGACAAGCAGAACATGCAGGGTTAATAGCCAAGTTTTTTGCTGTTTAATATTCACAGACACTAGTATAATACATCGTGGTAAATAGGCTAAAGTGCTCCTAGTAAAAAAGTTAGTCTGGAGCCTCGATCGCGCTTAGATAAACACTTAAGCGATTGAAAGCAGCTATTAGTGGGTACCGAGAATATAAGTTACCCGGTACTGCAGAAATTCTGGTATCATCCCATTTTCAAAATTTCAGTACCGACTTGGTAACTTAACTTACCGAAGTAACATTACCGGTTCTCATGACAACACTAGTAGAAGAATTAAGTTTCACTTGCCTAGGAGAAAACAAAACAGGAATAGCGACAATTGTGCATATAAATTACTACTTATAGGGCTTGAATTACAACCTGTGGGCAGTTTTTCTACATCCTTTTGTGAACGTCGTTTTACAATTGTATGCTATACAGCGGGTCATCTTAAAAGTACTGTCGAAGCTACCAAAATCTGTATAACGGCCGTTGGAGCCCTCTGCTGGTAGGGAATCGTAAGATGGCCGCTCGAACACTTCCGGTGGCTTCACTGCCTGATGGCAGTTTAGAACGTCATGAGCTATCCAGTCATTCTATATAGATCAGTGAAAGGGACTTACAATTGCTATACATGTCAGAGGTCGCACGCCTCTGGAGCAACTAGGTTAAGTGTTAAGTGTCCTGCTCAGGGACACATTGGATTCGAACCCGGGTCTCTCACACCAAAGGCATGTGTCTTATCCATTGCGCCATCACCACCATAACTAATAGGACTAATAGGAATCTCGCTAGAGAGGCCAATCTACTTCGAGTTAACTAAACAAGCCAATGCACATTAGCGTGCAATCATTTGCATCAGCTGTTCAGCCTCGCAGCGGGGGGATATAATGAGCAGCAGGTGCAATTGCACTTCAGCTTTTTGCTGAGGAGCCAAGCCTGATAAACTGGCCGCCCAGGCAGGCGGCAGCAGATGTGGCGAAGGGACCTAGGTCTCCGTTCCCTCCTTCAGGGAACGAGGGTTACCATGTGTAACCGAGACGTTCCCTATCAGTTGGTCTCTCAACGTACGTTGTGACCGACTAACAAGAATCCCAACCAAAGCGCCACAGCTGCTGCAACCCATCCAGCAGCCTGTGCAAGCCTCTACCCCTTCTTACCTGGAAGGACGCTAGGAGGCTTACACAGAGTGAATCTGTCACTGTTTTTCCGTGATAACCCATACAGTGAGACATTGTGACCGCACGGTGACCTTTGTCGCACGAAGCGCGAGGTCCGTTGCGGTACAAAGTTCTTGAAGAACTTATTGATAATGACCACCCTCGTACATGTCCTTCAGTGCCTTGGCCTGATGGACCTGGAGCAACGCCATGGCGTGCATGGCAGAGGCAGCTTCCCCACAGGCCTTGTAAGCCTTGCCGGACAGGTCCGACGAGTACCTACAGGCCCGGGAAGGAAGACACGGTTCTCCGCGCCAAGTGGAGTTAGGGCACAGCTGCATTGCAACGGCCCGCTCCACTGGCGGGATACGCGTGTATAGTACCTTAGCTGCCCCGCCATCAAGGGTAGTGAGGGAGGAGGAGCCACCGAGACGGTAACTGGCAGTAAAGCCGCGAGATGGTCATCTTCCCACAATGGGTACATGCCTCATCCACGAACGCTGCCTCAGCGTGTTCGAGGCCCAGACACACGAGGCAGCGATCGTGACCATCCCGTGACCTCAGGTAACGACTGCATCCAGAAACACACAGATAGAAAGTGATCTTGAAAAAGACGCGATCTATCTGTGTAAGCTCTTTTAGGGACTGCTCTCACTGGTGCTGAAGCATGCAGGGGAACAGTCACTGCGAACACAGACAGGAATGTGCACCTGTCTGTGCGCTGTCTCTCTCTCACCAGCTGTAAAAACAGCTTTTGAGCGCCCTGAACTGCACACTTTACCAGCTGTTATAACAGCTTTTTGTTTTTGCTCAAAACCAGAAGAAAAAAAAAAGATAGAGAAGAGAAAGAAAGACTGCTCGCGCTGCTGAGCTGTAACCGTCACTCTCTGTAGACAGCATTCGAAGTGCTTGGCTCCGAAGCAAAAAGCTGAAGTGCAATCGCACCTTCTGCTCATTATATACCCGCGCTGCGAGGCTGAGCAGCTGATGCAAATGATTGCACATCAGTGTGCATTGGCTTGATAGTTTCACTCAAAGTAGATTGGCCTATCTAGCGAGATTCCTATAAATCGGTCACGATGTATGTCGAAAGACCGACTGATAGGGAACATTTCTTATTATTATTATTATGTCAAAAACAGATGTGATGATATATTTTTGTGGAAACTGTAATGCATTTTATTAAGATTCTTTGATGAATAGAAAGTAAAAGAAAACTACATTTATAGAAATATTTTGTAATATTTTGTCTTGCTTATTATATAGCTATTATATAAAGTGCTAGGGAAAAAAACAACAATAATCAGATGGTAAACATACCAGTATGAATCCCCAAATGAGAAATCGTGTGATTATTTGCTTGTGTTGGTCCCTGTAATGCAGCAGAATTTTCCCTGCCTGAAACACAAATAAACACAAAACATGAAATAGGATACAACAATTATTGGATGTGATTCCCGGAAGCACTGCAGAACAAAAAAAAATGTACACAGGGATTAAAGTTCTCCGTCGCTACGACGGATTTCCGTTAATTGCAGCGAGTCTATGACGGATTTCCGTCAATTGCAGGGTTCCCGTCTGTCCTTAATGTCTTAAATTCACTTTTCATAATGTTAAGGCCGTAAATAGGCTTTCATTTCTCAAATAGTGTGATAAATGTCTTAATTTTAGTTTGAATAGGTCTTAAATTAAGGAAAGACGAGGTGTATTCACCCTGCTGAGGGGGATGTGATAAAGCCTGGATCGGAGCGAAAGCACGTTCCTCTCTCCACTCTAACATTCTGTAATCACTTCGCTTATGGTCCAGTCCGGGTTTTCAATTCCCGCTCACGGAAAAACTGCTCCGTGTTCACTCAATTAATCTTAGTTTTGGAGAAGTGCATGTCAGGCTACAGCTGGTTTGCTGCGGTCCGAATCCGAGCGAGTTTGTTCCCTGCGCCCCCCGCAGCGTTGGTCTGGTTTCACGTTCAACTTAATTCTATCGAACCCTGGTGCGTTTGCGTGCATATTACGTCAACGCAAACGTGCACGGCCCATGATAGAAAACAGAACGCGGGTCAATATTGACCTGAATATAAATATAAACCTCGGACTTGCGTCCTTGATAGTTCGGACTTGGCAAGTTCGACTCGGGAGAACGAACTCCCGAGGACGCGAGTCCGGTTATTCTGCAAACGGATCCGCGGCGATCTTGGTTTCGTCACTCAGCTCGCTCTGGCTACTCCGGTTATCTCTTTATGTATATTTTAGGCAACAATAAAATGTAATATGGTATAAAATACAACTCTGCCTCTTTTCATCAACAATAAAACGAAATATATACAAAACACCTCTTTTCATTTATAAATGAACATATTATCATAAACATATTAGGCCTATATGGCCACACAAATGTGGTTCAGACAACGCACATTGATTATCTTCACTCCATATATTTATAACAACACGCAATATAAAACACAACCCTGCTTCTTTTTGTTTTCATTTTAAAAATATGAAACATTATTGATAATTAAAACTGACAAACTTAACAAACAGAGACATGGTTGTATCATTTTATTTTATTATGCATGTACACATACAAGAGAATGCATGGTAAAATATATAAAGAATATTGTCTATATTTTAGAATATATAACATTACACAACCCTGTTGCTTTTTGTTAAATGTCAGTTTTAATTATCAATAATATCCATAAAAGTATAAGTAGCCTAATATGTAGGCTATAAGAAGCTATACAATGAGAAATAAAGCAAACAATTCAGTCAAACATTAGTCAGCTCTCTAATAGGCTACACAGTTAAAGTTAAATAGCCTAAATATATAAAGTTATGAAACTTCACTTTGCCCTCAGCCAAAACGATTTGCCATTAAACAAACTATATATTAATATAATTTAGCATTGTTTGGTCTTATAAGATAAATAAAAACATGCACTGAAAAGTTATGTAGATGGTTGATTATTTGTCAAGCTAAGTAATTTTTTTTCATAGATTAAAATAGCTTTTAAAATATGCAAACTTGCAATATTAAAGCGGTTTAAAACATCTCCCCTTAAAACGATATTGGTCTCGACTATTTAAATAAAGTTAATGGAATATGACTTGGCCTGAAAAAAAATTTCAGTCAGAAGAATTTTTTTCACTTTAATCCCTGTGTACATGAAGCATGTGAGTGCACTGCTGAAACTGATACAGTAAGAGAGAGGGAGGGAAAGGAGAATCACATGCTGCTATGAGGTTTAAATAAAGAGAGAGAAATGGAAAAAAGAAAACAAGCAATTTCCGGGGTTCTTAGAAGTGGAAGTCATCATAGTTGGGTAAACTTCTATAGTGGTGAATGGGAGACAACAACAAATATAATTTTGGTATTCCCATTTGTTCCAATAGCAAAAGAAAAAAAAATACACAAGTGTTTCAACGACTTTCTAAAAGAAGGAAAAAATCTAGAGAATCTCTGATTACAGCAGCCAGAAGTAGTAAAGATGTCAAATTTGCCGTCACTCCCTCAGCCATTGTATAAGAAACACCCTCAAAACAGTAGCTGCATTTACATGGACCCTTATAATCGGATTGACTGCTCAATCGGACTAAAAAACCTTCATGTTTCGATCTGATTGGGATTTCGATCGGATTGAAAGGGGTGGTTTATTCCTTTTGTAATCCGATCGAGAGAACATGTAAACACTTGATCGGATTGAAAACCGAAACGGAAAGGATTACGCATGTGCAATGACGCTGAAATAGCATAATGACGTATGACGCACGGAACGAGCTGTACTTCCAGTTGAATAAAGTGTCATCTAAATGAGTGTCCCATTATTCTAAAATTCTCATTTCACTCAGCGTCTGTGAAGTGGAGCAGGACAACGTCCCACCAGTCCTTGTTTCAGACTCTCATCCACAGACGACTGGTTTTGGGCGCTGGTTTTACTGCGTGATAAATATAAGCAGCACGGCAAAACAGTTCATATGCTCATTGTCTCCAAATCATGACCAGAGATGGATAAATATTAAGTCTGCTGTTTAAAACAAATAACAAACCAATAGAGGAAAATAGTTATGTATGAACAGCGGCAGTATATTTGTGCAGTGTGCACATGGCAAAAAATTTGAAGCTTGTGACATATAAACGCGCACATCAACCCGATTACTTTATTTATCGTTCATGTAAACACCATGTTCAGATTCATCAATCGGATTGATTTCATTCCGATTGAACCAAAAGGTGTCAATGTAAAAGTAGCTAGTGATAATTCATTAATTAATTTTCTGTCAGGGTAATAACAGAAAGTACAGCGTTATAAATGTATATTTTTTTATGAAAATATGAAACTTTGACTGTTGATAACTGTGAAAACGCAGCATCAGTCTGTGAAAGGGGTCCATAAATAAAGCTACTGTGAAAACCGGATTCCTTCTACTTGACTCACCTGAAGACCCAAAAAAGCCATCAATATGGAGTTGATGCTTCCCAAAACACCCTCAGGGTCAAAGGGCATCATAGACTGATATACAACCTATATATATATACACAGACAAAAACACAATGAATTGCATCAGCCAGTGCTAGTACAGAAAGTAAGAGTGTAAACTTATCTGTTGCTCTAGCAAATCAATTTCTGAATTTTAATCAATTCACATTTTGATGAATTGATATTGATTCTTAAATCCCCACAAATCGATTTTTTAGTCTATGCTGTTTTCAGTTGATGCAAGGAACTTTACTAAACATTATTTGTAGTGTGCCTAAATTGCAATAAGCTTTGTGCTTTGTTACTTTTGATATTTAAAAGCTTTCAAATCAGTCAATCAAGCATCTTTTGCAGCGATTTTTGTGAGAGCATATCAGTGAACACCCCAGACCACTCGGTGAGTTTCACGTCTTTGTAAACTTAAGTTTAATGCGTTTTATGAATGATTCTTCCAGTGCCCCTATGAAACCATTGTGGAGGTGGGGGGGTGCTAACACAAAAAAACGAAAATTTTCAGGACAGCAGCATTTGTCCAAATTTCAATCTTAACTGTACTATTTCATAGGAAACGATCTTAAAACAGGGCTTTAAGTGTAAAATACCGAACTTGTCCTTTAACCTGTTCTTCAATAATGTATATTTTAATAAATGTATGCATGAAAACAACTTATGAAAGCCAGTTTAAATGTTTATGTTTAAAAAAAATTGAATTGGAGTAGAAACTTAATTTTACCATTAAAAATATTTGATAAAAAACTGCCTTATGTACAATTTTACTGTTTGTATATAGTTAATTTTAACTTTTAAAATGATCATAATGTACCAACTGACAGGGGTCTGTGTAGAGCACAGGAATAGTTAGTTGTTTTTTTTCTTGAGAAAAATAAACATGTAGTGTATCTGACATATATCAAAATTAATCAATATAGAATCAAATCGAGATCAGATTTTAATCAATTCGAATAGTGAAACTCAGCCCTACTAAAAATGTCAGGCAGAATGACAACCAGTTCTCGTTGTTTTGGTGTCTGTTTACCCGTGATGAAGGTGTCTGGTAAATATGGTTATCTCTGAGCAACCAGCGATCAATGTAACCTGCAGCTCCACCAGTGCAGTTCTGGTACAGGCCAAAGTCACCAATGCCACCTGGACCCAAATAACCACTGCAAGAGAGAGAGACATCAAGAAGAAAATTTTTGCAATTTACATGCAAAGTCATGAATAGCAAATAGATGGACATGAGTCATGCTATTCAAATCACTTTCATTTGCATAATAATTTTATGTAGCACCCATCCATCCATTCAATATAACCAATTACAACTGGCTAATAACAATATGCAATAACTATTTTTTCACCCTTTATAATTTACAAGGGGAAAAAAGTACTTTAAATATGCTAACAATCTGTTTTGCATTTCTAATTAGCAGACAAATCTATTTATATATATATATATATGATATCTTACTGATATTTATGCAAATGTCATGTAATTTTAACAAATCAGAAAAAGAGTAGTCTCTGCAGCGGGTTCCCTTTGTGATTGCAAATGAGGCAGGGGATATGAGGAAGGACATTTAGACAGCTGTTAAAAAAATGACACACTCATATCATGAGTATGAGTTTACTAACGTTGGGCAGTCTGGCACCGGGAGGAGGAAGGTCAAACATAACCATATCGTCTCTAAGACAATCACACACAGCCATGCGGGCCAGTAGAGGCAGACATCAAGCACCGAGTACCAGCATGTTTCCTGTGAACAACAAGATGATAGAAAATTTTAATTACTATTATTATAATTAAAAAATAATTACAATAAGAGTTAATGCCAGTTAGACCGTCATTCAAACAAAAGATAAAAATCTAAAATTCACGGGAAAATTTACAATTACAGTTTTACATTTTTCACTCAAAATTGTTATAATTAGTTAACAAAAATATTGCATTTAATTTATATTTATCTCGTCTGTATGTGCGGTGCAAGAAATCACAGGCAAAGCGGTGCCAGCCTGACGCATTCGTGTTGCCAGATCTTGAGAGCAAATCAGTGAACAAGAACAAGCCCATAAAAAACAAAATAAATGGAAATGCTTTATGCTGAAAATAAAACTGAATTGAAATATTGTGACCCGCACCTGTGCACTTTAATAACTCCATAAACTTGATCGCTGTATGATCCTAGCTTAAACAAGCCCAAAAACGCATAAAATAACTGGACATGGCAACACTGCAAGCGCACTCTGTGAAGCAGCCTTTCAGCATAAGCAAAACGCCTCCTACGACTGTGTGCTTTAATAAAAATTGCTGAACACAAAGAGTCTTTTATCAATGTAATATTAATTTAGTCAAAAATAGTGTATACCAAACAAGCAAAAAGCCAGAATGTCTCTATAGTTACCACGGTGTCAATCGCAGTTTCAGGAGTGAGTTGTGTTTCGTACACACGGAATGATCATTTAGGGGATTCACTCACAAATTTAAATGTGGTTGTCACTCCTGAAACTTTACAGTGTGTAAGCAGCCATAGATGAGTATGTGTCCATGTTATTTTAGTTTTATTATTTTTTGTTCATATTTTGAATTAGCTTTAATTTTAAATTATTTTATGTGCTTTTGTCATTTCATAGTGCAAGTTTTTGAAAACTAAACCATTACAGTCTCCATGTAACTACAAAAACAGAAATTTGTAGACTACAGGACTGTGTTTGTGCTGCTCAAGTTTATTAACGCTTCTCCAGCAAAGAGTAGATTTACTGCACCACTACTACGACCAGCAGAGACACATTATTTGCATATGCAGAAGAATGCGTATGTGCGTATTTCTTGACAAAGTGACATCGCCAACTACTGGCCTGGCATGCATTATACAGCCTTTTTTAGTCATTTTCGCAAATCAGTGAGAGCGAAGATCGTTTTGACAACGTTGTCGTCCGTACGCAAAACTTTTTAAAAACACAAAAGAAAAACGTTTCCGTTTTTAGTACATCGTTGTTGTGTAAACGTACCTTTAGTTAATTTTTGTTTTTTTTTATTTAGTGCTTCACCTTAATTTATTTCAGTCTTATTTTATTTCAGCTTTATTTAAATTATCAGAAATGTTTTCAAAGTTTTAGTTAACGATTATAACCCTGGTATTGGTTTCTATACAGTGTTTATGATTACGTGTGTGCATATTACGTGTGGAGAATGATAACATAACTCACACTTAACAGATTGGTAAGTCCGTCCTTGGCCACCACAAGATCCAAGACAGCGACAACAAGATACGTGAAGCCCAGACGCTGTAATACGCCAGGGATACGCAAAGAGTCCCAAGATACTGTACAGATAAATGGACACATGCATGAAACCTCACCATTTATATTTTTAACAATATTTTCTTTTACAACGTGTTTATAATAGTCTACAACTTCACAATCAGAAGCCATATCAAAATTACTGATTTTGGAAACAGCTTACTAAAAATAATCTGACATGGCAATTAAATGAAAATGTTGGGCTCAAATATATTATTAAATGACAATATATACCCCATGAGTTTTTTTTTTTTCTTGTGTTTACATATTTCCTATTGAAAAGAGAAGTTGGGGTAGGAAATAGCTGGATGCCTTTTTTACGCTATTATCCAACGAAACCATTATTTGCTACTTGCTACTGCTAGCTGGAGAAATATGAACCTGTGAGCAAGTCGAGTCAATATTCAATATTTGATTCATGAATCCGATTTTTTCTAATCCATTGAAAAAGATGTGCACTAGCATTCAGATGACCTCAAAGTTACAGACATGGACTAAAACCCAGTCCTTAGAGTTTGATTTCATACGGCCTTTAACTATCCAATGCAACAACAAAAAAATCAATGTATGTATTTTAACAATGAGAATCTTAATGTGTATCATATTCAATACTGATGTGGTTCACACTGTATTTAGTTTATAAAACAGTAGAGAATGTAGAATTTATTAATATCTGCAGGGATAGAGCTGCACTGTTTTGAAAGCTTTATGAAGAAAAAGAATGAAAATGTGTTCCTACTCACAGGGTCCTTGGCAGTAGTTAGGATTGATGATGATGACTCCAATAAGAAAGAGTTGTAAGCTCCTCCAGACAATCCTCCTCAGCAGATGAGTGCGTTTGACACCTCTGCGAATTGAACCGCTCAGGGACAAACAAATAGAAGTACCCATAATGAACACAAACCTGTGAAGAAGAAAGTTAGATGAAATAAGACAGAAGGGGAGAGAGAAAAAATAGATACTCATTTTAGGAAGTGCTACTTTCTGGCGTGATTTCAAACACACAGATTAAGCATCATCCACAAATGGAACTGTGTGAAAGCCAATTTCTCTTCAACATCTGTAGCACATATTTGTCTCTGGAGTCTCTATCATGTTTTGATCCCATTGGTCCCCCCAGGTTTCCTGTCTCTCTATAATATCTCTTTCTAATCAAATACACTGTCTTCATCAGTAAAGTCATCCAAAGCTATATATTGGCTTAATATTCTGTGTAAGAAATGCAATATATTGTCTCAAAGCACCATAACCACAGAACTAAAGAGATAGAATTAAAGAGATAGTTCATTGAAACATGAAAATGCTGTCATTATTTACTTGTTTTCACGTCGTTCTTTCTTTTGTGGTACACCAAATGAGAAATTTTAGACCATAAAGACACGTCATTCTTATTCCGTGATGAAAAGTTTGATTATGTGAAGGCATGAAAGAGATTCAAGAGATACAGGAGATTTTTAACGAATAAATACATAAATTTCAGTCTGTTTATCAAAAAAGGGAATCATATGGTTTGAGAATGCCTTGGACTACACTGTCATAAACATTGTTTCAGAAGATTTCTATTTCAAATAAATGCTGTTCTTTTGAACTTTCTATTCATCCAATAATCCTGAAAGTATCACAGTTTCCACAAAAATATTAAGCAACAAAACTGTTTTGAATATTAGTAATAGTTAAATGTTTTCTGAGCACCAAATCAGCTTTTTAGAATGATTTTTGAAGGATCGTGTGACAATAAAGACTGGAATAATGATGCACAAAAATTGAGCTTTGCGATCACAGGAATAAATTACATTTTCAAATATATTAAACTAGAATTTATTATTTTACTTTTTCTCCTCCTTTGGAGCTTGACCTACACTTTCATTGTATGGGAAAGAGGAGTGAGAACCTTCTAACAGGCATCTTTCTTTTCACCAAAGAAAGAAAGTTATGGTTTGGAACGACATGACGGTGAGGAAATTATGACAGACTGTTCATTTTTATGTTTTACTACACCTTCCATGGTCATTTCAAATAGGCTTCCTGCAACAACACAGAGGTGTCATGACTTTAACTAGCTCCTTTCCAGCTGCACAGCAGAAAACAAGGTTATTGGGTTTAGTTCAGCTGTGAAACCAGTTTATGCTGACTTTGATGTGCCACTTCATTTGTGCCACAATGATAAGCGCTCATGCTTGGCTCTAAAACACTACAGCTTATGCCAGCGCCGATGTGGCTTGCAGATGAATCAATGCATGATACAGAAATAAAAAGCTTTACTGCAATACTGCGCTATAAAAGAATAACTGAAACAGAGTTTAAGGAAGCTGCAAAAAATGCACGTGGAATGAAGAATCAGTCATTTGTGACGTTAGATTGGCTTACCAAGGAAACACGAGATCAGCCACTGTGAGCCCTGCAAGAGGAAGAACACAATCAGATACTTGTACTTCCTGTTGTCGTACCAAGGTCTATTAAACTCATGATTTTCAGAGAGATTCTAAATGTTCATATACTAAATGTATTCCTCAGCATTGTTACCAATAATAAATGATCTGGTGCTTAAAAGAAATGCTATCAGCAATTGTAAAGAAAAAAAAATGAGTTCACCATTCCAACTTTCATGCCTAAAGAACCAGTAACGTCCACCTCCGTAGTTGACAAACACCATGATGACCAGAGCAAGGCTGTGGAGAAAACGGAGCGAGGTTCATTTTTGTCTTAACAGAGATCTGGAATTAAACCAGACCACAATAAATAAGGAGATTGATTTGTTTGTATAAATTAGGGAGACAATAAAACACTGAAAATGAAAATAACTGTTCCAATTGTCAGGTAAGATTACCAGCAAACGTAACCTTGTTTTAACAAGTTCGAATTTAATCATTCTATTTCAGGATAATAAGAAATGAAATGCAAATTGCATGTTGACAACCAGATTCACAGTATGCAAAGTAGCAGCTTCTGTGCAAGATCATTTTCACCTGAATGTTTCAATTCCCATCTCAAGCGCATTGGACCCAAAACAATTAGTGAAAGAGCACCATACCCACGGAAAGTATCCAAAGAACGAAGCCTCCGTCCTGTAGTGGCAGGAATTATCGATTCCGTGGAGGCATTTACCAATCTGTTTGGAGTGCCAAGCTCCTGGAGTCGAAGAGAGAAAGAAAGACAGCGAGAGTGTAAATTAATGAGGGGGAAAAAAAGAAAAGGATCTTTAAAATTCCTTTTCATGCCTGTATTTTTTCCCACTTAGATGGAACCTGCAAAAACACTACAGTAAATCAAGAACAACATATTTGAACTATGACAAAAACACTATTTTTTGGTGGTTTGAGATTCTATTTCAAAGATATTAAAATCACACTGAGAAAATATTAAAGGTGTAAAAAAAGGTGTAAAAGGGGTGAAAAGCACTCTTACCGAGTTTATCAGCCTCTCTGTCTCTACTGTGCTTCCCAAGCGAATAAGTAGATTTGTCACCACATCCAGCCTTAAAAATTTAAACTTTGTAAACTCTATTTTACAAGCAAATATAAAAGCTGCGACAAGCTGTGCTGGCTTGTTTAAATGTCATCATTACATGGTTAAAAATATTTAAAGATGTCTTTACCTTTTAACTGTGTTCCAGATAGCAGATAATACAGCCAGAAAAGCAAATGCCAGAAAAGCGAACAAAATGGCTGGAAAAAACAAACAATAAAACTACTCATTCATCCAGCCCAGTTGATTTTAATACATTATTCACCTGTTTTATTGCTATATTTATTTCCGGAATTCATGATCATGCACAGGCCCAGGTCAATTAATCTTCTGATGTCTGTATATGTATATAAAACTCAATTTAAAGACCAAAAATGTAGTGTGCAGATGTAAGGTTGACTCACGCAAGTAGCTGTTGATGGGCTCTGAATCCGTTATCATAGTGCAGCTGACCTGTGACGGCTCATTCAGGTTCTTCACCCAAAGAAAATAGTTCCCCTTCTCCCCAAAGTGAAAGTGAACACTGGAAGAACAAATCAATTGTCTGACAATAATGGCCAAAAGAAATAAACATGGCGAAGATGTATTCGGCATTATAAAGTTGATCAGAAACTGCCATTGCTGTGTTAAATACATGATACATCTATGCATAACTCACTTGCATTGCTCCAGGTTTGCTGAGGTGCTGTTGAGCAGCAGTGTCAAAGCGTGTTGTGTGCTTACAACAAACCCTACTGTAGTGGGGGTCCCAGAAACTGGCCGTGCAGGTAATATTCCCAACGGCTGGGGCAAACACTAATGCACAGAACACACAGGGATAGAGAGGTCCAGTTGGAAGAACAATACTACATCATTACGCAGCATTATACTGGTACATTCAATCATGTTATTACCATATAATTACTTGCAGCATTCAGTATTAAAGTCAGCATGAAATGGCAGTTGCTAAGTCTTTTCTTCCCTATTGGCCAAAAGGGATGTCTGGCCTAGGAAAATCAACATTTTCACCCTTTATTCAAATTATATGTAAGCATATTGCATAGTTGTGTGGACATAATTTTTGGCAAGGCTGTTATACAAAGAAAATATATAAAAACATGCAAAAACATAAGCGAACGATGAATCCCGAATATGACTATTTATTTACATATACATATATCTTAAATATTATATATCTTACATATATCGTTTAAATATTGTGGGATTTGTAACATCACATGGGCAAAATAATTTGCATATGACTGCCTCCAGAGAATTTTTTTACATCATCAAACAATAGGCCCCGCCCACTGGCGTTCAGTCGCTTAATGGCTGACACTTGCCTCCACCACATGCGAGTGTCGCGTCAAAGGCAAATAGAACCCATTATAATCACTGACGCTGTTTACACTGTATAATAACAGTATACAGATACCCAATCTCTTTACGCTCGAGTCTGCCGACAGGAAGACAAATGGAAGAGTAGCTAAATAACGTCTCTGCACTGACTTCAGAAGGATACCAGCATCAGGAACAAGTGGAGGCTTCATTTTAATGGCGTCCTAGATTGTATTGCAATTACGTTAGCCAATCATAACAGTGGCCGTATACTGACAAGCCTTAAAGGAGCTGCCCATTAAAAACTAGTTATTTGAGACCATGGGTCAGAACGAGGGTTGAAAATATATTTTTTCCACATATAGGCCTATTTCTTTTTGTGCAAAAAACTTTATTAACATTATAAGATATACAAGATATAAGATAACATATTAAAATAATAAAACAAACGATGTCATGACCCCTTTAAAAACATAAATATTTTTATGGTTTAATCGAACTTGTACGGTCATTAGAGACAAATCCCCAAACCAATCCCCTCCAGACATCACTTTTGGCCACTACTATATATGCAAGGGAAAATGAATTGATGTTGGCTTTAACACCATGCTGCTCAAGATCAGCGATTATTCCATGTCTTTGCAATGGTAAATTATCCATGTATTATATACCTAGAACAAGAATATTTGATACCTGATAGCAGTGATCAGAAAGCACATATAACATCAGTTCATTCTCGATCTCATTGACCACTGAAAGGGCGGCCTCATCCATCTTCAGCACAGAAGTCTTGCGGTGAGGGTGAGAAACTGAAAGCAAAGCCACTTGATCATCACCGACTATGAAGCATTTCCCCCAACAAATATATAAGTTATATGATCAGAGATTGCAGTTAAAGGCTCTCTAAATAGGTAGCTTCTGTAGGAATCACACCTTTGACGCCCAAAAATGCGGTGTAGATAGGCATTTGACTACGTTTTCTGACAAAGAGACAAATTCTCTTCTAGCAACATTTAGCACCAATTTCTAAATATACTCACCACTCTGTAGACTTCAGTAGCCACCTCTTATTCAATTCAACCTAACTGTAGGTCTCCTAATGAAACTAAATGGTCAGCTGCTTTGGTGCAATCTACTACTGCAGTATTACAATAGTTACTCTGTCCCTCCTGCAGTCACATGCCTGCACTAATCTGCCTCACAAGAAACATCATAAAACTGCCCAGATCTGCCAAACGAGGGAAATTTGAATCCCTTAACTTACATCTCTAAATGTTTTGGTGTGGTTACATAGGAGCATTACATATGCAAAAGCAAGAATCTAAATGGCTAAGATAACTAATAATTCAAACACAGAGAACATATCTGTGAACAATTTGGATGCCTTACATATAGTTTAAAAAATACATTGAGGTGAATCACATTAAGAAGTTAAACTATATATTTTTTAATATAAAGGACAATTAGCATAGGCTAAAAACAGCTAACGTTAACTTAATAGTGGTGCTAGTTGGTTAGCGTGCTAAGATAACCAGAATTAAAAACAACAACCAAAGGGAACCAAAACATCAGGAAATGTGTTTTATATTTAACATAATCGATCAAACAGAGAATAACGTTGGTTTTACGGTAAGTTATGACACTCACGGGCAGGTCGATCTGTCATGTGGGCTGCACATAGAGCTATCAAAGGAACAATCACAGCACAAACAGTCCATCTGTATTCCCTTTCAGATGCCATAACATCACATCTCACTGCCTCCTCTTTTCGATCCTTTCTTGATGTCAAGATTTCCCCCTGTTTCATTACAACATAGCCTACTTCCGATCCCTCCTTCCTAGCAGCGCAAGTAGTGGAACAGAGGGGGGTCAAAGTACATCGACTAACGTTACTCTTATGATCTGTTTTAAAAGCTAGCGATCGCTCGCTACTTACCTAAAGCTATGGCAAGCCGTTTTAACTTTTATTCATTTCCAGGATATGAATCCTTGATATCAAAAATTAAATGTTCACCAGTTACAATGATTGTTACAAGTGGAAATATAATGCCTTATTTACTTCGATGTACTTTTTGATCATTTCATTTTCTGTTTGGAATTGAACAACGAGAATTGAAAACCAGCTCGTTTATTCGGTTTTTTTTTTTAAAGACGAAAAATGAGATTTTGGCTCCATTTTTCATTTGTGGTTTACAAATCGGTTTATGGGTCGGTTTATTATCAGAGACATAGGGAGAAAGAGTTGCGACACGCATTGATGTCGTCGGCCGCTGTCACGTGGTTCATGTAAGTCCCAATAGTTCCAAACCCAGATAGCAAGGTGACATTGATTAAATGTTAAAATTCCATCAGAATCATCATTTTGGTTGAGGTTGAAAATTCAGTGCTAAATAATATTGGATCAATGTTGAAAAATCAATGCTAAAATAATATTGGAACAATGTTGAAAATTCAGTGTTAAAATAATATTGAATCAATGTTGAGAATTCAATGTTTTTCAGTGTTGAAAAGACAAACATTGAATCAATGTTGATAATTCAATGTTTTTCAGTGTTGAAAAGACAAACATTGAATCAATGTTGATTTTTGGTCAGCTTAAATTTCTCCACTGGGTGCCTAGACAATCCTAACATTGGTTAACAGCCAATCAGAAAGCGCGGCATATCAAGCGCGAAACAGACAGTCAAGGCTTGTTCGACTTGAACTGGCGCTGCACAGACCGATCGGTTGATGACATCAAAGTACCGCGAGAGCGATTCAAAAGCATAAGGAGCCGTCTGCTCTCTAATCGCTCTCGCGGTACTTTGATGTCATCAACCGATCGGTCTGTGCAACGCTGGTTCAAGTCGAACAAGCCTTCAGACAAGCATTCGCATGAATGTATCGCTGCAGCGTGGGAGGAGGGAGGATATCACGCCGCAAGTGGGAGGAGCTTATGCCGCAAGTAGGAGGGATTTCACAAACATAGACATCATATAGATAGTCTCTACTGTATATGATATCTATGTTCACAAAGGTGCAAGTAGGAGGAGTTTACGCCGCAAGTGGGAGGAGCTTATGCGGAAATCCCCATCAGTCATTGCCGAGGAAGGCGGTGAATGAGTATGGCAGAAAGTAGCGACAGTAATGAAAATAAACGATCAAATATTACGTTCCTCATCATGGTCTGATTTCTTACTGCTTTGTTATTATTGTGTGTGTCCAATACCACTCACTGTCAATGATGTAGTCACGTCTTTACATCTTTTACCATACTTAAAGTGATGGTATTTTAAATTCATCAGGCTGTAGGCCTTATTCAAGCATATTTCTGAATATTAGCTACGTATTCTACAGTATCAAGTAAATGAACATATTAAAATGTGATGCAATCGGACTCAGTGAAGTCCAATAATATATTGAATTTCAATTTGTCTTTTACCAAACGTCATCGCGGGTAAAAACAACAGTGGGTAAAATGTTAATTTTCATTCTAGGGTGAACGTAGAATTTGCCTGAGTCAAAAAAGGCGCAAAGAAGCGCGAGCGCATCACGCGAATGGGAGACGACGGCAAATATCATTTTTGGTGCCAATAATAGCTATAAATAGCATTTTTATAATGCATGTTAGATCTTGTTTTATTTTTTAATGCATGCTATATCTTTTAATGTTCTTCTGTAAAGCAATTTGGTCTGTTGTAATACATAAATAAAATTGAACTTGAACTATTTATCAGATTAATGTTTCATTATTTCTTACCGTAGGCCTAGTAGGCCTACTGCGCTGTTTTTGTCTTTGTCACAAAATGCCTTGTTTTTTTCTGAATGTGATATTTCCTGTTCTGTTTTGGGGCCATAAATAAATACATTTGCTTGTAAACTGAAGGATGTAATGACATTTTGATTAAAAAACATATTTAATGGTCTCTGTCTGAAAGGAGTCATTTAAATATTCAAGCATAGTACAAGCCTAATAAACTAGCATAGAATCTCGCTGTACATAAAGCAAGATTGATTTTATATTGTTTCAATGTTGATTCAATGTTAAATAACTGATTTAATTATGGTTGAAATAATATTGATTTTATGACCATATTGATTAATTTCATCGTTGAAATAACATTATGTCAGGGTGCAAACCTGATGAAAATCAATGTTAAATTTCAACATTGATTCAATGATCTTTTGGTTAATGCATTAACATTGATTCAATGTTGGTCTGCTATCTGTGAAAACATACGCTGGCTGTCAGAAATTACATTTCTACTATTAAAAATGTTCATTCTTGATATCATCAATTGAATTTCAACTAGTAAAACTATAATTCTTGATTTTAACAATTCAACTAGTCAAAACTATAGTTCTTGATATTAACCATTTATATCCTGGGAATGGCAATAGGCAAGCCGTTTTGACTTTTAATCATCTGCAGGATATGGATTCTTGATATCAACAACTAAATTTTCACTAATTAAAATGATAGTTATTTATGGAAAGCCCTTTGAGCATTTATTCGATATCCTACTAGTACGCATTTATTTCATCTTACTAGTAAGACTTTTGTTCAAACTAGTTCGACAAAATGGCGAACTAGTAGACCAAAAGTCTCAACTAGTTGGCTTTTTGACGAACTAGTGGCCATCTGGACCGAACTAGTAAAGCACAAAGGCGTACTAGTTAACTAGTGAGCAGGAACACCTTTAACATGTTAACTAGTCAAACATAAATTTGGCTTACTAGTTAACTAGTGGATGGCAATTTTCTGCACTAGTTAACTATATAGCATTTTGGCTCTCCCTAGTTAACTAGTAAAGCCCAAAATGTCCACCAGATAACTAGTTGACACGTGTTGGAACTTACTAGTTAAATAGTAAGACAAAAATTGTCATACTAGTTAACTAGTACGAGCTAAAATGTCTACTAGTTAACTTGTTTTTGCATTTTGTAGACCTTACTAGTTAACTAGTAAAAACATTTTAAACCTTACTAGTTAACTAGTGAAAGCCAAAATGCCCACTAGTTAACTAGTGACGCTCAAAATGTCTACTAGTAGTACTAGTAAAAGCAAAAATGCTGACTAGTTAACTAGTTGCACAAAATGCTAATAAGGGGGTGGTAGAGGGCATATTTTAAACCTTCCTATTGGCTGACCAGCAAGAATTCCCTCCTGCCAAAATTCAACCCTTTAAAGACTAATTTTCAATTTTGTTAACTGCCAGCTCATTGATTAATATCTATGCAGTAAAAAGTGTGAAACCTGTGTACTGTCAGATGAATCTTAAATCTTGCTTGATTTATTTTACTTTTTGCCTTTTTAACAATGAAACACCAAGGTTTTTCTCTGTTTTTTTCCTTCTATATTGTTGGTGAGTAAAACAGAAACAAAGGTTCTCTGCTCCATGGAGTAGGCTATACTGTATATATAGGCTACTGTAAATATTCTCTCTCTCTCTCTCTCTCTCTCTCTCTCTCTCTCTCTCTCTCTCTACATTTATATATATATATATATACACACATATATAAAAAAAATTCCCTGCAAGCCTGACAGCAGTGAAGGTAACGCTCCAGTCCTCAGCTGTGTGGGATCACTTTAAACTGAGTGATGACAGCAGTAGTGTGGAAGTTATGGGGTTT
Organism: Siphateles boraxobius; assembly: GCF_051911475.1. NCBI lineage: Eukaryota > Metazoa > Chordata > Actinopteri > Cypriniformes > Leuciscidae > Siphateles > Siphateles boraxobius. The sequence goes on from NW_027509175.1 coordinate 3,814,427, forward strand.
ATTAAATACGACCACGTTACCCCTGTTTTAGCTTCATTACACTGGCTCCCAGTATGTTTTAGAATTGACTTTAAAATTGTATTGATCCCTTTTAAAGCTCTTCATAGCCTCTCACCTTGTTATATTTCTGACCTTTTAGTCCCATACACACCACATACCTTGAGATCCTCGGGCAGAGGTGTGTTGTCTGTTCCAGAGTCTCGACTAAAAATTAAAGAGGACAAAGCGTTTGCAGTCGGGGCCCTAAGGCTTTGGAATAGCCTGCCCGAGGAAATCAGGTTGGCTGAGTCAGTGAACTCTGTTAAGTCCCTTCTGAAAAAATACTTTTATAGGAGAGTCTTTCCCCGATTTTGTCTGACTTTATTTTATCCAATTTTATTTTATTCTATTTTATATATTTTATATTTATCTTAAACGTGTCTATTACGTATTTTCTTGCTTTTATCATGTAAGGTCTATTGTTTTTGTGTTTTACTGTTTTTTTAACACTTGTTAAAGTACTTTTTTTGTGTGTCTTTGTTTAGTGACTTGTTTTTGAAAAGTGCTCTACAAATAAAGATTATTATTATTTCTATTAATATTATTAATAATTTTGCAATTGCTTCATTTCATTACAGATCAAAACAGTCAAATTTCCTACATTTTTAAATTAACAATTAGGCCTAGGCCTAAACTGCAGGCTACCACAAACAAACTATTTTTATATATATAATTATAAATAAACGTTGTGCAGTATTGAGTGTGGGATCATCTACCTTAATAATGAAGTCGAGGTTAAAGTGCTGCATCATGGTCTGGGCCTACAAATATAGCTCGATGGCTGATACAATCTGATTTTCATCTATTCAACGAAGCTCACGCATCGTTGGATCCAGAGTGAGAAGCCGTGCCGTTGAGAAAAAGCCTTCAGCAGGACGAGTCAAGTCAAGTCAAGTCACCTTTATATAGTGCTTTTTACAATAGAGATTGTTTCAAAGCAGCTTTACAGAGATAACAGGAAAATAATGTTGTAATAGTATTGTTAAATACAAAATGAAAGGTCCCCAACTAAGCAAGCCGAAAGCCAATGGCGACAAAGGCGAAGAAAGGTGAAAAGGCAACAGTGACAAGAAAGCAAAACTCCAGCAGGTGACAGAATGGAGAAAAAAAACTTGGGAGAACCCAGGCTCAGTCACGGGGCCAGTCCTCCTTTGGCCAATGAACGGACAGTGTATGATTATGATTCAGGCATTATCAGGTCAGAAGTCAGATGAGATCAGAACTTTCACAATATTTATCCAGTTCATCTGGTTGGGGTTGGAGTCATCACGCCGGAATGGAGACAAATTTGTCGGGTGTCCATGAGGCCTTCCCAGGGTTGATGAGGCTGGCACTTCAGGGATGTGTTGTCGTCGTCTCCAGGCGCAGGTCCTTCATCAGATCTGGATATGTCCTGGATCCGGCAGTTTGCGGTAGACCTCGGGATAAACAGAGAGACTAATATTAGCGTAGACGCCATCCTTCTTATGATGTACAAAGTACATCAGGATTTATGGGAAGTGTTCCCGGTTATCCGGCTGATCTAAACTATGCAGCCTAAAACTTGAATTATAGAAGTCTATAATGTGTTATGTGTATGCTAAGCCAAAGAGATGTGTTTTTAGTCTAGATTTGAACTGACAGAGTGTGTCTGCTTCCCGGACAATGTTAGGAAGATTGTTCCAAAGTTTTGGTGCTAAATAGGAAAAGGATCTACCGCCAGTAGTCGATTTAGATATTCTAGCTATTATCAACTGGCCAGAATTTTGAGATTGCAATAGACGTGAAGGAGTATAATGCGTTAAGAGCTCGCTCAAGTACTGGGGAGCTAAACCCTTTAGTGCTTTGTAAGTAATCAGCAATAATTTAAAATGTAAACGATGTTTAAAGGGCACCTATTATGGAATTTTGAAAATTACGTTTCATGTAGTGTGTAACATAGATCTAGGTGAATGAAAACATCCTGCAAAGTTTTAAATATGAAAGTTCACCGTATACAATGTTATTGTCTCTCGACAGTAAGAGTCGACTCTGAGTCACTGATATGAACCGATAGACGAACGATGCTTTTTCTCTATCTAGATGAAGACGAACAAGATAGGCCCACTCATTGCGCATGCAGACACCAGGGAAAACTTGAAAACATCAGGTCGACAACAAGACCCTGTTCTGAAGTGCGAATCAAAATCGACCCTTTTCACTGCCCAGGGAGGAAGACTAAGTGTCTACAGTTCATATATACAACTATACCACACAAGTATACTATAGGACGAAACTTGTGCTGTGTTCGCGTTATTTTAATGACGATTGCTTTACAAACATAAATGCTTTCAAGTGTGGATTCGCGAGCCGGTTGATACTGAAGGAAGGTTCAGTACCAATTATTTGGATCAGCTTCCTCCTCCGAATCACAACCTGTAAGTATGATTAATAATTGTTGCTTTTATGTTTTTTGTAGCATGCTCAATAAGTATTTGTGTGTGATGTGTTACGCTCAGCGCAGCTTCTAGGTCAATTGTAAATTTGTTTTAAATAATATGTGAAATGTTTGTCGTTGTTATTGGAGTTGTCATAAAGAATAGAGCAATACCTTGTAGTACAGCAGTGCTTTATCATTATGTTTATGCGTTGGGCTAACGCAAAAAATTACTGATTGGGTCATCTGACCAATCACCGCAGATTAGCGTCACGCTTTGGAGGTTTGGAAAAATGCCAATGCAGTGTTGACAGAACCGGGCTACTATGGTCATACTTCCTGGTTCTGGTAAGAACTCTAGCGGCTGCATTTTGGACCTAACTGTAGTTTATATTGGTATCAAAGAGCACACCCAGGTTCCTAACCGACGACGAGGACTTGATAGAGCAGCCATCAAGTGGTAGACAGTATTCTAGGTTATTACGTGAGGAAGTTTTTTGTCCAATAATTGGAATCTATGTTTTTTTTCAGAATTAAGTAGTAGGAAATTACTAGTCATCCAGTTTTTTATATCAGCTATGCATTCCGTTAATTTTGTGGATTGGTAAGTTTCGTCAGGGTGTGAGGAAATATAGAGCTGAGTATCATCAGCAAAACAGTGGAAACTAATGCAATGCTTCCTAATGATATCTCCTAAGGTTTAGCATGTACAGAGTCAACAGCAACCATCCTAGTACTGAGCCTTGTGGTACACCATACCGAACTTTTGACCGATAAGACATCTCTTCATTTACTACTACAAACTGATGACGGTAAGATAAGAATGATTTAAACCATGCTAGATCAATTCCACTAATGCCAACATCATTTTTGAGTCTATTTAAAAGAATGTTGTGGTCGATAGTGTCAAATGCAGCACTAAGATCGAGTAGCACTAATAGCGAGATACAACCACCTTTCTAAAGATGCCTTCCTGTGGCTCGTGCCGAGCCCCACTCAGCAACGGGGACCACCATGTAATTTGCGTTTCCTGCCTGGGTGAATATCAATCAGGTTTCTATCAATCATGGCGACTCTGAGGACTCGCCTGGCATCCTTCGCCGAGCCTGCACTTCAACCAGCTGTAGTGCCGCACTGCAAGAAGTGCCGTAAACAGCGAGCTTCCGAGCCTTCTCCAGCCCGCGAAAGCTCGCCGGTTCGCCCGCCAGCTTCGCCAGCTTCCCCCTGAGTCGCTCCCCGACCGACAACGGCCGCCGTCTGCTGCCGGTTCCGCCATCGGGGTCAATAAGGCAGCTGTATCTGCGAAGGAGGCCAGCTGCTCTATCCTGCCGTCGGACAGCGAGGACTGGGTGACCTCTGTGGATCAGCATCGAGACTGAACTCATGCGTCTGCTCTCACAGGCCCTGGCGAGCCTCGGCCTCGAGTGGGAGGCGCCCGCGCAGCCTGCGCCCAACAGACTGGATGGATGTTTCCTGAAAAAGGACCGCGTCCAGGCCTGCTCCTTTTCTTCCTGAACTTCACGAAGAAGTCGCCAAGTCCTGAAGTGCCCCGCTCTCCGCCAGAGTGCGCACCTCTGTCTCCCTAGCATTCTCCGAAGTGGATGGTGCTAAAGACAGAGGATATCTCTCTCTTCCCCCAGTGGAAGCAGCTGTAGCAGCCCACCTTTGCCTGACCTCAGCTGGACGCCGAGCAATGACAGCGCTGCCTTCAAAAGCTTGCCGTGCCACCTCCGCTATGCACGGTTGCGCTTACGCTGCCGCCGGGCAAACTGTATCGGCACTGCACTCCATGGCCATCTTGCAAATCTTCCAAACCGACCTCCTCCAAAAAAAATGGACGAGGAAGGGCCGGAAGCTATCAGCCTGCCGGATCTGAGAAGCGCTACGGACCTCGCCCTCCGCGCCGCGAAATCCGCTGCACAGGCTATGGGGCAGACGATGGCCTCTCTCACCGTTGCTGAGAGACACTTGTGGCTGACGTTATCAGAGATGCCGGACTCGGAGCGCTCTGTGTTCCTCGACGCTCCCGTCTCCCCAACAGGCCTATTCGGATCTGCCGTCAAAGATCTCGTGGACAGATTCGCTGAGGCCCAGAAAACGTTGCAGGCTATGAAGCACTTCCTCCCAAAGTGCTCTAGCACCGCAGAAGGCCACCCGAAACAGCCGTCTGCTTGAAGCTCACAGCCGGATTGAGGATTGAAGTCAAGCCCGAGGCCTCAAAGCTTTCCTAAAACTGCTAGGAAAACTACGGCGTTTAAGTCCCGCTGCGGCCGGACTCCCGCCGAAACTTCTCGCTCGTCCAGTTCCAGAAAATGTGACTGTTCCAGTGTATTTTGCAGCCAACAAGCCGGTAACACGACCCGCTTGCCTGCACACAAACGCCGTTTTTACGGCGACCCAGATACATCTCAGAAAGAGTGTAATTTCTGGTATTCCGGCCACAGCCGATGGTGTTATAAGTGTAATAAAAATGCCCACGAATCAGTGTTCATTACACACTTTTCACCCCGCTCATTTCCATGTCGCAAATTGCTATAGAGAAATCGAACACGGCCAGACCGCCAGCTGTGATCAGCGCGCTCCCCGCCTCAGATGCTGCAAGCACAGTGTTCACTTTACCACACACCGGGGCTCTGCAGCCGCCACTCAGTTGCGGCCAGATCTCATTTTACCCCTAGCCGTTCACGCAAATGCATGGGCAAAACTTCCCGGGGTATCAGAATGGGTGCTGAACACTATACAGAGAGGCTATTCGCTGCAGTTCGCTCGACACCCCCGCCGAGATAGCGAAACTATTGAGCAAAGGGGCCATAGAGCCTTTATCTCAAGCTCAGAGCGAAGGGGGTCTTACAGCAGATATTTTCTGGTAACGAAAAAAGATTGGGGTCTCAGACCCATTCGAGATCTGAGACAGCTGAACAAAGTGCTTGTGAAACGCCAGTTCAAAATGCTCACGACCAGGAAAATCCTCGCACAGATTTGCCAAGGGGACTGGTTTCTGTCAATAGATCTGAAAGAGGCGTATTTTCAAATACTAATAGCGTCACGTCACAGGTGTTTCTTGAGATTTGCTTTCGAGGGCCAGGCATATCAATACACAGTCCTGCCATTCGGCCTGTCCCTGGCACCCCGTACATTTACGAAGTGCATGGAGCGAGATGGCTCGCTCCGAATGTGGGAGACATTCGGCAGAGCGCAGGTAGACCTCTTGGCGTCCCAAGAAAACACTCATTGTCCAAATTTTTTCTCCAAGAGCAGAGATGCGCTGGCCCACGTCTGGCCCCGCTTTTCCCCCCATCTCGCTCCTGCAGGCTCTCGCACCCCTGAAACTTCGGTTTCAGAAAGGTTTCAGAAAGTGCTGGGTCTCATGGCCTCCGCATCCCCAGTACTCCAGCTGGGTCTGCTTCGCATGCGCCCGCTGCAGTTATGGCTAAAAGCGCGAGGACCGCCTCGGGCGTGGGCCTCTGATCTGTTTCGCCTCAAAGTCGATCAGAAATGCGTCCTAGCCTTGAAACCGTGGAGAGTAACCGACTGGTACCAGTTGGGTGTAAACCTGGGAACTCCCTCGAGTGTAAAGGTGGTGTCCACGGACGCCTCCACCTCGGGATGGGGAGCACTGCTCGAGGGCAGACCGTTCTTTGGCCAGTGGTCGGAACGAGAGAAGCTCCAGCACATAAACTGTCTGGAAATGATGGCAGTGGACAACGCGCTGTAGCGTTTTTGTCCTTGTAAAAAGGGTCACCACGTCTTGGTCCATTCGGACAACATGTCAGTGGTGGCCTATATAAATCGCCAGGGTGGCGTCAGGTCCTGAAACCTTCACAGGCGGACGGAACGCCTCCTGATCTGGGCTCAGCACAATCTGCTCTCACTGAGAGAAGCACACGTGCCTGGTCACCTCAATTTGGGACCAGACAGACTGTCCAGAAACAATATTCCAGCAGGGGAATGGTCGCTGCACCCGCAGACGGTCCTGCTGCTGTAGGAGAGATTCGTCAGAGCGCAGGTAGACCTCTTTGCGTCCCATGAAAACACTCATTGTCCGAAGTTTTTCTCCAAGAGCAGAGATGCGCTGGCCCACGTCTGGCCCCGCTGCCCGCTCTATGCTTTTCCCCCCATCTCGCTCCTGCCTCAGTTGCTGGACCGAATCAGGGAATACGGATGTTCAGTGCTGCTTGTGGCTCCGCTCTGGAAAAACCAGGCCTGGTTTCCAGTTCTGATGCAGCTGACCAGCACTGCCCCATGGCCGATACCATTGAGGAAAGACCTCCTCTCCCAGGCAAAGGGCTTGATTTGGCATCCTCGTCCGGAGCTGTGGTCCCTACATGTATGGACCATCAACGGGTACCCGCTAACCTCCCGAAAGGAGTGTTAAACACAATCACGAAGGCTAAAGCGCGGTCTACTAGGCGACTCTAGTCCTCAAAATGGTTTGTGATCTCTGGCTGGTGCGAAGCTCAAGGCCTTTCACCCTCAGACTGTGGAGTTACGGAAGTACTCTCCTTCCTTCAAGAGCTACTGGATAAGGGCAGAACTACATCCACGCTCAAGGTCTATGTGGCGGCCATAGCAGCGTTTACTAAACCAGCCACTGGTCTGTCACTGGGGAAGGACGATCTGGTCATCCGCTTCCTTAAAGGAGCTAAGAGACTAAACCCTCCCAGACCCCCTTCAGTCCCCATGTGGGACCTTTCTACGGTGTTGGAAGCCATGAAAGGTGCCCCGTTTGAGCCAATCCATCTGTCAGACATGAAACATTTGTCATTCAAGACAGCGTTTTTGGTGGCTCTGGCTTCAGTGAAGCGTGTAGGGGATTTACAAACGCTCTCAGTGAGCGCGATGTGTATGGAGTTTGGGACAAATGACTCAAAAGTCATACTCAAACCAAGGCACGGACACGTGCCTAAGTCCCTCAACACACCATTCAGGGCTAAGGTTATCTCCCGGTCTGCCCTGCCGGTGTACAACGAGGAAGAGAATGCGGGATTCCTTTGCCCTGTCAGGGCATTAAGAGCTTACATGTCCCGCTCGTCTGTTTTCAGACAGACTGAGCAGCTCTTCGTTTCATTCAGCGGACATGCCAAGGGGCTGGCCGCTTCGAAACAGAGCCTATCCAGGTGGATAGTTGATGCCATAGCATTGGCTTACACTTCCAAGGGCCTGCATTGTCCTTTGGGTGTCAGAGCGCACTCCACTAGAGGCATGGCCTCGTCGTGGGCGTGGTCTAGTGGGATTACCTTGCAGGATATATGTATGGCGGCTGCCTGGGCCTCGCCGTCTAAATTTATAAGGTTTTATAACCTAGAGGTTCCCGCCTTACAGGCTAAACTTTTGTCAGTCTAAAAATCAGTACTGTCTGCCCTGTTGCTTCGGCACAGAATACTGGAACCACTTGAGCATCGCTCGCTGAACGATAAAATTACAGGGGAATTTAATAAGACCCATACTGTTACTCAGATCAGGCCGAATATATTTTCACCCTGACTGTGTGGAACACTGTTGATGTGGAACACTCCTTCAGGATGCTACTTGTGGAGAAGGACGTTTTTAGCCTCTCTTCTCAGACTCTCTGTGAGTCCCTGGTGATTAAGCACTATATGTGCCCCGGGCACCTGCCCTTGGGACTTTGGTGTGGATCCCAGCAACCACGGCGTTTTGAATATTGTTCCCCTAGCGTAAGATATTACGCAGTACGAGAGAACCTCTTGTAAGGGAACGTACTCAGTTACTAACGTAACCTCGGTTCTCTCTAGAAGAAGGAACGAGTACTGCGTATCTTTGCCGTGCCTGCGACACGCTGGTTCGCTTCAGCGATGAAAACCAGATTGTATCAGCCATATATTTATAGGCCAAGACCACGCCTGTTTCGGAAGCGCCCCCATTGGATCTAACGTCACATGGGGCCTCTCTTGATAGGCAGATGCAGTTGCCGCAGGACAGCCAATAGGCACGCAAGACGTCTCGCATATGTCTGCATTGCTGCAACGCTTTTTACATTAATTCAAAATTAAGGAACATTTTTGGCTTCAATATCTCGTGGAAAAGAGGTTTTTCCCCTAGCGTAAGATATTACGCAGTACTCATTCCCTCTTCTAGAGAGAACTGAGGTTACGTTAGTAACAGAGTACGTTTTCTGAGGCATCATATACGTTTTTTTTTTTTTTTTTTGGGGGGGGGTGGTATGTCGATGACTATAAAATCTTAACGAACTTTTGAACAAATGTTTGAACGTGCTAATTATGTTCATAATTAAATGTGAAACTTTAATGTAGGCATCTCATTACGTTTAGAGACATGGCCAAGCAGTCATTCCTTACAAATGTGGCTCTCTGGATGCATGTTTACATTATTCACCTGAATGTCTAAAAATAGATTGGAAAGAAAAGGCAATGGGCAACCGTATAGGCTATTTGTAGTTGCACTCAAATTCTGAGATCACATTAAAAATCTAATTTAAACTTAAAAAAAACCCAAAGGATTTCAGGATGGATTTAGGATTTTGATAAATGTACATTATAATAAAAAATGTGTCTCAGCACTATTTCTTGGTCACTAAAAAAAATAGGCCAATGCACATTTTGTGAAATTGATCATGTGTTCATCCAGCTTAGTGCTGCTGTCATTTAAGCAATATAATATAAATATAAACAATTTAAACAATATAATATAAATATAACAATCCCTTATTAATCTAATGATTTATCAGTACCTGAATAATAAATTATTAAAATTATTATTTGACAACATACCAAAAACCGTATGAATTTTCTTGAAAAGCTTTATTATTATTATTATTATTATTATTATTATTATTATTATTATTATTATTATTATTATTATTTGCAAGAAGTAGGGTAATACAATAGTAATGCAATGACAAGGTGTTGCAGTAACTTTGGGGTGTCAAGTTAAGACATTTTGTGTTTGATTTAATAATACAAGAGTGTGTGTGTGTGCGTGTGCGTGTGCGTGTGTGTGTGCGTGTGTGTGCGTGCGTGTGTGCGTGCGTGTGTGTGTGTGCGTGTGCGTGTGTATGTGTGCGTGTGCGTGTGTGTGTGTGTGTGTGTGTGTGTGTGTGTGTGTGTGTGTGTGTGTGTGTGTGTGTGTGTGTGTGTGTGTCTAAGGAACTTTGCTTGAGTGCAAGAAGAAACATAACATTACAAGAAAAGTTACATTGTGATATCTTGTATTTTAGTGGTAGAAAATAAGCACAGATAGTTTTATGAGCCCTTTAGATGCACCATATCCATTTGTTGCACCATTATTTGCACCCTGATAGGCGAAATCGCTGCAATAAGTCCTTGGAAAGTAGCCACCACCACCAATGCAATACTGCAAAACAAATAAATAATATAAATGCCAATATACTAAGCAATAGACATGTCACAAATTAGAAAAAACTGATAAAAGTCAAAAGAAAATCCAGCCTCAATTTGCTGTTTAAAGATTAAGGTCAACATTTCTGTCATTTGAAATACTCACATATTGTGCATATCATCCTTTCGGCCTGACCCCAGAACACATCGCATAGGCCTCTTTGTAGTTGTTGAAAACTCCAAATGTTACATATCGAGGGTCGAAATCCCCTGTAAGAAAATCACTGAATCATTCTGGAGTCTAAAACACACAACTCACATTTTCAATTAAAGCTGTCTTTTTTATTCTCTATTTCTAATTCATTAATAAAATGTTATTAAAGAGGTTAGAAACATATAGCCTACTTTATGCAAGTATGTGACTGCAGATGCGAGTGCTTGCCTTAGTTCAACAATCTATAACTGTTTTACGCAATTTTGTGTAAATACATATAATCTGATTTACAATTTTTTGATAAAAAGCATGCATGAAGGTTCACCCCTAAACCTTACTGTCTGGGCTTTAGCAAATCATACAGAAACAAACCAATGAGATTGTATGAATTCATACGTATACCTATGATGCAGCTAAAAGGGAATGCTCTCAGAACTTTGTCTAGAGTTCTGGCAAGGCTCTCTCAGTAATGAAAAAATGTTCTTCCATTAACAGAATGTTCACTATTTTGTTTTGTTTTTAAAGTAACAAAATTTTCCCTTAAGTTCGCATAACCAAAAAAACAACAACAACAAAAAAAACATATTGAACATTCAGAAAATTAATGGAAACGACAGCAAAATGTTCTTAGAAGGGAAGCTGCAGATACATTTACCATTGTTCAAGTATTTTCGAAGGGAAAAAGTAAGTAATTTCAATAGGAATTCACAGCATTGAGAATTTTGCATGAGGGTGAAAGATTTCCACATGGAGACTTCAGGTTTGCAGGTTTGCAACGGGTTCAGGTTGGTCGTTCGGATTCACCACATTAACACTGCTTGGTTTGAAAGTGACTTCTGTGTGAGCTGCGTGCTTCATATACAGATGAAACTCGAAAAATTTTAACATCGTGCAAAAGTTATAATTTTGATGATTATGGCTTACAGATTATGAAAACCCCAAATTCAAAATCTAAAAGAAAAAAATTTAAAAGAAAATTAAAATATTACATGAAATCAATAATAAAAAAGGATTTTAAATACAAAAATGTTGGCCCTCTGAAAAGTATAATCATGCATATGTATATAGTTATATACACTAAATATATTAGTTTCACCTTTTAATTTGAATTAGTGTTGCACGATATTCAAATTCTTCGAGTTTCAACTGTACATTGCTACTCTATTGACAGTAGACAATGGACCTTTTGCCCTTGAAATTTTACTGATGTCACAGCATGTTGCCACCATTTCGCTGAAGCGTAAAATGTGTTACGAATTGCTGTAAGTGTGTAGAGCCAACTTAACGCAAACTTTTGCGCTGATCTGGCGGTACAAACCTCAGTCAGTAGGGAGATGTAGAGTTGCATTCAAATCTATTAGGATCTATTGGGGCCTATTATTCAGGTAAGTTGGTATAAATATATTGACTGTGTGGTGCTCAAAAAAAAAGTAAGATGTCTTTAAATGGTTGCTCCCTGAAAGAGAAAACTGACTGAATTTACAATAATTCTCAATATAGCATGATCTTGCGGTAACGCTGAGACTACAATGCTTTTTGTTGGGTCATACGGTTGCGCTCACATTTCAAAGCAGCATGTGAAAAGAAATAGAGGTTAAGAAGTGAAAAGCAGTCCCCAAAACAATACCAGAATCTGAATCCGTCAAATAGAAATATTTGTGTCGAATGCCAGCAACAGGCTGAAAAGAATACAAAATAAACAAGGAAACTGAATTTTTGTGACCTCACATTGTGACCACATCATGAATATCCTGGGAGCTCATGGTGAGATCACTGTGAGATCAAATTGTTGACTGGGTAAATAATACAATTTGTTACTTTTTTTAGGGAGTAATGGAATATTGTAATGCATTACTTTTAAAAGTAACTTTCTCCAACACATGAATCTGTGAATTACTAATATTATTGTTGCATTCATGTTGATATGGAGACTAAAGACTTAAAAATTTCAAATTTAAATCTGTACTGGCTGCACTGCCATTAACAATTCTATACCTCTGTATTTTTATCAAAGGTATTATGAATGAAAAAATTGTGAACCACTAATATCAAGCATTCTGTTCTGGAAGTCTCATCTGCAAGATAATTATCAATATACTGCTCATGAGTAAATGTTTTACCTCTAACATATTCTCCATACAATTCTTTAGTCCTCATCTCGTTGCCAACATCTTAAACAATAGGAACAGAAAATCAGTACTGCATGCCCCTGCGCCATATTTTAAAGGGTGTTTCAAGGGAAATAAAGAAAATTTACTGCAAATATTTTGACAAATATGATGAATGTAAGTTCTAATTAAGCTTTTAATTACACTAAGACCACCATTATTTTTTTAAATCTCAGAAATACTGAGCTCTCGTATTGCCAGAAGATGAAAAGTAATTTTGAACTCTGTCACGATCCCGTATACGGGATATCTAACTTTACTTTGCTATATTATTATTAAATCCTAATCTAATTATGACAAACTATATATCGTTGGAAAGGTCTAAGACTCCTAAATAGATATTTTAGCGCTGTTTTTTTCTTACAAATTGCTTTTGAACAGTAATATATGAATTTATGACAAGAGTGCGCCTCAAAAAATCGACGTCATTACAGGAGTTTCGGACCTGCGTCACAAAAAGTCGACGCACAGACTTTTAATAATTGAAACTTTGGTTTTTAATGCTAAAAGTTCATAATAAAACATAATCTAGTATTTGTCAATAAAAAAAGATAAAATAATATTTTAAAAAGTAAAGTAAGACGTCCTCTAAAAAGTATAATATATATTATATATATATAAATAATTTTTTTATTATTATTATATCACATTTTAGTAGTTATCATAAATTAGGTATCATTTGAAAGCTTACGAACTCAGAATTCATCCTGTGAAAACCGTTTTGAAATTGGATATTACGTTACCATAGAAACGGTATTTTTTTATTAGGCCCATCCCCTTTTGGGCATCATCTTTCATAATTTATTATCAAAACCTTTTCTAATATTGACAAAACACATATTGTCAAAAAGGTCTGAGTCTCAAGGTTCCATATTTAGTGACAGAAGTGATATTTGGATAGAAATTTATGACTTTGTTACAGCAGATTGCATACAATTAAATTCAACGGAATGCAATGGCACCCGGTGGCTATTTTTGGTATTACGCCTAAACAAAATCTCATGGGAACTTCAATTTTTGTGATATCAACTTGAAATTTGGAACACAACTTGGTTAGATATATAGCTTTCATTTTATAGTAATTTTATAGTAAAACATATTTTGTAAAATATTTATTTTATATAAAAAATATATTAATAAAGTATATTTGATTTACTGTAGATTATAACTTTTTCATACTTTAATTTATTGAAGTGCTTTCACTTCAGTAATAATCTGCTGATTGTTTTCTTTAAAACAAGACCAAACTTAGGTCTGTATTCCAAAGCATTCTTGAATTACAATCATTTAATTTGTATTTGTATCATTTGTATAGTGCATTTTAATGTCAATTATACAAATTGCTAAGGGGTTAAAGAAGTTGTAAAGATTCCCCCCAAACAGTGTCAGAAAATTGCTTGTAGTGTGGTAGCGTAAAACTGAACCAACTCTCCAGAACTCCAGGTCATGATCATTGGTAACATACCACACAGCAATGTGATATATTTTATTTATTTATTTATTTATTATTATTTCAGAATGTCAGATGAGGTTTAAGTTTATTACTCTAGAGAAAATCCTTATATGTTAAAAGCTGATTCATCTTCACTGTTTGTGGTAGATTGCACAAAACTGATAAGATGAAAGTTTCATAAACCCACACATTCCATAAAGGCTGCAGAACTTAACTACCTGACATATGATGACCAGCATTTTCACTGTGGCCTTCCTTCCTCATAAGACTTTGAGATAGCCAAACTGCAAAGATTCTAAATGAGTAACAAAATAAACAAATTTGTTCTAACTAAAATAACTTTTTCCAAGTTCCTACATGCAGTCACACTAAAATATACACTATAGTTCAAAGGTTTGGATTCGGTACGATTTTCTATTTATTTTTAATAAGACTTATGCACACCCATTTATTTGATTAAAATTACAGCAAAACATTAATATTGTGTAATATTATCAAAATATAAAATAACTGATTTATGTTTTAATATATATCAAATGTCATTTATTCCTGTGATGGCAGAGCTGAGTTTTCAGCAGCCATTACTCCAGTCTCCAGTGTCACATTATAATATGCTGATGTAATAATTTAAGACTTTACTGTCATCAATTGAATGCATTCTTGTTGAATAAAAGTATTCTTTGCATTTCTCTTTTTCTAAATTACTGATCTAAATCTAAAACTTAGTTCAATTTTAAAGGTAATCCAAATCTATTTAGTGAGTAACTTAATAAAAAAGTTTATGGATATTGTTTCTTTGACACAGATGTGGTTTTAATCAAAATATTAGTTGAAAGGTTTTTACCATTCAAACCACACATATCACAATCATACAAGGCCTGTTCATAAACCCACACTTGCGGTCTTTGCACTTGACCATCTGTCTACTTACATGACGTATTTCCTTTATTTGGCCCAAATGGTCAAGTGCACGTGAAGACTGCAAGAGTGTGCAGAACTTTTTATAATCGATGGGACACATTTATTATATTATAGGGGCAGTTTACACGACACCCTTTCAACTAAAAACGAGTTGTTGAAAATGGTCTCCATGTAAACAACAAAAACGTGAATCTCTGAAAACGATGACATCATGCACATACATATTATGTGTTCAGTCTATAGTGTTTCATCGCCATCTAATGGCATGGCAGCAGAAAACAGCATTTTTAGGCATTTTCATTAGAGAAGTCTCACCCACCAAGGAGGAGTCTCTGTCCTAGAATTCTCACAAAAGAAATTGAAGTTTAAAAAAGGGGGCAGGGCTGTTACAGTGTGAATGGGGATCATTTTGACAATGGTGTCGTCTTTACGCGGAAAACACAAAGAAGAAAACATCTCTGTTTTAAGCATTTTCATGTAAACGTACCCTTATAGTGTTGTAAGTGTATAGTGTTGTAAATGCAAGTGTTTCGTCTCGTGTTTTGGTTCGTGTGCCTGTGTTTCGTTTCTGTTTAGTTCCTGTCTCCATAGTTACTGATTCCTCCCTGTTAGTTGTCTTGTTTACTGATTAGTCCCACCTGTGTCTAGTTTACTTCACTGTGTATACACATATAACATGTTGTTCAGTTCACTGTCGTAGGCACTAAGAGTTCCGTCGTGACGATGAATGGGTTTCGCTTAGAAAGCCTATCGACTTCGAGTGTTACAAAACGAGCCAATGGCAAAGAAATGGCATGGGTCTGCAGAATTGGCATAGCGTATCTACGCAGATATTTTTTCGCTTCGGAGCCAAGAGTATCTCTTGACTCCACAGCCATTTCTGACTTCACTCTACGAGACGAGCGACTCTCCGGTGTTGGTGTGACGGCGATCTCCAGCGAGTTCACCTTCTGATCTGTGCAGTAATCTGTCAGTGAGTGTGTTTCTCCCTGCTCGCTTCAACATCCGCAGAGTTTTTTCCTCTCACAAAAGAGCTTTGCACACGGCACGTCTTTGTAAAGACGGCTCGCCTGTGCACTTCTGGTTGCGGTTGAAGATTCGGCAGTGCTGCCACCTTCGGTTGTGCATATAGCATTGTCGAGTCGGATCCTGAGATGACGGCTAGCTTTCCCAGGCCGCTGCGAGCATCGGATTAGAGTGGAACCCTCCAGTCTGTCCTGAGCACTCGCTGCTTGAAAATTGGTTTTTGGGTGCGACCGCTGACACCCGTCGGCATCCAATCCCAATACTTTCTTTCAGGATGCTGCATGAGGAGATCTCGAAATCCTGGAAGACCCCCATGGCTTCCCGCGATCCCTCGTTGATCTCCTCCGCCTTTCCTCCCCTCGACGGGGCTGCCGTCCATGGGTAACGTGGGGTTACCCCGGCTAAATGCTACTGTGTCCTCAGAGTGCTTCTTCTCGCGGCGACCCGAAGTACCCGTCCGAAGCCTGTAGTTTTTTCGTCTACGCTTGTGGCGAAATCCTATAGAGCTGCAGGACAGGCAGCCGCCTCACTGCATGTCATGGCCATTCTACTGGTCTACCAGGCCTAGATGCTCACGGACATACACGAGGGCAGGACTGACCCCTATTCTGATCCGACGGCCCGTTGCTGCCCCACCGTCGGCTCGGATGACAGAGCAAGCCCCCGTGGAACGCTGGTCCTTCCCTGGCCTCCTCTGTCAGGATGCGATTATGACCGTGCGGCCACAGGATTGGTTTGTAGCGATCGACCTGAAGGACGCCTACTTTTGTCTTCGTTCTCCTTCGACTCAGACCTTTCCTGCAGTTTGCTGTCAAGGGGCGAGAATATCAGTATGCCGTTCTCCCATTCGGGCTAACCCTGTCTCCTCGCGCCTTCACGAAGGTCGTCGAGGCAGCACTTTTTCCTCCATGGAACACAGGGTTCGCATCCTGATCTATCTCGATGACTGGCTATCCTAGCTCACTCTCGAGACCAGGTTTGCGAACACAGGGACCCAGTGCTCCGGCACCTAGCTTGTCTGGGCCTTCGGGTCAACTGGGAAAGGAGTAACTTTGCCCCGTGCAGAGGATCTCTTTTCTCGGTATCGACTCTTTGGGCAGTTCCCTTTTAGTTTCAGGACCTCAGACCAGCTCTTTGTCTGTTCTGGTGGGAAGCTGAAGGGAAAGGCTTTCTCCAAGCATAAGTTGTCTCACGGGATAGTGGGATACGGGATACGCCATGGGATACGCCATTGCTTGGCTTACCAGCAGCAAGGTCGACGTGCGCCCTTTGTGTGTTAACCCTTTCACACATAAGTTTAAAATATTCTAACTGACCCCCCAGTGTAAGTTTTTCAAGGCGACCGTTATTTAGAACTTGTCACTTTAATGTTTCCATGGTGACGCGTCATTGCTTGTCATGTGACACCGCACAACCACAACACAGCGCTGAATGAATGATGATCTGCTTTTATTTCATTTTTCCTTTTTTATTAAAAATATTCACAAATATATTAGCTATAGCAAGAAACACTGATATTCCGATTGTCAAATATGTGCAAGTGGATGTGTTTTGTTGTTTAAACACATTTATAACGATTGCGTTAGTTGAGCTGTATGCGCGATGGGCGGCCCCATGTTAGTTTGTTTCACAGTTCAGAGGATCGGATCTGTTGGATTTACAACACGTCAATTCCTCCACTTCTCACGAAATACATGAAAGTAAGTGGCCGGTGAACTGGGAGAAGAATAGGGTAAAATGTAAAGCTACTTACACAATGTGTATCTGATATGAATAAAAGGTGTCGTCTTATTATAATGTAAAGGATTATTATTGCCGCTTCCATAGACATCAGTGTGTATTTTACAAACTAAAAAATCATTGTTTTGCTAGTACTTATGTGTATTTATACATAAATAAACATTTTGTTGAAAAACACTCAATAGTTCTGACATATGACAGCACTGAGTGCGTCCGTCTCTGGCTCAGCGCCAGGCAACGCGCGAAAGCACGTTTGAATTTAACAGTTGATCACGTGATGCACTGACCGTTCTAATCACACCGGTGTGATCGTACGCTCCAGGGACCAGCCAAGACTGATCACACCGGTGTCATCGTTTCCTGCGAAAGCGTTAACGACACTCCTCCCGGAGTGTGGTCCTCTTGGGCTCTAGCACGTGGCGCCTCGCTAACAGACATCTGTAGAGCTGCAGGCGGGGCGACACCCAACTCATTTGTCAGATTCTACAATCTCCGAGTGGAGCCAGTGTCCTTTCATGTTCTCGCTTCAACCAGCCAGTACTAGGACCTGCTCAGGTGTCTTCGCTTGCTCGCCAATCCACTCCACGGACTGGATACGTGCGATATTTCCTCAGGTGAGCTTCCCGAAAGCACTGAGTTCTTCCAGCACTGCTGACATCGACGCCAGTGTCTAGGGCCGTGCGTTGGCTAGGTGGCTCTGTGTGCATGGTTCCCCCTCTGGGCGACCCCCGCATGTGTATTTCCACAGTAAGCCTCTGAGCATGTGTCTTTCCCTTGGCAAGCCACCGTGCCACTCCTGGGGTTGAAATATTGCACCCTACGGGCTAGACAACCTAGTGTTTTTCCTTGAGCACCCCCTCACGGGTCATATGTGTATCCTAAGCCCCCCCCCCCCCCCTTCGGGTTGGCATTATTTGCTTATTTCGACTGAGATATGCTTCGCAGTGTACCTTGGTATTCCTGTGTTAAGTAGGAGTCCTTCGTCAATGCCAGTCTCACGACAGGGACCTCAGACTTACGCAGGGCACTGGAAGAAAGCCAGAAGGTGGCGTGATTAGACTGGAACCCCATTCGTCGTCATGCCGGAACTCGTAGTGACTACGAAAGGGAATGTCTCGGTTACGTATATAACCCTCGTTCCCTTAGTAGGGAACGGAGACGTTCTGTCTTCCTGCCACTTCCGCTGTACCGCGGGGATCGTCTGAACTCAGTCTTGGCTCCTCAAAGAAGAAACATATCTGCATGTGGCCCGCGTCCTCCTTTTATTCCCACAAGGTGGGGCGGAGATAAGCTATGCAAATTCCGCAGACCCATGGCATTTCTTTGCCATTGGCTTGTTTTGTAATACTTGAAGTCGATAGGCTTTCTAAGCGAAACCCATTTGTCATCACGACGGAACGACTCCGTTCCCTACACAGGGAACGAGGGTTACATATGTAACCGAGACGTTCTCTATCGGTTATTGTATTAGTTTACATCTAGATTGTGTTGAGTGTTTCTCCTGAGTATTCCCCTGGTTCATCAAAGACTTCTAGTAGTTATTATCTGTGTCAAGTATTTTGGATTTCGGTCACATTTTAGAGCCCATAAAGTTTATACAGTGATATTGTGTTATTGAGGACACTGGAAAGACAACTGAAACAATATTCCCAAAATATTTTGATTTGAGACGGAAAAATGAATAAATATTTCTTTTCAAATTGCAGGCTGGGCGACACCCATCTCATTCGTCAGATTCTACAATCTTCTACAAAAAAATGAAGGTGGCTAAAATTATTCCCCTTTTTAAATCTGGTGATAGGCATAGTCTCACAAATTATAGGCCTATATCTTTGCTTTCTCAATTTTCAAAAATTTTGAAGAAACTTTTTGTTAAAAAATTGGATTATTTTCTGGAAAAACATTCTTTGATAAATGATAATCAGTTTGGGTTTCGAAGTACCCGCTCAACAGCTATGGCTCTGATGAAAAACACAGATGACATCACTACAGAATTGGAGAATAAAAATCACACAGTTGGTGTTTTGATTGACCTTAAAAAGGCCTTCGACACTCTTGATAATGGTATATTGATATCTAAATTACAGACACATGGAATTAGAGGTGTAGTATTAAACTGGTTTATTAGTTACTTCGAAAATAGACAACAATATGTAGAGTATATAGACCATGAATCTAAGTTGGAAATAATACAGTGTGGAGTCCCTCAAGGCTCTGTGCTGGGGCCTAAATTATTTACTTTATATATTAATGATCTCTGTGATGAATCAAAGATTTTACGTTTTCTTTCTTTTTTCTGCAAACCCTTTTTACTGTAAATAGTGAGACAAGCAGAAGAAATGATGACTTTAAACAACCTTTTGCTGGAAATACCCTCAAACAAATGTGTGTTTCAGTTTCTGGTGTGAAAAGATGGAATTTTCTAGAAAATTATCTAAAATGTTGTTCAAACATTCTACAATTTAAATACAAGTATAAATAAAGGATACTTAATTTATATAAAGATGAATGTGAAAATGTATATAATTATAACAACAATGATGGTCTCCTTGTTTTTTTTGTTGCTATAGTTGTCATCATTGCATCATTGTTTTTGTTTGTTTAGTGCTGTGTTAGCAGAATTAATAATAAAAAATAAACTATTTAAAAAAAAAGAGAAAAAAAATGTTATCTTTTGTCATGTCGGTGAGGCCATCTAATTTGTAATTTTTTATTATTATAAGAATGTACTTACATGGAATGTACTTTTTGTTGAATTTGTTAAATTGCTGTTGTGGCATTTCGTGTTGCATTACCATGAAAAGAGAATAAATAAATGAATTGAAATTGCCATGTTTTCATGTTAAAATTGTTCACCACTTGGGGACATCCACTCAAATCAAATAAATTATTTAAAATCCACTGCCATGTTCACTTATTTGGATATTGTTATAACGAAAAGGTAACTAATGATCTTCATCTTTACAAATTGTGTTTAGTATTGTATCTAGCATATTAAGAGGTGTCAGAAATGTACTGAGTAACAGGAATGACCAATTAATGATTCTTGCTGAGTATTACTTTTAAAAAGGTCAAATGGCTCAACAAGACAGCATTTCACATCATGTAGCTGGTTATGCTGATAAAATATTGGCCCATTTCCTGATGTGGTAACCGACAAGGTTAGCCGCCTAATCTCATTGGACATAGTTATGACTTGCCTTGTGTTTCTGCTTTTGACTTGAACCTGACCAATGTATTTAGTCCTTGCACAAAAATAAACTCTCTAGAAAATGTAACCTACAATGGTCCGCAAAATCTGTCAACACAGTGGGCAACTAGGCATTGATTTTCATGTACTGACAAAGGAATATAGGTCAATAAATATTGATTAAAAAATTATATTGCATGACATCTTTTTGTGAAATATAATTATTTTGGCCTCCTTCAAGAGGGTAGGGGACCTGAACGCATTTCCGTTGATGAAGCGTGCCTGGATTCGGGCCGGCCTACTCTCACGTGATCCTGAAACTCCGGCCTGGATTTGTGCCCAAGGTTCCCACCCAGGTGGTGAGCCTGCATTTGCTGCCCTTGGAGGAGGCAGACCCAGCCTTGGCACTGCTCAGTTCAGTACGCGCTCCCTGTGCCTACGTAGACAGAACGCAGTGTTTCAGGACCTCAGACCAGGTCTTTGTCTGTTATGGTGGGAAGCTGAAGGGAAAGGCTGGGATAGTGGAAGCCATTGCTTGGCTTACCAGCAGCAAGGTCGACCGTGCCCCCTTGGTGTGTAAGCTCACTCCTCCTGGAGTGTGGCTTCCTCTTGGGCTCTAGCACGTGGTGCCTCGCTAACAGACATCTGCAGAGCTACAGGCTGGGCGACACCCAACTCATTCGTCAGATTCTACAATCTCCGAGTGGAGCCAGTGTCCTCTCATGTACTGGCTTCAACCAGCCGGTACTAGGACTTGCTCAGGTGTCTTCGCTTGCTCGCCATTCCACTCCACGGACTGGATACATCTGATATTTCCTCAGATGAACTTCCCAAAAGCCCTGAGTTCCTCCAGCACTGCTGACGTCGATGCCAGTGTCTAGGCCTGTGCGTTAGCTAGGTGCCTCCGTGTGCATGGTTCCCCCTTAAACTCTCTAGAAAATGTAACCTACAATGGTCAGAAAAATCTGTCAACACAGTGGGCAACTAGGCATTGATTTTCATGTACTGAAAAAGGAATATAGGTCAATAAATATTGATTAAAAAATTATATTGCATGACATCTTTTTGTGAAATATAATTATTTTGGCCTCCTTCAAGAGGGTAGGGGACCTGAACGCATTTCCGTTGATGAAGCGTGCCTGGATTCGGGCCTGCCCACTCTCACGTGATCCTGAAACTCCGGCCTGGATTTGTGCCCAAGGTTCCCACCCAGGTGGTGAACCTGCATTTGCTGCCCTTGGAGGAGGCAGACCCAGCCTTGGCACTGCTCAGTTCAGTACGCGCTCCCTGTGCCTACGTAGACAGAACGCAGTGTTTCAGGACCTCAGACCAGGTCTTTGTCTGTTATGGTGGGAAGCTGAAGGGAAAGGCTGGGATAGTGGAAGCCATTGCTTGGCTTACCAGCAGCAAGGTCGACCGTGCCCCCTTGGTGTGTAAGCCCACTCCTCCTGGAGTGTGGCTTCCTCTTGGGCTCTAGCGCGTGGTGCCTCGCTAACAGACATCTGCAGAGCTGCAGGCTGGGCGACACCCAACTCATTCGTCAGATTCTACAATCTCCGAGTGGAGCCAGTGTCCTCTCATGTACTGGCTTCAACCAGCCGGTACTAGGACTTGCTCAGGTGTCTTCGCTTGCTCGCCATTCCACTCCACGGACTGGATACATCTGATATTTCCTCAGATGAACTTCCCAAAAGCCCTGAGTTCCTCCAGCACTGCTGACGTCGATGCCAGTGTCTAGGCCTGTGCGTTAGCTAGGTGCCTCCGTGTGCATGGTTCCCCCTTAAACTCTCTAGAAAATGTGGCCTACAATGGTCAGCAAAATCTGTCAACACAGTGGGCAACTAGGCATTGATTTTCATGTACTGACAAAGGAATATAGGTCAACAAATATCGATTAAAAAACAATATTACATGACATCTTTTTGTGAACAATAATTATTTTGTTTATTGAGGTCAATTGAGTCCACCAGTTTGAGAACAACTGCATTAAAAGCGACAGCAATGGAAAGCAAAATATCTATACACATCTAGCAAGCTCTAGCATAAGTTCTGCCAGGAAGACTCAATTGTTACGGCACTCATTACCTTCTCATCTGTCCAATCGTGTTCTAATACTGTGTTATAAATGATTTCCATTACACGAGAGTAGATGTTAAAACTTCATGCTGATTTGTACTCGGCATTCGCCAAGATAAGCACCAACTAAGACATAGCTTTACAGTAACCTATGCTTCTCCATCCATTTACGCTTCTTTCCATATGGTGATGTAAATCTCCTTCTGTCAAGTGTTAACACGCGTCAGCACACACAACGGCTGCAACCACAGCGCGGTCCCCCCATGACAACCGTCTGGATTGAGCTGAGTAGGGGACATCTCTAGGGTCTTCAAGTGGGCACCTTCCGTCCTCAGTGTTTCGTCGACTAGCCCACGACATCTCAAGAGGGCTCGACAGTGACTCTGGCGTCCCAGAGTCACCCCCCTCCGTCACCCATTCAACTCAGCCCAGCTTACTGACCTCTACATCCCTCCTGCTGCTGAGACCTAACCACAATCTCACAATCTCTCAGCAACCCAACCATACCTGCCAACCCGTTTGATTAAGGCTGTCGAGCCCCACTGGTGCGTTAATATGCAGTTTCAGTGGCAACGGTTCCGTATGGCATACCACCTACCGCAAAACACAATATCTGCCCAACCACCTGTCATTCACGCAATATACACAGGATCCTCTCTTACCCAGAGGTTTAGGTTCTGCGGTGATGGGAGAACATATGTTGACCTAATAAGGAAACTGATCCTACTCTCTTCCATTGACCAAAGGTCTTGCCAGCCCATTTTGCGTTGTTCCACACTCTCCCATCTCATCAACACTCCCTGCTTGGCCTGGGAAATGGCCTTTATACATCTCATCCTCTCCTCCTGCTTTCGCACCTCGTTGACTACCAGCTTGCTCCTTTGAGCTGGGCCTGCCTTGTGCCATTTAGGAGGAGCTAAACTGAGCCCAAAACCCCCTCTACCATGCTGTACCTCTCCCATGATATCCCCAATTTGAACGTCAGCCTTTGCCTCTACTACAGATTTCTTTGCTGACCACTTTCTACCAGTTTTTACCACAGGGGCTGCATCCCATACACATTTGTCGCGTGACTCTGCTAAAGTAATTTCCAGTCTGACCTTGGCACACTTAAACTCCTCGGTTAAAGCAGAGACTGGCATCTGCAATACTCCTTTACTATAAAGTCCCACTCTGCTGAGGCAGCGTGGAACTCCCAACCATTTCCTGATGTATGAACTTATTACCGCTTCCAGCTTATCCACTGTTGTCAAAGAAACCTCGTACACAGTCAGTGGCCACAGCAACCTTGGCAGTAGACCAAACTGAAAGCACCAGAGTTTTGGTTTGCCTGGTAGAGCACAGCTGTTTATGCTCTTCAACCCTTCCACTGCTTGTCGTCTGACTTCTCCCACTCGAACTGTGTCCTTTAGATCCCCATCGTACCATCTCCCAAGACTCTTCACTGGCTTCTCAGAAACTGTTGGTATTGCTTCACCATTAATGAAGAATGTTTTATCTACTACCTTTCCTTTTAACTATCGAGATGCTCCTTGATTTAGAGGGCTTAAATTGCATTCGTGCCCATTCGATATTATCTGTTAACTTCCCCAATAACCGATTAGTGCAGGCTACTGTTGTAGTCATAGTTGTCATGTCATCCATGTATGCTCTGATTGGTGGTAGTCGCATCCCAGAAGCCAAGCGCTCTCCTCCTACTACCCATCTTGATGTCCTAATGATTACTTCCATTGCCATGGTAAAAGCCAGTGGAGAAATGATGCTTCCTGCCATTATTCCAACCTCTAAGCATTGCCATGTGGTGCTGAATTTTGGAGTTGAGAAACTAAATTGCAAATCTCCAAAATAGGCTTTCACTAAATTTGTTATTGACATTGGTACTCTAAAAAAATAAAATGCTGCCCAAAGAAGCTCATGTGGCACTGAACCATATGGATTAGCCAAATCCAGGAATGCCACATGGAGCTCCTTCCTCTCCTTTTTAGCTGATTGAATTCTTTGCCAGATAACATTGATGTGTTCTAAGCATCCTGAGAACCACCACTTTTGAACTGAAGTGTCAATGAAGCCATTCTATAATAGGTAGGTTGACAATCTCTGCGCAATAATGCTGAAGAAAATCTTACATTCGACGTTTAAAAGTGAAAGAGGACGAAACTGACTGATGCTTGTAGCATCTTTTTCTTTAGGTATAAAGACTCCACCTGCTCTGTGCCATGCTCTAGGTACAACCTGCTTTTCCCATGCCACTTTTATCAATTTCCACAGAATTCGTAGAACTCCTGAAGCACTCTTGTACACTCTGTACGGAACTCCATTAGGCCCTGGAGATGATGAAGATCTGGCCTTTCTCACAACCTGCTCTATCTCTTTCCACTTAGGTGCACAGACCTCCATTTGCTATTCTGGTGGATTGATAGGTGGGATATCTGACGGAATTGACATAGGCTCATGACTTTTTGCATCTGTATGCGTTTCCTCCAAATATCTCTCTAGCTCAACCCTAGATGCTTTTAAAGTGCCATTCTTCTCACTGGTGAATAACTTCTTTACGAATTTGAATGGGTCTTTATAGAAATTAGCCCTCGCATGCTCCTCCTTTTTGTAGCGTTTCCTATAAGATAGGTACTGACCCATGTCTGAGTTCGCAGATGCTGACGCTTCCATTTACCCCCATCCTCCCCACCACCACTGAGATGGTTCCTTCCCCTGCATACCCCCCACCACCACCAGGATGGTCCTTTCCCGTACCTCACAGGGGGTCTTCGCAGGAAATGCAGAGTCCGCACTCTCAGATTGCAAGCTAGGGACGGGGTCTACACCAAAGAACTTTATCATATATTGCTTGCTGGGCTGTTAATAAATGGTTAATTGTTACAGTAATATTCTCCCGAGTCTTTCTGGTAGAACTACAGTTGACAGCAGATCTAGTAATTGATGCGTGATTATGTGCACCAAAATCAATAACAAAAAAAATCAATTCTTTGTGTACAGGGTGACAAGCATTTGTCTTGTAAAATGTGCTAGATTTAATATATGAAGTGGCAGCACTTCATGAGCCCACGATGGGCCCCAATGTGAATCCAAATTAAGCATGCAGAAATTTACATGAGCAAGCAGTAAATAAATGCACTCTTTTGAAGCCAGGAAAAAAATACTAAATATATGTATTGAATGATACTTGAATGATTAGTCTGATATTCATTCTACATTGGGCATTAGGTATGTTTCCAGATTGCTTTAGACTATTCACAGAGCAAACAAAATGTTAATATGCTGGACTAGAGAAATGATTGGACATCCCTGATGTTCTAAAGCTACTAGCAATAAAGGAGACTCTGAAAATGGCAGAAAGTAAGTGAGCTGTTTCCATAACTAGAGCAGCATTTCTATATTCCACTGGGACGAAGGAATTCGTGAAAACATCATCCTCCCTAAGCAGCTCCGTTCTTCAAAGAACTCTGGCTCATTGAAAATGCCTTCAGGGGCGAGTTCCTCGATTTTAATTCAGGCGAGTTCCACAAAATTTTAGATATTCTATTACATCAGCCAGTACTCTGGTACAACTTTAGTAAGGACCATGGAATTTCAATATGGGGTCCAAGGAGGATGCTAATGGGTCTTTGGAAAATTTTAAAATAAAGACTCTACAAAATGTATATTAACAGGAATAAATGATAACCAAATCATATTTTTTTAAGAGAAAAACTGAGAAATGTACTTTTACAGTGCAAAACACAAAACACAATGCCAAAGGATACAATGTGAAACAGTGTAGTGCCCAGGCATAACAACTAGGCCTAGTTGTCTTGCATAAGATAACTAATCATAAACTAAGCTGAAAAAAAATGTTTTGGTTGCCCACATTAAATAGTATTGTTGCGCTTCATACATGTGACCAAACTGAACCTGTGAAATCTGTGTTGGCATTCGCGCACAATTTCCAAACGCCTGGAATCCTATTGATATAGATTTTGCAGTGAAAACTCGCAGAACAAGGCAATAGAATCAGAATACAGTGCTGCAGGGAATGGCGCATTATTGCAGGCCAAAACCGGGAAATTAGTAGCACTTCCGGTTCCATAGTTCTCAGTGGGTTTTTAAAATGGGTTTTTGGTTAAATGCCTGAAATAAGGTCTGTGGATAATACACGTTCAAGATATTTCCTTGTTTTATTCTATGACATAAAATACATCAGTAATACCCCTTGTTATTATTATTTTTTTTTTTTTGTGAGCTTTTACCTGTTTTGAAAAAGGCGGTTGCTTACACTTGGCTAAATGGGGTTGTCACGGTTAAATGTTATCAGGAGAACAGGTAAACTCAGCTATACAGAAGTTCACTTTCATAGTCTTGTTGTGTTTATAATCACACGCATGCATCCTATTCTAATTCAAACTTTCAGGGAACATGTTTTAAATAAAGACTGAAGGAGTTGTGGAAAGCTTAATGGTCGTTTGACCCTGTATCCCGTTTATTTCCTAGTTTTTTCTGGTGATTGTAGGCTCCAAAATTCATAGATTATGATCATGATTAACAAAGTGTGTAAGAATCAAACGTTTGTTGATCACTTTTTTTTTTTTTTTTGCAATAGCTAATCTAAAAGCCAGTGGAAAAATCCTAATAGGTCGAGGGAAACATGGTGATGCTAACTTCCGGTGCTGATGCTACAAAAATACATCATCATCATCATCATCAGAATTAATTAATTAAAATTAGACAACCTTTTCTACAACTCTGCCGATTGATCGTAACAATGATTTTACCTGCATGTGAAGAACAAGGAAGAAAGCAAGCTCAGCAACCATCAAGCGCGATTCTCAGCTCCCTCCAGTGGTGAGAAGCCAATATGTTCACCGTTATCTTGCTTCTTTTTCTGGCCATTTATTTTACTCTATCTAATTTTTAGGACCTTTGGCTTTGTAAGCCGTTGTTGGCAGATGAGAAATCATAAACTTTTCTCAGAACTCTATTTATTTTGCTAATTAGTGCTGTCACTTGCAACACATTTAGCCATGGGTTTACGAAGAAATTGAAATACCCAGATTTATTTACTGGTGATAAAAAGTTATGTAAAACCAAGCTGTGTAAATGTAAAAAGAGAGATCAAAAGATGCGTGAGAGGACACAGCTTCTGTGACTGAAGTGTATAATGTTTGTAATTGTATATTTTACCAGCAGTGTGCAGGATTGCAAAAGAAACATCATCACTGTATGTTGTATCAAACAGCAAGTTCAAGAGTGAAAAAGGAAGCATAACACAGTTTGAAGGTGTTTTAATGTCAAAATCAAACTTTTACATGTCACATACCAAACTTTCAAACCATTCCAACCCCATTTGATTTGTTATTTTTAATAACAAACGCAATGAACGCATTAATTCCAGGAAAGAGAGAGGGAGAGAGAGCTTCAAAAACTCCTCTTTCACATAGCATAAAAACAGAGAAATAATAATAATAATAATAAAAAAAAACATTTTCTTCACAGGTGCAGGATTAAAGACAGTCAACATGCCTTTCAGGTTAAAGTTCAGTGGTCATTTCTCTACAGGGTAACAGTAAAATGGCGGATGTTCTGCAAGTACATGAGTTCAGTGTTTATCTCATAAAAAAGTTCAAGTGAATGTTACTGTATGCTTTAGACACAAAGTTATTTTGCCCTTCCCATTCCTCCCTGTTTTGCAGTAAGTGAGCTGAACTGTTAGGTAAACGTGCAGTAAAAAAAGAAGAAAAGACACGGTTTCATATACATAGTCCGTTATGCACCCCATACTGTACACTACTTACAGACTGCTGTATAACAGCATATTTAGCCTATAAACCTGGCAAAGGAAACATGTCATCTTTAGAGACAGATTCCCTCTTCTGAAGTCCTCCGGTTTCACAAACCCTGTGTAGGCCAGTTCAACACTTTCCTCTCATCCAGGCACTGAACCACAGGTTCTGGGCTAGTCTTTTTTTCAGGTGAGTTTGTGCACCAGTGCTTCCAGTAAAACCAGAAAACTGGACAGATTTTGGCATAGATGGACTGGAGTCCACCAGTCCCGCTCCAGACCCAAGGCTGTTCCGTGAAGTGAAAGGGATGAGTCTGCGATTCTCGCCGTGGGAAGCCAGGAAACACACACACTTCAAGAACCGTCGCCAGGTGCGGTGTGTCTGAAAAAGGGAAAGGGCGAGAAAACAGGCTCCCCAAATGTATGGCCTTGTGAGGACAAATCGGAGCGCAGACTAAAGCCGAGGACACACACTGAATCTCAAGTTTCCTGAGAGTTGGTGAAATACATGTCAATTTGTTCTTATCAATCAGATTGTACTTACAACGCATAACAAGAGCTAAAAATGCCACTCCTAAACTCAATTTGAAAATTCCAGAGGCTTGATGAGATACCAATGGTGGCGAAGACCTGGACGAGGCTGATTAACAAAGACTCATTTGATTCGTTTGAACTGTAATACAGGTATTTGAACAACTACATTGTGTGTGTCATTTCAGGCTAAATTAAAGATCTAGCTCTCCTCTGCGACTTTTGCGCACCGACCTCACTTTACATTCACACACACTCAAATACGCTCCTCCTAATGAGGCCATGTCCTCAGAAAAACAACAAAATCTGATTCTTTCTTATTTAACAAAATAAGTATTAGCTTATCGTCATGCAGTGTTGCCTTTAAAGAAATTTGGTTTACATATGAGCTCTACTTAAAAGGGATGAGATACAGTATATTTGTTGTTTAATAGTATAGTATAGATGTATCTAAACATTGTTTAATGCCCCTGTGTATGCACTTTACACAGATGATTAAGTTATTCAAATACACTTCAGTGTCTTATATACTAGTTTAAGATCAAGCAGGCAAAAAGGCTACATCTACTTTCAAAAAACCGTTTCTTAAAAAAGCCTCAGGTATGCCAAACATGTCTGTTTATACAGTACATACACACTTGTACACACATCTGCACTAAATGGATATAGACATGTTTCTCCGTGTGTGCATGTTTTTGTGCTGTGCACATGTGTCGCATGATTTAATTGGCTGATTTAAACTCTGAGGTCTGATGGGATGATAATGTAACAGTCATTGTGAAAATATCTGAAAATTCTGAAGCACTAATGAGAACTTTACTATATTCCCATATCTGTTTAAAAAAAACAGTAAAACAAGTAGCTTTACAAATTATAAAAATGAATGACCAGATTTGTTTTGTTCTCGTTTTTCTCTAAAAGTCTGAGATAAAAGCATTTACATGACTAGTGTGACTGTATTTAAATAACTGTACCGGCTCAGCAACAGGAAACTACTTAGATTAAAATATGATTGGTTAGGATTTCCTTTTTCCTGATGCTACATGGTTTTATTTCCATAATGTGCCACAATCGCATCCATTTCTGTGGCCTGTAACCGGATTTTGTCCATCAATCCCCACATCGCCCCCTGTCTGCGGGAGCCCTAACATGCAAGTGTTTGCCATTGACAAAGTCCGACCAAGTTTATGAAAGAATAAACGACGATTCACTTTTTTTCTCCTCGACTTTGATATTTTGCATTCAGAGAAATGAATTGATGATGATTTTTTTTGGCAAGGAGAAGATGCCTGTTTTGAACAGGTATGCACTAGTCTCTTAATGATCCTCCTGCTCCGATGCCATGAAGTTGCTCAGGCCTGTCCCGTGGTGTGAGGGGTTGGCTGGAGCTCACAGGTACACTTCCCTGCGAGATAGAGTGATGCACGAGCTGGTCTTATAGTCGCCCCCCGTCCTCGTAAGGGGTATGACCTCTGGGGTGTGTGAGTCTTCTTCTTCTAGACGACAGCCAAAGCCGACGCTGCTGAACGTGTCGTAGGACGCCGAGGTCATTTTACGATTCAGGAGATTACGGTTGTGGTCGCCCATGTTCCTGTTCCGGTCCCGGCGGCTGAGAGTTCCCAGTGGATCTCCGTTTGCAAGCGAATCCCGGACCTCCTCGCTTCCTCCGCTGCTTTTATCAGTACCCCCGTCTCCATCTTCCTCTCGGTCGCTGTCGTCCTCCGTGTTGTTGTTGTTATCGCCGGGTGAGGCGAAGGTTGAGAGTTGGGGTGTTTCCATGCGTCTTCGTGGTGACGGTTGCACGGGCATCCAGCAGGTGTCAGAGTGACCAAACTCATCACACTCTCGCGTGCACTTTCCTGTCAGAGCCACGTCAGGGAGCTGCCTGGGGTCTGAGGAACAGAGACAGAGGCTGTTATAGGAAATCCTGTCAGGCAACTGTCTCAACTGAAATATGCGCAGGTCATAGTTCAACATTTTTTGTTCAGATTGTCAAGTTTTAGACACTCGTGATGTCCCTGGAGAATGAATGAATGTCTATCTACAGTGGCGTCCTAGGTCTGGGACCATTCATGTCAGGTTGAGTACTGCTGTAAATTACTGCAAATGAATGCAAAGGAGGACAAACCAAACCAAAATGAGAACAAACCAAATAGTAAGAAAATGTTAAAAATGTTAATCTTTCAATTGCTAAGAACATAATTTGTAATGGTAACAATATGGTATAGAATTAGAAGAACCTTTTGAACCTCAATCTACACTGTAAAAAATGTAATTTCATTGGGTAAAATACTGTAGAAAATACATATTAAAGCCTGTTAATTGGTTAATGGCAAGTTCCCTTTTACTATGTATGGTGAAAATAGATCTAAAAGGACATTTGAAGTAATTTTAAAGTAAAATAATGTTAAACTTTGGAAGTAAAAATTAACAGTCATCTTATAATTTACAGTGAAAATGATATACGCACAATTCCCTGCTTTGAGACTTTACATTTGATGGCATTTTATTTAAACAGTAATGTTTCTTGTCAGTTTTTTTTTTTAATATATATATATAAGATAAGTACATTTGGTTTTTATGTTACATCTTAGGTTGTTTCATATTGCAATTTTTGTGTCACGTGTGTTATCATGATGGATTTTTTTTTATATTTATGTGCAACGAAACTATTTATTTTTAGTTCAAAAACATTTTAGTTAAAAACATAATACTTTTTAATTATTAATAATATAATATAATATAATATAATAATATGCATGTGCTACTGTAATTAAAGTGAAAGTTCACCCAAAAATGAAATTTCTGTCATTATTAACAGCCTCATGTCATTCCAAACCTGTACGATTTAGATTCTTCTGTGGAGCATAAAAGAAGATATTTTGAGAAATTTCTCAGTGTGTTTTGTCCATGCAATTAAAGGTCAATGGTAACTGTTTGGTTACCAACATTCTTCAAACTATCTTCTTTTGAAATTTCATTTTTTGGCTAACTATCCCTTTAAAGCGAAAGAAGAAGAAAAAAAAGAAAAAAACAATGACATAGCCTACTTTGAAATTCTGAAAAGCATGTCATTTTTCATTTTGTGGTCTCAGACCTTTCCCACAGATGAATTTTTACCATTTTCCACATGCTCCTCCTCGCCTACGCTCCCTTCTGGTGTCGTCCTTTCATATCCGTCCTCAGGCAATGGTAAAGATCCCAGTCTGGGTCCAGAGGAGCTCTTGCTGCTCGGGGTCTCAGAGTCCTCCACCCCACTATCATAGCAGCCTTGATCCGGAGCTTGACTCACCACAGAAAATGTCACTCTTCTGAGAGGCTGTGGAGAGACACCGAGAGATATGGGATTAAAACATGATAGGTGACGGTAGGTATTACGTCAATAAGGATTATCTGTATAAGACATTTGATTGATCTGATTTCACAATGATCTCTCATTGAGACTCTGTGGATAAATAAATAAATAAACATGTACACAGTATCATTATACTAAGCAATGGCACCTGCTTATCACAAAGACTGGAGGGCTCTTTTGACTTAATTAAACACCCTGCATAGCAACACCCTGGCAACCATACAGCATTATATTAGTGTTATTTATTTACTATTTTTTAATTTGCTTTTATTTTTTTATTTTCAGTTTTCATTTTAGTCGAATTTGTAGTTGCTTTTATCAATTTTAAATTATTACTATTTTGATTTATTTCAGTTAGAAATTGTGGTGCTTCAACTTCAGATATTTCAGTTGAGGCCTAGATAAACTTCAAGCGAAACTGAAGGATAAACTGGTGTGACGTCATTCAGAACAAAATCAGGCCAAACTGTAGTTCCTTTCGCTCTGGAGTTCGCTCTGGCTGGATAGCACCTCCGAACTATCATTGGTCCAGAGTGAATACGTAATAAGTTTGTTCTGAGGCTCGGTCTTTTTCGACATGGAAATCTTTGTTTCATTTCTTCCGAATTTCTTCCATTTCTTTTTCATACTGGAGAGCTAATTTATGGTACAATTTGAAGTTGTAATTCTAATCGAAAGCAACACTGACACTGTTTTGTTATGTTTATATTGTAAACCCAGCCCGTTCTCATCCTTTGGCGTCATACATGTGACGCTTTGTACATTTCGTTGAAATCGTACGCACATGGCATCCTTTAGCATCAATATGAGACGCAGAACCCAAGGCGTCATACAGGTGACGCTCGTCTAAATCCAACGCACATGGCATCGTTTAGCGTGAATATGAGACGCAGATCCCAAGGCGTCATAACCGTACCCTACCCCAGACCTAAACCTACCCATAACAGTGCGTGTTATATTGACGCTAAAGGATGCCATGTGCGTAAGATTTCGACGAAATGTCATATAGCGTCACCTACATGACGCCAAAGGATGAGAATGCGTTGGTAAACCTGCTTGCTATCTATTGAATTAAGTGCTATAAAAATAAACATGACGTGACTTGACTTGATTTTATTTCAGCTTTATTGCAGTTGACAAACTGTTTGTAATAGTTTTAGTTTTAGCTTTAGTTAATGATAATAACCCTGCAACATAGCATAATGGCGGCAAGTTTGACATGAGCAAGCACCACTCACATTTTCTTCAAAAAATGTTAAAATTTAGTCGCACATATAACAAAAAACAACACATTTTATTACACCCTGTGGGATACTTTATAGCATGTGTTTTATGACCTCATCTATATGGGTATGACTCCATCTCCCCAACCTAATCTCACACCAGCAAATCAGCACATTCAAAGTCTCCAACAAGATCATAAAGTCCAGTTCAGGCTGTTTGAAACCGAAGGAAGAAAGTCTAGCCAAGCAAACGAGTCCCACATTGTCCCTTCAGCGTCTACTGGAGCGATGACTGACAGCTGTTAGGATAACTGCCTTATGAGAAGCACATTTATATGCTCCGGTGTATGCCTTAATCAAGACAATGTGAAAAGAGAGAGAGAGAACGGGAGCGAGAGAGTGCGCTAAATGAACACCGTAATTAACTGATGGTTTCATTTTTCACTGGGGGGAAGTGGAATCGTAACAGAGAAGGGAGAGGGTGATGAATCAGTCTTTATGGGTTTCAGGTGTCAAATGTAGCAAGCGACAAACGAACATTAATAGAACACATCATCTGTCTTGTCTGCGCGCCGATGTCTGACATGGTCCTGACACTTGAGAGGTTTTGAGGGACAGCAAGTCTCATCCGGAAACAGAGTTTTTTTTTATTATTTACAGAAAAGACCATACATACTGTCTGCTTTTTATTATGTACAGTATTCTGCATGTTGTATCATTATAAAATAATTCTGTGTTGTATCGGGAGCATAATGCGTAATAATTTGATGGTAATGCTTAGTCATTCCTAGAAGATCCTTGAATCTTTAATATCATCTTTGTACCTTTCTCCGTTGTACTCGTTTCTCTGTGTGCATCTCCGGAGGCACATAAAGAGACTCGCGCACACACACTTTACTCAGCTTTATGTTGAGCCAATCAATGCAGTGCCCTTGACCCTTGCTGGAAGTCTCAGTGGAACGCTGTTTTATTGACCCATAATCTCCACCCTCGTTTACCAACTCCACTCCTCACTTTTCTCGGAATGCCTTTCAATTAAGAAGGGGATCTCCTAGGGTCTAACTCAGACATTGAGCGCAGCTCTCCTGTACAACTAGAGAAACATTGTGCAGTTACAGATGCATTGTATAAGTGGTTTCTGAATTGGTCCATAGCGAACCCAGAAATGGGTTGTAGGTCTTTTCTGATAATAAACAGCAGGGGAAAACAATGCTGCATGGAAATCATAAAATGTAACTGACCACTGAATCATATACAGTCAGAATAGCATAATAAACAGCATTGTGAACTTTTACTGATGACGTCAACATTTACTATGCATTTGGCAGACGCTTTTGTCCAATGCTTTCATTGCATTCAAGTTACATTTATTCAGCTAATAATTTGTTATATTTTTAACAATAATAGTGCCTTATGATTTATTATTTTTCCAATTCCTTTCATTTACTGGCAAAAAAAAAAGATGTTTACTGGTTAAATTACAACATGGAGCAACAAAAAAAAAGTGTGATGTGTGATATTCAATAAAAAACTGTTTTAATAAAGTGTTTTATTTTATTGTTATTATTCTTTTGAGAAGTACATTGCACTAGACAATATAATAACATGTATAATGGTAATATATTTCTATCATCATATTTTTAAGTTTAACCAAACTTTTATTTTGGAGGGTTGTTGCAAAGTTATTTGAGTTTCTGAGATGCCATCTCATCATAAATGTCCTGCATGCTTCAGTATGTGTTGTAGATGAAACTGCGCCATTCATTCACACAAAGACATGCAGAACATGCAGACTTAATATTTTTTGTGGTTTCATATTCATGCACACTAGTCCATTCGATCTTTCCATCTTTATGACTGTATTCAATGACACTGTCTGTGTTTTCCACATCAGGGAAATCATAGCAACCTACCGTAGCGTTGCTTGCACTGTGCTGTGCTGTTCGAGACCAGGAATGCATGTCAAGGCCACACTTCCAATCAAACTCTTCTAGTACATTATGTTGGCCCACATCCATGTTAATTCAGTGAAACCAGTTGCTTTCTATTAAAACTGTACACGGTTGACTCATTTAACTGTGTGAGGGTGGGTCTAGAGGCTCAATAACATGGGTGGGAATATAAGCCGGTTTGCTGCATTGTCTTATCAACACAGCGGAACCAATCAGATTACGGCGGATTTTATTTTGAATTGCCAAGCACTGCTGGCTTATGTGCCACTGTATACTGATTACCCAAGCCCACATTTACACTAATGGCTGCATTTGATTTGTTTGATGAAGATTAAATAAGTTCATTTTTAAGAATGATATCTGCACTTAAACCAGTAGCTAAAGAACATAGCTCATAAAGAACATTTCAGAATATTGTAGAGCATCATTATATCCACACAATTCTCTGAAGGGTTTCTACAAATTACCCACTGAATTGAGAATCACCTTCTCATTTTTTAGGGTTTCACGAGTAATGCTATAGGTTGTTCTAAAAGCTCCACAGATTCAACTTTAGTTGCCTATTTGGCTGAGAAACAGTGTAATCAGCCCTATTATGAGTGTGAGAAAGCGACTAAACGTTTGTTTCAATGTTTGACGCGGTTTCCTTGACAAATAACGAGCCATTGTTCTAAACTGTCATCATTACACAACGTTTTAGAGTGATTCTCACTGTCGTTATGCATTATCTATTTAGAAACGCTTTCAATAAAACTTTGCTAACCTGTGGGTGAAGGTCTCTTATAGGAAGGATAAAACAAATAATTAGATCTTTTTAATTTTAACATTGTTGTTTCTCTTAAGTGAGTTTAAATGGTGAATAAATGGAGCCATTACTAAAGTCTCATGCGTCTCTGATTTTTCTTCTGAGACAAAGACTACTGTAATCTTAAGTGTCAGAAAAGGACATTCAATATATTTCAATGAGAACATTTATTATTAAATTCTTCAAAGACCAAATAATCTGAGTGGTGCTATTTAATATTATGCAATATTAATTTGACAGTATGTGTCAACAGTTTTCTCAATTATGTCTAATTTTATGTCTCTTTATGATGAAAAAACTACTGTTCAAAAGTTTGGGGCGATGTGAGATTTAAAAAGAATTTAATACTTTTATATTTTTACATTTAGCAAGGATGCATTAAATTGTTCAAAAGTAAACACTAAAGACATTTATAATGTTAGAGATCCATTTCACATAAATTCTGATCTTTTGAACTATCTAGTCAATGAATAATCCTAAAATAAAAAAAATAAGCAATACTATATAAAAAATTAGAAACGTTTCTTTAGCACCAAATCAGCATATTCTAAAGGACACTGAAGACTGCGTAATGGCTACTGAAAATTCAGCTTTGCCATTACATTACATTACATATTTCTCTATTTGTATCAAATAAATGCAGCCTTGGTGAGCGTATAATAAATATCTTTCAAAAGCATAAAAAAAACTATTGCACTGACAAAAAACTTTTAAATGGTAGTGTACATCTGAAACAAAACTTATACACGAAAGAAGAATAACGTGGAATTCCACTCTCTTCTGAGACAAATGAGAAGCATTCAAATAATAGAATGTTCCTTTGGGCTCTTTAATTTGCATATGTAAGGCATATTCAGAAGCTGCACCTGTATATCATGTCAAAGTGCTACCCATAAAAAATAGGTTTACAGAATAATAATAATATGAGTTTCTATATTTGCATCACACATGCTATGCCATATTGTCACAATATGATGGCATAACGTTTGCGTGGGAGACAGAAACTGAGAGCGCGTCAGTCACAGAGGTTGAGCTTTTGGCTTTTGTGGTTGTTTGTGTTTGTGAGAGAAGAGTTTGGCTAAAGACACAGAGGTTTGGCTGTGTGGATGTGTGTGAAAAGCAGAGTCTGGCTTAAGTCACAAAGGTTGGGCTTTTGGATGTGTGTGTGTGTGTGTGTGTGTGTGTGTGTGTGTGTGTGTGTGTGTGTGTGTGTGTGTGTGTGTGTGTGTGTGTGTGTGTGTGTGTGTGTGTGTGTGTGTGTGTGTGTGTGTGTGTGTGTGTGTGTGTGTGTGTGTGTGGGTCTTGGCTGGTGTCCAGTCAGTGCACCAGCAGCAGAAACAGAGCTGATAGAATATTAATGGACTTTGACGGCAAACATTAAAAACCAACCCTTTAATCTGACACAGGCCATTTCCTTTCCCTTTCCAGCATGACATCCAACTGTGTCTGTGTATGTTTACTGATGTGACTGTCTGTTAAACCAGGTGTGCATCACCGCCTGCCTGCATTTGTGTGTGTGTGTGTGTGTGTGTGTGTGTGTGTGTGTGTGTGTGTGTGTGTGTGTGTGTGTGTGTGTGTGTGTGTGTGTCCACATCTACACTGGTGTGCATGCACATCTAACAATCTTGTTTGTGAGATATCAGACCCGAGTGTGTGTGTGTGTATGTGTGTCTGCTTTCCGCAGTCATCAACATAATTAGAGAGAAACACTCTTACCTGACGGCTCAAAGGAAATTAACGAGGCCTGATTAATTAGTGCTTAGCCTCTCCTCTGCGTTCCATGACTCTGCATATTGAAAGGGCATGCCGCATACAATGAATAATTCAGGCGAGTTGATTTGGATATGGATCTATAGTGTGTTCCAACTATAAGTACATTCAATTAGTGACATCACTCAAACAGCACAGAAGAGCCCCTCAATCCTCCGCCATTAACCGTGGAATCAGTTTTATTCACGATTAGTGTGTACAAACTGTCCTGTTCACGATTCCGCTTATTCCGTAATTGATTAATTAGCATTTTGGTCAGAATTATAATTTTTCTCTATCATTAAAATTCTGCTCTAGTCTATTCTGTTCCCAATCTGTAGAAAACTCACAAATGGATTCTCTCTACGTTCTCTATTTTTCCTAGAGAGCAAAAGTTCTCTACAATATCTCAGAATGTGCTCAGATTTGCCCAGTTCAATGTCTCTAATCGAAAAGCATTCAATGCGAACTCAAACATTTTGAATCAAACTCTTAAAAGATTGAGACCTCCAAGGGATAGTTCAACCAAAAAATAAATCTCTGTAATATTCAAAGAGAACCAATGATATGATGCATGTTTACTCTTTGTGTTTTGTTCAGCTGTGTTTTTGAAGGATCTTTTTTTCGTGAATGAATCATTCTCGTTCACTTACATTTACTGACTCACTTCATTCAAAGAAGACTCTCCTTTATGAATCACATGGCCGCTTTACCTCCCCTCATAGACTGACAACTGAATGAGCCAATGGCATTCAAGTCATGCAAGCCAAGTATGGGTCAGAAGCATATTATTGGAAATATGTCGATCGATTGGCCCTAAAATGTTAATTGTGTTTGAAGATAACATACCATCTACACTAAAGCCTACCCTGAACTTATCTGACAGTGCACAAAACCAAACATGAAATAATAAGAAATGCATTCTGTTCAGTGAACAGAAGACAGTCGTATGTCTTTAGAACAACAAGATATTGAGAAATTGTTTTTTTTTTTTTTTTACAGAATTTCCTTTTGTCCTGAGCTGTGAAAGAGCAACCTCTGAGCATTAAAGTTTTATGAAATAGCATCGTCTGCCCAAAAGCCATGCAGCAATACACCAAGCATTTACAAATGTGGGACTTAAAGGCATTAAAGGAGGATGTAAAACGGCACACACACAGAGAGACACTTTCTCGTTGTGGGTTTGCTTTAGTTTAGTATTCCCTCATATGCTTGTCCTGTGGAAAACAATTTCACCCGCGTGTGTGTAACAGCAGCAAACACTGACAGTTATTAATACAAGCAGGTGGCAAACTGACAAGCGTAAGTTTGTGTAGGACGGAGATAGACGGACAGACACACACATCATTTACAATTTCCTGTACGTCTCCTGCTCAATGACATGAGAAGGATAAGCGAGTGTGTGCGCAGGACTCCCGTTTCTGCGGCGGAATAAAGGTCACGAGATGCGTATGTGTTCTGCAATAGCGTGACAGATACTCCCGATGATCATCCTGCACCACGGCTCGCTCTGACTGCAGCATTTTACACTCACGCTCCCCTCTCACTCACTCATTCTTTCTGCTCTTTTCCTTTTCCCTTGTTTCTCCTCTTTATCCATAACTCTTATCCCTTTTTCTTCCCACAATTCCCTTGCTGTTTGAACCTCTTTGGTTCATTCAGCCCACCTAGAATTCTCTCATCTCTCTCTCTCTCTCGTTCTCTTTCTTCCTCTCTTTCGGCTCCAGGTGATTTACAGGGCTGCTCAGCAGTATCTGAGTATCAGCACTGAGTCTGTGTGAGGAATAATAATCACCATGCAGTGAAAGAGGCACTGCAGAGAGAGAGAGAGAGAGAGAGAGAGAGAGAGAGAGAGAGAGAGAGAGACTAGGAGGGAGAGAGATAGAGAGAAAGAGAGAGGTGGAGGGTGTCGTGAGAAGAGCAGAGAGCAAACAGAGTTAAGAAGTGGTTGCGCTAGTATAGACGCACACAAACACACAGAGATATACAAACGTGGATTAGCACACATTAACTGTTGCAGAGGGGTCATCGACTGACTGCAACACAAAGTCAAAGAGGAAGACGGGCACTACTGCCGCTTAGTGGCCGAAATTAAGCACTGTCAATTTCCCAAGCATGCTGTGAATGGAATGACATCAGTTTTTTTACCTACACGTTCTTTAATTGTGGGTAATAATAGACCATATACATATACATATACAGGTCTGCTATATATTTT
This sequence comes from Siphateles boraxobius, assembly GCF_051911475.1. Taxonomy (NCBI): domain Eukaryota; kingdom Metazoa; phylum Chordata; class Actinopteri; order Cypriniformes; family Leuciscidae; genus Siphateles; species Siphateles boraxobius. The sequence continues at coordinate 3,854,571 of NW_027509175.1, forward strand.
GATTCGTATAAGTTTTATACCTTTTAAAATCTTATTTTTTAAATTTTTATTGACAGAGTGGACAATAAATGATGAGGAGCAGAATAGAGGATAGGGACTGAGAAATTACAATTCAAAATATTGGATCAGTTTGCTGACTATTAATTAAAGGGATAGTTCAACCAAAAATGAAAATTCTGTCAGTATTTACTCACCCTCATGTTGTTCCAACCCCGTAAGACCTTCATTCATCTTCGGAACATGAATTTTTGATGAAATCTGAGAGCTGGATCACTCCTCCATAGGCTTCTAAGGGATTGACACTTGCCAGCCCCGAAAAGTTATTAAAGACATAGTTAAAATAGTCCAAGTGACTACAGTGGCTCAATCTTAAGTTTATCAAGCGACGAGAATACTTTTTGTGCGCAAAAAAAAACAAAAATAACAACTTTATTTCAAACAGTCAGTTAACATAGTGTGATTGCGTAGAGCTATGTCACACGTAGGCTCACTATTGGCCGACGCTGGTCACGTTGGTGATGCGTCTAACGTACAACACAGAAGCTTACGCTTTTACACTAGTGAACTGACTCGAGGCCCACAGAGAAGGATATGAATAGTTGAAATAAAGTCGTTATTTTTGGGGGGGGGTTTGCGCACAAAAAGTATTCTCGTCGTTTGATAAACTTAAGATTGAGCCACTTGGACTATTTTAACTATGTCTTTAATAACTTTTCGGGGAACAAGTGTCAATCCCTTAAGAAGCCTATGGAGGAGTGATCCAGCTCTCAGATTTAATCAAAAATAACTTAATTTGTGTTCCGAAGATGAACGAAGGTCTTACGGGGTTGGAACAACATGAGGGTGAGTAAATACTGACAGAATTTACATTTTTGGGTGAACTATCCCTTTAAATAGTTTCAAAATTCAAAATCTGCCATGATGTCCGCATAATATTGGCATACTCAGTTAGTCTTTCGTAAGGGGCATTCACACTGACAGCGATTTAGAAATTATTTGTAATTATTTAAAAGTTGACCAATATCTAATAATAATAATAATAATAATAATAATAATAATAATAATAATAATATACGTATAATGTTGTTGTTTATTTGAAAATTAAATTATTACTAAAGGATAAAACAGCCCTAGTGAAAATAAATATACAAATTTTTTAATGCTAAATATACATTTACATATGTACAGTACATAATATACATACCTAAATTGGTAGGGTAACTAAATTGGTATAGGCCTACTTCAAGTCTGCTAAATTGGAACAATTAGTTTTTTTAATGCACTTTAGTTATCCATAAATAGTGCTGAGGTCCAAATAAAGAAAGATATATATATATTTGATTGTGCTAAAATGGAATATCTTGCATTTAAAGACTGATATTATCATAGTTTCTTACTTATAGTGATGCTGAACACATTTTCGGCTTAATATTAAGAGATATGCATTGTGCAATAAAGAAGTCATCCACATAAAGTTTACTATATTATAATATTTATCAGTAAGTATCAAGCGATATGTCAGTAAATATGTTAATGATTTGTAGTATACATTTTCATTTTTACATTTAGCTGACGCTTTTATCCAAAGCGACTTACAATTGCTATATTTCAGAGGTCGCACGCCGCTGGAGCAACTAGGGGTTAAGTGTCTTGCTCAGGGACACATTGGTGTCTCACAGTGGATTCGAACCCGGGTCTCTCACACCAGAGACATGCTTCTTATCCACTGCGCCATCACCACCCCATATATACAAAGTATACTTAATGAAATAAATGTATTTAAAATTTTGGTATAGGTTGTGTTTCACTAGTACAAAAGTTTGGGTCAGTAAGATTTTTTTGAAAGAAAGTAATATTTTTTTTCAGCAAAAAAGCATTCAATTGATCAAAGGTGAAAAAAACATTTATAGAAGATTTCTATATATTTTGAAATTTCTATTTAATAAAGAATCCTGAAAACAAATGATGGTTTCTAAATATTAAACATATTGAGAACCAAATCAGCATATTGGAAGGATTTTAAACACTGAAGACTTGGGTAATAATGCTTAAAATTCAGCTTTGACATCACATGAATAAATTAACTTTTAAATATGAAATGTAGCTATTTGAAATATTTCACAGTATGACTGTTTTTAATCAAATAAATGACTTTTTTCCAAGTACTTTAATTAGTGATAAATAATAATAATCATATTCCTTGACCTTGCAGTGAGTTCTCATTATTATAATTAGTTTAATGAAGTCAGACATCTGACTCCAGTCAAAGTGCCACAGCTGAGTCAAAGTCAAACAAGTGTAAGCACATAATTCCTAGAGGAACCAAAGAGCATCGTCTGAAGCAAAGCTGTTTAACCAACCACACAGCGTTTGGGATGGATTAAGCTCCTGAGGGGAGGGCAAACTAATCCATTTGTGATTGGGCTTTGGCTGAATAAAAGATAATGATTAGGTGCATGTCTGACAGACGTCTCTGTGTCTTCCTGGTTTGTTTCTCTGAAAACAAGGCTTACTTACTGAGAGTGTCCCGATGTTAGCAAGCACTGTGTGTATGAGGAGGTGATATTTATGGCTTTCCCCTCATCATCGTCTCAGACTTCCACATAACAGTCTCCATTGTGCTTTACATAGTAAACAGGATGCTTCAGCTCAAGCTTTGCCTTCATATGTGTGTGTGTATGTGTGTGTGTGTTGTGAATTTCACATGTGTGTCTGGGTATATATGGTGAATTTTAATGAATACCCACTTGTGACGAAAAGACACACCCACACACACACACCGTCCCCTATTGTCCATTTTATACTGACCAGCAACCAAACAAAGCAGTTCTGTTACAGACGCAGAAAAATACACAATGAAGTGAATAAGGATGTCTTACAATGTGTGTATAATGAGCTGTATAAGTATGTCCCGTGCCGAGTGAGTTATTTTCACAAGAAGATGAGCTCATGCTATATACAACATTTTGAATCAGTTATGCTACATCCTGTTTTGCCATATAACAAAATGCACACACAATTTCCGGTCAGAAACCTGTCACTGAGATGACACGTGGCGAGATGAAAAATCCGAAATCATGCGATTTGGTCAGTCTCTGAACGCGAAACAATAAATTCACACACACCTACTCAGTGGCCCAGACAGTGAACACACCCCTTTGACACACAGAAATTTAAACCGAATGTCTCACGACATGCTGTGGTTGCTGTGACAATAGCCTCAGTGTGTGTATGCGTGTGACACATGTGAGGGGTGTTATTAACACTACACACTACACTCATTCAGTCCGCCCCCCATTCTCAGGTCCTCTCAGACGTAATCGCTCATCTCTGTGAAGTCTTCATCATCTAGGTTCATCTCATGACGTGCACTGCGAGAATAGGCCCTTTCTGTGACCAAGGCATAATTAACATCTAGTGTCGGGAAGTAGCTAACTAAAAGTAGCAACACTGCAAAGTTAAGATCCATTTTTTTTCAGACTGACAGTATTTCTGCTGTTTTCAAAACTGCTCGCAGATACAAGTGACTTTTTCCAACAAGTAGTGATTTAATGTACAAAACACTAAACAAATTGGGGTAGTAATCAAACATTGTTAGATAAATATCTTCTTTCTCTGTATCTTTGGCATTTGGGAGACTGATTTTAGTGAACTGGGTTACCTGAACAATTTATATATATGCATCCGTTCAATAAAATGATTCACATTTGTGTCAATGCAGTATTTTCGTTTGTTAATATTAAATTATAATATTTATAGCAATAAAATCTCAAACAATATTTTGTTAAATGTCTTTGATATAGGGCCTACTTTTTTTTTTTTAATGTTTTATGGAATTGATTCATTTGTGTCATTGCGAAGATGTCTGTTTGGCAATTTTTCATTTCTAGCCATATACAATTACCTTATAATATTGTCTGTAATATTTTGTAAAGATAAAATAATATTTTGCTAAATTTCACTGTTGGTCACTATGTTTTTAACATAAATTATATTGTTTTCAAGCTTTATCCACGTAATTTAGTGCAACTAAATTAGTCAAATGCTGGTGCTCATTGTTTTGATACAAATAAAATAAAATGAAAAATAAATAAATAAAATAAAACCTAAGCTAAATATTTAAAAAAGGTATTGTAGAGTAGCAAACTACTTTTCCAAAAGCATAACTTGACAAGTTACAGTTTCAAAGCAGTGTTCAGCTCTCTGTTCCCTCTGCTACTGTTGTTTTTTTCTCTCCATCTGTCGTTTTAGGCTATAAAATATTCAGATCATTAAATGCAAACATTAAATCACTCTGCACTTTAATAAAACCCAATCCAGAGTTATAACGACCAGCATAAACCATCATAAAGACACCTGACAATATAAACCACCTCTCTTTAAAGACCAGGTTGTTGTAAACATCAATTTCATGGGTTCAAATGTTCATCATATCCTCGAGTGTGATGAAGGATTTGCTGTCCACAATGAAGGGGCTTGAGTCTACCCCCACCTCCCAGACCCAGACATATTTAATTATAAAAATTAAGGTGGAGTCTGGGTGGTAGAGAGATGCCAGAAGAATTATCAAAGGAGTGAGATAAGCAGCTGGTATATATCCTTCGTGGCATGATTAGCAGAATTAGATGAACATGCTCCTCCTGAACATCCGTTTGGAACTTGATTATTATGTCTCAAGTATTTGTTATACTGTAAAAATATGCAGTTGTCTGTATATTGTATATTTTTCATCATGTTCCTGGGAGAGAAAGTAAACAGATAACTTAAAACGATGTGGATAGAATCGATACACATCAAATTCGAACCCACATTTCTCACACGGAAACCCAACGTGTCAAACCACTAGCCTGCAGCTCAAACAAATGTTATGTGGGATATCATACTGTACACTTTATCAGATCCGATTATAACTGATGGCTCACAGCGCACAGAGGGAGAAAGCTGCCATGTTTTCTTATGAAACACTAAAACCGCCACAACCACTGTATTTTAAGGAATGGTGATATAAACTGAGATCAGCGATAGTGGCCTGATGGAGACTGAATCTGATGCTACAAAAGGCTAAAAAGGTTAGTATCACTAGCCTAAGAAGCTTAGAATAGAAAAGACAGTTTTTTGCTGCCTCTGGAAATACACAACACTGGAGAGGGAAGAAAATCCATTTAGCAGCAATATACAATTGTAGCCCACATAATGGGGACAAAATGTCCCCACAAAGATGGCAATATCTGAAATCCTTGTCCTTGTGGGGACATGTTGATCCCTATGATGGAAACAGCTTTTTTGATGTTTTTTTGTTGTTTGTTTTTTAATGTAAAAATGCAGAAAGTTTTCTTTAAGTTTAGGGTTAGTGTTAGGGGGATAGAATATACAGTTTGTACAGTATAAAAATCATTATGGAAAGGATCATCTATGGAAAGTCCCCATAAAACATGAAAACCCAACATTAAAAAAAAGGGAGAGAACATAATAGGGAATAGGAAACTAAAAGTAATTTTTAGATACTTAATTGCATGTTAATTGCCATTAAATGAAAATGCATTATACTTTAAATTTAAATTAAAAGCAATTAACTGAAAGTAAATGTTTTTTTTTTTTAATTTTGTTTGGTTATTTGATCATATCAATTCATCGGACATTTCCACTTTGTGTGAAATACTGTGAATGTGTCTCCCTCACAAGCTGTTTCACTCGTCAGCAACCACACAAACGCATACTGCAACTGTGACATCTCAGCGGGAGTTGTCTGACCGTGTCGTGCGACTGAGCCCCAGCACCAGCTTGAACGCGTTTATGTGTGTGCATAGATATCAGACATTTGCTTTCTTCCTAGCTGTTTTTCCAGCACAAACGCCTTTAAAATCCCTCCTCTGCTGTGAGAAGCCTGAAGAATAACTGTGTTGTTGAACTTCAAAAAAAGACTTTCCACCTCACGCTCTGCTTTTCACTTAGCAAAGTGCTCGCTCTAAATTACAAAGAAAACGAGGCACTTACGGCCCACATAGTTGACAGTCTAACTTATGTTCAGCGAATCTCCCAACACAAACGCGCACACACGTTTCCCTCTCTTCTCATTGCTGCGTTTCCAAAACGTCCTTCTCAGGTCTGTCTTCTTAGATGTATTGCCCCTTTTATCCGACCAATTAGGCGTCAGCATTTCATCTCCCAGGAAACGTGTTTGTGGCTTTAATTGGCCATTTGATTTGCATCGCTTTGATTTAATTCTATCCAAGTGAAGAGTTTTATTTTCGCCCAAGCGGCTGTTGTTTCCCCCGGGGCCAGTGCCACGTGTGAGTGGGTTGTGTGCATGGGTGTTTATGGGTGTTGCTGTATGTGTGCGCATCAAAAAGCAGACCGAAAGAGTGTGTGTGTGTGTGTGTGTGTGTGTGTGTGTGTGTGTGTGTGTGTGTGTGTGTGTGTGTGTGTGTGTGTGATCCAGATTGGGGAGGGTGTCGGATTTAGATCCAGGGTTAGAAAGTGTGTTGCCTCGGTTGCTTTACTTTTAAGCATTTTTAGCATTCTTTGAAGCGTGGTGGGTGTTGTTCTGAGCACTGTTACATTTGGGCAGTGAGGGGGAAGCATCATGCCTTATCTCTATGGGCTTCCGGTCGACGTGTACAGGCAGGTGTTAGGGATCACACACACACAAATACTAACATACACACGTGCACACACAGAGGAACAGGCCCACATGCCCTAACTTGCCCACAGACTCATTTTCCACCAGTGGGATGAGACGGAGGGGGGCAGACGACTTTATAGTGGTGTATCCAAGGAGAACGACAAGTAGTTTTTCTTCTACATGAAAAGCGCTTTTGCAACAGGAGCAAAATGAGCAAAAGATTATATCTATAGTGCTCCTATAGTGTGCCTTAAATGGTAAAATGTACAAATAGCTAAACAAACAAATAAATAAAAAGTAAAGCCTGTGGTTTGAAGCAGAATAATGTGACGGTATCTGAACTTTTCTAAGACTGTAGTTCACAAACCCTATGACTCCCGGTAATGCTGTTTTCAGCCACTATTCTTTCACCCATCATCATGCTATTCACACATTACAATACGGTTAAAGTGAGCAATCAAAAAGACAACTTATTTGATTTGATTGACATACAACTATACATACATGAACAAACCCTTGGATGGTCATGTTCATGGATATACGGGTAGTCAGGAATTAGTGAGCCAATATAATGATCAGGTTCGCAGGCCTAACAATGTGATGAAAGGAGGACAGAAAACCTCATCTCTCCTTTTTTATCTACTTTCCTTCCTTAGCTTTCTTTCAGCAAGAAAAAGTTGAGCCAAGGTATAATCCCTAATTACCAACTTATAATTAAGTTTGCAAGTCCAAACAGACTAAAACGCTAATTAAAGATTGTGCCCTTTATTCTTTGTTATGCATACTGATACATTGTGCATATGGAATTTCAACGTGATCTCATTAGTGTTTGAATGTAATGTGCGGTTCTAGCACACAAATAATTTAGACAAAGTAAGGACAGCTTCACCTTAAGACAATTTCAAAGACATACAAATCTTAATGAAAATCATAAATATATGTACTTACAATAAATGAAATGAATTTGCAAGTTTTAACATAGATATGTTTATTTAAAAAAAATAATGTAATGTATAAACCTAATTTGACAAAGCTAAAAATAATGAAACGAATTTCATTCACAATTTGCATAATATCCATCCTGAATAGTATTAACAAATTAGAATTAGTGTGTCCCAAACTGTAGTATGATGAAATGAGTATTCTAAATATACCCTGATGGTTTACCGAAGTGCAGCTCACATGCACAATCTAACAGCTAATATTGCCCACAACTCATTGCGCGTTGAATGAGGATTCGATTACAACAAAAACAAATAAAGTGTTAAAAACTACAAAGATGATGCGAGACCGACGGTAAGGGGTTTGAGTGATTAAGAATCAGTATCTAACCTGATGAAAAAAATATTTATTCAATGTTATCCAAATTATGCTTCATCTGCAACAACACTTTTATAAAGATACGATCACTATGGAGTAATTCCAATATAACAATTACCGCAGTATTTATATTTATAGGCATAGGTATTTTTTTATTCTTAAAATAAATGTATAGTACATATATTTTATGTTAGTACATACATTTTTTTATATTAAAAATTAGAACACAAAATAAATAAATAAATAGCGAATTAGAAAGCACAGATAAAGTTAGAAAACATGATTTGAGTGATTGATTTACAAAAGTGCACATCAAATATGCTAAACACAGAAGCTTGAACGTATGTGTCACGCTAGAACAGTTCTCATGCACACACATTTAAGCTTCTTCTTTTCCTTTTAATAGCAGTTGGCAAACCAAACTTTAGCTTCTTATCAGATTTTATATCCAATCAAATGCTCTCTATAATTTGAAGTGTCCCGCCCTCTGCATATAAATAGACCCTGAAGCTGTGGTTAAAAATGGTTACTTGTTCACACATTTGCGGTTTTCTACATGGTGAATGGCACATAGTGCACTATATAGGGGATAGGGAATGATTCAGACAGTGTACATGTATGCTTTCCATTGGGGCAAAGGAAGTCTAGTTTCATGTTAGTGTCACGCGAACTGCAGCAACTCTGGTCCAGAGACACGATAGCAAAGAGCGGATCATATGCGTGAGTCGGCACATACCAGAAAACATATCGGACCCATTTGAATTCTACACAGAATGCAATACTTTAAATTGATATGGAGGAGATTAGGAGGAAACTGCGACTTTATTGAGCTCAACGGCTCTGGCCCTGCTGTGATATAAATAAAACACTATTGGCCATTTAAAAAAAGCGGAGGAGCTGCTCAATATATCTCGGGCTGTTTACCTGTTTCCGTGGAAATTACGGCAACACATACTGCTGCGTGTTTCAAGGCACTTCAGTGGGCCTTTAAACTGTGACAGGATGCACGAAACTAAGCGACAGAGAGGTCCCTTAAAGACGCAATTGCTGTATGATGAAATAATATGTCCCAAAGCTTGCCTACTATTCTGCTATACACTCAAAAAACACACTCATACTTTTAGGGCATGTAGGCAAATTGGGACACAACCATTGTTTGACTTGAGTGAGTGACTTGAGTTGACATTCAACCAGTTCGTTTAAAAATCTTAAAACCGACACATCTGTAATGTTTCATTCATCTTTGCCTGTGTTTCCTTTTAAGTAGGGACAGCTAAAAGTGTGTAAGATATACGCCATGTAAACTGTTAATTGGGTCCCACTTTATATTAAGTGGCTTATTGTGTTGATGTTGTATTGTAAAACACTTGTGCTGCTATTGAGGTGTGATGCGGGTAAGGTTAGGGGCTGGTGTTGTATGGGTAAGTTTAAGGGTGGGTTAATATGTAAGGGAAGGGTCAACAGTGTAATTACAAATGTATGTACATACATTATTTACAGCTGTAATTACACGCAGGTATTTTCAAAATATAAGTACAATGTAAAAACATGTATGTACACAATAAGTCCATTGTATCAAATTATTAATTTCAATGTAAGTACATAGTTCCTATAGCCACTTAATATAAAGTGGGACCTCAAGGGTTGTAAATCCCTGACTTATTCCCTGACTTATTCTTCTGAATCCTGATCTCTATTCTAAGCACAAAAAAAGTATTTATCTGGAATCATGCAGCTCTAATAGGCCGTTTATTATATTGTATTTATTTGTTTACAGTAATACTTCTTACAATCTCTTAATCTGTCAAAAATAGCTGATCTTTCTATTTTTATTTATTTATTTTCTATTATATATTTATTAACTTAACTCTTTTTTTCTTTCAATTACTCAGGGGTTTAACTATGCATCTCTCTTTCTCTGACAGGCAGTGACAGAAGCAGCCTGGGGTATTTGAATAAAAGATGAATACTCAGGCTGGTTCATGACACTGGGGTAACCCTGAACTGTAACTGTAGAACCACAGGGCTACAGTCAGACCACAACAAAAGGATCACCCCACAACAACCTTCAGTACTGGGAACAAGGGAATCGGAGAGACGAGTTAATGCCGGCTCAAATATGAATGCAATTCAGTAAGAGCTGAATAGGAAATTACACTGGGACTCTAAATGCTTGAGCTTTCCCAATCAATGCCAGCAGTGTACTGAAGACACAATACACAGGGCTAACAAAGAGGTGTGTTATTGTGTGGGGTTGTTTGTTTAATAGCCTGTGTATTTAATTGTTTAAGTGTGTGTGTGTGTGTGTGTGTGTGTGTGTGTGTGTGTGTGTGTGTGTGTGTGTGTGTGTGTGTGTGTGTGTGTGTGTGTGTGTGTGTGTGTGTGTGTGTGTGTGTGTGTAGTTGTTGAATTATTGCCTTTAGAGTGCTGCCAGCACAGGAATATCTCTAATAATAGCCATCAAACATTTGGCCAGATGATATTTTGGCTGCAGAACTAAAGTATGGTGCATCATTGAAAGATGATGAAGAATAATTTTGATTCCAGCATTCCATTAGCATCTCTTTACAAAGGATTTCCATTCAGTATTCATCTAGTCAACAAAATTACTGACAAAAATGTTTGTTGACAAAGGTTTCTTTTTTCATTAACGAGGGCGAGGTGAAAATTCCATGATTAAATGATTTTATTTAAAACTGTTGATGAAATATGATCGGAGAAAAAAATAAACACTGCAGGATAATAATGCACTAGCAATGTTTCCGTATGGCGACAAACATAGAAAGAATTGATTTTAATAATCCAATCATAATACATGGGGGATTGAGCTACTTGAGCTGGAAGAAGTGAATACCGGTTAACTGAACCACTTTGCAGACGGATTAATATGTTTACTCAAATGCATCCTATATGTACAGTATATGAGATTAGTCAGCTAAATCCACAACATAAACATAATATTACAACTTACTTTTGCAAAGACAATGAAGTGACTGCAAAAAAATAACTAAAACACAAACTAAATGCTGTTCCCAGTCTGGACACAGAAGAAGAAACAGCAAAGAGTCATGGCCTAGATCTTGTGCTAGAAACTGATGCAAGAGGATGGGAACTTTTCATCTCCATGCATACCTTTGCATCTCACCTTAATGTGTGTGTGTGTGTGTGTGTGTGTTTTCTTGGTTCTGTTGCTGCTTGTCTGGGAGTATATGGGTAACAAATACCCTGAATTCCTGTCGTGTCTCATTTTGAGGTTGAAACAGTCGGGGAAACAGGACTGTGCATTACAAAGCTCAGACAGCCTTGACTCTCTGGCTCATTTCAGATTTTTTACGACGTGGCAAACAAAGCCTTTGTGTCAGACATTGAAGAAAGATATTTTATTGAAATTGTGTTTTGCCAGCATTTATTTCCATTTGACCTATTTGAATGAAATTTACTATTTCCTTTCACTCTTTAGAATTATTTAAGTCTGAAAAAAAAAACTGCATGAATGCAGGAGGTAAGCTGATGGTAAGTGTCCATAAGGCTTTATTTAGTATTAAAAATGTCTAAAAATCAACATTAAGTCTCAATTGACCCCAAGTAATTTCCAAATCCACATTTTTGTTTGCTTATATTGAATGATTCTTCATTGCATGTTATTCAGAAGAAAAAAAATGACTGCAATTATTTTTCATTTAAAGCTGACATCACTAAGCAGGCTATTAGCTAATGTTAATCAATAGTTAAATAGCTATTTGTGCATTATTGTAGCAAATCTGAATTCAGTCTGACTCCATTCTGATAAAAAAAACTGCCTTTTTAACACCCAATTGATTCTCTTCTACAAGCTGAAAATCTTGTTACAATTGGAAACATGTCACATTATGGAAATAAAATGGGTTGCGAGCGGACTGCAATTCCTGTGACTTTAAGGTCTTTGCATGAATAACTTTTCAATAAATCAGAAAGCGTCTCCATATTTGGACCCTTGGAAATATAACAGAGCATATGAGATTAAATTTGAAGTATACATGTATACACTATTTACACATCTTCTCTATTCCCTGTTTCACTGAAGGAATATATGGATAAACAATGAGTTGCACTAATGGTTGTTGTTGTAAAGATATGTGGTGGTCACATGAGAACACCTCCCATCTGGTCATGGCCATCAGTGTTACTAACCTAATGTGTCATCTATAAATTATTAACCTCTCATTTTTCAGTACGTTACACTTGGCCACTAAAAAGCATCCTCTGTCATTTTTATAGCCTTGCGTTTCACAGATGTCCAGCACAATTTTATGGGAAGTACGTACTGAGGTTATTTACTGCAAGTGTACTTGCATTTACACTAAATGACTTTTAATCGAGCATTTGACATTAAATGTGATAAGAAAGTCAATCAGAAAACAAAGCAGAAACGGAGAATTGAAAATTTTCATGTATCTAAATAGGGACTTCTAATTGCCTTATATTGGTCTGCAATTAATATGATTAATTCTAATCACTCAAATCTGTCCCTAAAATAAACTGGCATTTTTAGAGTTGAATCAAAACATAATTTAGTGACTTTTAGTGAAAAACCATTTTTCCTTTTAAAGATCTCCCCAAAATTAGATTTTTTCCCCTCTTCAGAATTAGAAGACTTCTTGACATTTCTCATCAATTTTCTCCCAATAACATTGCTAGGTCGAACACACACACATACTTCCACCATCATTCTCAATCCTTTATAACCATTGCAGTGCACGTCCATGTAAAAGCTTTCATAATTCTTTCCCAATGAAAATCAATACAGCCCAGCAAAAGTGAGGTTAGCATTAGCAATCTCCCTTCATTTCTCTCTCTCTCTCTCTCTCTCTCTCTCTCTCTCTCTCTCTCTCTCTCTCTCTCTCTCTCTCTCTCTCTCTCGCTTTCTCTCTCCCCATGTGTCTCCCACTGTCTCCTGGACCCTTCATCACTGGTCTCCTCCATTAATTTATAATATCTATCTCTGGAGTTGGCCCTCACTAGCATATGCATGGCCCCTCGTGAGCATGCAAGTGTGAGTGTCAAGTGTATCGGCTATCCATCTGACCTGTTGCCTGATCCCAAGTGTGTGTGTTGAGTTACACATACTCACCTACTGCCCACCTGTCTGACCGTTAACCCTGCACACCCGAGCGGCACGCCTTCAGAGGTGTGCGTCAGTGCTAGCAACATTAACAAGCCTAGTATATTGATAGTATATAGTATAAGCCCAGTATAGGAATGTGGGCCGACCTGGGGACAGGATGCAGCCGGTCGATAGGTGTTGGCGAGAGTGGGCGTAAAGGGGAGGTGCTATAGAAAAAGTGCCCTTCAGCAAAGAGGGAGTTCGGAGTTTCACTTAAGAAAATGCTGAGTTGTGCATTTATAGAAGATGGGAGAGACGTGCGTTAGAGAGAGTGAGACAGATATAGGTCAACAAGATTTCCATTTTCATTGGCGTTCAATTTCCGAGAGTGCCGTTTATGCATGTGTCCGCACACGGGCCTATTTGCAAATTCAGACAGCGGTAGGATATTGGCTTCCTATCACGCTATACCGTCCCATCATGGACGCAACAGCCAAGTGCACGCATACACTCACCGTCTGCACCGGGCTCAAGTTAGGCTAGATCACAAAGCTTCACGGTAGAGGAGTTAATTACAGTGTGATCAATAATTGATTAAACCATCAGAAAGAGTCCAACAAACTCACCAGTAAGCATTAACGCTCTCTCACACACACCAAACTCTTGGCCGAGTATGAATGCACACGAAGAAGCACATAAATACACAACTGAATTCTCTATTAAGCATTTTCAGAGGAAAAAAATGTCAGCAGATTAAGAGGATTGACTCGGTATTGGATTAACCCACCCACTGCGGTCAGGATCACCAGCATGGATAGATTGATTAGGTCTTGCGAGGCGCACATTTCCCTAACGACTGCATCAGCTGTTTTTTAGGCTCTGGGTAAAGAGATTTACAATCCGACTGTCAGTCATGCTAAAAAGACCAAAAATGACATGTCATTTAGGACTCAATATCTTGCGTGTAGACCTCCGAGGATTTGGTTTAAGCTCCCAACACCTGTCAGAAAATGTAATGCGATCCCAGTGTTCAATTTAACCATGTCTCTCTATAGTACGAGGCCACCCTTTGGTTCGGGCTTGTCCAAAGCACCTGTCAAAGGGTGCACAGGTAATCTTTTTTTAATGCTTCCCGTTAAGTGCTAAGCTAGCAGTTTGGATATGCTGCATTAAATATATGGCCTGAATAAAATTGTAAAGATGACAGATTAACTAAAAAAAAAAAGACAACTCTGCAAGCCTGCGTTGTTTCTCTCTCAAGCGTTTCACGCTCATCCTGTCAAACACACTGGCCAGTTTCCGCTCAAAGCAGGTAGACACGCTGTATATTTCACTCTATATTTAACACTTCCAAAAGTGTCAGACAAATGAAAGACCATGTAAAGGAGTGGAAAGAATGTCAAAGACAGAAAAATAAAGAGTATGATGGAGAGAAAGATAGAAAGCAAAACAGAAGGAGAGAAAGAGAAAACTGAGCAAGTGGAAAGAGATCTATGGTGGTGTGAGAGAAAATGGGTTACATTTCTCCTCTCTTCGACAGTCTATTTTCAGTAGCAACTCCTGGAAAGGAGAGCAGGCAGTTAGCACCGTATAACCTTAACCACTCCACGTGCAGTAACGCAACAACAGTACAGGATGATTGCAGAAATTGTTACATTTGTGCTTGTTGTAGTTTTTCTTTTGTATTTGATGGGATATGATGTCGTTAAAAGAAGATCAGATTGAATTTGCCTCAGAAATACAAATGAACCCCAGGGCCATTGACTAGATATGGGCAAAATATTGTAGCTTAATACATAGAATCTTGTGTTATACACTCAGAAAAGCCTGTTCCCGCCTGTAAAATGTAATTGTGACAATACAAATTTTATTTCTCATAATTTCAATGTCCCAACTGTGACTTTAGATCTCATTAATGTGACTTTATATCTCACAAAGTGGTGTTATATGTAACAATTGCAACTTTATATCTAACAATGTGGCTTTATTGCTCACAGTTACAATTTTTGTCTCACAGTGTGACTAGATATCACAGCTTGACTTATTTTTTTTATTTTAAACATTATCTCACAATTTTATTTTATTTTTTACTGAGGTGGAAAATGGCTTTCATATACACCAGCTTATTTCTTGGACAATCTCATATCAATTTACTCAAAGAAAATAATATGGGAATATCCCACAGGACTCACTGAATTCAGGTCAGTTTTGGGATCCAAATCTAGTTCAAGCTTAAGGCCTTTGTCCTGACAAGCCTTGTAAAATTTTTTGTACTTGTTAGATGTGCAGTGGTGAAACTGAGTCATATATTTTTATGTTCTTACCTGTTTGCTGTACTTGACAGTTTGGCAGCCATAATCGGAGCACTGGTCTGAGCTGAGTGACATGGCGTCTGCATTACTGGTGCCGTTGCCAGTGAAGGTATTGGTGGGGGGCAGTTCCTGCACAGCCTGGTGCTTCTTGCCTTCCACAGGTGGTGAGTTGGGTTGAAGATGCACTGCAGGCAAAGGTGAGCTGGACTTGTAGTGGCGGGCAAGATCTGGGCTTGACTGGTGACGTCTCGAGCCTAGTCTTGGACTGCTGGGGTCTCCATTAGCAGCTGCACAATAACGGGCCGCAATCCTCTCACTGGCACTGCTTGCCTCTTCATCATCCTCTTCTTCATCACCTCCCCCACGTCTGCAGCCATTCACCGTCATAATTCCACTGTATAAAGAACGCTCAGATTTGGCAGTACCATTATTACGCTTGTCTCTCCGTGGTTTGCGCCCACGTCCATTTTGGGAGGCCTGGGCTTGTAGAGGGGGAGGCTGTGGACTGAAAAAGTCCTCTTCTGGCTCTTTCTTGCCAGCCTCATAGCCGTTCTTACCTTGCACCCCACACTGTCGTGCTCTCACAACCACAAGGATCACCAGAATAACAGCGGCAGCACCGGCCAGTACACCAATAGCAACGCTCAGGGGTTGTTTACCCAGAGCTTTCTCGCTGTCTGGGTCACCTGCAATATCCATATAGAGGGGGATTGAAAGGCTACGGGCCACCTGAGTGAAAGAGAGACAGACATACAGAGGGGGAGAGAGAGAGAGAGAGAGAGAGAGACAGAGAGAGAGAGAGAGAGAGAGAGAGAGAGAGAGAGAGAGCAAAAATGGAAAATCATAAATGGTGTGTCTGGCCTTTGATAACTGCATCCTCATTTTACATCTATGTCTGCTGAACCATACACGCACACATACACATTCATCCCCACTGCAAGGCCCAGACTTCTCAATTATCATGTCAAGGCTTGGAAATTCAATCATAGTTATTTTGCGCAGGCAAGTGTGACTGTCTGTGTGTGTGTGTGTGTGTGTGTGTGTGTGTGTGTGTGTGTGTGTGTGTGTGTGTGTGTGTGTGTGTGTGTGTGTGTGTGTGTGTGTGTGTGTGTGTGTGTGTGTGTGTGTGTGTGTGTGTGTGTGTTGTGTGTAACTTTCATCTTTGCATTTGTGTGTGTTTCCTTCTATCCAATATCCAATGTGGGTCAACAGCAATTTGATGCATGAATATTTATAAACAGAAATATATATATATTTTTTTAAATGCGCTATTTCGTGCAAGGATTTCCTAGTTGTGCAAAGTTATCAGCAAGTTTCTGACTGCAGTTCACTTCTCTGCTCCATCCTCTCATGTGAAATAAAATTATTAATTTCAATTTAAATCTCAACCCCCCCATCTCTTAAATTTAAATCTTAAACTTTAATTATTATTATTTGGTTCCGTTCTACACTGGCTCAATGATCAACAGCACAAACTGTTATTAACTTATTGTTTCTCTATATTGAATTACACTTTGTTTGAGTTTATTTGAACAGCATGCTGCACTGATGTGTCTCACCTGTGCATCCACCAGCGTAGCATTGGCCAAGCTCTCATTGATGAAGACATGCACCAGTGCTGTGGCACAAAGGGAAGGCATGCCACTGTCATTGACCCGGACCACCAAGCGGTGCAGACCCCTGTGTCTTCTCTCCAGGGGCGCTGCCAAGGTTATGACCCCACTACTAGAGCCAATCTCAAACAGACGGAAAGGGTTTCCGCCTACCAGAGCATAGCGGACATCAGCGTTAGACCCTGTATCACCATCAGAGGCTGTGACTGTGTAGACTTCAGTCCCGGCCCCGCTAGTGGGTGGCAGGAGGGTGGATGAATCATTAGTGGGTGATGTGATGGATGGCGCGTTGTCATTTTCATCAGTGACAAACAGGGAGACCGTGGCGGTGGCAGACCGTGGCGGTTCTCCACCATCAACAGCACGCACGCGGAATGAGTATGCACTACGTCGTTCGCGGTCAAAGGATGCAGAGGAGAAAATGGTTCCAGTGTTATTTTCAATGGAGAAAACTTCTTGCTTCCCCTCCTCTCCACCCTCCTCTTCATCGTGCTCAACAAAAAGACTCAACTCTGCATTCTCGCCTTCATCTGCATCGGTTACAGTCACCATGCCGACGGGACTATTGGTGAGTAGGTTCTCTTTGACGTAGAATGTGAAGACTTCCTGGACAAATTTGGGGGCATTGTCGTTTCTGTCTGTGACCTGGACTACGACAGTAGCAGAACCCTGCAGAGACGGGGTGCCCTTATCTCGAGCTATCACGCGAAATACATAGCGTTCCCTCTGCTCTCTATCTAGTGTCCCAGTGGCACGAATATCACCATTATCAGCATCAATGTAAAAAGCTCCATTAACAGATGGATCCAGTGAGTAGGCAATTTCTGCATTCTTGCCACTATCTGCATCAGCCGCCACAACAGTGACCACTCTTTCTCCTGGGGCATTATTCTCTGCAAAATGCACTTCCACTAAGCTTTGGGCAAAAGTGGGAGCGTGGTCATTTATGTCCACTACTCGCACCATAAGGGAACTATTACTAGAGAGGCTTGGGCTACCAGAGTCCACCGCCACAATAGTGACACTATACTCACGAGTTGCTTCATAATCCAAAAGTGCTGAGGTGTGGAGAAAATATTTCTTTTTGTTTCGTTCAAAGGCATCATCCGTGGCTTGTGGAGGTGCTAGAGCTGTCTCACCAGCTGGTTTCAATGTGAATGGAACATCCCCAACCACAGTGCAGGTAACCGCACCATTCTCTCCCTGGTCACGGTCTGACACCTGCACTAACGCTACTGGTGTGTCCACCAACACGTTCTCTGGAACCATTGCAGCACCATCCCGAACGAGAATTCGCCCAATTTTTCTAATTTCGACTATGGGGACATTGTCATTTTCATCCCTTACATTGAGAACGACTGTAGTGCGGTCAGTGCGGGGTGGTTGGCCACGATCACGGGCTGTGATGGTGAAACGTAGCTGTGAAACTTCCTCACGGTCTATTCGATGTAGAACACTCAGCCAACCTGATGCCTCATCCAACCTCAGGAGGCGCCGCACTGATTCCGTCGCTGCTCCAAACACATACTCAACTTGCCCGTTCACGCCAACATCACGATCTGTGGCACGCACCTGCAGGACAGGTGTGCCAGGTGGGGCGTTTTCTGCCATTTCCGCTTCATATAATGTTCTCTCAAAGTGTGGACTGTTGTCGTTGATGTCTGTGATGGACACGCGTAAAAGAGCTTGAGAGGAGCGGGACGGGTTGCCGCCATCACGAACGCGTAGCACGAGTTCATAAGAATCCCGCGCTTCACGGTCCAGAGGCCCTTTCACAATCAGCTGTGGCTGTTTATGTCCTTCAGGTGTGTCGGCAACTTGCAGTTCAAACACGCTGCTCCTGCTGGCAGGCCCCGACCCTGTTTCTGACCCTCTCCTACGGTCACCACCGTTCCCATTTGTTGGGCTATTAGCAGGTCGGCGTAAAGATGACCCCCCATCTCTACTGTCCTGGATAAGTTCATAGCGATCAATGCCATTGCGACCAAAATCACGATCTGTGGCTGTAGGAAGGAGATAGAGAGTGCCGATTGGGCGATTCTCCTCAACAGATAGCGTGAGTACTGGTGAAGGGAAAGAGGGGGTGTTGTCATTGATGTCTGTGACTACGATACGGCCATCAAACAGATCCACCCAACTCTGCAGGGGACCTATGACTGACACCTCAAAGTTCAAAAAGCACTCATTCTCGTCAAATATCATCTGACACTGCGGCAGCTTCTCTCTGTCAATCCTCCTGGTGCCAGTAGTAAGCTCTCCAGTGACGTTGTCAATTTTGAAGTATTCAGAGCCAGATTCCAAAGCAAATGTGACATCACCAGTCCCAATCCCTGATGTGGACAGCCCCAGGTCTGAAGCCACGTTCCCAATGTGCACATCGGCCGGCCCCTCTTCCGCCACGCGGTAGCGCAGCACTGAATTGGCGCTCGGGAGCTGAGTCAGCAGCTGCAGGATAAGCACGAGGTAGCAGCGCGCGGAGTACACTGCGCCAACGCTCCTGCTCCCCATGACACACTCTCTCTCTGTCTCTCTCTCTCTCTTTCACTCTCTATCTGCAGCTTCCTCCGGTCCAAGACAGACTCGCCACCGAATAATTTCTATAAACGCTTCCTTTGGCAAAATATTATTTTCTCCGACAGTCTTTTAGTTCCCCAGTCACGTTTTCAACACGATACAATACAATATCCACTTTGTGAAGACATCGGCGATAAGTCTGTACACCTCTTTTACGGACAAGAATGTTCCTTTGTGTCTTTTAGGAGTAAGCGAGAGTCACATTTGAGCAGTTTACAAGACTTTGTCCGGCTCATTGAGATGCTGCGGGTTCCTATCGCGCTTTCACTGTTTTAAACTGCAATGCAGTAGAACACAAAAGAGATCTGTCTGTGAATTCAGCTCTCACATTCGCATCCCAGAGCTTTCGCTACTGGCTGAGAAGAAGCCAAAGTGCCTTTTAAAGTCTTTCCCTGATATTATATATGTTCTTACCTTAAAACACAGCGGGAGGGAAATTGGAAATCTTTTCCCGCAGTCTTACGCGTGCGTGCCAAGCTCTTATAGATTCCTTTACGGTGAACTTGACAAAGAGAAAAGCTTTTCAGTTCGACTTCTCAGAGCACGTAATTTAGTCACTTATGGAAAGATGAAGAGCAGTATAGAGAAGTAGCAACAAAAGCCTTTAGTAATTCCTCCGGAGTCCGTGGTGGATGTGTGTGAAGTGTTTGAGGAAAAAGTCCCGCATTCTCCTCCTCCCCTCACCTGCACGTTCTACTGCACTGCATGTGAACGTCCCTCAAATGATGCTGCAGTCTCTCCCTCACTCTCTCTCAACCTCTCCCTCTCTCTTCCCCCTCCGTTCACTGCAACACTTCCTTCGCTACGTAACTCGACCGTTCCGATGAAACGGGAGACCGAGAGTGTCTCGAAGGAGCTCGCGCTTTCCTTTTAACCAGTCTAAACGCGCAAAAACAGGGGGTGTGTTTGCATACGACCACAAAACAAAATACCTCAGATGCAAAAAATACACGGATACAACTAGACAAGTCCAGTGAAGCACTTAATTTGGTCAAAACAGAACAACTAATTAAATCAAATAGTTTTCACAGCACTGTCCTAAATGTGAACGGACATTTAAAATTAAGCATTTGTGTCCGTTTCAATTGTTAAATGTGCATCAACACAGCAAAAGCAGTACTTGTTGACACTGGAATGTATTTTTCTACAAAAAAAAACAAAACATTTTGAATAAATATTTTATATTTAAATTGATTAATATGAAGAAAATGTAGTAAAAATAAGTAAAAGAGAAAAGTAAAAGTAATAAATTCAAAGCTATATTAAAAATATTAAAGAGGCCTATGCCTACATACAAAAAAAAAGAAATAAAGCAACCATAACCACTTAAAGCTGTTTTTTATACAAGTGTGAGCTGTTTCATGCAGAGAAACAGAAGCTATGTTGTGTTTGATAGTCTTATAGCCTGTAGAAGCTGTTTAGTACTGGGGTCTTTTACAATGGACCAGGAATTTCTAAGCCATATCGCCGTATGGCCTCCAAAAAAACGTGAATAAATGTCTTGGATATTTGGTTGTTTATGGTCAGTGTGTTCAAGTTGTATCCCTATTTTGTTACTGCTAAGTTGAACACTATGATATAGACTAATGGTTGTAAGGTTAGTGGTCGGGGTATTTGGCCACAAAATATTTAAGGAGATTCAACTGTGAAATAAAATCCTCAAAGTGCATATATATATATATATATATATATATATATATATATATATATATATATATATATATATATATATATATATATATTCTTTTTGACTATTGGGTTTAATAGCTATGCCATTCCGATATTTAAAATCGATATTGTTATTATCTTATTGTTGTTGTTTTTATATATAGCCTAGCCTATATCTTAATCAGGAAGAAGTGTTCTCGTTGTCTGAATGCGGCAGTGCTTTTCGCTCATCCTGTGAACAATAAACATGTATGGCACACACTCTATCCGGTCCCAGCACAGGCTGCCCCGTAGCCACGCGGATGCGCGAGCGCAATGCAGCACTGACGGAACCTAATACTACAGTCACACACAACAAAAGGAGCAGCCCTTCTCCATCTATACTCTACATCCCGTGTCCTCAGTCTCAAACATGCGTTTAATTCGAGGGTTGGGATGATTCGAGATTCACTTAGGAGGGTTTCCCTGGTCCATCTCAGTTCGTTTGGTCATAGCAGAGGAGCAGCATCAGATCTCGGCGCGACTCTCTTGCTGCTGGCTTGTTAACATTCCACCGGCGTCAACACATGTGCGTATACTCTGCGTCTCGCGCCCTCTGTTGTTCCACCGCGCGCGTTTTGATTTCTCTTCTGCAATCAATCGCCCAGTCGAAGTGGGTGGAAGAGTGGATTCAGCGTTCCTGTCCCGCGAGCACCCTCCATCTTTATCCCATAACGTTAACGCGTAGGTCTAATCAGCATATAATCCACCGGTGAAGCTTTACCATCTGCAGAACACACTCGAATAGCAAACACCCCTGGCTACGAGACTGCACATATAGCTATATCCTCAATTTAATGCATATTAGAAAAGACAGCACACAACAAGTCTCCAAGAAAAGGTCGTGGGTACAAATAAAATGCACAATCTTTATCCGTATCCTCTAAGAAGTAGTCAAAAGCATCACCCTAAAAGGAGGAAAGGTACTGTAGATAGATAGATAGATAGATAGATAGATAGATAGATAGATCGATAGATCGATAGATAGATAGGTAGATGGGTAGATAGATAGATAGATAGATAGATAGATAGATAGATAGATATATAGATAGATAGATTTTTGGAACAAAAGGTCAGCCCCACCACTGTGCAATCTTGCATTTTCTAACTGATGCATGGAGTGAGGACATGAATTTTAAACATGTAAAATGAGCTGGGGGAATTGCCTATGTATTGGGAGCACCAATTAGTTCACTGTGCTTTTGTGCTTTGTTTTTATGATGATATGTTTGTTTTCCGCATTGTAAAAAGAATGTTTGCAATTTTGCATGGAATTTCATTATATTCTTCAGCTTTGCTTGACCTGCTCACAGGAGTTTTGCTTATCCTTATTAATGAATACAATCGTGGCATTAATATCTCAATTCTGTTGTATTTAGAATTTTATAATTGTTGCTAAAATTTTAATTTCCCCAACACATTTTTGACTCTACACGTTATATATTCTATTTACATCCCCTATACAATCTTTACAGTATGTTTGTGTTTTGGGGTATAGGGTTGAAGGATCTAAAATGTATCTATAAAATGGTAAAAGGGCAATTATACTAATATCTTTGATATAAACGATTAGTAAACATTTTTAATTTTTACTGGGGAACGATTAATCGCATCCAAAATAAAAGTTTATATTTACATAATATATGTGTGTGTACTGTGTATAATTATTTTGTATATATAAATACACACACTTTTAAAAATATATATAATATTTATATATAATATAAATTATATATATATATATATATATATATATATATATACACATGCAAATATTTTTTAGATATATACATGCATATGTGTGTATTTTATACAAAAGAATTATAGACAGTACACACACATATATTATGTAAACACAGACTTTTATTTTGGATGCAGTTCATCATTGCCCTGCACAATACGTAATAATGTTTATGTTTAAATGTTGTCACTATATATTGTATGTTTCATCATCTATCCAAACATGCACAAATTTATGTTTTGTACCTGTAAATGTTACATATTAATACCTATGTATTAACAATTAGACCAGGTGTAATGATTTAATCCTCTGGAGGCAAGTTGAAGTGAACCCAAATGCAACTTTAATTCTAAAACATAAAACTCAAATCAAAATCAAAAATGGAAACTCAAAAGAAAAACAAGAACATCAACAGGAAACATTCAAAACTCAACAAAGACACAGGGCAAACATGAGGGTTTAAAGGGATAGAAGCCTATGGTCGGAGCAGTGATCCAGCTCTCAGATCTAATAAAAAATAACTTAATTCATGTTCCGAAGATGTCTTACGGGGTTGGAACAACATGAGCTCTGCACTGTCAGTTGCTAGTTTATTTACAGTCTCTTAAACATGCAACCTGTCAGTGAGCGTATATATCTGTGGCTGATTCTGTCTTTCAGTCCTTATTTTACCAAGGTATCCAAGGATGTAATGCCCAATGTCTAATGCAAGTCACAGAAACCCAAAATACACCATCAAATATAAAATAATACAAGAGTCAAATAAGAAACATTTAGAATCAAAACCTACAGGGATTCTACTCTGAATACAGTTTTAGCTCTAACTTTCAGTAACGGAGGTTTCCTAGTTACATTTCAAAATTAAAGCATCAGAACAGAAAGTTTACTCACTTATTTACAATGTAAATGCAGACTGAACTGAGAAACCCTGATGGAGAAGACAGTATAGAACATATTAAGCAAAACAACTGATGTACATTATATCAAAATCCCTGATCGAGAAGGATCCTAACTCTTGTGTGGAAGCCTAATAATAAAATAAGAAAATGTAAATGCTTTATAATCACCTTTAACAAAAAGAAACCGGAGAAAATTGACCCGGGGTTCTCAGAGCGCAGAACGAAGCAGGCGACCAATGAAAATACAGAAAAGTGCAATTACATGAAGTTAGAGGAGAAATAAAACAGTACTTGAGTCCTGTAGTGCTTTTAACTGTAATGAATAACTTTAGTACTTCATTCACATCACAATCAACTTATTCCAGTTACTAAGATATTTCTCTTTCCGACAATGGTGTTTCTAGGATGCCAACTTGGATTTGGGTATTTGAATACTAAAGTCCGTATTGAAAGAAATAGAATTTGAATAAAAATCTGCAGGGAAAAACTACCAGTTCACTGTCCTCCCCCTTTTTTGAGCATAGATCTAAACTTATATGGATATAATTCATAAATGCTTTAGAATACAGTTAGTCTCTTTTTATGCCGGGGACACATTTAATGACTGTAAGGCCGATAATTAATGTAATTTGATACTTACGACTGATCATGCCCAAACGAGCAGAGTTGCGTTCGGTTGGTGTTCACAGTTGGTGTTTAAAATCTGCTGCAGTCGTTGGAAACAGTCTGCAGCTAGTCGTTAAGGGTGTCCCCGGCTTTAAAGAAGACACAGAAAATTATTGCAGAAGTGAATTCCTTCAAACAATGAAAGTGGAAAAAAGTTTTTGAAGTTTAAGTTTACTGTAAAGCAAAAAAAAAATATATATATAGATATACAAAATATATTTAAATCATGACATTTCTCGTAATAGTTTAAGCATGTAATTGAATACGGCAATGTTAATGTATTTGGTCTTGCTACTGCTAATAGATGCACAGACACTCTGCTCTAAGCATGCAAGATATGTTGTTGCTGCATACATAGACAAATAAATACCACGCAGATCTAGGCAGGTGGAACTGGGGAAGTGGAGGTTTTCAGGAACTCTGATAGCGCGATCGAGGACTAGCTAACAGCAAACAATGAACCAGAGTATTTAAATGTTGAGCAAGCAATCTCATTGGCTGCAGGATCAGCAGGGGCCAGTACGCTTGTGCCATGTGGTAATGATGTGATTGCTTGCAGATTTAATGTAAATGCCCTATCATTCTACCATCTAGAGCTTCATGACAGAACTAGATATATTTAAAAGGGGTGGTTTATTATGATTTCACTTTTCTAACTTTAGTTAGTGTGTAATGTTGCTGTTTGAGTATAAACAACATCTGCAAAGTTAAAACGCTCAAAGTTCAAAGCAAAGTGAGATATTTTCTTTTAAAGAAATCGCTTTTTAAGGACTACAACAAACGGCGAGCTTCCTCGCGGGTTAGTGACCTCACGAACCTTAAAATTGACATAAACCCCGCCCCCGGGAAAGCGATTTAAAGATTATCATGACAGAACATGCTAATCAATGACTAGAAGATAACTTGACATAAGATACATAAATTCATCAACTGACCATTCAGAAATGTCCTGTTGCATTCTACATGTTGTCACTTCTTGAGTCTCTCCATCTTTTTCCGACTCCGGTTTGAACATAAAAGGTGAAAAGTTTTTGAAATTTTCAATGCATGTCTGTGTGAGGTAATCGAAGCTGCTAAGGACACAAGCTGTTGAAGCTCCGCCCTCTGTGCCGGGAGCAGCAGCTCATTTGCATTTAAAGGGACAGACACAAAAACGGTGCGTTTTTGCTCACCCTCAAAAAGTGACAATTTTAACATGCTATATAAAAATATATGCTCCGTTCTGCTCCAATTTTGATGTCTGCTGATTGCAGTACCTCGTTAAAATAAGGTAAATATAGCTACTAACCACATAGTCATATTTAAAAAGTAACACATTAATATATCATATAGTATAGGATATATTAATGTGTTAATATAGGACCTATACTGTAAAATACAAGTAGCCTACTCATATTACTGCAATTAAACAACTATCACAATTTGGTGGACAGCTAAATCAACTTCATATTTAGCTCATGTAGTCTGTTTTAGCTAGGTTAGCATCCTATAATTTATTCATTTATTTTGCATGCGCAAAAAACTCAAAGGACATTGATCGGACATGCCCGATCGATTAGCACATTCTACTGCAGAACAACCCATTATGTCGGTGTGAAATAATTAATTATAGAAATTTAGATATTAAATTTAAAGGTCCAATCTCCTCACTCCTCCAATGATCCCGTAAAAAAGTCAGTTGGTGCTTCAGGGACTACTTATCTCAGAGAACCTGTCAATCAAAGCTGTCAATCATGACGCCACAGCGCCGTTTTTATAGCATCGAGACGTTTTGGCTTCACTTTTCAGGGCTTGTGCGGCACGCTTGGTGTGGACACAGCAGCAACTGAATGCTACCCCAGATAGTCCCGCAGTGTGAATAGAACAGTGACTTTTAACAGCAACTATAACAACTTTTTGAAAGTACAGTTTTGTTACGCTTTACATTAGCATTAAACTGCTCTGATTTACTTGTAAACCCTGCCTGTGCAAAATTCACACTGAAAAAAGTATTTCGGCTTATTTCATGACCAGCTCAAGAAATAAACCTGTTTATTTTAGTCAGTTATATGGCGCTTTTCCACTACACAGTACCAGCTCGACTCGACTCGACTCGACTTGCCTTTGTTTGGTTTTCCACTGTGTAAAAAATGTGATGCTTTCGGGTGCTTATTTTTGTATCACCACTGGCGATGAAAACACAGCAGACTGCTGATTGGTCAGAGAGAATCGTCACTATTCACTGCATCATCATTGCATGCGCCAGACGGAGCTATTTTTTTCAGCAGTGTTTCGTTTTGCTGCCCTCAGCCTCTCCTGAAACAACATTTGTCTTCTTGCTGTGAGAAATAGACACATCCCGAGGATCAAACAACATACACTCGATTTCCTCCATGGTCCTGTGTGTGTGGGGGTAGCGGGTGTGTGTCGCGTAGTTCCTGTGACGTCGCTATGACGACAAGGTACTATTGTGGAGGTACTATCTGTAATGGAAAACAGAGCGAAAAGCGAGCCGAGCCGAGTCGAGTCGAGTTGAGCTGATACTGGTTATTGAAAAGCACCAATAGTCACCTTTTAGATTGTTTCAAAGGAGCTTTACAATTTGTTTTCGGCTGTACAGCAGATCAGACGTCACTTCTTGTTGATGTTCAAAGTATTGTCAAACAAATGGAGGCTAGCTAGACCCATAGAGAGTAAAAGAAATGGACACAGCGACCCCCTTGATTTCAACGGAGAAAACTGAAGCCCGATTAGAGCACTCACTTCCTGATGGCTGAGCGTACTGCGCAGCCTCAAACTGAGCTTGACGACAGTCTGACAGTTGAAAATCTTCTAGTAGCTGTACCAAGACAAATCTGAATCACCTAATTCCTCAAAAACGTTGTTGAAATATTTTGTCCTGTTGCTTTTATGGACTCTCTATCTACAGACTTCTCCCTTGACTTTATGCCTCCATGTCCCCCCGATTGCCTCATAGACAGTAAAAGATTGCCTGTGAGCTTCTCCTCCGGTCTATAGGGTAATTTCTCTATTGTGCTACAGAAAGTCGCGTGTTTATGACGCAATCGTTAGCCTATTTTTACAAAAACGTCTTAACGGGCCATAACGTAAGATACAAAGTAATGGAGCCTTTTATACATTGTCGTGTTTCTTTAGATAATGGACAAATTAAGTCTTTGGATGCCTCAGATGTAAAGTTATTCGCTGTCAAAGTGAGGCCAAAATGAATGGGAGTCAATGGAATGCTAACAGCATGTGAAGTTCTGCTACAATGGCGGCCCCCGCGAGACTTCAGTTTCCGGCTAATGGATTACCCCCTTGGCTAGACCCTCCCTCTTTCTCATCCGCGCACTAACCCCCCAAACCCCATCCCCTAATCCTTCTTGTCGGTCATTGGCTGGAACAGTTTGTTATGTTTCGTGGTGCAGGTTAGCCCAGTTTGTTTTTGTTGCCGTTTTTGGAGCCTGGGGTGTCTGCAGAGACCACATTTTTTTACAGTGTGTTCAGGGGACAGGGGACAGGATAGTGAGGAGGTGTTTGCTGTATTTGACAAAAAATGTTTTGGCCTAAAAAACGTGTGACATCGCTTAGAGCACCTTTAAGAAAGTTCAGTGATGGTTCCTTTCTGTTGTAAAAAAGTTAATTAAATTAATTTAGTTAATTTATCTATACAGCCGCTCTGGAGAAAACAGTGATGTCATCGTCCAGCTTAGTGCAGTTCTCATGTAATGGTGTCAATGCAGGCAGATCAATATTATAATATAGCTTAGTATCTGTGGGCATCATAAAATGCACTGCTTGTATGTATCATATTTCTCCAACCACAGGGATTACAGCTTTAGTATAAGTTCCTGCAAATATTTAAGTTTTTTTTATTTTTTTTTATTTATTTATTTTTTGTACTGAAGAAGTAATTGTAGCCTATTTAACAAAAATATATAACCTTCCTATTGCTGGCTTTAGACCTTCTGGGCTGCTTGTCTGCTATTGTACTGCAAGAGTGCTGTAAATGTGTTTTTCCTGTTTTGTCAATCATGATTTTCAGTCTCTTTGTCATAAAAAGTTATTGTATGGCATTTACATAGCACACAATCTGAAGGGTGAGTAATGACCGAATTTTTAATTTCCGAGTGAATTATTCAATAAAACAGAAAACCTTTAGCATAAATAGTTATCAGACACTACAAACAAAACAAACAAACAAACAATAAATAAATTAATAAATTAACAAACAAAAAAAATTGAGAGTTTATGACTTTTTGATATAATACTATTTCTTGTTATTTTAATGAACATTTGCAAAGCGCTTATTTTGTGTGCTTACCTGGAACTCAAACTGGGCAGCAGGGGAGGAGCACGTTCAAATAATCAATCCAATGACTTGTCATGAACAATCATCATGTCTATCTCATCAGCATGAGAGGAAGCATATGCACTCAGTCGACTCACCATTCCTTTAAAGTTTTTCAGCATCCCTCCACTACGGCACCTCACTCTTGGCTTGTTCCTTCCACAGCCAGGAATACTGGGGGAGTAGGCTGGGTTCGGGCCGAACACCGAGCCCGGAGCCCTGTCCTCGGACAGCACGTCAAATATGCATACCATTTATTCTATTTGACTTATTTCAAATAAGTCGAGGGGGCAGGGGCTCATGCGGTCTCGCAGAATTAGATCTTCATGCAGTTTTCGGGCACACACGTTATTGAGAATTCACGAGTTCACAGTGAATACATTTCCGTCAACTCGTGAATTCTCAATAAAGTGTGTGCCCGAAAACTGCATGAAGATCTAATTCTGCGAGACCGCATGCCTGCCCCCTCGTCATAGCCATCGCGTAAATCAAGAAGAGCAGCATTTACTGGTGACAGCCAGCGAGGAAACGCTATAGTGTTTGCTGGGTAGAAAATGGAACCAACTTGAAAAAATAATTCTGTAAAATTCAAGATATGAGTTGATCAGATTTTGTCTGATGAGATTTTGCTTTCCCAAATATCAGCAAGATTGCAAATGTAATTTTAATATTTAGTTTTTATCATTTTTCCACACACAATTTTAAACACAGTAATGTATTTTTTGGACTGTTTTTGCTCTATTTCACGAACAAAAGTTCAGAGCAAAGCAGAACAGTTGCGTCTCCTTGCAACACAGATGAATCAGTCGGTTTGAACAAATGAGTGGATTCTTTGACACACTTATTAAGCCTTGCCGACACCTAATACAGTTTCATATAAAAGTATTAAAGGAACAGTATTATTTCATTAAAAAAAATGTCACCTCATATTTCTATATTTAAAAAATTACATTTAAAACACTAATTCATAATTTGTTAATATTATTTCAAATTGTTACATTATTACATTATTATATTAAATGTACGGCATCGACTTTGTGTACATTTTCTTGGAAAAAAGCAACTGCCAAATGTATAAATGTAAAGGGTATTTGAGCAACTAACAAAATACATAGGCTACATTGCAGTTGTGGGTCAAATCATAATCTTAATAGAAATTTGATATGCACATTCTACAATAGCCTACATCAGAGTGTTGAAACTTTGCATGCATTTTCATGATTCTAAATGAAAAAAAAAATCATAGGTTGACTAGTATTTCCAACAACTTGACCCACATAACAAGGGTTAAGACTAAAAAAAAAAACAGAATTTATGCAAGATACTGTAATTACACCTTTGTGTGTCTGCATCTATTTGTCTATTTATATGTTTATGAGAGATAAAATGCATTAGTGATTCCTCAGTCTATGAAAAAGCTTAATTTAGACATAATGGAAAGCCTTTGCAAATGATAAGCGGGCGTTTTCAGCACTGTGGATTTTACTTAGACAGCCTTCTAAGCTAACAAGTAAATGTAGACAGAACGTACTGTTACAGGTGATGTCTTTTTAAAGACTTCAGAACCAATCTGTGCTTAGTGAGAACGCCTTTAAGAAGGCTTAAGTGTGACAATAATAATGATGATGGCGATGCATTGATGATGATTAGGTGAGGTATAAGAGGCACAATAAGCAACTCTTCCCTGCAATAAGACCTCTCTGTTACATGTGTGTACTGGGTTTCCCCCTGCTTGGTGTTTTGTTTTAGTCCTATTCAGTTTTCCCGCTCCTCGTTTGTCCTCAGTTTAGTCACCTGTGTCTAGTTAATTTGCCCCAGCTGTGTCTTGTTCCCCTATCTGTTCTCTGTGTATGTAAACCCAGTGTTCTCCCTCACTCCTGGTCGGTTATTGCGTTTATATGGTTGTAAGTGTTGCAGTTCCTGAGTTTTTGTATATTAAATTCCTGTTAGCAGTTATTCCTCGTCTCCTAGTGCTTCCTGCCTACACACACCGTGACAGAATAACCGACCA
Organism: Siphateles boraxobius; assembly: GCF_051911475.1. Taxonomy (NCBI): domain Eukaryota; kingdom Metazoa; phylum Chordata; class Actinopteri; order Cypriniformes; family Leuciscidae; genus Siphateles; species Siphateles boraxobius. The sequence goes on from NW_027509175.1 coordinate 3,885,449, forward strand.
AAAAGATGAACGTGATGGCTGAAGACAAGCTCGCCACCATTCAGCAGAATGGCCGTTCTTTGGAGAGGTATGTTGAGGAGTTCCTGGATGTTTCCCATCTAGTGAACTGGGGTAATTCCACAATTAATGCCTGTTTCCGGATTGGACTGGATGATGATAATTTATTCCGTCTCATCTCCGTTGATGATTGTTATAAGTCTGTCCCGGACTTTATTAATTATGTCCTTGAATTACATGGCTCTGATTTCCTCGTTGACTATGCAGAAGCTAGTCAAAATCATCATTCAGTCCCTATCCGGAAGTATGTAGGCCCAGTTCACATCGATCCGGAATCTTCTACATACCTCTCCAAGAGCTCCGTGTCCCCCGCTTCACCCAAGATGGCCGAGCATTCATCGCGGGTCCCATCCAGCTCCGAACCTGCGCCGCTGGTCCCGTCCAGTACCGAGCTTATGCATCGCGCCATACCCACCGTACCAGTGGGGATCATGGTAGTGCTTGAAGAGGAGGATTCGCTTATTGACTGGGACACAGAGCTTCCGCCGCTGATCCCAGCCAGCCCCGAGTCATCATCGCTGATCCAACCCAGCCCCAAGTCTTCACTGCTGGTCCCAGTCAGCCCCAAGTCTTCACTGCTGGTCCCAGTCAGCCCCAAGTCTTCACTGCTGGTCCCAGTCAGCCCCAAGTCTTCACTGCTGGTCCCAGTCAGCCCCAAGTCTTCACTGCTGGTCCCAGTCAGCCCCAAGTCTTCACTGCTGGTCCCAGTCAGCCCCAAGTCTTCACTGCTGGTCCCAGTCAGCCCCAAGTCTTCACTGCTGGTCCCAGTCAGCCCCAAGTCTTCACTGCTGGTCCCAGTCAGCCCCAAGTCTTCACTGCTGGTCCCAGTCAGCCCCAAGTCTTCACTGCTGGTCCCAGTCAGCCCCAAGTCTTCACTGCTGGTCCCAGTCAGCCCCAAGTCTTCACTGCTGGTCCCAGTCAGCCCCAAGTCTTCACTGCTGGTCCCAGTCAGCCCCAAGTCTTCACTGCTGGTCCCGGGTCAGCCCCGAGTCTTCACTGCTGGTCCCGGGTCAGCCCCGAGTCTTCGCTGCTGGTCCCAACCAGCCCCGAGTCTTCGCCGCTGGTCCCAGCCAGCCCTGCAGAGCCTTCGCCGCTGGTCCCAGCCAGCCCTGCAGAGCCTTCGCCGCTGGTCCCAGCCAGCCCTGCAGAGCCTTCGCCGCTGGTCCCAGCCAGCCCTGCAGAGCCTTCGCCGCTGGTCCCAGCCAGCCCTGCAGAGCCTTCGCCGCTGGTCCCAGCCAGCCCTGCAGAGCCTTCGCCGCTGGTCCCAGCCAGCCCTGCAGAGCCTTCGCCGCTGGTCCCAGCCAGCCCTGCAGAGCCTTCGCCGCTGGTCCCAGCCAGCCCTGCAGAGCCTTCGCCGCTGGTCCCAGCCAGCCCTGCAGAGCCTTCGCCGCTGGTCCCAGCCAGCCCTGCAGAGCCTTCGCCGCTGGTCCCAGCCAGCCCTGCAGAGCCTTCGCCGCTGGTCCCGTCCAGCACAGGGCCTTCGCCGCTGGTCCCGTCCAGCACAGAGCCTTCGCCGCTGGTCCCGCCCAGCACAGAGCCTTCGCCGCTGGTCCCGTCCAGCACAGAGCCTTCGCCGCTGGTCCCGTCCAGCACAGAGCCTTCGCCGCTGGTCCCGTCCAGCACAGAGCCTTCGCCGCTGGTCCCGTCCAGCACAGAGCCTTCCCCGCTGGTCCCGTCCAGCACAGAGCCTTCCCCGCTGGTCCCGTCCAGCACAGAGCCTTCCCCGCTGGTCCCGTCCAGCACAGAGCCTTCCCCGCTGGTCCCGTCCAGCACAGAGCCTTCCCCGCTGGTCCCGTCCAGCACAGAGCCTTCCCCGCTGGTCCCGTCCAGCACAGAGCCTTCCCCGCTGGTCCCGTCCAGCACAGAGCCTTCCCCGCTGGTCCCGTCCAGCACAGAGCCTTCCCCGCTGGTCCCGTCCAGCACAGAGCCTTCCCCGCTGGTCCCGTCCAGCACAGAGCCTTCCCCGCTGGTCCCGTCCAGCACAGAGCCTTCCCCGCTGGTCCCGTCCAGCACAGAGCCTTCGCCGCTGGTCCCGTCCAGCACAGAGCCTTCCCCGCTGGTCCCGTCCAGCACAGAGCCTTCCCCGCTGGTCCCGTCCAGCACAGAGCCTTCCCCGCTGGTCCCGTCCAGCACAGAGCCTTCCCCGCTGGTCCCGTCCAGCACAGAGCCTTCGCCGCTGGTCCCGTCCAGCACAGAGCCTTCCCCGCTGGTCCCGTCCAGCACAGAGCCTTCCCCGCTGGTCCCGTCCAGCACAGAGCCTTCCCCGCTGGTCCCGTCCAGCACAGAGCCTTCCCCGCTGGTCCCGTCCAGCACAGAGCCTTCCCCGCTGGTCCCGTCCAGCACAGAGCCTTCCCCGCTGGTCCCGTCCAGCACAGAGCCTTCCCCGCTGGTCCCGTCCAGCACAGAGCCTTCCCCGCTGGTCCCGTCCAGCACAGAGCCTTCCCCGCTGGTCCCGTCCAGCACAGAGCCTTCCCCGCTGGTCCCGTCCAGCACAGAGCCTTCCCCGCTGGTCCCGTCCAGCACAGAGCCTTCCCCGCTGGTCCCGTCCAGCACAGAGCCTTCCCCGCTGGTCCCGTCCAGCACAGAGCCTTCCCCGCTGGTCCCGTCCAGCACAGAGCCTTCCCCGCTGGTCCCGTCCAGCACAGAGCCTTCCCCGCTGGTCCCGTCCAGCACAGAGCCTTCCCCGCTGGTCCCGTCCAGCACAGAGCCTTCCCCGCTGGTCCCGTCCAGCACAGAGCCTTCCCCGCTGGTCCCGTCCAGCACAGAGCCTTCCCCGCTGGTCCCGTCCAGAACAGAGCCTTCCCCCCCGCTGACGCCGTGCAGCCCAGAGCCCTCGCCGCTGACGCCGTCCAGCCTAGAGACTTTTTCACCGCTGGCGCCGTCCAGTCCCGCGAACCCAATACCGCTGGTTCCGTCCAGCCCAGAGACCCTTTCACCGCTGGTTCCGTCCAGCCCAGAGACCCTTTCACCGCTGGTTCCGTCCAGCCCAGAGACCCTTTCACCGCTGGTTCCGTCCAGCCCAGCCCAGAGACCCTTTCACCGCTGGTTCCGTCCAGCCCAGCCCAGAGACCCTTTCACCGCTGGTTCCGTCCAGCCCAGCCCAGAGACCCTTTCACCGCTGGTTCCGCCCAGCCCAGAGACCCTTTCACCGCTGGTTCCGTCCAGCCCACAGACCCTTTCACCGCTGGTTCCGTCCAGCCCAGAGACCCTTTCACCGCTGGTTCCGTCCAGCCCAGAGACCCTTTCACCGCTGGTTCCGTCCAGCCCAGAGACCCTTTCACCGCTGGTTCCGTCCAGCCCAGAGACCCTTTCACCGCTGGTTCCGTCCAGCCCAGAGACCCTTTCACCGCTGGTTCCGTCCAGCCCAGAGACCCTTTCACCGCTGGTTCCGTCCAGCCCAGAGACCCTTTCACCGCTGGTTCCGTCCAGTCCTGAACATTTTCCTGACCCAGTCACTCTCCCCATTACTTTTTTGGGGGGGGGGGCAAGGACCCAAGGGCCCACGGCCACCCGAAGGGTCCTCACCGCCATGGCCGCCCGAAGGGTCCACACCACCATGGCCGCCCGAGGGGTCCTCACCGCCACGGCCGCCCGAAGGGTCCTCACCGCCACGGCCGCCCGAGGGGCCCTCACCGCCACGGTCACCCGAGGGGCCCTCACCGCCACGGCCGCCCGAAGGGTCCTCACCGCCACGGCCACCCGTAGGGTCTTCACCGGCACGGCCGCCTGCACGTCCTGCTCCGCCCTGGCCGCCTGCACGTCTTGCTCCGCCCTGGACGCCCGAGGGTCCAACAGCTGCGCCCTGGACGCCCGAGGGTTCGTTTGCTCCGCCCTGGCCACGCCCACGTCCTGCTCCGCCCTGGAGGCTTCCTGCTCCAGATCGGCCTCCACCTCGTCAGCCTCCAGGGCGCCCACCCCCCCACCCCATTGGTGTTTGTACGGCGTGGGAACACGCCTTTTTGGGAGGGGGCGTAATGTTACATGTGTGTCCTGGGTTTCCCCTTGATTGGTGTTTTGGTTCAGTCCTATTCAGTTTTCCCGCTCCTCGTTTGTCCTCAGTTTAGTCACCTGTGTCTAGTTAATTTGCCCCAGCTGTGTCTTGTTCCCCTATCTGTTCTCTGTGTATGTAAACACAGTGTTCTCCCTCACTCCTGGTCGGTTATTGCGTTTATATGGTTGTAAGTGTTGCAGTTCCTGAGTTTTTGTATATTAAATTCCTGTTAGCAGTTATTCCTCGTCTCCTAGTGCTTCCTGCCTACACACACCGTGACACTCTCCAGGAGCCAGTGGTTGGGTTAGTTGAAATATGCTAGAAATGCTGCCCTCATATTGTGTGTCACAATTACCTGGGAGGATTTTTATTGATCCTTGAATTTGCAGATTGGGGGTTTGATTGAAGGTTCAAGATGAAAGCCAATTGTTAATGGTTGTATTAGGGTGTAATTGTGAATATTGATTTGACACAATTTGGTTTGTTGATGAAAAAATGCCTTTTACGAGGCAACAGGTTTGGAAAGAAAGACATTCAAGGGACAGTTCACCCAAAAATTAAAGTACTGTCATCATTTACTGTACTCACTCTCATATCATTCCAAAACTGCATGACATACTTTCCTTTTAACGTGGATCGCAAAAGGAGATGTCTGGCATACTGTTGAGGACTGACAGCCGCAGTCACCATTCACTTTGATTGTGTCTGTTTTCCATACAATGAAAATAAATGGTGACTGAGGCTGTCATTCTACCTAACATCTCCTTTTGTGTTGTGCAGAAGAAAGAAACTCATACGGATTTGGAACAACATGAGGGTGAATAAATGATAATAGAAATGTCACTTTTGGATGAACAGTCCCTTCAAGATGAAAATAACACAAATAAATCCTTAAAGACATGTACACCTTCATATGAACACATTTCTCATTATTCTCAGTGCAGCACAAGAATGAAAAAATTTTTTACAAGATGTAATAAAAGTCTCAGGTGTCCCCAGAATGTGTCTGTGAAGTTTCAGCTTAAAATACCCCATTGGTCATTTATTATACCCATGTTGTAAATGCCCATTTTTTAGTAGAAGGAAAAACATCCTGTTTTCATGCATGTATCTGAAATACATTTTCATGCATGAAAATGAGCTGCTGCTCCCTACCCCGCTTTCCAGAAGAGGGCGGAACCTTTACAGCTCGTGCCTGGGATACTTCGCCAAAAACAAAAAAATTTGTTTGATTTTGATTGTCACCTCGGATCGCAGTCATGCTCACATGACCTTGCAGTTCTTCATCATCATGAAAGTTTATGATCTGCATGTGTTTTAAAGCCATATCAGTCAAAACTTCTGATATATGTTTTTCTGAGCGCGCATATCCGAAGCACGAATTTGTCTTTCACGTCTTACTGTGCTTAAACTGTCAAATACACACAAGGTTATGTAAAAAACAAAGTTTCACAAACACAAAGTTCACATAAACACATTATGTCTGTGAACGTAAACAGCAAGTAAAGAAATCGCATGTGTATATTAGCGTGATATACAGTACCTACTGCTAAATATGACAACAAATAACTCACTGCTAACTTGATAACTTTAGTAGCTTTAATAAGAAGAATTTTCTTACTTGAAGGCTGCTGTTAAATGCTCTGGCGAGGAGATAAACATGGCGGACTGTGTACAGCTAACTCAGGGTGATATTATGAAGATGAAAAGAAGATATTTTGAAGAATAAGTGTAACCAAACGGGCTCCATTGATTTCCATAGTATCGGGAGGGAAAATACCATGGAAGTCAATTGGGTCCATCAAAAGTTTGGTTACCGACATTGTAAAATTTCTTCTTTTGTGTTCAGCAGAAGAAAGAAATTCATACAGGTTTGGAACAACTTGAGGGTGAACACACATTATATCATAATTTTGATTTCCAAATTTTCCCAGGAGAACTTAAAATTAGGTAGCATATTGTCGCGTTACAATAACGCATTGTGCAAGGCTATTTTTTAAATGTTTTTTAATGTCAAGAGCTGTTATGTAAACAAAACAACTAGCACATCTATAAAAGTATATTAATACAGTGAAAGGCTGCTGTAAATTTTATACAAAGCATTTAGTGTTAGGGCTCTCTGCTGCATTCCTACTTTAAAGAAAAGTGTCAACAACATTTTATCACCCAAGGTGCTAAACAAGGCATCAACATGGCTGAGTTTGTCTGCAACAGTGAAAATATATGATTTCTAAAAGCTTAATGCAGAAAACAAGGAGTTTCCAGATGATCTGTATGAAAGGATAGCATGAGTTTGGATGCTTGTAATGTTTGGTACAGATGGAGCATGTAAGTCTGCAAAGACAAGCTGTAGATGCAGTTCAGGAAATACGTTTCTACTGAAGTTAAAAGAGCCTGCCAGTCGTGCTTTGACTTTAAATCAGTGCAGTGGGATACTTTGATCTACCAAGATGCACAGTAAAATTCAACTGTTACATTAAATACGGCACGATTCCATAAAATTCATCAAAAATGTTATTTCTTTATGTGGATATTCATAGCACACAAGTTCTCAAGCACTCAAAATTAATAAAATTTTTGTTAATAACTGAATCAAAACAGTATGAACACTTTTCACCAATGCATACTGCAATTCACAGTTGTATATCACAATTTATGTATATATGCATCAGTGACTATAAGAATGCCTGTGATGATAATAAATATGGTGTATTCTTAGAGGTGTATTTTTTATGTATATTTATGATGGTTTCTTGTTTTTCTTTTGTTTAAGTTTTACCATTTTGTAAAGAGAATGTTAGGAGGTGCAACCATCAAATAGTAAAATGCTTTTCTTTCACCTTGAATACATGTAAGCATACCCAACTTTGGAATGATGATTATTACATGTATTTTGAATGTTTGAATCATAAATATTAAGAAGTTTAATTTAATTTAATACCATCTAACCTGTTGAAAAAAATACTTTTAATAAAAAGGCCAAAATATGTGATATGTGAAAAACAGAAAAAGAAAACAAATAGTAACACTTTACAATAAGGTTTATTTGTTAACATTAGTTAATACATTAACTAACAATGAGCAATACATTCTTACAGCAATTATTAACCTTTGTTAATGTTATTTAAATAAAATAAAAAACTCATTGCATTAAATACCAAGTTCTGTCAAGAATTTCTAGATGCAGCAGGCTGATGGGTCTTTAACTGAATATATTTACATCATTAACTACATGGCACAAGCTGATTGGTTGTTGGTTGAAACCAATGAGCTTGCTGCTCAACATGTATATAGCTGGTTGGCATTCACCATAGCAGTTTGCACTCAGAGTTCTTCTGAAACCCTCCACCTGTACTTCCAACAAGACCAAATGCATTAATATCGTCTTATACATTTCCATGCTAAAACTCTTCTGAGAGTTCTCATGATAGAACTAATGTTAATAGATGTTAACAACTTTTGATCTTAAAAATGTATAAGCAAATGGTGAGATTAACATTAACTAAGATTAAAGCGATAGTTCACCCAAAAATGAAGATTTAACCCTTGTTCCCTGATGGAGGGAATGGAAATGTAGTCGATGTGTCGACTGATTGGGATCATGATTGCGAGCCTGTCATCTTCGAGAACTGTTAAAACGAGCCAATGCACATTGGCGTGCGAGATCTGCATCTCACACTCCGCCCCACGGTGCGGGTATAAATAAGGAAGTGGATGCATTGCACGCACCAGTTGTTTTTTCGCTGAGGAGCTGAGTGGAGCCCGGAGTCAGCGGTGTGGCAATGGGACTACGTCTCCTTTCCCTCCTTCAGGGAACGAGGGTTAGCTACGTAACCGAGACGTTCCCTTTCAAGTAGTGCTTTCCCACTGACGTCCCATCCACTGCATCTTGATGTGCGGCAGTAGATGCAACATACACTTTGACTGTGGAGGGAGACAGCCCTCGCTCCAACCCATCTTGCTGGAAAGAAAGCACGGAACCGATTGAACAACTTCGGGGGTCTTCTTGGTGAGAAGAACACCACTCAACGAACAGGTTCCACTTCAGGGCGTAAGCATGCCTCCCCATGACCTGCTCCTCTTCCTCCCTGACTTTGCACAGAGTCTGTGCAAGAAGGCTCACTGGGAGACACGCATACTTGCGGAGGCCCCGGGGCCAGCTGTGTGCCAGCGCATCCGTGCCGAGGGTCCCCTCGGTCAGGGAGTAAAACAACTGCCTATGGGACAAGTCCGGATAGGCAAACAGATCTATCTGTGCAGCCCCGAAGTGGTCCCAGATCAGCTGTACTGCCCGGGGATGGAGTCGCCACTCTCCCTGGGCCACAGATTGTCATGAGAGCTCATCGGCGGCACGATTGAGCAGAACTTGGGCGAGATGAAACGTGTAGCTGAGTCTGATGGTACGGAGGAGCCAGCTGGACCAGTTGGGAAGCACTCTCTAGGCTTCCACAAACCGGGCCAGGGGGACCAGAGGCACTACAGACGTACCCGAGGTGGGGCAGCGAGGTGGAGGACAGGGACCTGGCTCGGAAGGCCCAGGGGTGACCCGAAACGGGGTCTGAGTGTGCAGTGCAACACTTACCTGTCTCCATGGGTCGGCAGGGGGTACGGGTGAAGGCATAATCGTGTCCTCGAACCGCCCCTGGCTGCCGGCTGGCGACACAAGAGGGTGCTTAGGCATGCAAGGCTTTACAGGGTTGAATACCACCAGTCTGATCCTCTTGGGACCCAAGAATGGGAATACAAATTCGGGGGAGGAACTGTAACCATCTGAAGAGCTCGTGCCCCCATCCCTGGGTGGCCTGTCTCAGGGACGCTTAGTCTTACACTTGCCACCTGGTTTGGCAGTGCATTTGACAGGCTGGGTGGTTTGCCTGGGGCTGGCTCCATGCTGAGGCCTGGGTGGAGGCTGTTGCGGAGGTTCAGCGGGAGCAGAAGCGGCGGCAGGGTGGAGGCAGCAGCGGGACACTGGGGTAGGATGTGCCGGATGGCCTCCGTCTGCGTTTGGTTAGCAGAGGACTCCACCGCGTCGCGGAACAGCCCAACCTCGGATATTGGGGAGTCCAGGAACCAGCACGGCCCGGCCCTGAGAAACCAATCATCCAACCGAGACTGAGCGGGACAGGATTCCCGGTGGAGAATGGAGGATTCCACTGAAGCCCTTTTCAGCATAGCTGACATTTCTGGATCTGGCTCGGGCAACGTTACACTCCCAGAGGGAGATAACGCAGCCGAGTCATCATCTCCAGAGGCGTCCTCTGGAGGGGCTCCGAATAAAACGGCTGGTCGGTCCATTACAGAGGGACCATCACGCTCATTGGGGGACTGCACCGCCTGTGGTGTGATGGAGGATTGAGCCCACAGGGAATGGTTACCGGGGGGGTATTCCATCACTATCCTCCGATCACCCATCCCATACGGCACCCTAGGGTGGGGCATGGTAATGGGGACTCTGAAGGCGAGTCTCGATCTCAACACCGAGACAGTCATATTCCCGAAATGGGAACATGAACCATCCACAAAAGCTGCTTCAGTGTGCTTTAAGCCCAAACACGTGATGCAACAATTGTGACTGTCAGAGGGGGACAGGGACCGACTGCATCCAGAAATGCACGGGTGGAATGACATCTTGAAAAAGATGCAAAAGCACCCGTGTTACTCTTTCAGGAAATGAATAACTCTCTCCAGTGCCGGAGCACACAGGGGAATGATCGCGGCAACACTGACAGGGATGGTGCAGTCTTTACCAGTGAAGCACTCACTTTCCTCGCCCTCAACCAGTCATCAGACAAACAAACACAAACACAGAATTGTGATGCTGTTAAAACAGCAGTTGAGAGCTCAGAAGGCTCGCTACCACTGCTGCACTCGCGCTGTACAACCACCAGCACCTCGAGGGACTTCCTGAAGAAGTGCCAACACTATAGCTCGTTGTAATATAACAACACTCTTCAGAGACATCGACATGAAGACCAAACGGCTCCAAAGCGAAAGACAACTGGTGCGTTCATCCACTTCCGTATTTATACCCGCGCCGCGGGGCGGAGTGTGAGATGCAGAACTCGCACGCCAATGTGCATTGGCTCGTTTTAACAGTACTCGAAGATGACAGGCTCCCTAAGCGTGATCCCATACAGTCGACACACCGACTACGTCGAACGTGAGCGACTGAAATGGAACACAAGATATTTTGAAGAATCAAAGAGTTAATGGACACCATTTTTTGGATTTGGATTTAGTCGGTAAGTCACCATCACCATCACTGACCCATATACTGTTTTGAGGTTACAAAAGCCAGGTAATTTTGTATCTTTAATTTAATGTGGGTCTAGCTCTTTAAATGTGTCCTTTGCAACAAAAAAAAACGAAAAAAAAGGCATGGATGCACTTTTTGCATTTGGCACACATTTTTAGGCTGTTATCTTTTATTCACAAATGTAAGTGGGTGGACTTGTGAACACGCACAGTGAGGATGGAGGGCATTTTTGATGCTGAGTCTATAATAACAGTAGACTTGTTTCAAATAAATCCCAGTCCACCACTCCATAATTCTCAAAGCTCTTTTTGAAAAAGAAATGTGTGTTGAACACAAATATTTTAAAGATATGCTTTATGGACAGTGCTGTCAATATATGAGCGAAGGCTCCTTCAAACTTTGTACCATGCAAACACACATTCATATGAAAGCTTGTGAATAAAAAAAAGAAATAGCAATTTTTTTTTATCTCACAAGTTTATATTTCAAAATTGTAAGGGAAAAAAAAGAAAGAATTGCGAGTTTATATCTCCAAATTGTGACATTATTTCTCGCAATTTCGAAGTTTATAAATCACAGAATTTTTTGTCTTCTCAGAATTGTGAGATTAAAACTCACAATTACTGTTTTTTTTTCAGTGGCGGAAACACACGTCCATGCATTCAAAACATGTTAAAGAATAATGCCACACCTTGTCATGAATAATTTAGATACATCTCTCACATTCAGTGATGCTCACTCAACATAGATTTCTCAGCAGAGTAAAAAACAATAACTAAATTATCAGCTTTCAACTTCACAAATTGTGTCCCATCATCCTCTGTAACAAAAATAAATAAAAAATAAGGGTAGAACAAAAGTAGTAAAAACCTCACCCTTAAGCGCAAAGTGGATGTGTAATGTTGATTTTTAGGTTGTATCTTTTTGATAATCTGCAATTTTTATTGGTTTATTAAAGTGCCATAGATAAAATCATTTATTTTTAGGAGTCTCAACAGAATTTAATATTTTATTTATGCCCAACATGGTGATATTCCTTTTTTAACAGATACAGAATGCCTGGAGAGGGAGTCTGATGCTATGAGTCTGAGTCTATGCTGAGTCGCCAGTCTATTCTCCCTTTCGTTTCTTTCTCTCTTTCACACACACACACACACACACACACACACACACACACACACACACACACACACACACACACACACACACACACACACACACACACACACACACACACACACACACACACACACACACACAGACACACACACACGTGATGGATGGTGTTATTACCTTCAGATCTTTAAGGGCACGGGAAGGCTTTAGTGGGTGTAAACACACATTCTATCATTAATGATTAAGTGCACACACACACACACACACGCGCACAGAGCACACACACATGCATGCACATCTGTGTAGCTGCATGAACACACACACACACACACACACACACACACAGACACAGACACACACACACACACACACACACACACACACACACACACACACACACACACACACACACACACACACGCACAAGGTAAATATCTCTTTAATTATTCAATATCACTGAAAATCAAGGTAAACTCTAATCACTTTAACAAGATTGGACAAGCCCTCAATAAAATAAATACAAAAATACATATCATTTCAGAAAAAAACATAGAGTCATAATAATAAAAATAAATGGGTGCAAACAAAAGTGCAGAGATTTCTTTGACAGTCAGCGGCATCCTCTCAGAGACCGAGTGTCTGCCTGTATTTCTTGTTCGTCTCCGGTTTTGCTGATTGTTGGGTCAAATAAATATTTCATGCCCCATGTCTCAGTTTTGGTGGCATAGGAGATCAAATTATGCCTTCACAGCTGCATCAAAGTCTCCCTCACTCCCTCTCCATTTCCTTTAGTCTCTATCTCTCTATCTTTAGACCCCCACACCCCACGTTTTCTTTCTTTCTTTCTTTCTTTCTTTCTTTCTTTCTTTCTTTCTTTCTTTCTTTCTTTCTTTCTTTCTGTCTTTCCTTTAGACCCCTCGCCCCACGCTTTCTTTCTTTCTTTCTTTCTTTCTTTCTTTCTTTCTTTCTTTCTTTCTTTCTTTCTTTCTTTCTTTCTTTCTTTCTTTCTTTCTTTCTTTCTCTCTCTCTTTCCCTGCAGCTATGTCTCCCAGGATCTTTAGACCCCCACGCTTTCTTTCTTTCTTTCTTTCTTTCTTTCTTTCTTTCTTTCTTTCTTTCTTTCTTTCTTTCTTTCTTTCTTTCTTTCTTTCTTTCTTTCTTTCTTTCTCTCTCTCTCTCTTTCCCTGCAGCTATGTCTCACAGGATCTTTAGACCCCCACGCTTTCTTTCTTTCTTTCTTTCTTTCTTTCTTTCTTTCTTTCTTTCTTTCTTTCTTTCTTTCTTTCTTTCTTTCTTTCTTTCTTTCTTTCCCTGCAGCTATGTCTCCCAGGATTCTTAGACGACCCCTACGCCATATAAACTATGTAAATGAAGCAAAATAAAAGAGGTGGACACCAGCTTCAGCTCCTTTAAAAGGTCATCGTGTTGGCTAATGTTTTGGCCATATCCACTTCATTGGGTCCAAGATGCATTATATGTGCTATGTGAGCAGAAACAATCTGATTAGCTTTGGAGATTCACCAGTAAAACAAAAGTGCATCAGATTTAGATATTTATTTTCAGAGAATGCATGCTTAAATATAAGTGTATTTCATCCTCTTCCACTGGCAGATTGGTGTAATAAACCTCACTAAATATAAAAAACATAGACGAGAAAACATCTGCCAGCGACACAAGACAAGAAACACTTATGGTATATTCTCTGAAAACAAACATTAATATGTGATTTTGCTTCACATGCACATTTATCTTGTTTCATAGATTTTTTTTCACACAAATAAATAAATAAAACATGGATTAAAAATAGGACTTTTGCAGTGAAGAACTGCTTGAATGGTTGAAAAGACAAGCTAATCTATTGTGTTTGGATGCATTCAGGCTTCTTGAGTAGCTTAACCCTAAATGCATATGTACCCCGACAAAATGCATAGTACAATATGTCAAAAATGCCCCATGTGAAAATGAGAAGCTTATTATTTATTTTTTTTAGACTAGATAATTTTGACTTTAAGCTAAATCAGTTTCACCAGAAAGACAAGTTTTCCTGAGCGAGCACCAAATAAGCACTAACCAGCATAACTTTAGCTGACATTAAATACTTTTCGGAGTTGGACGTGTCCTTCAGCATGACATGGTCATCTAAAAGTATTTTAAACTGAATTTTTCTCAATTTTTTAATAAATATTTTGCATGAGTGCATATTAAACTACATGGAATATTTGTTTTCTAAAAATTCGTTTGTGAAATAGTAGGACTACTTTCACTATAATTGAAGTAAAAAATGTGATTAAAATAGAGAGAGAAAAAAAATTATTACATTTGGCACCCAGATAGAAAACCAAAAGATACACATTCCTTTGATTATTTGTATGAAAATTTAATATAAAATGTTCAAGGATACACATCAACCATAAACGGGTGTTTTCAGCTGGAATGTGAGCTCTTGTTTGATATTAGATCATGTTAAACCTGCGAACATCATGCTTCATCCCTGTATTTGTGTTATCTTGTTTTATTCTTTCACACAAAGACACTTCTTGTGAGAAGCCTAACTACTTCCTCACACTCATACACTCATAACAGCTACACGCACCCAAACACCCACGCATAAGCATATGCACAAATGCAATTATCAATGCTCTCTGTTGGACCCCCAACACCCCGCTACACACACGCCTGCCCGAAGCATGCTGAGGGATGCAGAGGAGGTGCATGATCCTGTCCTGTAGCTGCAGGGCAAAAGCACACGCTTCTGTATCTTAATGAACACTTGAAGCTCAAGCTCACACCTTTTATCCTAGTCCTTCCTCACATTTGTTCAAACTAATTGCTCTATTTTCAGAAAAGCCCAGTGCTCGACTTTGCATAAAATAGCTAATATCATAGATTTATAATGTGGACTAGAATATATATGTTCTCTGAATTTATCTGTGCTATAGTGTTAACAGATTATAGTTAATCCTACAAACACCAATTTGGAGTCAGTAAAAATACATACAAACCATTTTGACTGATAGTGCTCTTTCTTTGGATCTAATTTGTGCATTTTAATCACTTTGATTATCATTGCATGCCGCTTTTGTCACATGCCTGTCCTGTCTCGTGTAGCACATGTGGTGTTTTGTGTTCCTGTCTCTGTCTCGATCCCACCCTCCTTGTTATCTCATTATTGGTTTCATTTGCCCCATCTGTTGATCCCTCTTTACCTGCTTGATGTGTCCCTTTTATAAGTTCCTTAGTGTTTTTGCAGTTTGTGTCGGTTCGTTGTTTTGTATACGTCTACTGTTTTTTTTTCTATGCAATTCCAATGAATGAGTATGAAAGCTTTCAAGTGTCGAAAACAGCACTAAAGTGCCATAAAAGTAGTTTACTACTACTTTTTTAGATAGCGAGGGGTTTTTGCAAGAAAAATATCCATATTTAAAACTTTATAAACTAAAATAACTTGCTTCCGAAAGAGGTCCGTACGCATCGATTTACGGCGAAAGAGTATGACATATTGACCAACGTGGAAGTGCCGAGGATAGAGCTAAACAAAACACCAGTCACAAATTAGAATTCTAAAACGAGAATTTTTAAAGAGAAATGTCAGAGGATTTCGATGTAAGAGAAGAGGAGCTTGAGTTTGTTGCCCAGCCCTATTTGTTTGAACCGCAAGAGGCATCAAAGCTTATTTCAGAAGGCCTTTATTAAACCTCCGGAGTCCTATGGATTACTTTTATGATGGATGCACTTTCTTGGAGTTCAAAATCAGGACTGCCATTCATTACCATTAGAAAGCTTGGAGGAGCATTGATATTTGTTTAATATTTTAACATAACCCCGATTGTGTTCGTCTGAATGAAGATAGTCATATACACTAGGTTGGCTTGAGGGAGAGTAAATCATGGGATAATTTTCATTTTTGGGTGAACTATCCCTTTGAGTTCCAGCTACTTGTCCTGTTTCCCTCTTGACTCCCATTGTTTCCTGTCTCTTCTCCTGCTGTCCTGCCCAATAACGGCACAACAATTATTAAACACTACATAAAACCATTAACACAGGCTGTCTTAGAGCAATTAACAAACTCTTTTGAATATAATATAAAAATATAAAAAATATTTATTTTAAATTTTTAAATTTGTTTCATATACTGTCAAAACTGAAAGATAAAAAATAATGTAATTGTCAAAAATAAATGAATAATTAGTGCTGCTAATGAGAACAATTAAAAATGCGGGAGATTATCTAAAAATACCATCCAATATTTTTACCAGTTGGTTTATCTGGAAAGACTAAGCAAAATGTCTTAAAATTACATCAGAAACTTGCCAGATCCTATTTGGCCTTGCTAAATTCATATCAGCTGAACTATGGAAAGAAAATGACCTTCAGGAAGAGGACTGACTTTGATATTGCATGATCAATTTTTTATTTACATTAATATACATTAATAGCTGATAATGTTGACCAGGGTCACGGATGTTAAAAAAGTTTATTATTTTTCGTTTTTTAATTTAATGTAATGTTTTAATTATATATATATATATATATATATATATATATATATATATATATATATATATATATATATATATATATATATATATATATATAGTGCTGTCAATCAATAAAATAATTAGCTTGATTAATCACACAATTTTTCTGTGATAAGTTGCGAATAGAAGCATGTTTTTATACGTTTTTAATATATTTTATAATGTAATTATTTCACAGTTAATCCCCAAATTAATGTAGAAACAACATAAAGACAGTATATTTTAAATACTTGTTTAATGGCATCTTTTTATGAATGAAGGCCAGTATCACTTATACTAATACAGCTACTGATGTCTCGATAAAAGTTATCGAAAGTCTCTAAAATGATGTTACAAGGTCTATGATATGAGCACCTGTATATGAGCACCTTTGTGTGTGTGTGTGTGTGTGTGTGTGTGTGTGTTCTCCCATGTGTGTGTTGGCAGCAAAATAGGGGGCAGATGCGGCATGTGGTCGAGTCCCTCCTGTTGTACGGCCTTCTGCGGAAATGAGACTGTGCCAAAGCCAGCTAATCCAGCCAATCACAATGCATTACTGAGGGTGAAACAGAGTTAATGTCCACAAACACACATGGCCGCACACACAAAACGCGCATGCACACATACACACAGTATCTTTCGGAAACAGAGACACAACTCCCTCTTTCTGTCTCACACAAACAAACATACACACACACACACACACACACACACACACACACACACACACACACACACACACACACACACACACACACACACACACACACACACACACACACACACACACACACACACACACACACACACACACACACACTCCTGCCAGTCTCTGCCGTATGCTGTGCCAGCTCATTCTCACCCTTTCCGTCTCAGATCTGTTTTCGTTTAGCCCCACTCCCCACTGCACTAGCCTGCCAACCACTCTGTCTCTTTCCCCCTCCCTCCAATCCAGCTTTAACACACTATCACATTTATTCTCAACTTCATACAGACACCACACTCTCTTTTTAATGAAGGAAAAAATATAAGTAGATAAGGGGGAGGAGAGAGTTTATAACAAATTACATATGAGCAGTTTTTTCTCTCAAGTCCAGTCTAGGAAACATTGTCCATCGTTGTTTAAAATAATAATGGGAATAACAGTAGTGTTTTTAATTCAAATTACAGCAGTGTGTTCAGTGCGTATCCTGCTAGTATTATACCTTTAGGTTAATCATAGTCTGTTCGTGCTTCTTCATGGGTATCTCACTCCTGTTTAATTCAGTTGGCCTGAATTTCGAAGAGAATAAAATGCAAATAACAAAACATATTCGCACTGTTCCAAAACCTAGTGTGTGCTTCCAAAACATAAACAACTTAATTATGCTGCCTCCTAAGATTCCTAATTTTGGCCAAATTCTAAGCCAGCACTTCATGTATCTGTCACAGATGAGGCAAACTAATAATGCACTGCAATGAACTTAGTGAAAAAAATAAATCCAAGATGATGGATGAGGCTAAATATTGTTGATTTTTAATAATATACAATATTTATTATTTAGCTTTTTGCTTACCAAGGCTGAATTAATTTGATCAACATATTATTTAAAACAAATATGCTAATGTAATTTATCCCTGTGATGCAAGGCATCATCTTAATTTTCAGCATCATTATTCCAGTCTTCAGTGTCACACGATCCTTCAGAAATCATTCTAATATGAGGATGTGGTGCAAGAAACATTTCTTATTATTATCAATGTTAAAAACAGTTGTGCTGCCTAATATTTTTTTGGAGACTGTGATACAGGTATTTTCCATACGAATATTTGTTTATTTATTTATTTTTAGCTTTTTTAATTCCCATGGGGCAATTAGTTTAAACTGTCATGTTGCTTCACAAATAACACTTATCACATACATTCAAATAATTTAAAAAACGACACAAAATACATAAAAATAGGGATAGAGAAAATAAAAGGGATAAAATTATTAAAAAAAGATAATCAACTAAATGTATTACATAAACTAATTGCTTCAGACACAAAAGTAAATTTATAGCGATTTGTAGAACATCTGATTGTCCTTAAATGTCGCCCCAGAATATTTGATTAATAAAAAGTTCAAAAGAATATAATTTATTTGAGATAGAAAACTTTTGCAACATTATAAATGTCTATACAGTCCCTTTTGAATTAAAGTATTAATTTATATTTAAAAAAAATTGTACTGACCCCAAACTTATATATAAATATTCATGTATATTACTTGGTTGGTTTTCACAGTCAAATAATTTTCGACTTGCCTTAAACAATATTAAAACCCCAAACTATAAAATATACTTTCACATCCATATATAACACTTTTGATCACAGTTGTTCTAATGACTGTATTGGCAAATCAACTTACAGGGGAAAAGAACAAGTTTTTCCTGTAATGACATTCTATTGAGAGGGACACTGAAGTCAGTTCAACCGCTGAAACCAGGACAAATTTACAATTTGTAAGTGAATTGTCTGGACACTGGGGTACACCTTGTGAAACTGGGACTGTCCTGTGTAAACAGGAATGTCTGGTCACCCTAATTAGATGCAAATAAAAAAGGACGAAGAGTGAGAATGAAGAGGACAGGGAGTAAAAGTAAGCTAGAGGGAGATGAGTCATTCTGCAGTGATGGAGAGGTGTGTACCATCTCACAGCATGTGCGAGCGAGAGAGACAAAAGGAGGTGCAGTAGACACAGAACACACGAGGGAGGACTGTGCTGGAGTCAGGCCAGCTTAGTGACATCTTCTTCACTGACATCCTAACCTAGTCAGTGGCTATTTACCGTCCTGCGAGATCGAGTTTGCACTTCCAGTGTGCAAAGAGTTCATAAGTGTAACTGTAGGTGATATAGCAGACCTGCTGCATTAATTAAGCAATTACGCACTTAAGGGACTGCTATATTGTGAATATGATGATGGCTAAAGGGCAGTTTAAAGCACCTGTGCACACAACCCCTTCAGCTGTGACTATTTTTCACAATACAGCACGGCCTCAAATGACTTATAACAGATTTTCTTTTTATTAAAACACTAGTTTATTAAGCTAATTGCTAAAATCATTTTCTTCCGAGAAGGTTTACTATCTGACATGTAAGCATATAACATGTTGGATGGATGGATGGATGGATAGATAGACAGACACACTTATATAGGCTATTCTGGTTCATTAATATTATCAATAATACATTTTTAATGATTTTGAAAGTGGTATCTTTATATGCTCACCAAGGCTGTATTTATTTAATCTGAAATTCAGTAAAAAGCAGTTCAAAACAAAAGCCTATATTTGAAATAGAAATCTTTTGTAACATTATAAATATTATCACTGTCACTTTTGATCAATTTAATGCGTCCTCCTTTGTGATTAAAAGTATTGGTAGCTTTACAGTCTTGTTCCCCATGTAAGTACTATGCACTTATTATAGTAATTTAAAAAACTGGGTTATAACTAGTACTAACCCTGAACCTATCTAAACCCAACGTTAACCCCTGTAGTAAGTAAGTACACTAAAAGCACATGGAAGTACACGGTCTTTAAAATAAAGTGCAACGAATATAGTATTATTATTTAAAATCTTCCTCTGCCCACACTTTTGAATTGTAATGTATCACAGTTTCCACAAAATTTTTTAGTTCTTTCAACTTAATCCAAATGTAACTTGTCCAATAGGGACAAAGCGTCAAAACCAATTTATACATCAATGTGATCTCTAACATTAGTTAGTCCCAAAAACTATTTAAATGTAAAGCATCCATATATTTTGGTTTTCAGGCAATATATTGCCCTTTTTCAAAGACCTACCTAGTGCTGTTTCATTCCATATACAATGTGGGAGGAGATGGTACAGAACCACTTTACAATAAAGTAGAAAGTGTGAATGTGCCCTTTGAAGGGAGAGGACAAAACATTTTAAAGATTATATGCAAATGAACATTCGCCTCGTGTGCAAGTGCACATATAAATGTGTGTGTGTGAGATAGTGAAGCATGTGTGTGAGAGCCTTATATTGCATGTTTGAATGATCATAAAGACGTGTGTGCATGGAATCATGAAATAAGAGGCTAATTATGCCCCTTGGACATGATTGCGTTTATGCAGCTTCATTAATTATACTCAAAAGGGGTCTGTTTTGTTGCCCATCATACATTAAGCAGCTTTCTTCTTTGCTAATGCTGCTGAAATATGTGCATAGGCATGCAATAGACTGTACATAGACAAACACATTAAAATTCAGATGCATTTTTTTGTGCTTGTGCCTATATCTGTTTACACAGCTTTTGATGTATTTCATGCTTAACAATGCAAAAACATTTTTCAGATTATTGGTCAATCAATAGGGGGTTTGCAGTGGTTGATTATTAAATTATTAGTTCCTATGTGGTTAATGTCTTTGTATGAATGTTAAATGAATATTCCTACTAAATAAAAGCCACTTACATATTCACTCATTACCTATTTTAACCTTGATATAGATAATACATACTTTTACCAGTGATGACAAAAAAAAAATGTTGCCAAAATCCATGGAAACAACGTTGCTATGGCCACTGGCCACATGGTAACTGCTGGCAACAGATACCTTTAATAACCTGTGACAGCCAACATCTTTGCTAACCAAACTCTTTGGCTCCTTAAATGAGTCTGTGTTTGCACGCAATGTGCTTATGGTTGCATGGTATAATAAGTTAAGATAAATAATATACCTTTCAGAATATGTGTTTAAAAATGCTGAAACACTCCTCTGGACTTCTATATGCAAGGGAGACTTTTTAGTGTGCTCTGGGAGCAAGTAACTGTCCGCATGAAAGAAAACGAGTTCTGAGAATGGACTAGTTCGTTCTGTTCCTGTCAGTCAAAACAATATTTCATTTTGTCTCTGTCAACTTACACAGCCACCATATTTCTTTTGAAACCACTGGCCCCTGCAGAGCAAGAGACCCCCTTCCAGCATTATGAGCCAATTATATTATGGTTCAATTTACATCTAGAACAATTGTACGCAGTCCCAAAGCAGCAAACATATTGTGTATTTACGCAGACCTTTCAATCCCACACAGAGACGACCTACATGTATTTACACAGGAATTCATGCTGGTAGATGCTAATTGACATGAGAGAGCGGCTGTGTAAATACGCTGTAGGAGTCTCTACCAATCCAATGGCTTTCCTGTGATGTGAAGGAAAGTTTCAGAACAGAGTGCCATCCTGGAAATGCTTCCTCTGTCTCATTTATGTCACAGCCAAATGTTGACTGGATGGTTTAAAATTTAAATCTCCAGACTCAACTCGCTGTAGACTTGCTGTAGCCCATTGGCTATTACTAAGCCAACCCTAACCCAAACCCTTCTCTAACCTTAATAACAGAAATATAATATGAGTGGAAAACATTTCAGCACAGAATGGGGAAAAAAAAAAAAAATTAAGAGAGAGACAAAAATAACTGTCTGTTGTGTGTGATGTCATTAGTTATTGAAGGCTCCCTGTTTCATAGTTCGCGGAGGACACCAAGATTCAACTTAGGGTACATTTACACGACAATGATATGCTTTAAACAGAGAAGTGTTTCCTTTGAGTTTTCCGCGTACAGGCGACACCATTGTCGAAACGATGACTATTCACATGTATCCGCGAAAACAACTAAAAATGCTGTATTCTGCTGCCAGGCCATTATGAAACACTATAGATAGAACACATAATGCACATGATGTCATCGGTTTCAGATATTAACATTTTTGTTGTTTACACGGAGAGCATTTTTAAAAAACTTGCACTTTGAAACCCGTTTTCAAAAGTTTGCATTTACAGGCACCCAAAAACTGTTGTCGTGTAAATGAACGGCCGCAACGCATACATTTATTTACGCTTTCAGTTGAAAACTGTGTTGTGTAAACGTCCCTTAGGCTCATTTGAAAAATGAGCATCTAACTGAATTTTTGCTAAACTAATTTTTGCTAAATTCATTGTATTTGTTTTTGCAAAACAAATATATCAAATTCACTGCAGTTTTCATCTGAAATGAACACTAGTGGCAGTAAAACACCAATCATTTGTTGCTTATGGGCATATTATCGATTAATAAAAACATAGTTTTGCGTGGTTCCTTGCACAGTATAATGTTATGACCACAAAACACTTTTACCATAGTGCATGATTTGTAATCTAATACATTTTAATGTTTGCATCACATTAGAAGCTCCATATGGATGGCTTTTCTAAACTTGCTCGGTATAGCTCACCTGGTACAACATGGCACTTCAATATGAAGCACTCGGTTATGAGTTCTGGGAAACACGAGTTACAATAAAAGGCCTGAATTACTTGTAGAAGTAAGCATTTAGCATGGTTGCTTCAGAATTTTTTTATTTTTTTTATCTCACTCTTGCTTTAGTGCCACTGACCGGATATTTACTTTATATGAACTGCCACTCTATTTGCAACAACAAATGCAATAAAGTGTTGCCACATTCATGTTCATCTGTTTTAAAGAATAATGAACATGCTTTTAGTGCAACTCAAATCACTGTGGATGTGTCGTGAAACGTACAAGAAGCAACCAAATATAATTTTACAGAAATGTCGCCACAGGCCCGTTTTGCAATGAGTCTGGATTGGCAAGATTTGTGGTACGTTGCTGTTTGCCTCCAGCAAAGATGATCAGTGCGTGAACAACAAGCAGTTTTCAAATGTTGCCAACCAAATGGTACAGATATTATTTAATGAATTAATTAATGAGAAGAAAATTAAAATGTTTTAGCTGCTACAAACCCGTGTTTGACAATATACATTATACATATTAACTCTAAATAGCACTGACTCCCAGTTGCCCAATTTAAGCTAATTTAAATGGTACTTTAATGTGAATGAGGGAGGTGAAGCCATATTAATACTGTGACTGTTGAACTGTTCCCCATTGTGACATTGTTCAACAGCCTGCGTGTGTTTACTTGCCCGTCTGTGGAGCCAAAGCTTTTTTAAAAGGTTGTCATGGTTTGACAGATTGCAGGGTGATAGTGGTGGCACGCTGGGCTTCCCCTTGAGCGGCACAGCAGTAAGTGGCTTGCTGAGGGACACAAGGGCATTGGTCACAGGAAGGCCAGTGATACTGGAACCCATGGTCCTTCTGTGCTACATGCTACTTCTGTGCTCCTTTTTTGGTGAAGCCTGAAAGAAACATAACAAGATAAATATCAATTGTTTGTCATAGACATCATGAGAATAAACAGAGCGCAAAATTAGACTTCCCTTTCAAGGGAACTCGAGCTGCGTTGAGACGCGGTGGGAACGCTCTGCGTGATTGCGTCGTGAAGCACGTGTATAATCAGTCCAATGGAAGAGCGAGACGTCATAGGCGGTGACGTCATAGACCAGGAAGCTATAAAGCACACCAGAAAACAGACCGCGACAGCTTCTGTTGCCTTCAGCAAGCGATCTGTGTATTCTGTCCTTGTCATATTTATTGTTGTCTGTCAAGTTGCAATATATATATATATTATGGCAAAAGAGAGCAAGCAGCTTTTGTGTTGTTCCCTGCCCACGTTATATCACGGGTGGGGACACACACATCAGCTTTTTGTTACTATTTGGGAGTGGAGCATGCCACAGTCAGTTCTCGAGGGGGCTGACTGTGAGCATTGCGAGAAACTGTCCGTGAGGACGCTCCGCTCCCGCCGGGCGTTCTTCGAGGAGGACGGTTCGGTTCGCGCTCCCCGCGCGGGTCCCGCTGTTGCCGATGCACGGCGGCGACTCGCATTTTGGGGTTCGCAAACGGATCTGACAGCGGGGGTTGGGACGGGCTCTGCCCTATCTCAGCTTTCACCTGCCAGATCCAGTGCTGGCGATTTCCAGTTCCGAGGAATTGGTATCGTTAGTGTTTTGTTTAGAAAAAGAGAACAAAACAAATAAAGATATTAAGAAAAGGCAGATGTTTGAGTTTTCAATAAATGAATAAATAAGTCAGCTCATAACTCTGTTGAATAAAGAGGAGCTTTAAAAGGAGGTTTATCTAGTGTTGTTGCTAGTTAAATATTTTCTGGCCAGCTGAACTTTATGAGAGTGAAAATAAGGAGTTTATTAGATGAAATAAATCTAAAAACAGAAAAACTCTGTATCTCAGCCTCCTCGTCGGAGACTGCCGTTTTTCCCTATCTCCACACCACAATGAGGTGTCAAGATCGTGGAATAAGTCGGTTTCTATTTTATGTGTTTAATGCCCTACGTCTAACTATAGTAATGCTATGGGTATTAAGTATCATGGTATGACAGTGCCTCGGGTTAAAGAGACGCTTGCTAGCTTTCTCTCTCCCGAGTCGGCGTCATAATTTTTAACCCCGACGTTACCCACCAGCCATCTAAATAAAAATTTTTTTTTTAGGCAACGCTGGTGGGTAAATTATAAAGACATGGATGAATGTGAGGTTGTCAGCACTGACGCTATTCGAGAATTGCGTCGTGCAAAAACAGATAAACTATACTGGGGAGGGACGGTTTCGAGAAATCGTTTCTCCTCTGCGTCCTCTGGGTGGCGACTCTCTGAGGAGGGTCGCACACGGCCAGTTCGGTTGTTTTCCTGCTGGTGGCCACGGACTGATATATATATATATATATATACGTTTTTCTGATTTAAAAGTAAAGAAAAATAAGATAAAATTATGTCTGTTCTTCTGGATGCTCCGCTTTCAAGAAACTAAGAATAAACCGTTCAGCGGCGTTCCAGAGGTTTCTTCCTCACCAATCTATGTTCCTGAGACTGCTGGGCGGAGCAGTCTCAGTCTACTAAGCTCCTCGCAGCACAGCGAGCATCGCCATTTGGGCTCCTCCACAATCAAAGGGGACTTGGGTGGCGGTAGCAGTCTAGCCAGTTAGAGATATGCAAGATCTGAGGACTATTTTATCTCTAAAAAAGCTTGGACAATAGGAAGCCCTGATGCCGAGGCTATCAGGCTTCTAAAGTGTGGTCCCCTCCGGGGTAGGGATGGTTTTTGAGAAAATCGTTTCTCCTCGGCGCCCTCTGGGGTGCGACTCTCTGAGGAGGGTCGCAGCGCTGCCAGTTCGGTTTTCCTGCCGGTTCGCCGTTCAGGACACCAAGGTGTTAGTGTCCCCAAACGATCCTCCGAGGGGGGTCGTAGAGCAGTCAGTTCGGTTTCCCTGCCGGTTCGCCGTTTCAGGGTGCCGAGGTGCCTGCTTTTTCCAATGATCCTCCGAGGAGGGTCATTGGAACTAAGTTATTTAAAGGGAGGCAAGATCTGAGGACTGTCATCTCTAATAAAGCTTCTGAGGGCTCCTCCGGGGCAGGGACGGTTTTGAGAAATCGTTTCTCCTCGGCGCCCTCTGGGGTGCGACTCTCTGAGGAGGGTCGCAGAGCTGCCAGTTCGGTTGTTCCCTGCCGGTTCGCCGTTCAGGGCACCGAGGTGTCAGCGTCCCCATACGATCCTCCGAGGAGGGTCGTAGAACGGTCAGTTCGGTTGTTCCCTGCCGGTTCGCCGCTTCAGGGCACCGTACTGACTGTTCAACCAAATCCAGAGGCCAGTCTTGAGAGACTGGTTCCCCTAGTAGAATTTCTGGCAGCGTGGAAACTACTGCCACATATTTCTCGGTGGGTCCTGCACACTATAGAAAAGGGTTCAGAATTCGGTTCTTGTCCGCCCAGATTTCTAGGGGTCCTCCCCACTGTGGTGGACCCCGAGCAGGCTTTGGTTATGGAGCAGGAAGTACTGACACTTCTGCAAAAGGAGGTGTAGAAGGGGTTCCTCCTCCCGGCAGACAGTCAGGGTTTTACTGCCATTACTTCATTGTTCCGAAAGAGGATGAGGGGTTGCGTCCTACTCTAGACCTGCGTCAATTAAACAGCATATTATGCTTACGCTAAATATGATTGTGTCACAGATTCAGTCCGAGGACTGGTTTGTCACAATAGAGTTAAAGGACGCTTACTTATCTATCCATCCTCATCACAGGAGGTTCCTGAGGTTTGCTTTCAGGGGCGAAGCATACCAGTATCGGGTTCTTCCATTCGGCCTAGGTTATCACCCCACACCTTTTACAATATGCGTGGATGCAGCTCTGGCTCCTCTGAGATTCCAGGGCATTTGCGTATTAAATTATATCGACGATTGGTTGATTTTTAGCTCAGTCCGAGCTTTTGGCAGTTCAACATCGAGATGTCGTTCTGTCCCACATAAGGAGGTTGGGGTTGCGGCTCAACACCAAAAAGAGTGTACTCCTCCCAGCTTGAGGACCACTTTCTAGGTGTATTATGGGATTCGACAACAATGCAAGCACGTCTGTCTCCTGCACGTATTTCTGCGATTCTCACAGCCGTAAAGAATGTAAAACTAGGTCAGTCACTCACTGCAAACAGTCTCTGAGACTGTTGGGGCTCATGGTAGTTGCGTCTAACGTAGTTACTTTTGGCCTTCTGTACATGAGACCCCTGCAGTGGTGGCTCGGGACCAAGGGGTTTTCTCCGAGGGGAAATCCGTTTTTCGCATGATCAAGGTCACGCGGCTATGCCTTCGTGCCTCGGTCATGTGGAAGAAACCTTGGTTCCTCGCCCAGGGCCCAGTGCTGGGTGCTTCTTGTCGACGCGTCACGCTATCAACGGATGCTTCCCTCACAGGATGGGGGGCGGTCATGAGTGGCCGCTCGGTGAACGGTCTTTGGCTGGGGCTCATGGCAGTTGCGTCCAACGTAGTTACTTTTGGCCTTCTGTACATGAGACCCCTGCAGTGGTGGCTCGGGACCAAGGGGTTTTCTCCGAGGGGAAATCCGTTTTCGCATGATCAAGGTCACGCGGCTATGCCTTCGTGCCTCGGTCATGTGGAAGAACCTTGGTTCCTCGCCCAGGCCCAGTGTTGGGGGCTTCTTGTCGACGCATAATGCTATCGTTGGATGTTTCCCTCACAAGTCGGGGGCAATCATGAGTGGTTGGTCGGCGAAGGGTCCGGACAACACACTGATGGTCTCGTATATCAGAGCAGATATCCTGTTGAGGCAGGGGCTGTGGCCCGGGGAATGGAGACTTCACCCCGAGGTGGTGGAGCTTCTTAGGGAGAACTTCGGTCAAACTACAAGTCGACCTTTCGCATCGCTTGTACAATGCATTGCCCTTGTGTTTCTCCCTCACGCATCCAGCTCCGCTTGGACTGGATGTAATGTAATAGGTGTGGTTGCCACTACACCTATACGCTTTTCCCGATATCTTTGCTCCTGGGAGCTCTGGAGTTATGGATACTGTGGGCTCGGCCTCTGAGGGGGCCCAGCTCATAGATTCAGGTTTCTCGACCGAGGTCGTGGAGACCATACTCCAGTCTAGAGCTCCCTCCACGAGAAGACTAATGTGCTGTTCTCTGCCTGGTGCAGAGAACGCCTTCTGAATCTCGTTTCTGCCCTTTTTGGTACAGTACTTGATTTCTGTAATGAATGTTTCTTTGCTGGGCTATCTCTGAGGAGAGATCCCTAATTTCGTCTTCTCCGTGGTACATGAGGCTGAGGCCTGCACGTACTTGGATTTGCACCTGGTTGGTGGTAGTATTTCTTCACCCCAGATCGGGTTGTATTTCTAGGTCCCTACTAAATGTGCGGTCATTTGTGCTCCAGGCCTTCTGTCCTCCACCTTTAATACCCCAGATCAGGAAAATCTTAAATCTGGTATGCCCTGTCCGGGCTTTGGATGCTTAGGTCCACAGAGCTGCTCAGTGGCGTTTATCAGAACAATTATTTGTCTGCTTCGGGTAACCTAAGATAGGTTGCCCTGCATCTAAACAGATAATGAGCAAGTGGGTAGTTGAGGCTATCTCACTTGCTTATGAAGCGGCCGGACAGCGTTCACCTGTGGCTGTTCAGGCCCATTCTACTAGGAGTATGGCTGCCTCTAGGCTTTAATTTCGGGTGTTTCCCTTCAGGATATTTGTAATGCGGCAGGCTGGTCCTCACCTCATACATTTGTCAGATTTTATGACCTACACCTCTCCACTCCCGGGGCTAGGTTGCTTGCTTCTAGTGTGCGCAAGGACTTCACACAGAACGGGCATTTGTCTTATGGCGTAGTGGGTATGGGGTTCCCACCGCGTCTCAACGCAGCTCGAGTTCCCTTGAAAGGGAACGTCTCAGGTTACGTATGTAACCCTGGTTCCCTGAGAGGGAACGAGACGCTGCGTTCTCCCGCCATACTTCCTGCATGCCCTGATCGACTTGCTTCAGGCTTTTTCAGAAGCTGTCGCGGTCTGTTTTCTGGTGTGCTTTATAGCTTCCTGGTCTATGACGTCACCGCCTATGACGTCTCGCTCTTGCATTGGACTGATTATACACGTGCTTCACGACGCAATCACGCAGAGCGTTCCCACCGCGTCTCAACGCAGCGTCTCGTTCCCTCTCAGGGAACCAGGGTTACATACGTAACCTGAGACGTTTTGATTTTAAGGATTGTTTACTGTTTTGGTTTGGTTACAATTGACTTCCATCGACAAAAGAAGAAAACAAATCTCAAACCATTTTCTTTTATGTTCCATAGAAAACAGGAAGTTACAGGTTTGGAACGACATGATGACCGAATTTTAATTTTGGGGTAAACAATCCCTTTTTTCCTTTTGTATTTAGAAAAAGTAATCGCTCCTTTAGACTTTCATGAGATCTCAACAAATTCACAAACTATGCTAAAATTTATCGAGACACAAACGTTTGCGATCCAAATTCCAACCATTTTTTCAATAAATTATTAATTTAATAGTGTACTTCTTGTTGAATATCAACAATGGTCTTTATTGCTATATTTTATTTCTTTATTTAATTTATTACAAAGACTTTTAGGAGAAATTTTCAGAAAAAGTTTAGAGAAAGAGAAAGGAATTTTCAACAAATCAAGTTGCCCATTGAGTAAAGGCCAAAACCGAAATCAAAGAGCTAGCATCTACAATAGCCGACTGTTTTCGCATTGTGTCACCTGTTGAAGTTGCAATTAAACACTGCAATGACTAGAGCTACTGTAACAGCGAACTAGCACATTCTGCGCCTAAGTGAGAGGAAATAACTGGGTATGCCAGCAGGTGGCAGTAGTCTATATTCGTCATTCAAAAAGGGAAAGCGAAACTAGGATTGCGGATATACAAACCGTAGACAAATCAACGCTTGCTTACCATTTTGAATATAAAATCACATTGGTCTTAACTTTCTTCATTCCAGATGGCCGTGTCGCTATGAAAATATTTGCAAATTGAAATGCCTTCTCTGTGTGCACTCTTTGCTCGCTTTTATCACTTTCCCTATTCTTCTCGTGCACTACTTTGCAAAGCTGAATAGCCAATCAGAGTGATCTGTCTCACCGACCGCCTATCGTCGATTCAACACGCTCAAACGGCCAAAAAGGTACAGTCGGGGCCCGACTTGTACCAATAGTGCGGAACACACTTCAAAAACTGAGCTGACTGAATTCTCAACGATGGCCTGACTTTGGCTGAAAGCCGACTGTTGGCTTGGTGTGTCACAGCCTTTACATTCATAACCAACAATTGAGTCGTGGTTGCAGATTCTTTGCTCCCATTGAAATGGAGTGTTACACATATGTTAGAATGCATTACCACTCACATGCCACAGAAGGGCTAGATGTGATTTTTCCATTGGCCTATACTGGCCCAGCTAGGAACAATAGGCCTTACTGTGAATTAACTGTAGCTGCACTGAGCTGCATCTGGGACACAGTGGGTCCTCTGGTTCTTTTCCTGAGCCCAGCTGTACTTCAGAGTGAATTAACTCCCTCGCTATTTATTACACGACATCTGGCTGGTTGAAAGTGAAGCTCTGAGCCGCGGAGTGTCTCCAAGGTTACAGCTATTCCCTCTAAGCCTCTTACATATGCTGAACTGTAATAGGAATGTGCCTGCTCTTTCTAAGGAAGTTGGTAGCGAAAGAACTCTAGTACTTTTCACAGAAACCGGGTTGATGAGGACTGTGAGAGGTTGGGGTGGGTTATCGTCCCAGAGGGGAGCCATGGTAACAGGGTTTGGTCATGCTAACAGAGCCTCCGTTGAATGGAAGTGTGTTAAAATAGCGTCTGAAAAAGTAAGAGGTAGAGAATCAAACTATTCATTCGCGGCCAGATGCACTTACACACATACACATGTTCACATATGCACAGGCGCATACCCGGAGTGCACCAGACCATCACAACTCTCCAACAACTCAGAATTGACAAGCTCATGCATACATTTAGAGTTTAGCAAATATAGCTGCATATAAAAACAAGCAAGGGTACGACAAATTCACGGGAGGGTACACGCAGTACACAAACTCACACACACAGGCAGGATGGACATTCTTGAGACATTTCTTTTAAAATAATAAATAGGGAGACCGGGGCTAGTTGTCACACGAGTCAAGCACCTTTTAAAGATCCAAACCTCTTAAAATAGAATAGTGAAGTGAATTCTGTCCAAATTACCCTAAATTAATCATCATATTTTTGCAACAAAACCACACTAAGATACATTCAGGCATGTGTCAACTATATAAGAAAATATTTAACTATGCTCTTAGGACACAAATATTTTGGTAACACTTTACAATAAGGTTTAACTAGTTAACTAACTTAGTTAACATGAATTAAGAATGAACAAGTCTTCTACAGTATTTATTAATCTAAATTAATATTCATTTCAACATTTACTAATACATTATTAAAGTTGTATTTGTTAACATAGTGAACACTGTGAACTAACATGAACAAACAATAAACAACTGCAGTTTTATTAACTTAGATTAATAAATACTGTAACAAATGTTTTGTTCATTGGTAATTCATGTTAGTTCACAGTAATCATACATTAACTAATGAAACCTTATTGTAAAGTGCTACCGGTTTAATTGTGTATGCAGTTAATGCATTAGTTAATGCATGAACTAACCATGAGCTATATATTTTCATAGTATTTATTAACATTGGTTTATGTTAGTTAATAAAAATACATTTGTTTACTAAATTTAACTTTTGATTTTAAATATGTATTAGCAAATGTTGAAATTAACATTTACTATCAGTCGATATAGAAGCATTGTTGTTCATTGTAATTTCATTTTAACTAATGGTAACTAATGAAACTTTGTTGTAAAATGATTATTTTTCACTATTTTTCACAATGCCAGGTTGGATATTTGTATTGGGGTACGTTGTCACATGTTTATGTTTAATTGCCTGCACTTTATTTCGATGGTCCACTTTAGACATTCTACTAACTATAAGTAACTTTGTAAACTACATGTCAACTGACTCTCGTTAGTGTTAGTAGAATTTAGAAGACTGCTAGGTTAGGGTTAGGGATCAGGGTTAGGGTTAGTAGAATAAGTTTACATGTGGTTGCAAAGTTGCTTATAGTTAGTCAGAAGAATGACTGAATGAGCATCAGAAGAAAGTGTCAGCAGATATTAAGCATACAGTCTACTAATACTCTAATAAGAGTTAATTGGCATGTAGTTGCAAAGTTATAGTTAATAGAATGTCTAAAGTACACTATTAAAATAAATTGTTACTGTTTAATCTTAGGCTAATTGTACTTTTTACATACGTAGGCTAATTAGCTATTAAATTGTAGATTCCCTTTTCTGGGAAATATCAGTTGGTGTAAGACATGTGTGACAACTAGAAGAGGTGTAAAAAGTACAGCAAACTTAAACTCAAATTATGGTTACTGTGTTAAAATTTACCTAATTAATATCCAAAGTACTGTATTGGCAAAAAACATATTTGGGTGAAAGTTTTTATAATGTATTAAGTTTTAACAGGTAAAAATTGTAAGGCATTAAAGGTAAATATTTTCTGAGCTTCAGTAACTGAAACATGACCTCAAGCATCGAAGGAGATTTTCCCATTAAAGACACCAAACTTTGTCAAGCAACTTGTTTAACCAAAATGATCTCAGGTCACTGACTTTTGTAATGCTCAATGCATTATAAATGTAGTTCAAGAAAAGTTCAACCATCATCAATCTTGAATATTAAAACTAAATTAATTACTGCATTTGCTTTGGGTGTACCTCTGTATTGTGGAGACTAAAGAGAAGTCTCCTCACAAGGACGAATGAGTTGTTCCCAATTAGATTTAAAATAATAATAATAATAATAATAATAATAAGTTAATTTTTTTATATAATTTAATTGGATGTTGTTGTTTTTATAAGAGGAACAATCTAAGCCACTGTGACCTTTGGAGGTCTAAATGCATTTGCAAAATTATGAAATTTGGGTAACACTTTTTTTTTTATGGACCCTTTAGAACATTCTGTTGACGGTAAGTAACTTTGCAACTCTCATCAGAGTATAAGTTGATTGTCTACTTAATATCTGCTAAATCTTTATTGTGATGCTGCCCAACAGACAATCTACTAACTATAAGTAACTTTGCAACTACCTGTACGTCAACTTATTCTTACCCTAACCCTACCAGTCTACTAATACTCTATTAACACTCTAAGAGTAGACAAGTAGGTACAATGTTACTTATAGTCAACAGAACGTGAAGGAACCATCAAAATAAAGTGAAACCGAAATTTGAGTAAAAAAAAAAAATCAAGTATTCGGTTTCACCAGTACTTGAGTAAAGTGCAAATTAATCTAAATAATACTTCAGTACAGTTACTAAAGTACTGTACTTTACACCCCAGATAAAAAGAAAGATTAAAAATAAGGGAATTACAATTACCCCTCATCCAGGAAAGACAGATGGAAATAGACTCTTTAAATGCTCCATGAGTCTGCAAAGAGCGCAAAAAACATCGTCAACATAACTGTGCACGCTGCTCAGCTGCATTGCCCACATACGATTCAGAGAGAAATTCTTCATGACTGCAGATCTCAGGGGACAGAGGGGCTCTAGGTTTATTGATGATTTAACCGCAGTGTTAAAGGTGAGCTAATCTTCAACCTCAGCCCGGTATGTCCTTTATATGCTGAGTCCAGTGGTTTCGATGCACATCACATGTTTTGTTACAGCCAAATAAATCGGTATAACAAAACAATACCTAACAGACATATAGGACCTTTATAAATTTCGCAATCTCTAGAACCTCAAAACATGTTCAAAGATAATGAAAAAAACAACTATAAATATCTCAACACTACGTGGAACTCGCCAGCACTGGGCTTCTTTCCAAAATTGATTATGAAGCGATGCCAACAGCTCTCAGACTGTATTCACGTGAGAACTGCAGAGGATGTGCGGCATTGCTCTGCCGCATGTGTCATTTGGTGGCTGCGAAGATGAAATAATTTGATTCAAACCAACACACACTGCATAGTGGTGCAAAAAGCATGAAGATTTCTTGTGCCGTAGTAAATTTTTGTACACAAAGTCAGATAATTGGTCTCCTGGGAGACTCCCGTTGCTGTATGTTAAAAGACATTAAGGCTTAATAAGTCTGTAAATACAATCTCACACTTAAAATACGCTCAAAGTTGCACACAGACACGCATTTGCTCGTGAGCTTCTTACAATGCTACAGTCTGTTCTCTGTAGCACTGTACTGTACTGTACTGTACTGTACTGGAAACTGCTGTCAGGAGAGCTCTTTTTTAATTATCTCAGGGAAATCTCAAATCTCGCTTTAAAATCAATCATGACAGCTAACATCTTCTATTTTTACATTCTTCTCTATATTTCGCCCTCTTTCAGCGCTCTGGGAACAGAGTGTTATCTTTGTTACTCTTAAATCTCTAAGAGAGGAAGACAAAGAATTAAAAGAAAGAGAGGTAGGGAGAGAAAGCGAGAGAGAGAAGATGCACATGCTTGCAGTAGCGGACACCTTTCACATTTTCTTAATCTGCTATAGACAGCAGAGATCTCTATGATGATTTCACTTACAGTTATGACATTGAAAGTTAAGAGAGGGTCAACAACGGCAGCAGGAAATGGAATGCAACTCAATGCCCCTGTGCTCTGGTAATATGCATACCTCTTCACTTATTTATAAGGTTATGGGCAAATCCTGGCTTTTACTGTCATTACAGAGCCGTAATGTTGACTGTTACCGCTGCACAACATTGTGATTCATTTGCAGTCTGTATCCATTGACTTTTATCTTTTTTTTTTTTTTTACATTAACAGAAAATAACTTTTTGTAAAAAGTATTGTATGCCTAAGATAATCAGAAGATTATATTACTGTAATTCAAAACAATCTCAAGTTGTCACGGGCTAGGACGAATGACAGGAAGCAATTGCAAGTAAACAGTTTATTAGAGAATCACAGAATCGGCAGTGCAAACAGATGGTAACGGTGACGCAGGGACAAGATGGTCAGGATCCGTGAAGTGGTGCGATGAAGAGACGATGGTGAGACAAACGTAGAAACTCGAATCCAGACGAAGAAACAGGAACACAAGGCAGGAACTGGACACCGGAACACCAACACGAACCACATGAAACAACGATCTGACAAGGATGAGAGAACAACGGTGAGTATAAATAGTGTGGTGATGATCAACTGCAGCTGGTGATGTGATGATGAGCAGCTGGAGCGGATCAAGTGATGTCATACAGACACACCCCTCACACACGTGCATTCATACAACAACATAAACACGAGACTAGAAGGAAACAGAGAAACGTCTACCGTGACACAAGTGCTCTATGATATTGTGGTGAAGACCATAAGACTATAAATAAATACACATTAAGACCTTATAACACATTCACACGCCTCAATTCAGTCGATGCATTATAACATATGAACGCCTACCATCAACCAGTGGGATGTCAACTCATTTTGAAGGATCAATAAACTACAAGACATGAAAATTCTGACAAGTTGAATGAATGAATGAATGGATTTTTCATTTGTCATAGCAGAAAACATGTTATCAAGAAATGCATTAGAATGACATGTATTTTGTTCGCAAAAAGGGTTGTCTGGATCACAAGATGATTTTCCATTTCATTCTACAATATTAGTCAACTTACACTTAGCACGCTCAAGGCCAATGGTTCCAAACAGTTCTTTCAAGATAAAAAATATATATCGCAATAAATAAAAAAATAAATAAAATAAAATAGGTAGCTTCTAGGAATACTCAAAATGATCAGCCACTAAACGGAAGCAGCTGAACATATTTGACCAATTTCCTTCAAAATTAAAAAGCAGGAAGTTCTGCATAAATTTGCATGCATGTTTTATACCTCTATCGAACTGGCATTTGCCTCTTTTACTAAAAAGACAGGACCATTCATATAGGCACTATACTGATTTTTGGGGCGAGTCGACAGCAAACCTGTCAACCTCGAATGTTTAAGTGCGAACGCTAGCAATATGACACTATAGTTTAGGTGACAATTTAAACATCATTATAAAGGCTGACATATTATGCTTTTTCTCATGACGACATAATACAGTGGTACTCATGACAAACCCCTAGTTGTCACTGAGAGGACTCACTGTGCAATGTTTTAAAATGCTCATGTATGTCTCATTATGCATACTATGTATACAAGTATACTATGACACAGCTGAATGCTCTTTCTACTATTCTGACAGTAGTTGAATCAGTAGTTTCAGGCTAATCTTAGCCCCACCTGGCTAACACCCTCTGGCTGCTGGAACCAGCAAACATATTGGGGCCAATTATCATATAGCACAGACACAACAGACACACACACGCACGCACACACAACACACGCACACGCACACGCACACATACACACACACACACAAACTCTTCTCAAAGAACTATTGTGAGCCTCGGTCTGTAATCAGTCAAGGTCACAGCAGCGATTAATGTGGATTGAATATGTACAGCACTTTTATTTCATCAGCCACTGTCATAAGTTATCACTCAGCTCAAGGTCTAGGCAATTTACAGAGAAAATGAATGTGATACCAACAGAACAGGAAGGCAAAAAAAACCCAAAGTCTTATTGAGTCTTCTCACACAGCGGCACCAATATATAATAAAGATCTTCACTGGAATTTAAGTACAGAATGCTGTTATTTGTACGGCACTTCACATTGAGGTCTCGCAGAGTCCCAGCTTTTATCACTTTTTGTTTTTATGCCAGTGGTCTATACTCTGCACCCTGCTGGAAACGTATGCTCTGCATAGCTGTCTTCCTCTCCCAGCATCCCAGGGGACGAGTCACAGGAGCCGGAAGGGGTTCAGTAAGCTTCGGTGAAAGGCCTGACATCGCCTTGGGTTGGATGTTTAACAAGCTCTCGTGCATATGTTCCCAGCTTACACTGCGCATCGGATGTTTGATAAATACAATCAACGACTAACATAATAATGATTTATATTTTGTCATATTATTATATTACATCTTGATTTTCATCTACTCAGAAATATACGAACATGATTTACTGTATATTATTCTTACATTTTACATTACATTCTTACATTTTGACCAGTGGGTCTCAACGGGTTTTCTTTCAAAACCCAGATCTTACCCTGAACATCAAGTGGTGAACCAAAGTAAATTTGACATACAAAAAAAAAAAAAAAAAAAAATTAAATTGAAATTGAAATACTGAAATGTAGATTGGTTTATTATTGGTCGCTTGAATTGGATAAACTTGCAAAGATAAACTGGGTCATGTATTTTTTTAATACCATGTGCTGTTTATTCCAGTGTTGTTATTGTTAACTACTACTAAAGCTATTAAAAATATTTTTTGGTAAATGAAGCAAAGCTGAAATAAAATAGATGCAAATCTTAAACTGAAAAAAAAAATCAACTAATTAAATTTATTAGTTGAACTTTAAAGGGGTGGTATAATGCCCTTTTCACAACATGTAAAATAAGTCTCTGATGTCCTCAGAGCGTGTATATGAAGTTTTAGCTCAAAATACCACACATGTATTTTATATAGCATGTCAAAATTGTCACTTTTTGAGGGTGAGCAAAAACACACTGTTTTTTGTGTGTTTCCCTTTAAATGCAAATGAGGTGCTTCTCCTGGCACAGGGGCGGAGCTTCAATAGCTTGTGTCCTTTTACCTCACACACATATGCACTGAAAATTTAAAAAAACTTTTATCCTTTTATGTACAAACCAGAGTCAGACAATGATGGAGAGACTCAAGAAGAAGTGACAACATGTAGAATGCAACAGTACATTTCTGAATGGTTAGTTGATGAATTTATTTAGATTATGTGTCTATCTTTTAGTCATTGATTAGTATTCTGTCATGATAATCTATAAACCGTGTTCATGGGGTTTATGGAAATTGTAGGGTTATTGATAACCCGGGAGTAATGTTATGTCGTCCCTATTAGCCGTTTGTTGTAGTCCTTAAAAAGCGATTTCTTTTAAAGAAAATATCTCGCTTTGCTTTGAACTTTGAGCGTTATAACTTTGCAGATGTTGTTTATGCTCAAACAGCAACATTACACACTAACTAAAGTTAGAAAAGTGAAATCATAATCAACCATCCCTTTAACTAATTAAATTAAAGCTGTATAGACTAACTGAAGCTATATAGAAATGTAAAAAAATAAATCAGTAACACTTCAGTATGGGGACACAACTTTTGCCTCAATAAACTAAAGTTAGTAAGGTAATTGTTTAATTTAGGTATTGGGTAGGATTAAGGGATGTAGAATAAGGTCATGTAGAATAAGGCATTAATATGTGCTTTATAAGTACTAATAAACAGCCAAAATCCTTGTAATATGCAAACTAATAAGCAACTAGTTAAAAGTGAGAATTGAATCCTAAAATAAAGTGTAACCAAAAAAACTAATAAAAATGACAAATAAAGCACCTAACAAAATTAAATCTAACCAAAATTAAAATTAAATGAAAACTGAAAATATAGAAATAAAAGCTAAATACTATAAAACTATGTAAATAATACATAAATATTATTGGTTTGTTCCTGGTTTTCATTGAGAACGTGTAACAACCTGTCAATGTTGGCATATGGCTAATTTGGCTATAGCTTACCAAATGACATATGAATTTGGCCCAAAATAATGAGTCTGACTGGCACAACGTTTGACATGAACAGTAAATGAAATAAGAACGATTTTTCTCTCCATTTAGAATTTCTTTGGGTATATCTTTTTCATATTAATTTATGTTTATTTATACCAAGCATGATTTATAATATTATATATAATTTATTAACTTAAAATGTTCAAATGTATTAGTAATTAATGTCACAATTTCGTGTTTTATGTTAAAGGACTCTTATTTTGATATCCTGCTGCCTTACTGTTTCTGTTGTTTCCATTTTTTTCACTTCCTATGTTTAGTTACTGTTTGCCATTTTTGCCTTTGTTACCCTTGTTAGTCACCATAGCGTTTAATCAGTTTCACCTGCCCCTTGTTACCCTTGTATATGTGTATTTATATCCATTTGTTTCAGTCCTTGATTGTTGGCCATTGCCTTACATTCTTTTGTAAAGATTTTATGTTTCCCCGTTGTAATATTACCGTTTTCATGCTTGGATTTATGTTTTTTCATTTGGATTATTTTCAACTGTTGTTTCCCCATTTGGATTACCTTTGTTTTTATTAATAAACTGCTTAGATTATTGCCTCTTCTTGTTCCAGCATCAAAGTGAAAATTAACATGTATTACAGGATTTAACATTAACCAAGATTGATAAATGCGGGTAGTACTGTATTGGTTATTGTAATTTCATGTAAGCTATGGCATTAAATTTGTTGGTTAACCCCAAAATGAAAATTCTCTCATCATTTACTCACCCTAATGTGTTTCCAAACCTGTATTAGATTATTTCTTCTGTGGAACACACAACCCACCAGATGAGAACCACTGCTCAAGAACATTTTGAAAAGAGTGGAGTAGAATTTGGAAAAGTAAAGGACAAGAAAAACCGCTTAACAAATTTACATACAAAGAGTACTTCACTAGCTTAGCAGTGCCCGCAGGGTAAACACATGCACTTAGAGGACAGAACCCACACGTACAAACAAACAAACAAACGCACGCACATGCACAGCAAATGTACTTTTGAATCTAGACATCTTATTCGCTGAAGACTCTTCAAAGGCTCATTATATGAACATGTTTACGTGTCCCTTGAGTCAAGGACATTAAACATTCAAGTCACGAAAATCATAAAGAGCAGTTATCCTCTCTATTTTTTTTTCTCAAACACACACACACACACACACACACACACACACACACACACACACACACACACACACACACACACACACACACACACACACACACACACACACACACACACACACACACACACACACACACACACACTGACTCTCTCGCTCTCTCTATCTCTAACTCTCTCTCTCTCTCTCTCTCTCTCTCTCTCTCTCTCTCTCACACACACACACCATCTGCCTCAGCCCCCAATACACACATCACATACACATAATCAACCCGATAATGGAGTATGCGACTAACTCTCTCTCTCTCTCTTTGTGTGCTTCTCCCTCTCTATCGTTTCCTTGTTGTCTCTCACTGACACTTCAGGCGTAACCCCAATCCTATCATCCTGCTTTTTTGCCACTAGAGTATTAATCATTCATAACAATCTCTGAACACTAGTTATGATCTGTCTTCTGTCATAATGCAGCCTGACAAGATCAGCTAAGAGACCAAATTACAGTACTTCATCTATAGTGTCTTGCCGTAGGGGACAAAAAATGCACGGCCCGGCTCCGACTTGAATCCTGAGATTTATATCTCTACTTTAACTCGGCCACGCTTTTTATCCTCTCTTTTTTATGTTTATCTGTCCGGCCTCTCACTTGCTCTTATTTTAAATCAGTGGACGTCTCATCCATCACTGTCATATTTGCTGTCTGTTTTTGGCTCAGACGAATTCCCTCTCCTTCTTTCTAATACATGTTTCGAACTCCTTCACACAAATACTCACTTTCCATTGATGTAACAACTCACAACTGGCTTTAATTAAGGGATATTTTGGAGAAATGAAACCCAAATAAAATAAAAATAAAATAAAAATTTCTTTAATTTGTCTACTAGTTGGTCCACAGTTGTCAAAGATGGCAATATGGATGTTTCCTGAACTGTGAGGAATAAATGTATTTTCCAAAACATATCACATCAGCATTATTTCATGGTGGACATTATATTTTAGAACAAATATTTGCTAATATCAATTTAATAGTTAGCATTTATGTATCCTAAATTTTACAAAATTACAATTTGTTTTGAATTATGCACAACAAAAATGTTCTGTCCATGATATTTACCTTGATTTTTCATGGATCATAATACACCTCTAGCATGCTCTTTACTGGCGCTGTAACCAAGTACATCAACTTTAGGGGCGAAAATACTAAATTATGGGGAAAAATTGTTGGTTGTAGAAGAAGAACAAGAGATTTTTGTAAAAAAAAAAAAAAATGAATCACAATAAATAGAGTGCTTTATATTTATTGCACTAAGGCATGAGATATGGGTAAAGCAATCTAAACATAAAAAAGCGTTTGAAACCAGTGTTTTTATCGTTAACTAAAATACAAATATTACAATTTTTTATTTATTTAAATAAGCTGAAAGTTAAGCATGAATGACTAAAATTACTAAAACTTAAATAAAGCTAAATAGAAATACAAAAAGTATATATTGTAACTAACTAAAAACTAGAAAAGCAACAAAAATACAAAAACTTAAACTAAAATCAAAATATAATTATCTTTAATGTACTATTATATATATATATATATATATATATACACACACACACACACACATATATATATACACACACATATACATATATATATATATATATATATATTAGTGCTGTCAAACGATTAAAATATTTAATCGCGATTAATCGCATTAATGCCATAGTTAACTCGCGATTAATCGCACATTTTTATCTATTCTAAATGTCCCTTGATTTCTATTTGTCTCATTATTTTTTCTAATTTTAATGCTCTTATCAACACGGAAAAGTGGATCAGCAGTAAGTTTGTTCTTAGCTGTGGTATCCATGTGCTTCTGTCTGAAGTCATCCATTGTAGAGCTTAGATCGGGCCCAAAAAATCAAGCCCGACCCGAGCCCTTGCGCATTGTGTCCGAGCCCGGCCCGGCCCGACACATAAACTGTAATTATGAGCCCGAGCCCGATTTAAACCCGTCCATTTTTTAATACGTGAGTCGTTATAACTGACGTTCTCAACTACTTTCTATGTTACTTTCTCCCGCCCGCAACATTTTTGTCCCGCTCCCGCCCGCAAATAGACTCTTTTTTTGTAGGCTACCTCCAAATACTTTCGCCTACGTGTCGCCACCATACACATCAGCATAAATGCTCCGGATAAATTATTTGTTATTAAAGCATTAACACACAAACCACTGTTATAACATAAAAGCAAGCAGGCTACTGAGTGCATGGTTTGGCATGACTGAATGCGCGCAAAGTGCATTCCTAAATGATTCCATTCCTAAAAATAATTCCTAAAAAGCTGACATTAGTTCATCGCAATCTCACACGTCTGTTATTATCAATGAAGCTGACTGCACAATGCATCTTCCATAATATATACACTTTGTTTGTTATAATTAGAGGATTTGCCAGCATACAGAATTCAGCACTGAACAAAAAGTCTGCTTTGAGCGGTGAGGGGAGTCTATTTTAAATGCTTCTGATCATAGATATCATATAGAGACTAGATGCCCTATTGGCCGCTGTGGCGCAAGAAATGCGGCCGCCATATTAAGCAGGTCATACTCCTATTTGCGTTGCATAGCAGCAGTAGATGCCAGAGCACTGTGCAGTATATTCCTGCTCAAATCGGCGGACCATCACTCGGGGATTACTTTACACAAGTAAGATTTGACATTTAACATTACCATACTATTAGTTGTATTTTGTGAACAAAATATTCAATGTGTCCTGTATCGTAGCTACGTGTATGACCTTTGCAGCAAAAAAAAACGCGTGAAAATCAGTTCGGTATTCAGTGAGATATGATTAATTAAATGCGCTGGCGGCTCATTGCACCTGCCAAACAGATTACACTGAGCGGAGCGGGTGACCGGTTTAAGATGGCGGCCCCACGGCTCGTCCGCGCCAATAGGCAGTAGCTGTCGATAGGGCGTCTATCTATATGATGTCTATGCTTCTGATTGCCCATTGCGTTCAAAATCAACACATATGTCTGTGATTGGCTACATCACTCAACGCTGCAAACATGTTATAAAAAGAAACTCTGGCCTGTAAATCGTTTCTATTTTGTTTTAGTTGTTCGTGTTGCTTTTCTGCAACATATGAATAAAAATGTATAAGTTTTTATGTTTTATTCATAGATATTTCTAGTTTGCGGGAGTCCGGCGAATCGTTTTATTCTCCCGTATCCGCACACACAGAGTGAGTGCATTACCGCTCGAGCCCACCCTCGCACTCGGCCATCAAATCTAGTCCCGCAACGCACTCCATTGCGTTGAGAGTGCACGTCTCTAGATCGGCGTCTCATGCTCGCGCCATCCACTCAAAACGTAACGTTAGCCTACTACTCTTTGGCCGGCGCGCAAGCCCAAACAAGTACGTGCGGCGTGCCTGTTGTTTTGTTTCCGGTCTAGCTATCCGGTGTGATGTTGTAGTTTTTCTAACGTTACTAGTTGTTGCAACAGCATGTGAAAAAAATACACAGTTTGCTAGGCCAAAAAGAGCGTTAATCTCACGATAAAAAAATTGACGCCGTTAAAATGTGTTTGCGTTAACGCCGTTAATAACGCGTTTAACGCACAGCACTAATATATATATATATAATCGGGTGAGGTGGTTAAAGGGGTCATATAATGCCATTTTTGTACAAGTTAATATGAATCTTTAGGGTCTAAAAGAAAACTTTGTAATATACTTTTATTAAAAAATCTCATTAGTATTTTAAGAAAACACTAATTTTACCTGCTCAAAAACAGCTCTGTTTTCAGCACGCCGTTTCAGTGTATATGCCTTTAAATGATAATGAGCTTACTGACTCCGCCCCTCTGTTCTTTGGGCCGCTTTTGACACAAGGCACGTAGAGTGTTGCCTTGACAACAGTTGATGGTATATTTTGGCGAAAGAATGGCAGCGGGAGTCTCTGAGGACACGTCTGTAGTGTTGCAATACCAATTTGAACCGGAATCGGACCCGGAACAAGAAGACGGCCCAGAAGAAGTTCGACCATTAAGGCTCGAACAGGACGTTTCTGAATGGTTGTGTAGAGGGGTTTTGGCTAATGTGTTGATCAGGTGATTGTGCTCGCCTCAGGGTGTCAATCAAAACACATCACAGGATTCAGAATCTTCTCATCTTTACTTGGTATTAGTGTGTATATGTATGTGTGTGTGGTCTGAAATAAACAAATGAATAACATTACAATAAGTAATTACAGTCTTCATACATAATAATAATATACATGTCGTTCTACATCCAATACAATTATCAGGGTTTAGACTGCACTACCGAAATTAACCGCTAGATGTCGCATGAAGCGCATATAATGAGGATCGCGAATTCTCCGTGTCTCTGAGAAAACACTGAGTCATCATATACATATCGGCATGGTAACGAAAATACGACGAATACTATTAACTTGACACTCATTAAAGTGTTAACATTGCACTAAGTAACCTCAAACAAAGTTTAGAGAAATAAGTAACTTTAGTAACTTAAATAACTTTGTATCTGTTATATTTATGACGGTCCAACTATGACGTGAGGCTAGTATCGTTAAGGCAATAAACAGCTCGATAATTTACATCAACTAAAACAGTAATGTGGCAGATAACTATAACTAAAGCACAATTAAGTAAATAGACTTACATTTTATCATGAACGCACACACAGAAGATAAACACTGAAGGTTAAGATACAGGAAGATATGATGCCCGTTCTTCTCTTGACTCCACTTGCTAGCTATTCAGGAAGTTTTTAACTCGCCACCTAACGTCATATCAGCGTCACCAATAAGTTCGTCGCTGATTGGTTAGATCTC
Organism: Siphateles boraxobius; assembly: GCF_051911475.1. Classification (NCBI taxonomy): domain Eukaryota; kingdom Metazoa; phylum Chordata; class Actinopteri; order Cypriniformes; family Leuciscidae; genus Siphateles; species Siphateles boraxobius. The sequence goes on from NW_027509175.1 coordinate 3,929,343, forward strand.
CTTAACAGGTTGGTTAACGTAATGTCACTTTGATCTATTTTTGTATGTACTGTCAGGGTAGAGTAGTGGGATACAAACGCTATGTGTTTACTGTATAGGTTAGTTTGTTGACAGATTTATGTTGAAAAACTTTTTTTTGGTAAATGTAGGCTTGTCCGTGATGCGTAACGTTATCTCAGTGTTCGGTACAACTATCGTGACTGAAACATCTCCTGTCATGTCAGTAATGATTCTAGCTGTAGTTGAAGGATACCTAAGAATTTGTTGTATGTTTATGTTTAGTGCAGTACGAAAATGTTTTATGTTTTACTTAGTGTTAGCACGTTAACTGTAACACCTGCGTACATAGTTTTTAATAACACAATAACCATAACGCGTTGTTCATTATAAACGTGGGATTATGAATTATATTGAGAACGTCCTAACGTTACATAGAATGCCATAATGTACCCTGAGTGTAAACATTAGCCGCATTCATCAAGCATGCAAGCGATTTGCAAATATTAATATGCATCATAAAAGGTTAATAAAGCGTTATACTCACTTCTTCAGGAGGTGCAGCAGGAACACGAATAGTTGGTACCGATTCATTTTTCAGGAGCAGCTTCTTAGCAAAACCAGCTTTATACTGACCCTCGTTTAAAAAGCAGTCTGGTGAGAAATGATTCGCGCAAACATGAACGCATTTACGTTGATCGTGGGGAATATTCCCATCGTAAACAAAACTCAGCCACTGCGTCTTGAGCGGTTCAAATTTAGGAACATCAAAATGATTTCTGTGTTTGTTATTGCACCAAAAAACAGAACAACACAATCGCTTAGATGCCATTCTGCTTCAGTGTATTAACAATGACGGACTATGATGACAGCTCGCTCAGGGCGGGGCTGTGTTGAAACACTGCTGTCAATCAACAACCGTGGGAGGGGCGTCATGCGCTGTTTGACGTCACACGGTGAAACGGCTCGATTTGAGACACCTAACACCTCAAGACTTTAAAAGATTTAGAAAAGACTTTAGAATATTATCAGCTCACATCTAAAGACTTGGGTTCACAGTTTTTAGTCACAGACTAAAGACTTGCGATAATATCAAACATGTTTGATATGAAAGACTAGAGAAAGACTGGCATAAATCGGGTCGCCGACTGCAGATTATCACCTCACATTTAACGATCGAGATGACGGGAGCGCGCCGAGACTCCAGTAAGATTCCTAAAGACTGCCCGTCTTTAGTCTGGGACTGTGAAAATCCTTTGGTGTACGCCCGGCATTAGGAGATTAAAACAAAAACACTGGATGGATTTTTATGATTATATGATGGTTGTGTACAGGCACTGCCAACACACATTGCAGTACAATCAACTTGTAAAAGTGCATGTACCATAGTGCACGAAGGAGATACAATGGGATACTTTAATTCAAAACTTAGACCAGAAAACAACCACAAACCACTGATAACAATATATGTAATGCAAGACAACGAACAGGGAGAACCAGAGTGCTTAAATAAACAGAGAACAGATCAGGGAAACGAGACACAGCTGGGGTAAATTAACTTAATGACAGTAACTAATAAGACACAGCTGAACCAAATGAACTAACAAAGGAGTGGCTAGAAACTGACAGAGAGGAAGTCCAAACACAAACAGAAACGTGAGACACACACACACACACACACACACACACACACACACACACACACACACACACACACACACACACACACACACACACACACACACACACACACACACACACACACACACACACACAAGTAATCCTAAAATATACTGTTTGCATGAGCTTAGTGAGCTGTTTCACAATGATTTAAAACAAGGATTTGAGAGCACCAGTGACTCCCTTGGCAAGAGTGGACATGGGAATTGGTGTGTTTTATGGTCAGTGGAGTGACGGTATTAGAGAGAGAGAGAGAGAGAGAGAGAGAGAGAGAGAGAGAGAGAGAGAGAGAGAGAGAGAGAGAGAGAGAGAGAGAGAGAGAGACAGAGAGAGACAGAGAGAGAGAGACAGAGAGAGAGAGAGAGAGAGAGAGAGAGAGAGAGAGAGAGAGAGAGAGAGAGAGAGAGAGAGAGAGAGAGAGAGAGAGAGAGAGAGAGAGACTGCAAAGTTGCTTCACTAGGCAATTACTGTCTCTACTCCCTATATTGATAAGGGAAAACCCCAAAGAATACAAACAGAGAGCATTTTCTAACATTAACACTTTCCAACAAATCCACAGGAGCAAGTCCAGTGAGAGCACTTGGCTAAATGTTCACCACCGAATGCTAATGCACTCGAAATGGTCTAATCAATTAAGTTTTCGCATACAGTAATTTTTTTTTTTTTTTCAATAATCCCTTTAAGGTTGCCATACTAAAAGATATTTCAGAGAGTAGCTGAACGACTTCACTTCTATGTGCCAACATGAAGCATTAACAAAAAAAAATTCTTTCTAACTTAATCCCATTATCTCTTCTTCTCGCAAAGTACACCTCCATCATCTCCCAGCAGGTATAGCACTCGAGAACTTAATGTTCAATATCCACAGTATAACATTTTTTTTTTTCTAACTAGGAAGTCATTAAATTACATGAAAGTGTGCAAGAAGGATATAGTCAGGATTAGAAATCATGAAAACAACTTGTATGGTGTTTATTTATTTATTTGGGTGGAATGCAGAGTAAATTAAATTAAATAAAGTAAGTAAATAAATAAATAAATACTTCTGATGTCAATCCCGAGTGTAAACCCTAGAATGTCAAAATATTACTATAAACTATTGCTCTAAACTATCTATTACTAAACTATCAAATAGTCTCGTTGGAAAAATGGCAAATAGCATGGAAAAGGTTATGACATTTTTATGCATGTATATATGCATATACGTATATTTATTTGAATGACTGTATGTACGTGTTTATTTGTTTATTTATGTATTTACTTATTTGTTTATTTATTTATTTATTTATTTATTTATTATTTATAAATCATTAATTCATTCATTCATTCATTCATGCATTTATTGTTTTGTCCGTAAATTTATTTATTTACTTAGGGATTTTTTTTTTATTTGTACATATTTATTTATAGTAAAATATAAATAATATCAGTAATCCATGTATCTGCTAGTTGGCCATGCGTGCATGTCACCCACAGAACCCACTGACCTTACACAACAGTGTCAATCCATTAAAGAGGATAAACCAACATACAGACGACTATACACAGTTAAAACAATCTATATCTCAAATACCACCAGCTTAGTCATATCTTATGTGGGGATCTCCAACATATCACTGTAAAACGATACTCTGTTACTAACGTAACCTCGGTTCTCTCTAGAAGAGGGAACAAGTATTGCGTAAGCTAGCTTACGCTACGGGTAAAGTCAATTTTGCTTGAGATATTGAAGCCAAAAATTATCCTTAATTTGTATTTATTGTCAACGCAGTGCAGCAGCCAGCAGACCAAGACCAGGCCATCTTGCGTGGTCATTGGCTGCCCTGCGGCAACTGCTGCAGCCTACCAATGAGCCTCGCGCATGACGTCACGTCCAATGAGGGCGTGCATTCTACCTTTGTGCCCTTACGCGTCATAGCCCGCCAATATGGGGGTGGCTTAGCGTATAAAAGCCAGGCTCGTAGGCTGCGTCACTGGTTTCATCAGCTGAAGCGAAAAACGCTCGTGGCGCCTGCACGGTCAGGTTACGCAATACTCGTTCCCTCTTCTAGAGAGAACCGAGGTTACGTTAGTAACCGAGTATCGTTCTCTTACGAGAGGTTCTCTCGTATTGTGTAAGCAAGCTTACGCTACGGGAACCCATAGTCAACGCCGTGCGCGCCCAGCCTCCACTTCATGAGTCCCAGGGATTCCCGGGGGGAACAGGTTATACATGTTATAAGTACATATAGGGTATACAGAGCGGCGTCGTCGGTCCATATAACTATTCACATAGTGCAGCACAACCAGGAGAGCCAACGTTGCGTGAGAGAAGTCCGCGCATGATAATCTGGGCAGGACAAACACACTGCTCACGCTGACAGAAGTCTAGCCTGCAAGGCGGGAACTTCCAGGTTATGAAACCTAACAAATGTGGACGGAGAGGCCCAGCCTGCCGCCTCACAAATGTCATGAATGGAAATTCCACTGGACCAAGCCCACGACAAGGCCACGTCTCTGGTGGAATGCGCCCTGATGGCCAAGGGGCATTGCAGACCTTTCGACTTATAAGCAGATATGATAGCTTCCACTATCCATCTGGACAGGCTCTGTTTCGAGTCGGCGAGACCCCTGGTGTGCCCACCGAACGAGACAAAGAGCTGTTCCGAATGCCTGAAAGAGGCGGAGCGCGTAATGTAAACCCTCAGCGCCCTAACGGTGCAGAGGAGATTCATATCACCCTCCCTATCGGATGCTGGCAGAGCCGAAAGAGAAATGACCTGTTCTCTGAAGGGGGTGCCCAACACTTTAGGGACATAACCATGTCTTGGCTTGAGGATGACTGTAGAGTCATTTGGCCTGAACTCAAGACACGCTGCGCTAAAAGATAGCGTGTGTAAATCCCCCACACGTTTAACTGATGACAGCGCTGTCAAAAAAACGGTTTTGAGCGAGAGGTACTTCAGGTCCACGGTGTCTAATGGTTCAAAGGGGAAAGCTTTCAGGGCCTCTAGGACCAGTGAAAGATCCCACATGTGAACCGACGGGGGTCGCGGGGGATTCAACCGTCTAGCTCCTCTAAGGAAGCGAATGACGAGCTCGTTCCTTCCTATTGACTGGCCACGCGTCGACTCTGCGAACGCTGCGACGGCCGCCACATAGACATTAAGCGTGGATGGAGACCTACCCTTATCCAACAGCTCTTGAAGGAAGCTAAGCAACCCCGGGACCCCACACATTTGTGGGTCTAGATCTCTATCAGCACACCATTTGGAGAAAACCGACCATTTAGATGTGTAAAGCCGCCTCGTAGAGGGAGCTCTGGATTGCGTAATCGTGTTCATCACTCCTTCTGGCAGTACAACGGGTATCCGTTGATTAACCATACGTGCAGAGACCAGCGCTCTGGATGGGGATACCAGATTGAGACGCGGGCTTGAGAGAGGAGATCTCTCCTCACCGGAATCGGCCAAGGGGCTGTGTGGGACAGCCGCATCAGCTCCGGGAACCAGGTTTGATTCTCCCAGCGCGGAGCTACAAGGAGCACCGAGTGGCGCGTTTCCCTGATTCTCTTGATTACCTGTGGTAACAGAGAGACCGGAGGGAAAGCATAAAGTGGGAGGCTGGGCCAGATTCGGGCCAGCGCATCCTCGTTCTTAGAAAAGAACAGCGGGCAATGAGCGTTGTCTTTGACGCAAACAGGTCGACTTTCGCTTTGCCGAAGAGGCGCCACAGTAACTGGACTGTTTGGGGGTACAGGGACCATTCCCCTGGGGGAACGTAGTTCCTGGACAGTTTGTCTGGACCGTCATTCAAGTGGCCTGGCACATGTGCGGCTCTCAGCGAGCGCAGGCGGCCCTGAGAACATATAAGAAGTCGTTCCGTCAGATGGCAGAGGTTTCTGGATCTGACGCCGCCCTGACGGTTTATGTAGGACACCACAGACATGTTGTCCGAGCGGACCAGTACATGGTGGTCCTGTATGAACGGGAGGAAGCGTTTGAGCGCGTTCTCGACCGCTATCATTTCCAGACAGTTTATATGGAAGAGTTTATCTTGGTCTGACCACAGGCCAAGGGCCGGTCTGCCCTCGAAAACGGCGCCCCAACCCAGGTTGGAGGCATCCGTCGTGATGACCAATCGGTGTGACACAGCCCCCATTGTCACTCCCCACTGGTACCAGTCGGCCGCTAACCAGGGCTGCAGAGCCGAAACGCAGCTCTGAGTCACTCTGATTCGTCTGTGGCCTGAAACCCAAGCCCGGTGAGGTACTTGGCTGTTCAGCCAGCGTTGTAGCGGGTGCATGCGCAGCAGGCCCAGCTGAAGCACAGCCGCAGCTGATGCCATACAGGCTAGCATCCTCTGGAATGTCTTCAGAGGTGTAATGCTGCCCTCTTGGAAAGACGCGGCTAGCTGTCAAACACGGCGCGCGCTGTGTCGATAAGCGGGCCGTCATAGCCACAGAGTCCAGTTCTATACCTAGGAAGGAAACTGACTGACCTGGCAGTAATGAGCTCTTGGTCCAGTTGACCGTGGACCCAAGCTTTCCAGATGGCTGAGAAGCACAGCTCTGTGAAAAAACAGTTCTATCTCTGACTGTGCTAAAATCAGCCAATCGTCCAAATAGTTCAGAATTCGCAGCCCCTTCACTCTCAGGGGGGCGAGAGCCGCATCCATGCACTTCGTAAATGTACGGGGTGCCAAGGACAGGCCGAACGGGAGGACGGTGTATTGATATGCCGACCGTCGAAGGCGAATCTCAAGAATGGCCTGTGACGGGGGACTATCAGGATCTGAAAGTATGCATCTTTCAGATCGAGAGAGATAAACCAGTCCCTCGGGCGAATTTGTGCGAGGATTTGTCTGGTTGTGAGTAGTGGTTGACCGATATGGGATATGGCACACTTCACAAGATATCACAGCTGGATTCGATTAAATCTGCACGGTATGTGAAATTAAATGTCTATTAGATATTCAGAGATTTGTTTAAACTATGTAGATGCGCATTTGGTGAATGTTGACAGTAAATGAGAAAGTATTTTAGGCTGATTGTTTGCCTTTTCGGTTACAAATAATATAAAAGCAAATGTATTACTTTTTCACATACCATTTACTTTCTTTGACCAGTTCTGTAGCCAACGGTTCTGTCTAACAAAATATTAGATCTGACTGACAGAGATCGTAAACTAATGAAGACGAAGAATGTGAGTGAGCGCTGTGTTCTCTTCTCAGGTGCTGGTGTTCTCAGCGCCGCCCGTCAAAATAAAAGTCTGTAGCGCCGTCAAAATAAAAGTCCCGCTTCCAACACATCGGCCAATCAGAAAAACTTATCGGCCGATGCCGATATTTTAAAAAAGCCAAATATCGGCCGATATATCGGCCGTGGCGATATATCGGTCGACCACTAGTTGTGAGCATTTTGAATGGCCGTCTCATGAGAGCTTTGTTCAAATATTTCAGATCTAAGATAGGTCTTAGAGCTCCGTCCTTCTTGGGTAACAGAAAATAAAGGCTGTAAAAACCTGACTTGCTCAGAGAAGGAGGCACTGGTTCTATGGCCCCTTTGCACGGAGGTTTGGCTATTTCTGCGCGAAGTAGATGCGCTACATCCGCTTTTACTTTCGTCTTGGTCCGTGCTCGAAAGCGAGGGGGACGGCGAGCAAACTGAAGCGAATAGCTCTGTCTTATTGTGCTCAGCTCCCATTCTGACATGCCAGGAATAGCCTTCCATGCTTCTACATGTATAGCTAGGTGCAGAATGGATTCCGGGTTCCGATCGCCGCACTTCGCGGGCTCAGGAAACTGAACCGGAGGTGTGTGCGGGGCGCGCGCACCCTCTGATCTCGGGAACGGCAGCTCGCTGACAGCTGTAACTGTCTGTATCACTTGAGATGGCCCGATTACTGGTAATGGGGAACATTTCGTGGCGATATGTATCGCGAGCAGAGCCTCGGGCGAAGTGTTTGTCAGTAAGCGTGAGCGCTCGTGAGCGGGCACGTGACTTACATTCATGACTTGGCCGCTGTGAGACTGTTGCCGTGTAACAGAGCGTATCGCGAGTAGGTGTGAGCACAGGTTTGTGGGCACATTCTCTACATATAGCACTCGAGCGGCATTTGCCAACTTTATGAGAGTGGGCTCTGTGAGACCGAGATTAACGGGTATAGTGTTTTTAGGTGTAGGGGTGAACACCTTTTCTACACTTATGACACCATCGGCCTGAGCCGGATAACCAGACATTATACCCTTATAATGCATTATTAAGCAGCGCCGGGCGTTTATTAGTAAGCGTGAGCGCTCGCAAGCGGGCACGTAACTTACATTCATAGCCACGGGCAGAATAGCCTCCGGGTTCCAATCGCCACACTTCGTGGGCTCGGAAAACTGAACCGGAAGTATGGGCGCGGTGCGCGCGTCCTCAGTGCTTGAATACGGTGGCTCGCTGCGGGCCATGGCTGGCTGTTTCACATGTGACGTCCCGATAGCTTGAACGGGGAACGTTTGAGATAACTTTGTGATGCGCGAGCAACACCGGGCGTTTATTAGTAAGCGTGAGCGCTCGTAAGCGGGCACGTAACTTACATTCATAGCCATGCGCGCACCCTCGGATCTCGAATACGGTGGCTCGTTGACAGCAATGGCTGGCTGTATCACTTGTGCCGTCCCGATTGCTTTGAACGGGGAACGTTTTGTGATAATATTGTGCGCGAGCGGAGCCTGGGGCGAAGCGTTTGTCAGTAAGCGTGAGTGCTCGTAAGCGGGCACGTAACTTACATTCATAGCCATGCGCGCGCCCTCTGATCTCAGTAACGGCGGCTCGCTGACAGCTGTAACTGCCTGTATCACTTGAGATGACCCGATTACTGGGAATGGGGAACATTTCGTGGCGACATTTATCGCGAGCGGAGCCTGGGGCGAAGTGTTTGTCAGTAAGCGTGAGTGCTCGTGGGCGGTCACGTGACTTACATTCATGACATGGCCGCTGTGAGGCTGTTGCCTTGTAACAGAGCGGGCAGCGAGTAGGTGAGCACAGATTTGTGGGCGCATTCTCTACATCTAACACTCGAGCGGCATTTGCCAACTTTATGAGAGTGGGCTCTGTGAGTGTGAGAGACACGGGGGTAACGCGCTTGCGTGTAGGGATGAACACTGAGATGTGGGCACATTACTACACTTAGAGCACCACGGCATGAGCTGGATAACCAGATGTTATACCAAAGAGTATAGAAGTAACAAGAGGCGAAACTCCGTTGCAGTTTTGGTAACAATCGCTAGAGGGCGCTGCTGTCACGCTGACGCCATTTTGGACTGAACCAACGGTTTTACCGTTAGCACAACTGTACAGCATTATGTCTAGAAATAATTGGAAACAAAGAAAACAGTGTTCTGTCATCAACTGCAACAACTACCAGTACAACCAATCAACTAGCATTTCATAGATTCCCCAAAGATCCAGAGAGGTAAAGTAGAAAAGGTTTTTATTAACGTTAAAGTGTGCAGTGTACGTACGTCTCCATACGTAAATAGCGGCATAGAGGTGTACAACAGTGAGTGCAGGGAAGTTGTGTGTGACAAGGAAAAACAAAAACACTCTTGTATACATGGTGAAACTATTCAATAGAGTCAGAATCCATCAATTACTACGGACCCAAATTCGACAACTATCACAGTCCAAAACAGAAACGCAACAGATTTTTTTTAAAGCTAAGTCATCCGTAAATCTGTACATTAACTCTCTCTTTCTGTATCAAATGTAACATGTGTTGTACAAAGTTTTTATCAGTCAAGATGAATTAAATTATAATAAAACTAAAGACTAAAACATATAGAACAGCTAACATACTTACCATTGCCATTCTATTTGTAGTAACTAAATGTATGCACTGAGTTTCGCCTCTTGGTACTACTATACTCTTTGGTTATACTCTTGAGATTTTGCAGGCGAGCGGGTTGAATTACCGGCTCGTTGGCTGCCGAATACATCGCTACAGTAGTATTTTCTTAGGGGACTGACAGGGCGAGATGTTTCAATGGTGGTCTGGCGCCGCGGGACTCAACCATCTTTTGAGAGATTTGTCTGGGTCGCCGTAGCAACGGCGGTTGTTTGCAGGCGAGCAGGTTGTTTTACCGGCTCGTTGGCTGCCGAATATGCCGCTGCAGTAGCTTTTGTAGCCTTCCTGGATCGAGGAGGAGGCGGAGTGATGAGAACTCGACCACTCCTCGCTGTCCGATGTCAGGATGGAACAGCTGTCACCTAGGTCAGTTCCTTCAGCTTCGTACCCTGAGGCGGCGGCAGTGCGGGCCGAAGCCGGCAGTTGCGTGTCCGGGAGGGGCGGAGAAGGAGAGAGAGAGAAGCTGGCGGGATGTAACGTAATCCGGCGAGCTCCGGGGTGACAGTTTTCACAGCGAAGGCCTCGAGTTGAGCCCGCAGGGTCGACTGCGGAAGCGCTTCCCATGTTCCGGGCCCAGGCAGAGAGCGCAGATCACATGGCAGTCTCCGGCGCTGGGCGGGGCTCTGCACGAGCCACAGGAAATGCGAGGCATTTTTAGAAAAACGCCTCGTGCTCTTTTAGAAAGAACACAGAAAGCAATAGCATTAAAAGGATATTCGTCGCCGGATGGCGTAGCAGGCACGGAAGGCTGAAGGCGGCGAAGACGGCCGGCTTCCTCAGGCTCTTTCCTCTGCTTACTGGTCGCTGTTTTCAACGGCGGCGGCTTCTCTCTAAGTCCAGCGATGCGGAGAGCTTCGCTGAAGATGATGAAATCAGTGACGCAGCCTACAAGCCTGGCTTTTATACGCTAAGCCACCCCCATATTGGCGAGCTATGACGCGTAAAAAGCGCCCTCATTAGATGTGATGTCACGCGCAAGGCTCAGTGGTAGGCTGCAGCAGTTGCCGCAGGGCAGCCAATGAGCAAGCAAGATGGCCTGCTCTAGGTCTGCTGGCTGCTGCACTGCGTTGACAATAAATACAAAATTAAGGATAATTTTTGGCTTCAATATCTCGAGCATAGATGACTTTACCCGTAGCGTAAGCTAGCTTACGCAATACGAGAGAACTCTGTTTAATGCGTAATGGGTTTCACGAGTTCACACTTACATATAATTAATTAGAGTAAGGGATATACGTATTTGGCATGCTGTCAGGGGGAAGGGTACACTTTCTCATAAATGATAAATATATACTTTAATATAATCTATATTATTTTAATTATTGTATTTATAAAAAATGGCAGATTTCATATTGTATGCTAGAGGCTGTGCCAAACGAGTAGCTGCTGTTGAGACAAATGATAAGGCTAACCGACAGATTTCTCCCAATACTCACACACCTCACACTGATAACATCGCAACAAAACTAGATTATTGCTTGTCTGCAGCTTCATTGATCATAACAGGAGTGGTCTAGTTGTGTCACGCCACTATTTTGACATTGTGTCAGGCTTCAGAAAGCAGAAGGATCAAAGTGTGCTGACCTCACATCAGCCGGTCCTGCACTAACAGGGAGGAGCTGAGAAATGCTGATTGAACAGATTTAACACGGGCGGCAGGTTTCCACATCCAGCTGAGAATAACCTGCAGCAGAGAGAGATAAAGAGAAAATCCACGAGTGGGCTCTCCAAAGGCTCATTAAGAAGAGATCAGAATACAAAGCATTTAATAAAAGCAGTTTCATGGTTAATCTTGGCAGAAAGTGGATGGGCATCATCGTGGTTAAAGACATGAAGATTTAGAGAGAACCGTGCAGAGGGGGGGAGGGGGGTGTGGGTTGACAAGGGAGAGTGTAAAAAGTGGGTGTCAAGGTCAAGGCACTGGACCGGAGAAACAGCAAGAGAGAGAATGGAGGGGGAGAGTGGGAGGATGAGGATAAAAAGAAGAGAACAGGGAGAGAGCGCAAGAGAGAAAGAAAGCACGACATATTAGGCATGAGGGAGTCTGTAGCATGCCAAACCTCCCCTGGAGCCTCTCTCTGGTTCTTAAAATACCCTTGCAGCACTTTGTTTAATATGAAATATACGATGGGGTTTTATTCTTTAATAGATCATCTAACCATTTTAAAGTAAAATACGTTTACATGATGGCGTTTTGGATCAAGAAGAAATTATACTATTTTGAGGTGAATGAGAGGTTTTATTCCTTTAAACATCATGCAGCTCACATGAAAGAGTCTCAATCATCAGTTCAAAGGTTGTTGGTAGATGCTGTAATTACATTATGCCGAAAAAAAGACTTTTACTTCATTCTTTAGCCGGGTTTTTTATGTAATTAAAACTCTTTCCCCGCCAGCGTTTTTTTTAAGTTGCCAGTCAGCGTTTTTGATCATTTCGACAACAATTTGTTTGAATGTTGTATGAATTCCTGAACATGCAATTTGTCAAAAGAAAGAACAGACCATAAAAAAGCAACATTTTGAGCAAAAAGCTGAGAAAATCACGTTTTTGTCAGAGACTATCTGGATCAGATTCAGAACATTGATCAAACCATGGATGGAGTAGATCGGGTCCATCAACACTCCCAAATCGTCACAGTCCTATACCTCGTCCTGGGTCGACATTTCATTCAGTAACTTCAGGCAGTTTTGATCTTCACTGTTTAATGTTGATGATCGCGTTATTTTACATATGCATATGATTACATATGATATCGCTTGTTTCTGTATCTTCTTCGCATGTGTTTTGATCAGGAGATTATGTACTCTTTCAGAAGATGTGTAATAGCGCCCCCCTAACGTATAACAGTGAAAACACGGAAAGCTAGAAAATTCCGTCAATGGCAGGGAAAGAGTTAATAATGATTTCAAACAATAGTTCAACAAACAATTGAGTACCTTACATTCTAGACAAAATATTGCCATTTCTGTTAATTTCTGTATTTACCATTTATGCATGTATATTTCTGCTCCGTCTCCAAAAAACCCATAGTAGTGGCATTTTTCAATGAATTGAATCATTTAAGTAAATGATTCAGTTACTCACTTATAAAACAGGGGCTGCATCAACAGTTATTAGTGTGTCCCATATTTCTGTTGACTGAACCAGCTATCAGTTCTTTCTTTCAGTGAATTAGTCAAACAGTCTGAATCAATTCGCATGTTCAAATCACTCTCTCACTGAATCATCTAAGGCATTTTCTTAGTCAGTAAAACAAACATATGATTGATGTGCTTGGATTATTTTTATTACTTAAACAACTGATCAAAACAAGACACGGTTTGTATAGAACTGATTATTGAAATCCATTCCTCCATCTTCATCTGTACAGCAAGGATAAATGATATTGGAGTAAAGAGGTTATGTTCCTATAATGTTAGAATGTTATGGGAACGTTCTCGAAACATAAAAATATTCTAATTCCGAAAGAAAACATTTCTGGCTTACAAAAAACAAGCCTTAAACAGGCATGTTTTGGGAACGTTCTGAGAACTAAATAAAATAGGCAATCGCCAATCAGTAAACTGACATTAGGCGCTCCGGTTCCCTGTTGTGCTTGGGACTGCACATGTGCATTAGCTGGACCAACTTGAAATATATGTTTTTTTTAAATGCTATTTGAGAATAAGAACCAACATTTATGGGTCAGTACACCAGTACAAATATATTATTTAGGTACGAATTTGTCAAGCAGTTTTTGAGATTTCAGTATTTCTTAATTCTCGGAGTAAAGAGGATGATACACAGGGGTCGCTGTACACAACACAACATTGCAACTTTTTGAGCAATGTTGCTGGGCAATCTTGCCGAGCGATTGTTGCTTGGGCACTTTCCCATTGAAAATGGACAATAAATTTATATCTGAATAATTTAGATCGTCGTGGGCCCTGTGTCTCATCTGGTTGCCCGTTGACGGCAACATTGCCCTGCAACATTGCTCAAATAGTTGCCCTGTGTATCATCACCTTTAGTCTTTTATGCCCGAAATAGTTGCCCGGAGGCGTTGCAAATATGGCCGCAGAGTGAACAGACTTTCCTTGAAACGTACTTTGATGCACTTTATTACTATTTTTAATTAGCACACATGACAGAGACATCAAGCTCTGCATTCAATTCAAACCCATCGGCGTATGAGTGTATGAGGATCGGTGGTGGATCCTGGCATAGACGATGTAGGCAGCCGCTTAGGGCGCCAATGTTCTCCAGGGTGACATGGGCGCTACCCCCGCACAAAGCTCTCAACTGTATTGCTAATTCGGGCAGTACACAGATTCAAGGTTCTTTCAGATATATATTATATATATATATAGGCTCAACCAGTAGCATAAGTTTGGGGGCATGGAATTTGGGAAACCTGTTTGGAAACAGTCACTATTTTTGTAATTCACTCACGTGCAGCTTTATTTGTAATATTTGTATAGTATTTGTATAGTATTTGCATTTTTTTTAATGCAATTATTAACCAATATTGTATTTTATTCCATTTTATTGGAATGGAACGTGATCCATGAGGCACTAAATGCGCCAGGTTGATCACTAACCAGGATGTATGACTATGTGTACAGAACAGGTGCAGTAATGTATACAGTCATCATGGTAGTTGTTGTGGCGACATGCATGCTGCCCTCAGGTGGCCGTTATGGGAGGGTTGGGCAATCTTTGAAGGACAATATTTTTTCTCTCTCTTTTGAGTGATTGTTCTTTTCTCCTCTTTCTTACTGCAGAGTCAGGGGTTTTGTCTCCTCTACACTGTATGCACTGATAGACAGAGCTTAAAAACAGACACAGCCTGGGGGAAGTTTGAGAGTGTGTGTGTGTGTGTGTGTGTTGTGTGTGTGTGTGTGTGTGTGTGTGTGTGTGTGTGTGTGTGTGTGTGTGTGTGTGTGTGTGTGTGTGTGTGTGTGTGTGTGTGTGTGTGTGTGTGTGTGTGTGTGTGTGTGTACGTGTTTATGTCCAAGCAAGGCATGCATGCTCGTGTTAGAGCCAGTTTTCATCATCTGAACACATTGTGTGTGGGATGGTGTGTGTGTGTGTGTGTGTGTGTGTGTGTGTGTGTGTGTGTGTGTGTGTGTGTGTATTTGCGTTTATGCAGCTGTGTGCTTTGGGTAGGTGGCAATGGACGGATCAGTCGGGTTGTGACACACGCTGGTGAATTTAAATTTAGAGAGCTCAGCACAATATTGCCAGAGGCAAGAGTTGTCCTATCTAATACCTACTTAAAACAACAAGCAAAAAGAAGAGAAAACGGGAACCGAAGGGGAGAGAGGGAACAGAGAGATGAAAATATAGATGTTAAGAAGACAAATTAACTACTACTTTTGCTTAAAAGAGTTTGACTAACCCTTTAGGGTCAAATGCACAAAAACTGCAGTTCAAATGATTTCAAACACAAACATGGATAAAGCAAATATAAATGCATGTTGTTTGCAATTGTTTAATCGTATGCCGGAAAATCATAACTGCAGCTGAAACGCATAATTAAAATCTTCTCTCACCTCTGCCTGAAACAAAAGAATAGTTGTATTTCCACCCAATTCATCTACAAATGTACTATTCATTTATTGTCCACAGATTGTAACTGCAGCCATAGCAATCTACTGCACATTGATACAAATAAATGCATCCATGAGTAAATGCTGATTTTACAGTTTTTTACAATCATTTTGTTACTATTTTCAGAACCTTGATGTCATTTTTCACAACTCTAGACACAAAACTCACAACCAATGATCAAAATGCACATTTTTCAAAACTCTAACCCTTTTCTCAATTGCTTGGATACAATACACATAAAACTTAGATCATTTGTTCATTCAACAAAAATCACCTGTTCAATATGACACAACTTAACATCACAGTACTACTATTTCAAAAGGCAATTCACACATTACATTTCAAATGAGTGTCTATTCATTTCCGTACAATGATCTAACTATCAATTGATACAACTGCTCAAAATGATAAGTAACTGTTGCATTACTCTTAATGCATAGTTGTATGGAAACACACGCAATCTTCCATGTTTACAGTAAATCATGAAAGTTTCAAGATAACGAGATTCATTGTCACCAATTAGCGTGGAGCATGAACCAATTAGACTACAATATCCATGGATGTAGCCTAATATTTTATATTTTTGCTTTGATTCCAATAAACCTATGTTGTGATTGTACTGTAGTGTTTTGCATCAATATATTACAAACTTTCTTCGCTGATTCCACTATTTGTGTATTCTCTCTACGACTGCAGTGCTTTTACAGAGATGTAATATTTACTGTACATGTAGTACCATAATGAAACCTGGATCACCTATTTTGTTCTACAATATTTAATGATTGTACGAACAATGACACAGTGAAACTATCGGTTGCTTGTGTGTGGGTGATCTATAGTTATGTTTCAATGGTATTTCACAGTAAATTTGTTCTTTGAACCAATGATTGTGCAAGTGCAAGATTTCTTTAAAGATGTGAATGCACAATGCAATGTTTTGAACATTAGACAGCCTGTGTTACAAGTGATAACCGTTGTGAGTTTTGTGTCTAGAGTTTTGAAAAATGACATCAAGGTTCTGAAAATAGTAGCATAGTGATTGTAAAAAACTGTAAGCAAAAATCGCTCAGATATGTTTTGTCATTTGACCTCATCAATAAGGCAAAGCATTATGGGTAATAACAATCCTGTATTATTTTGCACAGACAGGTATTGATCAACAGACTACAAATAGAGATAAATGAATTCCCCTCAATATTAGGTCTTGCTATATGGATATATGTACTCGTGTGTGTGTGTGTGTGTGTGTGTGTGTGTGTGTGTGTGTGTGTGTGTGTGTGTGTGTGTGTGTGTGTGTGTGTGTGTGTGTGTGTGTGTGTGTGTGTGTGTGTGCATGCGTGAGTGTTGCTTGTGATCTAGTCGATAGTTACTTAAAATCTAAACAGATTTTGTCTCCAGGGCTTAAATAAGGCAAGAGAAAATCAATATACACATGGGACATGAGAAAGTTGTATTTATGTATGTGAGAGTGTGTTTTTTGTTACTTAGTTACTAAAAATAAGCTTTTTTAAATATGCATTGTCCCGATCAATTGTGAGAATAGATGGTATAATCAAACATGTCTCGTGGAGCGTTCTCGGAGTATAAATTTATTTGTCGTTTCTAACTGTTTGACTTCAAAGATTAGTTTTTTTGTTGCCCCCTCCATAGGCCATCGTTCTTGAATGGTTTAAAAGCATTGACTAATGATTGACTAATGAGAATGATTGACTAATCATAGGACAGGCCTATATATATATAGGCCTGTCCTATGATTAGCCAATCATTCTTTCAAGTGCTTTTAAACCATTCAAGCACGATAAGAGAACTCAAATGCAAATCCAAAAGAGAACTCAAAATATGTACTGCTCCGCTCTCTGTGCACATACACTTGAAATGCGGGTGTATATTTTTCGACTTATACCTGGTAATAATATACAAATAAATAAATATAATATTCTTATAATTACACAATTAATTTTTTTATAAATATATTTAGGATGAATAAATGTCAGTTATATATGGTAATATGAAAAGTAAATATGATATTATTTTAAATATTTATAATTTAAGATTAAAATATAAATACATAAAATATATATCAAATTTCATTATATTTTAAAACTAATAAAACTAGCATAGGGGTAAGTTTAAAATCAATGTGCACTGCACTGTGTATGTGTGTGTTTTGCTGTGTCAAACTAGGCATGTGTGCAACAGCAGAAGTGGTTTCTTCTGGCTCTCTTGAGTACCCTGTGGGAATACTTTAGGCACTCACTATGCAGCTTAGTATTCACAGGCCAAAGGAAGCACTGCGACACTCTGTCTTACTCTGACACACTTGCATGCCACTAAACCACCCAAAAAACGTATACGGCTTCATGCTGGACACTCATGAGAATTGCGTGCCCTCTAATGAACCTCGAGAGGCAAGATGTAACATCAGATATGAACTTGAACCACAGACACTCATATTTACACCACGGCAATCTCCCAACAAAAATCTTTAACAAGCCACACAGGACTCGGATTCACAAAAACAATGGAGGACAGTCTAAGGGATGTGAACAATTGTGTGTCTACCCACACAAAAAATAATCAAAAATGCTATTTCACACTTATAAGTTTTGTAAACTGTAAACATGAAGATGTCTAAGAGTATGAAAGAGAAAGCAAGAGATAGAGGGTGCATGCATTTTATTGTCACAGGAACATTTATCTGTTGGACTTTGTCTTGTCTCTAGCCCTATTGAACTAGAACACCACACTTCAGATGACTAATAGAGACGTTATAACACGCTCAACACACATACACACACACACACACACACACACACACACACACACACACACACACACACACACACACACACACACACACACACACACACACACACACACACACACACACACACACACACACACACACACACACACACACAGTATTATGGAGATTATACTAGATTAGATCAAATGACTAGATTAGATCAAATATTAGATTAGGGATGTGAAAATCAAAGCAGCAGTAAATGTCTGGAAATAGAACAGATTGGCATTTTGATCCAAATGTCTCATTTAAGACCTTCTGATGACAAAACATGGCTCTCTCCAGTAAATCTCATAACATGCACACACATTTCTCACAGTTTTGGATTGATCTTGAACTCGCACACAAGTCCTGCAGACACAAAACCTTGAATTTATATTCTTACAGTTTTCCATTTACATCTATTCAATACATTTCATGTGTTTTGAAACCTGTATTATTATCCACCTACTACGGAACACAAAATGAATTATTGTCAAAAGATTTCAAGGTTTTCAGTGAAAAACAAAACATTTCCGTATATTCCTCATACAAAATTGTCATATGGCTTGAGAAAATGTTGAATATGGCATGATAGGTTTATGAAGCTTCCCGTTACCTTTTTTTATTATTATTCTTTGGAGCCTTTCATTGTATAAAAGACATTTTACTAAATGTATCTTTTGGTATTCCACAAATGTTGATCATTATGACACAACTATGATCATTATAGTTGATTGTTTGTTTTTGCTTAAATATTTAATTCCACACTAGATTCCATTTTAAAAGGAACACTTGGTTATTTAAAAAATAAAAATACATGTTATTTGTGAAACTGTACAAATTACTCTTGAGAACTGATAATGAATTAGTAATGAAATGGGCTGGTGGGCTGCTGATTTATTCCCTGATATTTTAAGGAGTGGTTGTAGGATTATTATTCTTGAGAATCTGTAAATTAATACATTACTTACTAAAAAAAAAACAGCTTTAACTATCTTCAAAATTAATAATGTAGAATGATAGAATGAAAAATTTAGAGACAATTTGACAATTTCTCATTCTGCCACTATGCAGAGCATCCAAAATCAGAGGCCGGGGGAGTGAGATGCACACATTAGGTGTCAAGAGACAGAAAGAAAGAGGGGGCGAAAGAATGAGAGAGAACATTGACTTGCAAGACATAAGATCTGTCAAGTGTCATTCTATCTCTCCGACCCCTCTGTACCACTCCACCCCGTAACACAAACAGACAAACAAATCAAATGTGCGTCGGTGGCTGAGCAGAATTACAGTGGCACTTTTGCGTGTCTTTCAAACCTCTCGTGTATAAGATGATATCATCCAAAGTAATATAATAGATAACAGGCCTACGAGAGTCTCTGTCTTATCTTAGATTCTTGATTAGCAATTAACAATCCACAATTAGAAAACCATTTTAGGTTTGTTCAGGCGTACAAGATTTGTGACAGAGGGATATCCACTAGAGTAACAGAACGAGCGAGCTGTCTAATAGGATTAGCAGCATGTCATTAAACGAGTTGTCCCGGGCGGAGAGAGAAAGAATGGGACGAGAGAAGGACAGAGAGATTAGGGATGTGAAAGTCAAAGCGGCAAACGTCTGAAAACCGTACAGATATTTTCATCTAGGAGTCTAAATTAAGTCCTGGACTCTAACAACAAAACATGACTTTCTCTTATAAATGACACACAATGAGGGCCAAATACACGAATAGGGTTTTAAATGTATTCCACAACAGATACATTTATAGATAATTTTATGCCAGATTGCATGCCATAAAATGTCATTTGTGATGTCTTGAATTGGCAAGAAAGTAAGCTGTAATAGCATTTTCTTCCCTTTTGTGATTCATTTCTGAGTGCAACAGCGTCTCGAACTAGAAAAAAATGTAGGGCGGGACTTGATTTTGTCTATTGGGAATTGATTGGATCGTTGTGGTTTGCTATTGCTGTGATGTCATGTGAGTGGCACGTTCTCCCGCCCTCGCGCCAAACATGTCATTATAGTGATAGGCTACTAAGGCTAGGTGAGTGAAATTATATTTATATCGTCTTGCTGTATATGTAGTTTTCTGTAAATGATCTAAAAGTGACCCAAAAAAAGCCATTTTAAAGCAGTTAAAAATCCTTGGAAGGGGATCCGACCGCTAAAATTTTGTGTGCCTAGATTTTAAAATCCACCAGCCGCCACTGGATTTTATTGGTGCGTTTACGATCGGATATCTTTATTGGATACCAAATGCAGGCCAAAGGTTTGAATATGAATTCAATTTTTAGGTGTACTCAGTAATGGATTGTGATTTTACAAGATT
Source organism: Siphateles boraxobius (assembly GCF_051911475.1). Classification (NCBI taxonomy): domain Eukaryota; kingdom Metazoa; phylum Chordata; class Actinopteri; order Cypriniformes; family Leuciscidae; genus Siphateles; species Siphateles boraxobius. The sequence continues at coordinate 3,949,601 of NW_027509175.1, forward strand.
ACTTACCTTAATTTGTACTTAAGTACAAGTAGAATTATAGGCTATACTCCTAAAAGTACCCAAATACAAATACAATACAAGTAACCTGAATAGTTGTAATCTGTTACTTCCATCCCTGTGAATTACACTGTGCAAGTTGTGTACAGCGCAGCTATTGTGAGCACATTTGCGCCCTTACATGATTTGGATAATTTTTTTGTGAACCTGCCAGTAAAACAACACAGCTGAGCATGTGCAAATAGTCGGCACAATCAGCCGGCACATTTCAGATTTGGTGAATTCCCTAAACTGTTTCTTTTGACTTGTTGACAATGTTAACCCATTGGGATGTAGTGGTGTTGCTTATACTGCAACACTGTGTCCTTGTAGTGTGCATGTCAGAAGAACTAAAAGTCTCTCCACATTTTAATATTTCTTCAGATCTTCCTCTCTCTTTCTTCTCTCTGCCTGCACTACTCAAAATTCCCTTTTCAATTCATGAGAGTGGAGGGAAAGGGGAAAGACGTGTGGGACATTCTCACTACCAATTGGATCAGTCATTTTTACCGCCTCCTCACAATCAGTTGACTGGAGCATGTACATTTAGAGTAGATGAATGACCTGCACTGAGTTAGAACCAGAACCAAGTGCAGAAGCTTGTTTAAGTGATGTTACACTACCTCAGTTCATTGGCAAAGGCAAGTAGAGCATGCACCTTAAAGCATTGTCACCTTCCCTGGATTTTATTCACCATGACAAACAGACACACACACACACACACACACACACAGAGAGAGAGAGAGAGAGAGAGAGAGAGAGAGAGAGAGAGAGAGAGAGAGAGAGAGAGAGAGAGAGAGAGAGAGAGAGAGAGAGAGACCGACTGCACACAGCAGCAACATCAGACAAAAAAACGCAAGAGAAAAGTTCTATAAAATGTCAAGTCATTTTCTGTATTGCAGACAGCCCAGTATTATGAATTGCAAGAATTTGCACTTGCAATAACTTGAACTTGCAAGATTGATCTTTATGATAAATCAAGATTGAGTTATGACTGCATGAGGCACTTTTCAAGAATTGTAGACACTTTGGTGTCCCTTTACTTTTTTTTAAAGCATGAGAGAAAAATTCCCATGCCTTTTGTTGTAGGAACTACACACATTAAATACACTATTTAATAGAACGGTTCATTTTTGCAACTTACATTGTTATGGCAGTAGTGCCTTTTTAAGTGAGTCTTTGAATCATTTATTCAACCGATTTGTTCAAATACACTGGTTCAATCAGGAAAGAATCAAGTCTTGAATCATTCGCACAACTGATTTTTCTTGCAACTGCCGAAACCAAGCTATTCAGAAAAAACGTCTCGGGTTATGACTATAACCCTTTTTCCCTGAGAAGGGAACGAGACACTGCGTCGAGAATAGACTCTTTGGGGGGACGCTTCCTTAGCGAGCGTCTCTGAAGTATGAATGAAACTATTCCAATCCTGATTGGTGTTGCGTCATGAAGTAACATGTGAAGGCATAACCGGATGCATAAAAGCGACGCCGGCGCACACACATACACTAGCCTAGCGATGAAGCAAGACACTCTCTGGCCCAGAGGGGCGTGGCAGGACGACACAGTGTCTCGTTCCCTTCTCAGGGAACAAGGGTTATAGTCATAACCCGAGACGTTCCCTTTCGAGGGAACTCAATACTGCGTCGAGAATCGACTCTTTGGGGAACGAATGCCCACTAGGCCACGCACCGAAAACAGGCCTGCCCATGAGTGCAACTGATTCAGGCACTCAGCAGGACGAGAGCACACGTGCGCCAGGCGTACTGGGGAGGTGCAGACTATAGAACCTAATAAAAGTGTGTGGGGTTGCCCAACCGGCTGCCTCACAAATCTCCTGGAGGGGAACTCCCGAGAGAAGGGCCCTAGAGGACGCCATGCCTCTAGTAGAATGAGCCCTTATGGCCAGAGGTGAAGGCAAATTGCGTAACTCATAAGCCAAGGCAATAGCCTGCACAATCCAATTACTAATGGTTTGCTTGTATGCCGGGAGCCCTCTCCTAGGTGACCCGAAACACACTAACAGTTGGTCCGACCTCCTCCAAGAAGAGGACCTCTTGAGATAAATACTCAAAGCTCTGACGGGGCAGAGCAAATGAAGCTTCTCTTCTTCTGCCGACACATGAGGTGGAGGATGGAAAGCCTGAAGGGTCGTAGACCTAGCCGTATTAGCAGGGACTTTAGGCACATAGCCCGGTCTCGGGTGCAAAAAGGCCTTAACCTTGCCAGGGGCAAACTCCAAGCAAGCTGGTGTCACTGCCAGGGCTTGGAGATCTCCCACCCTCTTAAGAGCGGTGATGGCTAAGAGAAAGACCAATTTGTAGGTAAGATCTTTAGGCGAAACCGACTGAAGAGGTTCGAAGGGGGCCAGGGATAACCCTTCCAGAACCACTGCCAGGTCCCAGGCAGGAACCCTGGACCTGGTTGTCGGTCTCATCCTCCAAGTACCACGGAGAAAACGAATGACCAGCTGGTGCCTCCCCAGAGGCCCATCACTTAATGGCGCGTGGAAAGCCGCAATGGCAGCCACGTACACCTTAAGCGTGGAAGGGGAGAGACCCGCAGAGAAACAATCTTGAAGAAACTCCAGAACTAAGCCACCGGGCAGTTAACTGGGTCTAAATTATGTTCTCTACACCAAGTGACGAAGACATTCCACTTGAGGCCATATAATCTCCTAGTAGACAGAGCCCTAGAGCTAAGTATGGTTTCAACCACCCCGGCTGATAGACCAGCGTTTAGGCACTGAACCCCCTCAGAGGCCAGGCCCACAGTTTCCACAGCTCTGGGTGAGGGTGGAAGATTGTGCCCTCCACCTGAGACAATAGATCCCTCCTCAGAGGAATCTGCCATGGCTGAGCTATCAGGAGCGAAATTATGTCTGAAAACCATACTCAGGTCTGCCACATTGGGGCAACCAGAAGTAGACTGATGCCCTCCTGACGGACCCTCTCCAGGACTGCCGGAAGCAGAGCGATCGGGGGAAATGCGTACAGGCGAAGCCTCGGCCAGGCCTGTACCATGGCATCCAACCCCAGTGAGGCTGGATGTGAGAGGGAGAACCAAAGTGGGCAGTGGGACGTCTCTCGAGATGCGAATAGATCCACTTCCATGGGCCCAAACCTCTCCCATATCAACTTCACCACATCTGGATGAAGTCTCCATTCCCCGGGCCTCAGCCCCTGCCTCGAAAGGATGTCTGCTCCCTGATTCTGAACCCCCGGAATATACATAGCTCTGATGGACAGTAATTTCCCTTGGGATCAGAGAATAACCTGAGCGCGCTCTGAGTCCCCCTTGTCGGTTCAGATAAGCTACCACTGATGTATTGTCCGATCGTACTAGGACATGGTAACCCTTGATGTCTGGAAGGAAGTTCCTCAGAGCCCTGAACACAGCCAACATCTCTAGACAATTTATGTGCCAAAAATGATGATGGTCCTGCCACAGACCCTTGGCAAAGCGGCCGTCCATGACCGCGCCCCAGCCAGTGAGGGAGGCGTCTGTCGAAATGGTTTTCCGGCGACATGACGCTCCTAACACTGGCCCTTGGGACAGGAACCAAGGTTTCTTCCATATTATTAGAGAACGAAGGCATCTGCGCGTTACTCTGATCATACGAAATGGATTCCTCTTGGGGGAAAACCCCTTGGCTTTCAGCCACCACTGAAGGGGCCTCATGTGTAGAAGGCCCAAAGGTATAATGTTGGATGCCGCTGCAATGAGGCCCAGCAGTCTTTGGAATTGCTTTACAGTAGTGGCCTGGCCTAGCTTTAACTTGGACACCATCGCCAGAATGCACTCGATACGCGCCGGAGACATGCGTGCCTGCACCGTAGTCGAGTTCCACACAACGCCTAGAAACGTTGAGGACTAGGACGGTTCTAACACACTCTTCTTTGTGTTGAGTCTCAACCCCAATTTTTGAATGTGGCCAAGGACGACATCTCTATGCGGAACTGCCATTTCTCGAGACTGGGCCAGAATGAGCCAGTCGTCGATATGATTCAGTATCCGGATGCCCTGAAGTCTTAGTGGAGCAAGTGCTGCATCCATACATTTGGTGAATGTGCGGGGAGAGAGTGTTAGGCCGAACGGAAGAACCCGATATTGGTAAGTTTCGCCCCCGAAAGCGAACCTCAGCAACCTCCTGTGACATGGAAGGATGGATACGTGAAAATAGGCGTCTTTTAGATCTATCGTGACAAACCAGTCCTCAGATCTGATTTGACTCACGATGACAGGAATAGTGAGCATTTTGAACCTGAGCTTCCTCAGAGACAGGTTCAAAACCCTGAGATCTAGAATTGGCCTCAACCCCACATCCTTCTTTGGAACTATAAAGTACCGGCTGTAAAATCCGGACTCCCTGTCTGAATGAGGAACACGTTCTATGGCCTCCTTTAGCAGCAGAGATTGCACTTCTTGTTCCATCACCTGAGCCTGCTCTGGAACCACTGTAGTCTGCACCACCCCAGAAAATTTGGGGGGGCGGTGCCCGAACTGCAGTCTGTACCCTGACTTTATTATATGCATATATTTATTATATATTCTGCTGGGAGCGTTTCCTCCGTTGCCGAGCTCCCGGAGGAGGGGCTCTAGAGGAAACGCTCTCCCTTTGCTCTGCCCGGTGTGAGGAGCTGGTTGATGGCTGGGGCTGATGTTCTTGCCCCACCTCGATTTGGACTTCGATTTTCGGGGGAGGAACTGCTGGAATGCCGTAGATTGCTTCTTCGCCTCCTGAAACATGTCGACGACCGATGTAACGGCATCGCCGAACAGGCCAGAAGGCGAAAGCGGCGCATCCAGCAAAACAGATTTATCTTTTTCCTTTAAACCCGATAAATTGAGCCACATATGCCTCTCCGTGGCCACCATAGCTGCCATAGAGCGGCCAATAGCGCGGGCCGTCTCTTTAGTGGCCCGGAGAGACAAATCTGTGGCTTTGTGCAACTCCGCAATATCTTCAGGAGTTGGCCCCTCCCCCTCATCCAAATCCTTCAGGAGGTCGGCCTGGTATGCCTGCAAGATAGCCATAGAGTGCAGACATGAACCAGCCCGACCTGCCGCCATGTAAGCCCTGCCTATTAACGCAGATGTATCTCTGCAGGGCTTACTAGGCAGCGCCGGGGTTTTAAGGGAAGATGCTGACTCAGGAGATAGATAACCGGCTAGAGCTTCTTCGACTTTAGGCATCTTCCCATAACCCATATCCCGTGCCCCCACAACATTGCTATAATCGACAACAGATGGATGGGAGACACGGGACGAATGCGGTTTATCCCACGATCTCGAGATCACTTTGTGGAGATCGGGGAAAAACGGCAAACCCCGGCGCTGAGGCTGTGACCTGTGCCGCATGAAACGCTCGTCTAACTTGCTTACGACTTGCGTTCCCTGCTCATCTTGTGGCCAGCTGATGTTAAATCTGGCCACAGCACGAGTCACAACCTCCACCAGTTCCTCATAAGCCTGGCCGTGAACTGGCGCGCTCGACTCACGGTCATCCTCTATGCTGATCACCTCTGCCTCCTCGGAAGCAGAGAGCTCAAGCACCGGGACCTGGTCGTGGGCAGAAGAAGCCGCAGCGCGGGCTTCTGCACCACTCACAGGGGCTTCGGGATCTTCAGATGAAGAATGAGAAAGTGCCGCAGCAGTCTCATTCTCATCTGCAAGATCCCGCTGCGAACCCCACGATCTGAGTCGCCGCGCCACCTCAACAGACGCGGGACCAGAACTGCGGGGAACGCGAGCCTGACCGAGCTCATCAAAGCACACCAGGCGGGAGCGCAGCACCCTCATGGGTAGTGCTTCACAGTGTTCACAGGCAGTTTCCTCGAGAGCTGCCTGGGCGTACTGCGCTCCCAAACAGTTCACACACAAAACATGCGTGTACCCATCCGTAATAAAACGAGGACAGGGGTGCACACACATTCTGAACTGCTGGCTGGCCATAATATATATATATATATATATATATTGAGGGATAGACAAACAACACCAAATAAGACAGACAGTCGTAACATAGAGCGCTTGCTGAAGAGCGAAAAGCTAGTGTGTGTGTGTGCCGGCGTCGCTTTTATGCATCCGGTTATGCCGTCACATGTTACGTTATGAGGCAACACCAATCAGGATTGGAATAGTTTCATTCATACTTCAGAGACGCACGCTAAGGGAGCGTCCCCCCACAGAGTCGATTCTCGACGCAGTGTTGAGTTACCTCGAAAGGGAACTATGAAACCAATATATTTTATAGGAAATATGAGATCAATGAATACCACAAACCAACATTTTATCCAAAACTTGCTAAATCGTTGAAAGGGTTAGTTCACCCAAAAATTAAAATTCTGTCATTAATTACTCACCCTCAATCTTTTTAATCTCTTGCATTGCTTCATAAAATTGAGGTTTAACCTGAAGTCACAAGGATTACTTTTATGATCTCTTTACTACCTTTTTTGGGGGCTTGAAAGTGGTAGTTTCATAGGCTGTAATGGAGGTACAAAAATCTCTCAGATTTCATTAAAAAAGATCATCATTTGTGTTCAGAAGATGAACAAAAGTCTTACGGGTTTGAAATGACATGAGGGCGAGTAATTAATGACAGAATATTCGATTTTGGGCAAACTAACCCTTTTGTGACAATTAGCGACTGGAGTACCCGCGTGAGCCACCGGAGGGTACTCTCTCCCTGTGTTATGTTTCATTATGGACTCATTATGTTTAATTATGTTCAGTTGTGTTTGATTAACCTTATTAAGTTTTCCTGTCTTAAGCCTGTGTTTTCCCTGTGTTCAGTGCAAAGTATTGTATAGCGTAAGCGTACCATTCTGAGCAATATTCTCTTATTCTTAGTTCTTTGTATTTCGTGTTTCCCTGGACTCTTGACCTTAGCCTGTTATCTTGACTCTGTTTATGAACCTGTGCTGCCTGCCTCGACTTTTGCCTCTTTGACTTCGATTCTGGATTTCCCTTTAAATAAATATCTGCAAATGGATCCGACAGTCTTCGCCTCTGTCTGTATGTTACAGAATACTTTGCCAAACGAGGATCCAGCAGACTTTCAGCATATATCCACCGTGGTCAAGACTCGAGCTTCCATGCTAGCCTCTCATCATTTAAAGCTGACGAGACTAACCTCTCTCCTTGAGGAACTAGCAAGCTCCATACTATCGTTGTCTCCGCAGAGCTCAAGCACAGCCACTAATCAAGCCCAAGCTCCCGCTGCACCTGTTCCACCGCAACCCAGTGTGAGTCATCTGTGGCGTGTGAAGGATTCCTTCAGCAGTGCACCTTATTTATGAATCTTCAGCCCCAGTTTTACACCTCGGATGACGACCGCGTTTCCTTTATCTGCTCACTGCTCACTGGAAAGGCTCTGGAGTGGGCAGGTATATTCTGGGAACCAGGTCGGATGTCATTCCCTTTTTATGATGTGTTTATCGCCCTATTCAGAGAGGCTTTTGGACTCCCCACAGGAAAGGAGGATTCTGAGGAACTGCTCTTGTCCCTGCGTAGGGGAGGTTCGTTTGCGGCGGATTTCTCTCGCTCATTCCGAATGCCGCTAATGCCTCATCTCGCCAAACTGTTCGATCCTCCTTTGATGACTGTCAGAGGGGCTTTCAAGTATTCCGTTTCTGCCAAACCCACTCATCGTGTCGGACCCCTCGAGCCCGTATTCCGCGCTGGTCCTGTTGAACTTGCTAATCCAGAGACAGCGGAGGCTTCTTTGGCCGAACTGGAGTTTGAGCGCGTGCCAGCCGACTCGAAGGATTCAAGTACCGAGTCAAGTGAACCGAATTCCGAGTCAAGTGAACTGAATTCCGAGTCAAGTGAAACGAATTCCGAGGCAAGTGATTCTAGCCCCGAGTCAAGTGGATCAGGTCCCTAATCAAATAAATCCAGTGAGGAAAATGAGTCAGTTCTCCTGGATCCAGAGTTTCTAGTTCCAACAACGCGCCGTAGCAGGAGGAGGAGGACTCGCTCGGCTCAACAGGCTCCGTTGAGCGTACCCAGACTCCTCGCCCTGCCGGTCCCGCCTCTGAGCCTCGCCCTGCCGGCCCCGCCTCTGCGCCTCGCTTTGCCGGCTCCGCCTCTGCGCCTCGCCTTGCCTGCGCCGTTCAAGCTCCAGGAGGCTTCTCTTGAACTCGTTTACAGCCCGGAGGTTCCTCCTGTGGATTTCCCCAAGTATTTTTTTGGGGGGGGCAGTAGGTATCCTGAGAGGGCCATGGAGGTGGCGCTGACATGGACCTTGTCCGTGCTATCTCCTCTTGAGCCTCCCATGCCTCTAGTCCCGTCTGGTCCTGTGCTTCTCATGCCACTGGTCACATCCAGTTCTGAGTGTGTTCCACCCTGGTCTCCTGTTAAATGTGTTCCACCCTGGTTGTCTACGACGCGTGCTTCCCCATGGTCTCTTGCCCTGCTCTGGTCTCCAGGCCCCAGGTCTCTCCATGGGCCTGGCCTCCTACCTCTCCACGGGCCTGGCCCTCCATCCCATTCCCCGTTGACCTCCCCCCGGGGCTCTAGGGAGCGTCTGGAAGCCACTCCTTAGAGGGGGGGTTATGTGACAATTAGCGACTGGAGTACCCGCGTGAGCCACTGGAGGGTACTCTCTCCCTGTGTTATGTTTCATTATGGACTCATTATGTTTAATTATGTTCAGTAGTGTTTGATTAACCTTATTAAGTTTTCCTGTCTTAAGCCTGTGTTTTCCCTGTGTTCAGTGCGAAGTATTGTATAGCGTAAGCGTACCATTCTGAGCATTATTCTCTGATTCTTAGTTCTTTGTATTTCGTGTTTCCCTGGACTCTTGACCTTAGCCTGTTATCTGGACTCTGTTTATGAACCTGTGCTGCCTGCCTCGACTTTTGCCTCTTTGACTTCGATTCTGGATTTCCCTTTCAATAAATATCTGCAAATGGATCCGACAGTCTTCGCCTCTCTCTGTACGTTACACCTTTAATGTGGGCTAAACTTATAACCTACTTACCTATTTTTTGTATTTTTTTGTAAGTTTATTTGATAAGTATTGATTGTTTCTTGAAAAACAAAATAACTCAATACGGTTTCAGCTATATTTAATTTTGACTAACATTTATGTGTAACTGTCTCGTTCTATTTTTATTTCATTTTCATTCATTGCATAAATAACAGTATCCAAAAATGTATACAGAAAATACAACAGCTTATATAATATTTAGCTTAATTTTATGAAGGTTAAGCTCTTCCTTTGATTAAATATCCTGTTTTGGCTTTATTTTTCATAAAAAAATGCTAGTATCGTTCCTGCTCAACAATAGCCAATGTCTGTCTTGTAATAAAACATTGAAAATGTATAACTTTTAATATCTTAAAGTTACAATAAAGCATTAAACAAGATTCAAACAGAGGAATTCATTAATATGAATGTCCCTCAACACAAAAGAGCATTGGTAGACCCCGTTTTGTGAAGTACCTGCTTTGCAATTAGTTTAGCTTTTGTCCAGAAAAAGGTGTATCTCTTGATAGGAACTCCACAAATGACTGTAATTACTGTAATGTGGACTGTGGTAATTGCCAAAGTGCATTTACATATTCATGTCAATGTATCGAGTGAAGTTTTTGTTGCTGCAGTGTGTGGTCTTTCCGTGGACCTGACAATAGTACGAAAAGTGAGGTTGTAAACAGGACTTCACTCTTAAAAATAAAGGTCCTTTATGGGCATTAATGGCTCCGTGAATAACTTTTAACATCCATGGAACCAACCAGGTTCTTTATAGTGGAAAAAGGTGTTCTTTAGATTATAAAAATGTTAAAAATGGTTAATTTAAGAACTGAGAGGTTCTTTGGGGAACCAAAAGTGTCATCATTATATGGCATTATACGGCATCACTACGAAAACCTCCTTTTTGAACCTTTATTTTTAAAAATGTGTGATTGTATTATATGGTGTATCTCTGCATAGTTTGTGTCAATCAACAATCAACCTGCAAACTTAAGATACATAATTTTCCATGATTGTGATTACTGAGTATATTGATTCTGCCTCTTTGCATTTAAAATGTCTATGTAATAACACATTTTGTTATATGCCAAGAGTCCAAAGATAACACTAGGCAAATGCACTGGCAAAATGGAGTTTTGTGTCCATGTGGAATGGTAACAAAAGTACAATTTAACTTTCAAGAATGCCAGTCTGACTATCACTTTTTTTGTGACATGTAATGAAGTGACATCAAAGTCTGCAAATCAAAGTCAAACTCTACAACAATGACTGTCTAATAATGATAGAAATATCATTCTGAATTCACTAATTCATTGGACCCTATTATGCCACTTCAGCTACAACTTTATTTTAAACTATTATCCTCCTTTTGCCCCCTATGGCACAAAAGTAAAACTCCATGTCTGCCTACGGCTAATTTTAAATTCGGTTGTTGGAAAACTAACATCAACATGGATCAACTGTGAAACTGCTGACTGAATGTGTCAAGTCCGAGGGACATCTCTGTTACCAAAGTTAAAATTAGTGAGTGTCCCTGACAGGCCCTCCCATGAGTTTTAGGATGCATTCACACCAGGCTCGTTTGGAGCATTTGTTTCAGAATTATGGTTCAAGAATTATGGTTATGGGGCGATGCCTAAGGCTGAAGAAACGCTAGCGAGCCATCTATCTCCAGATACGGCATCGTCATTTAAGACACCGGCATTGCCCACAAAGCCATTAAGACATACCTCGGCTTTGGTGGGCAAAGCTTACTCGGCGGCAGGTCAAGCGGCAGTGTGCTTACATACTATGTCGATATTACAAGCATATTAAGCAGACCTATTAAAAGATATGAGTGAGGGGGATGAAATTAGTGCTGACGTAATTCGAGAATTACGTAAGGCAGCAGATCTATCTCTCCGTTCCACCAAGGAGACGGCCAAATCAGTGGGCCATTCTATGGCTGCCATGGTGGCAACGGAGAGACACTTATGGTTGAATTTATCCAACATGATAGAAAAGGAAAAATATTTTCTCCTGGACGCCCCGCTTTTAACTGCTGGCCTCTTCGGTGACTCAGTGAATTCGGTCATCGAGAGGTTTCAGGAAGAGAAAAAGCAGGCGGCGGCGGCGCTCCAGAAATTTCTCCCCCTCCGTGTTCATGTCTCCGGGGCTGCTGGGCGGGAGGAGCCCCGGCTGTCGAGTAGCTCCTCACACCGGGCGCAACAGAAAAGGAGTGTCACGTCTCGTGCTCCTCCCCAGCAAGACTGGGCCGAGGCGCGGCGCTCTCAGACGAGGTCTTCCAGGGGCAAGGCTGATCTGAGGACGGTTATTGTCGCCAGAAGGCTTCGTCGAAGAAGAAGCCCTGACGCCAGAAATGTCAGGGTAATGAGGGTTGTCCCCACCAAGAGAGAAAGGTGTTTGCCGCAGTACACAGCGCCCGTTCTCTCTCGGTGCCCTCAGGGGCCCGTTCTGCCCACCCCGCCAGCGTGCCGGGGCGTAGACGGTCCCAGCGAGCGCTTTCCCGAGGAAACGCTCGCCCGTTCTGAGGAGCGGTTTAGAGTGGGTAGACCAGTTGTTCCCTGCCGGTGCGCCGTTACAGGGCACTGTGTCTGCCACTCAAAATATACCAGAGGCCAGTTTTGAGAGACTGGTACCCTTAGTAGAATTTTTGGCAGAGTGGAAAAGGCTTCCAAATGTATCTCATTGGGTCCTGCAGACTATCGAGAAGGGGTACGCGATTCAGATCAGATCACGCCTGCCTCGCTTCAGAGGGGTTCTGCCCACAGTGGTGGCCCCCGAGCAGGCTCTGGTTATGGAACAGGAGGTGAAAACTCTCCTGCTGAAGGAGGCTATAGAACGAGTTCTTCCTCCCAGCAGAGAGTTGGGTTATTACAGCCGATATTTCATCGTTCCAAAAAAGGATGGGGGGGTTGCGTCCGATTTTAGATCTGCGCCTGTTAAATCGCTCAGTAGGGAAGCTCAAATTCAAAATGCTTACTCTCAAGCAGATCATGTCACAGATCAGGTCCGAGGACTGGTTTGTCACGATAGATCTAAAGGACGCGTACTTCCACATTTCCATCCTTCCACAACACAGGAAGTTCCTGAGGTTCGCTTTCGGGGGCGAAGCGTACCAGTATCGGGTTCTTCCGTTCGGCCTAGCACTGTCTCCCCGAACTTTCACGAAATGTATGGATTTAGCCCTGGCTCCGCTGCGACTCCAGGGCATCCGCATTTTAAACTATATCGACGATTGGTTGATTCTGGCTCAATCGGAGCATCAGGTGATTCGGCATCGAGATGTCGTTCTCGCCCATATCAAAAAGTTGGGGTTGAGGCTCAACGCCAAGAAGAGTGTGCTTTCTCCAGTACAGAGGACCAATTTTCTGGGCGTTGTTTGGGATTCGACGACGATGCAGGCAAGTCTGTCTCCTGCTCGTATAGCTTCGATTCTCTTAGCCGTCAAACAGGCAAAGCTAGGCCAGTCACTCACTGTAAAAGAATATCAGAGGGTTCTGGGTCTGATGGCAGCCGCGTCCAACGTTATACCTTGCGGCCTGCTGTACATGAGACCACTGCAGTGGTGGCTCAGGACCAAGGGGTTCTCCCCGAGGGGAAACCCGCTCCGCAAGATCAGGGTCACGCGACGATGTCTCCGTGCTCTGGCTATGTGGAAAGAACCTTGGTTCCTGTCCCTAGGTCCTGTGTTGGGGGCTCCGTGTCGTCGTGTAACACTAACGACGGACGCCTCTCTCACAGGCTGGGGGGCGATCATGAGTTGTCGCTCGGCCCAGGGTCTGTGGCAGGACCATCATCTTCATTGGCACATAAATTGTCTAGAAATGATGGCTCTGAAACACTTCCTCCCAGACCTGAGAGGTCACCATGTTCTTGTCCGGTCAGACAACACATCGGTGGTCTCTTATATAAACCATCAGGGGGGTCTGCGCTCGCGTCCGTTATTCAAGCTGGCTCGCCAGATCCTTCTATGGTCCCAGGGGAAGCTTCTTTCACTGAGGGCGATTTATATCCCGGGGTATTTGAATCAGGGGGCAGACATCCTGTCGAGGCAGGGGCTGAGGCCCGGGGAGTGGAGACTCCACCCCGAGGTGGTGGAGCTCCTATGGAAACATTTCGGTCGTGCCGAGGTAGACCTATTTGCATCCAGGGAAACATCACACTGCCAACTGTGGTTTTCCCTAAGTCCTCCAGCCCCTCTGGGGTTGAACGTGATGGTACAGGAGTGCCCGGGGTCACGCCTGTACGCATTTCCCCCGATTAGTCTGCTCCCAGGTGTTCTGGAGAGGGTTCGCCGGGACGGGGTCAGTCTACTGTTGGTAGCCCCGTACTGGCCAGCCCGAGTTTGGTTTGCGGACCTAATTTCTCTCCTCGACGGCTCTCCTCTGGAGATTCCGATGAGGAGGGACCTTCTCTCTCAGGCGAGCGGGTCGATACATCACCCCCGCCCAGATCTATGGAGGTTGTGGGCTTGGCCTCTGAGGGGGCCCAGCTCATAGAATCTGGTCTCTCGACTGAGGTCGTGGAGACCATCCTCCCCTCCAGAGCTCCGGCCACTAGGAAATTATATGCCTTGAGGTGGAAAATGTTCACCTCTTGGTGTGGAGAACACCAGCTGGACCCAGTTAACTGCCCGGTGGGTGCAGTGCTGGAATTCCTTCAGGAGCGTTTCTCCACAGGGTTATCCCACTCCACACTGAAGGTGTATGTGGCGGCCTTATCTGCTTACCATATCCCTTTGAGTGGTGCTTCTCTCGGGAGACACCCACTTGTAACCCGTTTCCTTCGTGGCATTCTGAGGCTGAGGCCAGCAGTTCGCACGAGGGTGCCGACCTGGGACCTGGCGGTTGTTCTAGAAGGTCTCTCTCTAGCACCGTTCAAATCCCATTGAAGAAATTCAGAGAAATTCCTCACTCTTAAAACTATCTTTCTTCTGGCTATATCTTCATTAAAAAGAATAGCAGATATCCAAGCTCTGTCGGTCTCTCCCTCGTGCTTGGAATTTGCACCAGGCATGGTGAAGGCTTTCCTCCTCCCTATGCCGGGATACGTTCCCAAGGTACCAACCAATGTGGTCAGGCTTATTGTACTGCAGGCTTTCTGTCCTCCTCCATTTCTGACGTCGGACCAAGAGAAACTAAATCTGCTTTGCCCTGTTAGGGCCCTAGATGCGTACGTCCACAGAGCTGCCCTGTGGAGAAAGAGTGAACAGCTATTCGTTTGCTTTGGACCCCCTTAGAAGGGCTTTCCAGTATCTAAGCAGAGGTTGAGCAAGTGGTTGGTCGAGGCCATCTCACTTGCCTATGAGTCTGCCGGTCAGCCTTCTCCTTTGGCTGTCTGGGCTCATTCAACCAGGAGTATGGCTGCCTCTAAGGCTATACTGTCAGGAGTATCAATCCAGGGTGTTTGTGATGCGGCAGCCTGGTCCTCACCGCACACATTCGTGGAGTTTTATCATCTCGACTTCAGCTCCACTCCAGGGGCGCAGGTGCTTTTGTCCGAATGTGCGCTCTGACTTCACACGACGGACACTTGCTCGTATGGCGACGTTGGTATTAGCGTTCCCAAAGCGTTGTCACGCAGCTCGAGTTCCCTGATAGGGAACGTCTCTGGTTACTTATGTAACCCTAGTTCCCTGAAGGGAACGAGACGCTGCGTGTCTATGCCATACTCCCAGCATGCCCGTGAGCACTTGCTTCAGTCTTATCAGAAGCTGACGCACTTGTGTTTTGGGGTGCTTATATAGTTTCCTGGTTGATGACGTCACCCGCCTATGACGTTCCGTCTCGCCATTGGACTGATTTCATACGTGCTTCATGACGCACTCACGCAGGGGCGTTCCTAAAGCGTTGTCACGCAGCGCCTCGTTTCCTTCAGGGAACTAGGGTTACATACGTAACCAGAGACGTTTTTTGTTTTTGTTTTGACATCTACAAAGAGACTCGACTTGGATCATATTTTATGTGCAAACATGCTTTCAGTAATTAATTCCTTTATGATGATCTCACACTTGTAAACCTGGTATTTGATGCAACGGAATGTTTCTTGTGAATATAAAATTTGTACCACAGCTGAGAGACTTGGAAAAGAATTTCAAACAGAACATGTATCAAAGGAATCATTCTACTGTATGCTATTTCAAATGATCTAGTTACAAGATTCTTTGAAATTATTTATTTGAAAGTGTTTATAATGTTACTAAAAACGAGAAGATACCAACAGTGAATATTATGAGACCATCCATTTACAATAGGGTCATTAATAAACCCACTGCTTATTAATTGCGTTGCCGTATGAAAGGGTTTGGTTTGTCACACCTCCTTCTAGAAAATTGAGAGATATTGAGACAAGAAACTTCTTTTGTTGTGCAAGAAGCTCTACAAAAAGCTGTAATTACTGCAGTGCTGTACTGCTGTAATTGCCAGAGTATTGTGGGCATTATACTTTAGAGAATTTCACAGGAAATTTAGCACAAGCCAGCACATTTTCCCAAACTGTTTACTGAACACAACTGGGAGATGTGAGGAATGTTTTCTGAGTTCGGCAAACAGAAACAGAGAAAACTCCACTAAAGCTCTATGGTAGAGACAACCATTAAACAGCTACCATTTACAAAAATTAAGTAAAGTTAACTTTAGCTCCAGGGATGGTAATGTCAACAAAGACAACGAGCGCCTCCTGCATTTTAACCAAGCCAGTTGGTGTTGATATTTGGAAAGAGTTGTGTTGGTTACATTACTGTAAGACTGTCAATGTTGGCAATTAAATTTTGTGGTCCTCCGACATTTGGAAATACCAAGGTGCCGTAGGCCGCATATACACTGCAAAGTTTATGACAACCACATTTAAATGTGGGAGTTATTTTAAATTATTGTTCCGTGTATGCAATGCAGAAGTCATGATGGTTGACAATGTTAACCAGAGCACATTTTGCCATCTAAAAGCTGTAAATGAGATAGATGGATGCCAACTTACCCCATGCTAATTTTTTTCAGGGCTTCAGTATATGACTGAATGGAACACTAACCTTAGACACCACCTCAGGATATGCAATAGGTCTGAAGTTGAGCCTAATACATTCTTTAATACGTGTGTGTGTGTGTGTGTGTGTGTGTGTGTGTGTGTGTGTGTGTGTGTGTGTGTGTGTGTGTGTGTGTGTGTGTGTGTGTGTGTGTGTGTGTGTGTGTGTGTGTGTGTGTGTGTTTTATGGGGGCATTCCATAGACATAATGAATTTTATACTGTAAAAGATCAAACTGGATCCATCTCCTACTACTAATTATGCTGTTTTCCGGAACCAAAAATGTCCACACAAGGACAAGGATTTCGGATATTGCCATTTTGTGGGGACATTTTGTCTCTATAACGTATGGTTTACCAGGACCACACAGACACACACACACACACACACACACACACACACACACACACACACACACACACACACACACACACACACACACACACACACACACACACACACGTTTACTTAAGCTATCTAAATGGGGATATTCCATAGACTCATATTGTTTTGATATACAAATAGTTTAATATTACAACCTATTACTGAATAGGCTCTGGAATAATTTACATAAGGATTTACAGATCAGATTGTAACTAAACATTACTGGACATAGCTTGTATATCTATTAAAATCTCTTAAGTGTTCAGAGCAGCGGGCACTTTTTATTATGGAATTAATTTTGAATGATCATGCATTTTTTTACAAAAAAATAAAATATTGAGAAATAAAGCAGAAACACACATACTGTAAACAATGAAGGTTTTCCAGAGACCGGAACACATTTTAAAATACAGCATTAGATATGGCCTTGCAAAAGGCGACCTTCACAGTTGTATTAGATGTGGTTAGCACTGTATGTTTGTGCTTGTAATAAGTTACAAGTTCCCTGTTTGGAAGAAAGAGTAACACAAAGTTGCCTTACATTGACCTGATTAACTGCACTCTGTACTTAAGTCAAAAGGAAAGCACAAAAGTTAGAGCTACACTGCTGAAAGCCTCTTGATGCACCAAGCACCATGTCTGAATTGAACATGTCTAATTGGTGTCATAGGAGACTGGACAAGCATGATTCTAGCTATGCTACCCGAGTGAGCTGTCTGTGTATGGAGGTGGCTTCTATGCAGAATCCTTACTGAAACACAACAGCAACAACATTGTTTAACCCTCGGGGATCAACGAACGTGCCGGCGCATTCTGCTGGATTTTTTCCTCATAACAGCGGAAACCTAAAATACAAAAAAATGCGGCATACAGATGTGTGACTCGATGGAGAGTGGGACTAAATATCCTCTATAACTAACTGCAAACTGGCATTCAGATCTGCCTCCATCTAGTTATCAATGCCTACGATCCAAACAATTCCAGAGGATGAATCCAGTCCCATGCTAAAAAAATATTTCTCATTCCAGAAGCCTTTTCATTCATCACAATAAGAAAAAAAAACAGCCACAACTTCTGTTTCATCACGATTTTAATTAAAAATAACATGGCCAATGTCAAACATATGCTTATTTGAACACTAAAGCTATAAAGAATTTGACAATTGCTGAATGACGTGGTGTATTAGCTTATAGCATTAATTATGGAGGACATATCAAAGACAGGTACTCTAAAGCCTTAAATTTAATCCTGCCCTTAGACAGGATAATCTGTTGCTAGTTGTGAAATAACAGCACGTTCTCATTGTCCAGTCATATGAAAACTATACAAAACGTTTGGTTGGCAATAGTTTCAGTTAACAAGAGCATTTGGAGCAATTATGCTTATGGTTTTCAGATTGTACAAAAGACAGAGGGAAAGTGTTATGTCACTAAGCCACAAATTAATCACAAAGTATGACCAGAAGGTAAAAACAAGCATCTGGAAAGCTAACCAAAAAAATTTAACTATTTTATTAGTTATATTCCAGTTACTAGACTTATTTATGCATTTTGATGTAGTGGCCAAAAATGATGTCCGGTCTCTTCACCATTTTTCAAATATTGTTAAAAATGTGTTTAAGATTTTGTTGTTTTATTTATGATAAAAAAAAAAAAACATGCCAAATTGTGCAGATTTTTGGTCTGGCTGCCATGCAAAGATATTATGAATGTGCAAAAACAAGACATAGTAAAGGATGTAGTTTGCCTTTTTGCCAAATAATTTAGTCAGATAAATGCCTCATATTTCAAATGTTTAAAATTATAAAATATTTTCCTCATATAATTATGGTTTAATCAACCTTGTAGGGTCATTAAAAACAAATATCCCCTCAAGACATCACTTTTGGCCACTACCGCACACACATATTTTATACAATACAATTATATATATATATATATATATATATATATATATATAGAGAGAGAGAGAGAGAGAGAGAGAGAGAGAGAGAGAGAGAGAGAGAGAGAGAGAGAGAGAGAGAGAGAGAGAGAGAGAGAGAGAGAGAGAGATGATGTATGTGAACTGTGGTTCCCTTTCAAGGGAAGGTTCCCTTTCGAGATGCTGTGGGAACACCCCTGCGTGATTGCGTCGTGAAGCACGTGTATAATCAGTCCAATGGAAAGACGAGACGTCATAGGCGGGTGACTTCATCGACCAGGAACCTGCACAACTGAAAACAGACCGCGCACCTGAAAACAGACCACGCTAGCTTCTGTGCCTTCAGCAAGCGCTCTCTGTATACTTTCCCTGTCTATTTATTGTTATCTGTCATTGCAAGCACAATATTTCACAGAAAGATATATATATATATATATATATACTATAGATATAATGGCGAGCAAGCAAGATTTTAAGCGATGTGTTGTTCCCTGCCCTCATTTCATCACGGGTGGGGACACACATCAGCTTTGTGTTGCTTGTTTGGGAGTGGAGCATGCCCAGTCAGTTCTCAATGGGGTTGACTGTGAGCATTGCGAGAAGCTGCCCGTGAGAACGCTCCGCTCCCGCCGGGTGTTCTACGAGGAGGACAATTTGGTTTGCGCTCCCCAGGGTGCTGGTTGCACATGTTGGGGTTCGCAAATTGATCTGAAAGCAGGGCGTGAAACGGGACCAGCCCTATCTCAGCCTTCACCTGCCAGATCCAGTGCCTTTTCTCAGGGAGAAGCACGTGCTGCGGTTTCTTCTCTCCGGGATGAGGCACCAATGCTGCAATTTTCCTAGTATTGAGGGTATTGAGAGTTCGCCATCTCATACCCTTGTTGATGAGGAGCTTATGGAGGTTGTGACTCACACTGTTGCCAAATTAAATATTGATTGGCCAGCCGAGGAACAAGAGGAATGTAAGAAAAGTTTACAAGATGAAAGATAATTCCCATCTAGATCACAGCCTCCTCGTCGGGGTTTGCCGTTTTTTCCCGATCTCCACACTTCGAATTCGTGGAAAAAACGGTTTCTTATCATGTTTTTAACATCCTCAAACATCTAATTATAGTAATGTTATGGGTATTAAAGATTATGGTTATGTGACGATGCCTCGGGCAGAAGAGACGCTCGCGAGCTATCTCTCTCCCAAGTCAGCGTCATCATTAAAAGCCCCGGCGTTACCCACCAAGCCATTAAAAGCCACTTCAGTGCTGGTGGGTGAAGCGTATTCGGCGGCGGGTCAGGCTGCGGCATACTTGCATACCATGTCAATTTTGCAAGCATACCAGACTGATCTGCTAAGGGACATGGATGATTGTGAGGAAGTCAGCACTGACGCAATTCGAGAATTGTGTCGTGCAACAGATCTGTCTCTCCGGCCAACCAAGGAGACAGCCAAATCAATAGGTCGGTCTATGGCAGCCCTGGTGGCCACGGAGTGTCATTTATGGTCAAATTGATCAGATATGAAGGACAGAGACAGATATGTTCTTTTGGACACTCCACTTTCGCCTTCAAGTCTTTTTGGCGACGTTGTAAACACTGTCAGCGATAGATTTCAGGAGGCAAAGAGGCAATCAGCGGCGTTCCAGAAATTTCTTCATCGCCGATCTAATTTGTCCCGAAGATTGCTGGGCGGAAGCAGTCTCGGCCATCTACAAGCTCCTCGCAGCACAGAGTGCAGCAAAACAAAGCGTTGCCACTCGGGCTTCTCCACAATCAGGGGGGCCTGGGTGGCGGTCGCAGTCGAAGCCAGTTAGAGGCTAGAGGCAGGCAAGATCTGAGGACTGTTATCATCTCTAAAAAGACCTCGACAAAGAAGAAGGGGGAGAGACGGGTTCAAGAAACCATTTTTCCTCTGCGCCCTCTGAGGGGCGACTCTCTGAGGAGGGTCGCAGCGCTGCCAGTTCGGTTGTTCCCTACCGGTTCGCTGCTTCAGGGCACCGAGGTGTCAGCATCCTCAAACGATCCTCCCAGGAGGGTCGTAAAACAGTCAAGTCGATTGTTCCCTGCCGTTTCGCCATTTCAAGGCAGCGCAGCGCAAGTTCTTTACTCTAAAAACTCCTTACTCCTTAGTTTCTTCACCCTAGGCCGGGTTATATTCCTAAGGTCCTACTAATTTTGCGGGCCCAATAGTGCTACAGCCCTCTGTCCTCCACCTTTTAATTCACCAGATCAGGAAAAACTTAATCTGCTATGCCCTGTTCAGGCTTTGGATGCTTACGTACTAAGAGCTGCCCTGTGGCGTAAATCAGATCAACTGTTCGTCTATTTCGGGTAACCTAGAAAAGGTTACCCTGCATCCAAGCAGAGGATGAGCAAGTGTGTAGTCGAGGCTATCTCACTTGCTTATGAAGCGACTGGTCAGCCTTCACCCTGGGCTGTTCAGGCCCATACTACCAGGAGTATGGCGGCCTCAAAGGCTTTATTTAAAAAAAAGAAAAAAGATTAAAAAAAAGAAAAAGAAAAAAGAAAGATTGAAAAAAATAATAAGAAATAAAAAAGCGAAAAAACATTTTTTATTATTATCGGAGGTTTCTCTTCATGACATCTGTGATGCGGCAGGCTGGTCGTCACCGCATACATTTGTTCGATTTTATGACTTGGATCTAGGCTCCACTCTGGGGTCTAGGGTGCTTGCTTCTTAGTGTGCGCAATGACTTCACACAGAACAGTAATTTGTTATTATGGCATTGTGGGTGTAGTGTTCCAACAGCATCTCGAGGCAACTCGAATTCCCTCGAAAGGGAACTTCTCAGGTTATGTATGGAACCCTGGTTCCAGCGTCACGTTGCCATACTTCCTGTATGCCTGTGATCAACTTGTTTCGGCTTTTCAGAAGCTAGCGTGGTCTGTTCTCAGGTGTGCTTTATAGTTTCCTGGTCGATGACGTCACCCACCTATGACGTCTCGTCTCTCCATTGGACTGATTATACACGTGCTTCACGACGTAGTCATGCTTCGGCGTTCCCACAGTGTCTCAACGCAGCGTCTCGTTCCCTCTTCAGGGAACCAGGGTTACATACGTAACCTGAGACGTTTTACCAGTGCTGCTGGTTAGACACATTATGAATTATTTTGATGATGTGTCAGTTGTTGTAGGTTGCAGAACCGCCAAAGATGAAAAGCTGCAAATGGAAATGAGTGAGTACAGTCGGAGAATAATATAACATCCATATTGAATTGCCTATTCTAAATCAGCATCAATGAGGTTATGTTCTCCATTTTTAGTAATTGTAGTTTGTTTGGAAATCCCCTGTAGACTTGCATATATGACGATTATGCAGATTCATAACCAGATTGGGTGGTTATAGGGAGAACCGTACATATTGAGCATCACCCTGACATATGTGTCATACATGTTCACATGCTCATGCAAGCTGTTCAGAATGAGGGTGATGAAATCATACACAAATCTTTTCATGTAACATGCCAGCTGGACAGTCCTTAGTTGTCAGGGTTAATGCAGGCGATGTGAGACATCAGCAGTCTGTGCAAGCAATTCATAATTACAGAAATGTGCACCACTGGGCAGCAATTATTCAGGCATGACACTGCCTTGACTTTATTCAAAATAACTAATGGTTTTAAGAAGTGAGTTCTGTAGACGGAAGTCGTGAGAAGTTAAAAATGTATGTGAAACCCAAGTGAGATGACAAATTACAAGACATTGTTAGTGATAGCTGCCTTAGCTAAGCTCTGAAAATATTCAATGGACCAATCTACCAGAAACAAAAGTTCAAAGCATGTAAGAGATTGTAAATGTTTTCCAAGGATATTTAATGTATAATTTCTGTAGTGGATATTCACTGCAGTTTTTCAATTTGATTAATTCTTGTCTTTTACATCTTGTCTTTTGGTATACAAGGAATAGATCACCCAAAAATGAAAGTTCTGCCATCATTTATTCACCACCATTTCGTCCCAAGCCTGTATTCATTTATTTCTGCTGTAGAACAGAAAATTTGTTATTCAGCAGAACTTTCATGCTGTTCTTAGATGTTTTGTTTGCATAATTGACAAATATATTGATAATTGATTCTATATTATAGCCAGTATATGTGTGTATATTGTACAGTGAGTGAATTATGACTGAATGATGGGAATTTTTATTAACTGTCTCAAGGGTCTTGTATATTGACATTTGATGCATCATCTTGATCAAGTCAGAACTTGTCTGACTTTGAGAAACTGATTATCACCAAGAAGACTGACATGTGAACCGATTATTCAACCAATATTTTTTTTAAATGGACACTGGGATTTTAAAAAAAAACATAACACTTCACAAAACAGCGCTGAACTGAAATATGCAAAATAAAATAAATATATAAATATGAATATATTAAAATAAGAAGTTTTTACTGCATGTATTAATATTTGAGCAATACAATTGTACCTTGATCATTCATGTTAGTTCATAGTACATTAACTAAGGTAATAACCGATAAAATAAAAAGCTCAATTTAAAATGTATTAGTAAATGTTGAAATTAACAAACTAACAAGCAATAATACTTATACAACATTTATTAATCAAAGCTAATGCTAAAAATTTAATCTTATTGTAAAGTTTTACATTTAAATCCAAAGAGTCATGCTTAAAGATGGCCATATTTTAAATATCTGCAAAGATAGCATCGGTGTGGATTTTTGGCGATAACGATAGTTCCACCAATCAACTGTCGGTACCGATATATCTGCAAAATCAATGAATCGGTCGAGCTCTAATCCTGGGGACATCCTCTCAAGGCAGGGGCTGAGGCCCGGGGGATGGAGGCTCCATCCCCGAGGTGGTGGAGCAGATATGGAGGGAGTTCAGCCAGATGGAGGTTGATCTTTTGTGTCTCAAGAAACAATACACCGTCAGCTCTGGTTCACACTCACACATCCAGCTCCTCTTATGTCCCTCCTCGATGGCTCCCCTTGGGAGATTCTGATCAGGAGGGACCTTCTGTCTCAGGCGGGGGGCTTAATATTTAAGCCCCGCCCATAGTTGTGGAAGCTGTGGGTTTGGCCTCTGAGGGGGCCACTTTGGTCAACTGTGTTTCAACTGTGGTTGTGGAGAACATACTGTACTGCACTCCAGAGCTCCCTCCATGAGGACACTGTACGTCCTTAAGTGGAGAGAGTTTACTTTGTGGTGTGAGAATCGTCAACTGCCCGTTTGGTACAGTGCTAGACTTACTGCAGGAACGGGTTGTACAACTGTAACTATTGCTCCACGAGAAGGGAACGAGACGTTCCCAGAGCGTAAGTACTGAGTAATATTAATTAACTACATGTACTTGCTATAGAGTTACATTTAGGGTTTAGTTTAGGGTTAGTTAATTGTAATTATGCATAATTTACTGTTATTACCATAGTAAGTAAACCTTAAAATAAAGTGTTACCTTTCATTTTAATTAAACTTTTAATTAAAATTACATTAACATAGTTGATTACTGATTACCTTCCCCTCCAGTGAATTGAACTCAAGAATTGGATCAGTGATTTGACTCATTGATTTTGTTGCACCACTTTGTGAGTTAACAGATATTTGGAGAGAAGATTATCCGTGAATAATATTTAACATTTTAGTCGGTTTAGTCCTTACGCACAAAACTTTCATATGGCTTTAGAAGAGTTTGCAATATAGTGCATAAGTCACATGGACTCTTGTGTTGTTGTTTTTTTGGAGTTGTTTTTTTTCATCTTTGGATCTCAACAAAAGTGGTCAGTATGAACAAAAAATATATATTTTGTGTTCTATGGAACAAATAAAATTATGAGAGTAAATAATGACAGAATTTTATTTTTTGGGAGAACTAAGAGTGTTAAAGCTCTTGGATTTAGTATTGTTTTCCATTATAGCATCTAAAATTCCATCTCTCTATGTTCACCCTGCATCCCCCTCTCTTTCTCCGTCTCTTCTCAGATGACTCAGCGTAATCCCTTGCCACAACATGAGAGCAAATACTCTGAAAAGAGTCCAGGACCGTGATAAAAGGTTTTGTAAGAAAAGTTTCCTCAGTTGCACACATTTCCGTGAAAGGACTCGCAAAGATGATGCTCTAAAAATAAAATTTCAGTCTTACTGAACTTTAAGTGCTACCTAGATTACTGATGCTATTTGTGTGATTTGAAACCTAATGCATCAAAAATGCAGGTTACACTTCCTGGTTTTAAATTGCAGGAGCACACTGAGCCGTTCTAAAGATTCTCATTAGGTATCGTTAGGGAAATTTGTAGGAAGTCAAGCAAGGTCCACAGTCCACCAGTATAAGAGTTTTAGCATGGCATAATTGAGTAGTTAGTGCCCATCTGGGAATGGCAGGACATCCATGGAATTAAATGGAATTAGGCAAGAATCCCTGAGGAGTGCTACAGTTATAGGAGCTGAAGGGGTTCCTCTCCTCCACACTTCATTTAACTCATGATCCACTACTCATACAGAGAGAGAACATGGAACATTTGCTGCCATATAAAAGTTGAATTTCAGATTAGCTCCAGTTACTTTCAATGTGTTCAAGTTTTCAAGGCAATTTGACTTTACTAACAGTGTAAGAGTTTGGTGTAGAGTGAATTAGTATACTTGAAATGCAGCTTTGGCAAAGCAAAGTGATGTCTTCAACTCACTTACTAATCTTAGTTTCATATTACCCTTATGTCGACTCAATCCATCTCTGCAACAGAGGCCTGTATCTGCCTCAGATATCCTTTATATCTTATAATTGTGACTTTATTTCTCATATTTGTGAGAAAACATGATTTTTTTATTGTAAATGTTATCTCTCAATTACAACTACTTTTTAAATTATGTATCTGAAGTGGAAACGGTCTTCCATATGAACAGAGCTATCCATACACAAGAAATTACTGCAACAAGCAACTAGTCAGAATACCCTAGCAACAGTCTCCAAGGCAAAAACAATATATACAAAAACAAGGTCCCCAAATATATTTTTGATACTTCTACTATAACGACAAAGCTGCTCATTTTCAAATGCTTTTTTAAATGTATTATTTGTTATTTACAGAATAATTTGAGTTGATTTAAGTGGAGTAGCAACATATAATTTGTATTCCTAATATATTCAACCTTTTATTGAAAGTATCCTACTTTTAACTGTTAAGACATGCTTTCACAATCACCCGTAAGAACTGTTTGAGATGTTTGAGTTGGGAGGTGGTACGTGCTATATGAAGCAGAATCAAAATGAGCTTTATTCGCCAAGTGTGTGCCAACACACAAGGAATTTGTTGTGATTTTCAGGAGCTCAGCCTCAGGCGTCACGCCCACAGACTGTTGGCTGAATGTCTGATGCATATTGCACACTTCAGGATTTTCGAAGTCGCCATCTGATTGGTTGAATTCCACGGGATGTCTGGTAGACGTGTGTGTAGCTTTCTTTAACAGTCAGCCTGGAAAAAAGTAATTGTGACACAAACCCTCTTGGTTGAAGAAGAAAGCCATCGTGTGACAATGAGCGCTTACCAGGGTCACCTAAACGCTGGATGTAAGTATGTGAAGTTTGCAGCTCCATTGTTGCTGTAAACTTGCACGATGCACTTGATTGAATCATTTGTTAGATGCATGCTGGTCTGTTATCGTAGGAACATCGAATTTATATTTTCAAGCCCCTAAACATGACATGGATCAAAACAAACTGTGATTGGTTGCATTACATGCCCGTCAAACAACCTCTTGGGCGGTCCTTGGCCAAAGAAAGCTGCGATGGAGTCAAGACCTTCTGCCGTAAGTCTGAAAGTCCAGCTACGCTAGACAATGGTGGTGCCCAGGTACCTGAATGACTCCACTGCTGCCACAGTGCTGCTCATGATGGTTAGTGTGGAGTTCCTCATGAAGTCCAGAATAATTTCCACAGTTTTGAGCATGTTAATCTCCAGGTTGTTATGACTGCACCAGAAAGTCAGCAGCTAAACCTCTTGTCTGTATGCAGACTCATCACCTTCCTGGTTGAGGCAGATGACTGTGGTATCATCTGCAAACTTCAGGAGCTTGACAGATGGGTATTTGGAGGTGCAGTCATTTGTGTACATGGAGAAGAGCAGTCGGGGGAGCACACACCCCTGAGGAGCACCAGTGCTGATGGCGATGGTCCTAGATGTGAGTTCCCTTTCGTCCTGGGAACTCCGACGTGTCGTCGGGGGAGTTCCCTGACGAATTGGGATCACGCTAGGGAGCCAATTGCCTTCGAGAGAATTAAAAATGAGCCAATGGACATTGGCATGCAAGATTTGCATTCCGCGACCTGCCTACCAGCCCGGGTATAAAAGGCAGACGTAAACATTGCACAATGCTTTTTGCTTCAGAGCCATCCAGTGTGTCTCTTTGAGCTGCTGTGTCTTCCGAGAAAGTTATATTTAAACTAAAAAGACTACGAGTCGTCTTTGGAAGGAGAGAGAAGATCCTCTGTTGCTGGATTTACGGCGCTTCAAGTGACCATCGCTTCCCGCGGCTGGCCGTTTTCCTCTTAAAAAAAGAAAAAAAGCTGTTTTAATGACATGCAGGAGGCTGGTCTCGACCCGGGATTGCTGCAGGAGCTACGTGCAGCGATGGACCTCTGGTGTCGTCCCTTCGCCATGTCGCTGTACCTTCGCGGAGGACTGGACACTGTTCGGCTCCTCAGTGAAAAGCATTGCGCAATATTTACGTCCGCCTTTTATATCCGCGCTGGTAGGCGGGTCGCGGAATGCAAATCTTGCATGCCAATGTCCATTGGCTCGTTTTTAATTCTCTCGAAGGCAATTGGCTCCCTAGCGTGATCCCAATTCGTCAGGGAACTCCCCCGACGACACGTCTCCGTTCCCTGTACTCAGGGAACGAGGGTTACATACGTAACCAAGACGTTTTCCATCCTCACTAGCTGCTACCTGTCAGGAAGTTGATGATCCACTGACAGATGGAGGTTGGTAGAGAAAGCTGGCTTACTTTAGTCAGGAGGATATCTGGGAAGATGTTGTTGAAACATGTTGCTGAAGTCCACAAACAGGATCCTTGCATAAATCCCTGGTTTGTCCAGATGTTGCAGGATGTAGTGTAGTCCCATATTGACAGCGTCATCCACAGATCTTTTTGCTCAATAAGCAAACTGCAGGAGGTCCAGCAAGGGTCCAAATGATGTCCTTCAAATGGGGGGTTGATGGTTGTGTGGAGAGATGGTCAGAGTTGGTTTGAGGTGTGAAACTTGTCTTTACAAACCTGCAGTAAAACACATTCAGGTTGTCAGCCAGTTGTCGATTCTCCACAGTGCTGGGGGATCGCATCTTTTATCTGGTTATGGCTTTAAGGTCTATCCACGCTGATGCAGGATCAGTAGCTGAAAACTGTTTTCAGATCTTCTCTTAGCTACTCTTAGTATCTCCTTTGTCAGTGTGTTTGTGGCTTGTTTGTACAAGGCTTTGTCCCCAATCCTGTAGGCACCCTCTTTGGCCTGGTGAAGCGGTTTGAGTTTTGCAGTGAACCATGGGTTTGTTATTGCAATATGTTAAATAAGTGCTGGTGGGAACACACATGTCCTCACAGAAACTGATGTAAGATGTCAATGTAGGATGTCACTGTGTCAGTGAGCTCATGCAGATCAGTGGCTGCAGCTTCAAAAACACACCAATCAGTGCAGTCAAAACAGGCTTGTAATTCGCGCTCTGTTTCGTTGGTCCATTTCTTTGCAATCTTTACTACAGGCTTAGCAGGTTTAAGTTTCTGCCCCTAGCCTGGGAGAAGATGAACCAAACAGTGATCAGAGAGTCCCAGAGCCGCCTGGGGGACAGCGTGATATTCAATTCAATTCAATTCAAATTTATTTGTATAGCGCTTTTCACAATACACATTGTCTCAAAGCAGCTTTACAGAAAGTGCATTTCGGAAATGTACATAGAAAAATACAGTTAGTTAATCATGTATTAATTTATGGCTAACATATCGCCGGCTTTGAGTCGTCTCTTCACAGGCGTCGAGTCGTCTCTTCACAGGCGTTGGGGCATCTGAAGTCTCCGTGAGAGGCTGGATACAAACTGGAGCTGACGAACGCTATTTACCTCGGGACTAGCGTCCCGAGATAACAGCAGAAAGGCAGATGGGAAATAATTAGCATAGCTGATGTTCATAATGTTAATGCATTCGAACTGATTCAGCAGTAGTATTAAAGGTTAAGCATTAAGTGAATGCTTGGTTAAAGAGATGTGTCTTTAATCTAGTTTTAAACTGGGACAGCGAGTCTGAGTCTCGACCAATATCAGGAAGGCTATTCCAGAGTTTAGGAGCTAAATGCGAGAACGCCCTCCCTCCTTTAGTGGACTTAGATATCCTAGGAATAACCAGAAGCCTCGAATTTAGTGATCTTAAAGAGCGCGATGGATTGTATGGCGATAGAAGGTCTGTTAAATACACAGGAGCTAAACCATTTAGGGCTTTATAGGTCAGTAGGAATACTTTGTAATTGATACGTAACTTAATAGGTAACCAGTGTAGAGATGATAAAATAGGTGTTATATGATCATATTTTCTTGATCTAGTAAGAACTCTAGCGGCTGCATTTTGCACTAACTGTAGCTTGTTTATTGAGGATGCCGGACAACCAGCTAATAAAGCATTACAGTAATCTAGTCTCGAGGTCATGAATGCATGAACTAACTTTTCTGCATCAGAAACAGATAGCATGTTACGTAGCTTAGCAATGTTTCTAAGGTGGAAAAAGGCTGTTCTTGTAATATATGAAATATGATTTTCGAAAGTCAAGTTGCGGTCTAGTATAACACCAAGGTCTTTTACTGTAGTGGATAAAGTAACAGGACATCCTTCTAAATTAAAGTTGTATTGTAAGGGATTTTGTTGGTAGTTTTTTGGACCAATAAGTAGTACCTCCGTTTTATCTGAATTTAATAGCAGGAAATTACACGTCATCCAGCATTTTATATCATTTAGACACTCTGTCAATTTAGATAAGTTAGTGTTTTCATCTGGTCGTGATGAGATATATAATTGAGTGTCATCAGCATAACAGTGGAAATTAATTCCATGTTTTCTTATAATATTACCAAGTGGCAGCATTTATATTGAGAATAGCAGAGGGCCTAACACCGATCCTTGCGGCACTCCATAGTCTACTGACGTTATCTTTGATTTTTCCCCATTTAAACAGACAAAATGGTAACGGTCTGATAAGTACGATCTAAACCAGCTTAATGCCTGTCCCTGAACACCAGTGTAGTTTTGTAGTCGATCCAAGAGTATTTTATGATCGATAGTGTCGAACGCAGCGCTAAGATCGAGTAGAACTAGTATTGAGATACAGCCTTGGTCAGAAGCTAAAAGTAAATCATTTGTAATTTTAACTAGCGCAGTTTCTGTGCTATTGTCACGGTGTGGGTGTTGTGTTTGGTTCCTTGTTCTTGTCTGTCATGTGTTTCCCTGTCTTTACATGTTTTGCTGTTCCCCGTTCTGTTGATTAGTCTCCCCAGGTGTTTCTGATTAGCCACGCCCCCTTGTTATCTTGTTAAGCTTGTTTGTCTGTGTATTTATACCCTTGTTCTTCAGTTGGTGTTTGTCGTTCGTTGTTTGATGTGAGATGTTCCCAGTTCCTTGTTCCGTGTCTTGTGTGCCTTATTCTGAGTTTTCACTGGATTTCTGTTTGTTGGATTATTAAAGTGCTTGCGATTGGATTCACTCTCTGCTTCATCCTTGCTGCATCGTAACAGAACGACCGATCCTAAAATGAATCCAGCAGCACGGACCTCGTCTGATCTCTCCAGCAGGAGCCGGGAATTCGCGAGTCAAGTCGCAGCCTTGGCTCTGGATAGCCCTGATTTATTTCAATTCACGTGGGGATTTATTCCTCTTGCTACTTCCTGCTCCCTCGGAGACGAGGCTATTAAATTGTGTTATCGGCTGGGGGCTAAGGAGGTCAACCCGAGGGAGCTTCCCAATATCTCTGGTCTGGACTGGAGAGAGGCACTCTCCCGATGTCTGGAGAGCTTCCTCCCATGGTACGCCAGGTCATCATCTGACCTCCACGCCCAGCTGGATTTTCACGTCCAGCCAGAGCTTCACGTCACCCACGTCCAGCCAGAGCCTCACGTCAGCCACGTCCAGCCAGAGCTTCACGTCAGCCACGTCCAGCCAGAGTTTCACATCAGCCACGTCCGGCCAGAGCTTCACGTCAGCCACGTCCAGCCAGAGCTTCACGTCACCCACGTCCAGCCAGAGCTACACGTGACCCACGTCCAGCCAGAGCTACACGTCAGCCACGTCCAGCCAGAGCTTCACGTCAGCCACGTCCAGCCAGAGCTTCACGTCAGCCACGTCCGGCCAGAGCTTCACGTCAGCCACGTCCGCCCAGAGCTTCACGTCAGCCACGTCCGGCCAGAGCTTCATATATGTCACGGTGTGGGTGTTGTGTTTGGTTCCTTGTTCTTCTCTGTCATGTGTTTCCCTGTCTTTACATGTTTTGCTGTTCCCCGTTCTGTTGATTAGTCTCCCCAGGTGTTTCTGATTAGCCACGCCCCCTTGTTATCTTGTTAAGCTTGTTTGTCTGTGTATTTATACCCTTGTTCTTCAGTTGGTGTTTGTCGTTCGTTGTTTGATGTGAGATGTTCCCAGTTCCTTGTTCCGTGTCTTGTGTGCCTTATTCTGAGTTTTCCCTGGATTTCTGTTTGTTGGATTATTAAAGTGCTTGCGATTGGATTCACTCTCTGCTTCATCCTTGCTGCATCGTAACAGCTATGATGCGGTCTGAATCCCGACTGGAATTTTTCATAGATATCATTTTCTTGCAAGAAAGAGCACAATTGAGCGGACACAACTTTTTCTAGTATTTTAGACATGAATGGAAGATTTGAGATGGGTCTGTAATTTGCTAAGTTATTTGGATCTAATTGCGGTTTCTTAATGAGAGGTTGTATTACTGCCAGCTTGAATGTTTTTGGAACATGACCTAAAGATAAAGACGAGTTAATAATATTAAGAAGAGGCTCTTCCACTACAGGTAACACTTCTTTCAGTAGTTTAGTGGGTATTGGATCTAATAAACATGTTGTTGGATTAGATGCAATGATAAGTTTATTTAGCTCTTCCTGTCCTATAGTTGTAAAGCGGTGTAGTTGTTCTAGAGGGGCCATAATTGAGGCTGAATCATAAGACATCATAGAGGATTGTATATTTACAATTGTGTTTCGGATGCTTTCTATTTTCTCATTGAAGTAATTCATAAAATCATTACTACTATATTGTAACGGAATATTTTGCTCTGGTGATGTTTGTTTATTTGTTAGTCTAGCCACGGTGTTGAATAAAAACCTTGGATTATTTTGGTTATTTTCTATTAGTTTGCGGAGATGCTCAGCCCTGGCTGCTTTTAGAGCCTTTTTATAACGTGACATACTGTCTTTCCACGCGATTCTAAAGACCTCTAAATTAGTTTGTTTCCATTTACGCTCTAAGTTACGAGTTTCTCTCTTGATTGCATGCGTAGCACTGTTGTACCATGGTGCTTTAGTTTTCTCTCTAACCTTTTTTAATCTAATTGGTGCAACAATATCTAGTGTACTAGAGAACATGGTGCTCAAACTGCTAGTCATTTCCTCTAGTTCATCTGTTTGTTGGGGTGCATTGCGCAGCTGAGATAGATCAGGTAAGCTATTTGAGAATCTATCTATAGTGGTTGGAAGGATTGTTCTGCCTGGTCGATAACGTGGCGCAACATGACAAATTTCAGCAGTAGGTATTACGCAAGATACCATGTAATGATCAGTGAGATCGTCACTTTGCGGTATAATATTTATATCAGTTGGATTGGTTCCATATGATATAATTAAATCTAGTGTATGATTTAGACGATGAGTGGGACCACTGACGTTTTGCGTGACCCCAAAGGAGTTTAATAAATCTGTAAACGCAGTCCCTAACGCATCATTTGTATTATCTACGTGTATGTTAAAGTCTGGAGATGTTGTCCGACAGAACAGCCGCTCCGATTCTGCTGGGGTGCAGGCCATCAGCACGGTAGAGCCTAGGTCGCTCCCAGAACAGATTCCAATTATTTACAAAGAGCAGTTTCTGTTCATTACACCATGACATTAACCATTCATTTAGAGCAAATAATCTACTGAACCTTTCTTGTCCTAGTCGGTACGTGGGAAGCGGTCCAGACACGATGATCGTTGCTTCAGGCGATGTGCTGCGAACCGTCTCGATCAGGCTTCTGTAGTCCTTCTTCAGAACCTCCGTCTGCCGCAGCCTGATGTCGTTCGTCCCCGCGTGTAGCACCACAGCTCCGACGCGCTCGTCACCGTTCAGGATCTCGGGAATCTGTGCAGCGACATCAAGAACACGAGCACCAGGAAAGCAGTGAGTGCGCACCTTACGCTTACCTGAGGTAGCACGGACATGACGGACCATGGAAGTGCCGATGATCACGGCGGCGTCACATTCCGGCTCGCGAAGAGGGGAGAAACGGTTCCGGGTGGAGATCTCGAAGACCGGGAGGGGCGGGGAAGTCCTTGGTCTGGTCCTGACTCGTGTCTTCCGCTGTGGGATCACCCAGGGTCCATGGTGTTGCCTCGGTGCCGGAGTGAGTGAAGGCAGAGATGATCGCGTCCTCCTGGGCAGAGAAACGCACGGAGTAGACGAAGTCGGAGTCAAAAAGTTACTAACCACTGACTTGTGAGCATCGGCGCGTGATTTTTCACGCGCTGATCGCCGATCTCGCAGCTCGGCTTGCTTCACCAGCAGAACACGGATCTGCTTCTCCACCGACTCCAGCTCCAATCGTACCGAAAACAGCTCGAATGTGTCCTCACCTGCACTCAGAGGTAACGTTAGACACACATCCGATATGTTCGCCATTATAACAGATGAACAGTAAATTAGTAGTGATACTACCAATATCACTACTAATTTAGGACTGAAATGATGGATATAACCCGTATCCTTTCAGTGAAACGGGTGTAAAATGAGAGGGTCGATAGGCGCGAGGCCACGCGTGAAATGCTAGCGGGCTAAAGGCTAGTAGCCGAGATTCGGAAAGTTGGATCTAAGTAGCGATATCAAAGCAATCCGATTGTTTTTTATAAGGAATAGTTTCGAGGATAAGTTCACATGATATAAAAATAGAAAGTGCTTGTTTATAAATGAGTGGTAAAGAAGAAAATCAGGGATTAATGAATCAATTCGACGGAGCTCCAAACACAAACACAGATCGCACGCGCATGCGCAGTCAAAAAAAAAAATGTGCATCCATCAAAACAGTGTAGCAATGGTCCAGTATGTTACTGTCCCTGGTGGGGCATGTGATGTGCTGTTTGTATTTAGGCAGTTTGCGTTGATAGTAGCTTTATTAAATTGAAGGACATTAAAACAAAAACAGTAAAAATAATGAAGAGTTTCAAACCGAGGCAGCCATCTGTGGCACCACATTGATAGATATTTTTATGCTTTATACTGTACTTTGCTTTTGTAATTCTGCTAGGTGCCACTAGTGGCGCAGGAACTACATACTTCACCTTTAAATTTTGTCATACACTGAAGAAAAAAAAGATGTCTCTCTTGCCAATTGATCGGTCGCAAAGACCCGCCCCCCTTAGTTACTGTTGCTATGTCCAACAAGCCATACCGCTCTCACGCCACACCATGTTGTCACGCAGTGAAAAAAACATTGCGGAGCGAAGAGAACAATAACAACGCGCTGACAGACAGGACAGAGCAGGTTACTTTTGGTATGAAACAAAGTCTCAACTTTCAAATTTGGTCCTTTTTTAAAGAAATTTAAACAATAAATACCGTTTTGTGGCTCTTTAATGTGTTGTGACAGATCGCTGTAGAGCCTCAGTTAAAGCTGCTCGTGAACCGATCATACCTTACTTCTAATTATTTATAGCATAAAATAAACATGAATGAACAACAGAAAGAAAGTTGTTTCAACCATGGAAAAATGTCAGTACACACAGTTTTTCAAGTGCAAGTCCACCAATGTTAATCAACTAACTCTCCTGGCTACTTTGTCGGACAAAAATGGCGGATACAGAGGATGGCGGATTATGATTGGTCAGATCGCCTGTCAATCAAACTCCCTGCGAAGGGTGAATTATAATGTCTGAATAGCGCATGCGTATCTATAATCTGACTACATTTTTCTTGCTTTGGTCAAACTTTTTTGGACTTCACATTTTGAAGTAAAACAAATGAGATAGACAAAATAGATGTTTTTTTTTCTTGGAATATGTAATCCAATAATATAAGAAGTATAATTTCAGGAGAAAACTCCTGATCTAGCATCTATCCATCCATTTCTCAATGACATGCACAACCACACAATTCCATTGAATTATAAAACAGCATGACACAAACATCATGGTGATGAAATGACTGGAATGATGCACAGACAGTCTGTGAGAATGCAGACAAACACGCGTGACCTTCTATGATTTTTCAGTACTTTTTTCCATACTGTTTGCTGCATCAAAGAGCAGCTTGTGAGTTGAACCGTGTGGACATGACAATTTCAGTGGAACAACAACTCTACAAAGATAAAAAGCAAAGTTAAACATTCAGCAGATGCTGCCACTATACGGATTGAAGCTTAACGTCAGCATTTCTGAAATTACAGACAGGGCTTCTCATCACAAAGAACAACCTCAGGCAACCGCAATTTCAGATAAATAATAGCCTGTGAACTCATTTGAAAACATGAGCTGTAACTTTATCTGTGCAAGTAATAACAACGTAAGCTTGCTTGCAATAGCACTTGCAATGCCATTATGGTTGCAGAGCTGACCAGGAAAGTATTATTGTTGGCTTAAACTACAAGTCAAGTGGTCAAATTACTATTGTGAACAGCATTTAATTGACAAAAATGGAGGCTTGGGATCATGTGGCTTCTAGCTGATATGGACAATAACAATAAGCATTGGTGAGAACAATGACAACAATCTACATCAGAAATACTGATTGGATGTGCAGATAGAGTCTGTTGAATCACACTATGGGATATTTTGTGGCAATTCTGCTGTGCCTCAGTAAAATCTTTGTTTTGTAATGTATATAGTGTACCAACCTGAGACACAAGCTATATCCGATACACTGGGTTTGATAATCTTCATCATTTAAGCAAAGTGAAGGCTGAAGGAAATGTACAATTCTGCAGCTGTAAATCTAATTATATACACCATCACCCCTTTGTGATCCTTTATTTTTTCAGATTTGCAGAAAGACCAAAAGGTATCTAGCTACCAAGAAAGCACTTGCTAATGCATGAATGAGTAGCTTTTGGTTCTATTTAGCAACCTAGGCTCATAGGAAAAATGTACCTCAAACTAGTTTTTTTTTACAAGTATATATGCAATTGGCAGCAATTCCCAGCTAAAATTAACATTAGTAGCACTTTAACAAGTTTGTACTCATTTTTAAAACAAATATGATTACGGGAGCAGATTAGATTAAATCATTTTCTTGAACAATACGTTATGACCCGAAAACACATTAACCATAGTGCATGATTTGTATACCAAGATATTTCAATATTTGCATCAAATAACCAGCTCCATGTGGATGGCTTTTCTGACAGTAAACTTGCTCTGTAGCTCACCTGGTACAACATTGCACTTGCAATGTGGTGGGTGGACGGTGGGGGGAAAAAACGATTCTTAGATGCATCATGATGATGACGTGGACGATTCTGAATCGATTCACAAATTTCAAAAAACGAATTTCTAAATGTTTTATTGTTCTTTTTTCTAAAAACATAATATTGACGGAACGCAAAAGGGGGAACTCTGAAGCGCAGTGCCCGGACAGTCTGTGGTGTGCGTATAACAGAGACGCATGATGGCTGAGCGCGAAATCCGAACGGCACCCTTTTCGTTAAAAGCTAACGTATGAAAAATTGACAATTTCACTGTGACCTATTTTGTATTTTTTGTATGAGAGCTGCTTTCTGTATTGTTTAGTTTTCACATCAATATGCTGTAAACAGATCTGTTATACGTACGCAATACGCTGCTAGTACAGGCACACGTTTCTTTTCCTGTTGGTTCTTTGCAATGTTGGGACATATGCTGGCAAAAGTAACCATAGAGTTCACTAGCTAAATCACTTCCTTTGTTTTATCAATAAAATATATTGGAAGTAAATTATATTCATTATAAATACTTTGCTTTAAAAGTACCAAGTAGTCATACAAATCGTGAGGTGCTTAGAGATTCCCACCCCTAACTTCGGTACGAGTCCTGTGAAACATGAGTTATGATAAATTAGCTAAATTACTTGTAGAAGCAAGCCAAAATGGAACAGTTGCTTCAGCAAATGCCTTTCAATCTTATGTTTGCTTTTGTTAAAACTATCGGATAGCTTTAGGGTAGGGTCTATGTGGTTCGGATAGCTTTAGGGTTAGCTTTAGGGTAGGGTCTATGTGGTAGGGATAGCTTTAGGGTAGGGTCTATGTGGTATGTCATTTTCAAACGCGATAGAGCTGCCATGATACGAACAACAATCCATGTTATTAAATGTTACCAGATTCACAGATTTAACAGATTTGATAGCTTGGATACCTGATTATAAGATAAGGGTGCTTTTAAAACATACAGGTAAATCAATGTCGCCTTAGCTAACTGTTATCATATCCACCAGTAAAAACACACTGGCTAGACGTGATGCAAGTACAATGCTTTGTAAGTACTAATGCTTTGAACAACTGTAGTGGGACTGATGCAATGAGTAAAAATTAGCTAAAGTTAATTTCAATCCATTTGTTTGGTCAGTGATAAAATGTTAATGTTACAGTTATTCAGATTTGTTTAAAATAACTGATTTTGCTCCATTCACCTGAGAATCTACTGGTTTTCTTTTTTGAGCGCATACAACTTCCTTTGATGTTATTCAGATAAAAATTGAATTAGCGTAGTTCTGTAAATGTTGTACTGTATTTTGAAAGAAAATGAGGAAATGCTGTTCCCAAAGTCACCAGTATGATTTTAGTGCTGTTTTTTACAAAGAAAATTAATAAAATAAAATATTAAGGGAGCATGCCCCCTAGAAAATAAATTATTAATGGCTAAAAATGCCCGTAGGATAGAGGAGCACTTGGGAAAAGGAGAAGACTGACTTGCGAACTGTTCACTGCCATCCAGCCAAATAAAAATCTCTAGAAGTCAAGGGTTAAATTTGGAATTTTGGAGGTCTTGCTTTTGACTCAACTGATCCAGGGTTCATAATTCACCCATCTATGTAACTTATAATAAACTAAGCAAAATCGAATCCATGCTGTTACAGAGAATGTAGATGTATCCTATAAACTAGAATGTAAAATCAAATTTTATCACAGAATTGATTGACAAACAATCCACGTTTTTTTATCATGTTTTTGAAATGCAGAATTGTGTCTAAATTGTGACTAACTCAACATCACATTGCAAATCTGCAATGATTCCCAAATAATGAGCTGTGAATCATGTTATGTCAAGATAATATTTACAATTTGACCTAGAGCAAATAATCTGCAATTGATCAAGCACTCTGAAACACAATTAGCTGTGATTCTTGATGCTCGAATGGATCCCAGCCTGAGCCTAAATAGGCCCCAGATACAAATCCCAGCAATGAAACACTGTGAGCTTTTCCACCTGAACGCTCATATGATGGTGATATTCGTCTCTGAATTTAGAAGACAGCTTGTTTCTTAAATGGAAACCTGATTGCGTATTAAATTCTTCATTTATTTCCCTTCTGCAAATGAAAGCTTGTAAATCGCCAACATTCGTGAGTAATTAAACATATCAGCAGATTTACACATCCCTGTAATGCTTACTCTTTCATGATGAACTTTAAAAGTCGCATCACACGCTCACATGTCAGTATTAAGTGCCGTAAATGCACCCCTGTAGGTATCAAAAATGCTTTACAAGCGTCATGTCGTGTGCTTTTACTCCTGTTCTGTTTCCTCTCACTCTCTCTTCCTCAGAAACGTGCTACTTAGCTGAAAGAATCTCAGCATGAGAGAGTTTTAACATAGAGAACTGCGTTGACTTAGCAAGGGAGAGAGAAAGATAAAGAGGAGCTTATAAAAATACTGCAAGCTCTATGGGAGAACGGGGCTAGTTGTCACATCCATAACTCCATGGCTTAATTGAATAAAATAAAATAAATAAATATAAATTATTTTGATGCGTTAAAGTAATGGAAAATCATGTTCATTTAGCAAATGTTGACCTTTTGTGACAGCATTTTACAAAAGATTATTTTTAAATAAACAAATACTTTTATTCAACAAGGATGCATTAAATTACAAAAAAAAGACTTTTATATTGATCTAAAGAATTCTAATAAATGCTATTCTTTTAAATTTCATAGTCAAAGAATACTGGGGGGGAAAAGTTATGATAGTTTCCACAAAAAAAAAAAAATATATATATATATTAAGCATCACACAGCATTTATAATTTAAAAAAATGTTTCTTGAGCACCAATTCAGCATATTAAACTGCATATTATTCTGAAGGGTCATGTAACATTGAAGACTGGAGTTATGTTGCTGAAAATTAAACTTTGCCTTTGCAGAAATAAATTACATTAAAAAATAAAATAGAAAACAGTCATTTTAAATTGTAATACAATTTCATAATATTACTGTATTTTTGATCGAATACATGCAGTCTTGATGAGCATAAGTGAGCATAAAACTTACCAACCCCAAATTGGTTTCACACCAAATGTCCCAAATGTTTGAAGCAGAAAAAGAAAATGTTTTGGCATCCCTGTATTACTGCATAATGCAGTATGGGTCAGGTGACTACATTTATCATGCTAAATGCCAATTACTGAAGAAGGTAGAAATATGAACCAACCTGGTAACCAAAGAGCTCCCTAGAATAGATGTGCATTTGTATTTCATTGCATAACCATTCATACCTTTATAATATACTGCTATAGCTCTCATTCACCCTCTCTTGTTCTGTCTATTTTCTTTTTATCTTCCTTTACAACTATTTTACACATGTTGACCACCATTTGAACACTTTGAATTCTGGTGTATGACAATATCTGCTTTTTTTAAAAATACATTTTATGTCACTTTAAGTGCCCATTTATCATCGATTTTACAGAGTGCAAGCCAATCATGATCCAATCCATCAGGGCAGCAGCACTTATTAAGATTCTAAAAGTCAGTATCAATGCATTAATGTGGAATATTCTTTTACTGAAAATAATATATTGTCTGTTTATGATGAAATATATCATCGGGGTATTGCGTTGTGTGACAGGTGCACTCTTGCTCTCTGTTTCTTTCTTTCTGTGTGCACGACTGTTTCCCCAGGAAAACTAATGAATAAGAATGTCTTTAACTAGAACACACCATTTGGCTATTAATTTCAAGATAATGCATTTCGCATCAATCAAAAGATTTCAAGTTTTTCAGATGAAATAATTACTATTATTATTGCGTTATTTATTTAATTTCTTGTGGCTTCTTAAGTCATAAAAATCTCTTGCTGGCTTGGGGCTTCTCTCTGAAAACATCTACTGTTTGGTAATGTTTAAAGGGGCCCTATTGTGCTTTTCACTTTTTTAACTTTAGTTAGTGTGTAATGTTGCTGTTTGTGCATAAAAAAAGATCTGCAAGGTTACACAGCTCAAAATCCACTCCAAAGAGATATTTTATCTAACAGAATCCACTTTCCAAGAACTACAACGAAAGGCTCGTTTGGACTACAACGCGATTTATCGGGGCTTATTGAAGTCATAATGTTCCTCATTTAAATAATCCCCACCCACGGAATATGGAGAAAAGCGGACAAGGCTTGGATGAGCTGCTGCTATGTCAAAGAGACGCTGTTTTTAACTCATTTGTTTGACCTTCCTTAGGCTGATGCAGGTAAAATCTATTTTAAACACTGTTCCTGAACATTATAATCCCAATGTTTATCTGTGCGCTGTACATTTTACGAACAACAGCTTCCAGAAACACAATGCAGGCTACACCGAAAAGCTTCTTCTGAAATGGAGCAGTTTCCACTTTGGCAGGACAATCTGTTGTTTGTGGATGACAACTTGTAAGTATGTCCTATTATTTGTAGTTGTGTTTTCCAACAAATATCATGATTAAATGGTGGATAACATTCTACCTATTATGAACAAGAAAAACATAACACTCTGAAATGTCCTGTGAAATCTGTGCTTGCAAAGTCCGTGAATGAATTCCGTTCTGGATGCTCATCTTGTTTGTTAACATTGTCAGGGTCTGAATCGGGTTTAAAATCCTTTATATTTACACTAGAGCAGAACTCATGGTTATGGAGGGGTGGGACATTTCCCTAACACACGCTTAACACTGTCAATCACAACACACTTGGCCAGCTAACCAATCACACCATATTTCTTATTTCAGAAGGAGGGGCTTAATCGAAACCGGAACTGAAGAACGAGTTCGGGACAGACTGGGGAAAGAGGAGCAGTAATAATGTAAAATATCTGAAAATTGTGTTTTTTGAGGAATCAAGCATAAAAGCATATTCTAGTACACCCCAAATAACAACATCAAGACTTCATAAAGGGCATAATAGGACCCATTTAATGTGACATCCTGACAAAGAGCAGTCACTGCTGTCCCTGGGCCGCCTGTCTCAGGAACACTTCGAAGTTGCCTTCCTCTGGTTCTTCGTGGTCACCTGACAAGCGGGCTGCACCACTTTCCTGCGGGCAGCTCAACGCAGCAGCCTAGCTGTGGACTCGAGCGGCAGCGGAGCTGGTGTGGCAGTCACAGGCAAACACGCTCGGCGACAAGCAGTCAAGTGCGCATCGCAGCTTGGAGGCATCTCACCGAGGCAAGGTGTCACAATTGCTTCAGTCTGCTTTTCTACAGAGGAGAACTGCTGGGCAAAAAAACTCAACAGTGTCCAACAGTGCAAGAAAGGGCAACGAGAAAGCGCACTTTGTTGAGTCCCTCATCTCCACAAGGTTAGCCAAGGATGGCATTCTAGGGCCACATATGTGGACATCGTCAGGCCGAGAGACTGAGCCGTGACTTTAGTTGCTCTGAGAGCAACAACAATCGCCGAACGCAGTTCCTGCATCAATCTCGGCTCAGCACTACCTGGGCTTGTGCAACTCTTTCAAAGCTTTTTCCAGATGGACCTGCAGGATGGTCATGGCACGCAGGGTGGAAGTGACCTCTCCAACAGCACTGTAAGCCTTCATCCCTAGGGAGGAAGTAGTCTTACAGGCCGTTGGAATTGGAATTGGAAACTGTTTTATTTGAAACAGGGACAATGCACAAATAAACATTAAACTTGTTAAACAAGAGAATATGTCTTGGGCCAGGTTGTAGCAACAATTTCTAATTTCCACCGTGGACAGGAGTTTAGGACGATTCCACCAAGTAGCAGCGCTATGTGTGCCCCAAACTTCAAAAAGAACTTTTGAAGTAGGTTTTGGCAGTGTCTTTCTTTCATACTTTGTGAGCTCTTTATGCACTTCTGGGAAGAAAGGCACCAGAACCCAGAAACCATCCAACTGCGAGTTCTCAGGACAAGGTGAGGAATTCCAATCTCGTCCGATGCTTGCAGCGGCCCAGGCAAGCATGGCTGCCAACTCAGCGTTACACTTTCTTGCCAGGAAAGGGAAGCAAGATCGCAATGTTGATATGGTCATGTTCTCACAGTGGGACAAATTCCACATGCCAAATCTATTGGCCTTTTCTGAATACGTCAGAGGTATTTGGGGCTCTCAAGTGGGACCCCTAGTATCTGTATTTTGACACAACTTTGAAAGTGACTGACAAAAAGGGAAACAGTGTTACTCACACTTGTGTGTTGCAACATTACTGTTGGATCCAGTATTTTCTTTTCCACAAGTTGCACTTGTTGTCTTGTAATCCTCAGAGGCAACTCTATAGTTTTGTTGCTGGAGTAATCCTGTGTATGTGTCTCTCTCATACTTACTACTACATGATTTGGTGGAATCGGTAAGCGGAGCTAATGAGGCAATGATGTAGAAGTAGGCATTGATTTTCTTCTGCAGGGGCGGTCTTTCGGCGCACTATAGAATAATAATTTGACAAAATCCAAAACAAGACGTTTTCTGAGCTTGGTTTTAATAAAAGCTGTTTTTGGACTGACGAGGAAGTTTTGAGTTCTGAAACAATTTTTACAGTACAAAATTACCTGTTATATGTCAAAAGATCAAGGAAAATTTTATTTCTCAATTCATGACCCCTTTAAAGGGACAATGTGTAGTTTTTTAGGTATTTTATTATCTAAAATCAATATTTTTATTCCTAAATATGTCCTCAATGGTGTACAAATACCTTGGAATGGAATATACAAATATATTCTGCCATCTTGAAAAACTATAATAGCAGAGAGGGTCAAAAAGTACTAGGCCAACGCATTTCCACGACGCGTTTTCGTTCAGAGCCAGAGTCAGAGTCTGTTTGAAATAACAAACCTGTTCACCCGAAGGAAAACTCGACGAAGTGCTATTAGAAGACATCCTGTCATAGCTTTGTGGTACATAACAGCTACAGTAGATGCAACACGCATTTGAAAAAGCGAGGCGCTGGAGAGCACAATTCGTCTGAATGTAAAATACAATTTCACCGCTAGATGGGAGAAATTCCTACACAATGTCCCTTTAAGTAAAATAAATATCTCAATTACACTTTTTTTGTCTAAAAAGAGTAATTGCATCATATATGCTCTATTTATTGACTGGCCACAGGTTGTGAGGTCAATGACTGTTTATATGTGGCAGGAACATCTGCATGGTCATTGTTCTGTGTTGTCATGTCATTGTTCTTAATAGTGTTCTTAATAGTTTACATTATTATAGAATGCCCATGGCAACTGTACGAATAACAGAAAGAATAAAAACAAAAATTGAGCCAAATATTCTGTCTATTAGCATAATTTTAGCATTAATAATGGAGGACTGGAGGAATATGTATATGAAAAAGCTGAGCAGCACCACGCTTTTCCTCTGAAGGAAAATTAATCATACAAATGTAGAATCGTGTGGAGAAGTCACAGAAAATGTTCCATATTAACAGAAAGCTCACACATTAACCTCACAAGCTTTATTTTCTTCCTGGTCACGACTCTTGGTGAAGATATGCAAACGAGTAGGAGCTTGTCAATTAAAAGGACTTTTGAATTGCAAAAGCACAAATAATGCATAACGGCACACATAGCATTCCCATACCCACAATACATAGGAAATCCCTAATACTGAAATAAACAGAACACATACGGGAGAGCGAGAGAGAGAGGTGGAGAAGTGTGGAAGTGTGGAGAGGAAAAGTAATGAGGGATGATTCAGGGAGAAAGCAAAATGCGGATTAGTGGAGATTTTTAATGAAGGGTTTTTTGCAGGCTCCGTTAAAGCTTAACAACAAGCATGGAAACTCACACACACACACACACACACACACACACACACACACACACACACACACACACACACACACACACACACACACACACACACACACACACACACACACACACACACACACACACACACACACACA
Organism: Siphateles boraxobius; assembly: GCF_051911475.1. NCBI lineage: Eukaryota > Metazoa > Chordata > Actinopteri > Cypriniformes > Leuciscidae > Siphateles > Siphateles boraxobius. Next base: position 3,993,505 of record NW_027509175.1, read on the forward strand.
CACACACACATAGTCTGATAGTCTTTTTCTCTCCACACACACAGAAAGAAAAAGACACAAAGTTAGGTCCGGTTACAAATTGGTTACAGAACAGTCGGCAAGAGTTAATTTCTAATTGCAGTGCACGCATGAAGTCTTATTCTCAGTAACTGTAATACAGAACAGACAGCAAACTGTTTGTGTGCACACGTTTTCCATCCTTCTTAATAATCGTTGTGTCCTATCAGCAGAGGACTCAAACATAAGTTTGCATGTCTTTGAGCAGGAAAAGAAGAGTGCATTTGGCTTTTGTTCTCCCTCGGAAAGCTGGTAGAGATATATTTTTGTCTCACCGTGATAAATTCACAGCTGTTGATGACAAATAACGGCTATGAATATGTGTGCGTACAACACTGTTCAAACACACTGTCCTTGTTTTGTCCTTCTCTGTTTTCCAATACTGAAGGGAAAACAACAATATGCAGTTTTCCTCTTTAGGGAGACAGATAAAGAGAGAAAACATCCTCATCCACAAATCATTTTCGAATAATGTTTTTAGCAGTGGTATGTATCAGCTTCGGTTTTGCAAAAGTTTGAACCCTGTGTTTGAAGTCTGCATTTTCTGACAATGGTCTTGATTTATGAAAACCACCCAAAAAGGGTTCTAATTTGCTTGTGCAATCTAACAAATAGTGTCTACACTTTGTGGGCGTATTCCAAGTTATTTAATAAGAAACATAACGCAAATAGCCAAAAGTACAAATAGGTTGAACACACACATATGAAAGTGTGCTTTCATTTACCACTTTTGTATTTGGTAATGGCAATACAGCCCTGAATGGTGCCTTGTCTGCACGTGGTTCCCCTGGACACGTGCCCAAATGCCCATGTGGATATATAGACCAGTTTGAGTAGTTAATCATTAAGGGAAACTCTAAAAACTTGTACACAGGCAATTGTGCTCATTTGAATCGTTCCATTCCGTGCTGATCCGGGCCAGCTGGTATGGTTACGGTTTCACTTTCCAATGTGGGGCTGATAGCGCCTGCTCTGTGTCATGCAATTCAAACACGTCAGTTTACTGATGATATTAGATGTGATAGCGACCATGTTATGGAGAATGATCAGCTATTGCTTTTCATTTTATTATTGTGATTGTGGCGGAACGCTGGTATTACAGGTAAAAATAATTTTGACTATGCCACCCGTGGAATTTCGCCCCGGGAAATATAAACAACACCCAAATTATTATTTAGGTCACTCAGGTTCACGTCCCTAATAAAGGTAGGCAAAGACGTGGATATGAAAACTGTACAAAAGTTGTATTAATACAGAGTTTAATTTAAGGCAGCAGGATAATAACTTTAAAAAGGCAACCTGGAGTTATACTGGCAAGGTTTTAAGTAGCAAAACAACAAAAACATTCAAATAAACAAAGACATACACATTGGAATAAACAAAAACAATAAACATACACACGCAGCCTTTTCTTTACTAATACACTGGTCACACAGACACACAAAAAAAAAAACACACACAGAACAACAGGGCTGAGGTAAACCACGGGAAGAGGGATCACTAAACTAATTCACCGAAAGCACACTCACACACACCAAAGACTTCAAAAGTGCCACGGCAAACATTCGGAGAAAACACCACCACCACCACAAGAGATCCTCAACCCATGGAACCCCAGCACCTGAAAGGAGATCACAAAAGAAAAAACAATTAATAACCAAACTTCAGAATAGCAACTGCAATAAACCACAGTTGGATGGTGTTTATGGTACAGTCATGAGCAGATAGTAATAATATCAATTAGTAAACAATTACAAATATCATACAAAGGTGTAAACAACGAAAAGAAAAAGAAAACAAATAAATAACTCAATTCCCGCAATGGGCTCGCAAGCAGATGGGTTGGTGCTCCAATTTTTGGCACTAATAACGTTAAGCGTCCGCCTCCAAAGTTCAGCAAACAAAGTAACGTTAGATCAATAATATCAAGTAAAACCAGACAGCAACGATCCCCTTCATCAGTGGGCTGACACGATCTTCTCACAGATGGCAACGAGGAAGCAACAAGTTTGTAATGTAAACTGTAGCAACAGCAGAAAAGGCAAAAGCCACAACCGATTATAGCACCAGCAGGCAAAACAAAATTGCCCGGACGAGAGGGAAAATCCTAAGCCAGTGCAAAGAAAAATATCACTAAGATTTATGCCTCAATTGTTAAATTTTCAGCTCATACTACAGTTCTATGCACAATAACACTTACCGGAAGGGGATGATGAGTTCACACAATGTGCTTGTCCTTTAAACGGGCACGGATACTCAAAAATCATGCAATCCGCGGTTCAGCTGGACTACAGGGACACTGCACATAACTCAAAACAATCAGCCGATCCTAAACCCCCGGACGAAAACAAACAATACGCTTTCCACAAACAGTTCGCACATACCTGAAAGGCAAGCAGCCAGCGAATGCACCCACTGCGACAAAACGAGGGAAACCAGAGAAGAAAGACAGACTAAACACAATACTAATCGTCAGTTCCATACATACAAGAAACTAAAAACAAAGATTACTATATGCTAACGCTCATACCTACAGCCACTGTCAACAACAGAAGGAGGAGTCGGATGTGACGTATCCCAGGCCATAGCCAACCAGCTCTTAAATAGGAGGGATTCCCTGCTGATAGGTGCTCGCTAATGTCAATCATCTCGTTCATTCGGTTACACTTTGTTTACTTCACTCAAATAGCGTGCTTAACCGTTAAGCCTGTTTTATGCTTCTGCGTCGAATCGACGCCGTACCCCCGCAGACCCCTCTGCGTCGCCGCGAACTCCTCTCCGACCCCTCCGCCGTAGCTCGACGTGCACCTCCAAAAATTTTTAACTACGCGTCGAGGCGACACAGACCGCTAGGGTTGTGATTGGTCAGATGTACCGCGTTGCAATGCAACCTGATGCAGAACCATAAAACGGCCACGCTGCCGTAGGAGTGACGGTGTAGCTACGCCGTGGAGTTGATGCAGAAGCATAATGAGGCCTTTAACCTTAACTGCGTGCTTAAGCGTGCTTAACTACAGGCCAATCTCTCAGTTGTTGTTTGATTAAAATTTTTTTTGAAAAAGTTGCCACAACTACTTTCATTTTTAAACAAAACTTCTATTGGAGAAATGTTTCAATCGGGGTTTAAAACCGCCCACAGCACAGAGTCAGCGCTATTGAAAGTGTTAAGCGATATCTTTTTGGCTTTAGACAAAGGAGATGATGTTGTCTTGGTGCTTCTTGATTTGAGCTCAGCTTTTGACATGATTGGCCATAACATCCTTATCTCCCGTCTTGAACATTCAATAGGTCTAAAAGGGCATAGTCTTGAAATGGTTTCAGTCCTATTTGAGTGGTAGGTGTTTTTCAGTTAATTATAGTAATATGACCTCGGGTAAAAAAACTCTTCCTTGGGGGGTTCCGCAAGGGTCTATTCTTTCTCCTATATTTTTTCTTTATATTTGCTCCCCTTGGGTAGCATTTTTAGAAAGTACGGAGTGTCATTTCATTGTTACGCCGACGACACGCCAATGTATCTACCACTCAGGTGCTCTACCAATTCATTCAAGTCACTTTTAGAGTGTTTAAAGGACTTAAAAACTGGATGGCCAAAAATTTTTTAATGCTAAATGAGGAAAACACAGAGGTTATTGTATTCGGCCACCCAAATAACTCCTCAAAAATTATATGAGATTCAAGTCCTCTGGCATCTCACTCGAAAACAACTGTTAGAGATTTAGTTTTTTTAATTGATAATAACCTAAAAATGGACAAGCAAATTAATTCTGTGATTCGGGCTTGTTTTTATAATCTGCGTTTATTAGCAAAAACTGAACCATTTTTATCAAATAAAGATTTCGAAAGAGTAATCCATTCCTTTATTTTAACACGACTGGACTTTTGTAACTCTCTGTACTGTGGCATCACCACAGCATCTTTGTCTCGATTACAATCGGTGCAAAATGCTGCGGCAAAGCTTTTAATGAATGTAAAGAAACACGAATCAATTACACCTGTACTAGCGTCTCTAAATTGGCTCCCGGTCCATTTTAGAATTCAATATAAAATATTATTATTTGTATGTAAATCGTTAAATAATCAGGCCCCACCATATTTGGCAAACCTTCTAACTCCATACAACCCTTCTAGAACACTACGCTCAGAGAATCATAAACTTCTTATAGTACCTAGAACAAATCGCCTGCATAAAGGCGACCGGGCCTTTGCAGTAAAAGGGCCGAGACAGTGGAATGAGCTGCCGCTTTCTATCAGATCTGTGAAATCACTGTCATTGGCTAAGAATTTGTTGAAAGTGCATTTAATGTCGGTTGCCTATAATGGTTAGATGTGATGTTTTATATGTTGTCTATTTAGTGGTCTCTGTGGTGTTCTTGTTTTTATCTTCTGATAGATTCTGTATGTAAAGCACTTTGGTTTAACCGTGGTTGTGTTTTAATAGTGCTATAGAAATAAATAAACAAGAAACAAGCGTGCTTAACCAGCTACAGAAAAACTGGTAGCCAGGCAACAGACAAGTGACCAATCCTGAGTGGTGGCGTCACTTCACGGATTCTACCAGCACGGTTCGGATAGCACTGGCTCATAGATCCTTAACTCTATAAACCCTTTCACACAGCGTGTTGATCCCGGAAAATTGCTGTAAAATTGCTAGAGTGCCTTCTGTGTGCGGCAATGATGCCGGGATGGGGACCTAGTCACATTGCCCGGTTCAGTCCCGGAACGCGTCCTATGAACAAAAGCCAGGACCAATGCTGTAAGGGGTGTGTCGTAGTGATGACTCACGTGCCATTGCGTGACTCTGTTGCTCTTAGAAGAAAGTTTGTGTTCGTCATCAACAAAGAAAGAACGAAGAAATGTCTGCAAACTGGAATGAAGCAAGTACATTAACATTGCCATATATACATTATGCTAATCTCTCAGAGATTTAAAATTATAATAATAAAATGATTACTAAAACTTAAAGAAAAGACAAAACTAATTTAAAAATACACAAGCACATAACTAAAATTACTAAAACTTAACAATTTTTTTAATTTAAAATAAATACTAAAATAATAGTGTAGACTAGTTCATGGATTTTTTGGAGTGTTATCAAGTTATGACATTTTTTTCACACAAAAGAATATCAAGGTTAATGAAGGTAATGCTGTATAAGGACTATTGGTGCTGGAAGATCTCTCCTTTAATTATCTGTTTACATGCACATGAATATTTTGCATACTTTGAGTTTGGTCATATTCTGATTATGCACGAATATATATCATGTAAACATGTTAAACCAATTTCTTTAAACCACTTAAGCCAATCAATTACTATGTATAAAAACATGTTTGAATCTTGTGTTTTTGCTGTACACTATAGCAATAGCAACACCAAACACATCATGGGTTTTGATTGCCAGGGAACACACATGCCAGTAACATTGGACGAAAATGTCTTCCAAATTCAATGTAATCCAAATGTTCTAGAAATCTGAATAAGACATCTGGCATATGGCTGTATAATGGGAATGAAAATGGTTTCAAAAGAAACCAAAGCAACAACCTTTATGTGTCAAGAAGCACTGAAAGACTGAATGCTGGTCTGAAGCAGCATATTGTGAATTTGAGTGAAAGCATCTTCAGAATTATTAAAAATGTAAGAAAAAAATGCAAAAGAGAGAGAGAATAAAGAACATGCATAACATAAATTTACTTGAAATATGCTGATTACTATGTGTATAGGAATATGCCAAGAAATGTGAAGCATGCAATCCTCTTTTTAAATCCAAAATATGGACCTCAACCTGAAAGCTGTATGAGCATGTAAACATGGTCATTTTCTTCATTTTCAGAGTATAATTTCAGTCATATGCATTGGAATGTGTTTTTTTTTTGTTATTACAGTCTTCGGCCTGGCATCTGGTGTGTAGGTGGTGTTAAGACTTTGAAAGACCTTGAAAAGCACAGTACCATCACTAAAGTTTGGAGTCGATGATGTGATGTTGGCAGGTGAGACCAGCAGCTACAGTGACTTGGATGGAAAGATGTGTTCATTAGGTCATACGGTGTGATGAAATAGTTTATAACAAAAATATCTTACCCAGGTTCAACAATTGCCTGCAGAGGGTTTCCAGTTGGCAAGTCAAGCTCTGTGATTAGATGAAGAAGAAATGGTGATGATGATTGATGTGGGTTTCCCAAAGGGACATCCAAGCCAGACATAATAAACACGGACATGCTGGGTATGTGCTGCCTACGTGAGATTGCAAGTGTATGCGTGGAAAGACAGTCTGTCGGGATGCTGATGGGCAGGCGGCTGTCAGTTTTTTGTTTTTGAAGCATTTAATGAGCTGCGCTGCTTGAACGCAAGTGATTAATGACGTGATGTTCCTGAAGCCGAATTGGCGAATGGTACGTTGCCGAAGAGGTGAAACAGCTGTCCGACTGAGTGTGACATATGAGTTGGCTCTGCAGCATTTAATGAAGGACAGGACACCAATTGAGCAATCGAGCAGTTCCGTTATAATCATTCATTATCTTTATGATTATGGCCAATTTTCACATCCAGGAACCATCCAACAGAGTGGCTGCAATAATGGCGCTTCTCAAGTGGGCTGAACGGGAAGAAACCAATGAGAACTCCTACAGCTTTGTACTACTGGCAGCAAAGGAACAGCAGTCTTTTTTGTCTTTTAACACAAGCAAGTGTTAAAAGTGGTGTACGTGAGTGTAAAGCACTGTTGGGGGTCTAAAACAGCAACCAGGTCACCAGCTTTGGCAGTTGCAGTAAATGGCTGCACATGTTCCAACAAAAATGGATGCGGACTGAAGCTGTCAAATAGCGTAAAAAGTACCCTAAAATTCGGCACGAATTTAGGACATACTAAAGAGATAGTTCACTCAAAAACAAAAGTTAGGGAAAATGTACATCCAGCTGGATGTTATCACAAAATAGAGGTTTATTTTTTTGTGATAACAACCAAATAAATACATAAGTAAATAATTAGATTTGAAATTTGAGCTGAAATATTTTATTTGCTCATTAAATGCCATATTCAAGCTTCTTTGAGCCTAGACAAACCAAGTTCAAACAAGAAGGACATTTAAGTGATAATGAACAGTCTTAAACACAGCTTTTCACCATATAAAAAATGACAGGCATATGAAATACTGATTTGAGAAGAAACTTTCACAAATCTTTGTTTTTTTTTTTGTATCTTCTTATCCATTACAGTGTACAAAACAACTATTCTAGCAACAAGACAAACACTTAAACAATATTAGCGTAGGCCTTTTATTAATAGCCTATTATTAATACTTAAGTCCTCTGGTCTCATTTTACAGTAAATACAGGCGATAAATAAGGTGCAAGATGGCACCAGCTGTGTTTGGATGAAGCGAGACAAAGCATGTCCGTGGTTGGATACAAAAGACATGAATGAAACGTCGGCCTCAAATACAATCTTAAAAATAAAGTTTCTTAATTGGCATTTTTGATTCCATGAAGAACCTTAAACATCAATGGAACTTTTCATTGAGAAAAACTTAATAAATAAAAAAAAAAAAAAAAAAAAAAAAAGTTCTCTGAGGAACCCAAACTTGTTCTTCTATATGAGTTTGCTGCGAAAACTCCCTTTTGGAACATTTATTACTGCAGTGTACCTGATGAGCAGTCATATATAATGTTGTGGATTAACTGACTTTGGAATGTCATGAATGACCAGAATTAAGCATTTCAGAGAGCTGTGAAATAAATTATGTTAGTTAGTTACTGTCTTGTTCCAAACCCTTTGACTATTTTTGGTTTGTTTGTCTTTGTGAAGCACAATCACACAAAAAGTAAAAGTTTTTTTTAGTTTTTTTTTATATTTATTTATTTTTTTCCATAAAAAAATAGTAAATAGTGACCACAGGCTTTCAAGTCCCAAAAATAAATTCCATAAAAGTAGTCCATACAACCTGTGCCCTACATTCTATCTCTTCAAAAGCCATATGATAGCTTTGTGTAAGCAACAGACCAGAATTGAAACACCTGTGGCACAGGCTGGAGGTGAATAGCATTAAACTTCCTTAGTTCTCATAGTCAAACAATAAGACATCAAAGCTGTGCCATAGGCACTAAGTTTCAAAGAAGAGCCACAGCAGAGATGAAGATTATCAGCAAATAATGGTCTGTTCATCACACAAAGCTTCCATATGGCTTTAAAAGACTTTGAATATAGCGTACGGATGAAAAGCACTTCTTTTATTATACTTTTTTGGAATTGATGCACAAATACATTTTATAGTTTAGAATGGCATGAGGGTGAGTAAATGATGACAATTTCCATTTTCGGACGAACTATCCCTTTCAAAGCTACAATATGCAGTTTTTTCACTGCTAGGGGTCACTGACCTCTTACAATGACAAAAGCGTAGGTTGATGACGCATAAGGGGAATTATGGAACTTGTCGTCATGCCGAAGGATCTAATAATGTTTATGGATGAGTGAATACATTGAACCTTTTAACATGACTGTGGTATGAAGCATGACACGATTGCTAGTGAGAGACATATATCAGAGCCACACGTGAGTCCCGCGGATATAATGGAATAAGGACATTTCATTCTACCGAACTACCCGCAAGTGCTGAATTACTACTCACTCATGTCAGTTTATTAGACAAATGAAACTTGTGAGGTAATGCAGCGCTGTTTCACTTGATCTTTACACTATCACACTAAACTCCATTTGAGTGTGTTGAAAGTTATAATGTTATTCTATGTGTTAGTTTGTTGGCTGTATGAGATTAGCAGTAAGCTAGATCAACATTAGAATAACATACTGATCATATTCTAACATTTCATCATGTTGATCTATATAACATTGATTAGTTCTATGTACATTTGTTAACCTGTACCTGTCTAATAAAGTACATGCAAGAGCCGCGTCTCTGTCAAGTCGAAGTTAGTCGCGGACATTGAGCTCTTGGCATCTCGAAAACGCCATGCTGATACTGATCCTTGTTGACTATGGGCTGACTATGGGCCCCTAACTAGGAACTGACTATGGGCCCCTATTTATAAGCTTTTTTTTTTGCTTCTTTGGGAGACCCATTTTACTGTACCCAATCTACTCTGTACCTTTAAAATTGTATTATTGTAATGCTTGAAGAGGGACTGTGAATAAACTGAAACTGAACTGTTTTAAAGTCTGCTTGCCATGGTCCATAATGTTTGAACGAAACAACAACAGCCTAAGTATGCCGCTAGATGTAATGCAGTTGTCCAGGTCTGTCGCCATAGCAACTATGGCAGTACGAGCGGAAACCAGGGATAACGAAGATATTACGTCATTGACAGGCGAACCAATATTTAAAATTGGAATTTCTCTGAAATTAAAAATCTTTGGGAACTTTTGGGATATTGTAAGTACACAACTGCAGGAAATATATCACATTGTGCAGGGGATCTTACATATTGTACCTTTATGTCAAACAATTTTTGAAAATCATATAACAAACTCAACCAAAAAAAATAAATATATATATATATATATATATATATATATATATATATATATATATATATATATATATATATATATATATATATATATATATATATATATATATATATAATAACAATACAGAATGACATGAGATTGAGTACATAATGACAGACTTTCATTTTTGGGTAAGCTATTACTTTAGTGTCTACGTTCATGTAAGAGTTCTCATTATTGAGTCCACCAGCCTCTAAATAACATTTTGAGTGTTATCCCATCAAGGAGTATTAGCTGTCTGAATACAAGCAAGTTGGAAAATTAGTCCAGCGTGTGCGTGAATGTTTTAAATGAAAGCCCGGTAATGACTTCAGAAAATTCAGATGGTAAGGTTCAGTATTTTGAAACATGAGTTTATATAAAAACGTCCACATGCTGAGGAGAAAGAACTTACAGGACAAGATGAAGGTAGTGTGATAAATGTCCAGTGGTAATTACTTGGACCAGCGCAAGATTTTCAGGGTCATGGCCCCCTCAAATTCTCCTCACCCGGACCTGGAATAATTATAAGAAGATAAGAAGGAAAATGCACAAGTAGTACAAGAGGAAGTAGATGAAAAGGAAGAAGGAGGGTCGGGCATGCATAATACCAGTCTTTTCTTCTCAATGTTTTTCATTTTAGGATGTTATGTTTAAGTTCCCATTTGCAAGGTTTTTGTAAAAAGGTAACCTTCTAGAACATCATGTGTATTTCCACCCTGCAGGAGGTTTACCAAGATCAAATTATAGCATTATCATAAGAGAGAGCAATGTGTTGGTAATTAGGGAGAAACTCCCCCTCCAAATTCATGCACTATGATAATTACTTGCACAAGCTGATGACAGCAGTCTTCTCTTAATTAAGCCTTGCTAGAATTCATGTCCTAACTGACTATTTTAAGAGACCAAACACCACAGCCATGAAATGAAACTTTAATACATCTGACATTTGTGAAATTTACATTTGCTCAAACATGCCCACACACTCTTACCTGCTGTGAAGAGTTTAGTCTCTTTATGAGAAGAAAAACATGTTAAAATACAATCTCACATTCCCAAAATGTATCCTTGCTTTTTTTTTCTTTTGAACAACCACAACAAATTGTGTACTACGAATCTGTGGTCCCAGCAAAAAAAGTAAAAGGGGGCCCCTCGCACCTGCAATTTTTTTTTCATTTACAGTGTTGTTATGGTTAATTAAAAATATTAAACCTTTATCTGAAAAAAAGCTAAAGCTAAAATATTATATCTAAAGTGCCCCATTATGCATTTTTACATTGCATGCAGTCCGTAATAAAGCTGTTTGTGAATGTAAATGGTCTGAAAAAATTTTAAGATCAAAGTGTACGACAAATAAAGAAATAACTGATTCCTAAAAGAAAGAATTGATTCTGAACTGCCAAAATGAATTGTCAGCAATTCCAGTCTCAATATCTGTTACAAATTTGCAAATTCCAGTCTGTCTCAGGGTTGCAGGATTAGTTTTGAGTTGACAAAACCAAACCAATCCAATCAGGCTTTGTTGGTACCGCTGATCATCAAATTTCTTAGTCAAAAGAAACTCTTGATCCTGAGTTCAGGAGTAAATATGGAGCACATGCCCATGAAAGTGTGACATCAGTAGCAAACAGCCAATCAAATGCAGTGAAACGTCTCGGTTACGTATGTAACCCTCGTTCCCTGAGTAGGGAACGGAGACGTTACGTCGGATGACGACGAATGGGGGTTTCGCTTAGAACACCTATCGACTTCGAGTATTACAAAACGAGCCAATGGCGATGAAATGCCATGGGTCTGCGGAATTTGCATAGCGTATCTCCGCCCCACCGCGTGGGTATAAAGGAGGACGCCGGCAACATGCAGGTATGTCTTCGCTGAGGAGCCGAGACTGAACTCAGGCGTCTGCCCAGCGGTACAGCGGAAGTGGCAGGGAGACGTAACGTCTCCGTTCCCTACTCAGGGAACGAGGGTTACATACGTAACCGAGACGTTCCCTTTCGTAGTCACTCCGAGTTACGTCGGATGACGACGAATGGGGGTCCCCGTGAAATCACGCCACCTTCACAGCTGTCTTCCAGTGCCCTGCGAAAGTCTGATCCCCCTGTCGTGATACTGGCACAGACGAAGGAGTCCTACTTAACACAGGAATACCAAGGTACACTGGGAAGCATATCTCAGAGGAGATATGCCGCAGCATGCCTACCCGTAGGGAGGACTTAAGATACACATATGGCCGGAGGGCTACATATGGAGGAACACTGAAGTGACCAGCCCGAGGGGTGGCAACTTTCAACTCCAGGAGGGCAAGATGGCTTGCCAAGGGAAAGACACATGCTCAAGGAGGCTTACAGTGGAAATACACATGTGGGGGTTACTCAGGGAGGAACCATGCACACGGAGGCACCTAGCCGACGCCCAGGCAATAGACACTGGCGCCAGCGTCAACAGTGCAGGAGGAACTCAGGGCTTCAAAGAGGAAGGCTCACCTGAGGAATAATCGCACGTATCCAGTCCGTGGAGTGGACTGGCGAGCAAGCGAAGACACCTGAGCGGGTCCAGCACGAGAGGACACAGGCTCCACTCGGAGATTATAGAATCTGGCGAATGTGTTGGGTGTCGCCCAGCCTGCAGCCTGCAGCTCTACAATGTCTGCCAGCGAGGCGCCATGTGCTAGAGCCCAAGAGGAAGCCACACTCCGAGTGGAGTGGGCTGTCACACCAAGGGGGCACGGTCGGCCTTGCTGTTGGTAAGCCAAAGCAATGGCGTCCACTATCCAGTGAGACAACCTCTGCTTTGAGAGAGCCTTTCCCTTCAGTCTCCCACCATAACAGACAAAGAGCTGGTCTGAGGTCCTGAAACACTGCCTTCTGTCTACGTAAGCGCGGAGAGCGCGTACTGGACAGAGCAGTGCAAGGCTGGGTCTGCCTCCTCCCGGGGCAGCGCTTGCAGGTCCACCACCTGGTCCCGGAAGGGAGTGGTGGGAACCTTGGGCACATATCCAGGCCGGGGTCTCAGGATCACGTGAGAGTGACCGGGCCCGAATTCCAGGCACGCTTCGTCAACGGAGAATGCGTGCAGGTCCCCTACCCTCTTGATGGAGGCCAATGCAACCAGGAGCGCTGTCTTCATAGACAGGAACTTAAGCTCAACTGGTTGCAGAGGCTCAAAGGGAGCCCTCTGCAGGGCATTTAAGACCACTGAGAGGTCCCAAGAGGGAACGAGAGGAGGGCGAGGAGGATTCAGTCTCCTCGCTCCTCTCAGGAACCTGACGATCAGGTCGTGCTTCCCCAGAGACTTACCTTGAACTGCTTCGTGATATGCGGCGATAGCGGCCACATACACCTTCAGGGTGGAGGGAGACAGCCTTCGCTCCAACCCATCTTGCAGGAAGGAAAGCACGACAGAGATCGAGCATCTCCTGGGGTCTTCTCGACGAGAAGAGCACCAGTTGACGAAGAGGTTCCACTTCAACGCATAGACATGTCTCGTGAACGATGCTCTAGCGGAAGTGATGGTAGCCGCCACCGCTGGTGGCAGGGTACTCAAACCTGCCTCGTCCCGTCCAGGAGCCACACGTGGAGCCTCCAGAGATCGGGTCGAGGGTGCCAAAGGGTGCCCCGTCTCTGAGAAAGGAGATCCTTCCTCAGAGGAATTGGCCAAGGAGGTGCTGTCGCGAGGAGTACCAGTTCGGAGAACCAGGTCCGGGTGGGCCAATACGGCGCAACCAGAATGAGCTGCTCCTCGTCCTCCTTGATCTTGCACAAGGTCTGTGCGAGAAGGCTCACTGGGGGAAACGCATATTTGCGTAGGCCCCGCAGCCAGCTGTGCGCCAGTGCATCCGTGCCGAGAGAGCCCTCAGTCAGGGAATAGAACAGGGCGCAATGGGTCGAGTCGTGAGAGGCAAACAGATCTATCTGTGCGTCCCCGAACTGATCCCAAATCAGCTGAACCGACTGGGGATGGAGTCTCCATTCGCCGGAGATGGGCCGAAACCGTGACAGCTCGTCGGCTGCAAAGTTCCGATCTCCCGGAATGTAGATAGCACGAAGGGACCTCAGGTGCTTCTGACTCCATAAGAGGAGGTGGCGTGCGAGTTGCGACATACGGCGGGAGCGTAGACCACCCTGACGGTTGATGTACGCTACAGTCGCGGTATTGTCTGAACGGACTAGTACGTGTTGACCCCTGAGCAACGTGAGGAAACGGTGCAGGGCAAGGCGTACTGCCAGCAACTCGAGGCAATTGACAAGCAGAAGGCGCTGGGGTCCTGTCCAGGAGCCCGCGGCAGCATGTCCGTTGCACATGGCGCCTCAGCCCGTGGAAGAGGCATCTGTGGAGACAACAACATGCCTGGAAACTCGTTCTAGGGGAACACCGGCCCGTAGAAACTGAGGTTCCACCACGGGGTGAAGGTCTGACGACAGGTCGGAGTTACTGTAACTCGGAGCGTGCCATGATGCCATGCCCACCTCGGGACTCGATCGCGAAGCCACAGCTGAAGCGGTCTCATATGAAGCAATCCGAGCGGCGTTGCCGCAGCTGCAGATGCCATATGCCCCAGGAGCCTCTGAAACAATTTCAGTGGGACCGCACTCTTGTTTAATGGCTGAGTGGAGAAGGCGACCAAGTCCATGCCGAGAAAAGAGCTCCCCTGCACGGGGCAAAGTTTACTCCTTTCCCAGTTGACCCGAAGGCCCAGACGAGCTAGGTGCCGGAGCACTGGGTCCCTGTATTCACAAACCTGGTCTCAGGAGTGAGATTAAGACAGCCAGTCACCGAGATAGTTCAGGATGCGAACCCCGTGTTCCCATGGAGGAACAAGGGCTGCCTCAACAACCTTGTGAAGGCGCGAGGAGACAGGGCTAGCCCGAATGGGAGAACAGCGTACTGACATGCGCGCGCCCTGACAGCAGAACGTAGGTACGGTCTGAGTCGAAGGAGAACGGAGACATAAGAGTAGGCGTCCTTCAGGTCGATCGCTGCAAACCAATCCTGTGGCCGCACACATCCAGAAATGCGTTTGGCCAGGAGCATCTTGAACGGCAGCCTGAGAAGGGAGCGGTTCAGATGCATAGGTCCAGGATTGGCCGTAACCCACCAGACTTCTCCGGGACAATGAGGTAGGGACTGTTAACCCGGACCTCATCTCGGCTGGAGGGACAGTCTCAATCGCACCCTTCGCCAGTAGGGAGCAACCTCCGCTCTCATGATAGGGGCATAGCCACCGACGAAAGTGGAGCGGACTCCCGTGAAGCCGGGAGGAGACCGTGCGAACTGAATCGCATAGCCGAGCCGATGGTTCGCACGACCCAGCGGAACAGATAGGGAGCTCTAGTGCAGGCTCCCAACTGTGCCAGCGGAGTGAAGAACCACAGACGTCCCCCCGGTGGTGCAGCGAAGCGGAAATGACCAGCCCAGACGAGGGCGGTATAGCGGCCCGGTGTGGGGGCAAGGTCATAACCGCACCCTGACAGAGGAGGCCAGGGAAGGACCAGCGTTCCACGGGGGCCTGCTCTGTCAGGGGTCTGGCGACAGAGGGGGACAGGGGCGAAACGGTCCGTGGACGGCACGCCGTGTCAACCACCTCTGGGGCAGAGGGGGAAGAGGAGAGCACGGCTTGTGGGCGGCGCTCTGTGTCGTCCGAGAACTCTGTATGCTCAGAGAGGAGAGAGTCAGTTCTTCCTGAATAAGGATTCTTCCCCAGCCCTCCACCGGGGAAAGGAGTGGCCCTGCTACCAACTCCTGGAAAGAACTGAGTCTCATCTCTGAGCAGCCCATCTCAAAAGTGCTGCTTAACCCGGCGTTAGCGGGGTGCGGGGCTGGAGAGGGCTGTGGCATCCCCCTACGGTCTTCCAGAGCCAGGCCCGGGTGAACGGGCGGGGTTGGAACCGTGGGAGGGAGCCTTCGGCGGTGGGCAGACTGAGGGATCTGAGCGGACGGCGGCGCCGTCGGGCAGAATAACCTCAATCTGCTCACGGGCGGTTGAGAACTGTGGGCAGAAGCACTCAACCGCACCGCCGAAGAGGCCGACCTGGGAGATGGGGGTGTCGAGCAGACGGGTCCGCCCGACATCTTGCACATCAGACCGGTCAGCCCCAAACTGGTGAACATCACCTGACTCCGAGAGCGTACGGCCACTTTCGTCGCTCGGAGAGCAAGGTCAGTGGCGGCGCGCAGCTCACTGAAGAGCCTCGGGTCAGTCCCGCCCTCCTGCATGTCCATGAGCGTCTGGGTCAGGTAGACCAGCAGAACGGTCATGGGATGCAGTGAGGCAGCTGCCTGTCCTGTGGCACTATAGGATTTCGCCACAGATTACTGTGACGAAAAGAACTACAGGCTTGGACGGGTGCTTAGGATTGCGCCGGGAAGCACTCTGAGGACACAGTAGCATGGCAACAGAGCGTTCAACCGGGGGAACCCCAGTGTACCCATGGGCAGCGGCCCCTGAGGGGAGGAAAGGCGGATGAGACCAACGAGAGGACCCGTGAACTCATCATGCACGTCCGGGAGGAAAGATATTGGGGTTTGCCGTGGACGCGTCGGCGGCCTCACCCAAAAACCAATCGTCCCGGGAAAGCATGGCCATCATCTCCAGATCAGACTCAGGCACAGCCGTATGCACACCAAAGGGTGGCAGCTGTGAAGAGTCGTCATTTCCAGAAGAATCAAGCCCACCTAGTGATGCTGCTACAGACACAGCATCATCCTCTGTAGCTTCAAATGAAAACACACGGGCCACCCGAGGGTAGACTCGTGGAATCATCAGTTCGCTAGCGGGCACCGTCATTAAAGAGGGGGGGCTGGGGCGTGGACACAGAGTCGGCGCCTTGTTCCAGACCAACACCCTCAGGTCACCCTGTCCACCAGCCGAAGATCGGGTAGTGGATGAGGGGACTCTCACTCTTGCGAGTTCACCGAGTCTCGACCTATATATGACGCGATGATCACGTTCCCAGAGAGAACATGAGTCATCCACGAGCGCTGTTCAAGCATGATCAAAGCCCAAACACACTAGACAGCGCTCGTGCCCATCAGAGTCCGATACCAGTCCGCTGCAACCAGAAATGCACGGGCGAGCCGTCTTTAAAAAGACGTGCCGCGTGCGAGCTCTTTTATGAGAGGAGAAAAAAACTCCGCGATGTTGAAGCGCACAGGGAGACACACACACACTGGCAGATCACTGCACAGATCAGCAGGCACTGTGAGCTCGCTGCAGATCGCCGTCACACCAACACCGGAGAGAGAAGCTCGTCTCATAGAGCGAAGTCAGAGATGATTGTGGAGTGAAGAAATATTCTTGGCTCCGAAGCGAAAACATACCTGCATGTTGCCGGCGTCCTCCTTTATACCCACGCGGTGGGGCGGAGATACGCTATGCAAATTCCGCAGACCCATGGCATTTCATCGCCATTGGCTCGTTTTGTAATACTCGAAGTCGATAGGTGTTCTAAGCGAAACCCCCATTCGTCGTCATCCGACGTAACTCGGAGTGACTACGAAAGGGAACTGCAGTTCACTTCTGTCATCTGCTTAATATTACGAGATTTAAAAATATGAAGAATTTAAATGTGTTTACACAGCAAGAAGAAAAGAGGGTCTATTAAAGGGGACATACTGCTATATATCAGTGCAGGTAAAAGAGGTGAAGTTAGTTTATGGAGTTGATAATATATACATAGGCATACAGAGACTTCAAAATTTAAACAAACATGCAGTCATTTTTAAAGCTTTATCTATTGACTTTAAAGCTTATTTATTTAGGCTACATATTATCTTAATATATTTATATTAATTTAAACTAAGAGCTTCATAATAACTAAAAATGTACATGTGTAATGGATTAAGGATATAATAATTGCATAATATCTAAATCATAGAAAATTATTATTTATTAATTTTAAATCATCGCTTAAAGCCAGACAATTTTGGCTTTAAAGGGTAATTAAACCCTAAAACAGCTTTTTAGTTAATGATCTGTAAGACTGGGGCTTTATTAATGCTGTTCATTGATTTGAGTACATTTTTTGCTCACAGCTGATTGGTCCAAATTTTGTTTGAGATATTTTACCCATAACATAACCTGCCCCGGAGCAGGTCAGCTGTGGAGGATAAGTTACTATGGTGATGAACAATGAAGCTGAGCCACTTTCATGGTGCCTACAACCCAGGGTTGGAACAAACTAAACTGAAACATCTCTGGCTAGCCATCCAAACTTGCTTCATGGTATAGGCCCCAGGAAACATGGGAAGATGCAGTGCTTAGCATAATTGAATACACCCCTGCTTAAGTTGACTAAAAAGAGGAATAAAGAATCATCTTTTGGAAATTGATCTTAATGCCTTAATTAAAAAAAAAAATCTTTAAGGACACCAATTTTCTTTGTGAATGAATAATGTATCCTAAATAAATAAATGTTCTTCCTTAAAATACAGGAGGCATAAGTCAGTACACCCCTATGTTAAATTGTAACAGAAAAATGGTGTCTTTAAAGGTTGCATTTTTCCTTTTTTATTTTTTATTAAGGCATTAAGATCAGTTTCCAAAAGATGATTATTTTATTCCTCTTTTTAGTCAGTTTTAGCATGGGTGTATTCACTTATGCACTGTAACTGAGTAATCCACAACAAAACAACCAGGGAGGGACAAATCCTGACAAAGAACAAGTGAAACACACGGGCTATATACACAAGGGTAATTAGACTAACAAGACACAGGTTTAAAAAATCAGGGATAAACGAGAAAACCAGGAAACTACATAACTACAATCTACAAGTCCACCTTATAGAATAAAAACATAAAAACAGAATAATAACTAAACTTTACACTGGTTAGAAGGTTTAAATCTGGTCTTACTACAAACTGTAAGTACTGTTTTTGAAAGTGACATACATTTTTGCAACGCATTACATTAAAGAAGCTAGCAACAGATACACTTCTAAATAGTCGAATTTAACCAGAATTTCCTTGTCTAGGCAAATTAGCTTCCAGTTACTCATCACTGAGTCATCATTGATTTTATCTGTGGTTTTGCAATTGCAGAAAGAATCTAAAATGAAACTTTGTTCTAAAACGTCACAGTAAAGCAATTCACCTAGCTAAATCTATCCCTATAATTCTAGAGCAAAATCTACCCAGAATTGCATAGGTTTGCTTTATTGACATAATTACTGATGTAATGTACTGATGAAGTATTGATGTTATTACTGATGTAATATTTTTCAGGGTTGCCAGTATTAAACAGTGCCATATAAAAATACTTACATAAATTCTTCTGTAAATGTGTATTATTTGAGCTGTAAAGTTTATTTTGCAGTGGGACTGCAGTTCTAGGTAGATGAACTTCTAGTTATTCGCAACCCCTAGATACTCCTAGACAGCCAAATCTAGCTAGAATTTCATTATAGCCCATAATACCATGAGTGGTGCACCGTGGGGGTTGCTGGATGTGTCTTGTATGCCAATGCAAGCACACACACACGGCCCCTAGTTGTTGTTAACTGATGATATAGTCTGTGACAGGTTAAAATGCCTGCACTTGGAGCAAGCCAGCACCCTGGTGAAAACAAAATCAGCATTTTGTAAACAGACTTCAATGATGTTGCTTACATTTCCCAATCTGTTGAAGCCACCATTCAAAATTACACCAACTGAGAGGATGCGCAGCCACAGAGAGCTTCAAATAATAAACTCTCTATGTTGTGGCTTTTGCTGCTGCAGGGATCAGCGCAGTCATCACCCTTATGCTCCCAAAACGTTCAAAGCTTTCTTTTGTGATTTCATATGGCAGCTTTTGGGCTGTTTTAACAATTCTTGATTGCTGTTTTAACCTTTTGCAATCTCCAGTGGCAAGTTTATCAGCCCTACTGCACAAAAAAAAAAAAAAATATATATATATATATATATATATATATATATATATATATATATATATATATATATATATATATATATATATATATATATATATATAAATAAACTTCAATTCAGATACACTGTGCATAACATCTATTTGGGTAGTCAGCATGTAGCAAAGCGATACTAACACCGTACACAGAGATGCATTATGAATCATGGATTGAGATAAACCTCTCTTCAGATGTAACATTTATAGCTCAAGCTCTTCACAAAACAACATATTAAAGTTAATTAACCTCAGACGATTACGGCAGAATAAGAGTCACGAGGCAGACCAGATTCATGAAAATCAATAGTTTATCCATTTTGGATGGAGTAAGGCCTCAATTCCAGGGTATATTTATATTGCTGCATTTTTGAAGATTATGTTAAAATGGAGCTGTGCTCGCTAAAAATCAATAGCTATTAAATGCCTCCAATCGGCCTCCATCAAAAGAGAAAGCTTATCAAGCCAAATTTAGCCTCTATCTGCTGCATTGGGTACTATAAGAAAGTACTATAATAGCCTACAAAGTGCTTTGTAGATTAAAAGAGGAATGGTGATAGTTCAAATTTCTTTAACGAAACAACTAATTTGAATGCCTTTTTTAAGTAAAAACAATGTTCTAGGTACAGTATTTTTTTTCAAAATACAGAGTTGCAGAAAGGCACTGTTGGAAGTAAAGAGAGGTTTAAAGGCTGAACATGTAAATCTTGTATTTTCCTAAAAACAAAACTGAAAGACTTGTCATAAATATCTAGTTCAGTCATGAAACTCCAGAGGAAGCAGGCTGATAGTTCCTTTACATGCAATCTGCAAGCAATCACATCATTACCGCATGGCACAAGCTGATTGGCCTCTGCTGATCCTGCAGGCATATGAGATTGCTTGCTCAACATTTGGTTTGGTTTGCATCATGTTGTAAGCAAGTCCTGGAGTTCCTCTGAAATCCTCCTCCTCCCTCAGCTCCACCTGCCCTGATCTGTGGCGGGACATATGAAGCAGCATATCTTAGGGCCTATTTACACCTGGTCAGTTCATGTGTTTTTACTGATCAGATAAATATCTGATTTATCAAACTGATTCCATTTACACTTGGTCACATTAATGTGTCTCCTCAAAACGGATATACATCCGAACTTCAATTCCCACGCTTATGGAGTTTTAATGGAGTTCACGTCACCGAAAGCAACACATATGTGCTCCAATGTATTGATCAACAGCTAATTTCAATCAAAGACCGCAATAGGAGAAGGTGCGGCAACAGCACTGGTAAGATCATTTCGTTTTTTTACTTTTAATGATGATGATTGTGTGGTGAGCGTCTGCTTTCGCTTTAATTTATGACAGTTTGCTGAAAAGATACTCAGCTGCTCATCTGAGGTGATGCGTGCAGCCACAGCGCTTTCATTTCTGACTATAACATGACATATAGCCTATAACACACTCTCCCATGTTTAATTTTTAGCATTGTTTGGAGGAGTAAAATTTACATAATTATGTGGTTTTAACAACCAGATGCATTTAGACTAACCCTAACTTTAGAGTTTGGACTGGAATGCATCTTAGACCACCTCCTGAAGTGGTTTGAGTGATAGGATTTAAATCCGTCTCAAATGCGCTACAGAGGGCATTTACACCTGGTCTTACACCTGGCTATAACGCATGAGGTGACCAGGTGTAAATAGACCCTTACATGCTCACAGCATCGTGTCTTTGTATTTATTATCAATCCATACTTGCTAATCATGAGCAGCAGCAGCATTACATATTTAGATCAAATATATTAACATTGCCATATTCAATAACATGCTAAAATTATTCTGAGAGTTGTCTAGATTGAATTTTACACAAACAAGGTTAACAATTTTAACGCACTATTCTCACATATAATATTGAAGTCGTGTAGCTATGAACCGTTTATTGTCTGAGCCTGTTTACTTCCATTGTACTGTAAGCAGGTCTGGGCAAAAAAATATCTATTTTTCAATTAATCGTTTTTTAAAATGTGGTCAATTCGATATCAATTACCAAAAGCCACTAATCAAACTTTTTTCCATATTTATTTCAGCAAACATTGAACATAATATTGAGATTAATCTTATTATTAGTCTTGTCATTAATTCAGTGCCTAACAATGTGGATACAGGTGCACCTTTCAGACGTTCAAGACAGACGTTCAGCCACTGCCTGATCAGGCTAATGCTGCATGGTCACAAAAGGTTATCATTTGCACACATTTTTAAGCCTTGCCAATTTAAACATTTAAGTGCAAGATGCAAAAGAGAACTCTGTACTGAAGTTTTGTGTGTGCACGGAAAGCTGCGCATCTCAGAAAGTGTGCAAATAATAAAATGGGTTCTCTTTCACGTCTACTTTTGCTTGAACAGACAGAACTTTAGTTATATAGCAGCTCTCGTTTGTATCTATTTATTTTCACTAGTGTGTGGCCTCAACGGACAGAAGAGAAAACATGAACTGGAGAAAATGTTCACGTCAAAGAAGGTGGAGCCTCAGAGAACACAAAACTACATATTCACCATGGACCCACCATGAACCAATAGTAGTTTGAAGGTGTTTACCAGTCTGTGAGTGTTCCAGAGTGTTCTGTTCTGGAAAGTTTGCTTTGGCAAGTTGTTTTGAACTCCCTGAAACTCCAAACAACTTTGTAAATTAATAATTGACCAACAATCTTGAAAATGACTTAAAGGAAACAAGAATGTTCAAACAGTGGATAATGAAGTGTATTTTATGAAATTTTTACAGTCACTTACAATGTATTTTGCTTGCAGAGAAAGAGTCCATCTACACGTTCGTCTGATTGGCTGTGATTTGTGATTGTTGTTTTTTTTTCGCATCTTGTTGTTGTCGCGTTTGGTGTGGAGAGATAAATTGCATGTTTCTAGTCATGGTGTAACTGTGATTGTATGATGGTGAGTCATTTAGGTGACCTTGAGTACTCTGAGTGTATTTGAGTGATTGCATGTGATTGTAATAAAGCCCAGAACATTCCTTTAACTCTATTTAATTGAATAATACATTCATTGATAAATTGGACTGGACAGATTTATTTGTTTGTTTATCCCACTCCTCCAACCCTTTCTAAAATTAATTCATTGTTGTAAGGCATTTGAAATCTAAAGAAAATCTTTAAAAGCAAATCTCAATAAAACTGTCCCTGAAGCTTTCTAGAGACTGGCAGCAGTCTGGTGTCAATAAAGAGTAGTATAAACAAACCTCAGTGAAAGAGGGGGATAGGAAGCCAAGAACATCAAAGTGCGGATGACAACATACTGTGGTTTCAATAACATCAGCCTCCGATATCCACATCAAACCACTTGTGTGTACATGACAGTTTCAATCACTTTGAAACACAAAATGGCATGTTTCCTGTTTTTACTACAGGATAGTGCCATTTGATCAATTATGCTAAAAGGCATTAAAGCTATAACTATAAAATAAAACAGTTTACTCCATAATGACAACTTTCTCTCTCTCTCTCTGTGTGTGTGTGTGTGTGTGTGTGTGTGTGTGTGTGTGTGTGTGTGTGTGTGTGTGTGTGTGTGTGTGTGTGTGTGTGTGTGTCTTTATAAAAATAAATCCAGGCACATCGCTGCATTCATTCTGAATGTGTTAATTCACACTCATTTTCACTTGCTAACTTCAGTATGGGGGAGGGGGGAGTGTTCAACCTATGATAACCCATGTGATGGATGGTAAGGGAGGTGAGGTGAGGAAGGAGTATAGGTGGAGAGAAGAGGCAAAAAGGAAGGAAATGCTCTCTTGCTCTGTTGATCCTCCCAGGAGAGGTGAAGGTGTCAGTATTGACAGAAATGCCTCTTTCATCTCTCTGCTGACTACAGAGCACAAAGCAATTAGAGCTGTCAGTCATTATTTAGGGCACTATACTTAAATAATCGGCCAATAACTGCAAAGCCTCCTAAGAGGCATGTCAGTAAGGTTTCCCCTCCGTGGTTAATTTCAGGGCCTGTATTAAACTCATAATTCCGAAGCAAATTAACACCATTAAGTAAACTAAAGTAATGAGTTCAATGCGAACACTTTCAGATGTCTATGTGGCTGCAAGCACATTATGCCTCCGTTTCTTTTAAAAGGGACCCTTTCCTCTAATTTAAAAGAGTCAATTATACACAAACCGGCAATTCTCAAAGTATACCGGTAGCCATTGACTTCCAAACACCTGTATCAGCAAGAGAACCTACTGGGACGAACATGCAGGCCTTTGCATTTTCACTTCGATTAGCCAACACCCCACTGGTACTCCACTACAATGAGAGTTCTAGTTTCTGGAAAAATGGTCAGTAGCCATTCTAAAGCCCAATTGCAAAGTAATGTCATTGGGGTTCAAATACAGAATCTCAGCAATTGGACACAGCTTGTTAGAGAACGCAATGTTCAAGCGCCTTGTTCTTCACTTCTATTATTGTGCTCAAGAACCAGACTCTGTAAAATTTGCATGAAGTCTCTCTTGTAAATGTCAAAGACGGAATAAATTGGGTCCACTACGCTTTTGGTTCGGTGAATAATGGTGTTCTATTACTTCTCCCTGCAGTGTCAGATATAAGCATGCATTGTATGTAAAGAGCTTTCATTTAACTAGCAGTCTGGATTGAGAAATGACGGGTGACACTTATAATAACCGCACAATATATCACTGAATAGAATGCACTGATTTTTGTTTTTGATTTGATATTCTATTCTCAAAGCATGTACATTTCTAACTCTTTATAAATAATGTTTATACTGTTTGTATGTGCTAATATTGTTACAACTATAAATTATATATATTTTTAATTTAATGTAATATTTAATATTGTTATTTTTTAAATAGAGAACTAATTGTTTGCTACAACATGTTATAAAATATTGGTTATATACTAGTCAAATGACTAGATAACAAATAATCACTACGAAATTTGACGTATGAAATGTTCAGATATTATAACTGCATGAAAACTTGATTTAATTAACCATTATGTCATGTAAAAACTAAAATGGCAGAAGCATTGGCAGTAAAATATAGTTAACATTACATTTACATTAAGTGACCCTGGATCACAAAACCAGTCTTAAGTAGCATCGGTATATTTGTGCGAATAGCCAACAATACATTGTATGGGTCAAAATTATAAATTTTTCTTTTATGCCAAAAATCATTAGGATATTAAGTAAAGATCATGTTCCATGAAGATATTTTGTAAATTTCCTACAGTAAATGTATAAAACATTTATTTTTGTGAGTGAATGCAGCACAATCGCGAACATAAATGGACAACTTTAAAGGCGATTTTCTCAATGTTTCGATTTTTCTGCACCCTCAGATTCCATATTTTCAAATAGTTGTATCTCTGCCAAATGTTGTCCTATCCTAACAAACCATACATCAATGGAAATCTTATTTATTCAGCTTCCATATGATGTATACATCTCAATTTAAAAAAAATGACCCATAAGACTGGTTTTGTCAACCAGGGTCACATATTTAGCAGACGCTTTTATCCGAAGAGACTTACAAATGAACAATAGAACCAATCAGACCAAACAAGAGGGCAACAGTATACAAGTGCTGTAACAAGCACAGTAACACATGGCAAGGTATTTTTTTAAATGAGAAAAAAAAACGAATAGAAAAGAAAAGAAAAGAAAAGGTAAGGGCTATTATTAATTGGTTAGGTAACTATGACTACACATTTCTATTTGATATTTCTATTTGATAAAAATGTGTTTGGAAAGAAATAAACATCATGAATGATTTAATGAATGAATTAATGAATGAATGAGGTATTTATATAGTACTTTACCATATACTACTGTACACCCATGCACTTTACAATCATAGCAGGGGGTCTCTCTTCAACCACCTCCACTTATCTTGGATTATGCGACAGCAGCCACAGTACAACGGTGCCAATGCACTCATCGCACACCAGCTATTGGTGGAGAGGAGAGAGAGTTATAGAGCCATTTGAGTGTATAGGGATTATAAGGAGGCCATGATTGTTAAGTGCCAATGGAGGGAATTTGGCCAGGGTTACA
The DNA here is from genome assembly GCF_051911475.1 of Siphateles boraxobius. Taxonomy (NCBI): domain Eukaryota; kingdom Metazoa; phylum Chordata; class Actinopteri; order Cypriniformes; family Leuciscidae; genus Siphateles; species Siphateles boraxobius. The sequence goes on from NW_027509175.1 coordinate 4,019,020, forward strand.
CTCCTGACACTGTCATATGCCCTGACACCAGGGTTACACTCCTACTCTTTTACAAAAAGTGCCATAGACTTTTTAATGACCAAATAGAGTCAGGACCTCGGTTTAACGTTTCATCCGAAGGACAGGTCATCAGTAAAACGAGACAAGAAAACGATTTGGCAATGTGTTTTGCCATAGAAACACAATGGGTCTCATTCATGAAACATGAGCAGAACAAATTTTTGTGTAAATCGTGTGTAAAGTGGTTCTAGCGTAAATTTTCGGATTCATTAAAATGTTTGTATTTTCCAAATGTTAGTTGATTCGAAAGAAATCTACACCTGCTCCCAGCCATGCGTAAATAGTGCGCTTAACGTTTTGCTCATTAATAAGGCTCCATTTTAATTCACCTTAATCGGATACATATTTACACAGCATTTTGAAAAACATATTATATATAGTAAATACTTACGGTTTTTCTTTTTACTTTTATTATGAGAGCCAGGAATAGCATCTGCAAACGGAACACTTTAATCAAATAATTAATTGCTTTCAATATGGCTGGGCAAACTAACTATATTGTTATGGAAATTGTTCCAAAATCAGGCATAGAACGAAACATTTACAATGGCTGATATAGCACTTTTGCTAGATTTGGCAGATAGAGCGCTGTGCAAAAGGTGTATTTTCAGAGATAATTACAATTTCTGCACCTGAGAATTTTTTCTTTTTCATTCGCTTTTGAGAAGACATGTTGAAATCCTTCGTTTTGTGTCATAATATGATGCCCATATATAGTTAGTCAGTCGGATTTAATGGGCGGGATTTATGGTAGCCTAATTGAGAATGAGCGTGCACGCGCGCGCCATTTACGACTGTTTGGAATTCATTAACACACACACACATTTCACTATCACATCTGACGGTTACGAAGTATTTGTGAATCAGGAGAAGAGTTTTCGGAAAGGGCTTCTTTACGCGCAAATCAATCACATATTTACTCGTATATTTACGAATGTTTCATGAATGAGATTGTGCCTAATTGTGAGAATATGAACAGCTAGAATCTCAGTTCTCCTCATTCACATTGTCAACCATGAAATCCCAAGAAAACAGGATATATCACAGATCAGAAAAAAAACCTGGATCACCCAAATGATTGCCATGCATCAGGGTCTGCTCTAATCACTGAGTAAGTTTACATGATATGTGTAAGAGAGAAACAGTACATCCTATGAAACAATACCACAGGATGTGTGTTGTCTCTCTTAATGCAATATGATATAACAAAACACACTGCCGCTCAACTCTACAACAGTATCAAGTTTAGCAAATTATTATTGTCTATTTTCACTCCACCTCTGAATACTCTCACTATTGCACACACACTAACACGCACACTGTTCTCCTCCCTCCCTGGATCGCATAGCGGGTGATGCATCACATTTTATAAGTCACTTTTCCTCCACGGGTGTTTTCTTTTATTTATGGAGATATAAATAAATATACACATTTATTTATTCATATAAGCTGGAGAAACACTCATTTCTCATTTACAGAGATCAGTGAATCAACCGCGCCAGCAACAGGAAAGTCGCCAAGTGGTCAACCAATAGCGGTCAAGAGTTCAGGCGCATGGCACGGCCCAATCCATCATGATCACAGAGGAGGCAGAAGGTAGAGGGGGAGAAAATGTGGGGGAGGAGAAGAGGAAGAGGCAGAGATGAGTAATAATTGAGTCAATGGTGTTGTGTTACAGAGAAGAGAATATTTAATAGCATGCGTGTTGGTGTCATGAGTTCAGAAGATTGTGTGTGTGTGTGTGTGTGAGTGTGTGTGTGTGTGTGTGTGTGTGTGTGTGTGTGTGTGTGTGTGTGTGTGTGTGTGTGTGTGTGTGTGTGTGTGAATACACAATGAATTTGAATTTCAATGTCATTTTTACCATTGAAGATAGAATTATGCAAAGGTATAAAACTAATTATGATGGCAAATCATTGTGATTTTTTGTGTTGCATAAGTTTTGTCTCTCTTACTGTTATTTTACTCTTAGTGGTTTCTTTCATCCAAGTCTCATATCACAGCATCTAAATAAAACTGCAAGTATAGAGAATCCTGTCATCATTTAATCACCCTCATGTCGTTCCAAACCTGTATGACTTTCATCCGTAGGACAAAAAAGGTGATTTTTTGAAGAATGCCACGCATGGTCTCTCTTTTCAGTATAATGAAAGTGAATGGGGACTTTGACTCTCAAAGCTCCAAAATGACAAAACAGCTAAATGATTATAAAAGGAGTCCATATGACGTACTGCAGAAAGCATCTTTACTGATTAATGCTTAGTCATGGTCTGTCACTCACACAAAGATATATTCACAATATAGCACATGAGTGATATGAACATCTTTTATCATGGTGTTTTTGTCATTTTGGAGCTTGACAACCCAAGTCCCAATTAGTGTACTTTCTTTATATGGAATTAGAGTGGTCAGAATATTCTCTCTATACAAAATAATAACAATAATAATTAAATAAACAAAAATTAGAGGTTTGGGGGGGAAAATCGGGGCTGTAAAAATTGACAATTTTCATTTTCGAAGACACTATCCCTTAAAACATAAAATATGGCCAAAACATTTTGACAAACCTACCTCACAGCCTGCTTGATTGTGTGTGTGTGCGTGTGCGTGCGTGCGTGAGTGTGTGCGTGCGCGTGTGTGTGTGTGTTATAAAAGTTAGGAAATTAATTTGTAAAATGTTCATTTGGATATTGTATTGCATATTAATGAAGTTTGGCCAGAGCTGTGCCAAACCTATAAAAGAAGACCTTCAAGTGAAATTACATGTGACCATGAGGGAAGAAACCTTTCTTCTCTAAGGGGAAAAAAAGCAGACTTGTTAAGTTGTAGAATGCTCTCTTTTTCTCATTCTCTTCCACTAACTCTTCACATGCTCATTATAAGGTACGCAGCAGAGATTAAACCAAGGCATTCATCATTTAAATATCATTACCATAATTTGCTATTTTGTCTTTTCGAGGGCAAAGTAAGTCCAAGACTTAAACCTTCAGCAGAGGCACTTCATGCTTTTTTAAATTCATTGCTCTAAAATGGCTATACAGTCTCCCACTCCAGCGATTTAACAAATACATGATTGAATACGTCTATAACTCAGTCAATCATTCCGTCAATCGTCAGTTAATTTGGTACGCCTAAACAACTGCTACTGCATTTGTGGGGTGTCCAGTTCATTGTACCTCTGGATAAAATAAGCCAAAGTTGCAGAAAAGTAAAAACAAGAGCATGTTCTTTATTTATCACTAGGTATTCTAACAAACCAAATTAGTATTTTAACAAGTATTCGTATCTGGTATGTAACTCATTCCTTTGTACTATACGGAGATGAACAATACTTTAAATATAAAAAAAAATTGTCTTGCAGACACGAAAACAGATGAAAAAAAATAACATAGATATATTACACAACTTTGCTGGGAATTCCAGGCCGAGAACGGTTTGTCATCGTGCCGTGCCGAACCAAGCTCAAGTGGAAATATGACACTGTTCCTTACTGTTCTTAGTACCATTCAACCCAACGGTGGAAAAGCATAGTCTTACATTGTCTTTAGGGGGGGGGGGGGGGGGGGGGGGGGGGAATCAGTTAGTTACCTATTCTTTATATGCACTAATCTTTAAACAAAACAACCCTGTAAGGGGATTTACAGTTAAAGACCCAGAACCAGATATGATGAATGGACCGGAGTCATAATTATAATAAATTTGACTTTTACTGAAGATAGTTTGCAGTTTCATCAGTCAAAAGTCAGCTTCAAGACTCACAAGGAGTTTGTAGGCGCCCTGCTTACAGTTACAAAGATCACAGCAATTATACCCTTCACCAGTGTCTAAGCTACGTACTTGCTTCAGGTTGCAGTTTCTGATTTGCTAAGAAATAGATAAACAGTAATTTTCCACACATATACAGATAGACTGAAGCATATCTCCATCAATTAGGCAGCCGACACTCAGACCCTAAAGTTAGGCACGTCGTGACCTTCCAGGTCACAGATTTGGATAGCTGGGCGCCAGCCTGTCCAGAACAGCTCAGTCAATAATGCCAGTGGTTCCTTAACCTGTAACCAAAAAGACTAACACACACACACTGACACACAGCTTTTTCAAGGTTGGATTTGACCAGGCTCTAACTATAAACAGGAGAGTCTTCTAAAAAAATCAAGATAACACTTTATTTCTCTCAAGTAGAAGACACTTTTAATATAACACAGTAAAGTAAAGCTTTAACGAAGAAATGGTCCCTTAAACTATTGGTCACAATGACCCTTATGTTTTAACATGTTGGAGACCTTTCTCAAACAAAATGAGTCCATATTTCATTTCTGCACGCTGGGCTGGATGAGAAAGCATTGTTACTGCAATCCTGACATCAGCTTCAGTCACCTCTAAGATATGTAATACAGACTTTGAAAGAATACATGAAAAGAACATTTCAGTAATCACACCGGTAACTTCTATAACAAAGTAAAATCTCATAAGCCTAGAGAAGTCATTCAACTCATGTGATATTTAGAAGGAAAAAATATGTATTAATACCTTGATTATAATCACTCATTAGCTATACATTGAAGCAGCAGTGGATTCCAGAAACAAACCCCTTTCAACCCAATAAACCTTTAAAAATGCACTTTGACTTTATTTACCCAGTTTACATTTTAAATTTTAAATTTAATTTTATATTTAGTGACAGTGTAAGCGTAAAAGTATGAATTTATTAACTAGGTAATACATTACTGCGTACTATCCATACTGGAGCTCTGTCAAGCCACCCATGAGCACTAAACAGCAGGCTACTTCTTTATTATTAATTAATTTATTTTATTATTTATGCCTTTTATTAATTATTTACTTGGGTGTCCAAGCTGGGTTTATGCCACAGTGAAATAAATATACCGGCAAGGTGATGAATTATGCGTAATAGAGATGTGGTCACATATATCTTGAAGGATAAAAACAGTTCCTTTAATTCCCTGTGTGCTGCTCTTTAGATACAGCCAATATCAAACATTGAGAGTAACATAAAACATAAGACACCTTTAGACTATTAATTTTCCTCCCCTCTACATATATCTCTCTTTCTTATCTACACACATCTACTCCTTTCTAAGACACATTTTCTCATTTAGCAAAGGGGTGGGATCGCATAAGGGCCGGATGGCACTGATCCACCAAGTGCTAGAATATACCAATGATTTGCAAATGAGGGGGGAAAAAACAATAAAAGCATTAATTTCTTTAATATATATATATTTTTTCTTTACAGCATTCCAGTCTCTGTGTAATGCTGTGTAAAGCCCTCACCTGAGTACTGACTGTGTTCTCCTCCCTCTGCTTCTTCTGCACTCATTTTCTGTTTGACTGCTATTTAACCAGAGACCATTCTTATACTCATTGCGAAGTATTGCCAGTTTACCTGCCTTACCGAGCGTTATTTCCTGTTGATCCTGCTTGTCTACTGTGTATGATTCTGCCTGGTCATCTGTTTCTCGATTTTCTGGATTATCCCCTTGTTTTGGTTGCCTGATCGGACTGATGTCTTTGCTTGGACCTTTTGCCTGCCTACTCTCTATTGCCATCTGGAATTCCCCTTTGTATGTTGAAAGATCTGACTGCTACCTTGGTTTTGACCCTCTGCCTGCCTTATCGTATTTGTTTGTGAAAACTGTCTTTAATAAGCTTCCGCACATGGATTCTCACTCAGCCTCAGCGTCCTCGTTACACTATGAAGCCCCTCATTATGAAAAACACAATATGCTCTGATTGGTCGACTATTCCGAGAGTGTTTCGGAAATGTCACACCCCTTATTATTATAATTTCAACTTTCAAAACACTATGAGTCAACCAGGGGTGTATTGCAGAAAGCGAGGTTAACTTACCGTTAGATAAACCTTGCACTCTTGGTTGATTAACCCCAAACTTGCTTACTCTGGGTATGTCGGTTCCAAAACACCTGTGAGCAGTTAGATTAATCAACCTTCTATTGGTAACCTAGAGTTAATGCGCGCGCACGGCGAGTACATAAAGACATTTTCAATGGATCGCCGATTTCAGGAGTCACCATGGAAACCAAGGGAGAAAAAAAGCGAGCTACATACTTCAGTGAAACTGAGTTGGAGGTTTTAATGCTTGCTGATGAAGACTATAAGCCCGTTATAACTAAAAAAAGTAATACTGCTGCATCAGCAAAAGAAAGAGAGTTGGCTTGGCAAAAAATAACGGACAGAGTAAATGCGTGAGTTTAGAAAATTATAAATGGGCTATTTTCCCCTTTCATTAGGCAAAAATTCTTTGGGGCATGTAAAAATAGACTAGTAGCCTATTTACTTGTTGGCCTCCATACATTTCTTAATATTACAGTAAATGCACATAATTGGCTTGTTATGTTAGCTTCTTCTTATTATAAGGTGTAATCCTTCTGGAGCCAGAAGAAGTGTGAGTCAAGTCAAAATGAAACACAAAAACATTCTCCAGCAAGGTAATGTTTTCTAAACTTACTAAACTTGTTACTGACGCCATGTAATTTAGTATTTAATGTAATTTAGTTTTCTATGTAGCCAATAGAAAGAAGGCTGAGGCCCGTAAAACAGGTGGGGGTCCACCTCCACCTCCCCTCACCCCAGCTGAGGAGCTGGCACTGTCCCTTAATAAAGGGCGACCTGTGGTCGATGGGATTCCAGGGGGCAGTTCGTCAGACTCAGCTACCAAGACAAGTGGCTTAGTAAAATGTAGGTGTACCATATTTATACTTATGATTTATTGATGTTTTCACTGTTTTTGTCAGTATTTTAATAAAGAAAATCATCAACACTGTCACCATTTTAAAAGTCATTGATTTTATTTTAAAACAATTTCACACTCATTGATTCACTTGTGCAGTGTGCATGCTGCTTTGCATATGCTGAATACTGTAATCTTATTACTAGTACTCTTAGATGTTCCTAATGTCCTTCTTTATTAGTTGTATTTGTTTAAGAATATACATTAAGTATTGAAAATGCATGATTATCTTATTGGTTTAATTATCTTGCAGTTGCTGATGGCCACATTGTATTGTTGGATCCTCCTGCAACACCACACTCTGTCACAGTTGTAAGTGATTATTGTCTTTAGGTTTCTGTTTGCTAGCTAGACCAAGCATCCTTCCTTATTTTCACTGTAGGATGACGATGAAGAGACCACTTCTGCTGTGACAGAAACAGAAAATGTGGGGAGGCCCATAGAGGTATGATGCATAGAATGCATTCCCCCTTTTTTACATAAGAGAATAAATAAATTGTCATTGTCATTTTACAGAATATGGCAGGAGATTTTAATACAGCTGAGGGTCCATCTACCTCCACACAGAATCTTAGCAGTGTAAGAATCGTTCTGCAGTTCTCCTTCCTCATTTAAATATTTGGTCTGTGTTTGTATTACAGACTTGTTCAGTCAAGTTTAATTATTCTGTCTTTCTAGTTGCCTGCCAAAGAGCTGTATAAGGTCCACCTTCAAAAGCAAATCAGAAAAAGTGACATGGAGATGGACCTTATAATGCTTCAAATGGAGGAGAAATGGCTTAACCTAAAAAAGGCAAGTCTTGAAATTGAATTGCTGGAGCACCAGCTTAAGGTGGGAAACAGTATGTGAACATTAATCTGTCATTTGTTGTTGAATGAAATCTAAAACAATAAATACAAATGTCTTTTGTTACAGGAAATAAAGAAACAATTAACAACACTTGACTGTTAACTGGTTTTAATTAAAGTGATTTTGGCAAATCAAGTCTCGTACCACCCTGCCATCTCTTTGGTCTACTGGGTTCACTGGGGGTTCCTCTTGGCTATCTTCATCAAGAGAAAGGGGGGCCCTCTGACCTCTCAGTGTGGCAATGTTGTGAAGAACAACACAAGCAGCTATGATGTTACATGACCTTTCTGGGCTGACCCTGAGCCCACGCAGGCACTGAAACCTTGCCTTCAGGATGCCTATGGTCATTTCCACCTTGACCCGTGTTCTGCTGTGGGCCAGGTTGAATTGTGCCTGTGGTCCAGGCTCAGGTTCAGGGTAGGGTGTCATCATATAGGGCAGACAAGAGTACCCTCTGTCCCCCAGCAAGTAACCATTGAAGTGTCCTATAAAGGTAGTTAAAGTATAATTGCGTAAAAAAACAAAAAATAAAAAAAACATTGTGTAAGGCAAAACATACCCTGTTAAATTTGTGGCACAATGATGACTCCCTAAACATTCTGGCATCATGTACAGACCCTGGCCATTTGGCTTCAAAATTAGTGATGAGGTGGGTTGCATCACATATTACCTAGTTAGTGAGGACCAGTGATGAGGGTGATTTAATAGTTTAAACACCCAAACATTTAGCACCCAAAAAAATCTATTGTCACCTGCACATTCATGCTATGGATTGACTTCCTATTAACATAGTCTACTTCATTGACTGAAGGAGCTTTAATGGGAATGTGGGTTCCATCAATGCACCCAATCACATTTGGGAACCCTGAAATTGAAAGTTATATAATTAGAAACATTTAAAATGATTGTGACTGTATACAGTATGGATAGATTAAGTAAATGGTCTGTCATAGAATATCATAGAACGGACAAACCCGCCACTCTGTGGAATTCCTCTTTAATGACCCTCGGTGGTTTATGGCCAGGGAACTGTACAAAAGTGGGAAGGAACCGTTTGAGTGCAATGCATACTCTACAAACAGCCCTACACACAGTTGCCTTTCCCACATGCTCTGCATCGCCTACTGTATACAAAAAACTCCCCGTCGCAAAAAAGCGAAGGGCAATGCACAAAATGTGCTCCGTGTTAAGCGCTAATCCGTGATGTGTCACGTTTGCTATGTATGGTTTCAAAATCTTCGTTAAATAAATTAACTATTCTTTTGAAAAACGGTAACGCTCCCGCAAATATTCATTTGGATACGAAAACACATCGATACGTGGTCGTATCACCCTCTCACGGCAGATAAGATTTCGTATTATCTGTGCTTCCACATCCACTGGATCGTCTTCAAAAGGGCACGCCATGCTCCGTCACCTCTCTGAAACAAACTAACTCTGGAACATAACCTGCTCCGGAGCAGGTTAAATTCAGAGAGTGAGTTGCTATGACTACTAACATACCCTGAAAGTTACCTCCGTTTTTGGAACCGAAAGTTGAGGTTATCCGCTTAATTACTCTTAAACATACCCGGGTATGTCACATAACCTGCTTTCTGGAATACACCCCAGCTCTCTCCCACTTTATTGTGTATGTTTGGGGTGGGAATTATTTAAAATAGGGTATATTGTGGCGTGCATGTTCTCGGAAGAAAACTCAAAACTAGAATCGAGGCATTTCAGGGAGTTCAGAAACGGTGCTTAACGAGAATAACTTCATTTTGAGTGGAATTTGTGCTTTGTAAATTTAGAGACCTTTTTCATCCTTAAACAGCAACATCACACACTAAAGAAAGTTGGAAATGTAAAAAAAGCATAATAGGACCCATTTAACAAGCTGAAGAAACAAGATTCAGAGCAGAGTTAGCACCGCTTTTGTGGAGTCAATTTGTACAGTAATTGTGAGGCCAAAGGTGTAAAACAATGCAGTACAAGTTGTTTAGCAACAGACAACCAATCATACACAGCCTCTGTGTACCTTATTAAATATTGATTCACTTTTGTACAGTCACAGAAACTTTCACACTGTGTTTGGTCTCCATGTCTATAGGCAAACAAAAATGTCAAACAGACTTTAAAAAAATAGTATAATTATTATTATTGCTTTATGTTTAACAAGGCAACCAGGCCTAGTACATGTCCCGACTTTTCCATAGATAAACACGCAGTTATTAAAACAAGTAGCTGCTGTATTTGTCTAAGCAATGTTATTGCCCTCATAAATATGCAAATGAGAATGTTAACACAGGATTTACAAATGTAGCGAAATCTCAAAACCTGAATACCCATTCATTTTTAAGCCATGATAAAGTATCAGTGTGAAATGTAGATCAAGATAACATAGGATTTATTAAATTTCAAGTGTAAGTTAACATAAATCCTTCCTATTTCAGATAGGTTCAATCAGCTGGACATTTCTGTCCTAGCCGCAGATCTAGCACCTTTTTGGTCTGACTCTAAATGTCTTGCTACCTGCACACCCAGTACTTTTTTAATATACTGTATACCGGGCCTCTTCACTTTCCCTCTTTCTTTTCATAATTATTTATTTCACTCTAGAAATGTATCTTTCCGTCCCTCCAGAGGAATTTGTTGCAGCTCTCGTGTTCTCTGTGTCTCACTAGCCTTGCCCCCAAGATCTCTCTCCCCTTCACGTTTTCTGTCATCGTAACCCAGATATCAGCGCTGTTCCTGAAGTATGCCTCAAACCTCAATGTGACAAGAGGTTTAGATCGTTTTCCCATGCTGCAATCACTCAAACACACACACACACTCACACACACACACACACACACACACACACACACACACACACACACACACACACACACACACACACACACACACACACACACACAAGCCTCAGTAAATGTAGGACTCTTTGATAGGTCCAGTGGTTTACTGCTGCCTCACCTCAATTCATCCTTTCCCTTGATCACCCTTTCTTTGCGGAATTCTCACCCTATCTCTCTCTTTGGCTCCATCCTTCCTGTCTTATCTTTTCCATCTTTGAAATGCCCTGGCATTTCACTCTCCTTATCACTACCTCTATCTCTGTCACACCCTTTGCTTATTTCGGCAATATGACTCCATTTCGGCCTCCTCGGTGGTCTGTCAATTCAACCTCTCTGTTCCTCTTTCTGCTGAGTTCTGATTGTTCTCTCTCTCTCTCTTTCTCTTTCTCTCTCTCTCTCTCTCTCTCTCTCTCTCTCTCTCTCTCTCTCTCTCTCTCTCTCTCTCTCTCTCTCTCTCTCTCTCTCTCTCTCTCTCTCTCTCTCTCTCTCTCTCTCTCTCTCCTTATCCTTCAAATCTTACCAACTGCTTTCCAATAGCCAACAGCTATATAACTTATTCAGTAGCACTCACACACACACACACACACACACACACACACACACACACACACACACACACACACACACACACACACACACACACACACACAGACACACACACAGACACACACTCTGATATCCTCAGCAACTTTCATGTTATGAATTTGACTGTCGATAATTCCCTTAGGTTGATGCGGGCCTTGGGCAATTTCATATAGAGAACAACAATGTTAACCTGGCGAGTGTTAAGGAGAAACCAATCAAAGTAGAAACGAAACTACAGACCTAACGAAATAGTTCAGCCCAAAATAATTGTTATCAATATTTTTGTGTAAATGTTTTTTTTTTCATTCATTCATTCATTAATTCATTCATTCATTCATTCATTCACACACACACACACACACACACACACACACACACTCACATACAAACACACACAAAAACACAATTATGACTGGTTGATAGACATTCAAAGTTGTGCAATTATTTTTCAGTAAATGCAAAGCTAGTTGTTCAAAGATCTGTCACAAGTTTTTAGTTATTTCTCAAAGCCTATACAATCGCAAAATAACCAAAAACTACAAACAATATAGGATAAAAATGACTATTTCCATTCTCTATATCTTTCTCCAGCTCTCTTTCTCACACACACAGATTTACAGGCTTACATGCTCAAGGACACTTGTTGCCAGCGTTTTCAATAACCTGATTAATCTCATTACTTCATAAAGGTGTCGAGGTGGTAATGTTGGTAATGTAGAGACACTGCTGCCAAACAATGCTGAGAGCTGCGCAGATATGATCAAGATAACTAATTAAATGAGCTCACCTAAAATGTCACCTTTCTCTTTCATATGAAGCAATGGGAAGCCAGAGATTCATCCCTTCTCTCAATAGTTAATTTATATAAACTGGTTTTATAAAAATTGCAGATCATATATTTAGGTATGTTAGGATTGGTATTTTTATTTTTTTTATTTTTTGGTAATATAATTGATCTGTTTGTTTTATGGCTATTCTTAACTATTTCATCTGATAATTATTTTCAACCAAATATATTTTAACGTTTTAAATGATTAAACTACTCAAATTAGCTTCCCCAACATTGAAGCCTTTCTTCATCACTAACATAAATCTCCACTGAATCACACAAACATGTGTTTGTGTATTTCAGTCTGAGAGATTAAATTATGTTGAAATTATCTGATCCTTTCTCATTGGATCTTATCACTTAGCCCAGTGATATGTGGACATGACTGGCTGACTAGTGATAAGTTCGGATGAGTCTGGGAACTGACTATGAGTTTGACCCCAGCCTACAAACAGACATCCACAGGATCTGTCTTTTGATGATTGGAACTGTCCCTATCATCACCTCTGTTCCTTGATGTTTTCATCTATTTGTGTCTGATAAGAGTGTACATTTAACCGCCCCTCCTTCTCCCTCTGTACCTGTTTACGCAGAGTAATATGAGATGTGTTACAAAACTATGTGACAAAATGTCCCTTTTGAACATTCTGTTAACTATAAGTAACTTTGCAACTACTTATGGGGGACTTAGAGAATACACATATGACCCGAAGGAAACATATGGAGACACTGGGGTGTCCAGCCGCAGGTGGAATATTTCAACCCCAGGGGTGGCAAGGTGGCTTGCCAAGGGAAAGACACATGCTCAGAGAGGCTTACAGTGGAAATACACATGTGGGGGTCGCTCAGAGGAGGGACCATGCACAAGGGAGGAACCTAGCCGACGCGCAGGCAATAGACACTGGTGCCGACGTCAGGAGTGCTGGAGGAACTCAGGGCTTTCGGGGAAGCTCAGCTGAGGAGAATATCGCACGTATCCAGTCCGTGGAGTGGAATGGCGAGCAAGCAAAGACACCTGAGCGGGTCCAGTACTAGCTGGTTGAAGCGAATACATGAGAGGACACAGGCTCCACTTGGAGATTGTAGAATCTGGCGAATGTGTTCGGTGCCAAAGCAATGGCGTCCACTATCCAGTGAGACAACCGCTTGCAGGTTCACCACCTGGTCCCGGAAGGGAGTGGTGGGAACCTTGGGCACATATCCAGGCCGGGGTCTCAGGATCACGTGAGAGTGAGCCGGCCCGAATTCCAGGCACGCTTTGTCAACGGAGAATGCGTGCAGGTCCCCTACCCTCTTGATGGAGGCCAGTGCAACCAGGAGCGCTGTCTTCATTGACAGGAACTTAAGCTCGACTGATTGCAGAGGCTCAAGGGGAGCACTCTGCAGGGCAGTTAGAACCACTGAGAGGTCCCAAGAGGGAGCGAGAGGAGGGCGAGGAGGATTCAGTCTCCTCGCTCCTCTCAGGAACCTGATGACCAGGTTGTGCTTCCCCACCGACTTACCTTCGATGAGGTCATGGTGTGCGGCAATAGCGGCAACATAGACCTTCAGGGTGGAGGGAGACAGCCTTCGCTCCAGCCCATCTTGAAGGAAGGAAAGCACAACGCTGATCGAGCATCTCCGGGGGTCTTCTCGGTGGGAGAGCACCAGTTGACGAAGAGGTTCCACTTCAACGCATAGACGTGTCTCTTGGACAACGCTCTAGCGGAAGTGATGGTAGCCACCACCGCTGGTGGTAGGGTACTCAAACCTGCCTCGAGCCATCCAGGAGCCACACGTGAAGGCTCCATAGATCGGGACGAGGGTGCCACAGGGTGCCCCGTCCATGAGAAAGGAGGACCTTCCTCAGAGGAATGGGCCAAGGAAGTGCTGTCGCGAGGAGTACAAGTTCGGGGAACCAAGTCCGGGTGGGCCAGTACGGTGCGACCGGAATGACCTGCTCCTCGTCCTCCCTGGCCTTGCGCAGAGTCTGCGCAAGAAGTCTCACTGGGGGAAACGCATATTTGCGGCCCGGCGGCCAGCTGTGCGCCAGTGCATCCGTGCCGACCGTGCCCTCGGTCAGGGAATAAAACAGGGCGCAATGGGTCGAGTCGTGAGAGGCAACCAGATCTATCTGTGCTACCCCGAACTGGTCCCAAATCAGCTGAACTGACTGGGGATGGAGTCGCCATTCTCTAGGGAGGGGCTGAAGCCGTGAAAGCTCGTCGGCTGCACAGTTCAGAGCTCCTGGAATGAAAATGCTTCTGACTCCATAGGAGGAGGTGGCGAGCGAGTTGTGACATACTGCGGGAGACCACCTTGACGGTTGATGTACGCTACAATGGCGGTATTGTCTGATCGGACTAGTACGTGTTGACCCCTGAGCAACACCCGGAAGGGGTGCAGGGCAAGGCGTACTGCCAACAACTCGAGGAAATTGACATGCCATAGCCGCTGGGGTCCTGTCCAGGAGCCCGCAGCAGCATGTCCATTGCACATGGTGCCCCAGCCCGTGGTGGAGGCATCTGTTGAGACAACAACATGCCGGGAAGCTTCTTCCAGGGGAACACCCGCCCTGAGAAAACTGAGGTTCGACCACGGGGTGAAGGTCCGACGGCAGGTCGGAGTAACTGGTACTCGGAGCGTGCCTTGTTGCCATGCCCACTCAGTCGCGAAGTCAAAGCTGAAGCAGTCTCATATGAAGCAATACGAGCGGCGTTGCCGCAGCTGCAGCTGCAGATGCCATATGCCCCAGGAGCCTCTGAAAAAGTTTCAGTGGAACCGCACTCTTGCCCTCGAATCGTCTCAGTGAAGTCAGCAGTGAAAAGTCAGCAGTGACTGCGCGAGCTCGCTCGTAAGCTGCGCTGACATGGCGACCGAGTCGATGTCCGTACCGAGAAAAGAGATCCTCTGCACGGGGCAAAGTTTGCTCTTCTCCCAGTTGACCCAAAGGCCCAGACGAGCTAGGTGCCGTAGCACTAGGTCCCTGTTTTCGCAAACCTGATCTCGAGAGTGAGCTACAATCAGCCAGTCGTCGATATAGTTCAGGATGCGAACCCCGTTTTCCCGGAGGGGAACAAGGGCAGCCACGAAGACCTTCGTGAAGACGCGAGGAGACAGGGCTAGCCCGAAAGGGAGAACCGCGTACTGGTATGCCTGCCCCTCGAAAGCAAACCGTAGGAACGGTCTGTGTCGAGGAAGAATGGAGACATGAAAGTAGTCGTCCTTCAGGTCGATCGCTGCAAACCAATCCTGGGGCCGTACGCATTCGAAAATGCGTTTGGCAGTGAGCATCTTGAACGGCATCCTGTGAAGGGAGCGGTTCAGCACGCGCAAGTCCAGGATTGGCCGTAACCCACCGGTTTTCTTGGGGAAAATGAAGTAGGGGCTGTAGAAGCCCGACCACATTTCGGCTGGAGGGATAGTCTCGATTGCACCCTTCACCAGCAGGGTGGCAATCTCTGCTCTCATAATGGGGGCATTGTCACCGACCAAAGTGGAGCTGACTCCCCTGAAGCGAGGAGGAGACGGTGCGAACTGAATCGCATAGCCGAGCCTGACGGTCCGCGCGACCTAGCGGGACAGACGGGGAAGCTCTAACCAGGCTCCCAGGAACTGAACCAGCGGGGTCATGCGAACCACAGAGGTCCCCCCGGGGGGGCAGCGAAGCGGAGTAACTACCCCAGACGTGGACGGCATAGCGGCCCGGTGTGGGGGCACAGTTAGCAACCGCGCCCTGGCAGAGGGGGCCAGGGAAGGACCAGGCTGCTCGTCCCTCCTGCTCTGCCAGGGGTATGGCGACAGAGGGGGACAAGGGCGAAGAGTTCCGTGGACGGCACGCCGTGTCAACCGCCTCTGGGACAGAGGGGGGGCGAGGAGAGCATGGCTTGTCGGCGGCGCTCTGTGTCGCCCGAGAACTCTGTGAGCTCAGGGAAGAGGGGGTCTTTTCTGTTTTTAACCACTTTAGGGTGCTGCCCACCTGTGGGTGAGCAGCAGGGAGCGGAGAACTAAAGATTCTCCCCCGGCCCTCCACCGGGGGAAGGAGTGGTCCTGCCACCATCTCCTGAAAAACGACCATCATCCCTGAGCAGCCCGTCTCAGGAGCGCCGCTTGGCCTGGCGTTTAGCGGGGGGCGGGGCAGGAAAGGGCTGTGGCACCTTCTTGCGGCTTCCTCTGCGACCGGGCCTGGGTGGAGGCTGCTGCGTGGTCCGGGCGGGAGGGGCGGGAGCCACAGGAGGGCGCCCTCGGCGGGAAACATGCTGAGGCGTCTGCCCAGGCCGAGCGAGTGGAGGCAGCAGCGGGCCGGGTGGGGAAGAATGTGTTTGATTGCCTCAGTCTGTTTCTGGGCAGTTGAGAACTGTTGGGCCAAGTCCTCAACTGCACCGCCGAAGAGGCCGGCCTGGGACAGGGGGGCGTTGAGCAGACAGGTCCGCTCGGTGTCCCGCATATCAGCCAGGTTCAGCCAGAGATGTCTCTCCTGGACCACGGCTGTGGGCATCACCAAACCCAGGGAGCGCGCGGTAACCTTCGTCGCCCGGAGAGCAAGGTCGGTCGCGGCGCCTAGCTCATCGAAGAGCCCTGGGTTTGTCCTGCCCTCGTGCATGTCTCTGAGCATCTGGGCCTGGTAGACCTGCAGAGTGGCCATAGCATGCAGTGAGGCAGCCACCTGTCCCGCCGCTCTGTAAGACTTCGCCACAAGGGTGGACGAAAATCTACAGGCCTTGGATGGGGGCTTAGGCTCGTCCCGAGAAGAAGCACTCTGAGGACACAGTTGCATTGCAACAGAGCGTTCAACCGGGGGAAGCCCAGTGTATCCACGGGCAGCTGCCCCATCGAGGGGAGGAAAGGCGGATGAGACCAGTGAGCAGTCCCAAGAAGACAGGGGGGTCTTCCAGGACTTCGAGATCTCATCATGCACATCCGGGAAGAAAGGTATTGGGGTTTGCCGTGGACGAGGGTCGACGGCCTTACCCAAAAAACAATCGTCCAGCCGCAAGCTCTCAGGACAAGGTGGAGACCTCCACTCGAGTCCGATGCTCGCGGCTGCCCGGGAAAGCATAGCCGTCATCTCCGGATCGGACTCGGGCACAGCCGTATGCACACTGGAAGGTGGCAGCTGTGACGAGTCGTCACTTCCAGGAGAATCAAACCCACCTAGTGATGCTGCAACAGACATGGCATCATCCTCTGTAGCTTCAGTTGAAACACACGGGCCACCAAAAGGTAGACCCGTGGGAATCAGCTGTTCACTAGCGGACATCATCATTGAAGAGGGGGGCTGGGGTCGCGGACACAGAGTCGGCGCCTTGTTCCAGACCGTCACCCTCAGGTCACCCTGGCCACCAGGACGGGGGGTGGATGAGGGGACTCTCACTCTTGCGAGTTCACTGAGTCTCGACCTTAATGACGCGATGGTCATGTTCCCACAGAGAGAACATGAGTCATCCACGAGCACTGCTCTGGCATGATCAATGCCCAAACATACTAGACAACGCTCGGGCCCATCAGAGTCCGATACCAATCTGCCGCAACCAGAAGTACACGGGCGAGGCATCTTTAAAAAGACGTGCCGCGTGTAAGCTCTTTTTGTGAGAGAAAACTCAAGTGTTGAAGCACCCGGGGAGACACGCACTGTCTGACAAACCACTGCAGAGATAAGCAGGAAGCACGCGCTCGCCGGAGGTCGCCGTCACACCAACACTCGAGGTACTCGTTTGTAAAGCCGACAATTCAGAGATGGCTGGTGGAGAGAAGAATAAACTTGGCTCCGAAGCGAAAGCATGTTGCCGGCGTCCTCCTTTTATACCCACGAGGTGCGGCGGAGTTACGTCATGCGAATTCCGCAGACCCATGGCATTTCCTTACCATTGGCTCGTTTTGTAATACTCCAAGCTGATAGGCTTTCTAAGCGAAACCCAATTCGTCGTCATCCGACGGAACTCGGAGTGACAACGAAAGGGAACTGTAAATGTTTTATCCTCAAAATGTCATTACTCGACCTTCGAAACGACAAACTTCTCTCCAGTGAAGTATGCAAGAATTTTCTAATTATTTTGCCAGCTTAAACCCAAACCCTGCAATCTCACAACGATAATCCGATACACTTGGATGTACAACACAATACAGAAGAATAGATCTGTCGCTTCCGATTCATCGTGCCTTAAATCATTGTACTTATTTCAATTAGTTATAAAGTTTTGTAAACTTAAGTTTTTTAACCTGCATGAAATCTTCCCTGATGAGGCAATCCCAGAATGCATTGTGGTGAGATCAGAGAAATTGTCATCCATCATACAGCAGTCAAATGGGAATATTGATCATGAAAATGTCAAAGTCCTTCAGTACTAAACAATTATCGATAGAAAATGGGTTGATCTATTTCATCCGATATTTGTTTGTGAAATGCATTGAGGCATATAGCTCAATCATCCATCCATTCTATGTACCACTTATGCTCAGTAGTGTCGGCAGAGGGCTGAAGCCTATCCTAGGATCTCCGGACAGGTGGACAGGTGGCCAATGTATCACAAGGCTAATACACACAGATATAAATACATGCACACTTTCACCTACAAAAATTTTTGTATCTTCTATTCACTTACTGAATAGGGTAAACTGGAGCGCTCAGAGAAAACTCATTCTGACTACACAAAAAAGGCCCCCTGGCTCAGCCGGGACTCAAACCAGGGACCTTCTTGCTGTGAAACAGAGCTACCTAGTGAGCTACTGTGTCACCCCATGTAGTTTGATCAATTCCAATTAAATACACCAACTGCTCTATTTATCAAATATAGGCCCTTGAATAAAAGTGTTTGCCAAATGCCTAAATGAAAATAAAATGTGTATTACAGTGTCATTAGCTTAGAAACTCTAATGCTTATGTCCAACTCTATTGGAATCAACTGTTTAGATAAGTTTAGGCAAGTCTCTCATGTGCTTTATATGGGGATCACGTCCATGACAGTTGGTGGTTATGAAGAAGATTTCAGATCAGTCTCTTATGAGGATTCAAAATGCTGCATTAGTAGGTCACTGCCTATGTAGATGGTTGATAGCGAGACACCTCACATGGGTTTAAAAAGAGCTATAGATGTAAAATGACTTACAAAAAAGTGAAAACTGTGTGTGCCTCTGCTGAACTCGGTAATCGTCTGTGTTGGCTGTGAAAAGTGTCTCATACATCAAGCTTTCCTTTATTGTGCTAAGAAGACTTGCTGTTTTAGATTGTACACGTGTGAACTGAAATGCGCAATCGAGGCTCACTGGAAAAACACGCCTCTGGCGACATTTCTGCAAAAAGACATTACGTTGCTTCTTGCACGTTTTGCAACACATTCAAAGTGAAGTGTCCAGTGAGTGGCATTAAGAACGCATTCAGTTTTATCCAAAGCAGATGAACGTGAATCTGATGACATTTTATGTTGTTAATGAGTGTACTAAGGCAGTTTAGGAAATGAAATATCTAGTGAGTAGAGCTAAACGGTTCCTGCATTTGGAAATAATGTACCACCTAGAGTTCGACTGTGGTCGTATATGTTGAGTGCGTAAACACAATGGCCAATCAGAGGTGTTTAAGAATCCATTCAACAGCGCTCAAAATACTACAATGAAATGCTGGTACCGAAGTCAGTACTTTTGACAATTCTAGTACCACCAACACTGAAGCGATCCTGTTGACAAAAGCAAACATGAGATAAAAATACAATTGCTTATGCAATCATGCCATTTTAGCTTCCTTCAACAATGTTTAACTGTTACTTGTTTCACAGGATTCATACCTGAGCGCATCACAAGTCAAGTGTAAAGTTGTACCAGGTCAGCTATGATGCTATCAAAATGCATTAGTTTACAAATCCAGCACTATGGTAAAAGCATTTTGAGGTTATAACATAGTATAGTGCAAGGAACCACATGAAAATAAAGTTGTAATAGTTTGATGAATTAATTAAATTTGATGAATTATACAGCTCTTAAATATAGCCTATTTCATCCTTAGAAAAAAAATGAAATACGCCGGTAAACCTGAAAGTATTATGCAATAATTTTAGACATTTCTCCTTATATAAAAAACTTTTTGCCATAAAGGTTCATTAGAATTGAGTCAAGAACCTTATAGAACTCTATATAGAACCCCACTGAACCTTTTAGTAATTTGCCAGCATTTCAGTATTAAAAGTGTCCATTTTTAAAATGTATGTACATTAACATTAAGTGTAACATTTGACGTTGCTTGGCAGAGGTCAAAATGGATTTACAAAATGATTTTGGATTGATCTCTTCTTGTAAACTCTTGTAAAAAGATGTGTATTCGAATGGCAGTCAAATTACCATCCTTGGTGTTTGTCTAAAAACAGGTTCAATTCGGCTGAGAGTTTTTACGTGGATGAAAAACATTTTGGATTGGGATGGCAATAAAATCACTGACTAGCCCCTGTCATTGTAAAAATTATTGTACGTCCTCTTGTTACTATCAAAATAGGGCTTATGTTGGATATGTGTGTGTATGTGTGTCAGAGGCAAGCGGTATGCACACATATAGCCTCCTCATCCATTTCCTACACCAAAGCTATGACTGACAGCTGTCGTACTCTCATCCGCAGGGGGCTGATAAATCAGGCTGCCCTAAAAGGATTAGCCCTAGCATGATGAGCGTGTGTGTGTGTGTGTGTGTGTGTGTGTGTGTGTGTGTGTGTGTGTGTGTGTGTGTGTGTGTGTGTGTGTGTGTGTGTGTGTGTGTGTGTGTGTGTGTGTGTGTGTGTGAGAGGGACTGAGGGATAGTCAGCATCACGTTGAGGATAGATGGGTGGGTGACTGACAGCCTGCCCCCACCAGTGCAAGCTGATTAAGTACAGCTTGGTCTGGTCAAACCACCCGCACTCAAGTCTTGGTTTCCCACTCTAAATAAATCTGTTTGCTCACCAACTGACTGAGATTTAATTCACCCAATAGAGGAATGAATCACAAAACAAGATCCACTCCTCCATCTCCTCCCTCCCCGGGTCCCTCAATCCTCTTCTCTCCTCTTCTGCAGCACTGACAATTGCTCAAGGTGATGGATTTAAATAGTCTTCTGTCTCTCCCTCCCTCTGCCTCTCTCTCTCTCTCTCTCTCTCTCTCTCTCTCTCCCCCCTTTTCTTCTCTTCAGTCCCATGGAGACCCTTTTCATGACAGAAATGAAGAGAGACTTCTTCCTCTCTCATTCGCTCACATCATTTACACACACACACACACACACAGACACACACACACACACACACACACGCGTTATTCTCTCTAACACAGTAATGATTATTAGTGGTGCTTGCCAAGACACTATTATTATTGCTCATCAAAGGAAAAGTTCACTAAAAATGTTTAGTTTTTTCATGGAACATAAAGTGTGATTTTTATATATTATTCTGAAATAAATCATTTGTAAATATAATATTATATAAATGTATAGTATTGTAAAATAATCAGGAGTGGAGTTGTCAAGCTCCAGCATGACAAAAAATGATCACAGATATGACTCATGCACTATATTTATATACACTATATCATTTGACTGAAAATCACATGGAGCCTTTAAAGCTTCGGTTTTATCATTGTCATTTATAACGTGTTTATTATTGTCGCTACGTAAAGCGAGACGGGAGAGGGGGAAAGCTAAAGCGAGGGAAAGCCAACATGTCAGCTGCAAGAGAACGCGAGCGATTTCGCAAGCACGAATCAGGTTCTGAGAGGCAGAGCCTGGGGGGGGGGGCCTTGCATTTCAAGTTCGCACAGGCCCGCGCACCCCACCTGCGACAGCACTGAATAGAACACATGGCCACACTTAAAACATGCAGCGCATTTGTTTATTTTAATCGCAGGCTTTGCAATTTCATAAACTCACTAAGCCATATCGCGATTTCAGTTTTATATCAAATAATAGTGCAGCCTTATATTCTTGTTTTCTGAAGCCATACGAACTTAAGTCTTTATTCACTGACTGTTAACTACTCTGAATCATTGAGTTAGTAAGAAGTAGACCATACCAAATTGTGAACAGATCTTTGTTGCATTGGTTTGGGTTCAAAAGACTTTATTTGTTTATGAATCAGACATTGTTGATTCTCTTATAAATTCCCATGTCCATGCCATTGAGAAAATGGTGGATTTCAAGATTTTCAGTTAATGATGACTTTTTCCCCTTTTTTTTCACTTTCCCTATAAGAAAATTATCCATTTTAAACCCAAATAATACCTCAAATCATGTAATAGGGCATCTCTCCTCAACCAGACATTTTTTTTAAGCAATCAAAGTAACAATTTTAACCTGGTTGTTTACTGGCCTAAGTCAAAAGAGCCCCTCAAGTCTCTATGATATTTAGGTAAATTTTTTCTCGTTTTATTGTCTGCCAGGTTAAAATTTTTACTTTGATTTAAAAAAAAAATATATATATATATATATATATATTTATATATATATATATATATATATAGCCTACATATATATATATATATATATATATATATATATATATATATATATATATATATATATATATATTAGATAATCACATTGGCGCATGGGCAAAATTGAAAACGTCTCGGTTACGTATGTAACCCTCGTTCCCTGAGTAGGGAACGGAGACGTTACGTCGGATGACGACGAATGGGGTTTCGCTTAGAAAGCCTATCAACTTCGAGTATTACAAAACGAGCCAATGGCAAAGAAATGCCATGGGTCTGCGGAATTTGCATGACGTAACTCCGCCCCACCTCGTGGGTATAAAAGGAGGACGCCAGCAACAGGCAGATATGTTTCTTCGCTGAGGAGCCAAGACTGAGCTCAGGCGATCCCCGCGGTACAGCGGAAAGTGGCAGGCAGACGTAACGTCTCCGTTCCCTACTCAGGGAACGAGGGTTACATACGTAACCGAGACGTTCCCTTTCGTTGTCACTCCGAGTTACGTCGGATGACGACGAATGGGGTTACCAGTCTAATCACGCCACCTTCTCAGCTGTCTTCCAGTGCCCTGCGTAAATCTGAGATCCCTGTCGTGAGACTGGCACGGACGAAGGACTCCTATTTAGCACAGGAATACCAAGGTACACTGGGGAGCATATCCCAAAGTTCAGGGGAAATATGCAATTACTGCCAACCCAGAGGGGGGGGGGACTTAGAGAATACACATATGACCCGAAGGAGACATATGGAGAACACTGGGGTGTCCAGCCGCAGGTGGAATATTTCAACCCCAGGGGTGGCAAGGTGGCTTGCCAAGGGAAAGACACACGCTCAGAGAGGCTTACAGTGGAAATACACATGTGGGGGTCGCTCAGAGGAGGGACCATGCACACGGGAGGCACCTAGCCGACGCACAGGCAATAGACACTGGCGCCAACGTCAGGAGTGCTGGAGGAACTCAGGGCTTTTTGGGGAAGCTCACCTGAGGAGAATATCGCACGTATCCAGTCCGTGGAGTGGAATGGCGAGCAAGCGAAGACACCTGAGCGGGTCCAGTACTAGCTGGTTGAAGCGAGTACATGAGAGGACACTGGCTCCACTCGGAGATTGTAGAATCTGGCGAATGTGTTAGGTGTCGCCCAGCCTGCAGCTCTGCAGATGTCTGTTAGCGAGGCGCCATGCGCTAGAGCCCAAGAGGATGCCACACTCCGGGTGGAGTGGGCGGTCACACCAAGGGGGCACGGTCGACCTTGCTGCTGGTATGCCAAGGCAATGGCGTCCACTATCCAGTGAGACAACCTTTGCTTGGAGAGAGCCTTTCCCTTCAGCTTCCCACCATAACAGACAAAGAGCTGGTCTGAGGTCCTGAAACACTGCGTCCTGTCTACATAGGCGCGGAGGGCGCGTACTGGACAGAGCAGTGCCAAGGCTGGGTCTGCCTCCTCCGGGGGCAGCGCTTGCAGGTTCACCACCTGGTCCCGGAAGGGAGTGGTAGGAACCTTGGGCACATATCCAGGCCGGGGTCTCAGGATCACGTGAGAGTAAGCCGGCCCAAATTCCAGGCACGCTTCGTCAACGGAGAATGCATGCAAGTCCCCCACCCTCTTGATGGAGGCCAATGCAACCAGGAGCGCTGTCTTCATAGACAGGAACTTAAGCTCCACTGATTGCAAAGGCTCAAAGGGAGCACTCCGCAGGGCAGTTAGAACCACTGAGAGGTCCCAAGAGGGAACGAGAGGAGGACGAGGAGGATTCAGTCTCCTCGCTCCTCTCAGGAACCTGATGATCAGGTCGTGCCTTCCAACAGACTTACCTTCGACTGGGTCATGGTGTGCGGCAATGGCGGCAACATAGACTTTCAGGGTGGAGGGAGACAGCCTTCGCTCCAGCCTATCTTGAAGGAAGGAAAGCACGACACTAATCGAACATCTCCGGGGGTCTTCTAGAAGAGAAGAGCACCAGTTGACGAAGAGGTTCCACTTCAACGCGTAGACGTGTCTCGTGGACGACGCTCTAGCGGAAGTGATGGTAGCCGCCACCGTAGGTGGAAGGGTACTCAAACCTGCTTCGTCCCGTCCAGGAGCCACACGTGGAGGTTCCAAAGATCGGGACGAGGGTGCCATAGGGTGCCCCGTCCCTGAGAAAGGAGGTCCTTCCTCAGGGGAATCGGCCAGGGAGGTGCTGTCGCGAGGAGTACTAGTTCGGAGAACCAGGTCCGGGCGGGCCAGTATGGCGCGACCAGAATGACCTGCTCCTCGTCCTCCCTGACCTTGCGCAGGGTCTGCGCAAGAAGGCTCACTGGGGCCCCGCATATTTGCGGCCCCGCGGCCAGCTGTGCGCCAGTGCATCCGTGCCGAGCGTGCCCTCGGTCAGGGAATAGTACAGGGCGCAATGGGTCGAGTCGTGAGAGGCAAACAGATCTATCTGTGCGTCCCCGAACTGGTCCCAAATCAGCTGAACCGACTGGGGATGGAGTCGCCAATCTCCCGGGAGGGGCTGAAGCCGTGAGAGCTCGTCGGCTGCACAGTTCAGGGCTCCGGGGATGTAAATGGCATGAAGCGACCTCAGATGCTTCTGACTCCATATGAGGAGGTGGCGGGCGAGTTGCGACATACGGCGGGAGCGTAGACCACCTTGATGGTTGATGTACGCTACAGTGGCGGTATTGTCTGAACGGACTAGTACGTGTTGGTTCTTGAGCACGGCCCGGAAGCGGCGCAGAGCAAGACGTACGGCCAGCAACTCGAGGCAATTGATGTGCCAGAGGCGGCGGGGTCCTGTCCAGGAGCCCGCGGCGGCACGTCCATTGCACATGGCACCCCAGCCCGTGGAGGAGGCATCTGTCGTTACAACAACATGCCGCGAAGCTCGTTCCAGGGGCACTCCGGCCCGTAGAAAACTGAGGTCCGACCACGGGGTGAAGGTCTGACGGCAGGACGGAGTAACAGTTACTCGGAAGGTGCCGTGTTGCCATGCCCACCTCGGGACTCGGTCGCGAAGCCAAAGCTGAAGCGGTCTCATATGAAGCAATCCGAGCGGTGTTGCCACGGCTGCAGATGCCATATGCCCCAGGAGCCTCTGAAAGAGTTTCAGTGGAACCGCACTCTTGCCCTTGAACTGTCTCAGGCAAGTCAGCAGTGACTGCGCGCGCTCGCTCGTAAGCTGCGCGGACATGGCGACCGAGTCGATGTCCATACCGAGAAAAGAGATCCTCTGCACTGGGCAAAGTTTGCTCTTTTCCCAGTTGACCCGAAGGCCCAGACGAGCTAGGTGCCGGAGCACTAGGTCCCTGTGTTCGCATACCTGGTCTCGAGAGTGAGCTAGGATCAGCCAGTCGTCGATGTAGTTCAGGATACGAACCCCGTGTTCCCGAAGGGGAACAAGGGCAGCCTCGACGACCTTCGTGAAGACGCGAGGAGACAGGGCTAGCCCGAAAGGGAGAACCGCGTACTGGTATGCCTGCCCCTCGAAGGCAAACCGAAGGAACGGTCTGTGTCGAGGGAGAATGGAGACATGAAAGTAGGCGTCCTTCAGGTCGATTGCTGCAAACCAATCCTGGGGCCGCACACATCCGAGAATGTGTTTGGCAGTGAGCATCTTGAACGGCAGCCTGTGAAGGGAACGGTTCAGCACACGCAGGTCCAGGATTGGTCGTAACCCACCGGTTTTCTTGGGGACAATGAAGTACGGGCTGTAGAAGCCGGTCCTCATCTCGGCCGGAGGGACGGTCTCGATCGCACCCTTCGCCAGCAGGGTGGCGATCTCGGCTCTCATGATAGGGGCGTTGCCACCGACCAAAGTGGAGCGGACTCCCCTGAAGCGGGGAGGAGACCGCGCGAACTGAATCGCGTAGCCGAGCCTGATCGTCCGTGCGACCCAGCGGGACAGGAGGGGGAGCTCTAGCCAGGCTCCCAAAAACTGTACCAGCGGGGTCATACGGACCACAGACTTCCCACCGATGGTGCAGCAGGGCGGAATGACTGGCCCGGACGTGGACGGCATAGCGGCCCGGTGTGGGGGCACAGTCATTAACCGCGCCCTGACAGAGGAGACCAGGGAAGGAAGAACGTTCCACGGGGGTCTGCTCTGCCCGGGGGCTGGCGACAGAGGCGGAAGGGAGCGGCACGGTCCGGGGACGGCGCGCACTGCCAACCGGCTCTGGGACAGAGGGGGACGAGGGGTGCACGGCTCGGAGGCGGCGCACCGTGTCGTCCGAGAACTCTGTGTGCTCAGGGATGGAAATGTTACTTCTTTCTTTAACCACATTAGGGTGCTGCCCACCCGTGGGTGAGCAGCGGGGAGTGGAGAACAAAAGATTCTCCCCCGGCCCTCCACCGGGGGAAGGAGTGGTCCTGCTACCATCTCCTGAGAAGTAATTTTCAACATCCCTGAGCAGCCCGTCTCAGGAGCGCCGCTTGGCCCGGCGTTTAGCGGGGGGCGGGGCTGGAGAGGGCTGGGGCGCCTTCTTACGGCTTCCTCCGCGACCGGGCCTGGGTGGAGGCTGCTGCTTTGGCCGGGCGGGAGGGGCGGGAGCCGCAGGAGGGCGCCCTCGGCGGCGAACAGACTGAGGGATCTGCCCGGTCGGCTGGGTGGAGGCAGCAGCGGGCCGTCGGGGCAGAATGTGCCTAATGGCCTCAGTCTGTTTCTGGGCGGTGGAGAACTGTTGGGCGAAATCCTCCACCGCACCGCCGAATAGGCCGGCCTGGGACATGGGGGAGTCGAGCAGGCGAGAGCGCTCAGCGTCCCGCATGTCAGCCAGGTTCAGCCACAAGTGTCTCTCCTGGACCACAGCTGTGGACATCACCAGACCCAGGGAGCGTGCGGTCACCTTCGTCGCCCGGAGGGCGAGGTCGGTGGCGGCGCGCAGCTCATCGAAGAGCCCTGGGTCCGTCCTACCCTCGTGCATGTCCCTTAGCATCTGCGCCTGATAGACCTGCAGAGTGGCCATGGCATGCAAAGAGGCAGCCGCCTGTCCCGCCGCTCTGTAGGACTTCGCCACTAGGGTAGACGAGAACCTACAGGCCTTGGATGGGTGCTTAGGCTCGCCGCGAGAAGAGGCACTCTGAGGACACAACTGCATCGCAACAGAACGCTCAACCGGGGGGAGCCCAGTGTACCCACGGGCAGCTGCCCCATCGAGGGGAGGAAAGGCGGATGAAATCAACGAGCGGTCGCGGGAAGACATGGGAGTCTTCCAGGACTTCGAGATTTCATCATGCACGTCCGGGAAGAAAGGTATTGGGGCAGGCTGAGGACGGGAAGCCGCAGCTGCACCCAAAAACCAATCGTCCAGCCGCGAGCGCTCAGGACAGGGTGGAGGGTTCCACTCCAAACCGATGCTCGCGGCCGCCCGGGAAAGCATGGCCGTCATCTCTGGATCAGACTGAGCCACAGCCGTATTCACACCCGAGGGTGGCAGCTGTGACGAGTCGTCACTTCCAGACGAATCAGACCCGCCTAGTGATGCTGCGATCGACATCGCATCTTCCTCTGGAGCGCCAAAGGACACTCGCGGGACCTCAAAGGACGGTCCCGCGATGATCCCCTGAACACTCGCGGGTTGCAACACTGGAGAAGGTGCTGCGGGGCACGGACACATAGTCGGCGCTTTGTTCCACACAGTCACCCTCAGATCACCCTGGCCACCAGCCGAAGTAGAGCCTCTCGAGGAGGCGCTAGATCGGGGTGTGGATGAGGGGACTCTCACTCTTGCGAGATCCTTGAGTCTCGATCTAAGTGTTGCGATGGTCATGTTCCCACAGAAAGAACATGACTCATCCACGAGCGCTGCTTTAGCGTGATCAAAGCCCAAACACACCAAGCAGCGCTCGTGCCCATCAGAGTCAGACACCAGTCGACCGCAACCAGAAGTGCACGGGCGAGGCATCTTTAAAAAGACGTGCCGCGTGCAAGCTCTTTTTGTGAGAGAAACTCAGTGCTGAAGCGCCCGCGGAGAACACACTCGCTGGCAAACCACGCTCAGATAAGCAGGAAGTGTGCACTCGCCGGGAGATCGCCGTCACACCAACACTGGAGAGTTGCTCGTCTCGTAAGAAGCTGACAATCAGAGATAGCTTAAGGAGTGAAGAATTACACTTGGCTCCGAAGCGAAAACATATCTGCCTGTTGCTGGCGTCCTCCTTTTATACCCACGAGGTGGGGCGGAGTTACGTCATGCAAATTCCGCAGACCCATGGCATTTCTTTGCCATTGGCTCGTTTTGTAATACTCGAAGTTGATAGGCTTTCTAAGCGAAACCCCATTCGTCGTCATCCGACGTAACTCGGAGTGACAACGAAAGGGAACCAAATTTACTTTCAATGCTCTCCCAGATTTAAAATACACCACCCACACAACTAAACTTTTCACTGCACATAAAACAGATAATTTAAATAAATAGTGCATCTCCCCTGAGTCCCTGACCTTCCATCCACTTGATTCAATCAGGAATTCAGTGCCAAACGGACAAAAGCAACTCCATTAGCATCGGCTAAACTCATTCTGCATTCATCAGCACCATCTAATACAGACTATTACTGTGATAAATGCACACGGACACTCAAGTCTGCACCACATTATAATCAATTCTAATATACCAGTAACTGGGCAGTGTTAGTTCCTATCAATTAGACCATGCATGCCAAACAGAATTTGAAGCTGATATTACTCAGGCCTGCTAATTCTGTTGTGGTTTCTAAACAAGTTTGTGCAAATCCATTATTGTTAGTGTGAAATTGCTCATTTAGAATTAGCACAGATAATAAGCAATCTGCATTTTGGGTTTATTTTAAAAGTTTGTTTAGTCCAAATACGGAAAACATCATCTGTTAATGGATTTCCTAAATTTAGGCGGCAAAGTTCATAAACTTCCCTTTTAGAAGTCCATTGACTGCATAACAGACTGTTGATTTGAGCTGTAATTATCACTTTTAATGTTGACTGCGAACTTCAAAAGATTTGGAAATTTAAAACTAAACTGTTTTCCCCTGGCCCTTCTAACACTTAAAGCGGTGTACTTATTTTCTCTTAAAAAATAATTTATTTTCTTTTCCAGCCTCATTTATTCTTAGAGAACAAAAATAACACACACACACACACACACACACACACACACACACACACACACACACACACACACACACACACACACACACACACACACACACACACACACAAACACACACACACACACACACACACACACACACACACACACACACACACAACAAAACAAAACAAAACATGCATGAGTTTAGGGGTGGGACTACAATGCAAAAACAGTTTGAAAAACAGTCTATATTTTTTAAATTATGTTTATGTATATTCATTATTTGAAGCTTGTGTCCACCCCAGAGTAAAAAAAGGTAACTGCAACTTTAAATCACACAATTGCAAATGTATCTCTAACTGTGACTGTTTCTTGCAATCAGAATGGGAATTTATTTCTTGTAATTTGTGACTTTTTAATCTTGCAGAGTGGCTTTATATTTTACAATGCAAATTTATTTATTTATTTATTTATTTATTTATTTATTACTCCTGCTGGAAAAACAGGCTTCCATTGTTAGTGGTGCAGAAATTACATGCCGCAGATTTATATTCTGCATTTCGAATTCTACCTCTTTCTCTTTCTGTCTTTGTCTGTGTTTATAAACACTGACACACAAATAGAAAGAGGAGCAAAGGTAGATTGTCAGCATTTAACAACAATTTTCCTTGCTGCCATTTGAGTCCACTCAAGGACAAAAATACACACTTGCGGACGAGGTTATGTGCGTCGAGGGGAATGCTGAGACTTGACAGTGTGACCAAGTAAAAGTGTCTTGACTGCTTTCTCTCTCCAACCCCCCACCATGCACTGCACTCATCTACTAAGGTAAAAATATCACAGGCCAAACTTGCACTGTCATACTAAAGCATTCACAACCACACATACAAGTAAAGCTAAATACAATTGCATGCTGTATGAACACTAGAGAGTAGAGACCTTATGATAGAATCAGTTGATCAGTGTGTGTCAGTTATACACAAGAACAGTTCATTGTCATATAATTAAATAATGTGAGCTCCATGCATTACCATCTGACATCAGATTGATCTGACAGGTGCTGTCCCACCTCCCCGCCCCAGTGCTCTGGATTTATAGGGCTCTCTCCAGAGCTATTCACCTTTCTGACAAGGGCTTGATCCTCATTCTCAGTGTGATAGATTCAGAACCTCGATTTACTATAGCCAAGAAGCAAACATGCCTCATTGGCCAAATGAGCCTCCACCACATGCCAAGGAGATTACTTACAAAGGATAAAATCGCTGTGATACGTTTACTTGGTGACACAAACACACAGAGACATTGTAACCAATACCTACAGTCCATACCCAAAAGAAAAAATGTTTTTTAGCACAAATATCTGAAGGAAGGCCTTCTTAAAAACATTTCCCCGAGAAGTGAAAATGCCTTGAGGAATTGCCTTGTTTTCAGGGTATTCATCCTGAATATCTCTCTGTGTTAAGAAAACTTACTAAGTGTATTTTGTCTTAGAAGATATTTTGTTCTATGCATAAACCTTACAAAATGTAGCCAACTAATTTTTTGTACAATCACTTCATAATTAAGAACAAATTCAGTTACAGACATATTCTATGATATCTTGAATTTAAGTAGAAGGAATTCGCTTAGAAGTGCATGCCCTGTCTGCTGTTTTAGCACTCAATACGATTGCAATTATGCAAATTAGGTAATGAGAGCAAATGCATGCAAGAATTTTATGTTGAATTTGGGCTCCAGACTGCAAATAAAATGGTCAAAAATGCAAAAAAAAATTGCAAGACAATAATTGGAAATCTAGTCGGGAAAACAGATATCACCTTGTTAGTGTGTGCAACAGTGTTTACCACACACGTTAAAACAGCAATGGTTGTCAGAATTGCGGAAAAAAATTACTCTTATGAACCCATTATTTTAAATGACCCAGTCTACAAGATTCATGAAACAGCCTCGCACTACCAAGTGTGATAATGATTTTAATTAGACTTCAATTTAGTGACTGGCAGTAAAAGTTGGCCTGAAACGAAAGTTGTGATAGTGTTTTCTTCCCTATGGTGATGTATATCCGAGTGAAACATATATATGCTAAAATTACGATATTCCATGAAAAAAAAAGAAGATCTGATTTCATGATGACTTTAATATGACAATGTCTAAATAAAGATAATCAGAGAAAAAAATGTTTTGTAGTAAATGACTAAACATTCTAAGAACATATATAAAATATTTTACAAAAAATAATATTGGTTACTATTTGAATTTGTGCATCGAATCATTTATTTTCCTGATTTGAGTTGTGGAAGCTCATGATGAATGTGTTCATGTTGATGCACCAAGCTGAATGACTCTTGATTGGTGTTGAATCTCATATACACAGAAATATGCAGTAGCCGTTTTCGATCATGTTTATCAGATGTTGACCCGGCTGTTGTTTTTGCATTTTAGGAAGTAGCATTGTATGATTCAGGCGAAGTAGTTTCGGTTGTCCAACTGAAAGTTTAAATTAACTGTAAGAGCAATTTTGTTCTGGTAACATGCTGGAAGAGGAACCATAACCAACAGAATATTTTACTTATACGCATAAACCATGGCAAAATGTACTTTTTATATATATATAATCGCTAAGAAGTGCACACCCTGTCTGTTTACTAGCACTCAATTCGATAAAAGGAATTATGCAAATCATGTAATGACTGCAAACGCAGGCAAACATTTTGTAATTATGACTAAAATGGCTGCAAATGCAACAAAAAAGTGTCAAGAATTGGGAATCTAGTCTAGAAAACCCTGTGCACATCCAAATCTGTTTTTTCAACAGCGTTTACCACACACATAACAAACACAGAGTAAGTCAGGATTTGCAGTTTGCGAGAAAAAAAATACACGGGTATTTTTAATAACTTTTTTCTTTTTCTTTTTTTTGATACGAAACAACCTAGAACTCACTTATGCATTACTGATTTGAATTAACTGATTGGCTGTTAATATATGACAATGTGCAAATAAAGATATATAATTACAACATAATTTTGATGTAACAAATAGTATTCTAAAAATACATTCAAATATTTTACTCAAAATTAAATATCACTGGTTACTATTTAACATATGTCCAGCTGAAAGTTTGAATGAATGCAAGATAAACTTTGTTTTGCCCCGATCCAGGAAGTCTGCGATGCAGCTGGATGGGCCACCCCTGATACCTTTACTAGGTTCTTAGCCTGGCATTCTGTCAACACCTGGCACTCTGGTGCTCTCGTCCTAGGTATGCCTGTGAGCAGCTTCACACTAGGACAGGCAGGGCACGTTGTGGCATAGTGGGTACTCGTTCCCCCAAAGTGTCATTCGACGCAGTTCGAGTTCCCTCGAAAGGGAACGTCCTTGGGTTACGACTGTAACCCTTGTTCCCTGAGAAAGGGAACGAGAACTGCGTCCCTTCGCCACGCCTTCCCCTGCCTGGGAGCGACTTGCTTCATCGCAGAAGCTAACTCTGTTGTGTGCCGGCGTGCCTTTGTAGCTTCCGTATATGCCGTCACATGTTACGTCATGACACAACACCAATCAGACCCACAGTTTCCAGAGGAGGACCGGCAGGGAAAAATCGAAAAACGATTTTTGATGTGCAGAAGGAACACTGCATGGCCGCAGGCCTGTGGGGCAGACATCATTTCAATTCCTCAGAATTAAATGCAGCCATAAACACTGTATAAGTGAAACACGCTCTGAATGGTAGGCTGAATTAAAATATCTAACTTCCTTAAAGTCAGATAAAATTTCATAATTTTAATTTCTTAAAATTAAATGCAGCCATAATTACCAGACAATACTGTTTTGTGTTATGCGGACTCGTAGTCTGCACGCTGCCTCGGCAAACGGAGATTCGAGTCGTTACAATATATTTGGCTTTCATCCCTCAAGAAGAAAGTCAACAGGTGCGAGGCTGAAACATCCGACAGCGAACGGATATATGCGTCGAGATATTTCTCAATGAACAGCTGCCAGCACCCTCAGGAGCTGACTGTGAATGCCTCGCCCCCAAACAGTATTATTTCACAGATCGCGTGTGTCCCTTTCATTTCAGACCCGTACTCTGCGTGCTGCCTTGGCAAATGCGAGATTCGAGTCGTTCACAATATATTTGGTTTTCATCTCTCCAGAAGAAAATCTGAATCTGGCAGTTATGTCATGTCACTTTACATATTTTGTCCAGACTTTGACACCCTTGCAAGAAGAGGGGATGAGGCTCATTGTTCACATGAACACCGTGTCTTGGAAAGACAAAGACGGGCCCGTTCACATATCGCGTCTTTTGCGCGCTCAAGTTTGTTATTTCAGATGTACGCGCTCATAATGGAAGCGACGCAGTCGTGAAAGACGTGGTCAGGCATCTGATTGACTCGGCAAACGCATGCGTTTCGACTGCCAAGGGACTCGCGATTTGTCATAAAAGCGCGCGTTCTTAACGCGCGTTTTTTGCATCAAAACGTGTGTCCTCGACGTGTGATCTGCTATTTAAATGATATTTTTTCTGTCTGCAGGTGTTTTATGCCTCTGAAGTGTTTTTGTAACAAGAAAAGAAAAACAACTCTCGGTTTCAAGTTCACTGTTTTTTATTTCAGCACCTCGGACAGTCCCTTAATCCCTTCGTTCGAGACACATCTCGCAAATTTTCCAGTTGTAATTCCGGTAACACTTTACAATAAAGTTTCATACATTTTTTTTTATTTTTTTATGCAAAAACCACAAATTTCTGGCGCGCGTTTTCCGTGACCACAAAGTGCACGTTAAGAACGCGCGCTTTTATGGCAAATCGCGCGTCCCGCATGCTTTATGAATACTTTAGCTTGCCATCAGTGTTGCCAGATGTACTATAATTATCGTATTTGTACGATAATTTTGACCTCTGTACGATGTACGATCAATAATGAAAAAAATCCCATAATGTACGATTAATGTAGTTTTCAGTCGTTCATCCAAACACACATCCTACCGCTTCTCTCTCTGACCCAGAATCATTTTGCAGGCTCACCAGCCTGCACGCAAGCACGTAGCTGTATTCTGTATTAGCTGTATTCTGCACGTTTACGTTGTGTACGATAATGTTCTTCCAAATGCGATCATTTTGAACTTCTGGTACGATAATTGGACATTTCCAATCTGGCAACACTGCTTGCCATACGCATGTGGTGCAGGCTGCAGCGCGCTCGTTTTTCCAGGCCAACAGGTCAACAGGTCTTTCCGTATTAACAATTTCGAAAGCTCGGCCGAACAGCTGATCATAGCTGTACAGTGCGGTTTTTATTTCTCATCTCCATAAATATAGCCTACTAAACCCTAGATTCAGGCCCACCTCGACTTAATCCAGGCCCACCCATCTGTCACGTTCTGCATCCGCCACTGTTGCAAAGTAGACCTGTAATCTACGCTCTGCCTCGGCAAACGCGAGCCTCCGAGCCACTAGATTCTGTATTGCAATGTACGAACTTTAATCTACGCACTGCCTCGACAACGCGAGATCAAGTCACAGAATCTTTATTGCAGAGTAGACCCGTAACACAATGCGCTGCCTCGGCAAACGCGAGATCCGAGCCACTATAGATTCTGTATTGCAATGCAGACCTTTAATCTACGCGCTGCCTCGACAACGCAAGATCCCAGTCACAGAATCTTTATTGCAGAGTAGACCCGTAATCAACGCGCTGCCTCGGCAAACGCGAGATCCGAGCCACTATAAATTCTATATTGCAATTTCTTTTTTCTTGCAGACCTTTATTTAGGACAATTCTTATGGGACAAACAACACTAAATAGGACAGACGGTTTGACACAGAGCGCTTGCTGAAGAGCAAAAAGCTAACTCTGTTGTGTGCCGGCGTGCCTTTGTAGCTTCCGTGTATGCCGTCACATGTTACGTCATGACACAACACCAATCAGGATTGGATTAGTTTCATTTATACTTCAGATGCGTTACGCTAAGGGTGTTCCCCCAAAGTGTCATTCGACGTAGTTCGAGTTCCCTCGAAAAGGAACTTAGAAAATAGCAAATACAAACCTAGAAAAAACACCCTAGTTTATATAACTTATTTCCCATAGTCAGTCTACTACACTACTAGGTGACTGTTGTTAAAAGCTAAAAAAAAAAAACTAAAAAAAAAGGAAGCTTAAATAACTGTTTAACAATTTGCCCCTCTCTCTTTACAACACACACATACATCCTCCCACACACACACACACACACAGATGCTCTCACAGACTGTCACTTTCCCCTAACCTTATTTTAAAATAATGTTATCTGTTGCAAAGCGGCAGCCGGCACCCAATCTGCATGTAAATGTCAAGTCATTTTGCACTTTAATGAGAAGGACAGAGAATATCCTCTTTCCAAGCATGTCACGGCTGAGGGGCATTCATCAAACGCTTCCATCGATCTCAACCAGTGTGAGAGGCAGTGTGACATGGTAGGGTCAAACCCTATCACATACATTCATCACAACAGGCATGCACACCAGTCAGAAAGAAGATGCTTGTCTTTCATCTCTAGGGTTTGAAGAACTCAGATGAAATGTTTTAATGAACGTTAATGAATGAAGGTAGCACTGATAAAGAACATCAAACATGCGTGTGAACCAAAAAAAGAGCATAATATGTTTAAGTTCATAAAAAAAAGACATGTCTGTGATCATATCAGCTTCACTTCAGAGATGTGTGAAGATAGAAGGCTATGTGTATCTATGTATGAAAAATCGCACCAGGAAAGGCTTCAAGTTTGAAGGTTTTAATTTTAGAGTGGAATGAAAATAGATTGGGCTGAAATGATGTGATAATTTGAAAAACATTTGAAGAGATGTTGATGAAAGAAGCTGTGCCCACATCCTTTCCTGATGTGTTTTCTCTCTCTCTCTCTCTCTCTCTCTCTCTCTCTCTCTCTCTCTCTCTCTCTCTCTCTCTCTCTCTCTCTCTCTCTCTCTCTATCTCTCTCTCTCTATCTCTCTCTCTCTACAGTAAGTCTGCACATATTAATTTATAAGCTTGTCAATTTAAAATGCTAATTTATTGTAATAATTAATGCATTTAATCATACCCCCTGAAACGTACATACAATGCATTTTTCAATGATATGAGCAAATCAAACCTGAAGTATCACCTTCCTATTTCTGTACGTTCATAGTCAGCACAGCCCCAGCTGCTACAACAGGAAACAAGTGAACCACACTTACCGAGAACGGTCGGCAAAGAACGAGTCAGAAGTTGATCACATTATTGCAAAGACAGCTCGATGGAGCGCAACAGAGTGTAACAGAATGTAACAGTTTTCCAAAGTCCATCCATTGGTCCGTCCATCTATCTAAAATGGATGTACAAAGATAAATAATTGTAATATTTTCAGTGACGAAGCAGCATAGCTAGAAAGAGCAAGTAACTTTCTAATCATCAAAAAATCCTGCAACAAATGTATTAAGGTTTCCACAAAAAATATTAAATAGCACAACTGTTTTCAACATTGATTATTAGAATAAATGTTACTTCAGCACCAAATGGGCATTAAAATGATTTCTGAAGGATCATGTGAAACTGAAAACTAATGGGTGCTGAAAACTCAGCTTTGCCATCACAGAAATGTTAAAATATACTCTCAAAAAAAGGGTAAAAAAAAAGCTGTCACTGGGGAGGTATCCTTTCAAAAGTTAGGCTACACATTTGTACCTAAAGAGTGCATATTAGTACCTCAAAGACACATATTTGTATCAAAAGTATACATTTGTGCTTTTTTCAGCTAATAAACATATTAATGGCAAAGTTGTCATTACACTCTATTTAGCACAAACAGGGCTACCGTAATATGTGAGCAACATGCATGTACATGTTTGTATTTTTGAGAGAATACTGTTTATGCATGGTTATTGAAAAAACTTAAAGTTTCTGAAATAAGCTAGACCACAAAACACATACTAAATAGGTGTCCACAAGACTTTTGACTAATAGATGTTGTCGCCTAGAGTTTTTGCTTCAAAATGGTCTGAAAATCATCCTGCCTAATCATTTACACAAAACAATACATTGATTTAAATTTTGTAAGACACTTTTTGTTTGGAAAGGCAGCGTGGTGGCATATTCTACACCAATTCTGTTTCCACAAATTTTGTATGCATGCAAATTGTATAATATCCAAGGTAAACATTTCTAGTAATTGTGCAGTTAATTCTTTCTGTATTTTCAGAAAGTTTTTGATTATGTACCCTCTCCCCAAATTTGCCACTAATAAAACACAATAAAAAAGGTTACAATTACAACAACAATTACCATTTTAAAAATATTTCAAGTGTAATCTTTGTTTGTAAAACGTATACATTTTATTATACTTTATTTCAAAGGTAAGGACTCATTAGTTTGAATATTGGAACAAACACTAAAATAACATCTTAGTTGATAATTCAATATACCTACTTTATTTTTGACAAAACATCCCATACTATATATTTAACATATGAGCAGAAATTGGCGAACAAAAGCTTATTTGATGTGGCAGTAGTCTTTTTTTTTACAGTAAAAACTTTATAATCTATCCAAAACTAATCAACGAAATTTTAATTTGCAGTTTGTTGCTAATACAAAGACATTTTATTTCATCATATTGCAGTCTATTTTACTCATCTCAGTAGGCTATAGCGATATAGTTTGGATGTGTTCATGTAAAAATTACATGTTTACTAATGAAGGTGCAAGTGTGAATGAAGGCACAGATGTGTGCTGTACAGCTCTAGTAGGCTAAACAACAGCGCACTTACTGTGCCGTTCATTCATTCATTCACACATAGACACGCAATTCATATTTAAACAGTCTTTTTGCGGTTTACAGACACTATTCAATATAGCGATTAGAATAAAGCACTTAAGAATAAACTTACTATTCACATCAGCTGGATTCCTCGAAATGAAACTACCAGGACTTCTGAGGTAAATTTCCCAGGATTAGTATTATTCCTCACAGCATAGCAATACGACTTAAAGTACATGATTCTTATTAAAATGTATGTGTTTTATCCAGCTGATGTGGGCGTTGGTATGTTTGCATGGCTTGCCTCAGACCATTTGCTTGAATAGTGCGCGCTCTCCGTGGGCCTGGTCACATTAGCACTTAATAAAGACTTACATCTCTCTCTTTTCATACAAATTACATAAACTGACAATATTTATTTTTTATATAAATTACTTAATTTAAAAGAAGAGAATTCAAGCTTCATGCCTATGTGCCTGTATGCCTGTGTGACTGAGTATTCGCTGAGTTACAGTTCATTTTCGGACGTGTTTCAGAATGGACTTCACTGACAGAGAGAAGGCAGAACTGGCATCATGTTTATTTTTCTTTATTTGGCAAAAAGCACAACATGCTTTTTGTTTTTTTTGTGAGTATACACAACCCTGTATACCGACCCTGAACGGTATGTATTACTATTTCAATAAATGATATGGGGGAAACAACAATATATTCAATTGTAAGTCCATCCTCCCTCAGCACAGCAAGTTCCTGAGGTTTTCTTTACAATTGTAACTTTTTGTAATGTTAATTATTGTGTCTTCATCAGGGGATTTTCAGAACATTATTGCAATTACGTTTATTAATTAACTGCCACACTATGTATTTAATTTGATCAATATTTTTAAACTGATGTACAGGTTTGTGCTTATTAAACATTTACTGTGACAGCCATTTCATGCTGCTGTAACAGGGGAGTCCTATCTCATGAAAGTGCATATGATACGCACTGAAAACTCCTTGGGTAGGAATCGGGGTGGGGAATCGTGGTATAGATATGCACTTTCATGAGATTGTGTTGGAGTGATTCAAGGATTTTAGTCTTGCGAGGATCAGCCTCTTGTCTGCCAGAGGAATATTTCTTACTTTAAACATGAGAGGTCACAAGTTAATCTTACTCGACTGACATTTTATTTAAAAATAATAATAATAATAATTAAAACAGCATCTATTCGCCAGTAGATGTTTATCAGTGATTGCTGCATATTTGGATGCACTTTCTTTTGTGATTTAACTGAAATTGTGCTGCTCTTGCCTACGCCTACCCTCCCCTCACTAGAAGGAATGATAATACTTAATCTAATAAATTTTCAACTTTTTAAAGACTGATGAGAGGAGGATTCAGAGTGAAATAACCTACAGTAAGATAACTCTCTGTAGCTGCTGTTTTCAGCAAACATGAAGTGAGATCGCATAGACAGATTTTTAAGGGTGCTGACAATTGTGTGAATCGCAGACTTAGGGGGGCTGCAAAGAAAGAAAGTCCTCCTAAATTAGGTCTAGAATTGCCTAAGAGTTGCACTTTTTCATCTTCCTCCATGATTACCTGCAGAGGTTACGCCAAGCATTCTCCTCCTCTTACGAGTGTGCCTGGAATGCAAGTTAGGCTTGACGCAGAGGATTAAGAGGCACGGCAGAGACTAAGGTAGGACTTGGGGAAAAGTGCATGTGTTGGATTTTTTTCTCCTATCTCTCCTCTCCTATCTCTATCTTCCTCTTAGTCACTCTCTCTGTGTGGTGGGGGCCGAGCGTTGGATGTGCTGAGTTAGCTTACGGTAACGGGGCAGAGGAGTCTCAAAGGACCCAAGCTGTGAGGTCAGGACTCTCACTCAAACAAATGGCAGAACGCTGCATCATTACCTCTGCTAATGCTGAGCCGGTTGAAAGCCCTCCTCCTCACACAACTACAACTGCAGCCTCACATCTACTGAAATTTTATAAAGGCCCATTTTATACCACCTGCACAACCAGTGAAGCAGCAGAGTAAAGCCCTGTTCACACCACCAGCAACTTTGTTGTCGCATGCTGCCAGTGGCTGGAGGTGAGGTTGCTAGTGGGCGTTCACCTCTACTGATTGCCTATTCCATGTTGTAGACAACAAATCGTTTTCTTGCCGCCAAAATGCTTAAAATGCTTAATATTAAAGATTAAGGAGAAACAGTGAGTGCTTTTCATCACTGTGGCTATTTATCTGCAGCGAGAGCACAACTGCTGGTCTATCTGGGTTCACAAAACCGTTCAAACTATTATTCTTTAAAGAATACTGAAAAAAAAATAATTAAAAAAAAAAAATATATATATATATATATATATATATACACACACATTATTCTTCTTATTATTATTATTATTATATACATCATCATCGGAAACATAGAAATATATTATAATTATATATTTGAATATTGTGTTGGACAATAAGGAGCGAATATTGTGTTTGACAATAAGGGGCGAATATTATGTTGGACAATAAGGGGCCATTGTCAAAAATGTAAAAAAACTACTGCTATACAGTGTTACCAAGTTTCGTTAGAGAAATAAGAAATCCGGTCTGGAAAAGCAAGCCCAAAATAAGTGATCCCTGGTTTTGGGTGGTGGGGCATAACTCATATCACACAGTCTACATTGGCCACCCCTTTGAAAGTGATTTTGTTCCAGTTTTATTTTACGTCCTGTCAAAAACATTGATTATTTAATTGGTTTTTATTCCATCAACAGTTTATATTCCCATTTAAAAAAAAAGTCAATTTATTCAAGGACCAAATGACCATCTCATCTGCACTGAATTAAATGCACTGAATTTAAATTATGATTTTATTGTCCTCAAACTCATCAGACATTTAAAATAAAAAAAATAAAAAAATCCCTTGCTATAAACAAGATATACATGTACAAATATAATATATGCGCATTGATGGCTAGACATTTTACTATTTAAGAAATGTATTACTGCATCAAAAGCGTCTAGTAATGCCATAAATATGGTGGATCAAATTACTTCTAAAATAACAAAATAGACTAGTAACAGTAATTATTTTTGTTGCGGTCTTTAAAAGCATGCAGTTCTGGCATGAATAACAGTGTCATTTCTGCACAGTCTTACATGCCTCTTGACACCCCAGTGCTCATTCAAACAGATACGGCATTGAGAGACAGAGAATTATCATCACACACTTAATATTGATAAAGTGGTCATACGTTTATTTTTGTCCTATATGGGTGCCAACCACTCACAAGCCCAAATATGCAAATGTATTCTGGAAATAAGCTAAATAAAATAGAATAAAATAAAATGCAATCTGCCACTGCCTATATCTATAAGCGACTTCTTGAAAAAAACATTATAGAAAGCTTATTAGAACGTTTATTATGTTTATTAGAACAGTTATAAGAAGCGAACTTGGCAATTCTGCAGCAATTGAGTATTATTAACAACAGATATCAATTATATAAAATGGTTAATGGGAGAGTGCCACAGACAATAATAACTTGATCAGGTGGAAGCTCATCGGGGTGGATACTGCACAGTGGTGGTTGAGGAGATTTCCCCCTTCCATATGTAAAGCGCTTTGAGTGCAGAGAAAATCACTATAAATTTTATTAATTATTATCATTGTGAAAGAACCACATTTACATTCAAATGGTAATTAAGTTAGACAAAACAGAATATGTGCTTAAATGTGCTTAAAATATCTGGATTCAGTCACAAAAAGGTGTGAGCATCAGTCAGTTTTTAGTTTTCCTTAGTTTTTTTCTTGCCCTGCCAACATATTCACTACCCCCGACAACACAAAACAATAACAATTTATTTTTAGCTATGTTTTTTTTTGTATTTGGTAGTATTTTTTTTCCTAAAATAATTGTATCTTTGCAACACCCTGGAATAATACAGCTATTATGTTCTAAAAATTATATATATATATATATATATATATATATATATATATATATATATATATATATATATATATATATATGCATAAACACAAAAACTAAGACACACTAAGCAAAATATTACTAATTGGATTTTTTTTCAATTACTAATTACAACATTCTTATCCCAACTGCAGTTTTGCAAGCGTGCTGGATACCAATATTTTGGTTACAAATCAGTAATTAAGTTTAAGTTAAATTAAGTTTGCAATGCATACAAATTGATATGCAAGACCACTGAATGTAAAATTTTCAGAAAGAACAAATAACAATTTCATGGCCCCTACTGTTGAGCTTTTATGTGCATTTAGTGTCTAACTATAATTTAAGCTCAGAGATAACATTTATTATACAAAATAGTTAAAATAAAAAAGTTAAATAAAGATAATAAAGTTAAAAACCACCCTAAAATCTAAATGCAAGCATGTGTGTATAGTCTGTTTACAGTCCTGTTATAATTTCCCTTATCTGCTTCATGGCTTG
Source organism: Siphateles boraxobius (assembly GCF_051911475.1). Lineage (NCBI taxonomy): Eukaryota > Metazoa > Chordata > Actinopteri > Cypriniformes > Leuciscidae > Siphateles > Siphateles boraxobius. Next base: position 4,061,632 of record NW_027509175.1, read on the forward strand.
CACACAGTGTGAAATTTAAATGATCAGTTTACATTTATAATTCTGTCAGCATGTGTTCAGTGCATCTTTCTGTTTGACATATAGCCTATACACAGCTTAGTGACAGACCACTTTCTGATTCACATGTCTAAATCCAAACAAATCTGCATCAGTTCCCTGGTCTGAGCTTTAATAATTCAGTGATGTTGAGTAATGAAATATTACCAGTGAAATAAATTAGCATAAAAGATTCATTTCGTATGTTAAAGCCGGTCATGCTGTTAGAAGTCACACAGAGAGACAGCTTCCTGTCAGTGTTCTGGGGTTTTGTTGGAAAGCTGTAAAGACAAGCAAACACTCGCACATATACAGACAAAAGTAGTACAGCAATCCCTGTTGACGACAGGTCTGAGGGCTGAGTGAGCATAAAAGTGCAGAAATTTAAAGCATCATATCACTCACATATACACAAACATACTAATTTCAAAAATGAGAATTCATAATAGGAGAAAATTAAGGGCCTTATGAAATCAAAATGTAAGTTTTGTAGCTTAAAGCCCATGTTTGTTAGCTTTGAGGCCATCTATATATGAGTACATTTCTAAAACTTGGTAAAAAAAAAAAACCCAAAAAAACCCTTTTAGCACTCCAGCAGACGCATTTAAAATGTACAAAAATATCCATGACTCATGTTGTACATAGCAGACAGAAATTTATATTTGATAACGTGCTGTCAAGGAAGATAATGTGCTCTCATCCTAATTAAGTCTAGAACTAATATGAACTACACTGAAACTATTTGGTGCAAGACTTCCTTTGAAACAATTTCCACTAAGAACTTGCTAAATTTCACTAATAATTACAAAGATATGACAAGCAACACAAAGTAGAAAAACTTAAATAGCATTTTCTTGTAAAAGGTGAGGATCATCCCCTTTCTAAAATATAAATACTTTTTTCATGCACAGAATCATTTATACTTTACAATAAAAATATACAGCATGATTTCATAAGTTTTAAAATCCCTGGCTTAGCCCAACTGGGCAAGGTTTCACATCTGGTGCAAAAATCAAACTACTTAATTTACAGCCATTCAAAAGTATTATTCTGATGAAGAAAAAAAATTCAGCAACACATGCATTGCTATTATTTCATTACTATATGGTGAGAATTTTCTTTCTGTTTATTGTTAATCATATAATCACATATTTTCTTGTGTTCATTGATTAATGTTCCCTTTCAAAAGCTGCTCTCTATGCTGCGCTGTTCAGCACTATGGGAACACTTTTGTGTGTGGCCAGCTGTGAAGCATGTGGGCTAACACTCCAATGAACTTGGCAACCTCTGACGTCATTGGAATGCACGCTCGTCAGATGCAATAAATAGATGTGCAACAGGTGTGCCTTTAGGTTTCTTTGTCTTCAGATACCGTAATCTCTTGTTTCCGGCATGGATTTCAAGTTCACTGCCTCCGAGCATTCCTGAAGGGTACCAATGGAGGGACACTGGGCATTCAGCTGACGTCATAGAGATCATTCTCAGGGCTAGCTTCGCCCCTGGGTGTTAGGGCTCATTCTACCAAGGGGGTCACTACCTCCCAAGCTTTAGCAAGGGGCACCCCCTTGCAGCAAGTATGTGATTCCGCAGGCTGGTCTTCATATGCTGATCAGCAGCAGGAGTCAGATTTCACCTCACTTCACTCTGAGGAAAAAGAGAGAAAAACTCCAACGTCCCCCTTCCCAGGTGATCATTTTTGTTTTTCCGAATCTATATTTATACAATATTTATATCTCAGTTAACATTTGTTCTGAAGACGTAATCAATGTTCCCTTTCGTAGTCACTCCGAGTTACGTCGGATGACGACGAATGGGGGTTTCGCTTAGAACACCTATCGACTTTGAGTATTACAAAACGAGCCAATGGCGATGAAATGCCATGGGTCTGCGGAATTTGCATAGCGTATCTCCGCCCCACCGCGTGGGTATAAAGGAGGACGCCGGCAACATGCAGGTATGTTTTCGCTTCGGAGCCAAGAATATTTCTTCACTCCACAATCATCTCTGACTTCGCTCTATGAGACGAGCTTCTCTTTCCGGTGTTGGTGTGACGGCGATCTGCAGCGAGCTCACAGTGCCTGCTGATCTGTGCAGTGATCTGCCAGTGTGTGTGTGTCTCCCTGTGCGCTTCAACATCGCGGAGTTTTTTTCTCCTCTCATAAAAGAGCTCGCACGCGGCACGTCTTTTTAAAGACGGCTCGCCCGTGCATTTCTGGTTGCAGCGAGCTGGTATCGGACTCTGATGGGCACGAGCGCTGTCTAGTGTGTTTGGGCTTTGATCATGCTTGAACAGCGCTCGTGGATGACTCATGTTCTCTCTGGGAACGTGATCATCGCGTCATATATAGGTCGAGACTCGGTGAACTCGCAAGAGTGAGAGTCCCCTCATCCACTACCCGATCTTCGGCTGGTGGACAGGGTGACCTGAGGGTGTTGGTCTGGAACAAGGCGCCGACTCTGTGTCCACGCCCCAGCCCCCCCTCTTTAATGACGGTGCCCGCTAGCGAACTGATGATTCCACGAGTCTACCCTCGGGTGGCCCGTGTGTTTTCATTTGAAGCTACAGAGGATGATGCTGTGTCTGTAGCAGCATCACTAGGTGGGCTTGATTCTTCTGGAAATGACGACTCTTCACAGCTGCCACCCTTTGGTGTGCATACGGCTGTGCCTGAGTCTGATCCGGAGATGATGGCCATGCTTTCCCGGGACGATTGGTTTTTGGGTGAGGCCGCCGACGCGTCCACGGCAAACCCCAATATCTTTCCTCCCGGACGTGCATGATGAGTTCACGGGTCCTCTCGTTGGTCTCATCCGCCTTTCCTCCCCTCAGGGGCCGCTGCCCATGGGTACACTGGGGTTCCCCCGGTTGAACGCTCTGTTGCCATGCTACTGTGTCCTCAGAGTGCTTCCCGGCGCAATCCTAAGCACCCGTCCAAGCCTGTAGTTCTTTTCGTCACAGTAATCTGTGGCGAAATCCTATAGTGCCACAGGACAGGCAGCTGCCTCACTGCATCCCATGACCGTTCTGCTGGTCTACCTGACCCAGACGCTCATGGACATGCAGGAGGGCGGGACTGACCCGAGGCTCTTCAGTGAGCTGCGCGCCGCCACTGACCTTGCTCTCCGAGCGACGAAAGGGGCCTTACGCTCTCGGAGTCAGGTGATGTTCACCAGTTTGGGGCTGACCGGTCTGATGTGCAAGATGTCGGGCGGACCCGTCTGCTCGACACCCCCATCTCCCAGGTCGGCCTCTTCGGCGGTGCGGTTGAGTGCTTCTGCCCACAGTTCTCAACCGCCCGTGAGCAGATTGAGGTTATTCTGCCCGACGGCCCCGCCGTCCGCTCAGATCCCTCAGTCTGCCCACCGCCGAAGGCTCCCTCCCACGGTTCCAACCCCGCCCGTTCACCCGGGCCTGGCTCTGGAAGACCGTAGGGGGATGCCACAGCCCTCTCCAGCCCCGCACCCCGCTAAACGCCGGGTTAAGCGGCACTTTTGAGATGGGCTGCTCAGAGATGAGACTCAGCTCTTTCCAGGAGTTGGTAGCAGGGCCACTCCTTTCCCCGGTGGAGGGCTGGGGAAGAATCCTTATTCAGGAAGAACTGACTCTCTCCTCTCTGAGCATACAGAGTTCTCGGACGACACAGAGCGCCGCCCACAAGCCGTGCTCTCCTCTTCCCCCTCTGCCCCAGAGGTGGTTGACACGGCGTGCCGTCCACGGACCGTTTCGCCCCTGTCCCCCTCTGTCGCCAGACCCCTGACAGAGCAGGCCCCCGTGGAACGCTGGTCCTTCCCTGGCCTCCTCTGTCAGGGTGCGGTTATGACCTTGCCCCCACACCGGGCCGCTATGCCGCCCTCGTCTGGGCTGGTCATTTCCGCTTCGCTGCACCACCGGGGGGACGTCTGTGGTTCTTCACTCAGCTGGCACAGTTGGGAGCCTGCACTAGAGCTCCCTATCTGTTCCGCTGGGTCGTGCGAACCATCGGCTCGGCTTTGCGATTCAGTTCGCACGGTCTCCTCCCGGCTTCACGGGAGTCCGCTCCACTTTCGTCGGTGGCTATGCCCCTATCATGAGAGCGGAGGTTGCTCCCTACTGGCGAAGGGTGCGATTGAGACTGTCCCTCCAGCCGAGATGAGGTCCGGGTTAACAGTCCCTACCTCATTGTCCCGGAGAAGTCTGGTGGGTTACGGCCAATCCTGGACCTATGCATCTGAACCGCTCCCTTCTCAGGCTGCCGTTCAAGATGCTCCTGGCCAAACGCATTTCTGGATGTGTGCGGCCACAGGATTGGTTTGCAGCGATCGACCTGAAGGACGACTACTCTTATGTCTCCGTTCTCCTTCGACTCAGACCGTACCTACGTTCTGCTGTCAGGGCGCGCGCATGTCAGTACGCTGTTCTCCCATTCGGGCTAGCCCTGTCTCCTCGCGCCTTCACAAGGTTGTTGAGGCAGCCCTTGTTCCTCCATGGGAACACGGGGTTCGCATCCTGAACTATCTCGGTGACTGGCTGTCTTAAGCTCACTCCTGAGACCAGGTTTGTGAATACAGGGACCCAGTGCTCCGGCAACTAGCTCGTCTGGGCCTTCGGGTCAACTGGGAAAGGAGTAACTTTGCCCCGTGCAGGGGAGCTCTTTTCTCGGCATGGACTTGGTCGCCTTCTCCACTCAGCCATTAAACAAGAGTGCGGTCCCACTGAAATTGTTTCAGAGGCTCCTGGGGCATATGGCATCTGCAGCTGCGGCAACGCCGCTCGGATTGCTTCATATGAGACCGCTTCAGCTGTGGCTTCGCGATCGAGTCCCGAGGTGGGCATGGCATCATGGCACGCTCCGAGTTACAGTAACTCCGACCTGTCGTCAGACCTTCACCCCGTGGTGGAACCTCAGTTTCTACGGGCCGGTGTTCCCCTAGAACGAGTTTCCAGGCATGTTGTTGTCTCCACAGATGCCTCTTCCACGGGCTGAGGCGCCATGTGCAACGGACATGCTGCCGCGGGCTCCTGGACAGGACCCCAGCGCCTTCTGCTTGTCAATTGCCTCGAGTTGCTGGCAGTACGCCTTGCCCTGCACCGTTTCCTCACGTTGCTCAGGGGTCAACACGTACTAGTCCGTTCAGACAATACCGCGACTGTAGCGTACATCAACCGTCAGGGTGGTCTACGCTCCCGCCGTATGTCGCAACTCGCACGCCACCTCCTCTTATGGAGTCAGAAGCACCTGAGGTCCCTTCGTGCTATCTATATTCCGGGAGATCGGAACTTTGCAGCCGACGAGCTGTCACGGTTTCGGCCCATCTCCGGCGAATGGAGACTCCATCCCCAGTCGGTTCAGCTGATTTGGGACCAGTTCGGGGACGCACAGATAGATCTGTTTGCCTCTCACGACTCGACCCATTGCGCCCTGTTCTATTCCCTGACCGAGGGCTCTCTCGGCACGGATGCACTGGCGCACAGCTGGCCGCGGGGCCTACGCAAATATGCGTTTCCCCCAGTGAGCCTTCTCGCACAGACCTTGTGCAAGATCAAGGAGGACGAGGAGCAGCTCATTCTGGTTGCGCCGTATTGGCCCACCCGGACCTGGTTCTACGAACTGGTACTCCTCGCGACAGCACCTCCTTGGCCAATTCCTCTGAGGAAGGATCTCCTTTCTCAGAGACGGGGCACCCTTTGGCACCCTCGACCCGATCTCTGGAGGCTCCACGTGTGGCTCCTGGACGGGACGAGGCAGGTTTGAGTACCCTGCCAACTGGCGGCTACCATCACTTCCGCTAGAGCATCGTCCACGAGACATGTCTATGCGTTGAAGTGGAACCTCTTCGTCAACTGGTGCTGTTCTCGTCGAGAAGACCCCAGGAGATGCTCGATCTCTGTCGTGCTTTCCTTCCTGCAAGATGGGTTGGAGCGAAGGCTGTCTCCCTCCACCCTGAAGGTGTATGTGGCCGCTATCGCCGCATATCACGAAGCAGTTCAAGGTAAGTCTCTGGGGAAGCACGACCTGATCGTCAGGTTCCTGAGAGGAGCGAGGAGACTGAATCCTCCTCGCCCTCCTCTCGTTCCCTCTTGGGACCTTTCAGTGGTCTTAAATGCCCTGCAGAGGGCTCCCTTTGAGCCTCTGCAACCAGTTGAGCTTAAGTTCCTGTCTATGAAGACAGCGCTCCTGGTTGCATTGGCCTCCATCAAGAGGGTAGGGGACCTGCACGCATTCTCCGTTGACGAAGCGTGCCTGGAATTCGGGCCCGGTCACTCTCACGTGATCCTGAGACCCCGGCCTGGATATGTGCCCAAGGTTCCCACCACTCCCTTCCGGGACCAGGTGGTGGACCTGCAAGCGCTGCCCCGGGAGGAGGCAGACCCAGCCTTGGCACTGCTCTGTCCAGTACGCGCTCTCCGCGCTTACGTAGACAGAACGCAGTGTTTCAGGACCTCAGACCAGCTCTTTGTCTGTTATGGTGGGAGACTGAAGGGAAAGGCTCTCTCAAAGCAGAGGTTGTCTCACTGGATAGTGGACGCCATTGCTTTGGCTTACCAACAGCAAGGCCGACCGTGCCCCCTTGGTGTGACAGCCCACTCCACTCGGAGTGTGGCTTCCTCTTGGGCTCTAGCACATGGCGCCTCGCTGGCAGACATTTGTAGAGCTGCAGGCTGGGCGACACCCAACACATTCGCCAGATTCTATAATCTCCGAGTGGAGCCTGTGTCCTCTCGTGCTGGACCCGCTCAGGTGTCTTCGCTTGCTCGCCATTCCACTCCACGGACTGGATACGTGCGATTATTCCTCAGGTGAGCCTTCCTCTTTGAAGCCCTGAGTTCCTCCTGCACTGTTGACGCTGGCGCCAGTGTCTATTGCCTGGGCGTCGGCTAGGTGCCTCCGTGTGCATGGTTCCTCCCTGAGTAACCCCCACATGTGTATTTCCACTGTAAGCCTCCTTGAGCATGTGTCTTTCCCTTGGCAAGCCATCTTGCCCTCCTGGAGTTGAAAGTTGCCACCCCTCGGGCTGGTCACTCCAGTGTTCCTCCATATGTAGCCCTCCGGCCATATGTGTATCTTAAGTCCTCCCTACGGGTAGGCATGCTGCGGCATATCTCCTCTGAGATATGCTTCCCAGTGTACCTTGGTATTCCTGTGTTAAGTAGGACTCCTTCGTCTGTGCCAGTATCACGACAGGGGGATCAGACTTTCGCAGGGCACTGGAAGACAGCTGTGAAGGTGGCGTGATTTCACGGGGACCCCCATTCGTCGTCATCCGACGTAACTCGGAGTGACTACGAAAGGGAACGTCTCGGTTACGTATGTAACCCTCGTTCCCTGAGTAGGGAACGGAGACGTTACGTCTCCCTGCCACTTCCGCTGTACCGCTGGGCAGACGCCTGAGTTCAGTCTCGGCTCCTCAGCGAAGACATACCTGCATGTTGCCGGCGTCCTCCTTTATACCCACGCGGTGGGGCGGAGATACGCTATGCAAATTCCGCAGACCCATGGCATTTCATCGCCATTGGCTCGTTTTGTAATACTCGAAGTCGATAGGTGTTCTAAGCGAAACCCCCATTCGTCGTCATCCGACGTAACGTCTCCGTTCCCTACTCAGGGAACGAGGGTTACATACGTAACCGAGACGTTTCTCATAACTGCTGGAACAAGTTGTTTTTCTGCTGTTGTTAATCATGTTTTTATGATATATTTATGATCAGGGTTTAAAATAATCTCTCACTTCAGCACGAGTTGGCATTGGTTCTTTGAATCGAAGTACCAAATGTTCTGTCACAACTTGTGACATATGATTAATATTGATAAAAGTTGCTTGTTTGTTCTTTTGCTCTGAAGGTATCAAAACCACAACCGCTATCTAATTTTGCAGCTGTGGTACCAAGAGGTCACATCGACCTTATTTACACCCAATAGGAACTTGCCCTTGCTTATCGGATCCAGACAGGGGTATAAGAAGTGAGCAAAGTTTCCTGTAAGACACTTTCTGACTCTAGCTTACTCTTACTGTAAGTCTCTCTCACACTTCAAGAGGGACCTTTTTCTACTTTATTCTTCGTACGCAATATTTGACTCAGAGATACTAGAAATGATTTTTAACTTATGTTTATGTTTATTATTAAAATTTTTATCTTATTTGTTCCAAATTATTTTAATCATTTTTTGTTTTACTATATGATATAAAGAAATATTTTATATTCATCCTCATTCCATCATCTGACTGGATCTCACTGCATGCCATATTTGTTTTGAAGGCTTCCTAAAAGCGTGACACATCCTTGCATATTTCAGTCATGGCCAGTCTCTATTGACTTAACAGCATTTTATTGATAAGAATGGAGTGTAGATGGGATTGATCTTGATGGAACTAGATATGATACGCTCTTTCTGCTGCATGAGCAAATCATTCTGCTGAAACATGCTCAGAATTACAGGGATTAGGATACATGCTGTTGCTTCAAGGTAAAGTAGGGAGAACCCCATGTAGCAAATCTAGACAGGTGGTGCTGGAGAGGACGGCTAAATTATCAAGGTGTACAGTATTGAGCTGGACCAGATAGGAATGGGAATAAATAAGAATGTGTAGATAAGAAAGGGAGATCGATTTGCTGTGTTGCCGGCAACACTGGTAGATAGAGGACAGCTTCATTTTCAGTAGCGACGATTCTAAAATCGTCTGAAAATATCAAACATGTTTTGATATCCTCTGATTCGATGGAATCTGAAGCTATAAAAATGGGAGTTTGTGTCCATCATACACAATGTGATTTTCTGTGAAATGAACAACTATAACAAAACAACACAGAACAACATGTATGGAGGGACAGAGGGTTGGATGGATGAAAAATTGGAAGGAGGATGGATTAAATGATAGAGATGAAAGCGAGTCCTTTGAAAGCCAGCTGCTCACAAAGACTCATCGAATTGTAATTTTAATTCTGTTAATGATGGGGTGTCATCACGGTAGAAAAAAAACGAATTAAAAATCTGCACAAGATGCTTGAAAGAGTGGGCGTCCTCACTCATTGTTAAAAACTCTATAATATCAAAAAAATAGCATTTTGTAACATTTAATAAAGGAGATATTAAACATGAGTGAAAAGGTTAATAACAGGCTGCATTAATGGGATTCATTCAAGTGTGGCTTAATTGCAAGCTGTGTTCAATAAACTATTATTCAGACGTGTTGCTGAATAAAGCTTCTCCATCTGCAACACACTAATTGAGTAGGAGGCATCCCCTGACCCTTGGCCATGGATACTGAACCTCTGGATGGATGGGCCTGTCTTCTTCTTGTGTGGTTCAATAAAGTATTAGTGACTGGAAGTGTTGGAAGCCAGTAGCTTCTGCTAGTATTCGCTATTTCGGAAGGAGACTATCGTTTCTGTCTGCAGCTACTGATGAACATCTGCTTCCAGTGCGTGTGTGCAGAATGAATAAAAATAAGCTTAAATGATTCAGTTGTTTCCTTTTCTGAATATCCGTTTTGTTAGCAAAGGCAAAGTGAGAGAAAAGTGTAAAGCCTTGTTAATGGCACATGCAATTAAGAATATGTGGGAAATTTTGTGGGTTGTGTGTTTTTAATTTGTGGGTGGTTTGCTTGTTTATAATCGGTAACACCAACACATAACAACAAAATATTGTTGTTTAAATAAAATAAAAAAAGATTGTTGCAACACAATTGTGTGCACATAATATTATATATATATATATATATATATATATATATATATATATATATATATATATATATATATATATATATATATATATATATATATATATAAAATGACAGTAAATATATTTTATACATAGATGGAGTTTGTATAAATGATTTTGTCTGAGTTATGAGTAAAAAAAGTAAATAAAAAAATAGAATTTCATATTTTCTCATTTGTGTTATCTTTTTATGTTAGTTTAGAATGAGTAAAACTCTTTGTTGTTAGGAATAGGATGACAAAAAGCTTTCAGAGAAAATGTTTTAGGCTGATTAAATTTTTAGGCTGCTCCACCTCAGCTGTCCATCAACGCTTGTCAATGTCAAATTTATCAAGATAGCCAATAAAATTAAAGAAGGCATGTCCTATTGTCATTGTCACAACTCAACGAGAGTTTGTGGAAAGATATAAGCAGATGTAAGTATTAGACAACTGTTTTACGATAGAAATGTTCAGTGACTGAAAGTAATAGACTATCTAGTGATGCATACAACTTAACTAAATTGAAAATAAGCGATTGTGTAATTCATAAATGAATGTGACGAGACAAGAAAGTTTTGCGTTCCCTATCGACACGGTTCACATGTATTGCATCGCTTGGCGCTTTGGGAAAACTAATTTTTCTTTGAAAACTGAAGCCTCATTGAATCAGTGAGTGGGTTGCCTGTCTGGGGAAAGCCCACACAGAAGCCGCGCTCCGAGACAACTCTTTCATCTGGAGTCTTGAGTCAAGTCTGAAATCTTTAGAGTCAAGTCTGGAGTCTTTTGTCATGAGTCCGAGTCGAGTCTTGAGTCATTTCATGCCTTACAAAAAAAAAAAAAAAGAATTATCATACTCAAAAATCCTATTATTTGTATTATATTGACAAAATTTATGATCTTTCTATTATCTGTTTTGTTTGTAATAAGGGTCCTAAGATTTAAGGGATAATGTAAATCCAACTTGTTACTTTATATTCCATTACAATGTATAAAACAATCATCCTGGCAACAAGACAAGTTGTTATTTTAAATACAATCGCTATTGGATGCAAGATGGTGCCAGTCGCATTTTGTATGTGTAGTTTGTTATAAAGCGGCGCTGTTATTGACGACAGTCATTATCTGAAAATATCAAAGTTTTAAGTCAATAGATAACTGTGCAGATGCTGATTAAGATATGTTAAGATGTGCGCTTTAAGTGATAAATGTATTAACATCCTTTTATCTCCTCTCTCTCATAGACATACATTAAAGGTGCTCTAAGAAATGTTGGGTGACGTCACTTCTTGTTGACGTTCGAAGTATTGTCAAACAAAAGGGAGGCTAGCTAGACCCTCCCTCCTCCTCCTGGGCACTAACCCCCCAAACCCCAACCCCAAATCCTTCTTGTCGGTTATTGGCTGGAAACGTTTATGTTTCGTGGTGCGGGTTAGCCCAGTCTGTTTTTGTTGCCATTTTTGAGCCTGGGTTGTCTGCAGAGAAATATTTTTTTTTTTACAGTGTGTTCAGGGGACAGGCAGCTAGCGGATAGTGAGGAGATGTTTGCTGTATGTGACAAAAAAAGTTTTGGCCTTAAAAATGCGTGACATCGCTTAGAGCACCTTTAAAAGAGAGAAAAGCTGCACTGTAAAAAAAAATCCTAATTTTACAGAAAATAACTGTGATTTTTTGACGATCATTTTCTTTAATTTTAAATTATACTCAAAACACTGTAAAATTACAAATAATATCTGTAAAATAAAATTCAGCTGTTATTTTAGGTATTGTGACATTAATGACAAATTACAGTAATTCACATTTTTTATACAGAAAAGTGATTGTATTTTTCATATAGTATTTTTTCTGTTTTCTTAAATTACATAAAAATGTATGTAAAAGTACAAATATAATCTGTAATTTAACAGAAACAAAACAGTTAAATGATAAAATGGTCAAATGACTGTCAGCTCCCCAAAAAACTGTAAAACATCCTAAATTAAATAAACTGAAAAACACTGTTATTTTACAGGTATTTCCTGAATAATCACGATCATATACCTTCATTGAAAAAAAAAAAAAATCATAAAAAAATGGTCAAATAACTGGCAGCTACGGCTGCCAAACAAAAACCATAAAATTAAAGTAAAATATGCTAATTTAAATAAACCGAAAAAACACTGTTATTTTACAGGTATTTCCTGCATTATTATGATAAAATACCTTCATTGTAAAATAAACATAAAAAAGGGTCAAATGACTGGCAGCTGCGGCTGCCAAACAAAAACCATAAAATTAAAGTAAAATATCCTAATTTAAATAAACCGAAAAAACACTGTTATTTTACAGGTATTTCCTGCATTATTATGATAAAATACCTTCATTGTAAAAAAAAACGTAAAAAAAGGGTCAAATGACTGGCAGCTGCGGCTGCCAAACAAAAACCATAAAATTAAAGTAAAATATGCTAATTTAAATAAAGTGTAAAAAACTTTAAAATAAATTTGATGTCACCATAATTGGGATCAGTGTCTGCTTTAGTTGGGGTCATGACCCTTGAGATTTAACTTATGTTTTTCTCTGGCTGCTTTAACTGTGTGTTTAATACACGTTTGTCATAAATGCTGGAGAAAATATCAGATGATCTCGATCATTAATAGATGATGTTATAGTCATCACACGATGATCTGATGCACTGATATGACAGTCAAATCTCTGTATATGATACCTTAGATTACAGAGTATGTAGGTGGAACTTAGCTTAATACAAAGTCTTTAATTAATGTCATAATTTTTCACATGACCCTTGAATATTGTAGTATCAGTATTATAACAACCTGCATTTAAAATATATATAAAGTATATTTATATAAAATATATAAAAAATATAAAAAAAGTTTTGTCGTTTTTTTAGTTGTATAGACTAACTGTGTGTCTCTGATGCATATTTGTTACGGTAAGAGTCTAAGAGAAACTCAGATCAGATAATGTCGGTCACTTCGTAGTGAGAATAGTCATCATGTAGAGTCCGGCTCCATTGATACCATCTGAAGTATAATATCTGATTATGTCATTAAATATTAGTTAGTCATTTTGCATGACAAAGCTTCTATAAAACATTCTCCAGTGCTGTGATACTCAGATTTTATGAAGTCATTATACAGAAAATATTTGACAGGATCATATAGACTCACTCAGACATCAAGAATCAACATATGAATCTCAACAATGGTGAAAAAAAATTTTCATTGTCACCATTGTTGTGATTCATACGCTTCAAGTCATTTTTCCCTGTTGCACCTACACAAAATTTGAGGGTTCCCCTACCTACCAAATCCCACTTTAACCACTGGACACAGATAATATAAAACCATGCAATTAAAACGCATTCTTTTTTATTATATTAGTAGTTAAGGATTAAATGTGGGTCAGGCTCGTGCCGGAGCACGCTCTGACAATTCAGCAGCTTGCGCCATCTTTCATAGTTGGGGATTCACTCCCCCTCAGAACCTTTCAGAGGATGCTGGGCATAATGACATCGGCATCATCAATAATTCTATCTGCCCTCTATCCAGATTGGCGCATCAAATCCTCCTGTGGTCCCAGGGGAAACTATTATCTCTGAGAGCAATGCACGTCCCAGGGGAGCAGAATCAGAGAGTAGACATCCTGTCGAGGCAAGGGCTGAGGCCCGGGGAATGGCGACTTCAGACCGAGGTGGTGAAGTCGAGAGGTTCGGCCCAGTGGGCCCCAGATGGGGCTCAGTTCCTAGAGGTTGGCCTGTCGGCTAGAGTGTTTGAGACCATGCTCAGTTCCAGAGCTCAAGAGACCAAGAGACAAAGAGCTCCTTCCACGAGGAGATTGTACGGCCTAAAGTGGAATTTGTTTCCATTCTGTGAGGTGGACACAGTTAACTGCCCAGTTGGCTTCATGTGCTGAAGTTTGCTCCGGGGCGACATTAAGGCTATCTTGCATCCCAGGCCGGCCTATGTGCCTAAAGTGGCCTATGATCAGGTGCGCAGCTCGCCTTCACCTTTGGCCTTGAGGGCTCATTCAACCAGAGGCATGGTGTCCTCTAGAGCTCTCCTTTCAGGGGCCCAGATCCAAGAAGTGTGTGATGCAGCAGGATGGGCCACCCCTCCTAAGTGTGCCTGTGTGCAGCTTCACACTGGGACAGGCAGGGCTTGTTGTGGCATAGTGGGTACTCATTCCCCAAAGTGTCGTATCGACGCAGTTCGAGTTCCCTTGAAAGGGAACGTCTCGGGTTACGACTGTAACCCTTGTTCCCTGAGAAGGTAACGAGACACTGCGTCCCTCCGCCACGCCTTCCCTGCCTGGGAGTGTCGGCGTCCCTTTGTAGCTACCGTGTATGCCATCAGATGTTACGTCATGAAGCAGCACCAATCAGGATTGGATTAATTTCATTCATACTTCTAATGCGTTACGCTAAGGGCGTTCCCCAAAGTGTCGTATCAACACAGTGTCTCGTTCCCTTCTAAGGGTACAAGGGTTACAGTCGTAACCTGAGACGTTTTCCCAAAGTGTATAGCGATGCAATACTCATTTCCGTTATCTGGGAATTGAGGTTACGTTAGTAACCGAGTACGTTTTCAACATATTAGACATACGAATAAGAGTTAATGTGTGCACATTTTAAAAATAAAATATTATTTGCAAATAGTTTAAACTGATTACTTCATAACTACAATTAGACCTAGAACTTATTTGACCACTCTTATTTATTTATTCCCTTAAATCCCTTTTAATCCTATAAATATTTAATTCCAAGCCCCGAAGGGGCTGTAGTCCCTATTATAATTGTTAGTTTACTTTAATATTATTATTCCCAAAAATGGAGTCTATGGCAGCCCTATGAACGGAACATGCGAAAATGATTAAATCTGGCACAATTGTAAATATGGTAATGAATAGTAATTGGACCAATATTGGAGTCTCTAGGATCCAACTCTATAGCGTCACCACCAGCTCAAAAATTTACTTTTCTAAAGGTTTTAACCCTTCATTTTAACCCTTTTAAAAATTAAATTGAGTTCACCCAATTCCTCTCATCATGCTTATGCCATTCAACATTTTACATTAAGACTCCACCCATTACAGTAAATGGACTGCATTTATATAGCGCTTTCACAGAACCAATGGCCATCAAAGTGCTTTACATATTGCCTCACATTCACCCATTCACTCACCCATTCATACACCGACAGCAGTGTCAGCCATGCAGCTCGTCGGGAGCAGCTGGGGTTAGGTGTCTTGCTCATGGACACCTCGACACTTGGTCAGGTGGAACCAGGGATTGAACCTTCCGGTTTGTAGACAACCTACATGAACCACTGAGCCACTGCCCCCACAGTATTCATATTTTACGCTACTAAATTTGTCCAAAATTTGATCAGATGATCTTTGGACTGAGCCGCACAGAAATGACAGAACAGATCTTTTTTATTCATCTCGTTAAAAGTTATAATGTCATGAACTTAACGAGGGTGACCCAAAGTTGGTTCAGAGGCTGAATCTCGGCCAAACTATGAGCAACCAGAACGAAAATTGCTACGCTTCATCGGATCTATTATCTGAGGGTCCATGCCAAATTTGGGAACAGCACCAGAACATGAGATCTGAAAAATTGCTATTTTTGTCCATAACTTTTGAACAATTTGTCAGAAAATGAAGCTTGGTGTCTATGGATTCATTGTGTCATGCAGAATCCGAGGATACCAATTTTTCCAGGACAGACCGAACAATCAGGCCGCCATTTTGAATTTTGTCATAAAATGCAAAATTGTTTAAATTATTTGACATATATTCACAAAATTTGATAGGGGTCATTGACAGCATGCCCTGAAGGTACCTGAGAAGTTTGAACACAGTGCCACCTAGTGTTCCAGATATATAAGGGTTTTGTGACCGTCCACCATATTTAAGCAAATGAAAAAGTATTGCAAATTTTGCCCAAATTACTCCAAAATCGGCTCAGATGATCTTTGGGCCCTGCCACACAGAAATGACCGGACAGATTTTTGATATTATCTAGTAAACATGCTAAGTAATGCTTTTGTGTGCTCATTCTCACACTAAAAGCACTCCTCGGAAGCCTTCTGAATCAGCGTCAACTGATTGGGGCAATCTGTAATACCACATGCCACTAGTCCTGAACCTTTCAAGTCACATGCCCAGACTGCAAGAGGTCAAGAGACTTCAGAGTTCTTTTAAATTTAAAAAATATATCCTTTATGAAAACAAGACTTTATACAAAAACTTACCAAACCCACACCTTTTGAACAGTAGTGTATGAATAAAATCATATATCATTTTTTTTGTATATATATTTTTATACTCGGACTCAAACTCTATCCTGTTGTAAGTCGAGTGCCGTATGTGCTTCACTATATGCGTTGCACAGAGATTTTGCCTATGTAAAGCATTTCAAAACACTTTGACAGAAAGGCAGCTCGCTGAGTTTTGGAAAATACCTTTTTGTTCTATACATATATTTCAAAGATTTGAAGTATGTATTGTTTGAAAGAATTGCTGATGATGCTACTGATCTCTATCAGATGCATCCTGCCTATCTGTCAGTCATCAGGGACATCCAGAATAAGCTCAGTACTCATTCATCAGCATAGTCTTTTTGTCTCATTGTTGCCTGACTCACATTTCCCACGACACCCCCCATTGTTCAGTCATGTCACCTTCAGTTGGGGAGCGAAAATCACGATTTTGCCTTGAGCACAACTTGTACTGATGTGCAAATGCAGCCTCAACCCAGGAAAAGAACCACTCTGCTTCAGGGAGTGTCATTACACTTTTATTTGTTAACTGCAGGTGTTTCTAATAACTCTGACAGTCTACGAACATTAACAAGCTGGGTTACCCTAATTCTAAACTCAAATGACCAAAAGCAAGCCTAGTCTGAACCGAGACACAGTGGGCAGATCACTTGCTCACAATGCGTAACAGTTGTTATGCACGCAGTGTGAGTCTGGCCCGTGTCATGTCCCATTCCCATTTGTCCTGCCTCCTTTGCTGTCTCAATAGTAAAATGTGGGGGGGGCGGGGTAACCACAACCACATAAAGCACTTTTACAACCATAAATTGTTAAACATTTAAAAACACTATTTTAATAGTTATTTATTTGTCCTTGTACAACAAAGAACAGAGTTTAACATACAGTACCCATATGACAGCAAAATACAGCTTATCAGGATTATTGAGTGTTGTTTAAATGTGCTGTAAAATACCCAATGGTAAGGGGTGAAAAAATGTAAGCAAACAAACTCCTTTTTTCAGGGTGCACAGATTCCATTACAACAGTGTCAATGCTAGCATATAAATCAGTGTATAAATGGACAGAGCAAAGTCCTTGTCTTTCACATTAAAAGACATTTGTCAAGCTTCAACACAAGCTTAAGGGGAGTACAATATTATCAGTGAATATTAATAATTACTTAAATGTTGGCCTGCACACCACACAAATATATCTTGCAGCTTCTGTGTTAGAGACTTGTAAAGCACAAGAGTTTTATAGGCTACATTTTTGACCTACGCTATTGCTGCTTTGACCTACAAACACATTTTGAGTTTAATGCCCTGAAAGAAAAAATAAATGATGTGCTGAGATCGTATAATTATTAAGTTTTGCTGAGAATAATCGTTTAAGAAGTGGCTGTCATAAGAAATTTTCTTTGGGAAAATGGCCTCTAAAGATTTCAAACCATTTCTTGACAGAATAAGATTTTTTCGTTCACACAAACATATGGTTGAGACATCAAAAAGAATGAATATATAGGTACTCATTCCATTTGTGAAAGAAGTCTATCATGCTAACAAAGGCATTAAATTGATCAAAATACAGTAAAAGAGTAAAATTGTACAATTGATAATAACTGGTTTCACGAATGATGAACGGACAGTTCAAAACAACAGCTTTTATTTAAAATATTTTTTTTGTAACAATTTAAAAGTCTTTACTGTCATTTTTGATAAATCTCTTTTGGAAAGTCATAGAAAGCCCTATTGATTTTGCCATTGGAGAAAATAGGAATGCAAAAAAACAAACATATTTATTGTAGTTTCCCTTCCCCATCATTGAAATTTACCAACTATAGTGACTTCCGCTTCTGAGAATCTCGAAATGTGAAAATTCATTCATTCAGTGCAGCTTAAACACCGGTTCTTTCCTATACCATCCTCCTACTATATCATCTAGCAAATATCCATGAGATCAGGGAAAGAAAAAAACGCACACACCAACACAGACCTTCCTGTGCTATAAGCTGTTTCTCAAAGAGATGGACATGTTTCAAATGGTTCTAATACAGATGACAAGCAACCCAGAGTGAAACAAAGACACACCTCCATAAACATGGTGGCCTTACAGTGTGTGTGTGTGTGTGTGTGTGTGTGTGTGTGTGTGTGTGGTTGTGTGTGTGTGTGTGTGTGTGTGTGTGTGTGTGTGTGTGTGTGTGTGTGTGTGTGTGTGTGTGTGTGTGTGTGTGTGTGTGTGTGTGTGTGTGTGTGTGTGTGTGTGTGTGTTTGTTCAAGTGCTTAACATACCTTGTGGCCATAAACAGATTGGAGAGAATGAGTTGATAGAGAGGGAGTTGGTGAAGGAGTGGAGACTGACTTTCTACATGTTTGCAAAACAGCAAGTTACTGAATTCTGATTCATGATGAAAAACAGGAACGTCTCAGAAAAGAATGTGTAGGTATTGAAGCCTTCCCTCAGATAGATGCTTGCCCAGCGGCCCAGAAATAAACCATATATGTCATACTGCCAAATATTCAAATGTGAGATCACATCAGTCCAGCTTCCATTTTCTTTGCACATATATGAACATATATCCACACCATCCCCAGACATCTACCAATTCAAATATGCATACTTCCTAATGCACAGAATGCAAAATGCACAGTTCATCAAACAAGTAGTAGCCTACTCAGAATTCATGATACAGTAGACAAACAACACCCAGATGACCTACTGCATCTGTTGAGATTATGAAGTGTCCCACTAGTGGACACTTGGTATGCAATGAGAAAGCAGATCCGAGAAAATGAATAAAAAAGTACTATAAGCTGTCACTGGGCGGTACCCTTTCAAACAGAACACCTTTGTATCTTATTTATCCCTAATGGGTGCATATTGTACCTTAAAGAAACATTACCTAAAGTGTAAATATTAATACCTTTTTAAAAAGTACCGCCCCAGTTACAGCTTTTTTTTCTCAGTGTAGGTACCACAACAATTCTTCATGATTAAATTGTACTTTTTTAACAACGCTTGAGTAAACTATTAACAAAGTTGTTGTCAGTACATTATTGGTCAAAAGACAACATTGTGAATGTAGTATGTCCAAGACTGCATTTGTGTTGCACACCTGCACTAGCTTACATAAATGACAGAGAAGTATAAGTTCTTTATCAAATTATGTACATAATCTGAAAGTATAGAATGGAGTACATTGATACGGGGGAATAAAAATTTAAAACACGTTATGATTTGATGTTAAAGAAGCGCAGACCAATGCTCCACTAGTCAGCTTAAAGATTTCAATAAACTAAGAATTATTATAGTCAAAAGAAATAATTTTTTAATATTAAAGAAAAAGTAAAGGAATGTGTTCTAATCTCACACCCAAATATGCTTTTCAATTAAATAATCACAATACTTCCTGCAAAATATGCCTACTTGTGCAGAAAAACCCAAAGCTTGAAATATTAGTATTTAATATATTTTTTAAACAGCAACCTTCCACTCTTTAAAGGGACATTGTGTAGCAATTTCTCCCATCTAGCAGTGAAATTGTATTTTGCATTCAAACAAATTGTGCTCTCCAGCGCCTCACTTTTTCAAATGCGTGTTTCATCTATGGTAGCTGTTATGTACCAAAAAGCTATGACAGGATGTCTTCTAATAGCACTTCGTCGAGTTTTCCTTCAAGTGAACAGGTTTGTTATTTCAAACAAACTGCAACTTGACACAACGAACAAACTAATGTTATGTATGAATAATAGCAGTGCGAATAATAACAGTGCAATGCAGCCTTTTAAACTTACCGGGGCAATGAGGCCTCTCACTGCTCTGCTCCTCCGTTTCGGCTGCTTTCAGTTACGTGATGCTGGCTCTGAACGAAAAGGCGTTGTGGAAACGTGTTATGGCTCTGCGTTGGCCTAGTACTTTTTGACCCTCTCTGCTATTATAGTTTTTCAAGATGGCGGAACTACATGGAAGCCTCCGTGGACCTACCCGTCATATAAAGATAATAAATTCTTCGTTTACGAGGATAAGTCAGATAATTGGCAGAGGTATTTGAACACCATTGAGGACATATTTCTGAATACAAATATTGATTTTAGATAATAAAATATCTAAAAAACTACATATAGTCCCTTTAAAAAAATAGGTTAAAATATGTAAAGAATGTTGCATTATTATTTTAACCAATTATAACACACACAAAAGTGTTACCATACATGTAAGAATGAGTGATCTGTATTTTCAAAATATCAAAGCTCTATTGAATTACACTGGAAAAAAAATGCTTTTTCAAAGTTATGAATAGAACAAATTTTATTTTAGTACATTTTACAAGAGAATGCACACTTTCACTTTCAATTTCAATTTTCACGTTTATTGTCATTGTCGTCCAGAGAAAAGCAACGAAATTGTGTTCGGAGCATACAACAACCGTACATGGTGTATTAAAGTGCACTAACAAATAAATAATAAATACTAAATACCCCCTGTGTAAACATGGCACATCAACAGTATATAGTTGTTAAGACACAGAACCAGTGACATTCACTCTTGATAGCAGCAAGAGGCTTTACAAAACAACTTAAAAGACATCCAGAACAGAGAGTATGGTCAGAGTTGGATACAGATGTAGTTAATGCAACAATGCAAAGTCCAGTTCACAGTTATTACACAATGAGGTATGGTTTACTGTCCATGGGGGGGAGGGGGAGGCGAGGGGGGAAAGGGCATCATTAAGCAGCCTCACTTCGCAAGGGTACAGGCTGTTAGCCAGTCTGGCTTTACTGGCACCAATAGACCTGTACCTGAGGGCAGAAGGTGGAACAAATGATGGGCTGGGTGATGCCGGTCCCGTATGATGCTATGCACTCTCTTCAGGCAGAGACCAATAATTTTGGTCCCAATAATTTTACCGGCTGTATTTACCACTCGTTGGAGTGCCTGCTGATGGGCCTTAGTGCAGCTGGTGTTACAGTGTCTGGTTGTGTTCCCTTGTCTATCACTAGAGGTCCTCGTATTCCCTGTCTGTGTTAGTATGTGTACGGAGTCGTTGTTTTATGTCCACACTTCCAATCTGTATGTGCCCGTTCTTTTTTTGTCTTGTGCCTTGAATTGCCTATTTGGATTTTGACCCCATGCCTGAATTACTACGAGTTTGGATTACCCTTTATTTAATAAATCACTGCACTTGGATTTTTCCGCCTCCTGTGTGTGTTCCGTGACAGAACGACTCCGTCCTCAGAAATCCAGCGGTAATTTTCAGTTTTTATTAATTAATTAATTTTTATTTTTTTGGGGGGAAGATCTCGTCCCCAGTCACCATGTGGATTCCACGTAGCGAGCTTTCTCTCCGCATCTCGTTACTAGAGTATTTTTCTAGATGCGCACAAAGGCATGAGGAGATCAGGGCAGTTGAGGCTTCACCACTGCTCTCACCGAGCGCCTGGACTTCGTCGATGGTTTCGTCCAGTTCAAAGGCGGCAGAAATCCGTCTGAAGGGACAGAGGAGGACTCCCCCACCCCCCAAATATAATCAAAATATATTTGTCAAAATACAACATAGTGAATGTAGTATGTCCAAGACTGCATTTGTGCTGCATGAGAATATTAACTTATTCATCAAATTCACTGCATAACATAAAAGTATAGGAAGTATAGGTATGTACTCACATATACACATTTACATTTGTACACACGTGAACACAAAATTACAATTAATTTCTGCTGGCCAAAACATTTTTGCTGTTTTATTAATTGTTCTCCCCTATACTGTACACAAACACACACACACACACACACACACACACACACACACACACACACACACTGGCACAGCTGTGCATTTTCTCAAGGGGAAGTGAAGTGCAACGTTATTCACATTAACTCTGACAGGACGGACACTCACTGGGCAGCAGGAGGTGATTTTTGTAAGATTGATTGTAGAGAGAAGGAAAATGCTACTGAACTTTACATATTCATGAATTCATCTTGAACAAACACAAGCAAAAAACAAACAAAAAAACAAACACATATCCCTGAATGTGTGTTTGCTTTTCATCACTCTTTCTCTTGCTATCTTCCTCGTTCTTTTACCTCTCCCTTTACACCCATTCATTCTTGCTGCCCAGTCAAGTGTTATTTAATATGCCCTTGTGTTCTTTTACAGGAAAAATTGGCTTTTCATGATCCAATATAAAAATAAATAGAGGTAATTAGTACATTAGTTATCACTGAAATTCTTAGGGTCTCCAAACAAAAGAGTTAATCCAGTAAAGGGCCTGACAACAAAATTATTAAGTTGTCATATGTCAAAAACAGACAATATTTCCCATGTTGTACTTGTTTTTATACAACCAAGACACATGAACGGTATAATCAGCAAAATCCACCTGACTGAAACTCCTACACAACATATGGAAGGTATTTCAATTACACCTAATCATACCAAACAGGCATAATGTGTTGCAATTTGATGAGCTAAAAGTGTTCCACCATTAACAATATGAATAAAAATATCTTTGAATTCTATACAGATGTTAAGGCAATCTGATTTTCAAAACATGCCATTCATCAACATTTATTAGCTGATTGAAATTTAATGCCTGGGTTTCATTTTGGATGTGACATAAACTAAATCTTCTCCACCCACTTTCTTCAGCCTGTTGGGAGCTCCACATCATGTGGGTGTATTGCGTGGACTGAGAGCGCTGACGTGTCTATTTCTGAGCTGAATATATCCCTATATAATATGACACCTTAATTCAGTGGTTCTGAGTTTGTGGGACCCCAGCGGGTGTTGTGGTCTTTTACGGGTTGCATCAGAGACTGAAACAGTCAACACATTCAAAACTAGAATGTTGAAGATACACATGGAGCCAATGAAGTTGGGCCAAGTTACTTCTCGTGTCAAGTGCATTTACTGCAATACACTTAAAAGGATAGTTCCCCCAAAAATGAAAATTCTGTCATCATTTACTCAGCCTCATGTTGTTCCAAAGCTGTAAAAGTTTATTTCTTCTGTTGAACACAAAAGAAGATATTTTGAAGAATATTGGTAACCAGACGGTAGCCATTGACTTTCATAGTATGACTTTGTGTTCAACAGAAGAAAGAAACTCGGTTTCACTTTATTTTAATGGTCCATTTAACACATTCTGTTGACTATAAGTAACGTTGCACCTACATGTTTACTAACTCTTATTAGAGTATTAGTAGAGTATTAGTAGAGTAGAGTTAGGGTAAGAATAACTTAACATGTAGTTGCAAAGTTACTTATATTCAGTTGAATGTATGTTGGAGGAGCATTACAATAAAATGTTAGCAGATATGAAAGGGATAGTTCACCCAAAAATGAAAATTCTGTCAGTATTTACTCACCCTCATGTTGTTCCAACCGCGTAAGACCTTCGTTCATCTTCGGAACACAAATTAAGATATTTTTGATTAAATCTGGGAGCTAGATCACTCCTCCATAGGTTTCTTAAGGGATTGAAACTTGCCAGCCCCGAAAAGTTATTAAAGTCATCGTTAAAATAGTCCAATTGTATTGCAACTTAATAAAACGCATGCAAATAGTAAAAAAAGCATGCAAATAGGTAAAAACGCATGCAAATAGAAAAAAAAATGCATGCAAGTAAAAAAAACCACATGCAAATAGAAAAAAACACCTGCAAATTAAGAAAACATCTTCATCAGTTTCACAACACACGTGTGCTCCAAATACTCACAACTCAACCAAATACAGAAACGCGCTGCAAATAACATAGACCACAACAGAAATGTTTCCGGGGTAACCAAATAATTGACGAACCCGGCTGGGACGTGCTTACAGCTCAAAATTCTACTTTATTTTATTTTATTTATTTTAACTTTTAAACAGAGATTGCATTTTTTTGACATTCAACTTGTATACAATATACAAAATGTATTAACAATATGTTCAATGTCATCAGAATACAATGAGAAAAGAGCAATGAGCTGAAAACTAAAATAAATAAATAAAAAAGATAGAGAAGAAGAACATGAAGGAAAGATGTTAATCTATACATCAGTTCCCTTTCAGTCGATAACGTCAGACGTAGTCGACGTCGACTGAATTGGAATTGGGATCTCGCTAGAGAGCCTGTCTTCTTCGAGTACTATTGAACGAGCCAATGTAATTGCCGTGCGTGATTCGCATCACACACTCCGCCCCCGCGGCGCGGGTATAAATACGGAAGTGGATGCACGCACTAGTTGCCTTTCGCTTCGGAGCCGATCGTTTGATGTCTCTGAGAGTGCTGTTGTCTACAACGAGCGAGTGTGTCGGTGTTCTTCAGGAAGACTCTCCCAGTGCTGGTGTTCTACAGCGCGAGTGCAGCGGTGATCGCGAGCTTTGAGCTCTCAACTGCTGTTTTAACAGCAACAAATTTCTAAATGTTTGTGTGTGTTGATGGCTGGTTAGAGGGCGGAAAAGTGAGTGCTTCACTGTTTCAGTTCTATGTTCAGTGTTGCCGCGGTCATTCCCCTGTGTGCTCCGGCACTGGTGACGGTCCTATTTTCTGAAAGAGCAACACGGGTGCGTTTGCGTCTTTTTCAAGATGTCATTCCGCCCGTGCGTTTCTGGGTGCGGTCGTTCCCTGTCTCTCTCTGATGGTCACAACTGTTGTGTCACGTGTTTGGGCTTACAGCACGCTGAGACAGCTTTTGTGGACAGCTCGTTTTCACTGTGGGAACATGACTGTCGCAGTGTTTAGGGCGAGACTCGCCTTCGTTCGCGGAGATCGAGTCCCCATTACCATGCCCCACCCTCGGGTGCTGTGTGGGATGGGTGACCGGAGGATAGTGTTGGATGTCCCGCCCGGTAACCATTCCCTGTGGGCTCCTCACTCCTCCCTTCCACTGCAACCACTGGAGCCTCCTGTGTTGTCTGCTGGTCCATCTGTAATGGGTGGGCCAGCGGTTTCACTCGGGGCTCCCCTGGAGGACAGGACGCCGATTGCAGCATCGGAGGGTGAGCTGACTTCTAGAGATGATGACTCGGCTGCATTGTCTCCCTCCGGGAGTTCAATGTTGCCCGAGCCGGATCCAGAATTATCAGCTATGCTGAAACGGGCCGCCGAGGCTGCCGGGCTCGAGTGGAACCTCCACCGTGTCCCGTTCAGTCTCGGTTGGAATCTGGAGTTTGGTATCTTGGGGCGGGCCGCGCTGGTTCTCAGCTCGCCGCCCCAGTGCCTTTCTTTCCCGAAATGCATGGAGAGCTTATCAGGTGGTGAACAGCATCTTTCTCTGCCAGAAACTGCCTGAATAGCTTTTCCCCCTCATTACCCTTGATGGAGGAACGGTGAAGGGTTGGGAGGTGTCCCTCCATTGGAGCGGTCTGTCGACGCAGGTGCACCTGTGTCCGGCGGCCGCTGCCTTTTGGGGGGATCCTCGTCTCCCCCCTAAGGCCTGTGAGGTTTTGTCCGTTCCAACGGGCAGAGCTTACAAAGCCTGTGGGCAAGCCGCTTCCTCTTGCGTGCCATGGCGTTGCTGCAGGCTAGGGCACCCATGGCATGCACGAGGGTAATCCAGAGCGTGCGCTCATAGGTGAGCACCGCACTGCATCCGACCTCACCCTCCGGGGTACGGGTGTCGTAGCGTGCGTGATCGGTCTGGCGATGTCCACCTTGGTGGTCCAGTAGCGCCTTCGTTGGCTCAGCCTGGTGGGTATGGCGGATGCGGACAAGGTTCGGTTCCTGGTCTCCCCAATTTCCCAGGTTGGGCTGGTCGGCGACGCGGTGGAGAACTGCATCCAACAGTTCTCTGCCGCTCAAGCGCAGACGGAGGTCATCCGGCACATCCTGCCCCGGTGGCTAGCTGCTGCCTCCACCCGCCGCCAGTGGCAGCTCCTCCGCCTGCTCGTCGCCGTGGGCGTTCCCCGGCCGCCGCTCCTGCTGGCCCTCCGCAGCAGCCTCCACCCAGGCCTCAGCATGGAGCCGGCAGCAGTAGGGACGCCCAGCCCGCTCCAGGCGCTGCCAAGTGGCAAGCGACAGCGAAAGCATTCCGGAGTGGGCCGCCCAGGAATGGATGAGATGCTCTTGGAGTGGCACGATCACTCCCTCCCCCCGGGTGAGGGCCGGGTGGAGCCTTTGTTTGTGTGTGTGTCTGTTCCGCCGCTGGCTCCCTAGAAAAAAAAAAAAAAAAGCGGAGCAAGCGGTACCCACACTTCAAAGAGAGAGCAATTTCATCTGTTCCTGGGTCTCAAGAGGGCCAGTCTGGCGGGTGTGACCCTGTATAGCCTTACACCCCTCAGCTCCCCCTTGGTCGCCAGCAGGCAGCTTGGGGCGTTCGAGGACCCGGTCATCCGCCTTCTCACGCGCCCCCTGTCGCTTGTGGGGACAGGTAAGTGTTGCACAGCACACTAACACCACTCTCTCTACTTTGCTGCCCCACCTCAGGCTCGGCTACCCCGCTCAAGTCAGTGATAGTCATCACATTAGGTGTTGAGCAGACGAGCTCCTGAAAATTCAGTGATATTCATCACACCGAGCGTTGAGCAGTGCTCCTGACTTGTGCGTGCTTATCTTATCCTGCTGGCGAAGGATTTGATATAGCCGCTCCTCCAGCCGGTACGAAGGCCATTTGTAAACTCGTTCTTCGTGCTACTAGGTGGTGGGTCGTGACCATCTTGGCCCAGGATTGGTCTGCAGCTCCGACCTGAAAGACATGTGCTTAAGAACAGATCTCTACCTTCCGCACCGCAGGACATCCTGTGGGTTGCGTGTAAGGGTGGAGTATCAGTACAGTGTCCTTCCCTTCGAGTGCTCCAGAGCCCGTTGGGTCTTCAGGTCAACTGGAAGAGAGTAATCTCGCCCACGGGCTTAGTATCTCTTTTTCAGTTTTGGAGATGGACTCGGTCTAACACGTTTCTCCAATGAGAATGTGTTCAGCTGGTGGTTGAAGTGAGAAAGGGTCCCACTGGAAGAACTTTCAGAGGCTCCTGGGGTATATGGTAGTTGCAGCCATTGGCTTCCTCCATATGTGACCGCTTCAGCGCTAGCTTCATGATCGAGTCCCGAGGTGACCGTGGCAGAGCAGCTCACCCTGTGTGACTATAGTTCATCCCGGTCTGCTGCCAAACCCTCTTCAACAGAGGGGCCATGTACATGGGCGTGTTTTAACGGGGGCCTGGGCGACCCCCGACTACACGGGCATTCGTGCCTCGAGTTGTTAGACATGGCAACCGCTGCTGTCACAACTCACCCGTCACCTCCTCCTTGGAGTCAGAAGCTTCTGAGGATGCTTTGTTCCACTCTTCCCGCTTTACTCAATCGTGCCGCCATCGAGCCTCACGAGAGTTATAGCCAGGGCAAGTGGAGACTCGCTTGCACCTACGTGCCAAGTCAGGAGAGGAACAGGTCTTCATAGTTGCCCCTCATTGGCCCAACTGGACCTGGTTCCCATCAACAGCCTTCCTGACTTCCCCTGAAAACTCTTTCGGGGATGGGGCACGATGGCACACGCGTTCTGCCCCCGGAGATTCCGGGCGGTCTTATATCGGAACGCGGAGGTTCAGGTGGCTATCACAAGAACATGTGATAGATACCATCACTTCTGCGAGCACCCCCTAGAATTGGGTAGCGTGCTTACGCCTTTAGAAGTGGAACCTAGTCGTTGAGTGCGTCTTCTCTCCAGAGGAGATCCTGAAAGCTTTCGATCACTTCAGTGCTCTCTTTCCTGCAAAATGGGTTGCAGTAGGCTGTTTTCCTTCACCCTCAAGATGATGTTGCCTCGGTGTTTAAACGACGCTCATCGTGTTGCAGAAGTATGCAGAAGCACGTTCTGATCGTCAGGTTCCTGAGGAGCAAGGTCTTGTAAATCCTTGTGTCCCTCTTTATCCTCTTGGGCCTTGTCCCTGGTGCGACTGCACTGCAGAGACCGCCCCTGAGCCACTGCAGGCAGTGAGTTAAAAAATCTCTTATATCAGTTCTCCTGCTCGCGTGGTCCCTACTAGAGGGTAGGGACTTGCTCGCTTTCGGTCAACGTATTGTGCCTGGAGTCTGGACCGGCTAACTCTCACAAGCTGAGACCCCGGCTCGGATTGTGCCCAAGGTTCCTACCTCTCCCGTAATAGGAGTAGGTGGTGAGCCTGCAAGCGCTGCCCTGGAGGAGGCAGATCCAGCCCTGGCTTCTCTGTCCGTTCGCTTGGATGTGTACAGAATGCAAGTCATAGACCTCAGACCAGCTCTACAAATATCTGTTGGAATTCAGCAGAGAGGGAAGGCTGTTTCCATGCAAAGTTGCACTTAGTGCTTGCCTTCATTTCGGTAAAGATCCGAGATGCAACATGTCCACTTAGGTGTTGAGCTCCTCTATGATGAGTGTAAAGTGCTCCGCCTGGGCGTTGACGATATGCTTTGTTAAAACAGATTCTAGAGTTGGGGGCTGGACGACACCTAGTTGAACCGCTGCTTCCCGTGGGCTCCCTTCCCATGAAGCCAGTTTCACCGTGAGCCCGGTTCAAGTGTCGGCTTGCTGCGCCATTCCCCTCCTATGGACTGGATACGTGCGCCTTTCTACTCCAGTGAGTTCCCTTAAAATTTAACCCTGTTGAGTTCCTCCACACCCCTCCGACGTCGGACGTGCGGAACGTCTGGTGTTAGGCCTACCACTCGTAAGCAGTGTGGAACCTGTGTTAGGCTGGGTCCATATGTTGCGGTCCCTTCGGCGACCCCATATGTGTATTCTTCCACGGTACGGCTCCCTGCGGTGAGCCCGTGTCTTCCCTCGGCAGAGTCTCTCTGCCGTCACTGTCCCGTGTGTCACCCCCGTCTTAGGCTGGAGCCACCCCAGTGACATTCCATATGTTAGACTGCCCGGTCTCCGCCCAGTTCATATGTGTATTTTCCACGTTACCTCCCTCTGGGTTGGACGTGGCTTCCGCAGCGTCCCTTCCTTCCAATGTACGGGGAACGCTTTCCCAGTGGTCCTGTAGGAACTGCAGTGACTTCCCTGGCCTAACCCCTGTCCTTCCCCGCCTTAAATTTGCGGGGGCATCAGGAGGCTTTGGTTTAGGCACTGGAAGGTGGCAGCGTTAGTGGCGCGTTCAAAGGGTGATCCCAATTCAGTCGACGTCGACTACGTCTGACGTTATCGACTGAAAGGGAACGTCCTCGTTGCGTATGCAACCCACCGTTCCCTGAAGGAGGGAACGGAGGACGTAGTCGACGGAGAGAAGGAAATGAATAGTTGAAATAAAGTCGTTATTTTTGTTTGCTATTGAGCACAAAAAGTATTCTCGTCGCTTGATAAACTTAAGATTGAGCCACTGTAGTCACTTGGGAGTATTTTAACGATGTCTTTAATAACTTTTCGGGGCTGGCAAGTGTCAATCCCTTATAAGCATATTGACTAGTATAGAGGAGTGATCCAGCTCTCAGGTTTAATCAAAAATATCTTAATTCGTGTTCTGAAGATGAAGGAAGCTCTTACGGGGTTGGAACAACATGAGGGTGAGTAAATACTGACAGAATTTTCATTTTTGGGTGAACTATCCCTTTAAGCAGACAGTCTACTAATACTCTAATGAGAGTAATTTTATAGTTGCAAAGTTACTCATATTCAACTGAATGTTCAAAAGGGTCCATCAAAATAAAGTGTTACCAGAAACTTTCCAAACAGATTTGGAACAACTTGAGGATGAATAAATTATGACAATTTTCATTTTTGGGTGAACTATCCGTTTAAGTTCTTCACACAAAACTATCATATGACTTTATCAACAAAACTAAAAAGCACAAGTCACATTGACTACTTTTTTATCTTCTTGTCCATGCAGTTTTGTTCCAAAATGAAAAAAAAAAATCCTTTAATATTTTAATATTATTTTTTTTATTATTATTATTATTATTTTTTTGTCATTTGTTTAACTAAAAGTATAGTTTTTCATTATTGAATGAAACCATGAATATTGAATTTTCATTACTTCACAGAAAAAGTGCCAAATCTAATGCTGAATGTAAAGACATTTAATGTTTTTAAATAAAAAAAAAGTTTAACATTAAGTCAATGCAAATATTGTCATGTGCTTTTTTCTCATTTGTTGCTTTGGACAGAAACATCTACTAAGTTAATACATGTATATTCAACATTTTAAAGTGGCAGCATTTGCTAACAATGCAGATAATCAGACAGATAATAAGAGGGTATGAACCCTTTTTCTTACAACCCCAAATCAGAAAAAGTTGGGACATTTTGTAAAATGCAATAAAATCAAGAATCTGTGATTTGTTCATTCTATTTAACCTTTTATTAACTGACAAAAGTACAAAGAAACGTTTTCCAGTGTTTTCACTGACCAACAGAATTGTATTTTGTAAATATGAACAAATTTTGATTTGATGGCTGCAACACCCCCCAAAAAAGTTGGGACAGAGACATGTTTGCCACTGTGTCACTTCACCTTTCCTTTTAATTACACTTTTTAATCATTTGGGAGTTGAGGATACTAATTGTTGGAGTTTTGCTAGTGGAATATTTGCCCAATCTTGTCTGATACAAGACAGCCGCTCAACAGTCTGTGGTCATCGTTGCCTGATTCTCCTTTTCATGATGGGTCATACATTTTCCATAAGAGACATATCTGGACTGCAGTAAACAGGCAGGCACATCCCTTCTATGGTGCAGAGTGTCTAGAAACCACTCAGTTTTAGCACGTGCAGAATGAGGCCTGGGATTGTCTTGCTTCCCAGGAAAGATGTCATCTTGATGGCAGTTTATGTCTCTGTGCAATCCAAATATATGCCTCCATGTCAATGGTACCTTCACAATAATACAAGCTACCCATACCGTTTGCAATGATGCACCTCAATACCAGGATAGATGTTTGCTTTTGCACCTGTCGCTTGTGAAAGTCTGGTTGGTCCCTTTCGTCTTTGGGACTGAGAACTCAATGTCCATTTTCTCCCAAAAACAAGCTGAAACATGGACTCATCTGACCACAGCAGATATTTCCACTTTCTTCTAGACCATCTGAGATGAGCTCAGGCCCAGAGAACTCGCCGGCATCTCCACATAGAACTGATGTAAAGCTTTCTCCTTGCGTAACAGAGATTCAAGTGGCATTTCTTAATGCAGAGTCAGACTGTGTTCAGTGAAAACGGTTTTCCAAATTACTCCTGAGCACATGTGGCTGTATTTAACGGATTAGCATGATGGTATCTTGTGCAATGCCATTTGAGGGCTCAAAGGTCACGCACATTCAACAGAGGTCTACTGCTTTACCCAACACAGACTGAGAATTCTCTGGATTCCCTGAATCTTGTGACAATATTATGTATGGAAGATGATAAGAGGCATAAATGCTTCGCAATCTTGCATTGAGAAATGTGATTTTTTTTAATTGTTTGACAATTCTCTCAAGATATTTGGCACAAGGTGATGAGGCATGACTCATCATTGCTTAAAAAGACTGAGAAGCACTTTTACACCCAAACACGATACCCTCAACTATTACCAATTCACCTGCTCATTTTGGACTGTTTCAAAATAGTTGGACAATCTAATTTGGATAAACTTTTCACTTTTATTTGGTCTCTGTCCCAACTGTTTTGGGGGGTGTTGCAGCCATTAAAATCAAAATTTGTTCATATTTACAAAATAAAATTAGGTTGGTCAGTGAAAACATTGGAAAACTTCTTTGTACTTTTGTCAGCTAATAAAAGGTTAAATAGAATTAACAAATCACAGATTCTTGATTTTATTGCATTTAACAAAATGTCCCAACTTTTTCTAATTTGGGGTTGTATTTCGAAGGAGGAATAACAACAACAACAACAACAAAACGGAGATCCACTGATTTAAATTATAATTTGGCATGCTGTTTTATGCTAAAGTCACCTTTTATGTACATCTGATATGCAATATCCAGTTACATTTCATTGATTAAAGGGAACCACATCTATTTCATTATTATTATTATTATTATTATTATTATTATTATTATTATTATTATTATTATTACTCTTTACATACTAAAAAGCATTTTTAAAATGCATGCTTTTGCAGATTACACAAATCATTAAATGCGGTTGTATCTTTTGAGGCTGAATTTTGGATGCTAAAAATAAAAATGCATCAATAAATCGCTGTGGGATCAACCAACCACGCTTGGCCTTAACATATTTTATTCTAATTTTAATCATTTGGCATGCTCTGCCTACATTGTAAAAACAGATTTCTGGAGTACATTTACAAGAAAATATGATTTCACCCATTCTACTTGAGGAATTTCACGTTTACTGTAATTCAATGTCTTGCCATTGCTTTTTTATTATTTGTGAAATGTAGCAATATCTGAGTGAAAATTGTTTCAAAGTCAATCCTAAAACATTTTTTTTTTCAGTGTAGGCAAATTAATCAAATCCAGCAGGTGAATTTCAGTTTTATGTAAAATTTAGTGTAAAGAGCTTGGCAACGGAAAGCATGCAATATGTTATAGATATGCAGTTCCAGGATATCAGTTGACTGAAGACATTTAAATACTTAAAGTTGCATACTGTTCCATAAAAGAGCCTATTTGTCTCCTAACACTTTTTTTATTCTTTCTCTCTTCAAGAAAGGCCTCTTTGCAAACTGCCACGTCAACACAAAGTCTGGTAACAGAGAGAGACGTTCGCTGTCTGTTTGGATCTTTGAGCTCCGCCAGCAAACCAGCACTTAGCATACTGTTGTCTTGACAGGGCACACAGATACACTGCTCGACAGTGGTCCACCAGCCGGCCTCGACCCAGCAGTTGTAGTCTGGTGACAAGCTAACAGCTGCTGCCAGGGCTCATAAAGACACGCTATAGTTAAAGCAGGTTATTCCAATCATAATTCCAGGACAGAGAATATCAGATAATTATGAGTGCAACACCACACAAAACTACTGATGATCATGATGGGAAAATATAATCTTCAAAAAGTCCCATAGGGACAAAAAAGTATAGGAAAGAAATAAACTAATTAAAGCATACACTACAAAATCACCTTTGTGAAATGTGTTAAAGGTGATGTGTGAATCTTTTTTTTAAACAAAGCTGCTACTGCTGAGCAAAGAAAAAAAAAATCTTAAAAGATACCAGAGGGACAAGCTATTCTCAAAAAATCTGAAGAAATAAACTTATTAAACAATAAAACCCAACATCACCTTTGTAAAATGTGTGAAATTTTTCTTGATGTTAAACATACTGGTGCGTCTTTTTACTTAAAGTTGCAATCACCCATTTGTCCTTATTAAAAAGTTTTACCTTCAAAAAAGTTTTAATTGCAACCAGGTGCAAGACTCCCTGAAAACCACACTAAAGTAAAAGTACAGATACCTTGCAGCGAAAATGACTCCATTACCAGGTACAAGTCACCAATTCCAATACAACTTGAGTTAAAGCATCTGATTTTAACAGTACTTAAGAATTGTACTCATACATGAAGGAAGGCTCAAAGAGCCTAAGAGACATTCCACTGAAAAACAATAAACAGCTGATTTGTGAGGAGAGCAATCACACGTTTATATAAAACCGAACACATCAATATTACAATTGACACAACAGCCTCTAAAACCTCTACAGACACTCAAGTCTCAGTTAAACTCAAGTGCTCAAAAAAGGGCACAAGTAAACCAATAAACCTTAAAAAGCTCTCTTCAGTATAACGAATAAATAAATAATGTTAACTATAATTAAAGCCTAAAAAAGTCAACACCTACTTGCTCTGGAGGTACTGGTTTCGGCCTCATCACCGGCTGCTGTCATGTCCTCATCTCATTTATATAACGCCTACAATTCAGCAACCTGCTAATGCACTCGCATTTGTGTAAAGTATTTCCATTATATGGAAAAAAATAAAAATACTACGGAAGTTAATGGGATACAATCAACTGTTTGATTACAGACCATCTTCAAAACATCTTATTTTGCATTCAGCAGAAGAAAGAAATTCATATAGGTTTGGAACAATTTGTGGGTAAGTAAATGACAGAATTTAAACTTTTGGGTGAATTATATAGTAATTAATTACATTTACTCAAATATGCTACTTTAAACCACTGATTGCAACCATCATTAGAAACATGTGCCTCTACCTACATTTTTTGCCTACCTATACATAAAATTGTAAAATTGTCACTGCAGTTTCCAGCTGAAATAAAACAGCAACAACTTTGTATTCCTTATCACACAAATTGTGATTATGGGAGCAGATTATCTATTAATAAAGACTTGTTTTCATACAGTTTTATAAAAGCTTTTATCATAGTGCAGGATTTGTAAACTAATACATTTTGATGTTAACATCACATAACCAGCTCCATATCTGGCTTTTCTGGAATAGTAAACTTGCTCAGCTGGTGCAGCACTGCACTTGCAAAGCAGAGCGCTCGGGTAGACCACCTGATCAGTCAAATAACCTGCTACATATTTTATCTTTGTAAACCACCTATTATGGGACACTTTCACTCACAGAATAAATGATTCATGTCTCACTGGCACTGCTTGTGCATTTCCAGTGCACTAGTGCATTTCCAGAATTAAATTAGCCATACTATTTTTGCATGATGCCATGCTGTCACAGACTGCCATATCAGCCAACACAACATAAAAAAAATAATGCACGCCAGCTGCATGCAACTAAGTTAATTCACAGTTGCACATCTACATCTAGTAACTCATACAGACAGTTTTAATGTCAAGGCTATGCATCTAAAGCTTAAACAACTAAACAAATAAGGGTATTTTACAGCATCAATGGATTAGCTCATAAATAGGGTTTGGAATTGAAGACTCACATGCTGTTTTCTGTGCTACGCACACATCCAAAACATGCGCACAGAAAGCCGCCCCTCATATAGAAAAGAGCGTGATATTGAGCCGAATTCTCTTCAACGTCTTTTTGCACTTACCCAAATACACACAAAAATAAGAACAGTTGGTCTCGTAAGAACAGTCGGTTATGTCTGTTAATAACTTTTGTAACTATTCTTGTAATGTACATTTTATTCATAAAGTGCAGTTATTTTACATTTGATTACAGTTTCTGTACCTAAATAACTTAAAATCTTAAAACACTGTTTATTTCAATGATATTTTTGTTCAGCTTTTTTGTGCAATTGCTAATTTTCTTGTATGTTCTTTTTTAATTACTGAGTGTTTACTTGTTTTAATAGTGCTTGATATTTATATTAGTTAGGCAAGTTGTTATTGTTGTGGTATATTTAAACCAGGCAAAAGTTCCTTGTTCAAAGTGCTGGTCTGAGGTCCTGAAACACTGCGTTCTGTCTATGTAAGCACGGAGGGTGCGTACTGGACAGAGCAGTGCCAAGGCTGGGTCTTCCTCCTCCGAGGGCAGCGCTTGCAGGTTCACCACCTGATCCCTGATAGCAGTGGTGGGAACCTTGGGCACGTATCCAGGCCGTGGTCCCAGGATCACGTGAGAGTTAGCCGGCCCGAATTCCAAGCACGCTTCGCCATCTGAAAATGCCTTCAGGTCCCCTACCCTCTTGATGGAGGCCAAAGCGACCAGGAACGTTGTCTTCCTAGACAGGATTTTAAGCACTGATCGCAATGGCTTAAACGGAGCTATCTGCAGGGCAGATAGTTCTTCTCAGCAAGAAGAACACCATGTGACGAAGAGGTTCCACTTTAACGCACAGGCATTGAGTAGACAGGGCCCTAGCGGAAGTGATGGTAGCCACCACCTGAGGTGGTAGGGTACTCAAACCTGCCTCGTCCCATCGAGAAGCCACACATGTAGGTTCCATAGATCGGGATGAGGGTGTCAGAGGGGGCCCCGTCTCTGTGAAAGGAGGTCCTTCCTCAGAGGAATTGGCCAGGGAGGGGCTGTCACGAGGAGCATTAGTTAGGAGAACCAAGTCCAGGATGGACCAAATGAGGCGCAACCAGAAGGA
This sequence comes from Siphateles boraxobius, assembly GCF_051911475.1. Classification (NCBI taxonomy): domain Eukaryota; kingdom Metazoa; phylum Chordata; class Actinopteri; order Cypriniformes; family Leuciscidae; genus Siphateles; species Siphateles boraxobius. The sequence goes on from NW_027509175.1 coordinate 4,097,504, forward strand.
CCTGCTCCTCGTCCTCCCTGATCTTGCACAGTGACCTTGCAAGAAGGCTAAATTGGGGGAAACGCATACTTGCAGAGGCCCCGCGGCCAGCTGTGCGCCAGTGCATCCGTGCCGAGCGTGCCCTCGGTCAGGGAATAAAACAGGCTGCAATGGAAAGAGTCGTGGGAGGCAAACCGATATATCTGTGCATCGTCGAACTCTTCCCAAATCAGCTGAACCAACTGGGGATGGAGTCTCCATTCTACCGGAAGTGGCTGAAACCGTGAGAGCTCGTCGGCTGCACGGTTCAGCTCTCCCGGAATATGAACGCATGAAGCGACCTCAGATGCTTCGGACTCCATATTAGGAGATTGCGGGCGAGTTGCGTCATAGGGCAGGAGCGTAGACTCTTGAGCAACGCCTGGAAGTGGTGCAGAGCGAACTGTACTGCCAGCAACTCTAAGCAATTGAGGAGGCACTGAGGTCCTGTCCAGGAGCCCGCGCCAGCATATCCATTGCACATGGCACCCCATCCCATGGCAGAGGCATCTGTTGGTACAACAATATGCCTGGAAACTCGTTCTAAGGGCACTCCGGCCCGTAGAAAGCTGACGTTCAACCACGAGGTGAAGGTCTGACGGCAGGCCCGAGTAACTCGTACCCGGAGCGTGCCCTGTTGCCATGCCCATCTCAGGACTCGATCGTGAAGCCAGTGCTGAAACGATCTCATATGAAGCAATCCGAGCGGCGTGGCTGCCGCTGCAGATACCATATGCCCCAGGAGCCTCTGAAATAACTTCAGTGGAACCGCACTCTTACCCTCGAATTGTCTTAAGCTGCACATGGCGACCGAGTCGATTTCTATGCCGAGAAAAGTGATCCTCTGCACGGGGTGAGTTTGCTCTTTTCCCAGTTGACCTGAAGTCCCAAGCGGGCTAGGTGCTGGAGCACTAGGTTCCTGTTTTCGCAAATCTGATCTCAAGAGTGAGCTCGAGATAGTTCCGGATGCAAACCCAGTCTAGCCGTAGTGGCACAAGGGCTGACTTGACGACTTTCGTGAAGACACAAGGAGACAGGGCTAACCCGAAGGAGAGAACTGTGTAATGGTATGCCCGCCCCTCGAAAGCAAACCGTAGGAACGGTCTGTGTCGAGTAAGAACGGAGACATGAAAGTACGCGTCCTTCAGGTGGCTGAACACATTCGAAAATGCGTTTGGCCATTAGCATCTTGAACGGAACCCTGTGAAGGGATCGGTTCAAGATGCGCTGGTAAAGGATTGGCCGCAACTCACCGGATTTCTTTGGTACAATGAAGTAGGGGCTGTAGAAGCCGGACTTCATTTCAGCTGGAGGGACCATCTCGACCGCACCCTTCACCAGTAGGGTAACAACCTCCGTACATATGACATGGGCATTGCCACTGACCATAGTGTAACTGACTCCTCGGAAGCGGGGAGGAGATCATACGAACTGAATCGCATAGCTGAGCCTGATGGTTCTGGCAACCCAGCGAGACAGGTTGGGAAGCTCTAGCCAAACTCCCAAGAACCGAACCAGCAGGGTCATGATTACCACAGACGTACCCTCGGTGGGGCAGCGAGGTGGAATGACCGGCCCAGACGTGGAAGGCGGAGCGTCCCGGTGTGGGGGCATGGTCATAAGCTGCGTCCTGACAGTGGAGACCAGGGAAAGACCAGTGTTCCACGGGGGTCTGCTCTGACAGGGGTCTGCTCAGAGGGGAATGAGAGTGGCAAGGCTCGAAAGTGGCGCACACTGCCATTCGTGCTCTGTGGGGGCTCAGAGATGGTGAAGTCAGTTCTGTCTTTAACCACATTAGATTGGCACTGGCCGGCCGGTCAGCGTTCCAAGTCCTCGAACGTCCTGCGGCACCCAGCTCATTGAAGAGCCCTTGGTCAGCTCTACCCCCGTGCATGTCCCTGAGCATCCTGGCCTGGTAGACCTGGAGGATGGCCATGGCATGCAGTGAGGCGGCAGCTTGCCCCGCAGCTCTGAGTGATTTCGCCACCAGGGTAGACTAAAACATGTGACAGCGCCTGCAGCCCCCAAGAACCAATAATCCAACCCCGATCGCTCAGGACAGGGTGAAGGGTTCCACTCTAATCCGATGCTTGTGGCAGCCCGGGAAAGCATGGCTGTCAATTCGGCACAGCCGAATCTTCATCCCCAGAAGACGCCAGCCCACCTTGTCATGCGGTGATTGACATCGTCTCATCATCTGGAGCCCCGAATGAGACACAGGGAACGACCGTAGACGGCCCCGCGATCACACTCGGAAGACACACGGGTTGCGATCCTAAACCTCGGGTCACCCTGGCCACCACAAAGTATCACCTAAATACTTAAAGTAACACTAGGTAACTTTTCAACCTTCATAATATATTTCCAAGTCTCTTGTGATGGTACATCGACTTACAATAGGTTGAATGACACGTCTGCCATAGCCTGACGGGGTCTGTAGCGTTTTTAGTCGTACTTTTAAACTTCGGGTTTCGGGTAGTAACCGGCGAACAAAGAGAACTACAAAATTCGACTGCTTTACGGCATATACGTCACTTCCACCACCACCGCCACTTCCTTAAAATCGGACGTGTGAGCCAAATATTATAGTCATGGCCGAAGCAGCACACAAAAACAAGAGAGCAAAGGTTTTATCGGAGCAAAGCAAAAATAGAAAAAGAGAAAGTGATCGCGTTAAAGGCAGAACGAGGATCAACATTGGGCCAGCGTTTTCTCGCTGGCGTGAGCTGAAGGAGGAGGAGGGGTGCCCGACCGATGCGGACTAGTAAGTATATTGCTTGCATACTATCTCTTTGTTTTTTTTTGTCTGCCTCACTATGTTACGGAAGCTATCTTATCCTCCGTTTATCTTGATGAATCAAGTAATGATAGTAGAGTAGCAAATTATTAATCTGGTAGTAAACGATATTCTAGTTTTTGATGGTTAGCTATCGCTAGCATTCTCGTTCTAATTTGAACTTTGCAATCGATGAAATGCAAATAGCAAATGTTTGACCTAAAAAGTGTACTCTACTCAACATGTACAAAGAAAATAATCAAATGAAAGCCTATGTCTAAACGGCGTGTACAAGTTTGGTAGGGGCTACGTTCTTGCAAGTAAATATATAAGATGTACAAAATCATATTTTAGGATACCTAACATGTCTGTGACATTTGTTTATTTGTCTTGCCTCAAGCTATAATTCAAATCGATTTGTAAAATTTGCAGATTCATTTATGGTAGCTTGATATTATAATATTGACAATATATGGTTATTATCTACAACTCAAAGATTGCATTGAAGTATCTTGTAAACGTGTTAAAAAAATAAAACCCATGAAATTATATTCATATGACATGCTGATATATATGCCACTGTACCTGGGATGAAGACATTTCACACGCGACGCAAGCAGAACACCTGCATGTGACCTCCTCCTACAGTGTTCAGGGCTATCATGGTTGTCAACAAATGCACGTGCATGTAGGATGACAGAGTTTACGACAGTAGTAGAGGACAATACTGTTTCCCAACTGAAGGGGGACCCCGAGAGCAAAAGTTACCTGCTGTTACTTTAAAGGTACAATATGTACGATTTTTGTAATAAAATATCCAAAAATCACTTGCACAGTGTGATATATTACCTACAGTTGTGTACTTACAATATCCCAAAAGTTCCCAAAGATTTTTAATTTCAGAGAAATTCCAATTTTAAATAATGATTCATCCCTTGTCGCATAATATCCATGTTATCCCTGGTTTCCGCTTTTACTGCCATATAACCATGGCGACAGACGTGGACAACTGCGTTACGTCTAGTGGCACGCTCACGCTGTTGTTGTTTCGTTCAAACGCTATGGACCATGGCCAGCAGACTTTGGGACAAAAGGAGAAATAAAACGAAGATCAATATCAGCGTGGCGTTTTCGAGATGACGAGAGCACCACGTCCGCAACTAACTTCAACTTGACAGAGACGCTGCTCTTGCATGTACTTTATTAGACAGGTGAGCAAATGTACATTGCTCAACATGATGAAACGTTAGAATATGATCAGTATGTTATTCTAATGTTGATCTAGCTTACTGCTTGTCTCATATACCCAACAAACTAACACATAGAATAACATTATAACTTTCAATACACTCAAATGCAGTTTAGTGTGATATTGTAGAGATCAAGTGAAACAGCGCTGCGCTACCTCACAAGTTTAATTCGTCACATAAACTGACCTGTGTGAGTGGTAATCAGCACTTGCGGGTAGTTCGGTGGAATGAAATGTCCTCATTCCTTTATATCCGCAGGACTCGCGTGTGGCGCTGATATCTCTCTCATTAGTGCCATGCTTCATACCACAGTCATGTTAAATAACATCAATGTATTCACTCATGCATAAACATTATTAGATCCATCGGCATGACGACAAGTTCCATAATTCCGCTTAGCGTCATAAACCTACGTCTTTGTTATTGTAAGAGGTTAGCGACCCCTAGCGGCGAAAAAAATGACATATTGTAGCTTTAACTCATGTTTATTTTGTGTTGTAACTAGTAAAGCGTAACATATAATCGGTTCATGGGCGCTCCAATTAAACTGAGGCGCTAGTCAGGGCATTTCACCACAAAAAGATTGCGAAAGATCGAGACCATGCTCGAGACTATGGTCTCATTCCAGTCCAGTCTATTCACATAAAGGACACATTTTGATTCAAAGAAAAGCGTTTGCAGGTATACCACAAACTCTCAAATGGCTTCGGTTGGGTATCCAGAGCATTCGCAGCTTATATGGACTGCACACCAATAACATAAAATCAATAAAAGCTTTATTATAGCTACTGTAATCGGCTATTTTAACTTACTTCTCATTCCAGTCAAATCATCCAAACACTGGCATGGCGAAAGATCGTTTTACTTCCGGTTCGTCCTCATTTCCAGTCAAGGTTGGTATATAAATTCACTCATGAATCCGCATCACTTAGTGAATTGTTTACTCGCAGTTCCATTCGCGACAAAATTTTAGGTCCGGTCCAGTGAAATGAATAGTCTCAAAGTTCACAAATCCTGCAAATATTCACGAATCAGTATTTTTTTTCCTCTCTTTTTTTTTTTTTTGTGTAATAAAAAGTAATAGGCTATAGCTATCAACTTTAGAATGTTTAAAGGAAAAACTAAAGTTCCTCAACATTAAAATATTCTGATAAAAAAAATTAACAGTAAAAATCATCCAAATAGGTTGGTTATAAATAATTTGCAATTTATTAATTAATCATTAGACTACACAAAATGCTTACTCCAGGCAGCATTCATGAGATTTTTTTCTTTTCTGAACATGTTGAACTAGCAAATTACTGACTCACCCCTTCAGATACCCGGAATAAAAACATTCATCATTCATTAAACATAATTCATCTGATGCAGGTTGAAGCAATGTTTGTTTCGTGCAACAGTCAAGCACATTACATTTTCTATATTCCTTTCATAATTTCTCTCTGTCTCTCTCTCTCTCTCTCTGTGTCTCGTTCTTGTAGCTTTGTGAAGGCAACAAGTTGAAGGGTAATTACCTCTTCATTATGTAGAGGAGAGAGAAAAGAGAGGAAAAAGATGTAGCAGTCTGTCAGCTGTCCTGGTCTGAAAGGTCAAAGTGTGAGAAGGCAGTGGTAGAGAAAGGCCAGCAGTGACGTGTCCCATTCAAAAACACACGGCACGTCACAAGTCTTCATCACAACAGAGACAGCTCACCGCACTGCTCTAACCAAACTGCAATTGCAATTCAAATTCAATCACTCTGAATGTCATCTTTCAGGCAAGTTAAATCTTCTATGCAGTTGTTCTCAAAGTCATTCTAAATTATGTGATGGGTGAGTGAATATTTAGAGAGAAGGTCAATAAAAATGCCCTGTACAATTTGTGGGGAAAAAAAGTGTATTATTAGTTTAAAAAACAAAAGATTTTCCTATTATGATTTCAGTACCCGAGAGTCTGCCAATAACTGATTTATCTTACAAAGCACTGATAATTACTCTAATGAGGCTAAACTGAGCTGATAATCATAACAGCTGAGTTTTATTACATTTTTATCTTGTAGAAAAAAACTAAATGTAATTAATCAAAACATACAGAGCACTCTTATGATGTGAAACTAGATCAACCAAATGAATTCATTATCTTCTTTGAACATATTTAATTAACTCAATAAATCAAATATAGTCGTTTAATTTGAACAAAAAATGGATGAAAAAAGATTCAGTTGAAGCTAGACTAAAAACAACTGAAAGTGCCAAAAGATGCAGCTGTTATGTTTTTTGCAGAGGTAAAATAGGTCACAGAGAGTTTATCTCTCTCTTACACTATCAGCCATATATCAGGAATGTCTCAGATCTTTATCTGCTGAACTAAATTAAAAATGGGCGCTTTGTGCCGCCAAGGGTAGATGTGTGTATCTGTGTGTGAAAACGAATTTATTTATATTTTATTTCTTTTCAAACAACCATAAAGTAAAGTAATAAAAAAAGGTTATTTAAAATGTAAGGAATAATATTTGCTTGATATAGAAATTTTAATGTCATATTAAAAAGTGTTATATTTTTGTATTTTGCATTGTTGTACTGTCAATAGTTCCAAAAAAAAAAAAGCTAAGGCAGTACAATTATAGTGGACCTGAAATAAGTGTTAAGTAACTAACAACAATAATTCCTTTTCCAGTGGTTTTGATATAATTACAATGAAAAAGCTGCTCTATACTGTCCTCACAAAACCTGAACCCAACCTGTTCAGCTATTTATTTGGCTGACAGACCATGGGACTAAATCAAACAAATGTTAAGTTTCTCTTAGCCTAGTCAAGTCAAGTCACCTTTATTTTTATATAGCGCTTTTTACAATTGAGTTTGTTTCAAAGCAGCTTTACAGAGATAACAGGAAAATAATGTTGTAATAGTATTGTTAAATAAAAATAAAATGTCCCCAACTAAGCAAGCCGAAAGCCAATGGCGACAAAGGCGAAGAAAGGCGAAAAGGTAACAGTGGCAAGGAACCAAAACTCCATCAGGTGACAGAGAAAAAAACCTTGGGAGAACCCCAAGGTTGGAGTCATCACGCCGGTATGGAGACGAGTTTGTTGAGGTGTCCATGAGGCCTTCACAGGGTTGATGAGGCTGGCACTTCAGGGATGTATTGTCGTCGTGTCCAGGCGCAGGTCCTTCATCAGATCTGGATATGGCCTTGATCCGGCAGTTTGCGGTAGACCTCGGGATAAACAGAGAGACTAATATTAGCTCTGATTGATTTACGTCTGTTTTGACATAAATCAATGTCAAAACAGCATCGACATTGATTTACATTTACATTTATTCATTTAGCTGACGCTTTTATCCAAAGCGACTTACAATTGCTATATTTCAGAGGTCGCACGCCTCTGGAGCAACTAGGGGTTAAGCGTCTTGCTCAGGGACACATTGGTGTCTCACAGTGGATTCGAACCCGGGTCTCTCACACCAAAGGCATGTGTCTTATCCACTGCGCCATCACCACCCATGATTCACTAATATGATTCATGGAATATTATTAGATCTAGAGTATGATTACAACAAATTGCCTGTGAATTCTATATTATTTTGCGGACATCACTTAGAGAACCAGCCATTGAGTGATGACAATCTGCTAACTATCTCATCACTCCTGCGAACAGGAAGGGGGCCAGAGCAAATTAAAGTGCCTAACATTGTACTTTGCCATTTCACACACCTCTTTAACATTAATTTTAGTGATCTCCGACTGGCAAAGTCGAACATCATTAGTGCCGACGTGAATAATAATCTTAGAGAATTTACGATTAGCATTAGCCAGCACTTTTGCTTTGATGTCAGGCGCTCTGGCTCCCGGCAAACATGTGACTATAGTGGCTGGTGTCTCTATTTTCAAGTTCCGTGTAATAGAATCGCCAGTAACTAGGGCACATTCAACAGGATTCTCAGTGGGTGTTTCACTGAGTGGGGAGAATCTGTTTAATGTTGTAATCGGAACGGAAGAGCGGTGTTTTGTCCCCCGACTACAGCGCCTCACAGTCACCCAATTGCCCTGCTGCACAGGCTCTACTTCAGCCATAACCGAACAATGTACAGTGTTCTCTAAGCTAATCGCATCCAAAGTAGTATCTAAAGCCCTTGCACTCTTACAATTAACCTCAATTAAAGTTTGGATGCATTTATCTAGTTCTGAAATCTTCTCCGTCAGCCTGACTATCTCCCTGCATTTATCACATGTAAATCCTATGCAGAAGGAGAAGGCTATACTATGCATGTTACATGAAGTGCAAGTGACAATAAGAGGAGAAGATGACATGACTCACCGTTTTTGTTGACTGATTCTACTTACCACAGCTTTGATGGATTTGTGAAAGGCGCGAGCGTGCAAGCTAAATAAATAAATAAAGAGCGCACGGATGGCACGCTAACAGGCTAGGGAATTAGTAACTTGTTGTGCTAGCAACGATTAAGATTGAAGCTAGCGATGTCGGGTTAATATGTGATGTTGAGTAAGTTGTATTTAGCAGTATAAACAACAGGGAAATGTAGTAAATAATGATTAAAAACAGAAAGATATACGAAGCTACAGACACAAACCAGCAGCAAGGCAGACTACTCATGTCACGTTTTGGGTTTTGTTCCTTGTTTCTGTTTCATGTATGTCATGTGATCCCTTGTTCAAGTCATGTGATCCTGCCTTGCTTTCCCTTGTCTGATGTGTCATGTTGTCATTGGTTCATCATGTCTAGTCTATGTTCTTGTTTCTAGTTTCATGCCATGCTTTTGTTTTATGTTTGATCTAGTTTTTGGATTGTTTTGTTAATAAACTGCACATGAGTTCTCAACAAGCTTGCCTCCAGTGGACTATAAACGTTACAGAATACTAGACCAACATGGACCCAGCAATTCGTCTTTTCCGCCTCAGCCAAGGTAACCGTCCAGTTGAGGATTACGTGGAGGAGTTTTTTGGGCTTTGCCATGGGGTGGATTTTGGTGATGAGGTCTTGAAAGACATGTTTCGCCATGGACTTGAATCTATTTACTATATCCCTTACTGCACTCTGGTGCAGTATATGGACTTTGCCCTTTGCCTTTCTCCTGCCGAGCCTGAGACTGTTCAAGTCATGCCTGGCGAGCCTGAGACTGTTTACGTCATGTCAGTCGTGCCTGTGTCTTCGGACAAGATGGCCACTGCGCCTGAGTCAGCTCTGGATGATACGCCGCTTATGATAGTCGCTTGGACGATACTGCGCTTAGGATACGGACTTATGATAGCTGTCACAACATCAGCTCCAGCCTGCAAACCTTCGCCCAAGATAGTCGTCACCGTTCCAGGGTCTCGTCCCGAGATGGCCGCCGCCGTTCCAGAGTCGAGTCCCGAGATGGCTGTCGCCGTGCCAGAGTCTCGTCCCAAGTTGGCCGCCACCATTACAGAGTCTCATCCCAAGAAAATTTTGGGGAGGTTTACCTGATTAAGGTCTCAGAGGCTGTGCCTCCTAGGCCCCTTGAACTGTCGGAACCGTTTTTGATTATTGTGTAACTGCTGTTTGTAAGCCTCATGTCTAGTCTATGTTCTTGTTTCTATGCCATGCTTTTGATTTATGTTTGATCTTATTTTTGGATTGTTTTGTTAATAAACTGCACTTGGGTTCTCAACAAGCTTGCCTCCAGTGGACTGTAAACATTACAACTCATGACCTCCAAATTACAAAACATCAAAGCAGTCACTTTAATCAAACTGAAAAGATTGATTAATGTTTGATTAATAAGCTGAGTAAATACAAATTAAAAGATTCCTAAGGTGCATATTCTGTCAATAATGTGCTTGAGAGTTTTATTTAGCCTCATAGTTTTACCCTTATCTCCTAAATAAATCCTGCTATGTCACCTTTTAGTCACTGACAAGTAGAGGATTGAGGGATCATGATATATCTGTTCCAGAGGTCCACAAAATATCTTCTGCAGAGGTTGTAGAGCTGTTTATGGATCCATTACTGTCAACCACACAGAGTGCCACTCTCCTACTATGATAAATCCTGAAGAAAACACTTGCATTCTAGACATACTGATATTAACCAATGTATTTAACAATGTTCAACTCCAGGTAAAACTACCACCAATTTTAATATCAGTAAACAGTAAATATTAATCGCTTTGAATCAAAGGCCATAGATGATTACAGAGTTCTGCCATTAATCTGTCTGTACCTTGAGGCCTACCAGGGACGGGTCCTGTGCAGACACAGTAAGTTGCAACAAACATTTGAGCCATGATGTATGTTTCTGTGAGTCAAAGTAAATCACGAACAAACAATTTCAGGCACTTCTGCATCTCAAGATTCAGTGCTGCACAACTACAACACTATACCTCCTAGAATGACAGTTTGCTGAGAAATCATTAATTAATTAATTTACATCTATTCTTTCTGACCATATTGGAAATTTCGGATACATTTCTATCAATGTTATTTTTCTCAATGTCCAAAAAAAGAGAACTGTTTTCTTTTAAGATAATATTAATAATTCTGACAAATTCAAATAAAACTGTATTTAACAACTATATTTCAACATGTTTTTCACAAACTGAATATTATAAACAATACTGGTTGTTATACAATACAATAACTCAACAGCTTCGGAGTCATTTGAATGGTTATATGAGAATGAGGTTAACATAGTTACATAGAGACAGGCCATTGGAAGCACAAGCCGTGATAGACCACACAGAGCAACGCCATGATGGACCACACAGAGCAAGGCCACTATAGACCACACAGAGACAAGGCCGCGATGGACCACAAAGAGCCAGGCCACTATAGACCATACAGAGACAAGGCTGTAATGGACCAAACAGAGCCAGGCCACTATAGACCACACAGAGACAAGGCCGTGATAGACCGCACAGAGCCAGGCCACCTTGGGCCACACAGAACCAGGCCACTATGGACCACACGGAACAAGGCCATAACAGACCACACATAGACAAGGCCGCGATGGACCACACAGAGATAAGGCCATGATAGACCGCACAGAGCCAGGCCACTATAGACCACACAGAGACAAGGCTGTGATAGATCGCACTGAGCCAGGCCACCTTGGGCCACACAGAACCAGGCCACTATGGACCACACGGAACAAGGCCATAACAGACCACACATAGACAAGGCCGCGATGGACCACACAGAGATAAGGCCATGATAGACCGCACAGAGCCAGTCCACTATAGACAACACAGAGACAAGGCTGTGATAGACCGCACAGAGCCAGGCCACCTTGGGCCACACAGAACCAGGCCACTATAGACCACACAGAGACAAGGCCGTGATAGACCGCACAGAGCCAGGCCACCTTGGGCCACACAGAACCAGGCCACTATGGACCACACACAGACAAGGCCGCGATAGAACGCACAGAGCCAGGCCACCTTGAGCCACACAGAACCAGACCACCTTGGGCCAGGCCATTTTGGCCGCACAGAGCAGTGCCTCGCTGGGCCACACAGCCTTGCTAGACCACAGAGAAAAGGCCGGCAATCAGCCACAATGGCCTCTAATGCCACACAGAAGACGTGAGCTTGGTAGATTCATCTGGCCTTTACTGATCCAGATATCCAAATCTGAGATTGGACATGCACCCTTCGTCTCGCTCGATCGGTCGCTTAACCCTCTGAGGTCGACTATTGCGTGGGCGCGATAGTCTCGCTTTTTTTCTTATCAGTGCAAAAGAAACTCAAAATACTCTGTTGATTTTGATCTTACATATTAAGTGTTGTACATCATTAGATCCTGATAAGTGTCTATTTTTTTGTGGATACTCACAATAAAAACAAAGTGTTGTGCTTTTCGCCAAATAAAGAAAAACAAACATGATGCGCGTTCTGCCTTCTCTCTGTCAGTTAAGTCCATTCTGAAACGCGTCCGAAAATTAACTGTAATTCCGCGAATACTGGTCATACAGACACAAGTGTTTTTCCATAATGAAGCTTGAATAATCTTCTTTTAAATTAATTAATTAATATAAAAAAACAAATATTCTCAGTTTATGTAATCTGTATGAAAAGAGAGAGATGTCAGTCTTTTTCTTTCCAGCTCATTATACCTGATTATGCGTTAATGTGCCACGCCCACGGAGAATGCGCGGTATTCAAACGCAAATGATCTAAGGCAAGCCATTCAAACACGCCAACGCCCACCAGCTGGATTATAAAACGCATAGTTTTTAGAAAGTATCTTACTACAGCTGTGTACACAGCGTATCCCTACACTGTGAGCAATAATACTATCTAATAACCCTGGAAAATGTACCAGAAGTGCTGGTAGATTCATTTCGAGGAGCAACGGATCCAGCTGATGTAGTAAGTCATTTATTCTTAAGTGCTTTGTTCTAATCGCGATATTGAATAGTGTCTGACTGTAAACCGCAAAAAGACTGTTTAAATATGAATGCGTGTCTTTGTGTTGGCTAAATGATGAATGAACGGCACAGGCGCGCGCTGTTGTTTACTACAGTTATACAGCGCGTGTCTGTGCCGTTCATTCACTCTCACACCTACATTAGTAAACGTTATTTCCCTTTCGAAGGGAACTCAACAATACGTCAACGACGCTATGGGGGACGCCTCAGGCGTGACAGGTGTCTGAAATCACTATCAAATCACGTCAATCATATTGACCGGCGACAGCCCGTGAATCATTAGCGTGAATGATTAACGTGCGACCTGGAAGTATAAAAGGGCGCCTTGCAAACATGACAAATCATCTCATCGTCTTCAGGGACTGTCTGTTTGAAAACGCTATTCAATGAAACGGTAAGAAAATTAAATGTACAGCACACGAGTGTGCTTTTCTTGCCTGGGAGAAGAGCGCGCACGGGAGATTCTCGAGGGAATCCTCTGTGTGAACTGTGAGCGTTTTTCTCTTAAAACGCTCGCTCTCGTCTGGCCCTCTTCTCGAGTGAAGGGGGTTCAACGTCTGGTTCTCATGGTCCCGCTCGTGCCGAGGCAGAGCGGCGACTTGCATCATGGGCTTCCAGATAGAGCTCGTCGATCATCTTGAGAGTGCTGTAAACCTCTTAGATGATTCGACGGCTGACGAGGGCGAACTGCAGGTCGATGACGAGGATTTTTCACCGACGGTTTCCTGCAGTTGCTGCTCTTCAGGACGAGCAGGAGATGGCTGAGGAGGTTTATAATCAGGTAGATCCTGAACCCTCTCAGCCACCCTGCCCCGTGTATGCAGGTCTGGTGGATGTTGTGGAGCGCGCCGCCAACAGGCTGTAGCTGCCATGGCGACGCGCTAGAGGAGAGACCGCTCGCGGTAGGCTCGGCGATCGGTTTCTCCCCGGCCATACACCACCAGCTCAGGTGAGCCTTCCATTCCTTCCTGATCTTCACACGGAGATCGAGAGGGCATGGAAGAGCCCATGCTCTGCCCGTATTCACTGACATCAGCGGGTTAATTTCGCTGATGTTGATGGGATCGCAGAGCATGGGTATGTGTCGATGCCGCCCATTTGACGAGTCGTTTGCAAACTATCTCGTGTCTGGGCAGGCGTCGACACTGAGAGCTCCAACTCTGCCATCCAAACCGCTAAAGACAACAGCGCGTTTGAATGGCAGAGCATACACGGCAGCAGTTCAGGCTGGTGCTTCCCTGCACACCATGGCGGTGCTGCAGGCATACCGGGCCGACCTGCTGCAGGATCTCGACCAGGGGGCAGGGTTGTCCCCTAAGGCAGTTACTGAGCCGCGCCGAACCACGGCTCTTGCGCTCCGGGCCACCAAACAAACTGCTGCCACGATCAGTCGGTCGATGGCGGCGATGGTGGCCACGGAGAGACAGCTTTGGTTAAACCTGGCCGACGTTGAGGAGAAAGAGAAGGCCTTTCTCCTCGATTCGTCGGTTTCGCCCTCTGAACTCTTTGGCCCCGCCGTGGAGGCGGGGCTTGGGAAGTTCAGGGAGGCGAAGGCACGCTCAGCTGCTTTTAGGAAAAAACCTACATACCGCTGAGATCCGGTTCCACGCCCAGGCAGGCGGGAGGGCCTGGCCCTTCACGATCTGAGGACCGTAGACAGGGCCAGAGAGCCAGTGTCGCCTCTCGTGCGCCCCCTCTGTGGAGGAACAGGGCGCAGGAAAGGCGTGACTCCCGCTAGAAGAGGGATCTGAGGGAGGTTATCCAGCACAAGCGCATACAGCGTCGCTGATGGATAATCTCCCCGGAGGGCTTCATTAAAAAGAGAATCCAGCCCTCTCCTCTCTTCTGACTCCCCAGACGTTCATTACATCAGGCCTGGCGCTGGGCCTATGATAAGAACGATGTTCCAATGGCCCGCCTAGGCTTGGTTAGTAGAAACGCCTCTTTCAGGCATGTAAAGTGGGGGACCCCAGGTTCATAAAGAACTATCTGGCGAGTCTTCACTCCGCACGCCGCAGGTGAGCTGTCTGGTCTTTTCAAGAGTAAATTTTTGTGAATAAAAATTCCGAAATGTATCTCTCTACAGACCTCGTTCCCTGTATAGAGTCATGGGGTCATGTCAATGTAATAAGGTAAGAGAACTTTATTGGATTATCAGGGCCCTGAAGTTCCCCGTTAGGTGGCCAGAACGGTAACTGTGTTAGCCTTCGGGCTGCTAGCCACCTCAGGGTAGAGTGGTTGGTCTCTCTCTTTAAATTGTTTTACTTAGAGTGTTGACTGACGCTAGAGCTTCAGATAGATCTTATGTCCGGCCCACAGGTCCGTTTGACTTCTTCCTGAGTATGTCGCCCCTTGAGCTCTGTTTGGGTTTTCATTAGGCTGAGCGATTCTGCAGCCCTTTGTATGGAATAATACAGACTATATTCTTTAGTAAGGCTGTGGCTCCTCCGAGCCCTCAGATAGATCTATGCTTGCAGGCTGGCCCTTACCAGGGCCGCCTCTGTAGCTGGCCTAGGCTGTGCCAGGGATAATAGAGGCGCTCTCCTAAAAATTTTAGCATTTCTTCCTCTAACCCTTCACTGTGTGAATGTTGGTTTCTAGCATCCCTGTATAAACAGCCTCCTCCCGTGGGAGTCGTTAGGCCAAGGCCCGCCCCCTTCTCTGCATTCTGGGGTGACTAGAGTAATGCAGCGTGGTGCTGAGGATGGTTTGTAAGGACATGGTAGGCCTCAAACAGGCCTCCGTGGTATATATGTCTTTATTGAGCAGGGTTAGGCCGTCTTTCGCTTCACGAAGAAGACTGGGTTTCCTGCCCGACCCTGCCATGCAGAACTGGCCTACGGATTTAGGCCGCCAGTTTAGGCTTCACTCACCTCGCTGAGCTACTGCTCGAGCGCTAGGTTGTAGGTGGTTGGCTTTCATTCAAGCCCCACTCCCCTAGGTTGGGCACAGATACATTTCTGTCACCCCTAGAGCCGCTGGCAGGCCCGCACCCTGGTAACCTCAGGGTGAGGTGTGAGTATTCCCCTGTGATACAGGGTAGGTCTGAGCACTTCACTCCCAGTTCTGTTTTATCCCACCTCGCACCACTATGGCTCGGGTCGAGTATGAAGTAAGCTTCACTTCTTCTTTGGTCGAAGTACGCTCCCCTGAAGCCAGAGCATTGCCCTGAGCTGACGCCCATGCATAGATGGTAGGCCCCTGGCTAACTGGGGCCTCCGTTGAGGCAGAGTGGCGTATGTTGTACTCCCCTTGTTTTAAGGGTGCTAGCTTTCTTGCAGAGTACACTGCCATGGGCAATGTGATTAGGCACCAGGATGCTGTAGGCGCTGTGTAAACAGTTTTTCTGCCAACGAAGGCTGCGCCATTAGGTAGTAGGCCTCAGCAGGCCTCCTTGATTGGACAGCCCCCCAGAGGGCACTGTAGGCCAGCTCACTTTACGTGGTTGGCCTTGGTGGTTCGGGCAGTTGACTCACTGATGGGTAGTAGGCCTTAAACAGGCCTCCTCGGAGGTGAGTCCCAACATTGTGGGACATACCTTATAGCGCTACTGGAAGCCCATTAGTGAATTATGCTGTGTAGTATGGTTTCCAACAGTGTACTTTATGGCAGAATATGACTTGCTATTAGCTAGTAGGCCCGACCAGGCCTCCCTGATAGGCGAGTCCCCAGCTGGCTGGCCTTAGCAGGCCACCTTATACTTTCACCCGGACTCAGGGCTCAAAGCTACCAGTGGTTATCAGGTAGTAGGCCACTCAGGCCTCCCTGAAGGTGAATTCCCACTTAAGATGGTTATCGGGTAGTAGGCCTCACCCGGCCGCCCTGAAGGCGAATTCCCACTTACGTTGGCTATCAGGTAGTAGGCCTCTCTGGGCCTCCCTGAATGTGAGCTCCCAAATATTGTGGCTGTCAGGTAGCAGGCCGCTCTGGGCCTCCCTGGATGTGGGCTCCCAAATTTTTTGGCTGTCAGGTAGTAGGCCTCACCAGGCCTCCCTGAAGGTGAGTTCCCCACATGCTGTGATTATCAGGTAGTAGGCTCCTCCAGGCCTCCTTGAATGAGAACGGTCAGGTAGTAGGCCTCACCAGGCCTCCCTGAAGGTGAGTTCCCACAGATAGTGGTGACCAGGTAGTAGGCCTCACCAGGCCTCCCTGAAGGTGAGCTCCCCACATACTGTGGTTGTAAGGTAGCAGGCCTCACCGGGCCTCCCTGAAGGAGGAGTTCCCACGTACTGTGGTTATCAGGTAGTAGGCCTCTCTTGGCCTCTCTGAAGGTGAGCATCTCACATACTGGGGTTATCAGGTAGTAGGCTCCTCCAGGCCTCCTTGATTGAGAACAGTCAGGTAGTAGGCCTCACCAGGCCTCCCTGAAGGTGAGTTCCCACAGTTTGTGGTTACCAGGTAGTAGGCCTCTCCAGGCCTCCCTGAAGGTGAGCTCCCCACATACTGTGGTCGTAGGGTAGCAGGCCTCACCGGGCCTCCCTGAAGGTGAGTTCCCACGTACTGTGGTTATCAGGTAGTAGGCCTCACGTGCCTCCCTAAAGGATCAGGTAGTAGGCCTCTCCGGGCCTCCCTGTAACGCTCCCTAGTGGTGCTGGGTTTATGAAGCTAGTGGTCTCTTGCTATCAGTTTCAGCTAGCCTTAATAGGCGGCTGCTGAAGGCGAGCTTGCGCCCTGGCTCGCTAAAGTGTTCATTCTCTGCTAAAGGTTCCCTCCCGGAACCTTTTCTGCCTACAGCCTGGTTTGCCTACCAGGCAGACCTTGTGCTCCCCTCACGAGGGTCTCTATGAGCATGCGGCTTCCTGAGTCTGGTCAGACGGTCGTAGGCCTCTCGTGAGGCCTCCCAGTTAGATCAGCCCTTAGGCCTTCACAGGCCTCCTCAGTGTTTTGAAACACAGACACTGGGTTGATCCGTGGATCGAGTAGAGAAACTCCCCTCGCTAGCAAGGGTCGGAAAGCACTATGCTGAGTCATACTCTCCGGGATATCCCGTCTCTGAGATCCGGGCCGAGTGGTTCACTGCCAGCTTCGCAGTCCCTCGGGTTGGATGCCTTACTTAAGGCATTTGTCCAGAGGCTCTGTCTTCAGACAGACAGGATTTGGCCTGACGAAGTGTCTATGTACTGGCGCCAGGTCAGGCCGTCCTGGTGGCATTTCGGGGTGAGTACGTTCCCCTGAATAGTGACTGGCTGGGGTTCCCTTGGGTTCCCTAGCCACATTCCCTAGAAGGGACCCCTTCTAATTGGAAGCTGAGGTTCCAGGCCCGGAGCCGGCCCAGGTAGACCTTTCATTTAACCATGTTTATGAAGGTTTTTCTGTGAGGCTGTAGCTTGGGCTATGACCGTAGGGAATGCTGTCACTGACAGCCCAGTGTGACCTGAGGGTGAGTGGTTCTAGCGTTTCATTTGAAGTTGCTGGTTCTGACAGTTGTCACTGCCACTTGGCATGCACTCCCCTTAGCATGGCGGCGTTGGTATATCGTTCCCCATAGCGTCGTTGACGTATTGTTGAGTTCCCTTCGAAAGGGAACGTCTCAGGTTACGACTGTAACCTATGTTCCCTGAGAACAGGGAACGAGACAATACGTCTCCCTGCCATGCCGCGGTGCTTGCCTACCGTACAGTCCCTTCAGACGATAAGGTGATTTGTCATGTTTGCAAGGCGCCCTTTTATACTTCCAGGTCGCACGTTAATCATTCACGCTAATGATTCACGGGCTGTCGCCGGTCAATATGATTGACGTGATTTGATAGTGATTTCAGACACCTGTCACGCCTGAGGCGTCCCCCATAGCGTCGTTGACGTATTGTCTCGTTCCCTGTTCTCAGGGAACATAGGTTACAGTCGTAACCTGAGACGGTTTACATGAACACATCCAAACTATATTGCTATAGCCTACTAAGATGAGTAAAAATAGACTGAAATATGTTGAAATAAAATGTCTGTATAAGCAACAAACTGCAAATTCACATGTATATGCTAATATATCATACACAATATGTTACAGACTAAATATGAATGTTTAGACAAGATT
This sequence comes from Siphateles boraxobius, assembly GCF_051911475.1. NCBI lineage: Eukaryota > Metazoa > Chordata > Actinopteri > Cypriniformes > Leuciscidae > Siphateles > Siphateles boraxobius. The sequence goes on from NW_027509175.1 coordinate 4,115,967, forward strand.
TTGTGATTAGTTTTGGATAGATTATAAAGTTTTGACTGTAAAAAAAGACTACTGTCACATTAAATAGGTACGCTTTTGTTCACCTCATTTCTGCTCATAGTTAAACTTAAATATACTATAGAATGATGTTTTGTCAAAAAATAAAGTAGGTATATTAAATTGTCAACTAAGATGTTATTATAGTGTTTGTTCCAATATTCAAACTAATGAATCCTTACCTCTTTTAATACGTAGGGTAAAATGTATACTTTTTACAGAAAAATTGAAATATTGTTAAAATTGTAATTGTTGTTGTAATTGTAACCTATTTGTAATTGGTTACAATTTCTAATTGTGAAATATGTATATATAGATAATTTCTTTTGTCCTTGCATTCTTTGGGATCCTGTGACACACCTGTGTGAAAGGCCTAATTAATATGCAGGTCATTATGTATGTGGCACATTATCCGGCCTTTGTATTCTCAGGTGTGAACACGCCTCCACGCATATTGCCTTTCCAAACAAAAGGTGTCTAAAATTTAAATCAATGTATTGTTTTGTGTAAATGATTAGGCAGGATGATTTTCAGATCATTTTGAATCAAAAATTCTAGGCAACAACCCTCATTAGTCAAAGGTCTTGTGGACACATTTAGTATGTGTTTTGTGGCCTTATTTTAGACACTTTAAGTTTTAGTTTTTTCAATAACCACGCATAAACATTATTCTCTAAAAAATACAAACATGTACATACATGTTGCTCACATATTACGGTAGCCCCGTTTGTGCTATATAGAGTGAATTTACACCTTTGCCATTAACATGTTTATAAATAACTGAAAAAAGCACAAATGTCAGAGCATGTCAGAACACCTCAAGGACCCCAAAAACCCCTTAGACCTCAGAGGGTTAAATTATGCACAAAGTGGGCCAGCATTAACAGACTAGAGGTAAATGCCCTGCCTTGAGGAATGATACTCATTGTAAAATTTAGGTGAACGAACAGAGAAGCACACATTAATATATCGAAATATAAAACAGGGTTTGAATCTTATCTTGCTGACCCCAACTTATGAACGGATGTGATCAGCCTGGCTAGTTAGTTCACTGGACAATATTTGAATTATTATTATTTTATTATTTTTTTTATTATTTATATTTCACGGAAATTCTTAATTCAAATATAACCAACTAAATCTGACTTCTTGATACAATACTTACCTGAAGTAAGGTGACGGCGTCCTGTCAAGAAGCTACTATCATTACCTTAATGATACTTGATGATCTGTTGTCTTTTGAGCGTAGAATCCTTTTCTCAGATGCACAGCATATGCCTGACATGGCTCCCAAGTTGCTCTTTGTAGAAATAGTTTTATTCATGGCTGGGAGATCACTGGCCACAACAACCAATTGAGACTCTTGAACAGAAAGATACATGAACATGTAAATCATACAGTTGAGTGTAAACAATGTCACTCGAGTCTTCTTCACTGTGATAAGTTCCGGTGATTGGTTTGGAATATGATAAAACTAATATGACTGTTAGTTCAACTG